>NC_051310.1:58085626-59432675 GCF_015220235.1 Choloepus didactylus | reverse complement strand
AAAGATAAGTAGAGATAAAGGTTGTGTAGGATCAATACAGGATATCTGAGCTTGTTGAACTTTAGCTTCCACTAATTGTAATTCCTTCTCTGCAGCTGAAGTTAAAGATCTAGGGCTGTTTAATTTAGAATCCCCATAAAGGAGAGAAAATAGGTTGGAGAGCTCATAGTTAGCTATACCTACTTTGGGGTGAAGCCAATTAATATCCCCTAGTAGTTTTTGTAAATCATTTAAGGTGGTAACAGCATCTCTGTGGAGTTGTACTTTTGGGGGTTGAATTGTAAGTCTATTGATACTATAACCCGAATACTGCACAGATAAAGTGAGTTGTACTTTGTCAGTAGCAATATGCAATCCTACGTCTTATAAAGCTTTTTGAACAGCATAGAACAAAGCTTCTACTTCAGTCTCCTGAGGTGCAGAGCACAAAATATCATCCATATAATGGATTATATAAGCTTTAGGAAAATTTAAGTAGACAGGCTGTAAAGCACGGTAGACATAATATTGACATACTGTAGGACTATTTAGCATACCTTGTGGTAAAACCTTCCACTGATATCGTTTAGAAGGGGTTTTATTGTTAAGGGACAAAATAGTAAAAGAAATTTTGTCCTTATCTTGATCAGCTAAAGGGATGGAAAAGAAACAGTCTTTAATATCAATGACCACTAAAGCCCAGTTTTCCGGAACCAAGCTAGGATTGGGGAGCCCAGGTTGTAAGGGTCCCATGGGCTGAATGACAGCATTAACACCTCTTAGGTCAGTTAACATTCTCAATTTTCCTGATTTTTTCTTTATTGGGGACACAGGAGAATTCCAAGGACTAAAAGACTCTTCGATATGCTGCAAGGACAATTGTTCTTGAACCAATTCATGTAAAGCCTCTAATTTTTCTTTTGTAAGTGGCCACTGCTCTACCCACACTGGCTTTATTGTAGTCCATACTAATGGGACAGGTTGGGGAGGCAAATGAACAGTGGCCACCACTAAAAAGGTTTATATCCTAAACCAAATTGATCACATTTTGGTGAGACTTGTGTGGGTGAAGGGGTACTTGCAAACGTATGCCAAGCCCACAGCTAGGGGCATACCCCATATTTGCCATCATTTTGTGGCTTTGAATACTGTATACTCCACTAGGAGGAGGGATATGTACAGTAGCACCCCATTGTTCAAGTAGGTCTCTGCCCCAAAGATTAAGAGGCAGAGCAGCCACATAAGGCTGTAGAGTGGACTTCTGTCCCTCAGGGCCAAGGCAAGGCAAAATAGGAACACTTTGCATAAGTCCCTGAGGAGAGCCTAGGCCCACAACAGTAATTCGTGCCTCTTGCAATGGCCAATGTCGGGGCCAATGTTGTTGACTAATAATAGAGACATCTGCGCCTGTATCTATAAGCCCAGTAAAGCTATGCCCATGAATTGTAAGAGTACACATAGGGTGTGGCTCCTGCAGAGCCTCTGTGAGTAAAATTTCTGCCTTGCCTGTGCTACCAAAACTTCCATTTTCCTGATTTTTAGAGGAGGAACCAACAGGTACATAAGGTAATAATAAGAGTTGAGCAATTCTTTTGCCTTTATGGGCAGTCCATGGAATAGAAGAAGACATGACCACCTGAATTTCCCCAGTATAGTTAGAGTCAATGACTCCAGTGTGTACACGAATACCCTTAAGATTGAGAGAATTGCATCCAAGCAAAGGACCCACCATCCATTTAGGTAAGGGGCCATAATAGCCAGTGGGGACCTTAACAGGATTATTGGGGAGAAGACATACCTCAGCATTGGCAGCGAGGTCTACTGCTGCGCGCCCTGCTGTAGCCGGGGAAAGCTCCAAGATGGAGGACTTGGAGTTGGTGGAGGGACAGCCTGCAGATTTTGATGTTGGATTGTGAATGCTCCCTTTTTGTGAGGGGCTGGGAGCCCGCCCCAATTGCCGTTTCCCGAAAGGGAGGTGCCGTCCTTATGAAAAGCAGATCGGCACTGGTTAGCCCAGTGTCGACCTTTTTGGCACTTTGGGTACATACCAGGCTGCTTTTGTGGAGATTTATTTTTAAAGCAACCGCATTCTTTTCTGGTATGACCCATTTTCCCACAGGCAAAGCATTTTCCTGGGAACCGAGAGCCAACTCTCAAATTAGCCATGGCTTGAGCCATCATTTCTGCTTTGTAACCTTCAGTCCCAATATCTTGGCATAAATGAATATAGCCAGTAAGATCAGCTTTACCTTTAAATGGGGCAATGGCTCATTGACAATCTTTATTAGCATTTTCATATACTAGCAGCTGCAAAATAGTATCGGCAGCCTCTGAACTAGTAATCTGCCGGTGTATTGCTTCTTGGAGCTGGGCAATGAAATCTGGATACGATTCTTTCAGCCCTTGTAAAACCTTTTGAAAGGATTGTGCAACTTTACCCTTAGCTTCAATTTTGTTCCAAGCTTGCAAACAACAATGGTGAATCTGCTTGATTGCCTGATCATTATAGACAGACTGATTTTCAACAGTGGAATAAGCTCCTTGGCCCAGTAATTGATCTAAATTTATATTTACTTTCTGTTGCCGATTATGTGCAGCCTGTCGTTCTGCATGCTCAGTCCACCAAGTCCTAACTGTAGATATTCTCCTGGGCTAAGGACTGTACGGGCTAATGTGGTCCAATCTATGGGAATTAGACAAGAACCTTCAGCTAAACTTTGCAATATGCCAACTGAAAAAGGGGAATGAACCCCATACATTTGTACAGCTTTTTCAATTCTTTAAGAACTGCAAATGGGACCTGCTCATGGAAGTAAGTATAAACTCCATCAGGATAATTAGCGTCTCGGCCAGGAGGCACTTCCTCACGAACCGTAACAGGGAAGGCAACAGGACAACATATGGCCTCTAAATCTCCTTGCTGCCTGGCTTCTGCCAGACCCTGCTGTATGCCAGAGAGGCGGGCAGGTTTAACTGCCGGGGTACAGCTATGTGCAGGAAGAGGCGGCGGAGGAGGCGGGGGCCATTCCTCCCAGCAAGGCGCAGAAGGAGGTTTGGGGCATTGACAAGAATAAAAAACTTGAGATTTTACTGGATCTTTTCTACCCTTATCATCATCAGAAAGAGGATTGGGACCAGTATTGTCATCAGACTCATATTCTTCCTCGTCATCATCAGTTTTTAAAGGCTCAAGAATAGACTTAATTAAAGTTCATGTAGACCAAATAGTAATAGGCAAATTAGCTCCTTGCATATGTTTTTGTTTCAATTCCTTACCTACCCGCTCCCAGTCATGCAATTCAAGGGAGCCAAGGGTAGGGAACCAAGAGCAGTATTTTTCAATAACCTGCAGCAATTCTAAGATTTGTGACTCCCCCACCTTGACACCGCTGGCCCGCAGCAGCTGCCATAAGAGGGAAATATAGGAAACATATTTATTGTGTCCTTCAACATTACCCATTACCCTGCTTATAATATTCGGGGTCATTCTACAAGGAACACATACAAAAGACGGCCGTTACCTCCACCCGAGTTCCAGCGCCGCTGTACCTCAGTCGTTCAAGCAATTCTTCTGTCAGGAACCAGGTCCAGTTCTTCAAGCCCCACGTTGGGCGCCACTTATTGCTGACAGGGCGGCACAGGAATGAGACACAGACACAAAGTTAAGAATTAAGGGAGCAGGGGGCCCACTGCATCTCATGCTAAGTGGACAATAATGCACCTTTGCTCCAGTTATTTATTTCAGAAGATCAGGGAGTATATGCTAAACGTCCTCAGGCTCGGGAAAGCCCACCAGATACCTATGTTTACATCCTGTTGCATATCAGAAGGAACAATCTAGGTTTAGGACAATGGTAAATGTTGTCGTCATAGTCACAAGACACATATCTTTACAGAGTGGGCCCGCACGGCGTTCCATGCATGCCTGTGGCTTAGCGTTCCAAGCCACCACCCTAGATATGCCTCAGACAACATGGAAGACTCAGTTTCCCACACCAGGTGACATATGTCCACCCACAAAATAACTGAGAATGGAATCAGGAAAGAAGACATCAGAGATATCAATAGGTATTTTATGTGGGAGGTACAGAGCTGGGGCCATTCCCTGCTTTTTCTGATAGACTTCTAGAAAAGGTTGTGCTGGTTTGGATATATTATGTCCCCCCAAAATCCATGTTCTTTAATGCAATCTTGTGGGGGCAGATTTATTAGTCTTTTGATTAGAATGGAAACTTTTGATTGAGCTTTTCCATGGAGATGTGACTCACCCACCTGTGGGTGATAGTTTTGATTAGATTATTTCCATGGAGGTGTGGCCTTGCCTATTCAGGGTGGATCTTGATTAGTTCGCTGGAGTATTTAGGAGAGAAGCTAAGAGCCAACACATCCTCAGATACTTGCTGACACTTAGAGATGCTTGGAGGTGTGGACAGAAGGACATTTGGAGAGGCTAAGCTAAGAGAAGAAGCCCAAAGTTTGCCCTGGAGGAGCTAAGAAAGAGCCAGAGACATTGTGGAGAAAGTCATTTTGAAATACAACCTGGGAGAGAACCTAAGATGGCAGCTAGGAGAGACAAGGCAAAAAAACACCTCCATGAAAAATACTAGATAGAGGCCAGAAAGTGACCCAGGACACCAATTCCAGTGATGCACCAGCTGGACAAGGTCTGCTAAATCCACTGACGCCGTGCACTTGGTGAAAGTGGGAGTCTGCATTCTGAAATGAGTGAGTAAGCCTGCTGAATGTCCAGCAGCCATGCTGTGGTGTGGGTAAACTGTGGGTTGGCATTTGGAGGTGGACTAGTTCTTTTTTAAAAAAAACCCAGAAGTGGCAGCAAGAACCACACAGTGAAGCACAGCAGGAACGGGCTGTGCGAATTCCTCAATATCTGGCGTGGAAGATAGCTTTCCGTGCACCCACTGCCAGTTGTCTTGGAGCAAGGAGGGCAGAGGTGAGCCAAAAGGGGAAAAAAACCACTCCCCTTGCAGCCATCTTCCCGGTGGGCTGGGAACGCTCCTGCCTGGGGCTGGAGCCACAGCCCAGAGTAGTGCCAAGGGACCCAGTGGGACAGGAAGTGTTTCTGGCAACACCACACACACACCACAATCGGGCATGGACAATAGCCTTTCGTGCACCCACAGCTAATTGTCCCAGAGCTGGGAAGGTGGAGCCGTGTGAAAAGGGGGAAATTAATGTGCCCCATACAGCCATCTTTACAGCAGGCTGGGAATGCCCCTGCACAGCCCAGCAGCCCAGGGCTTCCCTTGAGGGACAGCACAAACTTGTGATGTGGCACAGCCTTCCCTCAGCAAAGGCCCTAGAAGGGCACAGCTGGGAAGAGGAACCCACCCGGAAATCCCAGGGACCCTACGCCAATACCAAGGACTTGTGGGTCAGTGGCAGAGACAATCTGTGGTGAGACTGAAATGAAGGTTTAGACTCTTGCAACAGCCTTAAATCTCCAGGAACACCTGGGAGGCTTGATTATTAAAGCTGCCCTGCCTCCCTAACTGCTCAGACACACATCCCACATTCAGGGTGGACAGCACCAACAACACGCCCAAACTTGGTGCACCAATTGGACCCCACAAGAACCAGACCCCCACACATTACAAAGACAAATTTGGGGAGAACTGACTTGAGGGGAATAGGTGATTTGTGGATGCCATCTGCTGGTTGGTTACAGAAAATGTACGGCACCAAGCTGTAGATCTGACAAATTAGAGACTGGTGTCTGAATAATCCTTCATATCCTAAAAGAACCCTATCAAGTAAAACAAATGCCAAGGGCCCAAAACCAACAGAAAAATTTAAAGCATATGAAAAAGCCAGATGATATGGATAACCCAAACCCAAACACCCAAATCAAAAGATCAGAGGAGACACAGTACTTGGAGCAATTAATCAAAGAACTAAAGACAAGCAATGGGAGCATGGCACAGGATACAGAGGACATGAAGAAGAACATGGCACAGGATATAAAGGACATGAAGAAGACCCTAGAAGAGCATAAAGAAGAAATTGCAAGAGTAAATAAAAAATTAGAAGATCTTATGGAAAGTAAAGAAACTGTTGACCAAATTAAAAAGATTCTGAACACTCATAGTACAAGACTAGAGGAAGCTGAACAATGACTCAACAACCTCAAGAACAACAGAAAAGAAAATGAAAGAACAAAAGAAAGAATGGGGAAAAAAATCTAAAAAATCTAAATGGATCTCAGGGATATGATAGATAAAATAAAACATCCAAATATAAGACTCATTGTTGTCCCAGAAGGGGAAGAGAAGGGTAAAGGTCTAGAAAGAGTATTCAAAGAAATTGTTGGGGAAAACTTCCCAAACCTTTTACACAATATAAATACACAAAACATAAACGCCCAGTGAACTCCAAATAGAATAAATCCAAATACACCCAATCCAAGACATATTCTGATCAGACTCTCAAATACTGAAGAGAAGGAGCAAGTTCTGAAAGCAGCCAGAGAAGAGCAATTCACCACATATAAAGAAAACAACATAAGACTAAGTAGTGACTACTCGGCGGCCACCATGGAGGCGAGAAGGCAGTGGCATGACATATTTAAAATTCTGAGAGAGAAAAATTTCCAACCAAGAATACTTTATCCAGCAAAACTCTCCTTCAAATTTGAGGCAGAGCTTAAATTTTTCAGAGACAAACAAATGTTGAGAGATTTTGCTAATAAAAGACCTGCCCTACTTCAGATACTAAAGGAAGCCCTACTGACAGAGAAACAAAGAAAGGAGAGAGAGATATAGCGAAATTTAACAGACATATATAGAACATTACATCCCAAATCACCAGGATACACATTCTTCTCTAGTGATCACAGAACTTTCTCCAGAATAGACCATAGGCTGGGACATAAAACAAACCTCAATAAATTTAAAAATTGAAATTATTCAAAGCACATTCTCTGACCATAACGGAATACAAATAGAAGTCAATAATCATCAGAGACTTAGAAAATTCACAAACACCTGGAGGTTAAAAATGAGGGGAGATGAAAACATTCCCAGATAATCAAAAGCTGAGGGACTTCATCACCAGTAGATCAGTCCTATAAGAAATGCTAAAGGGAATTGTGCAGGCTGAAAGGAAGGGACACTAAACAATTGACTGAAATCACATGAAGAAATAAAGATTTCTAGTAAAGATCACATGGAAAATATAAATACCAATACCACTGTATTTTTGATGTGTAACTCCACTATTTACTTCCTATAGTATCTAAAATACATAAAGTGTAATGATAAATCAGTGGTTTTGGACTCAATGTAAAATATGTAATTTTTGACAAGAACTACAAAAAAGTGGGGGAATGGATTAGTATAGGAACATAGTTTACGTGTCCTATTGAAGGTAACTTGGTATCAAAGAAAACAAGATTGTTATAGATTTAAAATGTTAAATTTAAGCCCCATGGTAAACACAAAGAAAGTATCAGAGAATATGATCACAGAGATGAAAAGTAGAGTATGGGTTACGAGAAGTGGGGGAAGGGGCAATGGGGAGTTAATAAGAAATGATTATAGGGTTTCTGTTTGGGGTGAAGGGAAATTTCTAGTAATGGATGGTGGGAAGGTGATGGCATTGCAACACTGTGAATGTGATTAATCCCACTAAATGGAATGCTTGGGAGGGGTTGGAATAGGAAGATTTATGCTGTATATATGTTTCCACAATTGAAAAAAAAAAAGACAGTCTAAACAGATAATGACAACTAAATGCCATAGATGATCCTGGATGAGATCTAAAAATAGAGGAGAAAAGGCTCAAAAGGAAACAATTGGGACATAAGAAAAAAATGAAATATAGAATGTAAGCTTTATATCAATGTTAAATTTCTTGAACTTCTTAACTATACTTAATGTGATTACAGAAATGAATATTCTTGTTCATAGGAAATGTATATGTGAATTATATTATTTGTTCAAGGATGTGTGCAACTTGCTTTCATATGTTCAGAAGACAGCATTAGATGATGGATGATAGACAGGGAGGGAGGGAGGGAGGGAAAGAAAGAAATGGTAAAGTGACAAAATATTAAAGTTGGTAGATCAGGGTATCAGTGGAGGGGGGTTGGGGTATGCTGGAGGTCTGTGTATGGGGTTTGCATTATTTTTGCAACTGTTACTGTAAGTTTGAATTTATTTCAAAATAAATATTAAAAAAAAAAATACAACCTGGGAGCAAATGAACAGCAGACACCAGCTGAATGCTTTCCTAGCTGACAGAGGTATTCTGGATGCCATTGGCCATTCTTCAGTGAAGGAATCTTCTTGTTGATGCCTTAATTTGGAAATTCTCCCAGCCTTAGAACTGTAAATTTGTAACCTAATAAATCCACCTTATAAAAGCCAATCCATTTCTGGTATTTTGCATAATGGCAGCTCTAGCAAACCAGAACAAAGATCAAGGGGAATGGCGATCAAATCTTGGTCAGAGCCATCCAGTGGGGGATGGCAGACCCAGCAGTCAAATTGAAGATGCTTGTTACTATTTGTAACCAAATAGTTTGAAGGCCCTAGGCCCCCTTTTGGCTGGGCTGTCACTCAGAGAATGTACAAACCATGCCAACCTGTGGTTGCTGTTAAGGAAAAAGGTATTTTGCCCAAGAATGGGTCAAGGCTGAATCCCACATTTTAAAAATAGGCCTATTCCTTACCCCTTTTGACCTGAGCATTATCTGGGAAGCAGCCTAGGGGAGATGATCCTTTTCTGGGGACAGACACATTCAGTGAGCAGAAGGAGGTGAGGAAGAACTTTCTGAGTTGATTTTGATGGAGCTCTTTCCAACACCCAACAAAACCAGATTACTGTGCATGGTAGGGAATATGGAAGATCACTCAAACACCTTAACCATCAGTACAGTGCTGAGTGGCTTTTGTAATAAAAGGCATGCTATGGCCCAGAAAGGTAAAACCATAACACAGATTAATTCCAAGGGTCCCATGGTGTGCCTGGAGTCAGCTGATCTAACTAGAACCTCGCTATTTCCAGGCTCTCTTGGGTTTGTCTCAGTCTGAACCAGGGGCTTAAAGTTTCTGTGAAAGTTCAGTTAGTAAATATTATAGCAGGTCATATGGTCTCTGTTGCAACTTTTCAACTCTGCCATCGTCATGGGAAAACAACCGCAGATACTATGTCAATGAATGGACATGGCTGTGTTCCAATAAAACTTTATTTACATAAACAGCCAGAAGACTGGATATGGCTCAGGGGCCATGGTTTGCCAACCACTGGTCCAAACTTACAGTTCATACTTTCTTGGAGCCAGATTCCTGCTTCTTATGCTATAACCCAAACTTGTGTACTTATCTTTCTAAAAGCATAATTTCACCAATAATAATTTAGATTATAGTGGTTATTTTGGGAACCATAAAATATGAACAAAATTGTTCATTTAAAAGGTGCCTTGGAATGAAAGAGCAAAATAGAAAATATCCAATATTCTACCTTTTTTGGTTGCTGTGAAGACATACCAAAAGAAATTCAGATTTTAAAATTGCTTCCTTAGAGGGTTGCTTGGCCAAGGCACAAAACAAAACAATATAAACCTGTAACTAATTGCCCCAAATCACAATGTAACCTGATGGTCTTTATCCTTCTAATCCTATTCCTTGGTGCTGTGTTCCTCCACTTCCCTCTGCCCCATCTCTCCTTCTGAACAGCTCCCTTTCCCTCCCCATGAGCCAGAAACCCTTCAACATCTGCTAACTCTTCACATAGCACAGGGAAAACCCCTTCTGGCTGATTTCACTTCCTGGGCTTATTCTGAGCTAAGAACCATTTTGAAGACTTTCCAAGCCTAGAAAAGATAGAGAGAAATTCGCAGAGAAATTTAGAATAATTGCTAGATTATATAAAATAGATCAGATGTTAGAGGAACTCTCAGGTGCAAAATAATTGAATGGAAAAGGTAAAATAGGAAGACGCTGGGGTGACTTAAAAGACCCTGATGGCTTAGGAAACCAGTGGAGTTTATAAAAGTTGTAGGTGATGTACTTGGTTGATTTTTTGTTTTTGTTTTTTGTTTGTTTGTTTGTTTTGTTTTGTTTTTGTCTTTGTTTTTGTTTTTGTCTGGAGATTATCCTAAGGACTTTTCTGTGCAAATAGATTGGGCTATGTTTTGGTTCTACAAGCAAAGAAAGGATGAGTCCAATTGGAAATATCACAGATCAGCCCTTTAACATCTTTGGACAGCAAGGAGCAGATCGTGAAGCAGCTGTGACCCCAGTTCTCGCCTCACTTTTTGTGAATGGACTCAAGCCAGAAATAGGGGATTCAGTACACAAACAAGAACCAGAATGGGAAATAGCCCTATTGGCAGTTCTCTAACACCTAGCCGAATATATTGAAAGAGACGTAAAAGGAAAACAGAGTAAGTCTCAGAATAAATTGATGTCCTTACTGATCAAACAACTTGATGTCCCAACCCAGTTGTTAACCACTTGAGGACAGAGTCTCTCAGTAAAGACATGTGTTGTTTCTGTAAACAGAAAGGGAGTTGGAAATATGGTTGTCCTGTGCTAACTAAGAAACTAAGGGGGAAAAGAGTGAGGTGAGTGATCAATGAAGGAAGGTGCGCTGAAGTAGAATCAAGGGTCAATTTTTTTGTTTTATCCTTATGCTCACAAGGAGAAATTTCTCTAAATATTAAGGGACAACTTTGCAAAATTTTATAGATAGAGGTACTACCATACTAACTGTTTCCCAGGGTCAACAAACTACTCAGTTGTTGGGTATCTCTATTAATTCTCAGACCTTTTCCATGGCCCAGCCCTTAACTGTCACCCTTGGATTTTTAACCAAGGAATATTCTCTTCTTTGTAGCACTATACTCATTAATCTGATAGGAAGAAATTTACTGTGCAAATGGAATGCCAGCTTAAATGCTCTTCCTATGATCTCTTCCTGGAAATCTCTAGGGATTCTATTTAAAACAAAGTCAAACCTAATTTGGACAGATGTCCTTGAGTCTAAATCCAGCCAAAATTGAAGATATCAAAGAGCTGCTGGCAAAAATTTCTACTGATATAAGCAGGATTATTGGAATTGAACCCATCGAAGTTCAGATTGACCTATCTAAACCTCTACCCAAACTTGCACAATACTCTCTAAAACCAGAAACTGAAGAAGGACTAAAACCAAAAATTGAAAGCCTCGCTCCCGTCCTTGTAACACTCCTACCCTCAGTCAGAAAACACAGTAGACAGGGATATAAATTCATTTAAGATCTCAGGGCCATAAATAAGATAGTCTTTCCCCACTAGAATGTAGTAGCAAAACTATTCATCTATACTATTTCATCTTCAGCATTTCTAAGACTATACATATAATATTTTTAATTTAATTTTATTGAGATTGTTCACATACCATACAATTATCCAAAGATCCAAAGTGCACCATCGATTGCCCACGGTACCAACATAAAGCTGTCCATCCATCACTACAATTAATTTTTTTTTCAATATTTACATTTTCATTACTCCAGAAAAGAAATAGATGAAAAGAAAACTCAAATCCTCTCATACCCTTAACCACACACCCCCATGATTGACTCATAGTATTGGCATAATATATTTGTTACTGTTGATGAAAGAATATTAAAATACTAACTATAGTATATAGTTTGCAATAGGTATATATTTTTTCCCTATATACCTCTCTATTATCAACTTTTAGTTATAGTGTCATACATTTGTTCTAGTTCATGAAAGAGATTTCTAATATTTGTACAGTTAATCATGGACATTGTCCACCACAAAATTCACTGTTTTACATTCCCATCTTTTAATCTCCAACTTTCCTTCTGGTGACATACGTGACTCTGAGCTTCCCCCTTCTACCACATTCAAACACCGTTCAGCACTGCTAGTTATTCTCACAATAACATGTTACTGTCACTCTCTGTCCATTTCAAACACTTAAGTTCAACCTAGTTGAACATTCTGCTCATAATAAGCAACTGCTCCCCATTCTTTAGCCTCATTCTATATCCTGGTAACTTATATTTCATGTAGGACTATATATCTTTACATAGATCTGTGTTCTGCTTTTTCTAGTGTTCCTTTAGATCACAATAGTCAATACTTTTTTGCCTTCTGGGAAAATCAGCAATATTCCTGGACTGTTAAGCTCCAGGGGCTTACTGAGGTATCCTACGTTTCACAAATCCTAAACCAGGACTTCTGATTCTATTCTTATGCAATATTGCCAAGACATTTTTGTTGTGTTCCAAAGATTAGGAGAGGAGGTTAGCTCTGAGATTAATCCTTCCATCTACTAACTATTTTAGCTCAGTAACATTTCCAAAGAGACATTACAGTTTTGTCATTAGCTAGGATATTATTTATCCGAAGGAGATAAATCCCTTACTCTCAAAAGACCATTAGCTATTCAAAATTTTCCCACACTAATACTAAGAAGACAGTTAAGAAGATTCTTGGGTTTTGCTGGCTATGGTAGGTAATAAATTCCATTGTTTCTGAGATTGCCACACCTTCACATGGCTTAACCAAGTCATGGATAACAGAACCATTTCCCTGTGAACCTAAACATTAACAGGCTTGGGCTTGCCTGATTTTCATAAATCTTTTTACCTTGTTTTACTTGTGAGATCTGGACAAGTCCCTAGGTTTCTGATTCAAGTTCTTGAGGGTCATCAAAGACCAATAGTTTACCACAATCTCTCTCTCAACTCAGTGACAAAACCTACTGACCTCATTTAAGGGCAATACCTGCAGCAGCTAAACTAATGGAAGCTTTTGGTGACTTGATTTTAGGTCTTCTTAAACTTAATGATCTCTCATTCTGTATAATCTTTAGTGTTCTCTGAAAACACATATTATTCTCAACAAGTAGGCTTTCTATGTAGGAAATCCTATTATGTTATCCCTTTCATTTTTGTAGTACTTCAAATCCTGCTATTCTTCCATTATCTGAAAGAGAAACTCATGACTATTTAACCTCTGTGTATAAACTACCTGGGCCCCAAATTGATTTATTAGAAAGTCCTTGAGAAAATCCAGACTTAATCCTGTTTATCAACAGAGCATATATTAAAACCTAAATGGAAAAATACCAGGTGGATCACACTACAACAAATTGCACTTCACCTTCAAAATATGATCCCTTGCCAGAGGTAAAATCTGTACAGTGGCAGACCTCATTGCACTCATTGCAGTTGTTGATTAGCTAGAGCATGATGGTGATAGAAATGTTCTAATTGTTATTGTGGTGGTGATTACATAACTGTATGTGTTTGTCAAAATTCATAGAACTGTAGATATGATTTTAGGTAATTACATCTATAGTTTTGGAAAGCTTTGGATACAAAGGTTTTTAGCCTCTGCAGGAAATCCTGTTAAAAATGATCTGCAGTTTAAAGAACTTTAAAGTGTTCTAATGCCTCCTAAGGAGATGGCATTATAAGGTTAGGAGCTCACGCAAAGGGCAATAATACAGAGGCTAAAAGGAATGAATGCTCTGGCTGATCATTATGCCAGACAGGCAGCCCTTGCTAAGATCCTAGCATCCATGTAACCCTAAGATACCAAATCTTTGGAGAAGTTCAAAGAGGCTATTAAGATTGGCTCCAGAGTCCGAAAAGGGCACTGAGAGAAATCAGGATGCAAAGCACGTGAGGATAATCTCTGGCACTCTGGCTTCTTGGTAGCATCATAGGACCTCAAATAGATCTTACAAAAATGTTACATGAAATTACCCAGCAGAGTAAGGATAAATGGGATACTATACTTAATCAAGAGCAATAGGAAAGCTGCTGATGGTTTTTCTGGTTCATATCTCATCTGTCACCACTATGAGCTTGGTAAAACTGGGAAGGTAGGATATGGATTAAGAACCCAAGCCTCAACCTTTTTTGAACACCTCCAGATAGATTTTTTGCACCTGTTAGGCAGAACTCCCCACTCCCAACAAACACACACCCCACCTCTAGCAAATATTCCAAGCAGCTCCCCGCACCCAGAGTGAACATGACTGTTTGCATAGAGCCCACCCTTAGCTGACTTGACGGTTTGAGCACGAAAAAAAATTTTCTGTAACATAACAATCTACCTGCCTAAACTCTAGACCCTGAGCAAACCAATTCCCTAAGGTCAGCTCCTCACTTCTGTATCTTACCTGCCAACAAGTATTCCCCCAACTTCTCTCCCGAAAGCTATAAAATTATACTCCCACCTTTGTTCAAGGCTGATGCCATTTTTTGTCTTCAGCCTGCCAGCGCATAAATAAAACTTTCTCCGTTTGAGTTTTGGTCTCTTCTCTTACTGGTCAAAAAACCTAATACTTACTCCCTGCAATGGTTTCCCCTCCTCCCCCCAATCAAGTTTATTGAGGTAAAATTTGCATTCAGGAAAAATTCACCCTTTTTAGAGCACAATTCTATGAATTTTGACAAACACATACAGTTATGTAATCACCACCAAAATAACAATTAGAACATTCCTATCACCATCATGCTTCCTGCACCAGACCTGGCAACCACTGATCTGTTTTCTATCCCTATAATTTTGCTGATTCCAGAAAGTCATGTAAACCGAACCCTAAGGTATGAATGTAGCCTTCTGAGTCTGGCTTCTTTCACTCAGGATAATTATTTTGTAGTTCATCCATGTTGTTGGTGTATCAGTAGTTTGTTTCTTTTTATGCATACTCATATCACAATTTGCCTATCCATTCATCAGTTGGAGGAGACTTGAGTTTTCAGTTTTGGGTGGTTATTTAAAAATCTGCTTTAAACATTTATATAAAGGTTTTTAGGTGAATATGTATTTTCATTTCTATTGGGAGTGGTATTGCTGGATCATATATTCAGTGTATAAGAAACTACAGGACTTTTTTCCAAAGTGACTGTAGTACTTTGCATTGCCATCAGCAATGTTTACAAGTTCCAGTTTCTCCACATTCTTGTCAGCAATTGGTATTGTCAGTTAAAAAAAAAAATTTTTTTTTAACTTTAGCCATTCTAACAAGTTATGTGACTGTCCTTAAATTTAATCCATTCCTGTGGGTGTAAACCCATTGTAAGTAGGACCTTTTGATGAGGTTACTTCAGGTAAGAAGGTGTGGTCTACCTCAATTAGGATGGGTCTTAATCCTATTACTAGAGTCCTTTATAAGCAGAGTAAAATTCAGGCAGAGATAGAAAGCCACCAGAAACAAGAAGATGGACATTGATGGAACCTGCAGGAAAAGGGAGAGACCAGGGGACACTGCCATGTGCCTTGCCATGTGACAGAGGAGCCAAGGATTGCCAGCAGCCAGCACCTGAATGCTACAGTCTTTGGGAAAAAAGCTTAACCTTGATCATGCCTTTGCTTTGGACATTTTTTTCCAGCCTCAAAACCATAAGTGAATAAATTCCCATTGCTTAAGCCAACCTATTTCATGGTATTTGCTTAGCAGCCTAGATAACAAAACCAAGTTGTTTAATGTTATCTCATTGTGGTTTTAATTTGCATTTCCCCTGTGACTAATGATGTTGAGCATCTTTTCATGTGCTTGTTTGACATTCATATATCTTATTTGGTCATTTTTTAATTAGGCCGTTTGTTTTCTTATTATTGACCATTGAGAGTTCTTTGTATATGCTGGATCCAAATTCTTTAGCAGATTTGTGCTTTACAAATACTTTCTCCCAATCCATGGCTTGTATCCATTTAAGAAATCTTTGCCTAATCCAAGGGCATAAAGCTTTTCCTTTATTTTCCTCTAGACATTTTATTATTTTAGGGTTTGCACTTAGGTTTATGATTCCTCTAGAATTAATTTTTGTAAATGATGTGAGGTATGGGTTGAGGTTCCTCTTTTTTTTTTTTTCAATGTCCAATTTTTCCAGAATCATCTGTTAAGAAAAGTGTCTTTTCTCCAGTGACTAGTCTCAGGGGTGGGTTGTTCTTAGTAATCCTGCCATTCTTTTCTTGAGGCAGCCAAACTCTGCCTTATATGCTTGGCAGGTCTTATGCCAGGAGAGTTTCTTCTCCTGTTTTTCATGCTATTGTCATATATTTTACTTTGCATGTGCTATAAACCACCATAAATTTCTACTATTTTTGCTTTAGATAATTATCTAATATTATTAAAAATAACAAAAAATTCTTTTTCTATAATGACAGAAAACTTATCATTTGCCACCTTCATTTTGGAAAAATATTTTCACTTAGTATAGAATTCTGGTTGACAGATTTTCTTTCTTTCAGTACTCTTTCAGTACTTTAAAAGATGACTTTCCATTGTCTTCTGGCTTGCAATATTTCTGACAAGAAGTGTGCTATTATGCTTATCTTTGTTCCTTTGTATATAATAGGGCTTTTTACTCTGGTTGCCTTCAAGATTCTCTCTCTCTCTCTCTCTCTGTCTTTTTCTTTCAGTATTTGTTCTACTTGGGGTTCTCTGGTCACCTTGATCTGTAGTCTGATACCTTTATTAATTTATTTATGAAAAAATGTCATCCATTATCTCTTCCAATATTTCCTCCATCTTGTTCTTTTCCTCTCTTCTTCTATGATTACAATTACACATGTTAAACATTCAATATTGTCTCACATATCTTGAATGTGCTGTTCATTTTCTTTATTTTCAACCTATTTTTACTCTTTATTTTCAGTTTATGTAATTTCTATTAACATATTTTTAAGTTCATTGATTTTTAACTTGGCCCTGTCAAGTGTATTTATAAACCCATTGAAGGCATTTATTATCTTTGTTACTGTGGGTTTTTTAAAAAAATTTTCTAGCAGTTTTTATTTCTTATAGTTTCTGTCTCTCTGCTGAAATCCCCCAAATGTTTGTGCATGTTGTCTAACTTTTCCACTAAACCTTTAACATATTATTCATGGTTATTCTATATTCTCTGACTGATAGTTCCAATATCTTTGAGTCTGGTTCTGTCGATTGCTTTGTCTCTAGAGAGTAAGTTGTTTTTATTTGCTTTTCAATGTATTTCACAATTTATTGTTGCAGTATGTTCTTCTTGTGTAGCATAGCAGAGATTAATGTAAGTAGTATTTAGGTCAGGAAATAGGTGGTCTTCTTTCACTAGGCTGTTTGTACAGGGACTTGAGTCTATGTAGTCAGGATTTGAGTTGGATTTAGATTTTGTTTTTTGTCAAAGTTTGGTTATGTTCTGTATTAGTTTCCTAGGGCTGCCATAATCACCACAAACATGGGGGCTTAAAACAACAATGTATCCTCTCACAGTTCTGAAGGCCAGAAATCCAAAATCAAGCTATCAGTAGGGCACATCCAATCCCAAGGCTCTAGGGAGAATTCTTCCTTCCTCTTGCAGGTCCTGGTAGCTCCTTGGTGTTCCTTGGCTTGTGGTAGTGTAACTCCAGTCTCCGCCTATGTCTTCCCTGTGTCTCTGTATGTTTCAAATCTCCTTCTTTTTTCTCTTAGGACACCAGTCATTGGATTAAGGGCTCACGTAAATCTCATCTGAGGTCCTTAACCACCTAAACCTGCAAAGGTCACGTTTTCCAAATAAGGGCACATTAACAGATATCTAGGGTAAGGACTTGGACGTATCTTTTGGAGGGTCACAATTAAACTTACTATACCTTCAGTGCACCTCAAACTTCAAATTCCTTGAGCATTACCTTATATTTAGGGGAGGGCTTGGATATTGGCAGATTTTTCTTAGTGTTTCAGCTCTACTCTCAGCATAATGTTCAGACCTCCCCATGTGCCTGGACCACAGAGGTGATCACTTCCCATACGCTTGCCTCTCCACTAATGGTTGACTACTGTTGCTTATTACATTGTAGTGTGGTGGTGAAGGTGCTCTGTTTTCTGGTCCAGGCCAGAAAACAGAAAGTCATACATAGGCCTTGTATCCCTGGTCTTGAGGGTAGAGGTTTCCCAATGATCTTTCCCCTTCTCCCTCAGCAGAAAGCACTGCCTTTATTTTTGGCAGGTTTTGTGAGACAGAAAGTTTCTTACACTTCTTCCAGGAGAGAGTTTTCCCTTTTCCCTTTCCCTTAGCTGCAATGGGTCTTCACCTGTGACCTGGATATGATGGGATTTTCTGCCACCCTTCCTGTGCTTTAAGTCTTTTGTTCCATAAGGGAATAGGAACTGGATGGGGTTTTGCATCTTTTCCATAGTAGTGCCTGCTTCTTTTTGCACCACCGATGGAGGCTTTTTCCAGTCTTCTGCTCTGCCTCCAGTCTTTCTTGGGAGCAGCCAATAGAGGTTTATGGAGAAGATCTTGTGAGTGGTTGTGAACTTCTGTTGTGTCTGCTGCTCCTAGGGTTTTATCCTCTTACAGTAGTTCACACTCTAACTTTGGCTATTTGTTATAAATTTTAGCTTTATTCTTCTTACCTGCCTCTGTCGTGTCTGGTGTCTTTTTGCCTCATGTTCTGCCATGTGTGAGTCAGTGCTCATATCTCTATCTCTCCTAGGAAAGTCATGTCTTTCCTTGGATTTCCAGCGTCTTGGCTGCATTGTAACCTCAGGTATCTGATGGTGATGTGGATTGAAATGTGTACCCGTTTGTACCTGTTGTTGGTCTTGGCCCGCATTCTAGTGGGTACTGTACCCATTGTAAATAAGATCTCTTCAAGATGTCACTTCAGTTAAGGTGTGGCCCAACAAAATCAGGTTGGCCTATAATTCAGACTACTGGAGTCCTTTGTAATCAGAGTGAAAGTTAGACAGAGAGAAGCCACGTGGAGCAGCCAGAACCTGGAAATCAACAGAATGCAGTAGGGAAAGAGGAAGATGCTGCTGTGTGAGTTATAATGTGACAAAAAAGCCAAGGAATCCTAAAGATTGCCAATGGGCCAAAAGATACCAATCCCAGAAGGGAGCAAGCCTTCTAGCCTCTGAACCAGGAGCCAGTAAATTCCTGTGTTAAGCTAACCCATGGTATGGTATTTGTTTTAGCAGCTAAGAAACTAAAACAGATGGATATAAGAATTCCTTTCCAGCTTTCTATATGCCAGGCACAAGTAAATTCATGTTCCCTGATCATTGTTTACTTATTCTCAGGGTGGATTGAAGCTTTTTTTTGCCAGAGAGCTAGAGTTCCAACAGCAGCAAAAAAAAATTGATTTTGTGTTCCCAACTTGGGGAATTCCAATCTATGTCTCTAATGCCAGTCTTCTTCCTGAGACTATTAAAGAGCTTTGCAAAGCCCTGCAACTTACACAGAAACTTCACTGTCCATACCATTCACAGTCTTCAGGAATAGCATGAAGCATAAATAGAATTCCAAAACTTAATTAGCAAAGCTCTTAGAGACACTAGAACTTCCACGACCTAAGATATTGCTATAAACCTCTGGATGTCATTGACTCTGCTCTCTGCATACGCAACCAAGAATATCACCTCCATTCTGGAGTGCATACTATGACAAGTAGACATGACCAAATATTCCAGGGGACTCAGGTAGTGCAGCTAGTCTCATCATGAACTATGAGCAGTCTTTCCTAAACATCCACCTAAATATCCCTTGTTATAATCTAAAATCAGGAGACTTGTTCTCTTGGAAGAAATATAAGAAAAAGAGCCCTTGAACCTTATTGGAAAGGACCCTATTAGACACTGTTAACAACTATCATAGTAGTGGTACTGCAAAGAGTTGCTATTTAGATTCATGACTCTTAATTAAAGAGGCATAAACTATCCTTGAATCATTAGAATATAATCAATATTAGAGACCTCAAGCTGAGGATTCTTAGGATCCCTCCAGAAACAGTCAGTCTTTGGAAGGAATCAGAAGACAGAAGACCTAAGACTTCCAGAACAAGTAGATGACCACATGAGATGTTGTCCACCCAGGATCCACAGAATAAGATCACATATTGTCACACTTCAATCTATATTCTTTTGTTCTTTATTTTCCTAGCTATATTATTTCCTCTTTTGCTGGTATAAGGCTACCTTTATGTTACCTATATTTTTAATATTGCTTTTTGCATCCTTAGCCACACTTTGATATGTGCTCAATACCTGGCTACAATTTACTTGTGAATCGGTTGAATCATACAACCAAATTTACTGTTGGGTTTGCACACAATTTCTTTTGGGAACTGTAGTATAATGAAAAAAATATGAAAAATTTGGCTGGTCTTTGTCCCAGTTCCTAGGAGATAACTTCTACATCTTTGGAATTTCCAAAGATATGAATGTCTTTGGTTATTCTTGGCAGGCCCAGGACCATACATGATTCACATGATAACAGGATGACAGGATGGGACCAGCCACACCTGTAGTCTTAGGGTAGGGTGCTGGCCACACCAGAGAGACTAACCATATGATCAAGGGATTGGGGACTTGAGCCCAGTACCTGTCATCTTGACCTCCCAGAACTTTGGGAAGGTAGGGGGCTGCAGATTTAGTTCAACCACATGGGCACTGATTCCACTAATCATAGCTACATAATGGAACTCCATATAAATTTTGGACACTTGAAGCCCAGAGAGCTTCCATGATGGATAATGACATTACTGCACTAGGAGGGTGACATGTTCTGACTCCATGAGGAGGGGGCACAGAAGGTTGTGTTTGAGACCCTCTCAGAGCTCTTCCAATGTATCTCTTCTTTTGGCTTCTCCATATTTGTATCCTTTTACTATTAAAAAGCTATAATCCTGTATTTTATGTATGATCATTTTGTAAACCAACAACTTCTCTAATAAAGTAAAAAAAAACTGTAATTGCTCTCTTTCAGTGAGTTCTGTGAATCATTCTAGTGAATTATCAAACCTGAGAGGTATGGTGGGAATACCCAAATTTGTAGCCAGCTGGTCAGAAGTGTGGGTGGCCAGGGCCCATGAATTTGCTCTAGGTTCTGAAGGGCAACCTTGTAGAGGATTGTCCTTAACCTTTGTAGTCTGGCCTAACACCAAGTAGTCAGAGTCAGAATTGAGTTGATTGAGTTACTGCATCTTTGCAGTTAGTGTCAGAAATTGTTGAGGTTGTAGAAGTTTTATAGGAACCATCTATCCTTTTGGCATAGGTTTCTTCTAACCAATCAGTTAGTTTTCAGGGTAGCTAGACCCAAATGTTAAAATGGCTTTTTAGATGGTAAACACCACAACAGGCCAGAGAGCCATAAATCTAAAGCCCTCTATCAAGTCATATCTAGAAAAGGAGTTTCCTGGCTCTACCAAAACAATATTTGGGGATCTTTCATGGGAGTTAGATTTTGTAATAGAACTTTTTGTTTTGTTTTGTTTTTAGATTGTAAATGTACTTGATTTTGTAA
Source organism: Choloepus didactylus (assembly GCF_015220235.1). NCBI lineage: Eukaryota > Metazoa > Chordata > Mammalia > Pilosa > Megalonychidae > Choloepus > Choloepus didactylus. Next base: position 59,411,434 of record NC_051310.1, on the reverse strand, counting down.
ACCACAATCAAAAAATATTTGTGCCACTGATTTCTTCAAATATTAAATGGAAACTTAACAAAATTTATCCACTTTGATGTATTCTTGTACAACTTTGGAATCTGCAAATACCCTGACTAAAGAAATAGAAGTAATTGCACAACTGAGACTAAAGGTTACAGTGCTGCAAATCATGCCAGATGTCTTACATTTAACCAAATACACCTTCAGAGACCCCTTGATTTTGAGCATCTGGAACATAGAGGAATATACACCAAAAGTATCACTAATAGGTTTGTGCATTGCTTTATTTAAATATAACAGTATCCAACATAGCTGCTAAACACTGGACAATATTCAAAGTCGTAAGTACACCCACATGTTCCTCCAAATGATGTTTGGGATCCTGCTTGCCAACATTGTTTATTGTCAGCTGTTCAGGTGTCATCTTATCTTCTTCTACAGCCTTGTAATTCTTGACTAATTCCAACATTTCTTTTACCACTGATTCATTATGTATATAGTGTTCTCTGTAGTCCTGAAGTGTTAAACCTTCCATCCAACTCTTCTTATACAAATTTAACAACATCTTCTGTTCCAGTTCATTTTTCCAATAGTTAATAGTAATGGAGTAATAATGTCTGTTTAGTCCATTAATTAATGCTTGGATAGATGGCTTGTTTAAGTGATCTAGATTTGAAGTTGTTTGTCTTGGTTTAAGTCCTAAGACCATCATATTAGCATTGATCAATCTGAAGGCATCAATAACAACCTTTCCTTTTGCGCTCTGAATGGGATCCACAACCACTGCCATGGCTCTCTCTGACAAGGCTTCAAAGCTCCGTTGAGTGTTGATATCCACACCAGAAAGTCAACAAGCCAAAGCCAGGGTGACTGTGATACCAACCAATAATCATCTCAGGCCTTCCTGTCTGATTCAAAATATCCAACATTTTGATTTGGAATACTGGATCAACTGCTTCCACACTGACACCTGTTCCTGACTGTATGGCATAGCAAACACATCAATCACTCTGACAGTGTAATCATCAACAAATTCTCCAAGCATCAGACCCACAACTTCCACCGGAACTCCAGCACGACCATGTTTAAACATTTTTAACAGTGCCAGGGAAGAGATATCAACTCGTTCTGCTGTGTCCACTTCAAGAGAAACTGTAGGTGGCCCCTGGCCCAATCCAAGCATAACTCCTCCAAGTCTGAGAAGTCTGTCCATATTTCTGGTCAGTAACTACAACTCTTGAGGTGTTATACTTCAATTTGTGGAGTCTGACAAATTTCTTGTTAGCTCAAGCTCTTGCTAATTTTGGCAGGTGTAATTCTTCCCCAGTATGATTTTAGCTCTCTCTCCTGAAGGTGGGCAGCAGGCGGGGGGCAGAAGGGCTCGGTCTGGATCCTTGTCTTGCTCCTGCAGTGACATGTCTGCGGTGGTGGCGGCAGCAGCAGCTCAGACTGCGCCTGGCTCTGGCTCTGCCAACTGGCGATGAATCAGCCCGATTCCATTTAAAAGAGTCACCCTGTTGTAACGATCTTTAACAGAAACAGAGCTTGGAAGAGAATTATGGACAGATATTTTTGAGGCTCTCTCACTTTTATAGATCTTACAAATAAGATGCACTAGTTTGCTTTTGCTAATGATGTCTCTGTTACAAATTTCATTGCCTGTTTCTAGATCATTTTGATTAATGGTACCAAAATGTTAAAACACATGTGACAAACACTTAGGGAGTATTTTGGCTAAAAACAAATCGTAGTGGGGAGGGGCAGGTGTGGAGTGGGGACAGGCTTCAGTGACTGGTATTGCACTTGTGAAACAAAGGCCTACTGGCTGCTGCTTGCAAATTGGACAAGGAAGGACTTGTTACTTTGGTAAAACTGATAACTGCCTCCAAAGATAGCTCCTGATATCTATCATACAGGGCCCATTTTGGCCCATCATTTTCCTCTCTAGGATCAAGATATTATTAGATAACTTAAATCAAGGAGATAACAAATCAAAATAATTAGAAAATTTAAATCAAGAAAACTTGGACTTTGGTTGGAACCTAATCACTGGAGGGGAATTATGGACTGCTTTCCTCACTTGGCAAGCCTCTTGATGTTGTATGAGAATTCCGGAAAGTAGGGGAACTCTAAATACCATGGTGCATGGTTCTTCAGCAGGCTGCTTGGAGAGAACTAGATAATGCCTCCAATGCTATGGAAGTCCTCATCCAAGAAGTTCATGGAATTGGACAGGCATTGGTTCAGAATAGAGCATTTTAGATATAATATTGGCATCCTGAGGGGTATCATGAGCTGTTTTGGGGGAAGAATGTTGTACTTACGTTCCTGCAGACCTCTTCAGGGTCTGTAGAATTTTGAAGCTACATGTACTCCAGAAAAACAGATACTTAAATTTAATCCATTCCTGTGGGGTGTAAATCCATTGTAAGTAGGACCTTTTGATGGAGTTACTTCAGTTAAGAAGGTGTGGCCTACCTCAATAAGGATGGGTCTTGATCCTTTATCACAGTCCTTTATAAGCAGAGTGAAATTCAGGCAGTGAGAGAAAGCCACCAGAAACGAAAGGCTGGAAATTGATGGAAACTGGAAGAGAAGGGAGAGACCAGGGGACACTGCCAGGTGCCTTGCCATGTGACAGAGAAGCCAAGGATTGCTCGTGAAACTGTCACATAATAACTCACTAAAATAGCCTCTCCATTACCAGCTTGTTAAAGCTTTCACTTCCCTCTTTTAAGATTAATGAGGGACTTACCTAACCCCAGGACAAGTTCCTGTTTTCTTCTTTCCCCACAGAACTGGCTATAACTAATGAAGTGTGCACCAAAAGAAGAAACCTGAACTTAAAGTCACGCTGAAACATAAAAACACCCTGTGAGAGGAATCAAAGTGAGCAGGAAAATCAGGAAAGGGAAACACTGGGCCCAAAAAGGAAGCAAGAGATCCAACCACTACAAGTTCTGGCAATGTCACAAGCCCACTCATCAAAATAGAGGCCTAATCAGCAGTAACAGCCAACTTGCAATCCCTAATTTGAATGCTCAAACAGCCAATGGCAATAGCCAAATTGCAGTCCTTAATTTGAATGTTTGCTAGCCAATCACCATGTGCCAACGTCCCTAATATCTTTATCTCCACCTCCCTGTGTCTAATCTAATAAAAATCCTTCAGCTCTCCAGTTCAGTGAGACTGATCTGAGGACTTCCCTCCTGTCTCTGCTGGGCTAGCCTTTGCTAATAAACTCTTTATTTTCTCTCTTCTCATTGAATTGGCTTCTGTGTATATTGGGCAAGAACTCACTTGAGTGGTTTCACTGTAGCCAGTCCCAGAACACCACAGTCTTCAGAGAGAAAGCATGGCCTTGATGATGCCTTGTTTTGGACTTCCTTTAAGCCTCAAAACCATAAGCTAATAAATTCCCATTGTTTAAGCCAACCTATTTCATGTTATTTCCTTGAACAGCCGAGAAATCTAAAATGGGATCTTTATTATTATTTAAAAGATCCAGGAAGCAAACAAAGAAATTATAAAATTAAGTAATTTGGCTAATGATTCTGTATCTGATTCTACAGGCTCTTCAGATTGGGGATGGGATCTGTTCCTTGGTTTAATTTGAATATTCTTGGCTGAAAACTATACTACAAACTCTGATCATAGCCCTTTTCTTAGTATTTGTGTTGCAGTGGTCAGATGAATGGTCTACTGAGTCCAAGTGCTATTGCGCAGAAACTGACTGACCCATCTCAAATGATCCAACAGATGATCATCCAAAAAAAAAAAAAGTAGAAAATCTTGACACATATTGAGGTTGAAAAGACCACCTTCAGAAACGTGATATACAATCATGACAACTCAAAGAGCAGTGAAGATCTAGACTGATCATGTTCCCATATGTTAAGGCTCTACCTTTCAACTTAGGCTGAGGAATGCCCACAAGAACCGTAAAAACGTAACCATCTACATACAAACAGCATGTTGTCTACATTAACAAAACTTTACTATTCCATTGTTGTCATCAATGTGACTGTATTATTTCAGGTAGTTAGCTGTCCAGGAAGATAAAAATTGCAAATAACTGTATTTTCCATTTCAGGAACTTCCCTCAAAATCCATTTAAATAAACATCAAACTGTTCAATACATGATATCAAATGACTGATCTCCAAGACTCTTTAAAACCCTTGCCTCAAAACCTTGCTGTGTACACCAGTCCTAAACTATGATATCATGATCCTCACTCAATTAATCTACCACTCCAAGCCCCCATATTCCCTCATTAGAAGCCTTGCCTTAAACCAAAACCCCACACTTATAAATGTCCCAACTTTCTTTCCATTCCTAGATGCTGTGAAGACTCTGTCAAGGTAGTGTTCTCTCTTACTGCAGTAAGCAATAAACTCAGATTTGTCTTATCCACAGATTATTTTGGTGGTATTTTTAGGAAGCCAGCATCTGACCATATTTAGGACTGGTACAGCATAGGTATCTGCCAATCTGAAGACACTCTGGCTATGTCACTGATCATGGAAGGTCAGATGGAAAAATGGATGACTCATGGATGCCAGTGTGGACAGATGACTATTCCAGGATAGGGATGTACTTGTTTCTTGGATATCTTGCCTATCTTTAAGCCCCGTGAAACTTAAAAATAAGCCTAAGGAAAGTGGAACACCAGATTGGTTACGATTAAGCTTTTGCCAGTTGGCTGAATTCTGAGTTCAATATAGTTATTACATCTAGTCTATAGAGAAATAAAGTTATTTTTATTTTTGTATAATTCAGTTTTGGGACTGTGATCCAGAAGTGCTATGTACCCATTTTTTTGAGAATACAAATGGGATCACTATCTTTTTTCTTCACTTAATAACATATCTGTAATGTAAGAGAAACCTACCCCATTCTTTAAAATTGTTGCATAGTATTCTATTGTATGAATGTAATATGGTTTACGTAACCACTCCTATGATGGGCATTTATCTTGTTTATATTTGTGTTGCCATGATGAACATTGTTGCAAGATAAATCCTTTTACCTATATGTGAGGAAAAATTCCTACAAGTGGAATTTCTGAGTCAGATGTTGCCTAATTGTCTTATTAGCAGAAGTGAGATTGAGCATATTTTCATATCTTTAACAGCCACGTGTGTGTGTATGTGTGTGTGCTGCCTGCTAATTTACTTTGCCTATTTTAAAAAAAAGAAATAGTTTCTTACCGTGTTGGGATTTGAGCTCTTTGTCTAGTAAGGAAATTATTCTATTATCTGTTGTGTCTGTTACAATGTTTTTTTATACTTTTTTTGGACTTGGTTTATGGTAGTTTGGGTACATGAAAGTTTAATATTTATGTGTAGTCAGTTGATAAATATTTTTCTTTTACGTTTCTAGGTTCATATCATTCTTAGACAGTCTTTTCTACTTCAAGAATATTATTTTTTAAAAAACCTCAATCATGGTCTATTACTTTCATAGTTTCTTTTTTTATATTTAAATCTTTTTTGTGTTTGAAAATCATTTTGATGTAATAAGTGAGGTAGTGATCCAGCTCTATTTTTTCAAAAGGTGCTCACTTTCTACTTGTTCAAATTTGAGTATGTTGGGGCTGTTTGCTTACTTGTTTGGAATATTTAATGCCATTTTCCCAAGTCTTTGTGAATGAGAGTACTTAAATTCATTCTGCATATTGTTTTCCCACAAATGCTGGCTGACTGCAATGAGAAAAAATTCAATTGAAACCAGCACCGACTGCAGCTGCTTTCACATAGTAGGGGAGTGGCATGAGCACAACAGATAAGATGGCTCTTTGTTTCAAAAAATATCTTGGCAGGATTTTGGGGTAGGAAAGGTGATGCCCCCTCTATGTATCTATCTCACCCAAGTTCCTAGTCAGGAAGCTGTAGATGAATTGCTCTGCATGAGAAACCTAAAAGGAAATTGAGGGTGAGAGGCTGACAGCTAGAAGAACCAGGACTGGGAAAAGGATCTTGGGAGAGAGACGGATGGGAGAAATGGCAGTGAGCCAGAGCCCGAGTGAGAATACTACCAGCAACAAATGGCCCACTGTGGAGAATGGGGAGTGGCTTTTTAGATCAATGATTTCTAATATTCCATGTTAGGTTGTTGCTTGTACTACATTATGCTATGATTTCCTTCTGTTACTCCTCACTTCCTATGAAAGCCTATTACGCAGACCAGCTTGTATTAGTGGAGTTTAATGGGGAGGGAAGGAAGTGAGAATGGTATTTCCCACCAGGACAGAGAAAGGGATGGCAGCAGCTACCAGGATACAGGAGACTTCAGGGAAGTGGGCTACAGGGTAAACCCACCAGAAAAACACTGGAACGTAAAGTCTGTGAGGCAGGGCTTTTTCCCTGTGTTTTTCATGCTCTATCTCCAGTGCCTGAAATAGAGCTTGACCCACAGTAGTTACTCAATAAAAAAATTGTTGGAATGAATGAATGAAAAGCCCATTAGAGATTCTGAACTGCCTATGGTTCTTGGGATGCTCTATTAAGCCAGTGCATTTGGGTGTTAAAGCAAAAGGTGAACCCACAAGACTGGAGACTTGAGAATCTGGCTTTCATTTATCAACTCAAAATTGTGGCTGCTTTAACTCTGGTCTCTCATGTGAGAGGCCTGTGTGTAAGTTTGAATTTATGTTTGGTAGATAAGCCATTTGTGACACTGTAGTGATGGGGAGGTTTTAAAAATCTTCTTTTATTACTTCTTAAATGGGATCCCAGCTGAAATTGGATCCTCCACTGCATATTACCATGGCACTTACTGTGTAACCCCATTAAATCAATCCCTAAGGATTACAACTGCAATGAGGTATGTGGGTTTGGGGGTTCAAAGGCAGCCTTCTAGGCAGAGGCTTATTCTTCCAAAGGGGATTATCTAGTTTTGGGAAGAGAGAAGGTTCAGGAAGAGAGGGCCTCAGTTTAGGAGTCCTGTTGTCACCAAGGAGAAGGGTCATCAGTCCCAATATGAAATGGGCTTTGTGAGTCTAGTGAGATGAGAATTGCGGCTTTGATGAATTCTTTCACCGTCTTGGATGCCTCTGCCACAGCTGTGATTCAGGTGATACTCAGTGATCACGTGAAGCCATATCTTTTCTGTACTTTGGTGACAAAGTGTGTAGTGCATCTATGAAAATAGCTAACTGAGGTTAGGGACTGCTGGGGAACTTGATTTGGGGATTGGAGTGGAGGCTGCCATTCAAAGATGGCTAAAATATTTGTAGACAATTATCTGGCCTCACAGAGGGAAAGAAGGTGATGCCAGCCCTTGACTTCTGATTCTTTGAACACAGATCTTTAAGATCCTCTGAGCTTCAGTTTCCTCACACATAAAATGGAAGTAATAATACACACACCACTGGATTTAGTGAGGTTTAGTGATAATCTATCTTTAAAGACCTAGTTGAGTGCTAGGTACACAAGAAGCACTGAATAAATGATCACTGTTATGATCATAATTGCTTTTCAGATTTGCTTGGAAATAACTATACAGGAGGTATACAGGATGTGCAAGATGCCAGATGATTAACATATTGACATAAATACAAAGCATATGATTGGTACCTCTGTCCTCATTGTAGGAAGCTTGGCAAGAGGCCATGCATTCATACATTCCCTAGAGCTGAAGCACGGCACAGAACAAAGGGCATGATTCTGTTTTATAACTCCTGGACCTTATTTTAAAAGGTAGACTTAATTTTTTCTGGCAGAGCCTTATGAGGTAAAGGAAATAACAATAATGTAGATTATAACAATAATTTATATTTGTGAGCATTTATTATGTGCTACTCTTCCAGCGTTTTTTTCTAGTAGTTGGCACTGAGAAATCCAGGTTCTCCAGACCCGGTTCAGGAACTCACAGGTGAGTGGCATCGAGGAACTTGATGTTTATCCTTCTGTTTTGGTTGGCTAAAGCTGCCAAAATGCAATATACCAGAAAGGGACTGGCTTTTAACAATGGGGATTTATTAGTTTACAAATTTATAGTTCTAAGGCCATGAAAATGTCCAAATTAATGTTATCATGTTTGCTGAAATGCAGATTTATAACACCTAAAGTAGCTCTGCTAATCCAATCACACCACCAGTGTTACTAGAAAAAAATAACATTAGTTTGTCATGAATGTTCTTGAATTCAGAGTAGTTCTTAGTGGTCACAATTTTCTCTTTAAGTGCTTACCATCTTTCAAATAATCCATTCCAAAAATTTTCCTAGAATCAATGGCAAACTTACCTACTACCTGCTTCAGTTTTTAAATATTCACATCCTTCCCTTTGTTGAAAATAAGGGGGAAAACGTATTCTTCAGTTTTCTGGAATTGCTTCTGTTTTTTATGGGAGGCCATTGGTGATCTTTTAAAAGTTTCAAGAAAGAAACAAAACTGGAAACCGAATTTCAAGGTTTTAAGCTAATAAGAGAGGAATAAATTCAGATCCTAGATTTCATAATGCTTCTCTTTAATGAGTTCAAAGCACCTTTTGTTTTGAGTTCAGCCATGAGAATAAAAGGTTCAGTCCATTAGGAAATGTATATGTAGACAGCCTTTGGCTTATTTCTGGTACTTCTCCTTTCTGTCAGATGGTTGTTTCATAATGGCACAAATTATTGAACTTGGCACCATTCTTAGTCTTCCTTATATGCAAGTGATGTGGTCTCAAATGTGTCTGTTTTTTCTTTTTTTTAAGAGCAGTGTGATGATTTGAAGCTGTATGTACCCCAGAAAAGATAATGCTCTTAAAGCTAATCCATTCCTGTGGATGTGGACCCATTGTAAGTAGGATCTATTGGTGAGTAGGATCTTTTTTTTTTTTAATTTTTATTTTGAAATAAATTCAAACTTATAGTGACAGTTGCAAAAATAATACAAACCCCATACACAGAACTCCAGCATACCCCAACCCCCCTCCACTGATACCCTGATCTACCAACTTTAATATTTTGTCACTTTACCATTCTTTCTTTCCCTACCTCCCTATCACCCATCATCTAATGCTCTGTCTTCTGAACATATGAAAGAAAGTTGCACACATCCTTGAACAAATAATATAATTCACATATACATTTCCTATGGACAAGAATATTCGTTTATGTAATCATGTTAAGTGTAGTTAAGAAGGTCAAGAAATTTAACATTGATATAAAGCTTACATTCTATATTTCATTTTTTTTTCAATTGTGTCCTTTTGAGCCTTTTCTCCTCTATTTTTAGATCTCATCCAGGATCACCTATGGCATTTAACTGTCATTATCTATTTAGATTGTCTTTTTTTTCAATTGTGGAAACATATATAGAGCATAAATCTTCCCATTCCAACTCCTCCTAAGCATCCCATTCAGTGGGATTAATCACATTTAGAATGTTGCAATGCCATCACCTTCCCACCATCCATTACTAGAAATTTCCCTTCACCCCAACAGAGACCCTACAATCATTTCCTATTAACTCCCCATTGCCCCTTCCCCCACTTCTTGTAACCCATACTCTACTTTTCATCTCTATGATCATATTCTCTGATACTTTCTTTGAGTTTACTGTGGGGCTTAAATTTAACATCTTAAATCTATAACAATCTTGTTTTCTTTGGTAGCAACTTAAATTCAATAGGACACATAAACTATGTTCCTATACTCCTCCATTCCCCCACCCTTATGGAGTTCTTGTCAAAAATTACGTATTTTACATTGAGTCCAAAATCACTGATTTATCATTACACTTTATGTATTTTAGATACTATAGGAAGTAAATAGTGGAGTTACACATCAAAAATACAGTAGTATTGGTATTTATATTTTCCATGTGATCTTTACTGGAAATCTTTATTTCTTCATGTGGTTTCAGTCAATTGTTTAGTGTCCCTTCCTTTCAGCCTGCACAATTCCCTTTAGCATTTCTTATAGGACTGATCTACTGGTGATGAAGTCCCTCAGCTTTTGATTATCTGGGAATGTTTTCATCTCCCCCTCATTTTTAACCTCCAGGTGTTTGTGAATTTTCTAAGTCTCTGATGATTATTGACTTCTATTTGTATTCCATTGTGGTCAGAGAATATGCTTTGAATAATTTCAATTTTCTTTAATTTATTGAGGCTTGTTTTATGTCCCAACCTATGGTCTATTCTGGAGAAAGTTCTGTCATCACTAGAGAAGAATGTGTATCCTGGTGATTTGGGATGTAATGTTCTATATATGTCTGTTAAATTTCTCTCTATCTCTCTCTCCTTTCTTTGTTTCTCTGTCAGTAGGCTTCCTTTAGTATCTGAAGTAGGGCAGGTCTTTTTTTTTTAATTTTATTTTGAAGTAAATTCAAAGTTATAGGAACAGTTGCCAGAACAATACAAACCCCATACACAGAACTCCAGCATTCCTGGAGCCCCCTCCCCTGATACCCCGATCCACTAACTTTAACTTGTTGTCACACTGCTATTTCTTTCCCTCTCTCCCTCCCTCCCTCCCTCCCTCACTCCCTCTCTCCCTGTCTATCATCCATCATCCATTGCTCTGTCTTCTGAACATATGAGAGCTAGCCACACACATCCTTGAACAAACACTATAATTCACATATACAATTCCCATGAACAAGAACATTCTTTTATGCAATCCCATTAAGCACAGCTAAGAAGTACAAGAGATTCAGCAATGATACAAATACATTCTATATTTCCTTTACCTTATGTCTCAGCTGTGTCCCTTTGAGCCTCCTGTCCTCCATCCTCAGATCCCATCCAGGGTCATCCTTGGCCTTCAGTTGTCATCTATTTAGACTGTCTTTTTTTTTTCCTCTCAATTGAGGAAACATGTATACAGCCTAAATCTTCCCATTCCACAGCCTCCCTAGCATTCCATTAGTGGGATTAATCACATTTAGAATGTTGTAATGCTATCTCCTTCCCACCATCCACTACTAGAAATTTCCCATCACCTCAAACAGCAACCCTACACTCATTTCTTAACGCCCCATTGCCCCTTCCCCCATTTCTCTTAACCCATACTCTGCTTTTCATCTCTATGGTTATATTTTCTGATAATTTCTTTGTGTTTACTGTGGGGCCTAAAATTAACCTCTTAAATCCATAACAATCTTGTTTTTCTTTGATACCAACTTAATTTCAATAGGACACATAAACTATGTACTTGTATTAGTTAGGGTTCTCTAGGGAAACAGAATCAATGAGAGGTGTCTCTGATTATCAAATTGTAAAAGTGACTCATGCAACTGTGGGTATGCATGAGTCCAAATTCCGTAGAGCCATCAACAAACTGTCAACTCCAAGGAAGATGTCCGATGAACTCCTCAGGAAACGAACTGGCAACTTCGATGAATTCCTCAGGAAATGCTTCACTGGGAAGGCGAAGAAGAAGTGAAGGTCCTCTATCTGTCTTGCTTATAAGTCTTCAACTGATTAATTGGATCAAATCCAGCCAATTGCATTCTCTCATTGTGGAAGGCATGCCCATTGGTGAGTCATCAGTCACAGCTGCAGTCAATTGACTGATGAATTAATAAACCAGCCTGTTGGTTTATTAACCAGCCTCAAACATCCTCACAGCAATTGTTAGGCCAGTGTTTGCTTGACCAGACAGCTGGGTCACCTGGCCAAGTTGACACATGAACCTAACCATCATAGTACCTATACTCCTCCATTCCCCCACCTTTATATAGTTCTTGTAAAAAATTACATATTTTACATTGAGTTCAAAACCACTGATACGTCATTAGAGTTTGTGTATTTTATATCATGTAGGAAGTAAATAGTGGAGTTACAATTCAAAATTATTGACTTCTATTTGTATTCCGTTGTGGTCAGAGATTGTGCTTTGAATATGGTAAATTTTTTTTTTTTTTTAATTTATTGTGGCTTGTTTTATGTCCCAGCATATGGTCCATTCTGGAAAAAGATCCATGATCACTAGAGAAAAATGAGTGTCCTGGTGACTTGGGATGCAAGGTACCACATATGTCTGTTAAAATTCTCTATATCTCTTTCTCCTTTCTTTGTCTCTCTGTTGGTAGGGCTTCCTTTAGAATCTGAAGTAGGGCAGGTCTTTTATTGGCAAAGTCTCTCAGCATTTGTTTGTCTGTGAAAAATTTAAGCTCTCCCTCAAATTTGAAGGAGAGTTTTGCTGGATAAAGTATTCTTGGTTGGAAATTTTTCTCTCTCAGAATTTTAAATATGTCATGCCACTGCCTTCTCGCCTCCATGGTGGCCACTGAGTAGTCACTACTTAGTCTTATATTGTTTCCTTTATATGTGGTGAATTGCTTTTCTCTTGCTGCTTTCAGAACTTGCTCCTTCTCTTCAGTATTTGAGAGTCTGATCAGAATATGTCTTGGGGTGGGTTTATTTAGATTTATTCTATTTGGAGTTCGCTGGGCATTTATGCTTTGTGTGTTTATATTGTGTAGAAGGTTGGGGAAGTTTTCCCCAACAATTTCTTTGAATACTCTTTCTAGACCTTTACCCTTCTCTTCCCCTTCTGGGACACCAATGAGTATTAAATTTGGATGTTTTGTTTTATCTATCGTATCCCTGAGATCCATTGTGATTTTTTCAATTTTTTTCTCCATTCTTTCTTTTGTTCTTTCATTTTCTGTTCTGTGGATTTCTAGGACACTGAGATGTTGTTCAGCTTCCTCTAGTCTTGTATTGTGAATATCCAGAGTCTTTTTAATTTGGCCAACAGTTTCTTTTATTTCCATAAGATCTTCTATTTTTTTTATTTACTCTTGCAATATCTTCTTTATGCTCTTCTAGAGTCTTCTTTATGTCGCTTATATCCTGGGCCATGGTCCTCTTGATGTCCTTTAAATCCTTTGCCATGTTTTTGTTCTTTGATTGTAGTTCTTTAATTAATTTTGCGAGGTATAGAGTTTCTTCAGAAAGCTTGATTTGTGTGTTTGGAGCTGGATTCTCCATATCGTCTGGTTTTATCATATGCATTAAGATTTTCTGTTGTTTTTGGCCTCTTGGCATTTGTTTTGCTTGATAGGGTACTTTCAAGTTGTATGAAAAAAAAAAGGGGGATATCGATCTAATTTTTCAGAGACACAGTTTGGTGATGTACTCTTTCTCTTACTAACCAGCAGATGGCATCTGTTGAGTCTCTAATTTGTTAGAATTGCAGCTTGGTGACATACACTTTCTCTAACTAACCTGCAGATGGCATCCGTGAGTCACTTATTCCCCTCAAGTCAGTTCTCCCCAACTTTGTGGTATGTGGGGATCTGATTCTTTTGGGGTCCAATTGGTGCACTTAATTTGGGTGTGTTGTCGGTGCTGTCTGCCCCCAGTGAGGGGCGTGTGCCTGAGCGGTTAGGGAGGAAGGGCAGGTTTAACAATCAAATCTCCAAGGTGTTCCCGGAGATTTATAGCTGTTCTCTGCCACTGACACAAAAGTCCTTGGTATTGGCGCAGGTTCCCTCGGATTTCCGAGCAGTTCCCCCCTCCCTGCTGTGTTTTTCCAGGACCTCTGTTGGAGGGGGGGCGGGCTGTGCCATGTCGCAAGTGAGCGCTGGCCTCCAGGGAAGCCCTGGGCCACCAGGCTGTGTAGGGGCATTCCAAGCCCACTTCAAAGATGATTGAATGGGGCACGTTAACTTCCCCTTTCTGCACAGCTCCGCTCTCCCAGCTCTGGGACAATCAGCCATGGGTGTATTCAAGGCCACTGTCCACAGCCGATATTGTGTCATGTGAGTGATGCTGCAGGAAAGACTCCCTGTCAGGCTGGGTTTCTCGGCTGGTCTCTGTGCTGTGTGTTCAGCCAGGCAGGAGCAGCCCTGACTGCTGGGGCGACAGCTGTGAGGCTGGGTTTCTTGGCTGGGCTCCACGCTGTGTGCTCAGCCCTGGCAGAAGCAGCCCCGCCCACCAGGGTGACGGCTGGGAGGCTGGGCCTCTTGGCTGGGCTCTACGCCGTGTGCTTGGGCCCAGGGAGAAGCAGCCCCGCCCACCAGGGTGACGGCTGCGAGGCTGGGTTTCTTGGCTGGGCTCCACGCTGTGTGCTCAGCCCTGGCAGGAGCAGCCCCGCCCACAAGGGTGACGGCTGGGAGGCTGGGCCTCTCGGCTGGGCTCTACGCCGTGTGCTCGGGCCCAGGCAGGAGCAGCCCTGCCCTCCCGGGAGATGGCCGCGAGGCTGGGTTTCTTGACTGGGCTCTATGCCGTGCACTTGCCCTGGGCAGGAGCAGCCCTGTTTGTTGGGGTGACGGCCGTGAGGCTGGGTTTCTCGGCTGGGCTCTATGCCGTGTGCTCGCCCCGGGCAGGAGCAGCACCCCCCCCCGCTGGGGAGACCGCACGAGCCGTGTGTCCCCCCTTTGTTTCCCTGAACCCAAGGCAATCAGCAGTGGTTGTGGGAAGAGGTATCCTCCACCCCAGACACCGAGGCATTAGTCCAGACCACTCCCGTCTTATCTGCAGCTGTTCCTGGGCTTCTTTTATCTATCTATCTATCTATCTATCTATCTATCTATCTATCTATCTATCTATCTATCTATCTATCTATCTATCTATCTATCTATCTATCTATCTATCTATATATTTTTTAAAGTCCAGCCCACCGTTTCCCCCCAATGCAGTGTGGCTGAGGGATTCAGCCTACTAGCTCACTCGTTTCAGAATGCAGACTCCTGGTTTCGCCAAAAGCACGTTTCCTGTGGCTTTAGCAGAACTTGTCCAGCTGGTGCTACTTTGGAAGTGGTGTTCTGGGTCCTTTCCGGTTTTTTATCTAGTGTTTTCCATGGAGGTGTTTTTTTCTTTGTCTCACCTAGTCGCCTTCTTAGGTTCCTCCCTGGACATTTTATTTTATCTATTGTATCCCTGAGATCCTTTTTGATTTTTTTGATTTTTTTTTCTCCATTCTTTCTTCTGTTCTTTCATTTTCTGTTCTGTGGACCTCTAGGACACTGAGTCATTGTTCAGCTTCCTCTAATCTTGTATTAAGAGTATCCAGAGTCTTTTTAATTTGGCCAACAATTTCTTTTATTTCCGTAAGATCTTCTATTTTTTATTTAATCTTGCAATGTCTTCTTTATGCTCTTCTAGGGTCTTTTTTAGGCCCCTTTTGTCCTGTTCCATGGTCTTCTTCATGTCTTTTATATCCTGTGCCATGTTTTCATTCCTTGATTGTAGTTCTTTGATTAATTGTGCCAAGTACTGTGTCTCTTCTGATATTTTGATTTGGGTGTTTGGGATCAGGTTCTCCATATCGTCTGGTTTTATCATATGCATTAAGATTTTCTTTTGTTTTTGGCCTCTTGGCATTTGTTTTGCTTGATAGGGTTCTTTCAAGTTGTAAAAAAAATTCCAATCTAATTTTTCAGAAATACAAGTTGGTGGCATACACTTCCTCCAGCTAACCAGCAGATGGTGACTGCGAGTCACCTATACACCTCAAGTTAGTCCTCCCCAACTCTGTCTCTGTGGTATGTGGGGAAATGATTTTTTTCAGTTGGTGAACTCAGTTTGGGTTTGTTGTTGGAGCTGTCCACCCTGAATGTGGGGCATGGATCTGGGTGGTCAGAGAGTCAGGGGAGCTTTAATATTGAAACCTCCCAGGTGTTCCCAGAGATTCAAAGCTGTAGGGCAGGTCTTTTATTAGCAAAATTTCTCAGCATTTGTTTGTGAAAAATTTAAGCTCTCCCTCAAATTTGAAGGAGAGTTTTGCTGGATAAAGTATTCTTGGTTGGAAATTTTTCTCTCTCAGAATTTTAAATATGTCATGCCACTGCCTTCTTGCCTCCATGGTGGCTGCCAGGTAGTCACCACTTAGTCTTATGTTGCTTCCTTTGTATGTGGTGAATTGCTTTTCTCTTGCTGCTTTCAGAACTTGCTCCTTCTCTTCAGTATTTGAGAGTCTGATCATAATATGTCTTGGAGTGGGTTTATTTGGATTTATTCTATTTGGAGTTCGCTGGGCATTTATGCTCTGTGTATTTATATTCGGATGTTTTATTTTATCTATCATATCCCTGAGATCCATTTAGATTTTTTAGATTTTTCCCCCTTTCTTTCTTTTGTTCTTTCCTTTTCTGTTCTGTGGTTCTTGAGGTTGCTGTGTCATTGTTCAGCTTCCTCTAGTCTTGTACTATGAGTATTGAGAATCTTTTTAATTTGATCAACAGTTACTGTTATTTCCATAAAATCATCTACTGTTTAAAATTACTCTTGCAATTTCTTCTTTATGCTCTTCTAGGGGCTTCTTCATGTCCTTTATATCCTGTGCCATGCTCTCGTTGTTTGTCTTTAGTTCTTTGATTAATTGCTCCAAGTACTGTGTCTCCTCTGATCTTTTGATTTGGGTGTTTGGTTTGGGTTATCCAGATCGCCTGTTTTTTTCATATGCTTTAAAATTTTCTGTTGTTTTTGGCCTCTTGGCATTTGGTTTACTTGATAGGGTTCTTTTAGGATATGAAGGATTATTCAGACACCAATCTCTAATTTGTCAGATCTACAGCTTGGTGCTGTACACTTTCTCTAACTAACCAGCAGATGGCATCCATAAGTCACCTATTCCCCTCAAGTCAGTTCTCCGCAACTTTGTCTGTGTGGTGTGTGGGGGTCTGGTTCTTGTGGGGTCCAATTGGTGCACCAAGTTTGGGTGTGTTGTTGGTGCTGTCACCTTGAATGTGAAGTGTGTGTCTGAGTGGTTAGGGAGGCAGGGCAGCTTTAATAATCAAACCTCCCAGGTGTTCCTGGAGATTTATGGCTGCTGCAAGAGTCTAAACCTTCATTTCAGTCTCACCACAGATTGTCTCTGCTGCTGACCCACAAGTCCTTGGTATTGGTGTAGGGTCCCTGGGATTTTTGGGTGGGTTCCACTTCCCAGCTGTGCCCTTCTAGGGCCTTTGCTGAGGGAAGGCTGTGCTATGTCACAAGTGCACGCCATCCCTCAAGGGAAGCCCTGGACCACTGGGCTGTGCAGGGGCATTTGCAGCCTGCTGTAAAGATGGCTGAATGGGGCATGTTAATTTCCCCCTTTTCACACAGTGCCACCTTTCCAGCTCTGGGACAATTAGCTGTGGGTGCACAAAAGGCTATTTTCCATGTCCAATATTGGGGTGTGTGCGTGGTGTTGCCAGAAACACTTCCCTTCCCACTGGGTCCCTTGGTGTGGCTCTGGGACGTGGCTCCAGCCCTGAGCATCAGCGTCCCCAGCCCACCAGGAAGATGGCTGCAAGGGGTGTGGTTTTTTCCCCTTTTGGCTCCCCTCTGCCCTCCTCACTTGGAGAAAACTAGCAGTGGGTGCACGAAACGCTATCTTCCATGCCAGATATTGAGGCATTCACACAACCCTTTCCTGCTGCACTTCACTGTGTGGTTCTCACTGCCATATCTGCAGCTGCTTTGGGGCTTTTTTTAAAAAAGAACTAGTCCACCTCCAAATGCCAACCCCCAGTTTCCCCACACTGCAGCATGGCTGCTGGACATTCAGCCAACTCACTCACTCGTTTCAGAATGCAGACTCTCATTTTCACCAAGTGCATGGTCCCTGTGGATTTAGCAGACCTTGTCCAGCTGGAGCATCACTGGAACTGGTGTTCTGGGTCACTTTCTGGCCTCTGTCTAGTATTTTTCACGGAGGTGTTTTTTTGCCCTGTCTCTCCTAGCTGCCATCTTAGGTTCTCTGGTGAGTAGGATGTTAACCTAAGTTGAGATGTGACCCACATTATTCAGGGTGAGTCTTAATCCTCTTACCAGAGTTCTTTATAAGAGGATAAAAGACAGAGAGAAGATAGAAAAAAGCCACAGAGAAGCTCAGAGAGGAAGCCACTGAAGCCAGAAGCTAGAAGCAATGAAACCTGGAAGAGAAGGAAGAGACCAGCAGATGTTGCCACATGCATGGCCATGAGACAGAGGAGTTGAGGATTGCTGGTAGCCTTTCTTTAAGAAGATATTGTCCTGTTGATGCCTTGATTTGGACATTTTCATGACCTTAGAACTGTAAACTTGTAAGCTAATACATTCCCATTGGTAAAAGTCAGTCCATTTCTGGTATATTCCTTTCAGCAGCTTTAGCAAATTAAAACAAGCAGTTGAATGTTTACAGAAAAATTGTGTAGACAGTGCAGAGTTCCCATATACTCCTTCTCCCCACTCCACCCCATAGTTTTCCCTATTATTAACATTTTGCTTTTGAGTAGTATCTTTGTTACGGTTGATGAAACAATATTACTCAAATATGACTTTGATGATTACACTTGCCTGGATATTTAAGATTACCAGATATTTAAGATATTTAAGATTCTTCATTATAAAGAAACATCATAAGAGTTGTATCTATCTAATAAAGAGTTTCAACCATTAGTCTTCTGAAGCTTTTCATTTCAATCTTTCATTCTTAAAGAATAAGAGGTCTGCATGAGGCTTAATTCCCTGTACTCACCTTGGTTTGACCAGATGCATAATTGAACTTCACTTTATCATCCTGAGACTCAACTTTAGCAACACTAGAGTCTGCAGCATTGGTTGAATACCTCTTCCTGGTACAGTATATGACATTTCAAAACACATTCTGGTCACTCTGGAATCTGCTGCTTGGAGCCTGGGAATCAGGGACCTGAAACAGATTATGCAACGTATTTCTAGAGCAAACTTAAAACAGACCACTCCAGCTCTGGAAAGTTTAGTATTGTCTGGACTGGTTTTTTTAAATGCCAGGGTCAAAGCCAACACATAAGCATTCCTTACATTGTAGCACAGATGTGTTTGAAATGTTGGTAATAATTGAGTTGTAGATCAGCTTATATTTTAAAGGCACTCTGAGGACTTAATAGTTGAAGGTATGTTATTAACATCTTTTGTAATGTGGAAGAACACTCTCTGATATATCCTCTGTGTAAATAGGGATTTTCTTTTGATAAACTTTCTTAAAACAGCTTTTCGAAAACTTCCAGAGTCAGCCTGAAATTTGACATTTGGCATTCATTAATGTTGACAGCATTTTCTCTGTGGTACTCTACTCAATTTCTAAGAAAAATAGATATCATAATGAAAATTGTCTAAAATAGTAACTGATCTTTTTATATGACAGTTTGATAAATATTAAATAAATAAAAAAAAGCTGTCAGAAATTTCTTTTTGATCCATTCTGCAAATCTATATCTTTTAATTGGGGAGTTTAATCCATTTACATTCAACGTTATAACCGTGAAGGCATTTCTTGAATCAGCCATCTTATCCTTTGGTTTATGTTTGTCATATTTTTCCCCTCTGTCTATTAATATCCTTTATTGTACCCATACCGAATCTCTTTAGTACTGAACCTTTCTCCAAGTCTCTCTGTCCTTTCTTTGTTTCTGTGTCTGTAGGGCTCCCTTGAGTATCTCCAGTAGGGCAGGTCTCTTGTTAGCAAATTCTCTCAGCATTTGTTTGTCTGTGAAAAATTTAAGCTCTCCCTCAAATTTGAAGGAGAGCTTTGCTGGATAAAGTATTCTTGGCTGGAAATTTTTCTCACTCAGAATTTTAAATATATCGTGCCACTGCCTTCTCGCCTCCATGGTGGCTGCTGAGTAGTCACTACTTAGTCTTATGCTGTTTCCTTTGTATGTGGTGAATTGCTTTTCTCTTGCTGCTTTCAGAACTTGCTCCTTCTCTTCTGTGTTTGATAGTGTGATCAGTATATGTCTCGGAGTGGGTTTATTTGGATTTATTCTATTTGGAGTTCGCTGAGCATTTATGATTTGTGTATTTATGTTGTTTAGAAGATTTGGGAAGTTTTCCCCAACAATTTCTTTGAATACTCTTCCTAGACCTTTACCCTTTTCTTCCCCTTCTGGGACACCAATGAGTCTTATATTTGGACGTTTCATATTATCTATCATATCCCTGAGGTCCGTTTCGATTTTTTCAATTTTTTCCCCATTCTTTCTTTTATGGTTTCATTTTCCATTCTGTCATCTTCGAGGTCACTGATTTGTTGTTCAGCTTCCTCTAGTCTTGTGCTATGAGTGTCCAGAATCTTTTTAATTTGGTCAACAGTTTCTTTAATTTCCATAAGATCATCCATTTTTTTATTTAGTCTTGCAATGTCTTCTTTATGCTCTTCTAGGGTCTTCTTGATTTCCTTTATCTCCCGTACTATGGTCTCATTGTTCATCTTTAGTTCTTTGAGTAGCTGCTCTAGGTGCTGTGTCTCTTCTGGTTTTTTGATTTGGGTGCTTGGGCTTGGGTTATCCATATCGTCTGGTTTTTTCATATGCTTTATAATTTTCTGTTGTTTTTGGCCTCGTGGCATTTGCTGAACTTGATAGGGTTCTTTTAGGATTTGTAGACCAATTGAAGTCCTTATCTCTAATTTATCAGATCTACAGCTTCGTGGAGTACACTTTCTCTAACTAACCAGCAGGTGGCGTCCACGAGCCACCTGTTCTCCACAAGCCAGTTCTCCCCTGCTTAGCCTTTTTGGTGAGTGGGGGAGTGAGTCTTGTGGGGTCCAATTGGTGTACCAAGCTTGCGTGTGTAGTTGGTGTTGCCTGCCCTGCATATGGGGCGTGTTTCTGGGCAGTCAGGGAGGGGGGGGTGGCTCTAACAATCAAATCTCCCTGGTGATCCTAGAGGTTTAAAGCTGCTGCAATAGTCTAATCCTTCAGTTCAGACCTGCCACAGTTTGTCTCTGCCGCTGACCCACAAGTCCTTGGTATTGGCGTATGGCTCCTGAGACTTGCAAGTGGGCCCCTCTTCCAGGCCGTGCACCCCGGGTCCTCTGTTGAGGGATGACTGTGCTATGTCACAGGTGAGTGCCGTCCCCCCAGGGCAGTTCTGGGCTGCTGGGCTGTGTAGGGAGGCTCCCAGTCTGCTGAAATGATGGCTGAATGGGGCTTTGTTAATTCACACTGCTCTACCTTCCCAACTCTGGGACAATCAGCTGAGGTTGCAGGGAAGGCTAATGTCCACGCCCAGTTTTGTGGTGTGTGCCTGTTATTTGAAGCACTTCCATCACACTGGGTTGTCTGGGGCAGTTCTGGGCTATGGGGCTGGCGATGGGCAGGAGTGTTTCCTGTCCACCAGGATGATGGCTGTGAGCGGACACCCCCCTTTTCTTGGGAAGTTGTGGTGTTTAGTGAATTTTCTCAGTCACTGGATTATTGCGTTTTGTCTCAGAGCTCTCCTAGTTCTGCTCTTGACTTGACCTGCCCAAATAGTAAGTCTTTGAAGCTTTCTGTATTGGGCTTCTTAGAGTAATTGTTTTAGAAAAAGAAAAAAGGATTAAAAAAAAAAAAAAAAAAAACGGGCCCTCCTCAGAGATCTAATGGGTTATTGAAATGCTAAGAGACAAAGCAACCAGGGCCATTAAGGAAAGGTCCACAGGGCAGAGAGATCAGCTTTTCTTCGGGATTTGCATATGAGCCTGAGGGCCTGAGCTCTGCCCTTCCCCTTTCTATGTTCACCAGAACTCCAAAAATCCTCCGCTTTTATTTTGGAGTTTTTCGTGTTGTTTTTTTCTATGCCTGTCTCCTCTCTGCTGGGCTGGCTGCTCTCAGATTCTCTGGTGTCTGGTCTCAGTCTATGTATTGTTGGAGTTTGGATCAGTAGAATGAGTTTCCGATAAGGGCTGCCACTGCAGTTCTCCCTTCTCCTTCCTGGAACTGACAGCCCCTCCTCCCATGGGACTGAGCCTGGCAGGGAGGGGTGCGGGTCCCCTGGCCACAAAAAACTTACAGATTTCGCTGATCTCAGCAGTTCCACATTTTCATGAGTGTTGTATGAAGTATGCCCAAAGTCAGATTGCTCTGTGGTGTCCAGTCCACGCAGTTCCTGGCTTTCTACCTACTTTCCTGGAGGAGTAACTGAAACATACAGCTCACCAGTCCGCCATCTTCCAGAAGATCCCCCTTTTATCTTTAAGTAAGCCTTCTTAAAATGGTCTTTCTTGGCATGGAGTCATGGCCCATGACTTCCTGGGATGGGATATCTGTATAAATCAATACTTCCAGGTCCAAACATCAGTTTTAGAAATGTTGGTTTTTCCCTTTCTTAATATTTTCTTGTCAAAACAGCTAGCAAAGAGCAAACACTTTTTACCTTCCTACCTCTCCTTCTGAAGTTAAAGTGCTAATTAGTACTTTGGAGGCCAAGTAGAGGTCACTGAAGAGAGGAAGATGGCCTAGATAATGAAGCATGAAATAGAACTCAAAGGAATTCGCATTCGAGCGCTGGAAGGGACTGAGAGATCAGATGGTACAACTTTCTCACATCAGAGTCCTCTGAGAGCTTAGATGAGTTGCTCAGAGTCTTATCACTACTGGGAAGCTAGAACCAGAAACTGTGTTCCCAGACTTCTCATTTAGTGTCTTTTCTACTACACCAAGAACACATGAGGGGAAAACACAATATGTGAGTTGCTGCAAAACATGATTGATTTTTCCCTTTGTGATCTATATGGGATAGTGATGTACTAGATTTCATTCAATTTGAGGATTTTATATATTGGCTGGTGTCTCCCAAATCCTGTCTGGAATGAGTTAGAGTGTGAGTAGTGTCAGACCCCAGAAAAAGAGTCTAACATATAGAAGGAATGTCTGATCCAGGGGCCCTGCTGCTTATCTCATAGATACCAGGTGGGCCATAAACTAAGGGTTGAAGGCTGTTTTAGGAATCCCAGTCATAGTGGCACCTAGACCCCAGGGGGCGGACAAGGCAAGATCAGATATGCCCATAAGATGAAGGACCATAAACAAGCCAAAAGGTCTACTTCCTCCACAAAGATAATACAGTGCATATCAAGGAAGAGTAGTGTGTTAGAACCCTAGTAGCCAGTCAGCAGAAACTGATAAGCACTCACCCAATCGAGGCCCAGAACACACTCAGCAGGACCCTTCCCCTCAACACCCAACGTGGGTTATTCCTTTAAAAAATGCTGCTCTCAATTAGGGAGCTGGAGCCGTTTTTCCTTTCTTTCTTTTCTGATGGCTCCCACCTGCTTTCTTCTGCTTTCTTCCTCTAATAAACCTTAAACTCTCTACTTAAATCATGACTTGCTCTGTTGTGTGGATTCTTGAACAGCTCTGGACCTAGCAAGTAGGTAGTACAAAGTAAATAAGAAAATCAATCAATCCAACACTGACTTCCCTGCTAAAGCCAGGTTATACAACCAATAGTGTCCTGAATAGGTCCACCTTTATTTTCCATATAGGCATTAAAATTAACATTTCCCAAATTTTATGTATATTCTTTTCTAAAACTTGCTCTCTACCCCTCTTGTATTCTATCATTCTTCATTCAGATCCTTGAGGAACTCCTCAACTCTTCCTCTTTCTCTCATCCTACACATCCACTCAATCACCAACCCTGGTCAAATTTATCTCCTGTCCATTGTACCTCTTAAACAGTTATCAAATCTCATGCCTCCTTTCAACCTGCACTCCATTGTCTTAATTTAGGGCCACTGTTATCTCTTACCTGGTCTATTGCAACTGTTTTCATCCTGTTTTTCCTGCCCTAAAACTTGCCTTTGGAAATTTCTCCTTCACAGTTTCCAGAGTGACCTTCCTAAAATGCAAAGTGGATCACACCACAATCTGCATCTAAACCTTACGCTAACTCTCCATCACTAATAGGATAAAACCTTAGCATAACGCTTCTTATGATTTCTATGATCGCTTACCATTTTATCCTACCTCTGCTTCCTGTTATTTTAAGATCCATGATGATAGGCTTCCGGTTTATATACTTTAAAAAATTGTAATTCCTAAATATGTTGACTTC
This sequence comes from Choloepus didactylus, assembly GCF_015220235.1. Taxonomy (NCBI): domain Eukaryota; kingdom Metazoa; phylum Chordata; class Mammalia; order Pilosa; family Megalonychidae; genus Choloepus; species Choloepus didactylus. The sequence continues at coordinate 59,387,722 of NC_051310.1, read as the reverse complement.
TGCAATTGAGTACTTAACACTTTTTCATAAAGTTGATCACAGCAATGGTAGTATCAGAAAAATAAAATCCTTATTTGCTTTCTAAATTGCTAAACTCAGTCAATTATACCTGTGGACAGTTAGTAAAACCAGCAATAAATTTCTGAGTTTTAAAATTTGTATTTAGGATGCAATGTACAGTCCTATTACCAGTCACTTTTGGAAGTAAGGCACCAATACTCTAACGTTCTCTTGAAAATGAAGAAGATGGAGAGAAAAATAAAGGCTGCTTAATTTTCAATAATAGTAACTTAATTATGTGTGTTTTTACTACATGGTGCCTCAAATTCACTTTGGAAAATGTATACACTTATATAGAAAGATAAAATAAATTCACAGAAGAAATAATTAAAACAAGTTTTTTCTCCACGTCTCAGATTTCTGATCCCTTATCTCCTGACTCTCAGAAATCCTATATATTTGTTCTTTCTGTTTTTCAGAATGGGCAACAATTTAGACCAGGAGAATAATAAAGCATGTTCATTTGTTTCATTTTATTATCTTTATTATACCAAGAGGATGAGGATTGAGAGGAAAAACATTTGTAATAGTGGCTGATAACGCTGCATCATTCAATTCACAAAAGGATTTGTTTTTGAGCTCTAAAAACGAGGGATGGAATAGTTGATGGAAAAAGTTAAACAAAAAAAAAGAGAAATCCTTTAATCAAAATACTTAAGACATCTTTCACATGGGAGAAAAAGGAGAATGTTTTTTTGGAATCAAAATAATTCCTTGGCTTATAAAATTTCTTATTTGAATAGTGTTCTAGTTTGGTAATGCTGACAGAATGCAAAACACCAGAGATGGATTGGCTTTTATAAACGGGGGTTTATTTGGTTACACAGTTACAGTCTTAAGGCCATGAAGTGTCCAAGGTAACGCATCAGCAATCGGGTACCTTCACTGGAGGATGGCCAATGGCATCCAGAAAACCTCTGTTAGCTGGGAAGGCAAGTGGCTGGCATCTGCTTCAAAGTTCTGGTTTCAAAATGGCTTTCTCCCAGGACGTTCCTCTCTAGGCTTCAGCTCCTCAAAAATGTCACTCTCAGTTGCTCTTGGGGTGTTTGTCCTCTGTTAGCCTCTCTGGAGCAAGAGTCTGCTTTCAAAGACCTTTTCCAAAATGTCTCTGTAAGCTGAAGCTCCTCTCTCAGTTCCAGTGCGTTCTTCAAAGTGTCCCTCTTGGCTGTAGCTCCTCCTCAAAACGTCACTCACAGCTGTAGCTGCACTGAGTTCCTTTTGTTTGTCAGCCCATTTATATGGCTCCATTGATCAAGGCCCACCCTGTATGGGTGGGACCACGCCTCCATGGAAATATCTCATCAGAGTTATCACCTACAGTTGGGTGGGGCACATTTCCATGCAAACAACCTAATCCAAACATTCTAACTTAATCCCCACCAATATGTCTGCCCCACAAGATTGCATCAAATAATATGGCTTTTTTCTGGGGGACATAATACATTCAAACCAGCACAGATAGTATTCAACAACTCCTTCCACCATGTTCTGAATTTGACATTATTGTCTCTCTCTTCTTTCTATGGGATTACATAACCCGTTCTCCTATCCTGAAGGTTGGCTTATTCTCATTTCACTACTATGGGCTTTGTCCTAAGAATGAAATGGGTAAGAGTGAAAAAATGAAAACCAAGGACTTGGTCTCTGTAAGTAGAAACAAATAACTAAATCTTGCTTTCCTGGAATTTTGATAATAGGTTTTAAATATTGAAGAGGATCTTTTTGCTTAATAAGGCTTAGTAGGAAGGCCATTGGTTTTAGACTTACAAGACCCACATTTGACTATCACCTCACAATTTAGTAGTCGTCTGAACTTTGGTTAAGTCGTTTAAGCTCTCTGAGTCTCAGTTCCTCATCTTAAACAATCTTAATAGGGTTGTTTTTATCAAAATATATAAAAATACTTTGTAACAATGAAGGGCAGTACATATATAAGCTATCATCACTATCAGTTTACATATGAGAAAACAGACTAATCAGAAAGGCACACAGCTTTTTTAGCAGAGGTTAAAAGCTGAGTCTTCAATTCTTAGTTTCTTTTCTTTTGTATTGACTGTTTAACTCTTTAAGTGCTCCATTTCAACTTATTAGAGTTGCATTTTCTCTTCAATTTTGTGTGATTGGATTTTATTGACCAGGAAGTAAGGTAAAAGTTTAAATTATGCTTTCTACTTTACAATTTTAGACCTGGACCTGAACTGCATGTTAATTCCTCGAATTCAGAGGAAAGATAAAGGGAATCCTTTTGTAGACCACTTGTCTGGTTGCAGGAACTTGGTTGCCCCTTTGGGGATAGACATTTTTTTTGTATCTGGGGAACTGATGTTCACTACAAGTGGAGGCAGAGTATGTGTGGAAGCTTGCTATACTATGTTTCATTATACATTTCCAAATTGCTCAACACAATTCTTAATCTGAAAAATCATCACAGATGGGGCCCCCCAAGCATTTCCTTGAGGTCAGGGCATTGGATTTAAACAACAGAGTTTTTCCATATGAGCAAGATTGCCCAAGGGTAGTGTCTTCTTTGCGCAATGTTCTGGCCTCTTTGTGTTCTGATTAAGTGGGAGTAGAAATTAAATGGGAACAAAAGAGACCTGTGCCAGAGGGAACAGTAACCTGAGGAAAGGAGTTCATTTTATGTAGTCTTAAAGCCAAAAAAAGTGAAAAAATGTGTCATATAGACATAAGGTGGGTAGGAATCTCTGCGAGGGTGGTTTTGGCAATACGATTATTATTTCAACTATGTACCTTGTGTTACCATTTTAGATTTCCTTTGGAGTGTTTCCTTTTTTTAAAAAAAAAAATATTAGAAAAGTTGTAGGTTTACAGAAAAATCATGCAGAAAATATAGAAAAATCCCATATACCCTCCTAACCACACACACATTTCCCTATTAACACTTTATATTAGTAGTACCTCTGTTTCAATGGATGAAATAATATTATTATAATTACACTATTAACTATGATCCATAGTTTACATCAGGGTTCACTGTGACAGTGGCACAAACTTTTTATTCTAGTACCGTATACACACCCTAGAATTTCCCCTTTTAACCAATTTCAAATGCATAATTCATTGGTGTGGAGCAAACTGCTACATGGTTTATCATGGGAACACAGGCTCAGGCACAACAAAGACTTCCAGCAAATGACCATTTTATTAATTACACAGCACAAAGGGGCCAAAAGAACAGGGCGAAGAGATCTGTTGCGACCAGTCTCCTGGGGAGGCCAATGGCTTGGGTCAGCATTGATGAATGTCAGCTCTACATACCCCACTTCGCAGTCAGAGAGAAGGGAGAAATCTGTGCATTTGAGTGTTGAATATTTATCCACTCAGAAGGAGGGGACCCTGCCACTAAAAATAACTGCCCTGATAAGTACCTGGGGCTGCTCAACCCAGGTTCCAAGTTTAAATTCTGGTCAGGCCTTCTCATTAGACCTAACATCTCCCCCCAGGTTGTGGAATGGAAACAGAATGAAGCATCTGTGCACAACAGAAAGGAGGTGGAGGTAGGCAAGGGCTGGGAGATGACTTCCGAGCCTACAGGCTTTCCCAGCAAGTGGTGTTAATTATATTCACCATCATATATTACCAAAATTTTCTGTCACCCCACACAGAAACTCTGTACCTATTAAGCATTAATGATTCATCCCCCACTCCTTCACCAGCCCATATTTTAGTTTATGACTTAATGAATTTGCTTATTCTAATTATTGCATGTCAGGGAGATCATAAAATATTTGTCCCTTTGTTTCTAGTTTATTTTACTCAACATGATATCTTCAAGGTTCATACATGTTGTCACAAGAGTCAGAAATCCTTCATTTCTTTTCACAGCTGTTTATGCCATGTTTTGTTTCTCCATTCACCTGCTGATGGACACTTGATCTGCCCATCTTTTGGCAATTGTGAATAATGCCACTGTGGACATCAGTGTGCAAATATCTATTCAGTCTCCACTTACAATTCTTTCGAGTATATTCTTGGATATGGGATTGCTGAGTCATATGGTAATTCTATACTTAACTTTCTGAGGAACCACCAAACTGTTTTCCATAGCAGCTGCACCATTTTACATTGCCACTAACAATGAATGAGTGTTCCTTTTTCTCCACATCTAGTCCAACACTTGTTATTTTCTGTTTTTTTAAATAGCAGCCTGTGGGTGGGAAATGGTATCTCATTGTGGTTTTGATTTGCATTTCCCTAATGGCTAATGATGATGTGCATCTATTCATGTGTGTTTTTTTCCATTTGCATATGTTCTTTGGAGTACTATCCATTCATATCTTTTGCCAATTTTTCAATTGGGTTGTTATTTTTTTGTTATTGAGTTGTAGGATTTCTGTATATATCCTGGATATTAAACCCTTATCAGGTATGTGGTTTCCAAGCGTTTTCTCCCATTCTGTAGGATATCTTTTTACTTGCATGATGAAGTCATTTAATGCCCAGAAGTTTTTAATTTTGGTGATGTCCCATTTATCCTTAATTTCTTTTGTTTCTCATGGTTTGGGGGAAAGTCTTAGAAGCCATTGCAATATCCTGAATTGCATCCCTATGTTCTTTTCTTCTAGGAGTTTTATTGTCCTGATTCTTTCACCTACCATTTTTAAAACTGCATTTTCTTGATTTGACACTCACCTGGCTACTGTGACCCTTTAACTGTTTTCCAGAGTTTTGAGGAAGATGGTTCTGCCAGTTTTTGCTAGTTGTTCAAAGATTCTGTAAGTGAATGGTGCTGTAGAGATCTTATGCCAACATCTTGGTCTGCATTCCATTTTGGAATGTTTCCTTTTTAAAGCAAACAGCTGGTAGACATCAAGGACTGCACTGGAGTAAGTGTTGCTTAAAAACCAAAGGATATAGTGACTTAACACATTGGATAAAGGAAAGGATCAAGTATAATTTGTTGGCCTGATAAAACCAAGTAATTTTATCCAAGTCAGAAACAAGGCCAGAAAAGACTGTTTTTCTCTGAGAGAATGCTGTATCAAGAGCCATACCAAAAAGGAATATTTACAGAACATCTTGGAAACACCCGTAGCACAAAACATCTGTAATATTAACGAGGAGAGTTGTTAGATATCAGAAAGTACTAAGGAATGGGAGGGAAATGGATATTGTTGGCTGTGGCTGTGAAAGTGTCTGTGTGTGAAATGACTTGTAGGAAAAGTACAGTTTCTCTTTTTCCTTCACCATATCATATGGGCAGGGAGTAGGAGAGAGGAATATCTTGATTTTGCTGTGATGTGGTATAGTTTTTGGACTTTAGAGCCAGAACAACCTGGATTTATGTCCCAATTCTGCCTCTTACTCACTGGTTATGTGGCCACAAAAGAAGGATGATAGATCATTTGGGAATACCGTCAGCCAAAAATACAGAATTCCCAACCAAAAGTGGCTTAAGCTGTAAAAACGTTAAATCACTTAAAAAGAAGGCGTGATGTAGGCCATTGAAGGACTGATACAACAGCTCAAAACTCTTATCAAGGATTCAGGCTTTCTATTTTTTTCCTTTCCCATCCTAAGTATATTGGCTTTTCATTTTTAAACTGGTCAAGTCATGGCTCCAAGATGGCTGTCTCAGTTCCACAATAAGACCTCACACAATCATATCCAAAGGAGAAAGGCAGAGAGTGGGCCAGGAGGACTCTGCTGGCTCTATAGTTTATGTGGGAAGAGACTCGTTTTCCAAAAGCTCTCTGGCAGACTTCCCTTTAAATATCATTGGCCAGAACTGAGTCACACACTGCACTTCCCTGCTCCACCCCCGCCACCTCCTACCTGCCCCCATCAAGCACTAATTTAGTATGGAGATGGGATTGGGTTTATCTTTTCTGCTGAGGTCTCTTAGCAACTAAGCATGTCTGCTACAGGTGACATCTACCTTCAGGGTGGCAGTAAGCATCAGAGATAGCATGTTTCGAGTTGTTAGCACTTTGCCTTGACCATCTCAAGCCTTATTAAATGATCGTTACTATTATCACTGTTTTTAAAATTATTAGTACACTATATTATTTTGCTATGATCTTTTTTTTTCCTGTGAACATTTGAATAAAGTTGTAATCAGAGTATATAAAATTCTGGACTCTGCTTTTATTTTACTTATGTTTATAGCATAAACATTTCCCAATGTTATTTCATAGTTTCAGTGAAATCTCTTTTAAAATCAAAATTATCAAATGACTGCATTAGACTATTTTTGCATATTTGGGGTGCTTCCAGTATTTTTCAGTATCATAAGACATCTTTGTATATTTTGGATTGATTATATGGGATAGATTCCCAGGAGTGGCATTATTAAGTCAAAGGATGAGGAAGAGATAGTCTAGCTGTTTACTAAACTATTTTTCACTCCTGGGCATGCAGACAAACTACATTTTTCAGTCTCCCTCACAGCTAAGTATGGCCAGTGGCTGAATTCGTGCCAGTGGAATGAGGGACATGTACAAGTGTTGTACACAATATACTCTACTTTCTCAAAACAACCTCTGAAACCACTATTTTCTCTCTTCTCCTGGATTTCCATGTCCTGTATGACTTTGTGCTGAAGATGGGAGGACCTGCCCAGCCTTGGATTGTGAATGACTGCTTGGAGCAGAACTGCCACTGTACCCTCATACTGCTCCTTGGAATTGGCATGAGGAAGAAGGAAATTCTGTTAAACCAGTGGAGATATTGGGATTTATCTGTGTTAGCTGTCATCATTACTACAACTAATACAGATACTGGTATCTTGAAATGGTAGCTACTACAATGAATAAAGCATAAATTTACCTATTTTCGCTCTCCTGGGAGTATGATCTTTCAGAACGAGATTTAAAAAAAGCATTTAAGTGAAAAGCATCAAAATAGTCAAGATAAAAAATTGATATACATGTAGGGTAAAAATAAACCCACAAATGTAAATTGCTTGGAATGATCCACAGTTTATGTTACTACAAACCAATTAATAAAAATTATTTATCACAATAATTTCTAAGTAATACCTATATTTAGTCATTATAGCTTAAGTCTATCAATTAAGTAATAAATAAATAAATAAATAATTTTAAAATCCTGAGTGTTTCTTATTTTAAACATTTTTGTATTCTATGTTTGGAGCACATTATAGCTCTGTGTGCAGCCAATCTAGGGTATACCAGGTATTTCAGTAGCCCTGGTTTGCATCCTCAAAGTTAACACCCTGAAGCTGTAGTTTAGATCTATCCCAGCAGAGAAGACTGCTTTAAAGTATATCCCTGTATAATCTGTAAGGGCCCATGGAAACCAGTTTGATTCTGGGTCCACTAGTCAGCTCTGAACTAGGCAGAGAAGTAGTGGCTGAGTCTGATATATTGATTTTTGTTCCCTGTGGCCAGAACAGGAGAGCTGGGCTAACTCAGAATATAAGGAAATTCAATTTGGGAGGCAGGTGCCTGCACTTCTTGGCATATAATTAATTAACCATGTGCAATAGCTCTGAGCCTGAGAGGTATATTCCAGTCATGGCACATGCTAAGCACTATTATTATGATGGTGACAAAAACTAGGCCACTGAATTTATTTGGTGATTTTGTTTTTCAACTTCCAGTGGTGAGGAGTCAAAACTTGAGTTTAAGTTGTGCTCCTTGCTGGGACAGGTGTGATGGGCCCTCAATGAGGAACTGAGAGAATAACTGGGAAAGATAAGGGAAGAGAACCAGGAATTTAAGTTTGATACAGGCCTCCTAAAGACATTAATTGCAGCACTGTTTGAGGGAAAATATGTGATGTAACCTGATTTTTGGTAGGGTGCTAAATAAATTGTTATACTGAATGGAATACCATATGGCAGGAAAAAAGAATGAGGTAGAGCTATATTTACTGACTTAGGAACATCTCTAGGATATGATCTTAAGTGAAATAAGCATGTTTCAAACAATATGTAAAGTAAGGTCATTATTTATGAAAAAAATTGAGAAGGGAAAATGTCAAATTTATTTCAGTTCAGTCAACTAAGACCAATCTAAAAATTTAATAATTCATCTTCTTTTTGGTAAATTACCAGTAGTTCAAATTTCCTCTTCCTTCTCCTTCTTCTCCCCAAGGCTGTAACTCTGTATGTGGGGGCACTTGGCAGGTCCTTGTGGTGCCAAGGGTCCACATGGTGTTCTCGTGCCTCTCTTTGGTCCTCACTGGTCTATGTGGAGATAATGTCCCTTATATTCTGAGCCACTTCTTACCCTACTTGCATCTGAGGCCATACTCTGCAGCTGGTGAACTTCTGATCTCTTCTTTCTGCTTAGTCAGGGCCTTGTGATCCTCCCTGAGGACCTAGCCATCTCAGCTTTCTGAGTGTTGAGTGTCCCCTTGAAGTCTGGCTGTGACACCTAATTTGTCCTCAGGTAGAAAAGTCTACCCAGATGCTCCAAGTCACAAAGTCACCTGGGCATATTGAGACAACTGCCATAGGTTCACCAGCTTGCATCACCACTTACTTTCTGTGGACACCTGGAAACTTTTGAACTTTCAGGTAGCTTCCATATTACTTGGTAGTAGAGGGAACCCAGAACTCAGAACTTTCTTTTGCTTAACCGTGCTGCAATCACTGAGGGGATTTCTTTTCAATGTTTTGTTTTAGGAAGTAGGGGAAAGTCCCTCATACTCTCATTGGGAATGGAGTGGTCATCAAATACATGTTTACCACTAGCTCTTCCTCTATACCTTTCTCCTCTTTACCATCCCTTTGGTAAGAAGGGGGCAGGCTTTCTACTTCCTCTATACCATGAATTTGCTTTAGCAAAGCATGTAATAAACTAGTATGATGTAAGGCACCAAGGTTAAATCTTGATATACTGGAGGGGGCTAAAAACACTGTTTTCTTTGTTAAAAATATAGCCTGGCTCTAAGACTACTGTATTTTACCAGGTTGCAGATGCCACTGATTGTAAGATGCACTATTATTTTATAGACCACTATGACTATGGCACAATGTATTAATAGTAGGTCTGTGTAAGGCATGAATTGATCACAGCAGCCTCTTGTTTCAGTGAACTTTCTTTTATCTGCTCCTGAATTTCTCTTGCCTTTAGTCACAATGCTTAGCAAGTGCTGGGCAATCCTTTTGCAAATATCTTAGTAAAAAATGTAACCTAGTTTCAGTGATACGTGGGTGTCTTCCTTATGGAGGTCCATTAAAGCACTTGGTTATTGTTGTTTTGAAAGAAAATAGGAATGCAATCATTTATCTAACTACAATTATTTATTTCTCTTCTATCAAATTTACATTCCATCATTCCATTTCTGAACCTTTATGCATATGCAATGACACATCATAGTAAAATCTTTTTGAAGACAATTCGAGTGTGTAGTACCAAGAAGGTACATAACTCAATTGAAGTGAAGAAAATATGAACTAGGATGACAAAGTCTGCACATGCAAAGGTGATGACTATCATGTCATGACTGCCTCCTTTTGGAAGACACAGTGTTTGTATGACGCATCACTGTTTTAGTTTTGTTAAAATAGGAAAAAAAAAAGGTGCAGTTCCAGAATAGATGAAATATGGTATTGTTTCCTAATGAGGTCAAGCAAGTCAGGCAAGTCTCCATGGAGACTTGGAGCTGATCAGTGACCTCTTTGTTCTAGGAAGTACCTACCCCTCCCTTTCTGGTTTCAGCCTTTGAGGTTAATGGTAGCAAGTGATAGGACTTAAAGGGGAAATTAGAATACATTGGTTTAACACTTTCAAATTATAAACTTGAATTATAAATATAAATTATTTATTATTTTGGGTGCATTGTTGTATACATACATACAAAGCTTTGAATGTTTAGAAAATGTTACAGAACTACAAACACCAGACTATTAGCAGTGGTTGCTTCTGGAAGGTGGAGTGAGACTGGGATGAGGGTAGTGAAAGGGAAATTTTTCTTTATAGTCTATATATTTATCATTTGATTTTTATAATAAGAAGTATGAAAATTTAATTTTAAAATTGTGTAGTTAAAAAAATAGAATAAATTTATAGTCCCTGATAGGGTGGAAGGAGAGGTAGGGTCAGTACATAAGTCAGAATAGTCTAGGTTATACTGCAGTTACAGAAGAACCCCTAAATATCGGTGTTTACAACAACAGAAGTTTACTTCTTGCTCATATTACATGTCAATTGAGGATCCATTATGGCTTTTCCCATATCCTATTCATTTTGGGTCCCAGGGTGATGGGGAAATCTCTATCTGGAACATGTCTATTGTGGGCAGACAGAAAAGAGATGTTGTGAACCATGTGCTGATTCTAAAAGTTTCTGCTCAGAGAGACACTTCCATTCACATTCACTGGTAAAAGTAGTCAAATGGCCATGTCTGAGTTCATGGAAAGGGCACCAACTGTAAGGCAATCTACTACATCCATCAGTCAGATTTGTTTTCCAAGCCAGCCTCCAATTAAAAAAGAAGTAAGTGAGAAAAAAAATTATAATGATGCTTTCATATAAAATCGCCACGAGCGAGAAGTAGTGGTTCAGAAAGGCACTTACGAGCCAATGCAGCACTGGCCTGGTTTGATTCTAAGGGCACCATCAGGACGAGTCAACCGCAATACCTTTGTGAATGGTTCTAGGATCTGCAGCCAGCCACTCTGTTTCTAGTGGCACATGGCACATATGGCCTCTGCAAAGCCTGGAGGTATTATTGGCAGGCTTAGAAGCAATGGGAGCAAAACAAACAAACAAAAGAAACATCTTTTGCCTTTGTTTGCTCCTCCCCCAACTCTCCTACTCTCTGGTCAAAGACACTGTCCCTTTGCACACTGGTCATTTGATTCTAGCAGATCCAATTATAATTTTGCATTCTTCTGGCCACTGTTTTGGGTCAAGGATGGGCACATGGTTCAAGCTGGACCAATCAGTGTCCTTCCCTAGAATTTCTCTGCTGGGGTTAGTAGGGAAGAGATTCTCTCCTCTTTGGTTGCTTAGGTTGAATGATGTAAACACAAAGTTGTCATCAGCAAAATCCCTGATGCATGGAGAAAGCCAGTAACACTTTAGAATTGGATGAGGTTGACATCCAAAGAAGCAGGTATGAGAGGGAAAGTGTCCATCTATCCCAAGGCCAGTACCTCTGCTGGCTACCTTTTCTTAGTTTAGTACTCTGAACTATAAAATGCACTTAAAAAATAAGTTAGTTTGGGTCACTAACACCTAAATAGCCCTGACTGATACAGTCCTCTTTGGCAGCAGTAATGGGCCTTGTTGTCTCAAGAACATCAGCATAATAGAGGCATTAGTTGTTTAGTGCCACACTCTAGCAGCTGGCATTGTGAAGCATCTTCATCTATCTAAGCATCTGTCATTCACCAGACCGACAGATGTTTATTTTCTGCCTACTATGTACCAGGTACTATTCCAGGTGCTGGGAAGGCTGCAGTGAACAAAATAAGCATGATCTTTGCCCTTCAGAAAAGTCCCTGGCATTTATATTCTAGTAAGGGAGGCAGACATTCTATCCCAATCCTTAGAATAGTACCTGCATGGAGTGGTTCACAATGCATACTTGTTAAATTTATGAAATAACCATATAAATAAACATAAAGTTGCAACTGTAATAAATGCTATCAAACAATGTTATGAGTATCCATAGATAAGAAAAATTGACCATACTTGGTAGGGTCAGAGAAGGGTTCCTTGAATATATGATGATTGTATTGATATTTGAAGAATAAATAGAAGTTAATTAGGTAAAAAGAAGAGGGAAAATCATGCCAGGCAGAGGAAACAGCATGTTCCCAGGCTCTGTGGAGATAATTGATACAGAAAGTCCAGAGGGGCTGAACTGCAGAGAGCAGAGGAGAGAAGAGCTGGAATTAGACTGGTGGGGGTGGAGGGGGGCACGTGGACCATGTCAAAGGTTTGTGTCTTTATCCTAAGATAAAAATTCTTATGTAATTTTGGTAGGCAGAATACTGGCCTTCCAAAGATATCCATGTCCTGAGCTCTGGGACCTGTGAATATGTTACCTTATGTAGCAAAAGGGACTTTCCAGATGTGACTAAGATTTAGGACCTTGAAATGGGGAGATTATGGTTGATTATCCTAATGGGCCCAACCAAATCACGTAAGTCCTTAAAAGCAGAGAACCCTTCCCAGCTATGGTTGGAAGGAGATGTGACTACAGAAAAATGCTCAGAGAAATGCAGCATTGCTGGCTTTGAAGAGGAAGGAATGGGGCCATAAGCCAAGGAATGTCAGTGGCCTTTAGAAGCTTCAGAATGAAATGTAGCTGTGCTGACACCTTGTTTTTAGCCCAGTGAGACCCATGTCAGACTACTAATCTACATAGCTGTAAGATAGTAAAATTGTGTTGTATAACCACTAGGTTTATGGTAGTTTGTCACAGCAGAACAGAAACAAATACAATAATGTTTCATAATTAATAATATTAATCAAAGGTACTCAATAAAGAGATACGTGATTCAGCAGTCTTGTATCTGGTAGATCTTTCTGGTTAAAGAGTAAAGACTCTGCTAGGGTCACTCAAGAGTTAACCCATAGACCTGGTATAATCTAGTGCAGGGTAGTTAATGGCTCTAGGGGCAACCCTTCACCAATGTAGATGGAAGTTGGTGGATAAATTCTCAACTTTCCTGTTCTTTGGTGGGATATTTTGAGGCATGTTTCACACAGTTTCCCACAGGTTTCCCAGTGGGATTAAGCCCTAGTTTCCCAGAGCAGCAGTCTTCCCTGTTTTACTTTCCCTATTCCTTCTCTTGAATTTCTTGGGATTAATAACTAATCTACACCTATGTCTCATTGCCTACTTTTGGGGAAATCCAAACCAAGCCACCAACTGTTCCATTTCTTGTGTTTCTCCTTGTAGGAGCAAGACTTAATATATATTAAAATATAAATCAGTTTATGTCACCCCACTGCTATAACCCTTAAATGGATTTTCATTTCTCTTGGCATAAAGCCCCACCATTCTCAGACAGCTTGCCACTTCTAGAGTCATCCTCCACACATAAATCTGATCTCCCCTCCCCCTTTTAAAAAATCTTCTGTCATTCCTAAATCTCTGCAGCAAAGTGATCCTTCCTCCTCGAGCTACGCTATCTCCCTATCCAGCCTCCTCTTTCATTTTCCTCCCTTGGAGTACTAGTTCCTCAATGTACCATGCTGATTCTTCCATTGGCACCCATGGTCACCTTCTTCCCTCTGTAACCTTTTCCTTTAATACTCAGTTTCTCTCAGAAGCCATTCCTAAAACTGCAGATTGGGCTAAGCAACCTTCCCCTGGGTACCACGCTGTGCACAGTTATCACACTGAAATGATGTTATCTGTAGATACATGTCTTTCTATGATGTCAAAATCCTTAACAAGGACCAAGCTTTCTTTATTTTCACATCCCTGGGGCTTGGCAGCATCTGATGAATTGTAGATATCAACAAACATACATTAAGTAGATTTAGGCAGAACAAAAGTGAGATTGGGAAGCCATGATGGAAGGCTGGGATGCTATTTTCTGAAAGGCCAGGTATCCCCTGGTCTAGGAAAAATCATGTGTACCTCCTAGGAGAGGCTTTTCGTTGCCAGGTGCACCTAAACAAAGTCCTCAACCACAGTAACCATGAACACTATCATCCGGGCCAGGCTGTGACCCTCTGCCTGGGAGCAGACTGGGGTGCGGGGGTGTGCAATCCCTTACTCATAAGCTGGGAACCAACCGGTAGAGAAAAAGAGGAAGGGGCTTCCTTGGCAGAGTGCAAAGGCAGGAGGCCTAGAGTGACTGGGAAAGAACAAGTAATTCTGTCTGACTGGGAAGAGGGTTCAGGATGAGGAGTGGGAAATGAAGCTGGAGAATTCACACTTACACTATTAATAATAACTACAGTAAGGATTTACTATGTGTAGGAACTGGGCCAAGGGTTTTAATGGTGACTTCATTTTGTCTTTCCAAACATACTTCCAGTCATTTGCTTTTTGTTCCTATATCCATTTCCTCCCCCAGCTCTGCTCAGCATCAGGAAATTATGGTTTTCAGGCAGGACTGGTCAAAGGAAGACACTGGTGGCAAACTGGAAAACAGTTTCCCTCCGGTGAGAATTTCTGTAGCAGCTGCATCTCCCCTGTGGCTCCAGCTCCTGCCTGATAACACCCCAGCCCCTGCTTGGTGGTCCAGCTCCCTGGGTGAGATCCTGTGCTCCAGGAGTGGTGGTGGCTTTCTATTATTGCAAACCTTTGGGTTGTCTCACTGTTCCCTGTTTGACTCCTTGGCTCCCCTATCCTCTGTTTAATCCACCTGCTGTATTAAATTTCCTCTGCTTGCAACACTAGAGTGGTTTCTGTTTTCCTGACTGACCATCCTCTTCTAGAGGAGACAGGTGCTATTTATAATTCATTTTAGGGGTGAGGAAGCTGAGGTTTGGAAAGATTAAGTGACTAGCTCCAGGTCTCACAGCTAGTGAGTGAGGCAGTGCAGGCTGTGACAGCTGGAGAATGGCCTTGTATCCTCAGGAACTGGGTTTGATGCTGTAGGAGGTAGAGATCAGCAAAGGCTTTACTCAAAAGAGTGATATAATCAGAATTGTGTTTTTGAAAGGGCTCTTTGGCAGATTCATCTTCTGTCTTCAACATGGTTACTTATCTCAACAAAAGTTACCTGTTCAGCATAGATCTGAATTGCAAAAGCACACAAGATGCTAGTATGGCTTTTTTGCTCTTTTTGTTCTCTTTACTGAGCACTATATTTTCCTGAAGATTTAGCTAAGAATTGCTTCCCTAATCAAAAGTCTTCTATGCATCAAACCCAACTTATTACCACAGGCCCAACCAAAGCCCTTTTGTAAACAGACTGTTTTCAAATCCCTGTATGTTCTGTTGTAATTTATAAATCCTTATTTCCTCAGGAGTCCTTGGGACCAAAGACGGTGTATATGTATAAAACAAATCTACAAGATACAAATTATTCATGAGAATATAAGATTTACTTTACACATTTATACAAATAAATTACACAAATTGATGGCTTAATACATACTTAATATCTTACATGTGTGTCTGGGTTACTAATAAGTTCAATTTTTAAAAATTTAGACTGTCTTTGAAGATTCAGATGTATTTTCCTATGGAAACATTTTTCTTTGATGTATTTGGGTTCAACCACTTCAAAAATGTCTCTGGAACCTATAAAATGTATGAGTATGAATATTTGATGGTTTTTCAAATTTATGGATATATAAACAAGCTATTGAGTCATACAATGTACAGAATACCTTTTCAGTTCTAGCCCATTCTTTTGTGTCTCTCATCTCTTTTCTAGATTTCTAAGTTTCTAACCTGATATAGGATTATACAAAATGCAGGTATTGATTATATTTGTCAGGGTTCTCCAGAGAAACAGAACCAACAAATATATATACATATATATGTAAATATTGACAGGCTTTTTTTCCAGGAATTGGCTCATAAGACTGTGGGGATTGGCAAGTCTGAATTTCATAGGACAGGCCACAAGTTGGAAAGTTTGATGAAGGTGAGGTTGAATTCTCCAGGAGAAGCTGACGTAAAGGCAGGACTACTTGTTTCTGACTTCTGAAATCCTCACTTCTGGCTTTAAGATCTCCAATAGATTGGATGATGAGATTCCCCTCATTGCTGAGGGCAATCTCCTTCCTTTGTTGATTGCAGATGCAATCAGTCACAGATGCAATCAACTGACCATGGATGCATATCCATCTGCAAAATACCCTCACAGTAACAATCAGCCAGTACTTGCTTGACCAAACAACTTAACACCATAATCCAGCTAAGCTGACACATGAAAGTAACCATTATATTGATCAATAGACAAATGTGAAAAATGAAAAAGGGTTATAACCTTTCAATGCCTATTTGCACGAAAATTTATTCTTACATTTTACATTTTTTAATGAAGGGTCTTGTGAGCCCATGAGAAACTGCATAGTATAGTGATAACAGAATGGATTCTGGAGCCTGTGCGAATCCAGACTCCTTACTTACTAGCAATTTGTAATTTGACCTTGTATAAATTACTTAAGTTTCCTGTGCTTTAGTTTCTTCATGTGTAGAATGTGGGTAAGAATAGTACTTAAGTCAGGGTTGTTATGAACATGAAACGAGTTAATATGTATGAAACATTTAGAGTTGGTGCTTGGCACATAGTCAGCATTAGCCATTATTAATATTATGAACTATTATGTGAGTAAGCTCGTGCTTTTGCATAGAAAATTTTTATTTTCACCATATAAATCAACAAAATTGGGAACATTAGTATATTCTGCGGGGGAGAAAGGATAATGATATGCAGTACATTCCTCAACTATTTAAACTATTTAAGCTTTATTTTAATGGATGCCAGCATCACTCATTCTTCCCTGCTGGTGAAAATGGGAGTCTTTGTACTCCAAGTCACCGCTGGCTGTTACTGCCAGGATGCAAGTCTCCAAAATTTGGGATAGAAGAGAGGGTGAGAAAGGGGCAGAGGCTCTCAGTGCTGGGAGGATAGGAGTTGGGAGCAGGTGTTGGGTACCTCCTGTGGATGCTTGATCCTGGACTGGTTCCCTGTTGGTTCTCTTTCTTTTCTTTCAGTGGCACCAAAGTCAGGTTCCCTACTTCCATCCACACTTGCACTACCCACTACTTCTGATCAGGGTTTCTTTTCCTAACCCACTATAACACACAACACAGTCTATAAATTGTCTCTGCTCCCCTGAGGCAAGCCCACTCTCTTTTGCAATTTATAAGCTTAAGAACATGCTGATAACAGAAGAAAAGGAGGGAGTTAAAAGGTCCTCTGCTATGTCCTCCACTCTTTTTTTTTTCTTTCAACTCTATAGGGAATGATGCACATTGATAAAGTTGAGTCTTGAGTTATAATAAAAAATAGTAAATTACATCTTTATAGCAGTACATAGCTCATCTATCTATTCATTCATCCACTATTTATTGGAATCCATGATGTGCCAGAAAGTGTTCTAGGTGCTGAGGATATAGAGGGAGCAAAAGTAGAGACAATTCTGCCCCCAAAGACCTTACATTCTAGTTATGGGAGATGTCACAGACATTATCTCACTTAAGCTTCACAACTATCTGGTGAAGTAGAGAATGTTGGTACACTGCCTTCTGGCCTCAGTTGTTTTAAATGTAGTTGGTAGTCATTTGATTCATTGTTCCCTTATTTGTAACATGTTTTCAAGATTATAAGGTTATAATTTTTCAAGATTTCTCCTTAACTTTGATTTTCAACAGTTTGACTATACTATAATTTATCTAGGCTATAATATGTCTAGATGTGCTTATCACTGAATTTAACCTACTTAGGTTTTGCTGAATTTATTAAATATATAAATTAGATGTTTCACCTAATTTGGAAAAATTTCAGCTCCTTTATTGCTTCAAATATTCTCCCTACCCTGTTCTTTCTTTTTTGGAGAAAAAATAATGGATTTCCTTTTGGAACTCCAATTACGTGTATGTTAGACAGCTTGATATTGTCCCCCAGGTCCTGGAAGTTCTGTGCATTTTTTAAAATCTTTTTTTTTTTCCTCTGTTCTTCAGGCTATTGATCTATCTTTAAGGTTACTCACTCTTTCCTCTGCTATCTCCATCCAGTGACTATTAAATTTCAGATAGTGTCCTTTTCAGTTCCAGAATTTCTATTTGGTTCTTTTTCATACTTTCCATTTCTCTGCTGTTGTTTCCTGTATTTTATTTCCAATATAAGCATAACTTCCTCTACCTAATCTGTTTCATCCCTCCCTTGGGAATCGGCCATGTTTTCCTTTTTCTTCATATGTTGAGCAATTTGGGGTTATATTCTGGACATTATTATTGTTATGTTGTAGGGACTCTGGATTCTAGATTATGTTATATTCCTCTGAAAATTATTGCTTTTTTAAGGCAGGAAATTAACCTGGACTCAAACTGTAAACTCTTTTATGTGGTAACTCAAGTCTCAGTTCTGGTCTTTTAGCCTTAGCTGGATTGCTTGAAGGCTTCCCTTTACTTGTGCGGTTTAGGAGTCAGAAAGAGATTCAGGCCGAGTTTTACGCAGAAAGTAGTTCCTTCCCCCACCCCCATACTTCCTTGCTTGGGATTCATCCCTTACTTTGCAACTGTTGTGGTTGTTCTAAATCCTGTCCTCTAGCTCTTTACACTAGAAATACAGTACATTCTTCTTTTGGAGTTTTAGCCACCCTGCAGGATGCTGAGTTGGGTCTTTTCTCCATCTAGAAATTGTAAAAAATTGGAATTCATTCAATATCATTCCCTTCCTTCAAGTGTTAACTCCCCTTAGAATCTGTCTGTTTTTGATTACTCTCCAGTGCCTTCAGGTAGTTGTTTTTTTAATTTTTCCAGAGTTCAGACTTGTTATCTGATAGAAACTTACTTGGCCATTACCAGAATTGGAGCCCTTGTATTTGACCTAAAATTAAAAATTCATTCACTGAACTCTTAATTTCATTTACTGTATTTTTCAGAATCTAGAATTTCCTAGCTTTTTAAAAAAATAGTTTTAACTGCTAACATTCTCATCTTATATTATAATTTCTGAGCATGTCAATCATAATTATTTAGAAATTGTGTCTCATGCTTCCTTTACCTGGATCCACTGTGACTCTATTTGTAAATGAAATTGTAACTTCACCATCAGTTAAAATTTCAAGGCCAGACATTGAAGAGGGGGATAAGCCCATTTCTTGATCCCATTCTTCCTGCTAGCTATGATCCCACTTTTTTTTTTACTTCCCTTTGTGACAAATACCTTTGAAAAAATCGTCTATTCCTACTTTTTCCTAATTATCTTCATCCATTTTTCCTTAAAGTCAGTCTGAGCAGCACTTCTCTCCTACCCCTCTATAGGAAATGTTTTTCTGTGTTATTAGTGGCTTCTACACTATTAAATCCAAGAGCCAGTTGTCAATAATCATCTTATTTGATCTGTCAGTTGATTAGTCTTTCCTCATTCATAAACATTCTCTACCTTGTTACCAGAAATTGAAAACACTTGATTTTCTTCTAACCTCAGCAGCTGCTTCTTCTCATTCTCCTTTACTGTTTTTCCCTGGATTTTTCTTGTTTATCTTGGATTGACCCAGAGCTAAGTCCTTGATTCTCTTCTCTCTTTTAGCTGCACTTACTCCTTTGGTAACTTCAACCTGTCTCATAGTTTTAAATGCCATCTACATGTTACAACTGAAAAATGTGTATATCCCAGACCTCTCTTCTAAGTTCTACACTCATAAATTCAACTCTCTACTTGGTATCTACACTTGGATATAGAATAGGCATCTTAAACTCAATATGTGCAAAGGTGAGCTCTTGCTCTTCTTTTCCCCAGACCTGCTCCATCCACAGCTTTCTCCATCCCAGTTCATGACATCTTCAATAGTCCAAGGTCTTGGGACCAAATCATCACATTCTTTTTTTGCCCTTGAATTAAGTCATTACTATTAAAAATAGCTTTGAGATAGAATTTTCATACTATAAAGTTTACCCATTTAAAGTATACAATTCAACAGTTTTTATTGTGGTTAAAGAATTGCTTAACCATCACTATAATTTAATTTTAGAACATTTTCATCATCCCCAAAAGAAATCTTGTACTCATGAGCTGTCACTTCTTGGTCCTTGTCCCCCAACCCCACTCTGGTTCTTTATTTGTTTTTATTCTCTTCATTTTCAATCATGTTGTCTTTTTGTGTGCTTTCAAAAACAGAGTGTCAAATATTGTGTATAAAACTCAGTAGAGATATTTTAAGATTCTATGTGATGGTTTCTTACTCTAAGGACCAAGCTTAGTCAAACAGAAGTAATATAAATATAGCCTCCACTTTTTGTAGGAATGAATAGAAAACTTCTTCTCTGGTTAACCTCCTAGCAGAGGGTAACAGGGCAAGGAATGGGACTTGGGAAATTACTTTGTTATACATGCTCCAGTAGAACAAGCCAGTCAGCCAATATAAAATGGAAGGTTATCACAACCTTCTCTCCCTCTTCATGCAAGACAACTTTTACTCCAGTTATGTCTTTGCTTTCATCTTAATTTCCTGATTTCTGGTGTCTACAAGGCTCTGGATGCTTAATATGTTTGGGTTTTAAATACTCCTTTAATGTAACCATTCATCTGAAATCTGATTTTCTCTTAAATGTGGACCATTTCTCATGGGCCTATTTTGTATATGACTAATAGATTATTTTGAAATTTATTATTGATTATCATGGAAGATCTATTTTATGACTTGGTTCTATTTGTTACTTTTTCTTTTATCTAATGGAAGCTGATTGCTTTGAAAAAAGTACTTTTTTATTCACACCTTTACCCTTTTTATGGCACGAATCTAGGCAAGTTTCAACCTAATTCTATTTTAGATTGCTCAGAAGACTTATCTTTTGATACTGTCAGCTAAATTGTTCAAAATTAAGTAGGACAATGTAGTTAGCTAAGTGGACTTTTCCACTTCTTCTCCACCAGATTTTGTAATTTGTATCTGGTCTGACTTCTTTTCCTAAGCATGGCACAAATAATTTTAAATTTCAAAGTTATAGCCACAGCAATTGCTAAATTTTAAACAATTTAAGTTATAACATATTTTCTTTAAAGAAAATATGAAACTTCCAGTACATTCCAAGAATTCTTTATTTCAATAGAAACAATGATTAACATTTATTGCTTGCCATGTTCCATCTCTTACTCTCATTCATGCCTCTGGTTTCAAATTGTTATCCTTTGTTTGAGGTTGTCTTTAAGGATCTGAAGTGATTTTGGTGCCTATGTTCTAGCTACTTTGCTTTAATGAAACGCTTCAAATCAGGTTATATCTTACATATGTTCCAATTATTAATAGGCTTTTGCTTTCTTAATTTTCTGATGAATGCATTTAACTTATCATTGTGTTAAAAGTTTTACCTAGTCTATCCTGTTTCATTCTAATTATTATGTACTTCTTTTTACAAAAGAGGAAACTGAGATTTAGAGATTTTAGAGATGTAGCTTGTTTAAACAAGATAAGAGGTCAAAACTGGACAGTAGTGTGAGAGATTAAAGCCTGGGTCTTTACAATGCTAGAGCCTTAATATCTATGCTGTATTGCAAGTATTTCTAGAACTTCATCCTTGTGTTTTGCTACCATTGCCCTGATCACAAAGACAAATACAGGTAGACAAACAAACAACAAAGAATTGAACAACAAAGCAAGTTGCAAAAATAGTGAGGGAATCTTAACAACAACACAGATCTAAACTGGAAGTATAACATCAAAGGGGAAAAGAGAATCAACAGAAAGACTGAGACTATACCTACAATGGCAGAAAGTTTGAAACCAGCTGAAGATTTCAAAAACCTGCATTAACTTCAAAAGGGAAAAATTAAAGAGTAGTTACTATGAGAAAGATTGATACTGTGATGCTTAAAGACTCTGCTGACCTTGAAAGCATAATAGATGAATGAATGTGTCATTGAAAACTATAAAGAGCATGATTTATTCATAACAAAGAAAAAGATATAATAAATATATATATCTGTAAAGAATTATCAAGTCACAGCTGAAGTGTACAAAGATAATAATGCAAAAGAAATAGATTTATTCATATAATAACTTTATTAAGCACCTACTACTAAGAGTTCTGGGTGCTGGGGATACCACAGTGAACAAATTGGGCAAAGCCATTTCCCTTATAGAGCTTATATCTTAGAGAGGACAGTTATATAATAATTAAAAATGCATATATAAAATGCCATTGTTTTAGTCTCTAACACCAAAACAAATGTTAGATTTGGCTCCTAAAACAAATATCATACAATATGTTGGCTTAAACAACAATTTATTAGCTCATGGTTTCAGAGACTAGAAGGCTTCCTTCTTCCTGGGGTCCATATCTTCTGACTGGCTGGCAATCTTTGGGGTTCCTTGGCTTTTCTGTCACATGGTGATGTGCATGGCAGTGTCTTCTCCTTTCTCTTCTGGGTTCCTCAACTTCCAGCTTCTGGCTGTTCCCTGTGGCTTCTTTTTCCGAATTCAATTTCCTTTGTTTGTAAGGTCTTCACCCTCATTCGGTTTGGCACACCTTAACTAATAACATCTTCAGAAGTCCTAGTTACAAATGGGTTCACACCCACAAGACCAGGGGTTGGGACCTGAGCATGTCTTTTGTAAGGAGATGACTCAATCCCAGTTGGGTGGTACTGAGTGCTATGGGGAAAAACAAGTCTAATAAGGGAAACAAATTACCCTCGGGTTGGGGGTGAGGTTGTTATTTGATATCGGGTGGTTAGGAAAGGCCTTGCTGATAATGTGACCTTTGAGCAGAGAACTTAAGGAAGTGAACGAGCCATGTGGACACTCAGGGAAGAGCATTTTGGGTAGAGATCAGTCAGTGCAGAGCTTTTGTGAAGTGGGAGTGTGTATGGCCCGTCTGACAAGCAGCAAGAACTGACTCATGTGAGGAGGATGAAAATGGGAGACTAGACCAGAGAGATACAGGTGGCATATTGTGTAAGGACTTGAAGTCATTTTAAGGATTTTATCAAAAGGAAGATGGGATGCCTTTGGAGGGTTTTGAGAATAGGAATGACGTAATCTGATTTATGTTTTAACAGAGTCATTCTGGCTTTCATGTTGAGGGAAAGGAAGGAAGCAGTGAGATCATTTGGAGGCCATTGAAAAACTCGAGGATGGCTTAGATGGAGTAGTAATGTGGAAGTGGAGATAAGTGGTAGAATTTTGGAAATAGTTGAGAATTGAAACAATACCTTGCAGGTGGGATGTAAGGCCAAGAGAGTAGGAAAGGGTTACTCCAAAATTTTTAACCTTATCAATTGAAAGAACAGATTTACCATTTACCAAGATAGGGAAGACAATGGGAAAAGCAGGTTTGGGTGTTGGACATTTAAAGAGGAGTTAGCTCTTCAAGTTGAAAATTCAAGGGAAGGGTCAGAGCTTAAAGAATAAACAAAGGAATTATCAGTATGCACATGGGGTTTAAGGTTATGAGACTGCATGAGATCATCAAAGGGTGAGTGTAGATAGAGAAGGAAAGAGATCCAAGGACTGAGTCTGGGGAATTCTAACATTTGGAGGTCAAAGACAGGAAGTTTCTGCAAAGGAAACTGATACACAGCTATCAATGAGGTAGGAAGAGAACCAAAAGAGAATGGCATACTAGAAAGCAAGGGAAG
The DNA here is from genome assembly GCF_015220235.1 of Choloepus didactylus. Classification (NCBI taxonomy): domain Eukaryota; kingdom Metazoa; phylum Chordata; class Mammalia; order Pilosa; family Megalonychidae; genus Choloepus; species Choloepus didactylus. Next base: position 59,364,495 of record NC_051310.1, on the reverse strand, counting down.
AAAGCCGTTACAGAAGGAAGGTGTGATTGATGGATCAAATGTTGCTATGAGCTGCTGCTGTTGAATAAAATGAGGTCTGAGAATTGACCATTAGATCTGAGATCACTGATGACCTTGACAAAAAAAGTTGCAGTGGAATGTTGGGCACAAAATAATAGAAGAAAATGTGAGGACAGTAAGTATAGATAACTGACAAGAATTTTTCTGAAAAGGGGAGCAGAGAAGTGGGGTGGTAACTGGAGGAGGAAGTGGGGTATAGACAATTTTTTATAGTGGAAGATATTATAGCATATTTATGGAAATAATTCAGTTACAAGGAAACATTTGATCATTTAGAAATAAGAAGGGACATGTCCTTGAATAGGTGAAAAGGGATGTGAACTGGCACACGAGTTAGGGTTAGTTATGGGCTAAGGGTTGCTAGTTAGGAGCACATATTATCCACCCATAGTAGCAGGAGGAAAGTGAGAGTACAGGGATACAGACTCTGGTAGATGTGGAGATATGATGGTAGAAGCATACATACATTCTCAGAGTAAGTTTCTCAGTGAAATAGATAGCAAAGTTACAAACTGATTGTGTAGACAAGAAGGGAGATTTAAGGTGAGAGAAGTGGGTGTGACCCAGTTGTCCTGGATAGTGAGAGAGAGACTTGTGTAGGGAAACGCAGAAGGATTGCCAGGAAGCACTGATGGCCTATTTGAGGTTAGGTATCAAGAATTTAAATTGAGACTAGTCAGCATGTTTATGTTATTTTCTACACCCGCATACAGCTGCAGGTGCAGTGTAGGCAGAGGATTGGATTTACCCACAGGTGAGATTTACTAGGAGAATGTGGTGAAGGGAGAGAGGGACAAGGAGGTTGAGGACACATGGTAGGAAGGGATTATAATGGTGGTCCATGGTGGCTAAGCTAGGAAGTGAGGTAATGCAGCAGTTGATAATGATCTAGGGTATGTCCACAAGACTGTGTGACTGAGGTAGAAGAGGGGAGAAGAGGCTAAGGACATGAAAAGCTAAGAATTGGAGGAATTATTAACATGGATATCAAAATCACCAAGAAATGTGTCAGGAACAGTATAGGATATCCAGGGATCTGTAGATGGTGACAACAAGGAGAGACAGAAAGTAGTGGAGTCTGAGGACATGATTTTCAAGGTGGAGCTTTTTTTTGGGCAGGGGGGAAGAAAGTAGGGACACTGTTACAGAAGTGGCACCCAGGAGCAAGGAGAACACCTATCTATACTCTAGGCTTAGGTGCAAGGGCTGTGGGAAAGAAAGCAGTCACCACCTGAGAGGGCTGAAGTTTGGAATGCATTGTCCATAGGAAAGAGACAGTTTTGATTAGAACAAGAAAATGAAGGGATGGTTCAGAGAAGAAGTTGAGTTTACAGGTGGTTCAGCTGTGAGGTGGAGAGAGCATGGTGGAAGGTCTTTGCAAGTTGGGAAGGGTGGGAAATGGAATTCAACAAAGGAATGCACAGAGCTCTATGGCTATGGAGTGATGGGAGATGATCTTGGGCTTCTGGTAGTGACTAACCTAAATGGAGACATTGGGAATGATGTCATTGGTCCTTGTGATCTCAAAGTAGAGCATGGTTAGAACATATACTATATGATGTTGATCCTTTGAAATTTGTGATGACTTTGCTTTATGGCTCAGGATATAGATAAATATCCTATGGATTTTTGAAAATGAAGTATATTTATTAAATCTTCGATAAACTTCTGATTCATTTTTTTGTCTGTTCATTCTGTCAGCTATTGGGAGTGATATGTTAAAATTCCCAACCATGAGTGTGGATTTGCCTGTATCTCCTTTTAGTTCAGCTTTTGCTTTATGTTTTGAAGTTATGTTAGTAGTTGCAAACAAATTTAGGATCATTATATCTTCTGTTGAATTTTATCATTATGAAGTGTTCCTTTTTATCTCTAATAGTATTTCTTACCTTAAGTATAGTTACACCAGTATTCTCTAGGTTATTTTTGTATTTTTGTATCTTTGCATGAACTAATTATAGATATATTTTATAAGTAGAAGTCACAAGATTCAGTGATGGATTGGTTGTGGGAGTATGTGAGACATACAAAGGGTTTAAATCTATAAAAGTTGGTTTGTGGTTTTTATGGTACTTGGCACTTTATATCATATATCAAAATTACTTATCACTCTATGAGTGTCAGCATTGCCAAAACTTATTTGGCTGTGGAATTTTCAAAATTCTTTAGAAATGCCATACTAGAACCTCTCTCTTGCATATAGGGAGAGTATTCTATATTTAGAATAGTTCAGATGTTAAATTCCACAGTTATGAAAACTCTGTTTAAATCAATTTGTTGTTCCCTTCAGCTGATCTACTTACATTTTTAAAATCTTTTTATTTTGAAACAATTTCAAACTTATAAGTCAGTTGCAAAAATAATGCAAACCCCATACAGAGAACTCCAACATCCCCTACATCCCCCAGAAATGCAGATTCATCAATTTTTAATATTTTGCCACCTTTGCCATGTCATTTTATCTATCTATCTATCTATCTATCTATCTATCTATCATCTGAACATTTGAGATCAGGTTGCACACATCATATAATCCTCGAACATCTAATACTTTCATGCACATTTCCTATAAACAAGGATATTCACTTACATAATCACTTTAAAGTGCGGTTATCAGGTTCAAGACATTTAATATTGATATAAAACTTACATTCTATATTCCAATTTTTCTTATGTTCCAATAATGTCCTTTTGAGAATTTTCTTCTCCATTCTTAGAGTCCATCCAGTACCACGTATTGCATTTAATTGCCAATCTCATTAGTTTATCTTTTTTTTAAATTGTGGAAATACATATATATAAAATCTTCCCATTCCAACCTCTCCCAAGCCTATCACTTTGTGAGATTGATTAATCCCGCACATTTGCAATGTTGTGGTATCCTCACCATTATCCATTACCAGAACTTTCCCTTCACCTCAAATAGAAACCCTACACTCATTTTGCATTAACTTCCCATTTGCTCCTGCCTCTTACCCCTGGTAATCTGTGCTCTACATTCTCTCTATGAGTTTGCATATTCTTTGAGATTTTCTTTGTGGTTACCATGGCATCCTAAATCTATAACAACCTAATTTGCTTTGATATCAAATAGACTTATATAGCATACATAAACTATGTTCCTATACCCCTCTGTCCTCCCACCTTTAGGTAGTTCTTATCACAAATTATATATTTATATATTGAGTCCCAAACCATTGATTTATTGTTACATTTTATACATTTGCCTTTTAGATCCTGTAGGAAGTAAAAAGTGGAGTTACAAAATAAAAAATACAATAATGGCATTATCTTTACTTGAGATCTTTATTGTTTCATGTGGCTTCAGTCAATTGTATAATATCCTTTCCTTTCAACCTGCAGAACTTCCTGTAGCATTTCTTGTAGGGCTGGTCTAATGTTGATGAAATCCCTCAGCTTTTGTTTATCTGGGAATACCTTAATCCCTTCTTCATTTTTGAAGGATGGTTTTGCTGGATATAGAATTCTTGGTCAGCAATTTCCTGCTTTTAGCACTTTAAGTCTGTTTCCCCACTGCTTTCTTGCCTTCATGGTTTTTGATGAGAAATTGAAACTTAATCTTATTGAGGATCCCTTGAATGTGACATGTTACTTCTCTCTTGCAGCTTTCAGAATTCTCTGTTTTTACCATTCTACAGTTTGATGGTACAGTGTGGGTCTATTTGGGTTTATCCAGTTTGGAGTTTGTTGAGCATCGTGGATGTATATATTCATCATTTTCACTAAATTTGGCAAATTTTAAGTCATTTTTTTTTTTTTTAAATATACTCTTGGCCTCTGTAGCTCTTTCTTCTCCTTCTAGGACTCCCACAAAGTGTTTATTGATACATTTGATGGCATCCCACAGGCTCCTCAGTCTCTCTTCCCTTTTCATTCTTTCCTCTTTCTGCTCCTCAGAGTGGATGATTTAAATGGTCTTATCTTCAAGTTCACTGATTCTTTCTTCTGACAGTTTTAACTTCTGTTACTGTGGCTCTGTTTGGTTCCATTTCATAGGTTAATCTCTCTACTGATATTCTCTATATGTTCATCTATAATTTTCTTAATTTCCTTTAGTTCTTTGTCCATGCTTTCCTTTAGCTCTTTGAACATATTTAGGACCATTTTTTTAAAAGTCTTTGGTATATCCCAGGTTTTATCCTCTTCATTGATGGTTTCCAATGCTTTAATCTTCTCCTTTGCCTGGACCATCACTTCCTGTTTCTTTGTATGTTTTGTAATCTTTAGATAAAACCTGGACATTTTGATACTTTGATGTGCTATCCATATTATTTAAACTCTGTGGTGTCTATTCTTTAAGCTTGTATTCAGCTAGTGTTATGACAAAGCTTTTCTGGAATTCTGGAAGTTAATAAAAAAAAATAAAAGAAGGAAGAAAAGAAAACACCTTTCCCAGTCTTTGCAGATTGACCTGTGTGAGTGCTCTCCTTCAGAGATTATCCATATAATGAGTTTAGAGAATAGCTCCAGGCCAAAACATGGGGGCCCCCCTGATCCTTTCTGCATATGTGTCTTGTTTTGGGCATGCACATTAGTCCCTAGGAATTCCTCTGTTTACACAGAGACAAATGTACCCTCTTCCCTAGGAAACAGTTTCCTCATGTTCCTGGACTTTGCCTGGGCCCTACAGCCAGAAATCCTTTGCCCCAAGAAGCTAATTGACTGCTCTCCCTTAGCATTCTATAGGAGAGCTCTGTGAACTGCCTTCTATGTGTAGGGCAAGTTTTGGTACAGCAAGTCCCTCAGGCCACCACCAGACAATTAAGACAGACACATAAGCTCTCAGTATGTACACACGGGTTACCGTACTCCTCTGAAACTGGGGCCATGGATTCATACTGGGAGCACTGCTGGCTCTGCATCACTGATGATGGGTGGGAGAGGGGCCAGACAGGGCATGATGAAATCCTACTTTTTTCTAAGTAGTCTTTTTCTTGATTTGGTGTTTGCCCTATTACTGCAGTCCTTTAACCATTTTCTGGAGGTTTGAGAAAGACGCTTCTGGCAGTTCTTGCTGGTTTTTCAATGCTTCTATAGGGGGATGGAGCCCTGAAGTTTCCCATTCTGCCATCTTGATCATGGAAGGCTTTGCCTTACTTAAACTTTAAATAAATTACTTTACTGAAATCTTGTATTTTTGACTAAGATTTCAGAGAGTAGACTCTTGGTACCAAATAACACTTCCTTCCCTATACACAAGCCTGAGACTCATTATTAATGAAATACAAAGTGTGTTTTTCTAATGCTATAATTGTTACGGTTCTTGTTTTTTGAGAGAAGTCATGGCTTTGGCAATAAAATTCTATAGCAATAACTAGCTTTTACTAGACAGTGGACAAAACAGTGTCTTTCTGTTTTAGGATAAAAATGTCCCTGCTTTTCTGCAGTAAGTTTCCTCTTTCATTTTAATGACATAATCACATTATTTTGATATATTGATAGTAAAGTGCCTTTTTGCATATATCCTATCAAATGTAATACTTAATTGTTTGCATCCTAGCAGATGTAATGCCACTATTAAATTTTTCCATTAAGTCGCTCAAGTGCACTAGCTTATAAAATGCACAATGGTTAGCCTCATGATAAAAGCAGTCACAGGCTGTTAAGTTGGGCAATCAATTGTTTTTGTAAATTCCTTCTTCATCAAATAAAACTTATACAGATCCCATACTTACACCAGTAGAGAGAAGACATAGGAATTACCCAGAGTTCTCTGAAAGACAGAGATTTCAATGTAACTATTCAGAGTACTATAATATATGGTTTTTTGTTGCTGTGTATTATACGATTTAATTTTATTAGCCAATATATGGTAATAGTCCTGTTGTGGCTTGGCATCCTTTGGGCACTTACTTTATACTTCAGCTTTAGAACCCAATATTATTCCAGGATTAGATTCTAAAGGCATCTTATAAGGCAAAAGTAAAATGGATTGAAAAAAAATCCCTTAAAACAGTTAAAATGGTCTGTAGACCACCTAAAAGTTTGTTAGAAATGAAAATCTCCTGGCTACTAAATCAGAATCTCTGTTGGTGGGACTTAGAAATCTGGTTTTAACAAGTGCCCAGTGATTTGGATGCATACTCCAGTCAGAGAATCTCTGCAGCTTTCTCTACCCGTCCCTCCACTCCTAGCAGGGGGTTGATTGTTACTATTTTTCTTACATGTTGCAGTTGTAATTATATATAATTTATTTTTTTTTACGTTAGCATTATATCGTAAGCAACTTTCCATGCTATGTAATCTTCATGATGGTCATTTGAGTAGATATGCTATAATTGATTTACCCATTCTCTTACTATTAGACATAATATTCACATAAATCACTTTCAAAGAGCATTGTCATTGTCATTGCTTATTATTTTTTCTTTCATTTGGATTATTTTGTCAAGATGAATTCCTTCAAGGGAAGTTACTCGGTCAAGGGGCCAGATCATTCCTGTGATTTCCGATATTGTTTCATGTGGATATGCTTGCTCAGAAATGGGAGTGCTGACTAAATCACACAAGGTCATCATAGCAGAGTCCCTATGGAGGTATCTTCCTGACATAATTTATTGCCTACAATTGATGTTAATTAGAGGTTTATTTGCCTAATGTCTTAACTTTTTGGCACTCTAATAGTTGTTCTAATGGTTGATGTGGTTAGGTCTAGTGCGTGACCCCACATCCATCTGAGGTTTATGTTCTTTGGACCGCTGTAATGTTCAATGTGCATTTTATCCAGTGAATTCATCCTAAGTTTGCTGACTCCTTTGGAAAACAATCACTCATTAGGATTCAAAGAAACCTCAGAGGACAAAATTGGATTAAATGGCAAAAACATAGAAGACAGAAGCACGGACAAAGGGAAGCAGCAAGGCATGCTTATGGTCTGTGTCCAACTGTGCCACTGACCAATGCACTAAACCATCAGGGCTGCACAGTGAGCACTAAGTGAAGAGGTATTCATCATTTGTCAAATGGATTTCCAGAAGAGTTTGGGCAATTTACAATACCAGTAGCTCTATATGCTTGTGCAAGTTAGTCAAACCTCCTCTGGTTTTAATTGAAAGGTCCTACCTACTCTTGTTTTTGCTCCTGCCCTTCAGCAACTTAGCCAGAAAATCTGGGACCCCTGAGGTACCCTCCTGATGCTGTGGTTGTGACTTACGCTGAGGCCCTACCCCCTCTAATCACTTGTCTGTTCCTCCAGAACCTTGACAGGCAACTCCTTGTTCACTAGGTAAAGCAGGAGCCACTAAGCTCTATGTGGGGACTGAAGTCAATCTACTACATATTTATGTTTTTTAGTGATACAAAACTTAAGATGCTAAGCAGAGACTTGAATGTTGGCAATTCAGGTCCAGCATCAGGTTTCTTGGAGAGGCACTTTAAATTAAATTAAATTAAATTATTATTTTTAAATGCAATTGTATTGAGATATATTCACACACCATAGAAACCATCCAAAGTATCCAATCACTGGCTAACAGTATCATCACATAGTTGTGTATACATGCCCATGATCAAATTTAGAACATTTTCATTACTCCAGAAAATAAATAAAAATAAAAAAGAAAGCCCAAATCCTCCTATCCCCCCTACCCCCCATATTATTGATCCATATTATTGGTGTAGTACATTTGTTACTGTTGAAGAAAGAGGACTAAAATATTACTGTTAACTATAGTCCATAGTTTCCAACCGGTACATTTTTTTCCATATACTCCATTACTAACTTCTTCTAATAGTGTCATATATTTACTCTAGTTCATGAAAGAACTCTTTTATAACTGTACAGTTAACTGTGGGCATTGTCTACCACAAGATTCACTGTGTTATACATTCCTATGTTTTAACCTCCAACTCTCCTTCTGGTGACATACATGACTCTAAACGTCCCCCTTCCACCACATTCATACACCATTCAGCACTGTTAATTATTCTCACAGTAACGTTTAAGTTCAACCTAGTTAAACATTCTGCACATATTAAGGAACCAGGTTGGCGAAGCATTTTGAGTGTAGATGTTTGGTTGTGCTCTCATTTTATACCATGTGAAGGTAAATGTCATACACTGCCAACACTTTTAAGCTCACCTGAGCTTTCCACTGGTGAGGGTGACTTTGCAATGGTTGATTCACAGCTGCTCAGGTGCAGATCACCTGCTCCTACAGTCTCCATTGGCTAGTTGCTCCATCTTTTGTACTGAGAAGCCTCGAATTTGATAACTTTACTTTTTAGTTCCACTCCCTATTGCACCCACGGAGGTCTCATGGCCTGTGATCCATGTAGGCAATGGTCATGGGCAATATTGATGTGTGGAACAAATACTGGTGAACATCTCACATCATCTGGCTGGGCTGGTTTGCTGTTTTTCATCTCTTTATTGAGAATTGGTGCTTCACCCTCATTTTCTTACTATGGCCTTGGTTCACCATGGTGGTGATTGTGGTCATCTAGACTGACTATATTGCCTCTGGGTAAATGCCTCTCTCATTTTACGCTGGTCCCAAGTCCCTCCTGCCGTAATGCTCTTTCCACTATGGCCAGTGCTTGCCCTGGGCCAGCTTAGCCTCAATCAGCTGGGACTGATTGCCAGTTCATGCAGTTGCCAGTTCACCTCAAGCACCACCCAGTCCACACTGCTCATTTAGGATACCAGTGTGGCCCATAGGTATTTGAGTTTGTAACTCTTGAACAAACTCATTCGCCTCCAACTGCATGCCCATGGGCTATCTGCTCAGCTGTAGTTTCCTGAGTTGCCAGGACCACTTCTCACATTTGCTAAACTGTGGCTGTCTTTGTGCCACTCTGAGCCAGGCACTGTCACCAAAGATGATATTACTGATTCTCTCTCAGGTGCAGATCTTTACCAATGGTTCTAGCCGCTAAGGCTGTCAATTTTCCCATTGTTGGAATCATTCTAACTTTGCTGTGATTGCAGGGAACACATTCTCTCTCCCCCAATGTCATGCTCTGTGAGGTAGTTCTCAAAGGAAGGTTGCTGGGCCCTGAAGTGCTATGTGGTTTAATGAATGAGAGCTTTCCCATCTCATACTCCCAGATGCAGCCTCACCCACCACAGGGCTGGGTTAAGGCAGGTTCAAGCTATAGTACTGTATTAGTTAGGGTTCTCTAGGGAAACAGAATCAACAAGTGATATCTATAAATATAAGATTTTATAAAAGTGTCTCATGCAACTGTGGGTATGCACGAGTCCAAATTCTGTAGGGCAGGCAGCAAACTGGCAACTCCAATGAAGGTGTTTGATGAACTCCTCAGGCAGTGAACTGGCAACTTCAATGAAGGTGTTCGATGAACCCCTCAGGAAACACTTCACTGGCTAGCAGAAGAAGTGAAGTTCCTCTCCCTCTCTTCCTTAAAAGTCTTCAACTGATTGGATTAAATCCAGCTGATGAAATTCTCTCATTGCAGAAGATACACCCTTCATTGATATAATCAGTCACAGCTGCAGTACATTGACTGATGATTGAATAAACCAGACTTCTGGTTTATTAACCAGCCACAAATGTCCTTGCAGTTACCGTTAGGCCAGTGCTTGCTTGTTCAGACACCTGGACACCATCACCTGGCCAAGTTGACACATGAACCTAACCATCCAAGTACCGTATCATTTCTGCATTTTGAAAACACTACTCCTGTGTTTGCCTTGTAGCAGAGTCTGGCTTCCTTTAGGATGATTTTCTTTCAGAGGCCCTGAAATTGAATAATTTTTAGTTTGATTCTATTAGAACTCCTGGCCTCCGCTTCTTGGTTACCACATGTTTATGTATTTCAGAACCCCACTTCTGGTTTTCAGCTTTTCCTCCAGGAAGATTCTCAGCCTCCATGAAAACTGGAGAACCCAACAGATATGGGGAGGGAGAGTTGTTGTCTAACCTTATCTCTGTTAGATGCATCTCCATCTCAATTTCACCTCCAGACAGGACATTTTTGATATTTATAATGTATTTACCATAGCATCTGGATCCCCCAAACCTGCTACTATGATGTATCTGATTCATATTGGTTTTCACTGCATGTCTGGCACGAGGCCTTGTACATAATTGGTGTTCAATCTACGTTTTAATTAAGTGCACAGATATTTGACTCATTTTAAAGAGGCATTTATGATGTGTTTTAAAGATGAGGAAGAAAGCAGTTTATAGCAAAGTTGAACTTGGACTTCACACATTTTCAGTCTGTGCCATAATTTATAGAATTATTCAGTGTCCACATTAAAATGCTTCAAGGGCTTCTAAGCCATTTGAATACAAGGTTTTCTGGACTGGAAAGGAGGAGGCTGGTTGGCATTCAAACATGGCGAAGCAAGTGCTTATCAATTGATATTAAGTGAAAATTGAGATTGAAAAAATATGTATAGCATGATCTCATTTAAAAAATTTATTTGCATAGGAAAAAGGCTGAAGGAGATGGGGCACACATGTTAATAACACTCCCTGCATGATATGATTATGGATAACTTTTCTTTTTTGTTTTAGTTCCCTAAAATTATACAATGGAGATTTATAATAAAAATGTTAAAAATAACTTTAAAAATTAAATTTTATTACATTTATATATTATTTTAATAACATGGGGGGCAAACAGAGTGCAGAACATTGAGTTCCTCTGGGATGCTGCTGGAAACAGACTGGCTTGAAAACAAATGCTCACCTGAATGGTATCTATTCCTAAAATGTTCCACTATTAGAAAGGTGTATGAGCTGTTTCAGATATCCCACCGGGGGGGGGGGCATCAGGAGATAACGTTTGTCAAAGGGATAGAGGTTCCGCATCCTCTATGGGATAGAACAGGTGGCTTTTCACTATGCTTTCTGTACACTGGAAGAAAGAAAAAGACAAGGGAAATGTTTTCACATATTCTTAAACAATATTTGTGCTGAGAAGAAGGTATTTTAGTAGGGTAATCAATCCCATGAAATACTTCTTTTTATCATCATCATCGTTGCTAGTGATAATAATAGCAGTGCAGCAGAGTGATAAAAATCTTGAGTTGGAATCCTGGCTCTGTGACCTACAGTGAGATCCTGAGTTGATCACTTAACTTTCTTATTGTCAGCTTCCTGATGTTTAAACTGCAAGATAATAATGCCAACCTGATAGAGTTCCTGTGAGTATTAACTGAGGTAGTATATGTAAAGAGCATATGCTTTTTGCATATAGTAAGCATTTCATAAATGCCACAATGCTGATCATAACTGCAATTTTTTGGTATCATTTATTGGTGCCTATTACATGCGGCATTATTTTAGCCCCTTTACATCTTTCTCTTACTTATTCATTAAATCAGCTTTAGGACATGGATGAGAAAACTGGGCCCCAAAGAGGTTATTTTCTTGAAGTAAAGAAACAACAGAAAACACTGGAGCTGAGATTTCAATCAGTGTCAATTTGATTCCAACACTTGCCTTGTTTCTGCCAAGATAAGTAGCTCAATATTCCACAGGATTAAGTACTGATGAAGTATTACTGATTATAATGATTTAATCTCCGTAATTATCAATAATATACTTAATTAGCTGCTTCTAACTCTGATAACTATGGTAAGAAAAAATTTATCTGACCACCAGGTGGCGCCTGTCCAAGGTTCACCAATTAGTGTCTCACCAGTCTGAACCCCTCCGTTACATTCTAAAGTGAAATAATTTTCCAGGTTCAATGTAGGTGAAATAGCAAAAGACAGCAGTCAGGAAATGAAGTAAATGCATTTAAATTTTTGCAATGGGGCCGATTTTAGGTAGCCTATGTGGAAAAATATGGGAAATAACTCTTTGGGTTAGTTTTTGAGACATCTGTCCTTAGGCACACCATTTTTTAAATTAATGTAATCCTTTTTGAGATATATTAAAATTGCATTTGGTACAATAATTTTTTTAATTAAATTCAGTTTTATTGAGATATGTTCACATACCATACAATCATCTATGGTGTACAATCAACTGTTCATAGTACCATCATATATAAAAGTAAAAAAGAACATCCAAATCATCCCCCCCATCCCACCCTATTTTTCATTTAGTTTTTGCCCATGTTTTTCTACTCATCCATCCATACACTGGATAAAGGGAGTGTGATCTACAGGGTTTTCACAATCACACTGTCACCCCTTGTGGTACAATAATTTTGATGTTAACTTTTAGTTTATTCTGATTTTCATGCCCTTAGTTATAATACTTGAAACTTGAGATTTATGGTAAAAATGACGGATAGCCATTAATTCTGGCTACAAAATGCAGCAGGGTCATCTATTTTATTGTCCTGAAGGAATTAAACATGTACACACCTATGTTTCATAAGGACCTGGTTTGATTAAATAAAAACATGTATGTTGCCTTTTAACAGGCAGTTTACCAGTTGAGGGAGTATTATTTTGAAGGTCCATAATTTCTGTAGTTTGTAAATTTACAAACTCTGTTCTTCTAGGCACTTAATCTGCAACACTTTGTGTTAATTGTAATTATAAGAACATGCACAGCCATCCAATATTTGAAGGCTGCTCGTAATATTTGCAGTTTAAATTTGCCAGGGAAGAAATTTTCCTATGCTGCTAAGAAAGAGCAAATCTGAAATGAGAAGGATAAATTTTTTAAAGATACGATTATTCAATTTTTAGTTTACTCGAATCATTTTGCTTCTCATTCATTCAACAATGATATCTTGGCACAAAGTTTAATGAATATATGTTGAATGGATAAATAAAGAAATGAGTGCCCCTTATGTACAAGGCACAGATCTAGGTGCTGTGAGGAACACAAAATAATAGTTCACACGGCCTCTAATCTCTAAGTTTAGGATATGGTTGGAAGAACAGATGCACAAAAAAACAAGTGAAATAGCATGAGCGAAGCAGTGAAAGGCATCACAAGGCAGGCAGAATTAAATTCCAATGGAATGCTACAGAGTATGAGTGCCATGAATTTGAAGGGGAGAGGGGTTGCTGTGGATGGCTGTGGTTGGTTCGGGGATGTTTTATGGAGGAGATGGGAAAATTGATGAAGAAGAGGCAGTGTCCAAATGGTGAAGGAGATGCAAGATGAACAAGTGAAGATGGGCACATGTAGCACATCATACACATGGTGTTAAAGATAGCGGGGATGTTAGCAAGTATACAGGTCTATGCTTTTCAAATTAGGGCACTCACCTTCTTGGTGGAAGACTGAACATCAGAGGATAATGTGGAGTGTTTCCTCCAGTGCCAATTTCAACTTGGAAATGTTGGGAAGAAATATTAAACAACTTAACTGTCAGGAAAATTAAATATTTAATATGAAAACAAATGTTGAAGTGTTTTGGAGATTTGAAGAGATGGAGGTCCAGAAAGGTTGTAACTTGTCCAAGGTTGTCTAACTTGTTTTGGGAATGAGTCTAGCCAGAATGGAGCATGAGGCAGGTTGTTCCAGCCTTGAATATCATGGTCAATATCATTGCCCCACCATTATTTCCTTCTGTATCACCTGACTGCTCATTAACTTCTCTGCCAAAAGGTAAAGGTGGTCAGGGAAAACAATAGAAGGAATTTGAATAAACCTATCATTTTTTGCTTTTTGTTGATAGTTCTTTTATGATGAAGAGAAATGATATAAAAGCTAAAGTGAAGTTTGAAAATAATTTGTTAATTGCAATCTTCTGTGTTCCCTGCTTCCTGCAATGGAAAGATGGATATAAGTGAAATACACTGTAATGATTACTAACAGGACAACTGCATGTATTTGTCAGAGCTGGGACACATTTGAATTTTGGGGAAGGAACAACTGATTTATTTGGCAGGAAGTACTAGATGAGTACAGCCAATTTAAATACTTTTCTGGACCCTGAAAAATAGTTCTCCATTTCTAATGATGACCTGGCTGAAAAGAGAGCCTTGAATCAGAGTGGGGATAGGCCGGATTTCTTTTTTTTGGTAATAGGGCAAACCTCTGAAGACATTTCTGGAATGTATGTCTCATAAGCAGAAAGGCCCTAAAATACTTCAAAAGATTAAATTAAAATATAGATTGAATGACTGAGAAAGGTCTTCAGAGGTAATTAGTATCCAAAAGATAAAGGTGGACCTTGGCCCATTTTAAAATGACTTTTGGGAATTCACTTATGGACATAAGTACCTTTGAGGTACTCATGGTACAACTTACCTCTTGGAAGTTCTTCAAGAAAAAGAACAAAGTAATGCATGTTTTGGTTTAGAATCTTAGAGACTGTAGAACACAAGACACTGATGATTCTACTGAAGGTTTGAGGTGAGATTTAAGAGAAAGTATCCTGCCAAGGATACTTGGAATGTGAACAGAACCGTGAATCTAGTCTGCCCTGCTCTAGTGGGCATCTCCCTGCCCACACAAGCTGTGAATGAGAGTGACTCCCAAACATACTGCATCTGCTTCCCCTTGCTCTGTGGGAACTTGAGCCCCCTTCTCCTCACAAATGATTCTGAAATCTGTCATAGGAATGGGCTACCAGTGTATTAATGGCCTATTGCCACTGTAACAAATTACTACAAGCTTAGTGGTAATTTATTAACTTACAGTTCTGGATATCAGAACTCTGAAATAGCTCTTACTAGGCTAAAATCAAGGTTCCAGGAAGGCTGTGTTCCTTTCTGGAGGCTCTAGAGGGAAATCCATTTCCTTGCTTTTTCTGGCTTTCAGAGGCTGCCTGCATTCTTTGACTTGTGGCCCCTTCTTCCAACTTGAAAGTTAGCAGCATAGCATCTTCAACTCTCTTGCTGTCTGATTGCTGATTCCATCATCACATCTCCTCTGACTCTGACTCTCCAACCTCCCTCTTCTAAGGATCTTTGTGAGTACATTGAGCCCATCCAAATGATCCAGGATAATCTTCCCATCTAGAGATCCTTAACTGGATGACATCTGTGCAGTCTCTTTTGCCATGTAAGGCAACATATGCATAGATTCCAGGGATTAGGGCATAGGCATCATTGGGGAGGTTGCATTATTCAGCCTATCACAACCAACTCTCTGAGTACTAGTTTTCTTATTCACAACATGGGATCTGCTATTTTCTCCTTCCTATGCTGGGTCACTGTAATGCTGGCTTCATTTGCTGCTGATGTCTATTTCCCATCAATGGCATGACCAGCACTGGTGCCACAGATGTCCACCAAACGCATCATGTCTCTGTGGATCCTACTAGTCCTCAAGACTGAGGGTGAGGGTGTCAGCTCCAAGGCTTCATCAAGGTCACAGCCTGACACTGCCCAAGGCTGCGTCTGCCCTTATTGTTGTCACTACCATCGTCCAAGCCGCCTCTGTGATGGGGACCAATATGCCAACACCTTTCAGCTATTTCTCCATCTATGAGTTCAGGAGTGGGCTACAAGGTAAGCTGAATGACAGGTGCCATGCTCTGTGTTATCTCCTTGCCTCTAACACTGGCCCATTTGCCCTGAACCAGCTTTTCTCTTTTCTCTGGGGATCAGTCTGTCCCAGGAGGCTCATCTGTCCCTCACTCTCCCAGTTTTCCTTCTTGGCCCAGATATTTCAGAATCCTAGTGACAACACAACTGGGACTCAGACTGCGACAGCACACATGCTTTTCTTAGGCTACCTTCCCAAGGGTTTACATTCCATGCTTGAAGAACTCTGGCTCCTCAAAGAAACTCAGGAAAGGATCAGCACAGTTCTTAATTTTTCACACTTTCTACCTAGTAGTCGGGTTGAGCATCTGGATCCCACTGGAGGCCATTTGTCCTAGTTTAGCACTTCCTATTAATTTTGTAAAGGATTGCTATTGAAATACATAACTTAATAACGTCAGCTTTTACAAGCCATGTCGTGTACCATACCAAATAGGGTTTGACTGAATTCACTGCTGTTGAAAAGGAAATCTTTGATTTTTCTCCTCTTAGCTACTATTGTTTCATTTCATACTACAGTGTGTGAAATTGGAGCTACAGAAAACTGTTTTTTTCCCCTCCCTTGATCTGGTTGGAATAAATGTTTTCACTTCATGACATAAACAGTGAAAGACCTTTCATGAAATTCTATGTATTTTTAATGCATTTCTTTTCTCATGATGGAATGCATTAATATTTTACATGTTGGCGTCCCAGGAAATTGGGGAATCTGAGATCCTAAACCAGCTTTGGTTTGTCCAACAGGAATTGACCGTCATAAAGTTCAGGGTGGTGGACAGCCCGTGGTTAGGGAGGTTGACCCAGGCTGAGGGGGTAACTGAGGAGGGGTGGGCAGTTGCCATCGTAGGGAATTTCCCTGTGTGTCTCCCAGCTTCTTCACGTGAGTGGTGAGGCCACAGGTTTCCAATGACTTAGGAGTATGTGTGCAAGTCTTTGAGAAGTAATGAAGGAAAGGGACAGGCAGGGTAAATGGAAAAGGCGAGGCCATGAGAGGCAAATGAGGAAAAGGGTAGGCAGTTGGGCTATAGATCTTCCATTTATCTGCTTTTTCATTGTTGGCCAAGATTCATTTTGAATCTTTGCATTGCCTGTGAACATCTGCCCCTGCGAAAAGAGATTCCTGAGAGGGGTTAAGCCTAGCCATGTCTCAAAATAATTCCTGATGTCCTGAAATGTATATTTACATGCATATTTATATCTACTCCCAGGTATTTCTATTCAATATTAAATTTTTGGGATCCGGCTGTAGCTGATACCCATGAACTAAAACAAAGAACTCTTCTGCCATCTCCTGGACGCTTTGAGGAACTCAAGGGATTTTTCCACAGGAAGGGGAATTTTGATGAATTTCATTTCAAATTTACTTCAGTGGTTGAGAATTCAGCTGAGTATTAAACAGATTAATTTTTGCCTTTGTGAAGACTTTCATGCCTTTGATCATTAGGTCGTTTTAATGAAGTCAATGTTGTTGTTTCCGATTTGGCCTTAAAAGGCTTGGCATGGTGCTGTGGTTGGAGTGGGAGCCCCACTGCCTCCAGCTTGGGTTCCTCAATTTTGGCAGAGCTTTCCCTCCCACTGATGGAAGTTTTACAGAGTGAAAAAAAAACACCATTATGTCTGAAAATCTGCCAGGACACATCAGCATGTTCCCAGGTTGCCATCTGTTGTGTAACTCTCTGAAGATTGAATATTAAAAATTTTTTCAGTGCACCTGCTCCTAAGGAACTTATCAACTTATCATGCTTTTATGATAGCATGTTTTTTATTAATTTAGAGAATTTAAAATTTTATTTAGCAGGATTTACAACTTGGGTGTCTTCCCTGAGGTTTCCTGATCTTTGTACCAGGTAAAACTTGCTTCCAGGATCCCCCTCCCACCCTCCATAATTAGATTAGATACTTACCAGGAGCTTCTGGCACCAACTTGACCCAACCAGCTTGGAGCAGCACTATTTGTGGTCATACCCTAAGTGATTCAGCAGCTCTACTATCTTTAGAGTCTTGTCTCATCCCACACAAAGCTCTTTTCAGACCCAGTATGACATTGTGATATTGTATAGGGTCAGAGAGTACAATGTGGCAATTCAGTATCTCTCTCCTAGCATTCAATGTTTGGTAAAGGGCAGGCTACTGACAAAGAGGGAAAATGGTAACATTCAGTGATTCTGGAATTTTCCTTGGCTCAGAACGAAACATCTCGCTCTGGAAAATGGTTCTAGAAACATGCAAGTGAATTCTGTTGGTTCTCAGCTTTTTGGCATCAGACCTAAGCTGGTTGGGTATGGCTATAGAAAAAGCTCTTCTCTGTGGGGTCCCTCCCTTGGGGTACTGCTTTGTGGCAAATCAACGTAAGTGGGATTCATTGAAGTCAACTTAAGTCGTTGAGAAGCTTAAGTTATTGAATGTTAAAGTTTTGGTGGTGTACTTTGGAAGCTGAAATCTATGACAGACTTCCAAGTTTTATCCTCTACTCTTGTTTTCTTTGACTGGCTTCTGTACCTGGTCCAGTTTTAAAAAGCTATTTGTGGCTATACTGGATGTGAGAATAATAGAGCACTCAAGAAAAGTGGGATATTGGGTTCACTCCATGGAATATTTCATACCTAGTCTTTCATTTCAGAGCTATTGTAAAGCTGGGTCCTCACTTAGAAAGCAAACTGATGGGTAGGATATTCTTGGCTGTGAAAAATAGTAAGTCCTCTTGGACATGACTTACAATCTATACATTTAAACTATTTACCTTTTAGGGGAAAAAGAAATGGCAGAGAATTTATCTCTTGATGTTTAACATGGCATTTCTCACTATTATTGACAAGCAACAACAATAAAAATAAATTTCATCTCTTACCAAGTTTCTCAGACTTAGGAAACTTGTATTAAGTAAAATTTTCTCCAAGTTGACTGTTCTACCTGTGCAACTTGAAGGAGTTTTACTAATACTAAAATTGTGATTACAAGCTTAGGGAAAATTGGGATGAAGTTTATCTTTGCACAAATTATGAAGAGGTTGTTTGCTAAACAACTTAATACCGTCAAGGGAGGTGGTACTGTATTGTGGAGAAGTGCTTAGCTGCATGTCAGAACATTTGGTATTTAGTTTCATTCTGCTACTCACCACCTCCATGATCCTAGCTGTGGTGGTTTGGAACTGAATGTACCCCAGAAAAACATGTTCTTAAATCTAATCCATTCCTGTAAGTAGGACTTTTCGATGAGTTACTTCAGTTAAGGTGTTTCCCATCTCAGTCAGGAAGGGTCTTAATCCTATTCCTGGAGTCCCTTGTAAGCAGAATGAAATTCAGACAGACACAGAGAGAAAGCCACCGAGAACATCCAGAAGCTGAAATTCAGTGGAACCCAGAAGAGAAGGGATAGGCCGGGAGAGGCCCCCATGTGCATCGCCATGTGACAGAGGAATCCAAGACAAAGGATCCCTGGCAGCCATCCCCAGAATACCCCAGTCTTCAGAGAAAAAGCATTGCCTTGAAGATTCCTTGATTTGGACTTTTTCCTGCCCTCAAAGCCATGAGCCATTACATTCCCATTGTTTAAACCACCCCATTGCGTGGTATTTGCTTGAACAGCCCAAGAAACTAAAACATTAGTTAAGAGATCTCTTTGGCCTAAATTCCGTCATCTGGAAAGTGGTTGGCATAATGATTTCTGTAGTGTCTTCCAGCTTGAGAATTCTATAATCTGCTTTCTCAGGAAGATGAGTCACTTTTAAGGCATTTAGAACATATACATAAGATTCTAACAAATTGGTATTATAGCTGCATTTAAACAGGCTTTGAAATTTGCGAGCAGTTAGAAATATTCTTTCTATCTATCTATTATCTATCTATCTATCTCGACCTGTCTATCCATCCATCTATCTTTCTATTCATTTACCAACCCACATATATACAAATAATGTTGAGTTAGCAAGTATGTAGACTAAGCCTGTGCTTACAACACCAGCAGAGGGTAGTACCAGAATGTTTCAGAAAGAATTTATTTGAAATATTTTTTAAAAACCTTATTAAAATTATCTAGAGAAAAATTAGCTATATTAGATTTCCTTACACTTGTTTTAGGAGTTAGTGTTGCATATATTGGAAGTAGTAGCACTACAATCTTTTAGTTTTTAGGGTTTCTATAGGTCTTAATTTGGAGATTATCTCTCTCACTTGTGAGCTCTCTGGGGACACACACACACACACACACACACATGCATGTGCACACACACATTTTTTGACACTTACCTGCCAGACACCATACTGAGCACTTCATATATATTCAGTCTTTACATTAGCCCTAGGAGATAATATGGAGGATTTGGGGGTTGTGGTTCCCTCCCCACTATCCACTCTGTTTCTCTCCCATTGTATAGCAGCCATGCAGCTTTGTTTTGCTATTTCAGATCCCATCCCTCTTGCCAAAGTGTCTGTTTTTGAGGAGTGGCAAATGGACAAAGATGGCCCAATTAAAGAGAAACACAGGACTTTTGTTAGATGGTTAGATGGTGAAGGAAGAGATGTCTCTATATATTGAATGTGAATGAGAAAACATTGAAATTCTAGAAGCCTCTGACATCCATCTTGCCTTCACAGTGCAGACAACCTTGGGATAATGTTGATGTTCCAAAGAGCAAAGCAGATAATGGAAAGAAGCCGATATTGAGTGAAATTGTTGAGCCACTCTAGTCCTCAGTTATCTAAGACATTAAAATCCCTTCTTTATTTGAGTTTTATCACCTCACCAAGGGCATCTTAACTGATACAGGCAAATATTCTCCCCATTTTTCTGATGAGGAAGCAGAAGCTCAGAAAGGTTAGGAGTGGCTACATGGGCTAGTCCTTTAGAAAATATCCAAGGTTACAGCTAGTGAAGGTGAAACTGGGATTGGAATTTAGGCTGACTGTTTCCACAGCCCAGGTACTTCACCACTGTTCTAGTTTGCTAATGCTGCAGAACGCAAAACACCAGAGATGGATTGGCTTTTATAAAAACGGGGTTTATTTGGTTACACAGTTACAGTCTTAAGGCCATAAAGTGTCCAAGGTAACATTAGTAATCAGGTACCTTCACTGGACGATGGCAAATGGCGTCTGGAAAACCTCTGTTAGCTGGGAAGGCATGTGGCTGGCGTCTGCTCCAAAGTTCTGGTTTCAAAATGGCTTTCTCCCAGGACATTCCTCTCTAGCAAGCTTGCTCCTCTTCAAAATGTCACTCACAGCTGCACTGAGTTTCCTCTCCTTGAGCCAGCTCATTTATATGGCTCCACTGATCAAGGCCCACCCCGAATGGGTGGGGCCATGCCTCCATGGAAATATCCCATCAGTTATTGTCTACAGTTGGGTGGGGCGCATCTCCATGCAAACAACCTAATCCAAACGTTCCAACTTAATCTCCACTATTATGTTTGCCCCACAAGATTTCATCAAAGAATATGGCTTTTTCTGGGGGACATAATACATTCAAACTGGCACAACCACTATGTTATTTTTTCTCTTCAAGAAAACTGTTGCATAATCCAGACACCAGCCATTTAACATTGGTTTACTCTCTACTTCTACTGGGAACAAAATCTAAAATCTTAAAAAGTGAAGCCTGGTAGTATTTGAGAAAGAATGTGTTTTGTGGGTTGAATTTTGTCCCCTCAAAAGATAAGCTGAAGTCCTAATTCCCAGAACCTCAGAATGTGACCTGATTTGGAAGTAGGGTCATTACAGGTGGAATTAGGCAAGTGAAAAAGAGTTCACACTGGAGTAGGGTGGGCCCCTAACCCAGTGTGATTGGCATCCCTATAAAAAGGGGAGAAGAGACATAGTCACAGGAGAGAATGCCAGGTGACAATCAAGTCAGAGATGGAAGCCCAAGGATTGCCAGCAAACCACCAGGAGCTAGGAAGAAGGAAGGAAGGGTACTCCTCTGCAGATTTTGAACTTCTACCTTCTAGAAATGTGAGACAATAAATATCCAATGTTCTAAGCCACCCAGTTGGTGGTACTTTGTCATGGCAGCCCTAGGAAATTAAGACAGAATAAAACTGGGTTGCAGTGTTGCAGCTACTGTTTCTGTCTGCCCAACACCTCTTCTTCTCCCTTGTTTTGCTAACAACCCTCCCACCCTCCATGCTTCCCTTGGCCATGTAGCTCAGTCAGATTCCTGTCCATTACCTTCCTCTGGAATCTGAGTCTCCCAGCAGGTAGAGAGTGGATCTGTGAGCAGTGATTTGTGTGATCCGTGTGAGGTACCTTGGAGAGGAGACCTGTGATCTCATGCAAGGAGATGTAACAGCTTCCCAGGTTCCTGTTTGTTCTGGTTTGAATGCATTATCTTTGATGCAGTCTTATGTGGACAGGAAACATATAGGTGTTGATTGGGTTGGAGACTTTTGATTGGATGTTTCTGTGAAGATGTGATTGCTCAACTGTGGGTGAGATCTCTCACTGAATAATTTCCATGGAGGTGTGGCCCCGCCCATTCAGCATGGGCCTTGATTAGTTTACTGGAGCACTATATAAGCTCGGACAGAAGGAGTGAGCTTGCTACAGCCAAGAAGGACACTTTGAAGAATGCACAGGAGCTGAGAGAGGAACTGCAGTTTACAGAGACATTTTGGAGATGGCCTTTGAAAGCAGACTTTTGCTCCAGAGAAGCTAAGAGAGGACAAACACCCCAAGAGCAACTGAGAGTGACATTTTGGAGAGAAGCTAAAGCCTAGAGAGGAACGTCCTGGGATAAATCCATTTTGAAAATCAGAACTCTGGAGCAGACACCAGACACATGCCTTCCCAACTAACAGAGGCTTTCCAGACACCATTGGCCATCCTCCAGTGAAGGTAACCAATTGTTGATGCATTACCTTGGACATTTTATGGCCTTAAGACTGTAACTGTGTGTGCTGGTTTGAATGTGTTGTGTTGCCCAGAAAAAGCCATATTCTTTGATACAATCTTGTGGGGCAGACATATTGGTGGGGATTAGGTTGGAAGGTTTGGATTAGGTTGTTTTCATGGAAATGCGCCCCACCCAACTGTAGGTGATAACTCTGATGAGATAATTTCCACGGAGGCATGGCCCCACCCATTCAGGGTGGGTCTTGATCAGCGGAGCCATATAAATGAGCGGACAAACAGAAGGAACTCAGTGCAGCTGTGAATGACATTTTGAAGAGGAGCTACAGCCAAGAGGGACACTTTGAAGAAAGCACAGGAGCTGCAGATGAGAGACAGTTTAAAGACGGCCGTTGAAAGCAGACTCTTGCTCCGGAGAAGCTGAGAGAGGACAAATATCCCAAGTGCAACTAAGAGTGACATTTTTGAGGAACTGCAGCCTAGAGAGGAATGTCCTGGGAGAAAGCCATTTTGAAACAGAACCTTGGAGCAGACACCAGCCATGTGCCTTCCCAGGTAACAGAGGTTTTCTGGACACCACTGGCTGATGTGTTACCTTGGCCTTAAGACTGTAACTGTGTAACCAAATAAACCCCCTTTTATAAAAGCCAATCCATCTCTGGTGTTTTACATTCCAGCAGCATTAGCAAATAGAGCACAGTTCTTCTTGAGGCCTGGTTGTTCATCTGCTCTTCTAATTCTGTGAGCTCCTGCCACATCCTCACCATAAAATCCTTTTGGCCTTAAGTTAGCCAGAATTGGTTCCTGTTGCTTGTTAAAAAACATCTTCAGCTTTTAAGTATGGCAAAATTCAAGGCTCCATTCTCAGGGCTGCTCATCTATTTGGTGCTGGGATAATTCAGAGCCTGAAGGGGCAAAGGTTATTTCAAAGTAAAACTAGGATTACCAGATGCCAGTTTAGTCTGCCTATGTTCAGGGATTTCCATTGTAGCAACAGTTGAAAGAATTCTTTTAAGAGGGATTGTGAAAAGTTTCAATTTATTTAAATGATACCAATTATCGTTGAATTATGAACCTTATGCTTAACAATCAACATAGGTGAACCATAACTATTTCTTGTATTAGGATTATTCTTATTTAATTACTACTCCATAGCCCAAACTCAGTTAGTGATTGGTAAAATCTTACTGCTGGTTAGAGGCAAAAAAAGCTCTAATCTTTTTCTTGATCTGGGACTTTCCTTTGCATTGCTCTCTCCTTGAGTTTCACAAAGATATAAATGATCTCTCTGCTTTCAGAGTGCTTGGAGGGAACATTTATCCTGCCCCTGGAGTTTGGAGCTGAAAGAATTATTTCTGGGCAGAATATGGCTAGATATGCTGAGTGGTGGAAAATAGTAGGGTTCTTTGAGATAACTTCCTCTCTCCCTTCTTCCTTCCTTCTCTCCCTCTCTTCTTCCTTTCCTTCTTCCCTCCCTTCTTTTCTTTTTGGAATAATTTAAGGACTGGTTTCAGCCTTGCCTTAGTCTTTCTTAGCTGTCCACCTGTGACCTACTGATTCCCGGTTCCTGGGTCAGTACTAAAACATTCAGGAAGTTTAGCAACGCCATTGACTGCCCCAGGAGAGGGGGATGGAGATGGAAGATGAAACTGTGCTGCCACCAGACTAACTATCCAGTGAGCAAGGATGAGCTTTGAGAGCCCTTACAGGCTTCAGATTAACAGCACTACTTTCTTGTCCTTGTTATATCTGCTATCATCTCCTACTCTCCTAGAGAATCTTTTTTTTTTCTTTCAGGGAGCTTGCTACCCTTTATAGCAATCGAGCTTCAGAGAGGTCCACCCTGGTCCCCCAGACAGCTTTTAACAAAGAGAAGATTGCAATCTTTGTTCTTTTTCAAAAGCCACCTCCACCCCTGCCCCATGTCGATACAAATATTTGGGTGCAAACTGAAACCTAGGTAGAGCAGTTTTTAAAAATTTTCCCAGTAGCATCCACCCTTGCAAACCCAATGCTGATGTCAGGGGAGAGATGACATGACTCCATCTACCTACAGAGCCTGGGTCCAGGTCTCAGTTGGATCAAAAAGTCCCATTATATAAATATTAATTATTTACTTTAAGTTCATTTATTCTATAAAATACTTACTCAGCATCTCCTATGCGCTGTGAATTAGGTACTGGGGATATAGCGATGGATTACAGACTATGCAACTATAGTACAGAAGACTAAGACGGAACAGGCAGAAAGTAAGAGATAAATATACCCACAGAGTAGAAGAGGTTGTGGTATTTGTCTCCAGTTTCTATTCCACTTCCTTTCGTTGACTTTAGCCATGTTGTTTGGGTATGACTGACCCCACTCCCAATTCCAGGATATTATTGTTTTCCTTTCTGCAGTGACTGGTTCAGGTGAATCTAGCCTAAACCACATAGTGGTGACAAGGTCCAACAACTAAGAGATAACCCTTTTTGGGACAATGAGATATTAGGGGAAGTTGCTGGGGACTTTTGAAAGAAGAGTTTTCCTCATTCTTCTGGAAGAGCTCTCAGAAGCTCTTCCCTTCTGGAAGATATGAAAATGTGAAGTCTAAAATTACTGAAGCCATTCTTAGAATGATATTGCTGACACTGCAGAAGAGAAGGAAAATAACTGGATTCTTGATGATATTTGTGAGCCATTAGATTATACCAAACTTGAAGCTATCTCTGGATCAATTCCCATTATTGTTTGACCAGTTTGAGTTGAGATTTTTAAACTTGTTTTAGTTTCCTAGGCTGCTCAAAGCAGATAGCATGAAATGGATAGGCTTACACAATAGGAATTTATTAGCTTACAGTTTGAGGCTGAGAAAATGTCCAAATAAAAGTATCATCAAGGCGATGTTTTCTTCTCAAAGACTGGCTGCCAGTGATCCTTGGCTCCTCTGCCACATGGCAAGGAACAAGGTGGCATCTGCTGGTCTCTCCATTCTCTTCCGGGTTTGTTGCTCTCAGCTTCTTGTTTCCATGGCTTTCTCTCTGTTTTTCTGAGTTTCATTTTCTTATAAGGGATTCCAGTAAAAGGATTAAGGTCCATTCAGATTGAGGTGGGTCACACCTTAACTGAAGTAACCTCATCAAAGGTCCCACCTACAATGACCTTTACAGGAATGGATTAAATTTACAAACGTGTTTTTCTGGGGTAGACACAGCTTCAAACCATTACAATGAGAAAAAATTGTATGCGATATCTGGCAAAAGAAAGGCTTGAGGTGTGGGGAAGACAGGATATAAACTGGACAAATCTCCTGATTTCAGATCTATCTTCTCTTTTGGGTGTGATATTTTGTTTTGACATTTTAATTTTTACTCAAAGTTATAAATATAGTTTAAAAACAAAAATAATTCTACAAGACATAAAAGCAACTCTTCAGAATCAACATTTTCAGTTCTTTTAGCTATTTTAGTGATAATTCTCTGAATTTTCTAATATTCTTATACTAATATTTCTTGATATATTAATATTAGATATAATCTGTTGACCTCCTGTGTGTTATAGGAAACTATGTCATTAGAATGTTTTATTGTGGAGAATCATTTGTTCACTTAAGGCTGTAAATTATGTACTTGTGTATTCACCAACTCTGCCATAGTCAATCACTGACTCTGACTTCCCAGATCTTATTATAATTAACCAACCAGTATATAAACTCTTATTAAGTTGGGAACATAATCTGAAAGCATTCATGCTTGCATCGCATTTGTAGAAGTTAAAACTAAATGTCTCTAAGTGATTAACTTTAGAACATACCACACATTCTCATTCTTCCATAGTATCTACCATTAAACCTTCCAAAAATCTTTGACAGAAGACTAAATTTCATTTTAATATATATGAAGTCATCATAGGTGATACATCAGTTTATTTCTTTCTTTCCCTTTTTTTGTGGAAATCTCCCTTATATAGTCACTAACCTCATGCTTCACTGCTCTCCAGCCCATACTCACCGCTCATCTTCTCCATCTCCCTTTACTATCATCTGGGAATTCCCTTCACCTTTCTCATGTGTTTCATTCTTTGTTTCCTGGATTCACATATTTCTTTTTGATTCACTTTCTTGTTTTTGTGTAGCAACATTTAAAGTACTGTCTGAGAATATGTGAACAGGAGATAAGTTTTATTGAGAATTTGAGTGGCTGAAATGTTCCCTCACACTTTCACCATCCCAGTTTCTTGATAGCTTAGATGGGTGTAATTTTAGCTTAAAAATAATTTTCCCTCAGAATTCTGAAGGTGTTTCCTCATATTTTAGTTTTTAAAGTTGCTCTTGAGAAGTCTAATGCTCTTCTAGTCCTCAGTTTTTGTTTGTTTGTTTTTTTAACATGGGATGACATTTTTCTTCCTATGATCTTTTGGGATTTTCTCTTTATGCCCTGACTTCTGAAATTTTACTATGATGTACTTTGGTGGAGGGCTTTATTCCTTGATTCTGTCATGTAGTTGGAGGACCTTTTCGATCTGGAAGCTCGTGTCCTAGAAACTTTTCTTGAACTATTTCTTTGATTATTTTCTCCCCACTATTTTCTCTGCTCTCTCTTTCTAGAATTGCTTTTATTTGGATGCTGTTGCTCTTGTATTGATCCTCTTATTTATTTTTATTCTTTTATTCTTTTTAAACTATTTTTTATCTACTTCTTGGAGACGCCTAAAGTTTATCATCTGAACTTTTAATGAAATTTATCATTTATGCTATAATTTTACTTCTAAGTTCTTTTTTAGTTCTTTGTATGATTCTTTTAAAATACCATCTTTTTTTTTTTTCATTTGGTTGATGCAAAATTTTCTTTGGCTCCATGGATTGTGTATATCCTAATTTCTTTTTGTTTGTTTTGATCTCACTATTTCATGTTAGTAGCTTTCCTCAAAAACATGGTGATCAATAGCTATTCTTATCTCATATTGAAACATGTGGCACTAAAAGTTGATTGGAGACTCTGTGTGGGTGGAGGCTTATTAAAAGGTATCCTGAACTGTTGAATAACTGGAATGGGCTTCTTCATTGCAATTCTCAAAATGACATTATCTGTAGGGTTCTTCCTTGGGCTGATCAGTTTTTTTGTTTGTTTGTTTTCCAGAGAGGTTTTCTCAAATATCTCTCTGAGGGAATAGGCGCTAGCTGCCAGCATTCTGGGAACTAAGAGGGAAAAGAGGGCTAAGAATTTCACTATTCAGCACATAGACTCTGCTTAATCTCTGTTTTTAGTACAGCACCTCCACCTTCAGCTGAAACTGCTGTCCCTGAAACCAGAGACCCTCTCCAGAGAGTATCACCAGTTTTTTCCTTGGGTGAACGAGAGGTAGTTGCCTGATTGTGTGGGGAAGAGAGTCAAACTGCCTGTGGCAAATGTTTTTTTCCATAGATGGGCACAGTGATATTTCTCATCCAACATGTGCATTTTATGTTGGGTATTTGTGTGTGTGTGTGTGCGTGTGTGTGTGTGTGTGTATTGGGGGGTAGGTATTCCTTGTCTCTTTAGTTCATAAATCTTCTATCAAGAGGGATGGAATGTGAGGAATTGTACCTGATGAATTATGCTGGACAAATCTCATCTGCACCTGGACCTGATTTAGCAGATGAGATCCTGGCTTTTGAGCTGATGCCATAATAGGGTGAGACATTGGTGTCCTGGGTGTGGGGTGAATGTATTCTGCATATGGGAGGGATGTGAATTCTTGTGGCTAAAAGGTGGATTGTAGTATATTACATTTTCCAAAGATGGAAACATTAGTATTTCTCATCCCACATGCCCTTATAATATAACCTTGCTCTTCCTCACCAAGAGGGGAATCTATTTCTCCACCCCCTTAAATATGGCTGGGCCATATTGAAGTGATGCTGTGACATTTCTGGGCTTGGTCTTTGGCTTGGCAGCTTCTGCTTTCTGTTTCTTGGAAGCCAGTTTCTATGTAAGAAATGCAACTATCCTGGGAGTACTTTACTGTGGAAAGCCTAGGTCACATGGAGGGGCTCTGGAACATGAGATGAGAGAGAGAGAGAGAGAGAGAAAGAGAGAGAGAGAGAGAGAGAGAGGGAGAGAGAGGTTGGCCAATGATCACTAAGGTGCCAGAATGTGATGAACACTTTCTGGAAGTTGAACTTCCTGCTTCACTGCCCCAGCTGACGTCACATGGACTGTCACATGGATTAGATATGATCCAGCCAGCTGAGCCCTTTCTTAATTCCTGACCCACAAAATTGCGAGGAAAATAAAATGTTTGATTTAAACCACTAAGCTTTGGGGTAGGTTTTTATGCAGCAATAGATACTGGAAACACTGTATCATATAGACTTTCAAAAAATCCTTTTGTGTTCAGGCTCATCTGCACTCCTTCATTAAAGGGTACCAGGCATCCAGTTTCTGAGCCTTCTGAAATCTAGATCAGTTTGCTTCTGGTTTTTCCTCATGGCCAACCTAAGTTTTGTTTTTCTTGGGTCTGCTAAGTCTGTTAAGACACAGGGGAGAATGACATGTGATGACTGAGACAGAGAATGCCATGGATTGCCAGCAAGCTACCACAGAAGCCAGGACAGAGGCATGGAACAGATTTTTCCCTATAGACTTCAGAGGAAGCATGGCCTGCTGACACCTTGAATTTGGACTTCTGTTATGTTAAGTCACCCACTTTGTGGCTTGTTACAGAAGCCCTAGGAAACTAGGACAGTCCTTTTGCTTTCCAGCTTTCAAATTTTAATTACTACAATTTTTCTTATTGTTCTCTTTATCCTTGCAGGTTTATGTATTTTATTTTCTCTTTACTTACATATTTTTTGGCATTTAATAGAGAGTGGAGGTAAATAAATGCATTCAATATGCCACATTTAACTGAATGTCTCCTATGTGTCTTATTGATTATTTAGAATGACAGTGGAGATTTTGGAATCTGGGCACAGGAAAATAATATTTTTGTGAGTTTTTCTGTTTGCCTTCTTGGCTCAGAGCTTCTCCACTGTATAAGGCTGATTAAGGGGGCCAAGTATGATTCTGATTCTGGACAAGAACTTTTGGGGCATTGAGATAACTATGGGACTATGCTAGGTCCTACAGCTGGCTTTGGGAAATAGGCTCTTAGTTGCCAAGGGAAAAAAGGGTGACACACACACACTCCATTATGTGTTTGCAATTGGGTAAATGCATGACGATTCTTGATGAAGCAAGCAGCATGGTGAGACTCTTCAGTGCCAAGATCACTTACCTTTGAAGTGTACTCACCTAGCATATTAAATGTTTCTGAGAAATGAAGAAAGGTCATTCCCAATTAAAAGGGGGCAAAAAGAGAACCAAAGTAAAATGGGATTTTATAGAACATAGATACGAGTTAAAACACAAGTTATTTACTTAGAAAGTTCTGAGCTCGCAGGTGAGAATCTGAGAACTTCTTTGACCATGTGATTTAGAGTTCTGAGAGGAAACGAACTAATTAGGCTTTTGTTACTGTAACAAACAACCAAAAACCTGAAATTGGTCAATTTTTTTTCCTACACTTCCAAAAGTGAGAATGAACCATACACTTCCATTGAGTTTATGTTAGAAATTGGTCAACATTGGATGGTTGAATTATTCCACAATAAAAGATAAATTTGCCACACCCAAGACATTTGCATGGACTAATGTTAGTAATTTTTTCCCTGATTTCACCCTAGCCTCTTCTCCAACATGAAGGCTATGTGGACCTGGCTTTTTAAACAATTTTAAAGAGCAATTTTAAGAATAATTGTTTTGAAGGTGTCATTTCTCAAGGGAGGAATAAAAGTAGTAGGCAACATTGAGCCTAAAAACAGAGTTTCAGGGAAACAAACTGTGTAGGAGAGATTTGTAACATCTGAGAGTTGGGGGAAGGCATACAAAAAGTGACAGGATATTTTTGGAGAAAACTTCTTTGGGATGTGCTCCAAGGACAACAAAAAGTACATTCAATGACTTGAGGCAAGTCCATTTGGAAAGACGGGTGTGAAGAACAGCCCCTGAGACTGTGTCTCCACAAAATGAGAGAGCCCAGTTCAAGGAGATTTTGGTGAGAGGGAGATCCAGGGATCATTAAATGGAAAGAAAGAATTAGTTTCAAAGTACAAAGGAATTTTATAGCTCTAGACAATTCCCTTGCCTGTGGTGAGTTCCAAGTTCTCTGGTGGGTAGGAACTTCTTTGGCAGTAAGATAAACAATTGAAAGAGGAAAAAACTAATATAACTACAGCCAAACCTAAGTGAAGCAAACCCAAGGGGTAGTACTTAAGAACTTGGATTTTATGGTCAGATATTCTGGAATTTTAATCTTCTCTTTTCCCTTGCTAGTTATGTGATTTGGGGCAGGTAATTTACTCTCTGAGCCTCACCTTCCTCATCTTTAAAATTGGGAGAATGAAATGTATTTCATAGCAATATTCTGAGGATTCAACAAGAAACTATTTGTAAATCACTTAGCAAGGGACCTGGTAATTAGTCAATGGTAACTACTGCCACCATCAACCATTACCATCACCATCACCATCACCATTTTCATCATAGCAGAGTTGGCTAGCTGCCTACAAATGATTCACACTTCCCTTTCACAGAGTATTGTTTCTCGGAAGTGGCTGCCCAAACAGAGACTCCATTTCCCAACAACCCTTGCATTCAGGTGGAACCATATAACTGAGTTCCAGCCAAGGGAACACAAGTTGAATGCGTATACATCACTTTCAGGCCTGGCACATAAACACTTGCTAGGTGATCTACCACCCTCGCTCTTTCCCCTTCTTGCTGACTGTATGTTAAGGGCCAGTGTGACTTTGGAAACTGTGTGTTAAAAATGGCAGAAACCATGTGTAAACGACGGCAGAGACTTGACAGTCTGGTTCCTGAATGGCTATGTGAAATGAAGATTGATTTATTCAGGGTTTATCTGTTACAGCAGCTAGGGTTAACAACACAAATAGCACCATCAGGTTCAGGTTATCTGTAGCCTGATCAAGTTGCAGCTCAAGAACAAGCCCTGGAGAAATCAACCAGGAAGTATCCTACCAGGATGGCAAAGAAAGGGGCTGTGGCTCATATTGGAAGACAAACTTTCTTCTGTGGCTGATTTGTGTATTTGTAAATTATTCATCATATTCAGAGTTTTGTCATGAGATATATCCACATTTTGTCCTAACCAGCTGACTGAATATTTGTCTAATAGGTCTGTCACTGTTAATGAAATACCCAGTCTAGAGTGGTGAGGGGAAAGACCATGGCCTTTGCAGATGAATGCCCTATTCCCTTGGGTGAAAGAGCTTTCATTGCTAGTGACTAATACCAGGGAGCCTTTGATTTTTATGCTCTCTCTTGGCTGGTTTAATCCCAGGGCACTGCAAGTCTTTCTGCTATAATGCTCAGAGTTCAGGTTCTCTCAAACATTGAGCAATTTTTAAAAAGTTGTTCAGTTTGCAAACTCTACTTCTAGACTCTAGCCAGGTTCAGATTATGTTAGGGAAAACTCAGTGACTAGAAAGTCTAAGCCATTAAACAATGATTTACTTTTCAGTACTTTCTGAGAAAAGCAAAACACCACCAACAGTACAGGTCACTTTGTGCAGTCAAGTGCCCAATTACCTTCTTGGGTAGTCTGATCTGTGTAGTAGAAGAAACTGAAATTGTCCTCCAGGTGGGAGTAGGCGATATTCCCTTGCCTTCATTTGGGGAACAGTGGTGAGGATGTGGGGAATGAGTGGTAAGATGGGGAATGCCTGAGAACATGCCAAAGAATTGTGGCGTGGCTGGGAGGATTGGGCACGTTTTCAGATTCCACTGTTACTTGTTCCCCATCTTCCTGTCATTCTCCCCCAGATCTTCTCCATCTTTCTCTTTTCTCCTTGGGATCGTGTAACTCTGGTCTTAATGGCAAAGCTATTGAGCTAGGTGGGAGAGGAGTAATGGCACAAGAATCATGCTCACTGGGTTTCCACTAGTTTGGTTTAAGCTTCATCTATTAGAAGGGAGAGAGGGTCCCAAGAGCAGTGGTCAGGGTCTTGGAAGATTGCAGAATCAGGAAGTGGGCCTGCTATGTCCAGACTCAAGATTCCCGAAGAATAAACTTCAGAAAAGCCAACTCTATCATTTGATCCAACCCAAAGGCAAGTACTATTTTTACAGCTGTGAGTCCTATACCACAGTCTCAACCAGAACCTTTAGCTGGGCTGGTAGTTGAGAGTCAGCAATTTTAGGTGCTTGGTAGAAGAAACATCTTTTAAAATCTGTTTCTCTCATTTAGCATCTTTTCTCAAACCATTTTTATACAGGCTTCACTTATGGACTCTGAGAAAGGTTGGTGACTTAGTTTGCCAGGGCTGCTGTAACAATATGCCATAGACTGGTTGGCTTAAACAACAGAACTATTGTCCCATGGTTCTGGAGGCTAGAAATCTGAAATCAGGAAGTTGACAGGGCCATACTTCCATACCTCTTTCCTGGCTTCTCATAGGTGGCTGGCAATCCACAATGTTCCTTAGCTTGTGGCATAACTCAATCTCTTTTTCCATCACATCACCATCCTTCTTTCTTTCTCTCTCTGTGTGTCCACATTTCCTCTCTTTATGAAGATGCCATTCATATTGGATTAGAGCCCAACCTAATCCAATGTGGCCTTATTTTAACTCTTATCATCTTCAAAGATCCTATTTACAAAAAAGTTCACATTCACAGGATCAGGGTGTTCCTGTTTGCTAATGCTGCCATTATGCAAAATACCAGAAACGGACTGGCTTTTATAAAAGAGGTTTATTTGGTTACAAAGTTACAGTCTAAAGGCCATGAAAATGTCCAAATGAAGGCATCAACACAAGTATACCTTCACTGAAGGAAGGCCAATGGCATCCAGAAAACCTCTGTCAGCTGGGAAGTCATGTGCTGGCATCTGCTGATCCCAGGTTGTGTTCCAGCTCCACTCTAAGTTCCTATGCATTCTTCAAAGTGTCTCTCTTGGCTGCAGCACCTCCTTCTGTCTGTGAACATTTTTATAGGACTCCAGTGATTGGATAACACCTCCACAGAAATTATCCAATCAAAGGTCTTGCCCACAGTTGATTGAGTCAAATATCCATGGAAATACTCAATCAAAGGATTCCAACCTTATCAACACTAATATGTCTGCCTCTACAAGATTGCATCAAAGAACATGTCATTTTGGGGGACATAATATATCCAAACTGGCAGACAGGGATTGAGACTTATGTCTTTTTGGGCAACACAATTCAATCCATAAGAGAAGGTAAAGAGTAAGGTTATTAATCCTCTTAGAAAGTCATATCCAGTTTTTTTTTTTTGTTTGTTTTTTAATTTACACAGCCAGGAAGCAAGTAAAAATTACTGGGTCTTAAAAGGGGGATGTGAAAGGAAATGAAATAAGCTTCAGTGGCAGAGAGATTCCAAAAGGAGCCAAGAGGTCACTCTGGTGGGCACTCTTACGCACACTTTAGACAACCCTTTTTAGGTTCTAAAGAATTGGAGTAGCTGGTGGTGAATACCTGAAACTATCAAACTACAACCCAGAACCCATGAATCTCGAAGACAGTTGTATAAAAATGTAGCTTATGAGGGGTGACAATGGGATTGGGAAAGCCATAAGGACCACACTCCACTTTGTCTAGTTTAGGGATGGATGAGTAGAAAAATAGAGGAAGGAAACAAACAGACAAAGGTACCCAGTGTTCTTTTTTACTTCAATTGCTCTTTTTCACTCTAATTATTATTCTTGTTATTTTTGTGTGTGTGCTAATGAAAGTGTCAGGGATTGATTTGGGTGATGAATGTACCACTATGTAATGGTACTGTAAACAATCGAAAGTACGATTTGTTTTGTATGACTGCGTGGTATGTGAATATATCTCAATAAAATGAAGATTAAAAAAATATATATATATATTAAGCAAAACAAAACAAAACAAAACAAAACAAAAAAAGGATAGTGTTGGGACAATTGGTTAATTTGAAAATAGACTATGGATTAGATAGTAATGTTTATCAGTATTACATCATTGTGGTTGTCTTTAGGAAATGTACAGTAAAGTATTTAGGGATAAAGGGGCCCAGTATCTCCAATTTACTCTCAAGTGTTTAGCTATAAATTACTCTCAAGTGGATGAAGCAAATGTGGCAAAATGTAAACAATTGAACAACATAAATCTGGATTAAAAGTATATGACAGTTGCTGTAAAAAAAAAAAAAAAAAAAAATTACTGGGTCTTGTTCAGGAATTACCCCCAAGTGCAAAATACTTGAATGCTATGGTGTGTTATAGATGAACATGAAAATAGTGGCTGCATTGGATTTCTCTCCAGTACCTAGTAAGTAATATTGCTTCAGTGGAAGTCTCAGTCCTGGGAGGTCCAAGCAATCAAGATAACTTATGGAAGGCAGAAATCTAAGGTGAAACCTAATGACCCACACATTTGTATAATCCCCTCTTCTTGAGTATAGGAGATACTTGTGAACATGATGGGATATCATCTTGTGATTAGGTTACTAATCATTTGACTTTGCATAAGTCAGAAGGATGGGTCTGACCTAATCACATGAACCCTTAAAACAAAAGGTAAAGCATCAGAGAGCTTCTCCTGATAGCCTGGGAAAAACAAACATTTAGGCTGTGAGCTGCCTATTGAGAGGCCACGTGGTTAGGTCCTAGAGGACCTTCTAGAGGGCAGCATCTAGATGCTGAGAGCAACCCCGCGGCTGACTGCCAATAAGAAAATGGGGAACTTCCTGCCAACAACCTGGAAGCTTGGAAGAGCTTGGAAGAGGACCTCAAGCTCTAGATAAGAACGTACGTAGTCCCAGCCATACCTTGAATTCAGTCTTGTGACTCCCTGAGCAGAGAACCCAGTTATACTATGCCCAGACCTCTGACTTACAGAAAGAAAGATAAAAAATGAGTGCTTTTTAAAGCCACTAAATTTGTGGTAATTTGTTATGCACCAACAGAAAACTAATACATTCAGTTTATCAGAATGCTTCTCTTTTTAAATCTGGAAAATCAGCATTTGATTTATATGGTGCTATAGGTCATTTCACTGTCAATACCATACTTTATGACTTAGCAAAAAGAATAATGTCCTGCTTCTCTGTGAAGAACTCATTGAGATTCTGAACAGTGGTACCTTGGTACTTGTCATTAATTGGTTCCAGGAGGTGCGACGAGTACCAAAAACGATGAGTAACCAAACAAATTTTTCCCATAGGAATTATGTAAATAAATTTAATGCATTCCCCAACCAAAGACAATGCCCATTTTTAAGGCAGTATGTAAAAAGATATGGTTGTATATCATTACTTAAATGAGAAATAAACCTAAGAATTAATACTCAGATTAAATAAAAATAAAAGCTTCATTTTACCTGTACTGAGAGGAGTCCATGGCCTAATGGGATGGTGGAGGAGAGTGGTGGGGAGGAGAGGCTACGTGGAGTGTTGCTTGGAAGGAGTGTCCCCCTCCAGTGGAACATTGGGCGCTTGCACTTCAGGTGTTATTTCTCTTTTCTGCCTTTTTCAACTTGCACCACAGGCTCTGACACACTTTTTGTCACCTTCACTATAACTTATCCAATGAAGACTGCTTCTTTTCAGAATTCCTTGAAAATGTGAAACTGTTTGGTCATTCAATAAATTCACATTTCTGTCTGTCAGAGCTTTGTCCAGATGGTTCTTCTCCACAAAGTTTTGAACTTCTGCCCATTTTGACATATCTTTTATCAAGGAACTGGGGACATTCTCCCTTATCTCTTCCTCACCTGAAGAAATCTCTTCAGCCACCTCTTGATGCTGCTCTTTCTGTAGTTCCTGCAACTCCTCAGGTATTTTGCTTTGTTACTGCTTTAACTCCTTTCGCAACATCAGCCTTTTTAAAATCACTTCTTTATTCTTAACGATGGTGGAGACCATTGTTCTAGGCATAACGTATTCCCTAGCAAGTCAGTAATGCAAATACCATTCTCATATTTGCCTATTCTTTCTTTTTTTTTTTTGCTCAATGGTGGTGTGAAGTAATTTTTTTTCCTGCTCAGTGCTAGCACTGCTCGTTTTCTTAGGATGCATGATGAGGAAAAAAAAGCACAAAAATACACAAATGACCAAAGAAGCTAAGAATGCAAGGGGGTGTGCACAGGGCAAGAGCTACTATGTGACTAATGCGTGGCCCTTTGTTTCAGCTGGAAAGGGTAGCGAGTCACGAGGCAACTGACCCTGACAAGTTTAAGCTTCTGTCCAGTACCAAACAAATGACGAGTACCGGGACAAAATTTTCACATCAAAATGTATCAAGTACCAAATTCAACGAGTTTCAAAGCATTCGAGTACCAAGGTACCACTTGTATTTCTTATTCACTCACTTTGAAGATAATTTTGGGAATCTACTTTGAACTAATTTAATATAAATACCTTTAATTTTCCTTTTGAAATCTTTTAGCATTGTAATAAAGATTTATATTTAAATTTTTAGTGTTTTTAAGTTTTGAAACAATTTCAAACCTACCAAAAATTTGCAAGGATAGTACAAAGAACTACATTCGCTTTACCCAGATTCCTTGTTTATTGATGTTACCACATTTTCTCTATCTGTTTATCTAATTTTTTTCTGATGTGATGGCCCATAATACTTAAATACTCCATTGTCAACCTACCCAAAGGTAGGATCCTCACAGTCAGAAAAGCAACCTCAGTAGAACATGACCATCAAAATTTACAAATGTCGCAATATCTCTTTTTCTCTTCTGTTTCAGGAACCTATTCAGGAACACAGGTTACATTTGGTTGTCATGTCTCATCAGTCTCAGTAAATCTGGAGCAGTTCTTCAGTCTTAAAGATTACAGGCCTTCCATTGTGTCCCATGCTCCTCAACCTGAGTTGTTTGATGTTCCATACAACCAGACTCAGGTCACGCATTCTTGGCAGGAGTACTTCAGAGATGATGCTGTG
Source organism: Choloepus didactylus (assembly GCF_015220235.1). Classification (NCBI taxonomy): domain Eukaryota; kingdom Metazoa; phylum Chordata; class Mammalia; order Pilosa; family Megalonychidae; genus Choloepus; species Choloepus didactylus. The sequence goes on along the minus strand of NC_051310.1, from coordinate 59,327,226 downwards.
CTCATCTTAGTGCTTCACATCAATAGGGACAGGATGTTGATCCTGCCCACCAATGGTGATGTCCACCTTGATCATCTCTTCGTGTTGGCTGCATCCAGATCCTTCCACTGAAAATTCAGCATTCCTTCTCTCTATGTGCCTATTCCAATGTTACAAATAATATACTGTTTCTCAGTGTCTTAGTTTTCCAGGCTACTATGACAAATATCACATAGTGGACTGGCTTACACAATGGGAATTTATTGTCTTCCTGCTGGGGTTGCTTCCTCCTGGGTTTGGTAGCTTTTCAGTGCTGGTTTGCTGCAATCTTTGGGGTTCCTTGGCTTGAATCCCTGCTTTTCACCACACGGTCCTCTCCTTTCTCTTTTGGTTTCCCACTGACATCTGGCTTCTGGCTCCTTCCTTTGGCTTTCTCTTTATAAGGCCTCCATTAATCTGGATTAAGACCCACCCTCTTTCAGTTGGGCCACACCTTAGCTAAAACTAACATCTTCAAGAGGTCCTATTTACAATGGGTCCACACCCACAGGAACGTGGATTAAGATTAAGAATGTATCTAAATTGGGGTACATAATTCAACCTACCACACTCAGTGAACCTTTACCCATAAGCCTCAGCCTCCACTGATGATGCTGTTTGTTATCAACTGCCTCTATAATGGTTGCAAACAGTGATGGTCCATTCCCTTTATTCCATCTATATTTATGAATTGACATTTTACAAATGGAAGGGTGTTATTTTCTATTTTATTTATTTATTTACTCATTTATTTATATCAGCATGGACTTATGGTTTCCTATTTTATTTCATGGGTTGTAATCAGATATGCTTGTTATTTATTTTGATGCTCAAATTGTCCTAGACTTGGCCACTGTGAACCCCCCCAAGCTGGTTCCTGTGTCTTTTTGAAAAGTTCCCATCATTTCTTAATCATTTCCTTACTTTCTGATATAACAAGATGTTCCAGGGTCATCTAACACTTTCCCTGCTCCAGGCCTATAATCAGTCATTTTTCCAAGAAGCCCTGGTTCCCTTTAATGGAAGGTGGTACTTAGAAATTTAGATGTAGATGCTAGATGTTCTCATTACTAGTGGGCTGTCTCTACTCCTAGGCCTTCTCAGTAAATATATGTATAGAAGTGCATACACATATCTGCAAATATATATTCACTTACAGCACATATGCATTGTACCAGTCAAGGTTGAACCAGAGAAGCAGAACCAGTTGTACATATATATAAAACAAGGAATTGGCTTATGCAATTGTGGGGGGCTGGCTAAGCAAGTCTGAAAGGCAACCTGTCAGGAAAAGATCATGAGCAGGCCGGAACCCCATGGACATGGACTGAAGTTTGTCCACAGGTGGCAGTCAGGAAGGAAGATACAGTGGAGAGAAGGGAGAAAAATTTCAGACCCTGCTGCCTCTCTTCTTCTGAGAAAGCCTAAGCAATCTTTTAAAAGATTTCCAACTGATTAAGTCAGGCCCACCCAGGATATTTTCCCTTTTGATTAACTTAAAGTCATCTTATGAGGGTCTTTAAACACATCTGAAAAATTCTTTCATGGTAGTACCCAGTTTAGTGTTTGATTGACTAACTGGACAAAGGTGTGTGAGCTTCAAAATGGCCACTGTTTCCTTTCTGTCCTCCAACTCTCATGAGATAATTTCCCTTGTAGCACACCCTAACTGGAAACATGCTAGAAAGGGACTTCTGGTGACTATAGTTCAGCTTAGCCAAGTTGACACAGCAAAAAGCCATCACATACACACATTTATGACTATTTCTCGATCTCTCCAGATCTATCTATCTATCTATCATCTATCTATATGTATCTTTCTATCAAAATTCAAAAGTTCATACCTATTCTTCCAATTCAAATCCTATACCTCAGGATTCATTTTAGCCCTCCCCCTTTTCACATATTAAAATTCCTTCTCAGAGAGTAAGAAACTTGGCTCATATTACCCTCAATATATTTACTTATTTTATCAATCAATGACTTATCTGCTCAATGTAACCAATCTCTAAGCACTCCATTTTGCCTCCTCCTTTGTCTCCTCTTCCTCACTGTCTTACTTCCTCAGCTGCTGGCAAGAAGCCACACTGCTCATTGCCCCTTCCTTGGATGCTAGTATCTTTCTGCACAAAAGGAGAGGTAAGAAAAACAAGGTGGGGAGGGAAGTAAGGATGGGAAGGGAAAGATGCTAGTGTTAAAATATTTTAAAGTGCCTTTCTTTCTCACGTTTTCTCATGTTCCACCTTGCCCCTATTCACCCAGAGGCATGTATTTTCTTAGAGAGCACTCAGGTGGTTAAAGCAGGAATGCAAAGAGGAAACAAGCCCATGCCCAGCCTTTGACTTCCAATATCAGAAGTTTAGAGACCACAGCAACAGAACAAGTCTTTAAACCTTGACTTTATCAAGAGAGCAAAGGGTTTTCTAAATTCCAAAACCCTCTTAAGATATTAAGAGCCTAGCTTGGTGGATTGTATGCCATAGTGCACAGAACATAGTTGATAAAATACAGGGGCTTCTTCTACCAAACAAGAAGAGAAAATGGAAAAGCTTCTTTTATAGGGAGGAAGAAGGAGTTGTAAAAAGATTGAGAATGGGATAAAGATACTGTCTGGGGTGGGAGGAAGGTGTTGGCGAGAAGGCAGAAACATCAAATAGTTGAGAGAATAGTTGGAAGCGGAGACCACCTGTGTGAGCTTCGCATTTGGAACTCTAAGAAGAGACTGCACCTCAGGGTTGCCCCCAGTCTCCATGGGCAATGGTGGTGGAGTAGTGATGGTGGCGTGGCATGCTTAGGCTGAAAGAAGCTCTGTGTTCCCTATTTCTGCTTTATGGATATTCTCATTTCTCCCATGTGCCTGTGAGGCAGGTGGGACATAGCTCAATGTTCTTGCTAGTACCTTGCTGACCCGATGACAAGCTGAGAAGTGACTTTGTAGGTTAGGGTAGCATGGTGGTTTGCCAGGATGGGGATGGAGTGGGAGTGACAGCCATACCTCAGGGAAGCCCCAGCACCAGGGAGAGCTGAGAGGGGCCTAATGAGAGGGGCCTGATGAGCTCAGAAAGGTGGAGGCTCCCCAGGAGCAGTCCCCTCTTATTGCCTGTACTGACAGTACAGACCCCAAGTCACATCAGCTGAGGCTACCTGTACAGTGGCAAGAGTGTGGACAGAGTCTGAGGCCCAGAGATGGTCAGGCCCAGACACCCCCAGCAGAGGGTGTGTGTATACCAGGAGCTCTTTCACCCAACCCCATGAGGGCATATAACTCAGCCTTGCACCACGATATCATCTTGATGTGGATGGGGCAGGGTTAGAGGTCAGCCTTCCAAAGGCAGGCAGAATCCACTCTGCTGGGGAATTTGGGTTTTAAAAAGCCATTGAATCCAAAAACATAGATGATTGAGTTACCTTCAATGGGTAATTTAAAATCTTCTTTGCTGTCTCCTTTACCCACCACCACCACCACCCCACTTCCTTCCCCAAGGAATTGGGAGAATGGAATTGCAGAAGCAGTATGAGATTGGCAACAGAAGATCAAGGAAGGTGCACTTTAGGTTTAGTGCATAAATTTGGACCCCAGCACGTTACTGAACAGCCACGTGTCCTGGGCCCTGCCTTGGGTTAGCGAGTGCTGTATGGTGCTCTGTGGAGGAACCACACACTAAAGAGCACCAACTGGAATTCTTTTGGCCTGGCTTTAGTTGATTCAGCAAATTACTTAGGAGAGTATGCTCCATTGTCAAAGAGACAATTCTTTCAGGGAATGCATGTCTGGCAGATGTAGCCTTCAATTTGCAGATTGTTGTGGTACCTGTGGTAACGAAGATTCCGTATCTTTTTCCAATTTAAGACAATTTCTTGCAGTTCTCTGTGATGGTCATGTGTGGTTCTTGACATCCAAACAAGCTGATACAGGTCTAACGGTGTGCTGCATATTCCTATGGCACTGGTGGGTGTTGTGTACTGCTTTACAGTTTTCGAGGTGAATTTGACATGTTGGGGTCAGTAGTAAATCTGCTTCACGTACGGGAATTTTCTTAATGTGGGTGCAATGCTTTATTCCTGGTTTTTCTTACAATATGCCTTTTTCTTTGTGCCTCATCTGAAACCACCCTTCCAGGGGTGGTATGGTGTCTGCCAGCATCCTGTGGTGGTCTGTGATAACCGTGAACCTCACTATGAGCACCTAGAGCATCCCTGTGGATAGTTCCTTATGATTTTCAAACTCGCAGAGAGCAGGGATTATGTACTAACTGAGCTAGAAGCCCTCAGTATATTAGGTATACCAACAGCAACCAAAACAACCAGCAACGCTGTCAACATTGCCACGTCCTTGAGAAAACTCAATTCTGCTGCCCCATCAGATTGGTGGCCCAAGTCTAAATGGAAGATGCAGAAAAACAGAAGGAGAAAGTTACCCTGAATTCTGTCTCTTCCTGATCTACAATGGAAATGCTTCTTACGCATTTTTTCTTGAATTAACCACTAAAATACTATAGTTTTAATCTTCTAATAAATTAGTCTCGGTTGCTTGAAGCAGTTTTAGCAGATGAGTCACCTGAAACTTAACTTGTACTTCTGAGGAAAAGTGGAGTCTAAAATAAATGAGAATGAATCAAACTGGAAAATAGGCTAACTTCCTGTCATGCTTGTTTCTCGGCAAGTGCAAAACCTTTTACCAATCCAGTTTTATTGAATATTAGCTTATTTTTCCCTTTTGATAGTTTCCTTAAAGGCTTTGATTTTAATGGCTGAAATCATCTTGAAGAAGATGAAATGTTGGATAAAGAAAGATGGGGATGGCTTCAAGAGGGAGAAAAAACCCAGTTTCCCTAGAGTAGACATTGTTATGCCGGGTGCTTGTGAAGGAATGATAAACACCATGGCAAAAAGACAAATAATGATTTTGTGCCTCACAGGCTATTCCATGTAGTAATGTATTAAACCATGAAAGAAAAAAAAAATCAACTATTTCTTTTCCCTTGGAAAAGTTTAAGAGGAAGAGGGAAGAAGGTCAGAATCTACTGTATGGCTCAACAGAAAAATATGGAACCTTGAAAAAATTCTGAATTTTACAATATACCAGTAAAATCCACAGTAGTGTTGCAAAGAGGACAGTATAGAGCAGGGAGTGTCTATATGTCATGTGTCTCAGTACCCAGGTTCTGTGAGGGAGGGAGCTTGGTGAGCTGTCATCCACAGCGGGCATTGGCCATGCCTACTTGGAAGGGGTTAGGTTCACTCCAGAGGAGGGGTAGGGGTTTGAAACAATGCCATCTCAGGGGCTTGTGGTACCACTGGCTCCTGCTCTTCACTCTCCTATTGCCCCTTTAACTTCATATTTTCACTTGTGACTAGGAAAAAAATTATAACAACTTTTTTTTTATTGAGCATTTACCATATGTCTGATACTGTTCTAAGTGTCTTACATATTTTTTTCAGGTAAGAAATTATGCTATTGAAATGTGGTCATGTTGACTACTAATTGATGACAAACTTTGAATTCATATAAGGTCTTTTCTCCATTGATTAGCACAAGAGAAAAATGAGATGAGCAATGGGATTTCATTTCAGATCTTCAATTGTACAGGTTTAAGGTTTTCCATCAAGTTCACTTCCTACGAGACTTGATCTCCTGGGCTTACCATTTATTTGTGTGGAAAGGTCATTTGACAGAGGGCAAAGAAATGAAACATCTGATGATATGACCACAATCACTGTTTAGAGGGTGAGGCAGACATGGCTTGCTGTCCACAGTTGCCAGGGACCAGCATTTTCATTTCCTAGACCCCTTTGCACCCCTTTGCACATGGGTGGGGCTGTACATCCAATAGAATGTGAGTGGAAGTAAGTGTGTCACTTTTGAGTTGATGTGGTTAATAAGCCTGCGTGTCTTCTCCACCCTCTCTCTACCTGCCAGCTGGCTCTTGATGCCTAGGGTGACTTGGAGCCCTGTATCGAAGATGGCGGAACTTCTGAAGCCCAAGTCCCTGAAACACTGTGTAGAGCAACCCCACTCCCCCCACCTCCACCCACTCCACACACACCCATAAACACTGAACAGGAATACGTGTTTTGCTTCATATATAAAATAAACTTACATAAATAAACAACATATATTAACCACTGAAATTTCAGGGTTTACTTCCTACAGCTGCTAGTGCTACCCTTACCAGGGGGCCAACCTTGCAGCACTGAAATTAAAAAGGCTTAGGTTAGTTTCCTTAGCAACAGAAAATTTGGTTATGAAAGAGACAAGTTGAAAAGAGTTCCTTTTTAGATGAATATAAGTCAACTTTTAGAAATCACAACACAGGAAAATGAGTAACCTTCATTTTTTTTCCCTTGGAAAATTAGCATTTAAATGCTCAATCATTTTAAAGAAAAGCAGTGCAGTGTTGAGTGGTAGAATTTGAGGGTGAAAACCAACTGACAGAATAATAATAACTTCCATTTCCATAACACTTTATGATTTTAAAGCAATTTCTGTTCATTAACTAATTTAATGCTCACAATAATTCTGGGGAGTCAGGTGGTAATAATGATGTTTACGAAAAATAACAGTGAACACTTTTGAGTGCTGGATTCCAGGCCCTGTGTTAAGAACTTCTTTGTACATTTCTTTAATTATGCCAGCAACCCCAGAGATCAGTGCTACAATGATCCCTATTTAAAAATCACAAAGTTTATACCCAGGGATGTTGAATGACATGTTAAATGTCACACTCTAGTGAGTGGCAAAGGCAGGATTCAAGCCGGAGGCCGACTGTCAAGGCTGTGCTCTTCTCTGCTGTCCTGTGTGGCTTTCGTTTTGTGCCTGGCCTTGTCCCCACTTGCTGGTGAAGAGGCTGAGGCTCGGCGAGCTAAAGCCAGTAGCTCAGATCCAAGATGCCAGGATTCGTCAAAGCTGGATTTTCTGACTCTGAGTGCAGTACTCTCTCAACTTGGAATACCATAAATTAAAGCAAACACTCACTTGGTTATGGGGCAGACGGTCAATATTTTTAGAGTGTTTATAGAAAGGAAGTCATTTTGGCCTGGCAAAAGAGCAAAACGAAGGTAGTTTTACGTTCCTATTTCAAACAGAATCATTCAAATTGGGAAAATTCCCATGGCACTGGATCACTCTGTGGGATATTCAGGGAGAGCAAACCCCTTCTGCTTCCTTTTCCAGCCCTTTAAAAAGCAAATTTTATAGACGATCTCACCGGGCTTGTTGCCCTCAGAGTCTGATGCACAAAATTGCCTGGTGTTTGGCAAGATTTGACTGGCAAGAAAGCATCCATGTGGTTAGCTCTTGTGTCTGGCCCTCGCTGGGAGGTTAAAACCAGTTTAGAGGTCAGTACCCCCACCCTCTGTTCACCTCCATCCTTCTAGGCCCAAGAGAAAGAGCAGCCAGAGGTCAGGAGTCAAGGTAGGCTGAACCGTGTGATGTGTAGAAGGGCACCCCGGGCACACTTCCTTGACCCAAGACCCGTCTCTGTCACTCTCTGGTGAGTGGACTTGGACTCTCTGCCTTAGTTTCCTTATCTGTAAATGGGGGTAAGGGTTTTGCTTTATGCAGATTGAAAACATAATGCATGTAAAGGGCATAGCCATGGAGTAGGCACACACCATGTGCTGGCTAGAGTTTGGCTAAACTTGTTGTTCTGGTTTGTTAAAGCTGATTAAAAACAATATACCAGGAATGAGTTGGCTTTTACAATAGGGATTTGTTAACTTACAAGTTTATAATTCTGAGGCTGTGAAAATGTCCAAAGCCAGGCATCAACAGGATGATACCTTCTTCCTGAAAAAAGGCTGCTGGCGATCTGGGACTCCTCTGTCACATGGGAAGGCACATGGCATGTCTGCTGGTCTCTCTCTTCTCTCCCAGGTTTTGTTGCTTCCAGCTTCTGGCTTTACTGGCTTCCTCTCTGAGCTTCTGCATGTTTTTTTTCTTCTAACTTCCGTCTCTCTCAGCTTCAGTATGAGTTCTTTTCTCTCAGCTTCTTCTAAAAGACTCCAGTAAGATGAAGACCCACCTGGGGCAGGACTCAACTGAAATAACCAAATCAAGAGGCCCCAGCCACGATAGGTCTACACCCACAGGAATGGATTAACTTTAAGAGCATGATCTTTTCTGGAGTACATACAGCTTTAAACCAACACACTTGTTAAAAGATAATGCCTGAAGGAAGGAGCATATAATTATAGAAGAGCAGTACAGTCTTTCTGTTTGTTGTGAATTACCTATTCATATTTTCACAAATACCTGCAAGCCCTAAATTTGGCCTTGGCTTTAACAAACCAGTCAGCCATAAAGTTATGAATAAATTAAGTCCAAGTTGAAGATGCAGAATTTGGTTTTAAAATTCCTGGGAAGCAGCAGGATCCTTGGATGGGACAGCTCATTAAAAGCCTAGTTACCACCCTGTCTTAGTTTCCCAGCTGCTAAAACAAATAACACATGATGAGTTGACTTAACAACAGGAATTTATTGGCTCATGGTTTCAGAGGCTAGAAGGCTTGTTTCCTCCCAGGGTCGATATCTTCTGGCTGGCTCACAGTCTTTGAGGTTCTTTGGCTTTTCCATCATCTGGCAATGCACATGGCAGCATCTTCTTTCTCTTCTAGGTTCCTTGACTTCCAGTTTCTGGCTGCTCCCCATGGCTTCTCCTTCTGTGTCCAATTTCCTTTGCTTATAAGGACTTCAGCTCTATTGGATTAAGGACCACCCTCATTCAGTTTGGTCATGCCTTAACTAATAAATATTTATGCTTACAGATGGGTTCACTCCCACAGGATCGGGGTTGGGACCTGAACATGCCTTTTGTGGGAGGCATGAGTCAATCCCCAATGGACCTCCCCCACCCCTACCCCCACCCCCCTCAGTTCTTGGAAAAAGCCAACAGCTGACTCTTGGGGAATATTTCACACCAACCTTTCTTCTTTTTCTCTGCTCTGCTATATTTCTGTTCAGAATTTTAAAAAAGCCTCCTGTGGTCATTTGATTTCACTACCTTTTTTGGGGGGTGTCAGGCTAGTCCATTCAATGGTGAGAATATCAGCTGTTTCTCAAAGCAAAGGAGTAAAAAGCATGAGGCTGTGTGTTCACCTCCTTCTTCTCCCAGTTATGTGTCTCTTATCCCATGACTGCCTAGAGGAATGTGAGTCCAGGCAGTGAGAGCCTTTAGGAAATGGGACGGCTTAGGGAGACCGAGAAGCTGAAGACAGGAATGGAATAGGTCAGGCGGGGTTGAGAAGGCTGGTGTGAGAAGCAAGGCAGAGGGAAGTGAATGAGGGAACACAAGGTTTTTTCTGAGAGGTGGGTTAAAGGTTAGGTAACTCATGAGCCTAGGAGAGCACTCCTTCCAGGAAAGAACCGGCAAGAATAATGCAGTGAAGAGTTAGCACTGGAGCTTTACTCTGCAGGAATGCAGCTGAATTCTAACAGGTCTTCTCTTATTCCTCTTTCCATTTCTGTGCATCTATTTCTGGAAATGCAAGTCCTTGTACCTTCTTTGAATCTCCACTTGGCTGATTATTGTTTAATAGCAGTTCAGAGTTTTTCCTCTGGGTCCTTCCTAAACTCAACACCATTATCTGACCAGATGAGTTTTTCTTGAGAAGAGGGGCTAGGATTGAGCATTTAATAGCCAGATAGAGAAGTAGATGAGCCAGAACTGGAGAAGACGGAATGGTCAGCGAGGTAGGAGGCAAATGAGGAGAAGCCAGAGTCATGAAAATCGAGGGAAGAAGGTGTTTCAAGAAGGAGAGAGTTGCTGACAGTGTCAAAGGTGAATACATAAGCTAGGATGAAAAAGGACAAAAGGCCATAGTATTTAGATATTTGGAAATAATTGGTGGCTTAATTAAGAGCTGCTGTGATGGTGTGGAAGCCAGATTGCAGTTGTTTGAGGAATGAGTGGGAAGGAGCCAATGGAGATAGTAAATATAGACACATTTCAAAAAGTTTGGCTGTGAAGAGTTGGATAGTGGTTGTGTGGGTAGGAAGATGAATGATTAAAAGAGGGTGTTTTTTGAGATGGGAGAGACTAGAATATGTTTAACATTTGAGTATATTTATCACATTCATTGGTATATGATTCAAACAGAAAAATTAGACACATTCCAATTTTGCAAGGAAATGTTTTGGAGTAAAATGGTATGTTTTGTTATACATGTTTTGGAAGTGTTTTTAAGCCTTTTGTAGTCTTAATTTTGGAAATAAATAGAATATATTTTGGAACAGCAAGGAATTAATTATAAGTTCTGGATAAACTAGAAATACTCTGAAGAAAGTTTAAAATCACATAGGTAAAAGGAATTTTACTGGTACAAAGCAATGAAACAACAGATTTTTGTTAAATGGAGCCCCAACCATAAATGTGGTATTGAGAAAACATATACTAGTACAGAATTTACATAATTTCTGATAACTATGAAGTAGGACATCATATAAAACAAATTGGAATGATTCCCTACATAGACAAAGCAAACTGATAAGTAACAATATAGTAAGTTTAAATGAATTCCTGTCTAGAAAGCTATAATGTATGTTTACAAACACTTCAATAAATATATACAGAAAGCATAACACAAAGTAAGTTAGAAGCAATTCCACTGTTATGTGCATGCAGGCAATGAATGCATCTCTTTCACTGAATATTAACATAGAGCAACAATAAGAAAGAGTTGACTAGAAGCTGGAAAAAATCTAACAGATACTGGTAATGTAATGAATAGATAGCTTTATTTTAAGCTGAAAAATGTACTTGAAAGTCTGAATTTTCATCTTGATCTAAAAATTAGATAGTCATCATTATTGAAGCTAGATAAATCATCAACCTTCAAACCTGAAAACTGCTGGAATTAGGTGATTCACTTCGTCACTGGCAAACTAGTTAGAAAATGTTTGTCTATAGCCCAATCACTACAGTCCTTGGCAAACATCTCTTCTAATAGGTTTGATGTTCATATTTTAGCAGTATCTAAATTTAACTGCAACTTCGTATGGTTGTAATACAAATGCTTTCTCTGGTCTATGCTGTGTTGTTTTATGCCACCCTTATAGAGGAAGCTCAGAGTAAGAACTCAATAAATATCTTTTGAGTAGCCAAAGGAAATTTCTAGGCTTGGAGACATAGTAGGTGCTATGGAACTTCTCCTGCATCCCTTTCCCTCTTTCTTTTTTTCTTTTTTCAAATTGCAAAGTTAACAGCGCCTTGTGAGAACTCAGCAGATGGGCCTTATGTTTCTAGGCAATAAATATATAAGGCTCAACAGATTGGCCAGTATCCAAGAGGTAAAGAAAAAGAGCAAAGCTACCTAAGTTCATTGCTTGCTTTTAATAGATACATTTTTAAAAGGTGTTTGACGTCCCAAACTCCTCAGAGACATTCAGATGTATTTTTATAGGGAGGTGATATAATAGGTGGACCTTGTAAGTACGTTAGGTAACCTGATCAGTTTGGCAAATGAATCATTGGGCACTCATGTAAAATATTTATAGCTGGATGGCATTTGGATAAAACTTTTATAGCTCATAATTTTATTTACTGAACCTAGCTTATAGTAGAAGTGTCAGTGCACACTGGTTAAAACAGTCATGTCTAGGTATTTCCAATGGTCAGATTAGGAAGTAATAAGCCTCCTATTACACAGACCTTTATTTATGTGTCTTATTGAGCTAAAATAACTGGACTGCTGGTTGGGTGGTGGTACTTATTGAAAAATTGCAGGAAGAGCTCTATGCTAGTGCGCATTTGATCTGGGATCTCCTTGCCTTTGGCACCTCTCAGTTACCGTTGCTTGAGGGCTCAGGATGCGTCAGACTGAGGCCCAGTGGGCAGGAGATTGGGCAGGAACCCAGGGCCCATACTCCCTTCAAGACTTTGGGTTTGTCCTTTGTGCTGAAATCTTCTACATCTTCCTTAACTTCATTCAGATACTTTCTCAGCTGTTTCCATGATCCCACAGTCCCTCCAGGCTCTCTGTGACTCATAGACATTTAGCTTCATCTCCTCTTGTAATGGCCTCAATCTTTCAGTATTTCATTAAGTTCAAAATCTTAAGAAGGGGAAATTGGCTCATCTTTGTGTGCCAGGGTCCATCAAAGGACACTCGCTAACTCCTCTACCAATTGACTGCCCTTGAGACAGTGATCACCTGGCCAGGGACCCCCTCTACCATTTCCTTGAGCAGGTATTGAAGGAAGGATATTTTAGCTTAGTACCCTTCCCATAGAAAGGCATTCCTATTTTTCAGAAATCAAATTCCATTTTGTCATGGAGAAAACTACTTATTAAGGAGTCTGCCTTGAGAGTTAGATGCAGTTCTGTAAAGAGGTCTGTAAAAGTTGTTCTTTAACTTAGTTGAATATAGTGCTCATTGATTCTGCATTTACTTAGTGACTTCAGAGTAGATTTAGATGTAAATTCCAGACCTTTGTTATGTACACAGAAATCCTATGAGGGAAGTGGGGTCGATTAGCGTTTTCGTATTTTAAGAATGTGGAATGTTGAATGAGAGAAGTATCTGAGTTTTAAGAAATGCCACATTTTAGAGATAAGAATAGTCCCATGGGATTTTTATGGGGATTCAATGAGGTAACACATGTAATGCACCTGGCATTTTGTAGGCCAGCAATACATGGTGGTGGTTGTATTCTCTGTGGATTCAAATGGCTTGAAATTTTTAAGGCATCCATCCTTGAGTGATTTTTTTTCCCATTGTTTTCCCAAGTCAATTTCTGCTATGAAAAAGTACAATTTCTCCTATCGTGGAGACATAAAAAAACATTTCCAATATCCAAAGGATAGTTGAACATTCACTGAAAGTTTAAGTGTTTAACTTCCCTTTAGGTACTTTGCCTTTACCTCTGGAAGCTTCCACCAGATGATTAGCAATGCCTCATTAAATTACTTTAAGCATAGACAGTATGTATAAATTTGAATACAACTGTAGGTAAAACACACTTGTATGTTTTATCAAAAAATTGAGTGGACAAATCAATCTCATATTCTACTTCCAAATTGCAAAATGCTTATTATTATGCAGTCATGTAAAGGAATGAGGTATTACTTCTTTATACTGACATGGAAGGATGTCAATGAAGTACTGTTAAGTTAAAAAGCAAGTGTTTCCACTTTCATGACATTGTAGTAAGAATAATAAAATACATTATTTGTACATAGAAAAAAATCAGAAACATACCCCAACTTCATGATGGTTATCTCTGAAGTGATTATGGGAGGACTCATATTTTGTATAAAATATTTCAGTAAGGTTTGCATTTTTACAATGAAGAGATTATTTTTGAAATTATAAAAATAAAAATATTAAAAAGTAAGTGAAAACATGTAAAGCAATCTCTTTGAAGCAATTCTTGTAAAGAACACAACATGATTAAGTACATGTAGGATAGTTTGTTACCTACTGATTTAAGTAAGTCAGCTCTTCTATCATTTGGATTAAGGTTTCTAATATTTTGGCTACCTCGATTTTTATTGCATATTACAAGATTCTCTGTTTCAGTTCTTCCTCAGCTGCTGGAAGGCAGGTGTTAAATACCACACAATTGCTCTTTTTCTCCTCACTCTTCACACAAGTGTTCTCAGGTTAGCTCTTTAATGCTCTGTCTTAAGCCTCCCACTTCCACTCACTCTTAGACTGTAGATGGTTCTGAACTGACTTTGACAGTGTGAGGAGCCCCTTCCTCCTGAAGCTGTTGTTAATTCCTTAAATCCTGATTGCTGGTTTCCTTTAAAAACTGTGCTCACCAGGGCTTTAGGGCAATATTGTAACCCTCAAACTTTAGAGATCATGAGTATAAATTGGGGGGGGGGGGGATGGGCAGGTGTTTGAAATGCAGAGTCCAGAGTCCCAGCTCCAGTCATTCCCCTTCAGTAGGTATGGGATGGGGCCAGGAATCTGCATTTTAATCACGATTCTTAGTTGAATCTGTTCTGCCCTGGGGGTTCTGGGTGGTTGCTCTGGGAGCATCCCCGATTAGGCGGGGTTCCAGGGTTCATTTACCATCAACTAAGATATCTGTTTTTATCTGTTCTATAATTACGCATCCAGTAAAATTTTATTTGAGGAAATCTATCATCCACATCTTACTGATCCCAGTCTAGTGAACTTCCCCTTTTGTATCGTGGTTTGTATCACGGTAACTCATGATTACCAAAAACAAACAAACACTCCAAAAAACTCACTTCTATTCTCTCCTGGCTTTTCATGGCTTTTATTTTTACATTCAAATGTATTCTGGTTTTCTTTCTTTCTCTTTTTTTTTTTTTTCAAATTAGATTTGAGGTAAGGATCTATCTAAAGTCTTAACCCAAATAATCTACCTAGTATACCAGCAATTTTTGTGGAGTAATCTGCCTGTTTTTCTGCAGATTTAGGAGCAGTCTATCATATACTAAATACCTAGGTCTGTTTCTGGATGTCTTTTTCCCTTGATGTAGCTGCTTATTCTTCTATTGCTATCATTTTTTCTTAATTATGATACCCATAATGCAGTTCATTATTTGGTAGGGCAGATTATCTTTCATTATTTTTTGAATATTTTTCATATGTTGACTTTTATTTCTAAAAGAATATTTATCTAATTCTAGAAAAATAGCTGAGGTCTAAATTTGAACTTCATTCAATCTGTAAGTTAATTTGGTGACGATTAGGGACAAGGAAAAATTGGAACTGAGTATTGAGTATACCTATCTGGGAATATAACATGTTTTTCAATGTAATCAATCTTTTTTTACGTCTCTTAGTTAGGCTTTGTTATTGCCTTCCTATAGGATCGGCACATTTTTTTGTAAGTATGTGATACATAGACAGTACAGAGCTATACCACATGGTAAAGCATGTGGGCTCTAAAGTCAGATGCTGGCTTTGAAGCCTGGCGCCTCCTACCAGTGAGGAGACCTTGTGCAAGTTCCTTAACATTCCTTGCCTCGGTTTTCTTCTCTGTAAAATGGAGATGACAGTAATCCTCATAGGATTGTTTAAGGAACAACTAGATTAATACACACAAAGCACTTAGAACATTTCTGGCACATAGTAAGTGCATAATAAATTTTAAGTTTCTATAGCTGTAGTTTTCTTATCTAGAAGTCATTTATGCAATGAGCTTATTATGCATATAGAACATAGATGTGGTAGGTTGCATTAAGTACCCATACAAACACATGTTCTTAATCTTAATCTGTGTACCTGTGGGTGTGAACCCATTGTAAATAGGACCTTTTGAAAATGTTTTTAGTTGAGGTGTGGTGACCTGAACCAAGGTGGGCTTTAATGATATGTGGTGTCCTTCCCATAGAAATGCACTCCTAGTTTTCAGAAATAAAATTCCATTGTGTCATGAAGAAAACTATTTGCTACGAGTTTATCTTGAGTTACATGCCTGACTTGCCATACCACATAATTTGATGGTTTAGCAGTGCAAAGTTTTATTGTGATATTTTGAACTCAGAGCTGCAGCTGAAATTTTTCTAAATGAGAAGAATCACTCTCAACCACTAGTATTGAACATT
The DNA here is from genome assembly GCF_015220235.1 of Choloepus didactylus. NCBI lineage: Eukaryota > Metazoa > Chordata > Mammalia > Pilosa > Megalonychidae > Choloepus > Choloepus didactylus. Next base: position 59,311,681 of record NC_051310.1, on the reverse strand, counting down.
GAATGACTTTGGAAATTTTGTTGCAGACTTAATGTTTCTTAATGAATTCAACCTAAAATTAAAAGACAAAACAGTACTTACATGTGAATCTTACACTATGGGAAAAGTCATTTCAATCACAACTGACATCGAATCATCAGTAAAATCAAGCTGCAAATACACTTCCCATACTGTCAAACTTTAAACCAAGAGGAGAGGACTTCATTCTCATGCAAATTTTCAGTGGATATATTTTCTGAGCTCAAACCACAGTTCCAGCATTTTCCCAGTTCTCAATGCAAGTGTGAAGGAAATTTTTGTGTTTGAAATGCATTTAACTGAGCAGTTGAGTTCCACCTATCCTTCAAGTAGAAGTGATTAATCTGCAATGCAATGAGATGCTAAAGAGCAAGTATGAAGTGAAGACTGTTAAAACTCTATAAATGCTTTCCAAGCAATGAATATGCTCAATTAAAATTGCATGGTTGTGGACTGATGCCAATATTTGGTAGGAACTACTTTCTCAAAGATGAAATACATAAACTCTTATTGCAGATCAGCGTTCACAATGAGTCTTTCAATTGATTTTGATAAGAATCACTAATTTTGAACCCAATTAAGCAAAATGTTATCTCTCTCAAAAAACATTCCCTTCTTCTAATCAGTAGATCTGAATTACAAAAAAATTATACTCAATTATTATATTTTGAATTTCATTAGTAAAAAATTGTGGAAATTTGCTTTCTCTCTTATTATATAAATACCTACCTAGTATCTTTGATTTTGCCTCCTGGCCTGCAACACCTAAAATATTTGTTATGTGATCCTTTATAGAAAAAATTTGCTGATCCCTGGTCTAACGCATCATCAACTCTTCCTTGCACAGCTCAAAAGATTCCAGGCCATAAATGATCTGGCTTCTGTCCACTTCCTCAAACACCCTGGCCTCTTTTCTCTTCCTCAAACTCATCAAAGTCCTTTCCCCTCCTCAGGACTTTTATACTTGCTTCATTCTTTGCTTCCAATGCCTTTAAAGGTTCATTCTCATCCTTTAAGTTTTACTTCAAGTATCACTATCTTGAGAGTGTATCCTTCATTCCCAGTTATTCTCTATCACAAAAAAGCCCTCTTTATTTCCTTCATAATTATTTATTTATCTTTCACTTATTAATCATCTGTCTCTTCCACCAAAATGGAAGTTCCATGAGGCCAGGCATCCTGCTATCTTGTTCATCAATGACTGGCACATAGTAGGTGCTCAAATTTTTGAATGTAAGAATAGGGCAGGAAGCTAGTGGGTCCTAAAGTTCTAAGGCTGCACTCATGAGAGCAAGACCCCAAGTCTTCCAAACTGACTCCCTCATGGTCATGTTTTTAGTGATTTTGAACTTTACCACAATCTAGCTGTTAAGCATTGTAAGAAAATGATTTTCAAACACCTCCCTGATTCTGAGATGCTTACATATTTATAAGTGTAGTTATGTCTATTCTTTACTAGTTTGGGGGTGCAAATACCTCATGCTTACATTTGTCCTCCAAAGTATAGCAAGTTAGAGTTACCTCTCTAGTCAATGAAAACCCTAGTTTTCCTGGGGTTCTCCCCACAGATAAGAGCCCATGGGTGTGCTTCTCGGTCCCTGAGCCATCAGTCTTTGTTGTCCTTGCTGTTTGCTGGTGGAGCAAGTTCTCAAACTTAGTCCTGGAGGTGAGATGCTTATTACTACTGATGCAGTCCAAGGACTAGAAGCATGGGCATCTCCAGGGAGCTTGTTAGAACCACAGACTCTTGGAACCCTACTGAATTAGAACGTACTATTGAATAAGGTCTCCAGGTGAATCTTATGTCACCTCCAGGCCTGGATGTGGTTGATCTGCAAGCTGGTCCTAGCTAGTTGCTGCTGCTTATGCTGTCACCTCTGAGGGTTCTCCAGAGATCCCTGCCCCAAGCAGTGCAGCTGACTCCTGTCAGTTCCTCTCATCTGGGATGGGGCCACACCTCTCCCTCATCCAAGTCATCCATGAGCAACATGTAGCTCAGTAGAATCCAACTGGTGACCTTTAGCAAAGGGACTATTATAAGAGTTATCATAGAACCTTACCAAGATAACCTTCTGCCCGTCTCTTGGCCTGTCCCTACCATGGCCTGGGGTGGCTCTATCTCCACCACTGGAATTGTCCCAATGTCCAGATCAAATCAACTCCTGGCAGAGAGAGATGAAAGGTTTTTTTAAAGTTTTTCCCTGACTTCATTTTAGGACCACTTGTCAAGTCCTTAGTTCCAGCCCCAGTATTGACCCTTCCACTGGATGATTGACAGTAGCAACATCCATTCCCTTCATGGGAAACACCATCCCCACCCACAGGGGTGTGTTCTGACATATAATAGTTCCACACAAACCATTCCCCAAAGTCCAGGCTATTTGGTCTTAAGTAACACCACATGTGGCACATCAACAGCCCTGGAAACTTTCTTTCCAGCTTCTTCGCATCAAAATCCGGGGGTCTAGCCTTATCCTGAGTTACCTGGTTATGTAAGAATTCACTTGACATTGTGTGTAAAGCTCGTTGAGAACAGATTATACACTTACATAAGGATATAAGAAGGAATAGTTGTGAATAAAGAGAACTGGCTTAGATATGAATAATAGTAACTGTGGTGTAATTGTCTCCTGATCTCTCAAAACAAAAAATATTAGAAAGTATTAGAAGGATTATCTGTCACTTTTGAATTCCATGTTTCCATATGCTTTAAAGAGATCATCTATTGTTGATGTAGCTAAATAGAGTGTAAAAAATGACTGTGGATTGCCTAATGCTGTCTTGGAAACCCCACCTAACAGCAATTTTTAGCTTTTCTTCTCCATTTTAGAGCTTTGGTATGAATTTTAAAATAACCCAATTATGCTGACTGGAAGAGAATTTTTCTGCTAAAGATTTTCTAGTGGTTGGAAAGCAGAAAGGAGAACAATTTATAAGAACTCTTGCTGTTTATTGAATGAATACTAACACCCTATATTTGTATAAACTAAAAGGCATTTCACATACAATGTCTTATTTCATCCTCATATCATTCCTGGAATTTTACAATACAGATATCATTATTCCTGTTTCAAGGATTTGGAAAATGGAAACACAAAGAAGTTAAGTGGCTGAAAGTAATGAAGTCAGGTCTCAAACCCAGGTCTTTTGACTCAAATTCAATCCTCTATCTCTGGTTAAAAAAAAAAATGTTTACGAGCATAAGTGGCGTCAAGATCAGGTAACGTGTGTGAACTGCTGCATGGCTTATGTAACCACGAGTTTTACTATAACAGGTCGTTTCTGACTGCTTCATCAGCCACCAAAAAAGTATCTAGACGGGAGCTGCTAGCCAAATTTCTTTACTTTTTCCCCCTTGCTCATTTTCTCCTTTCTTCCCTCTCTTTCATTTATTTCCCAAATTTGCTTTTCCCTTCACTCCCTCGGGCTTAACTTGATTTTTAAAAGGACTTTACTATTAACATCCCAGAATGACTCAGTCTGAAGGAAACCGCAGCAGATGCAGAGAAGGAAGCGGAGGAGGGGGTGTGGAAGGAAGGGGGGGGCTGCGGGCGAGGGCAGGTGTGGAGAGCAGCTTAGCACTGATACACGAATTTCTCCATCCAGCCTGGTATTCTGAGATGTTCCCTGCTGCTCTGGAATCTCTGTAAACACAGGGGTTTGTCTGGAATGACTTTACAGCTCAGCAGGAAGCTTGCTAAGTGCCAGGACTCTCAAGCTGGGTGTGAGGCTCAGAATTGGAGGGAGGGGGTGCTCTTAGACATGGCAAGTGCCCCTGGCCTGGGCCTGCCAGTTACCCATTTCAGCTGGGATGGGGCTGGGGAGGCTTGTGCATGCTCCTATTCTATTGGGGTGCCTGCTCCAGCAAGAGGGCAGTGGGGCCAAAAGGAATTTTGCAAAGACATCAACTACAACTTTACGCTTGTAGGGTGAGCCACACCTAATATGTCCCAGAAAGTCATTAAAAAAAAAAAAACACGTCCTGTTCTCAAATTTATTTTCAAGGTAGGAACATTCATGATTTTACTCAGCAATACTTTTTCTTCTCAAAATTCTTTTTTTATGAGAAGAATTGAAATCCTTCCTGCTAAAATTTAATTCTTTTTCCTTTTTTTTTTTTCCCTTAATGTCACACATTTTCTCAGAGCCACAGATGGGGTTTCTGTCCCACTGTTGTGATGGAGACCTAGAGTTTTGAATTAGAGAAGCCATTGAGAGGGTAAGAGAAGGACAATGAGGATGACTGCTGTCTGTGGGAAATAAAATACAGAGAATCCCACTCTAGTTGCATCTGATGGGAAGGATACAGGGAAGGGTTTAGGAACCTAGGGCAAAGCCATGTGGAAACATTGTTGTGCTAAGAGAAGAAACATGAGGCCACGCTGAGCTTTTCAACTGTCCAATAATGCTCCTACTTCCCCATGTCCACACAGCTGGCCCCTGCCTCTCCTGCCAGGTCCTAACCCTTAGATAGGACTTCGTAATTTATCTTTTTTTAATAATGGTTAAGAGCATTGTCTTTGCTAGACTTCAATTCTTGTGACACTGCTTGCTACTGTTTTACTTACTAAGTCACTTAATATCTTTAAAATGAGTTTTGTAAGATGGAGATAATAAGATAAAGCTTAGCTCAGTGCCTGGACAAAGTGGTCATTACATGAGATGCCTTACGTTTTTGAAATCAAATAGAGCAATCAGTTCTATTTATTATGTTTATTGATTTGCCATCAGCCCCAGTTGAATCACAGATATGCTTAATGTTAAAAATATACATTTATTAGCATGAACACTAATAAAACAATAAAGGTAAAATAAAAGAATGAAATATCATCTATGATCCTATCTCCCTGACAGATGAACCAGGTTCATTTTTCTGTTGTTTCTTCCAGGACTTATACATAATTAAACACATTATTTACAGAGCTGTATTCATTTTTGCATTTTATTATTTTTCAGTTGACAATAAATATTAAGATATTAAACCAGTCCAAATAATGATATGCTGGTTAAAAACCATTGTTCACCATCTCTCATCATACCAAGAAGGCTGAGCCCTGGGGTGGTGTGTTCTCCGTGTGCCAGCTTGACAGACAAGAGGTCTAGGTGTTTTGCATGATACGGTTTTCCTACACAAAGGGTAGTTGAAAGACAAAGCTCTTGAATGGGTTATAAGTGTGACCTATTAAACTAGAGAAAAAGTTATCTAATCTAGTTCTGCATTATTATTGTTTTTATTGATGTCATTCTTTCATCCACTTAAAATGTGTGGAATTCCTACAGTGCACTCTGGGCTAGACGCTGGGGATATATCCAAGGACAAAGCAGACCACAGAACCTGATCTCCCTGGGTTTCAGATGACTGAGACAGACAATAAGGATACACATAAAGACTATGACAGGGTGGGGCATCTAACCTAGGTTTGGAGGGGTTAGATGTCCTGGGGATGCTCTAAGCTGAACTCGGAAAGATAAATAGGAGTTAGCCAGGTGAAGAGGAGAGAAGAGGTTAATATTTTTTTCTTTTGGTAGCAGAAAAAATTCGCTTTTGCCGGAAAAGACAGCCCAGGTGTATTTCTATTTATTTAGGCAAACCCATGAACTGCACGTACAACCGTGGGAATAGCCTGTGCAAAGGCCCATTGTCTGCAAATGCGGTTTGGGGAACTGGAAGTAGTTTATTCTGGCTATAGGAAGAATATGAAGGGGAGAGGGGTCCATATGAAAGAGCTTGGACTTCCTTCTGTCTCTGTGGGGAGCCACTGAAATGTTTTAATTCGGGGAGTGACATGACATGATCTGCACTTTAGAAAGATCTCTAGGGCTATAGCATGGAGAATCAGTTTTTGAGGCCAAGATTGGTTGCATAGAGACCAGTTACATCACCATTGGAGTAACCTAGGTTAAAATTGATGATGACCTGGATTGGAGTAATGGCAGTGCAGATGGAGAGAAATGGATGGAATCCTGAGATACTTAGCAGATAGAAGGACTGGCACTTGGCTATTAATCGGGTGTGTGGGGCCAAAAAAAAGATGAAGCTCAGGGTTCTTCTAGTCTGTGTCTCCAGGTTCATGGAAATGATGTTTCCTTTTCTCAAATTATTTTGCCTTTTGGCAATTGCTGTCATGTCATCTAGTCAAAGATTTCATCATGATAGCTAGAAGGACAGATAGCACAGAGGAGAGAACACGTGCCTGGAAGCCTGGATATCTGGGTGCAGGTCTACCACAAACCTCAAGTGTGATCTCGAGGCAATCATTTCATCTCCTTGCAGGGAAGTGAACAGCTGCAATACAAGAGAACATGATTATAAGCAGGGGTGGGGCTTCCCAACCCTTTTGAATCATGACATGCATAACAAGTGAACACATGTACATGGCACTCAGTGTAAACTGCTGAGGCTACTCTGGCCTGGGATCCTCACCCGAGTGCCTACCTGATTACCTCTGGGAGTGAGAAGAATCCATAATTTGCCACATCTTTAACAAATTCAGGGCATACCAGTATACTGAAGAACATCTTTTGGGAAGCCCTGGTGTAGTAGTTTAACTCTTGAGTCAGACAATGTGGACTAGAGTCCTGGTTCAGCATTTACTAGCTATGTAAATTATTTAATATTTGTAAGCTTCAGTTTTCTCATCTGTAAAGTGAGAATAATAATAGTACCTATTCAACAAGGTCACTGGGAAGATTAAATGAAAAAATGTATATAAAAATGTATTTATAAATATATAAATGTATTTATTAGGGCTCCTAGATACACAGAGAGCCATTATTGTTATTGTATCATCTTTTCTTTAAAGTATACAATTCAATACAATTTTAAGTAAATGTGTAGAGCTGTGTAACTATCACCACCATCCAATTTTGGAACACCCCCAAAAGATGTGTCCACTTGCAGTCACACCTATTCCCACCCACAGCCCCGGCAACCACAAATTTACTTTCTATTTCTATAGATTTACTTTTTCTGGATATTTCGTATAAATAGAATCATTCAGTATGTAGCCTTTTGCATCTGACTTTTTTCACTTAGCATAATGTTTTTGAGATTCACCATGTTGTAGCATATTCCTTTTTATTGCTGGGTTGTAGTGCACTGTATGGACACACATTTTGTTTATCCATTCTCCAGTCGAAGGACTTTTGGAATGTTTCCAGTTTTGGGTTATTATGAATAATGCTGCAATGAATATTCGTGTACAAATCTGTGTGCAGACATATTTGTTATGTAATCTTCCAGTTCCAAAAGTCTAAACTTCTAAGAAATTTTGAACTTGTGAGGAAGACGACTATTGATATAGGTCTTGGTTCTTTTCCTTGGGAAATAATTCCATTTTTGCCAGGTCATTTTGAAGAAGCACAGTTCTTTATCTCAAACATAGAAGTTTAACTTTATAATTAGAAAATGAAGAGAGAAAAAAAGCTCACTTTAATAAAATACTTGGTACAAAAACTGATCAGGAAATAGGTCTATTATTATTGAATTTTATTGACAATTTCAAAAAGGGTTAGACTAGAATCCCAGGGCTGCCCTGCTGTACACCTGCAGGGGGCATCCTTTCACTGGAGTTGATCATCTGGGCATGCCACTTCACATGGGATCCAATGGGAACCTGGCCACCTGGAGCTGTGCCTCAGCAGGTGGCTGTACTGCGTGTCCTTTTGAGTCTGGGCCGGCTCCCCTCTGCCCTGGAGGTGGGGCCTATTCTGTTTCTGGAGGGCAACGCCAAGTCAGAAAAGGCTTGGGTTGCCACTCTGCAGACTGCTGTAGCTCCAGACTCGAGGGAGTACTAGGTAGGGGCTTGTTTTAAGTCAAGGAAATCTCAGACTAGAATTGCAGATGGTGCCTTCCAAAGAGCAGACAGGATGGACTGAAAGCCCTGACTGACTCACAACTGAAGCAGCATCCTGTACACCCTCCTGTCTGGACAGATCCTGGATTAGATGCCCCAGGCTAGTTGACACCTTGACCTGGAAGTTTTTTTTTTTTTTTTTTTTTTTTTTCCCAAGCTATAAAATTGTACCCCTTTGTTTAGATGAGAAAAGGTTAGATCTGTAGGTAAAGTTTGGGGGTAAGAGAAGCCAACTGGGACATATGTCTCACTGAGACATATCCTCAGTCCTATCCTTCCCCTCAAAGTACTGGGCTGAACCCTTTCAGCAAAGTTGTGGAAAATTAGAGACATTCTGTGGAAAGACCAAGTTAATGTTCAAGTCTCAGAATCTGATCTTAGGTCAAATATCTCTTGCTTTTGCCAGTAAAAAGAGCCCAGATGTTTTTCTATTTACTTAGGCAAACCCTTGAAACACAAGTTAGTGATATAAAACCTTACATTTGCAATGTTAAGAACCCATATTTGGAAAGACACAAGCGTAAAATATATACTGTGAAACGGGAGGTCAGGATGGTGAACTCATTTAAGAACCATAGTTTTGACTTTGGAATTTTGATGGGGTCTTCACGTTGGTTGAGCCTCTTGGTCCTAATATCATTGAGAGAATTAAATCATGATATTAAAACATTGAAACACTAATACTTTGTTATTATTGGCAAGAGCCAAAATGACCTAATACTAATGCCATGAGACATCAGTCACTTTTTTCCTGATGAATAAGATGAACTTTGGCTGCTTATGATAGTAAATTTAATAATGTCAGTGATTTGAACTGTTTGAATTCTAAATGTGCAGAAATGTGTTTTACTGCCTCTCTCTTGCCCGTGTGCTCTCTCCCTCTCTCTCTCTGATTTCTACTACTGTCAGGAAGTTTTGTGGCAAATCAACCCAAATTCATAGATTAGAGTATATCACTCACATGTGGCTCATGTGTGCCAAAGCATGAGTACCCACTGCAAGCCTCCCTCTCCCAGGTGGTCTGAATTTGCTTTTAGCTGGTCCTGTAAGCAGATTTAATATTTCATAAGCACTGTTCCATCTCATGCCTCCATTATTGACACCACATGGAAGTCAGGAAATTGGTTCTTTCTGGGAACAGTTTGCAGAAATATGCAGCCTGTCAGCCCCCTTTCTCATGGGTGCATTAACAGAACGGCTCACGATTGCAAGTAACGAACCTTCTCCAGATGTGTGTAGCAACTCAGCTCCAACTTTATCTTCAGCCCCGAAGATGGACTTGACATGATGGATTGTTTGTGGCCATCTTGTAATAACTTCGCGGAACTGGAATTCCCAAAGATTGTAAGGGAGGGTGAGGAATCAGCAGCAGAGGAGTGGAGAACTTCTCCTTGCAGTAAACAATGCAAAAGGACAAACGGTAATAAAAAAGAGCAAATCAACTGTGGCATTTTTCTGCTTTGGACACTGACTCTTCAGACTGTTCTAATTCTTTCCCTTTTATGATTCTGTTTATGTTACACACATTAAAGTTAAGTCATGTCTTTAATAAGATGGAAACTGGAAGTGAGATTTGGAAACGACTGAATCAGCTTCTTAACTTTTTTTCTGCTCTTGGAGAGCACAAAAACAACTGACAGAAAGGGATATACCAAAGAAAACAATTTTAATTGTCAGCTTCCATGGAAAATTCAATCCAGTCTTTCATTCATTCCCTTCCCAGTGCAGTGCCAACATGCTTCTCTCTATGGCGAAGGGCTTATTTTAGCTGACAAATTTCTGAAGGTATTACTGAGTTTCTAGAGGGAAAATTCTAACTATAAATGATGTTCAGGCTCTCAGTCACAAAAGACAGAAAGATTTTTCCAGGATCAAGTAATTGTGATACCTTTCTCTTGCATTTTATTAACTGTGATGACTTCAAGCTAATGTTCTCTCAAAGCAAGGATGTATTTAAATCTTTCTTTTAAATCACAAATCCCCTGAAGAGATAGTTATAAAACTGAGTTCCTTTGGGAGTTATTTGTACATCTTCAAGATTGGCACTCTTAGTTGTTTGATGTGGGTGATCTAGATAAAATTCCTCAAGTCCAGCTGTTATGATTTAGCTTATTATGTTTGTACATAGGGATTTCCTTTGTCATTGAAGAGATGGAATCAAAACAGAATTAGTCATTCCAACATCTTCTATTTATAGCCCAGCTATTATTCAGATGCATTGTAGGAGAATGATGTGGACAAGAATTTTTCTTTTTTTCTTTTTTTTTTTTTTTTTTTTTGGGAAATAAAACTCTTTTCATGCCTTGTGGATTTAACTTTGGTAGCTAACTCAGGCAGATAGCATTTAACAAAATATTACTACTTAAATGAAAAATTACCTGTTAAGTCATCCCATCTCCATTTACAAATGAAAGGTTTGTCAGTACCAAGCATGCAGGGTGACCAGAAGTTATGGATAAGTTACATGGAAGTGGCAGGGGTGGGAAAGGTCAATCTGAAAAATTGTTTGTATGGATTGCTCATGACTAATAGCCCAAATCATGGACGTATATAAACAAAATTCTGCTCCATTTATTTAGTTTAATGCCAATGTTAAAGCTAGCCCCAAAATTTAGTAAGTGGGAGTCATGATGTAAGGTATTTTTATTTGGAAGAAATTTAAAATAGTTCACTGTTTTTTTTTTTTTTTTTGAGGTGGTGGGATGGAAATAGAGGTGTTGGGGACCTGTATTGGAGAAAGTGGAACAGTTAGATAAATTGATTAAACTGGTTGTCAGAACTCACTGGGCCACTGAGTTTTCTTTTTTCCACTTTCTGTAAAGACCTCACTTGAGAAGGGTCAAGCATATCTTGATGGGTGAAGGAGGGGAGAAGCAGGACTACTAGCTTTTTACTAATCTTATCTGTATGATAATTAGGTATAGATAATTATATGAGATAAGGTATGGGAAAAGTACTTGGTAAATTCTAAAATTCTCAGCAGTTATTAATTTACTATAGCACCCAAAGCAACTCTGATTATGTAGTAGCTCTCAAAGCAATATTTGCCAAGTGAAATTGAATCAAATCAAAGAGTAGTTGGCCTATAGCAAGTCACAAGTGGAAGAAGGTTGAGAAGGTTGACATCTAATGTCCCCCATCTAAAGCTTTCCTATTAGCAGTGGTGGGCCGGCAGATGACTTATTTACAGTGGCAAAAGCATGGCAAAAGATACTAGAACAGTATATTTCAGCAACATGGCCCTGAAGTTTTATTCATTAAGAAGCTGACAACCAGTCAAATTAATGCAGATTAAGTCAAATGTTGAATTTGAATGTAACTCCTGCTGATTATTAGGGTGAGTGCATCTTCATTTCCAATGTATGCTAGTTTTGCATTAAGGATTCCACTGTTGTAAGGAGCTATTGAAGTGACCTCTGGGGGAATCTAAGATTCATCCATAGTCATTGTTTAAACATGAGATGCCTGGGCTGCAGACCAAAACCCCCCTCCCTATAACTGGTCAGAAATCTGGCCCAGCCTTAGGCAGTGGGGCTTCTTGATGGGCACATGCAGGAATTCAATTTTTGGTACCCAGAGGGTCAGTGAAATTTCCAGGGCAAGAAATTCTTAAGCCTTGAAGACCCCAAGAAGGTGGGAGCAAGATTTTTACCTCTCTTACTACCCAGCCTTCTTGTGAAGAGATGCCTGTTGAGGATGGAATCAGCTGTAAGCACCCAACTAAAAACATGGCTCAGAGTAGAGAAGAACCAGAATGGAAACCAGGACTTGTGTAAGAATGTCCAGTCATATAGATTGAGTAAAGTCCCAGCAGGGGCTGGTGAGGAGAACAGAGTCAGAAGACATGTGGGTCCCAGGGGCTTCCTCCAGGAAATGTAATCCCAGGCCCTACATACTGCTGGGAGTAGAGCTGCTGATAGATGACCATGCTGGAGTGTTAGAACTGGCTCAGGGACTGACGGGCTGAATTTGCATATGAAATCTTTAATACATTTAGCTGGATGGACTGGGGCAGGCTCTCTCTCCTTATAGTTAATGAAAAAGTCATTGTGATATAGAACAGCTAGTGTTAATGGAGAAAGCACTGGGCTATTCTCAAGGGTATGTATGTGATATTTCTGAGCTGCTCTTATACCAGGAGAAGAATGTTAACTTCCCAGAATATTATTCTAGGAAACATATGCTCTGAACTAAAAATTAGAGGACATAGTATGACAAGTATGAGCATACTGATGAGAATAATTAGATAAGATACCTGCAGTCAGGATGGTTTTGGAAAACAGGGGACCATGTTGTCACCAAGATATGCCTTGCAGTTAGGGAACTTACCTTTGAATAGAAAGGAGAAGGTATGCACATGGGAGTGTAATAGAAGGCAGCATGCAATAGGTGCCTTCGAGAGGAATTCAGGAAAGAGACAGCTTGTCCAGTTGAGGTAGTCAGGGAAGAATTCATAAAGATGGCAGCATGCAGTCGAACTTTAGAGGTTGGGTAGGATTTGAAGATGGATCTGTAGCAATGTGTGCAGATCTTTCAGGTAAAAGCATGGGATGAATGGAACATGTGTGTGGAAGCAGAAACTGTAGGAAGTAGAAACCATAGGCACAAAACGCATTTGGGGGAATGAGGCAAGTTAAGACTGGAAAGTTACATTCTATTAACTGTTTGGTGGATAGTTAATAGAATGGGAGACTGGGTGACTAGACATCAAGCATTGAACCATGTGTTTGGAATATAAAGGTGGAAAAAGGCAGGGATGAAGACAGGTATTTGGGAGATGCAGATTTAATCTGCATTAAATGGTTACTGAAGTCATTCATGGAAATAGGTGAGATAAAATATATTCAGAGAGGCGGGGCAAGATGGCAGACTGGTGAGCTGTATGTTTTAGTTACTCCTCCAGGAAAGTAGGTAAAAAGCCAGGAACTGCGTGGACTGGACACCACAGAGCAATCTGTCTTTGGGCATACTTCATACAACACTCATGAAAACGTGGAACTGCTGAGATCAGCGAAATCTGTAAGTTTTTGCGGCCAGGGGACCCGCGCCCCTCCCTGCCAGGCTCAGTCCCGGGGGAGGAGGGGCTGTCAGCTCCAGGAAGGAGAAGGGAGAATTGCAGTGGCTGCTCTTATGGGAAACTCATTCTACTGATTCAAACTCCAACCATAGATAGACTGAGACCAGACACCAGAGACTCTGAGAGCAGCCAGCCCAGCAGAGAGGAGACAGGCATAGAAAAAAAACAACACGAAAAACTCCAAAATAAAAGCAGAGGATTTTTGGAGTTCTGGTGAACACAGAAAGGGGAAGGGCGGAGATCAGGCCTTGAGGCGCATATGCAAATCCCGAAGCAAGGCTGATCTCTCTGCCCTGTCCACCTTTCCTTAATGGCCCTGGTTGCTTTGTCTATTAGCATTTCAATAACCCATTAGATCTCTGAGGAGGGCCGGTTTTTTTTTTTTTTTTTTTTTTTTTTTAAATCCTTTTTGCTTTTTCTAAAACAATTACTCTAAGAAGCTCAATACAGAAAGCTTCAAAGAATTGAAATTTGGGCACGTCAAGTCAAGAGCAGAACTAAGAGAGCTCTGAGACAAAAGGCAATAATCCAGTGGCTGAGAAAATTCACTAAACAACACAACTTCCCAAGAAAAGGGGGGTGTCCGCTCACAGCCACCATCCTGGTGGACAGGAAACACTCCTGCCCATCGCCAGCCCCATAGCCCAGAGCTGCCCCAGACAACCCAGTGTGACGGAAGTGCTTCAAATAACAGGCACACACCGCAAAACTGGGCGTGGACATTAGCCTTCCCTGCAACCTCAGCTGAATGTCCCAGAGCTGGGAAGGGGGAGCAGTGTGAATTAACAGAGCCCCATTCAGCCATCATTTGAGCAGACTGGGAGCCTCCCAACACAGCCCAGCAGCCCAGAACTGCCCTGGGGGGACGGCACTCACCTGTGACATAGCACAGTCATCCCTCAACAGAGGACCCGGGGTGCACAGCCTGGAAGAGGGGCCCACTTGCAAGTCTCAGGAGCCATACGCCAATACCAAAGACTTGTGGGTCAGTGGCAGAGACAAACTGTGGCAGGACTGAACTGAAGGATTAGACTATTGCAGTAGCTTTAAAACTCTAGGATCATCAGGGAGATTTGACTGTTAGGGCCACCCCCCCTCCCCGACTGCCCAGAAACACGCCCCACATACAGGGCAGGCAACACCAACTACACACGCAAGCTTGGTAAACCAATTGGGCCCCACAAGACTCACTCCCCCACTCACCAAAAAGGCTAAGCAGGGGAGATCTGGCTTGTGGAGAACAGGTGGCTCGTGGACGCCACCTGCTGGTTAGTTAGAGAAAGTGTACTCCACGAAGCTGTAGATCTGATAAATTAGAGATAAGGACTTCAACTGGTCTACAAACCCTAAAAGAACCCTATCAAGTTCAGCAAATGCCACGAGGCCAAAAACAACAGAAAATTATAAAGCATATGAAAAAACCAGACGATATGGATAACCCAAGCCCAAGCACCGAAATCAAAAGACCAGAAGAGACACACCTAGAGCAGCTACTCAAAGAACTAAAGATGAACAATGAGACCATAGTACGGGATATGAAGGAAATCAAGAAGACCCTAGAAGAGCATAAAGAAGACATTGCAAGACTAAATAAAAAAATGGATGATCTTATGGAAATTAAAGAAACTGTTGACCAAATTAAAAAGATTCTGGACACTCATAGTACAAGACTAGAGGAAGTTGAACAACGAATCAGTGACCTGGAAGATGACAGAATGGAAAATGAAAGCATAAAAGAAAGAATGGGGAAAAAAATTGAAAAACTCGAAATGGACCTCAGGGATATGATAGATAATATGAAACGTCCGAATATAAGACTCATTGGTGTCCCAGAAGGGGAAGAAAAGGGTAAAGGTCTAGGAAGAGTATTCAAAGAAATTGTTGGGGAAAACTTCCCAAATCTTCTAAACAACATAAATACACAAATCATAAATGCTCAGCGAACTCCAAATAGAATAAATCCAAAAAAACCCACTCCGAGACATATACTGATCACACTGTCAAACATAGAAGAGAAGGAGCAAGTTCTGAAAGCAGCAAGAGAAAAGCAATTCACCACATACAAAGGAAACAGCATAAGACTAAGTAGTGACTACTCAGCAGCCACCATGGAGGCGAGAAGGCAGTGGCACGATATATTTAAAATTCTGAGTGAGAGGAATTTCCAGCCAAGAATACTTTATCCAGCAAAGCTCTCCTTCAAATTTGAGGGAGAGCTTAAATTTTTCACAGACAAAGAAATGCTGAGAGAATTTGCTAACAAGAGACCTGCCCTACTGGAGATACTAAAGGGAGCCCTACAGACAGAGAAACAAAGACAGGACAGAGAGACTTGGAGAAAGGTTCAGTACTAAAGAGATTCGGTATGGGTACAATAAAGGATATTAATAGAGAGAGGGAAAAATATGGCAAACATAATCCAAAGGATAAGATGGCCGATTCAAGAAATGCCTTCACGGTTTTAACGTTGAATGTAAATGGATTAAACTCCCCAATTAAAAGATATAGATTCGCAGAATGGATCAAAAAAATGAACCATCAATATGTTGCATACAAGAGACTCATCTTAGACACAGGGACACAAAGAAACTGAAAGTGAAAGGATGGAAAAAAATATTTCATGCAAGCTACAGCCAAAAGAAAGCAGGTGTAGCAATATTAATCTCAGATAAAATAGACTTCAAATGCAGGGATGTTTTGAGAGACAAAGAAGGCCACTACATACTAATAAAAGGGGCAATTCAGCAAGAAGAAATAACAATCGTAAATGTCTATGCACCCAATCAAGGTGCCACAAAATACATGAGAGAAACACTGGCAAAACTAAAGGAAGCAATTGATGTTTCCACAATAATTGTGGGAGACTTCAACACATCACTCTCTCCTATAGATAGATCAACCAGACAGAAGACCAATAAGGAAATTGAAAACCTAAACAATCTGATAAATGAATTAGATTTAACAGACATCTACAGGACATTACATCCCAAATCACCAGGATACACATACTTTTCTAGTGCTCACGGAACTTTCTCCAGAATAGATCATATGCTGGGACATAAAACAAGCCTCAATAAATTTAAAAAGATTGAAATTATTCAAAGCACATTCTCTGACCACAATGGAATACAATTAGAAGTCAATAACCATCAGAGACTTAGAAAATTCACAAATACCTGGAGGTTAAACAACACACTCCTAAACAATCAGTGGGTTAAAGAAGAAATAGCAAGAGAAATTGCTAAATATATAGAGACGAATGAAAATGAGAACACAACATACCAAAACCTATGGGATGCAGCAAAAGCAGTGCTAAGGGGGAAATTTATAGCACTAAACGCATATATTAAAAAGGAAGAAAGAGCCAAAATCAAAGAACTAATAGATCAACTGAAGAAGCTAGAAAATGAACAGCAAACCAATCCTAAACCAAGTACAAGAAAAGAAATAACAAGGATTAAAGCAGAAATAAATGACATAGAGAACAAAAAAACAATAGAAAGGATAAATATCACCAAAAGTTGGTTCTTTGAGAAGATCAACAAGATTGACAAGCCCCTAGCTAGACTGACAAAATCAAAAAGAGAGAAGACCCATATAAACAAAATAATGAATGAAAAAGGTGACATAACTGCAGATCCTGAAGAAATTAAAAAAATTATAAGAGGATATTATGAACAACTGTATGGCAACAAACTGGATAATGTAGAAGAAATGGACAATTTCCTGGAAACATATGAACAACCTAGACTGACCAGAGAAGAAATAGAAGACCTCAACCAACCCATCACAAGCAAAGAGATCCAATCAGTCATCAAAAAGCTTCCCACAAATAAATGCCCAGGGCCAGATGGCTTCACAGGGGAATTCTACCAAACTTTCCAGAAAGAACTGACACCAATCTTACTCAAACTCTTTCAAAACATTGAAAAAAATGGAACACTACCTAACTCATTTTATGAAGCTAACATCAATCTAATACCAAAACCAGGCAAAGA
Source organism: Choloepus didactylus (assembly GCF_015220235.1). NCBI lineage: Eukaryota > Metazoa > Chordata > Mammalia > Pilosa > Megalonychidae > Choloepus > Choloepus didactylus. Next base: position 59,294,732 of record NC_051310.1, on the reverse strand, counting down.
TGCTACAAAAAAGGAAAACTACCGGCCAATCTCCCTAATGAATATAGATGCAAAAATCCTCAACAAAATACTTGCAAATCGAATCCAAAGACACATTAAAAAAATCATACACCATGACCAAGTGGGGTTCATTCCAGGCATGCAAGGATGGTTCAACATAAGAAAATCAATCAATGTATTACAACACATTAACAAGTCAAAAGGGAAAAATCAATTGATCATCTCAATAGATGCTGAAAAAGCATTTGACAAAATCCAACATCCCTTTTTGATAAAAACACTTCAAAAGGTAGGAATTGAAGGAAACTTCCTCAACATGATAAAGAGCATATATGAAAAACCCACAGCCAGCATAGTACTCAATGGTGAGAGACTGAAAGCCTTCCCTCTAAGATCAGGAACAAGACAAGGATGCCCGCTGTCACCACTGTTATTCAACATTGTGCTGGAAGTGCTAGCCAGGGCAATCCGGCAAGACAAAGAAATAAAAGGCATCCAAATTGGAAAAGAAGAAGTAAAACTGTCATTGTTTGCAGATGATATGATCTTATATCTAGAAAACCCTGAGAAATCAACGATACACCTACTAGAGCTAATAAACAAATTTAGCAAAGTAGCGGGATACAAGATTAATGCACATAAGTCAGTAATGTTTCTATATGCTAGAAATGAACAAACTGAAGAGACACTCAAGAAAAAGATACCATTTTCAATAGCAACTAAAAAAATCAAGTACCTAGGAATAAACTTAACCAAAGATGTAAAAGACCTATACAAAGAAAACTACATAACTCTACTAAAAGAAATAGAAGGGGACCTTAAAAGATGGAAAAATATTCCATGTTCATGGATAGGAAGGCTAAATGTCATTAAGATGTCAATTCTACCCAAACTCATCTACAGATTCAATGCAATCCCAATCAAAATTCCAACAACCTACTTTGCAGACTTGGAAAAGCTAGTTATCAAATTTATTTGGAAAGGGAAGATGCCTCGAATTGCTAAAGACACTCTAAAAAAGAAAAACGAAGTGGGAGGACTTACACTCCCTGACTTTGAAGCTTATTATAAAGCCACAGTTGCCAAAACAGCATGGTACTGGCACAAAGATAGACATATAGATCAATGGAATCGAATTGAGAATTCAGAGATAGACCCTCAGATCTATGGCCGACTGATCTTTGATAAGGCCCCTAAAGTCACCGAACTGAGCCATAATGGTCTTTTCAACAAATGGGGCTGGGAGAGTTGGATATCCATATCCAAAAGAATGAAAGAGGACCCCTACCTCACCCCCTACACAAAAATTAACTCAAAATGGACCAAAGATCTCAATATAAAAGAAAGTACCATAAAACTCCTAGAAGATAATGTAGGAAAACATCTTCAAGACCTTGTATTAGGAGGCCACTTCCTAGACTTTACACCCAAAGCACAAGCAACAAAAGAGAAAATAGATAAATGGGAACTCCTCAAGCTTAGAAGTTTCTGCACCTCAAAGGAATTTCTCAAAAAGGTAAAGAGGCAGCCAACTCAATGGGAAAAATTTTTTGGAAACCATGTATCTGACAAAAGACTGATATCTTGCATATACAAAGAAATCCTACAACTCAATGACAATAGTACAGACAGCCCAATTATAAAATGGGCAAAAGATATGAAAAGACAGTTCTCTGAAGAGGAAATACAAATGGCCAAGAAACACATGAAAAAATGTTCAGCTTCACTAGCTATTAGAGAGATGCAAATTAAGACCACAATGAGATACCATCTAACACCGGTTAGAATGGCTGCCATTAAACAAACAGGAAACTACAAATGCTGGAGGGGATGTGGAGAAATTGGAACTCTTATTCATTGTTGGTGGGACTGTATAATGGTTCAGCCACTCTGGAAGTCAGTCTGGCAGTTCCTTAGAAAACTAGATATAGAGCTACCATTCGATCCAGCGATTGCACTTCTCGGTATATACCCGGAAGATCGGAAAGCAGTGACACGAACAGATATCTGCACGCCAATGTTCATAGCAGCATTATTCACAATTGCCAAGAGATGGAAACAACCCAAATGTCCTTCAACAGATGAGTGGATAAATAAAATGTGGTATATACACACGATGGAATACTACACGGCAGTAAGAAGGAACGATCTGGTGAAACATATGACAACATGGATGAACCTTGAAGACATAATGCTGAGCGAAATAAGCCAGGCACAAAAAGAGAAATATTATATGCTACCACTAATGTGAACTTTGAAAAATGTAAAACAAATGGTTTATAATGTAGAATGTAGGGGAACTAGCAGTAGAGAGCAATTAAGGAAGGGGGAACAATAATCCAAGAAGAACAGATAAGCTATTTAACGTTCTGGGGATGCCCAGAAATGACTATGGTCTGTTAATTTCTGATGGATGTAGTAGGAACAAGTTCACTGAAATGTTGCTATATTATGTAACTTTCTTGGGGTAAAGTAGGAACATGTTGGAAGTTAAGCAGTTATCTTAGGTTAGTTGTCTTTTTCTTACTCCCTTGCTATGGTCTCTTTGAAATGTTTTTTTATTGTATGTTTGTTTTCTTTTTAACTTTTTTTTTCATACAGTTGACTTGAAAAAAGAAGGGAAAGTTAAAAAAAAAAAAAAAAAAAAAAAAGAAAAAAGACAAACAAGGGAAAAAAAAAAAAAAGATGTAGTGCCCCCTTGAGGAGCCTGTGGAGAATGCAGGGGTATTCGCCTACCCCACCTCCATGGTTGCTAACATGACCACAGACATAGGGGACTGGTGGTTTGATGGGTTGAGCCCTCTACCATAAGTTTTACCCTTGGGAAGACGGCTGCTGCAAAGGAGAGGCTAGGCCTCCCTGTATTTGTGCCTAAGAGTCTCCTCCTGAATGCCTCTTTGTTGCTCAGATGTGGCCCTCTCTCTCTGGCTAAGCCAACTTGAAAGGTGAAATCACTGCCCTCCCCCCTACGTGGGATCAGACACCCAGGGAAGTGAATCTCCCTGGCAACGTGGAATATGACTCCCGGGGAGGAATGTAGACCCGGCATCGTGGGATGGAGAACATCTTCTTGACCAAAAGGGGGATGTGAAAGGAAATGAAATAAGCTTCAGTGGCAGAGAGATTCCAAAACGAGCCGAGAGATCACTCTGGTGGGCACTCTTACGCACACTTTAGACAACCTTTTTTAGGTTCTAAAGAATTGGGGTAGCTGGTGGTGGATACCTGAAACTATTAAACTACAACCCAGAACCCATGAATCTCGAAGACAGTTGTATAAAAATGTAGCTTATGAGGGGTGACAGTGGGATTGGGAATGCCATAAGGACCAAACTCCACTTTGTCTAGTTTATGGATGGATGTGTAGAAAAGTAGGAGAAGCAAACAAACAGACAAAGGTACCTAGTGTTCTTTTTTACTTCAATTGCTCTTTTTCACTCTAATTATTATTCTTGTTATTTTTGTGTGTGTGCTAATGAAGGTGTCAGGGATTGATTTAGGTGATGAATGTACAACTATGTAATGGTACTGTAAACAATCGAAAGTACAATTTGTTTTGTATGACTGCGTGGTATATGAATATATCTCAATAAAATGATGATTAAAAAAAAAATAATAAAAATAAAAATAATAATGGAAAAAAAAAAAAAAAAGAGATCTGCAAAAATGTAAAACAACTATCATTCTTCTAATTTTTTTTAAATAGTGTTTTTCATCAAAAAATGTTTATATTAACTTGTAGTTTATTATTTTTAATGAATTAATATAGATTGTTAGTTTTAATTTCTAATGCAAGATCAGTAAATCTGTAGGCCTATGTAATTTTTAAGACTATAAAGGGATCGAGACCAAATAGTTTGAGAACCACTATATTAAAGTAATAGTTAATAACTCAAAAAAAAAAAAAAAAAAAAAAAAAAAAAAATATATATTCAGTAAGAGAGAACTAAGGACAAAATCTCATGTTTCTATGGGCACAAGAAAATACCAAAGAAGATTTATTCAATAATATATTTAGGAGAAAAACCTGGGTCGTTCAGTTCAGCATTAAAGCAGCTACAAGAGGAGTATGTATAAAAATGAAGGAATGGTCACCACGCCAATTACTCCTGAGAGATGAGCGAGAATAGAGATAGAGAAAAGACCATTGGAATTGCTGTCTTAGACCTTGGTAACCTTAGGAATGTCGTTTCAGGTGAGTGTGGGTGGGGTAGGAGTCGGTGGGGGGCGGGAATCTCCATTGTAATAGATTATGGCAATGTTGTTCAAAGTGTAGTCCCTAGACCCAGCCACATCAGCATTACCTGGGAAATTATTTCTGCAAATCCTTGGCCCCCTTCCCAGACCAAGAGAGGTGGGCAGCAATCTGTGGTTTATCAAGCCCTCCAGGTGATTTTGATGACCACTAAAGTTTGGGAACCACTGGATTAAGGGAATGCATAGTGAGGCTGTCGAGACCTGGAGACTCTAGGTGTTAAATCTGATTGTTGAAGGGTCTATAGACCCAGGGTACATCATTCTCAAAGGCATCCTTATTTATCTTGACAGACAAAGGCAGCCTCATCATTAGGTTGGGTATGATTTGGGGGATGAAATGTCTATTCAGCAACTTATTTTGCATGTTTTTGTCCAAGTCCATTTAGTCACTAGAGACTTTTGGGGTTTGAGAGTTATCCCTTCAGGCCAGTTTTTTTTTTATTATGGTTATATCTTAAGCCAGGAAAGGCAAATAGATTTTATCTTGTGTGTCACGTTTGTCTAAGAATGGAATTCTGTATTTAGGCCAATTGTAAGGCCACTTCCACTGGAGAGAGAACCATGATTAGCAATGTCTACCATAGGCACAAGAAGAAGGGAGTAGGTACACATGTTATGTATTTACTATTTCTGCCTTAAATCTCTATCAAGATCTTCAGGACATGAGATATTTTGGAAAGAAACAGACACCTGGAGAAAGAACAGAAACAGTGAGAAAATGCCCTGGGTGGGAAAGCATTTCACAATTTTTCCTGGGGCTACCATATTTACTTCTAATGCATGTTCCTTCTACCCAATACCCAAATGGATGCACACATTTTGGTAAAATTTTAGGAAATGTTAAGAAACCTTGGAGTTTAAGAAAAGAGAGGGAAAACCTGCTATTGCTGATTAGAAATGTAAGAATTTATAGTTAGTGTCTGCTGCTCTCTTCTGGAATCTACTTCTTGCCTTTAGTTTTCCCTACTGTGCAGACAGAGCTCCCAAATTAGATCATGGCCAGGAACAGCTGTAACTGTTCTTTTCCTACAGGTCCTCTAGGCTCCCAAGACATTTCAGACCAACCCTGTGCCTAGGAAGCTTTGTGTATTCATCCACATTAAAAACAGTTTAATTTGCACACTGAGCAGTATTCCTTCATGAACAGCCTGTAATCCTACTTACCATCCCAGTCAGGGGAGTTATTTTACATATTTTACCCTGGTGGTAGCCTCATGACTATTTTAAGGCAAAAATCTTACAGGCTATTGTAAAGAGTAATTAAATGTCACACCTGGCATAAGACAGAACCAAATAATGTGACTAAAGGATGAGGTTTAGGCTCCCTTTGAATTAGATTTCAAAAAATGTTTTTCCTACCCAAACTTTAAAAGTTGGAGTCAGTGGCAAGTCTTTGAGTTTGTATGGAAGATCATCTATTCAACTGGCAATATAGATAATGAATCTGGGACATATATGGAAGAATATGGGATTGGGGACAGGAGATGTATGTTTTAATCTTGGCTATAGTACTAGTTTGTGTTTTGGAGAAAGTTCCTTAATCTCTCTTGGTATCAGTTTCTGGATCTGAAAAAATTAAGGAATTGAGCAAGGTACTCTATAATATGCTTCACAGTTCTAGGATATTAGCTATGTATATGAGTTTGTCATTATTTGACCTCAACACATCATTGTCCTAGACTCATTTAGTTGAGTCTCCCCCTCTTGCTGCTGGTTCTGCTTTCTCTCTTTTTGCCCAGGAAGTTCTTGCTCCTTAGGTCTTGTAAGCTGTGCCCATGTCTGGCTCCATATTCTCTTGCACGGTGCTCTGTGATATCCTATCTTTTGGCACAGCGAACGAGAAGTCTTCATGGTATAATTTAAAATAAAATATAAGGTCACATCCATTTCAAAGGGCTGCCCAGAATGCCCGAAACATCTATTATTATTTACTCCTTGGGCTTAAGGCATTCAAACATTGTCTGTACATTAATTTACATTTCTTGAGGCCATACTATATGACATGAATTGTGCCAGGAGGCATGACCCAATCTATGCTCTTTGGAGTTTACAAAGTAACAGATACACTATCTGAAAGGAGTCATGTGATGATAATATTTCTGGAGTTATTTTTGAGCAAAGGAGTGACTACTGAAGGCAAACTGTTGCAGAAAAGTAAACCAGTATGGTAGGAGGTGATTCTGGTTTGCTTCTGGGATTGGAACCTAGAAGAACGAGACAGATACAATTTTTCCAATGCTGTGGGAATTGGAGGAAAACATGAATTCCCATTTGAAAAGAAATTCAGTCTTCTTTATTCCATATGTAACTCAAATTAATTTTTTAATAAACTCTTTCAAAGTTGAGATGCTACCAAGCCTGCTTTAATGAATACATAAGACACGTTTATGGAGAAAGTATCCAATATAGTGTTACAGTCCTCTGGCCGAAAAATACTACCTCTGCCCATATCATATGCATATGCTCTTCATTTGCTTAGGGAATCTATATCCATAAGGCAAAGATAGATCTCAGCCTGGACAACATCATATACTGAATTAGTGGAATTGAAATGAATGAGACATTAGCATTGTTCACTCATGAAAGTCAGTGGGTAGAAAGCAGTGCAAAATGCTCAGTCGTTAGTAGTCGTGAGAGGGTACAAGTGTGAATATTATATCTTGTGTAAGGCTGTTACTTACACACCATTAGGATCTAAGAACTACTGAACCTTTTAAGAGAACATCATTCTAAAGATTAGATGGAGAATATCTTACACTTTTAGCTATTTTTTTAAACACAAAATAATCAGACTTAAGTTTGCTGAGCCATTGGGAAGCAAGACAGAGTTTCAGAAATAATCAGGGTATACTAGCAGGACTCTGAAAAAACTTGTGCACTTGTAAACTTGGCAGGCCTTAGCTGTGAATGGTTGCACCAGACCAGATGAACTGTTGGGAATGTTGAGAGAGCCAGGGAGAGAACGTGCTTATTTCTGCTGCCTGAGAGAAGGAAAAAATAATCCAAATGACAGACATCCAACAGGATGGTGGTTCAGTACTTGGAAAGCAGTGAGACTGAAAACCACCTGTGGTTGGTAATGGAAAGCAAACATCTTTTTAATTTTAATTTTAATTTTATTTTTAAGTACTATTTTGGGCCTCACACCCCAAGTAAAATACCAGAGGCCCAGAGGTGGACAGTTGCCTATGTGTCATGAAGAGTAAGCCCTTATGACTCATACACAGTTCAGGGTCCCATGAATTAGAAAGATGTGAATATACTGGATTGAATTCAAAGAAAAAATATGCAAAAGTATAACAACTGGTTTAAGAGGACAGATTAAGAGGACTAAATATGTTTGCCTTGGATGAAGAATGATAAAAAGGGGGATATAATAGCCATCTGCAGGTCCTTGAGGAGTTGAAACTCAAACTAAATAAGGAGAGGAACTGTTTGGGGTGGTGAACAGAGGCACAGTTATGCCTGACATGATGAAATTGAGAAAAGGAAAACAGCCTTAATGTCAGGAAAATATTTTCTACCCAAGTTCCATAAATCTGCCAAGGGAAGTGGTAGAGGTCTTATTATTTGAAATCACTTAAAACTAGATTGGATAAACCACTCATATTTTTCAGCCCCCACCCCCTCCACCACTTCTGGTTTCTCTATCTAAAAATCTATGTTTTTTAGTTCTCATTGGTATTTGTAAGTTCTCTAAATTAAGTGTTCCCTGTAAAATTCTTGAATGTATTTTTACACCTCTTTTTCATTTTAAAATAAGGAATAAGAGTTAGATTCATTGGAAAAAAGTCAGCAGGATGCTTATTACATTTTTTCCTCCTTCCTGAGTTTATTTCTTAAATTGCTTTGTTCAAGCCTATTTTGGAAACAGTCTTTTCTTGTTTGTTTTCACTTTTAGATCGAAATTGCAGCCAGAGTGATTTTGATTGGATACTTCAAAATACTTAAGAATAAAATGACTCCAATGGAATTAAATTAGGAATCAATAACAGAAGGAAATTTGGGAAACTCACAAATATGTGGAAATTAAATAACACACTCCTAAATAACTAATGAGTCAAAAACTAAATCTCAACAGAAATTAGAAGATATTTTGGAATTAATGCAAATGAAAGCATAACATGCCAAAATGTATGCAATGCAGCTATGCAGTACTCAGGGAGAATTTATAGCTATACATGCTAATATTAAAAAAGAAGAAAGTCTCAAATCAGTAACCTAACTTTCACCTTAAGATACTAGAGAAAGACGAGAAAACTAAGCCTAAACCAAGCAGAAGGAAAGAAATAATAAAGACTTGAGTGGAAATAAATGATACAGAGAATAGAAAAACCATAGAAAAATCAATGAAATGCAAAGCTATATCCTCAAAAAGATCCATGAAATTGAGAAATCTGTAGCTAGATGGAACAAAGAAATGAGAGAAGACTCATATTACTAAAATTAGGAATGAAAGAGGGACATCACTACCAAATTTACAGACATAAAGATTTATAAGGGAATGCTATGAACAATTGTATGACAACAAATTAGATAACCTAGATGAAATGGACACATTCCTAGAAAAACACAAATTACAATAACTGATTTAAGAAGAAGTAATAGAAATCTGAATAAACCTATACAAGTAAAGAGATTGAATTAGTAACCACCCCTTCCCCCCCCCCCCCCCCCCCCCCCCCCGCCAAACACACACACAAACACACAAAAAGCCCAAGACCAGATGGCTTTACTGGTGAATTCTACCAAACATTTAAATAAGAATTAACACCAATCCTTCCAAACCTTTCCACAAAATAGAAGAGGAGGAAACACTTCCTAATTCATTCTTTGAGGGCAGCATTATGCTCTGGTATCAAAACCAGACAAAGATATCAAAAGAAAATAAAACTACAGATTAATATCCCTTATGAATATAGAAGCAAAATTTCTCAACAAAGTACCAGAAAAAATCCAGCAGCATATAAAAAAGATTATACCCTAAGACAAAGTGGGATTTATCTCAGGAATGCAAGGGTTAAACCACCTGAAAACCAAGTATTTGTAACAGTAATTCAATTTAATACACCGTACTAAGAGAATAAAGGACAAAACCATATCATCATCTCAACAGATACAGAAAAAGCATTTGACAAAATTCAACACCCTATTATGATAAAAATGTTCAATGAACTAGGAATAGAAGGAAACTTCCTTAACTTAAAGGGCACCTATGGGAAATCCCCAATTAACATGATTCTTACTCTTTTTTTTTAATTCAATTTTATTGAGATATATTCACATACCATGCAGTCATACAAAGCATACACTCAATTGCTCACAGTACCATTATATAGTTGTGCATTCATCACTAAAATTAATTTTTAAACATTTTCATTACCACACACACACAAATAAAAGAATAAAAATTAAAGTGAAAAAGAACAAAATAATACTGGGTGCCTTTTTTTTTTTTTTTTTTGCCCCCGTTTTTCTACTCATCCATCCATACACTGGACAAAGGGGAGTGTGGTCCATATGGCTTTCCCAATCACATTGTCACCCCTCATAAGCTACATTTTTATACAGTCGTCTTCAAGATTCAAGGGTTCTGGATTGTAGTTTGATAGTTTCAGGTATTTACTTCTAGCTGTTCCAATTCATTAGAAACTAAAAAGAGTTGTCTATAATTGTGTGTAAGAGTGCCCACCAGAGTGACCTCTTGGCTCCTTTTGGAATCTTTCTGCCACTGAAGCTTATTTCGTTTCCTTTCACATCCCCCTTTTTGTCAAGAAGACGTTCTCCATCCCACGATGCTGGGTCTAGATTCTTCCCTGGGAGTCATATTCCATGTTGCCAGGGAGATTCACTCACCTCGGTGTCAGATCCCACATAGAGGGGAGGGCCGTGATTTCACCTGCCAAGTTGGCTTAGCTAGAGAGAGAGGGCCACATCTGAGCAACAAAGAGACATTCAGGAGGAGATTCTTAGGCATAATTATAGGGAGGCCTAGCCTCTCCTTTGCAGCAACAGTCTTCCCAAGGGCAAGTCCTGTGGTAGAGGACTCAGCCCATCAAGCCACCAGTCCCCTATGTGTGTGAGCACATCAGCAACCATTGAGGTTGGGAAGCCCAACACCCCTGCATTCTCCTCTAGCTCCTCAGGGGTGCTCTGCATATTTTTTCCATTGTTTTTTTTTTTTTTTTTTTTTTTTAATTAACTCTTTTTTTTAAATTAACTATATCAAAAAAATTTAAAAAAATACAATAAAAAACCATTTCAAACAAACCATAACAAGGGAGTAAGAAAAAAACAACTAACCTAAAATAACTACTTTACTTCCAGCATGTTCCTACTCTACCCCAAGAAAATAACCTAATATAATGACATTTCTGTGAACTTGTGATACTTAATATTGAAAGATTGTATGTTTTCCCCCTAAGATCAGGAACAAGAAAATGGTGTCTGCTCCATCACTTCTATTCAAGATTGCACAGGAGGTGTTAGCCAGGGCAGTTAGACAAGAAAAGTAAACAAAAGGCATCCAGATTGTAAGGGAAAAGTTTAAACTATATCTATTTGCAGATGACATGGGCTTGTATTTGGAAAATCCTAGGGAATCCACTAAATTCTGTTAGAAATAATAAGTGAATTTACCAAGGTTGCAGGATACAAGATCAATATACAAAATTAATTGTATCTCTATATATTAGCAATGAACATTCTAAAAATGAGATTAGAAAAATAATTCCATTTACAATAGCATGAAAGGAATAAAATACTTAGGTATAAATTTAACAAAAAGTGCCAAACTTGTGCACTGAAAACTTAAAATAAGTTGCAAGGAATTAAAGAAGGTCTAAACAAATGAAAGACATCCCATATTCATGGATTGGAATACTTAACATTGTTAAGATGGCAATACTCCTCAAACTGATCTCCAGAGTCACTGCAATCACTAATAAAATTCCAGTTAGCTTTTTTTTCCTTTGGCAGAAACTGATAAGCTGATCATAAAATTCATATGGAAATGGAAAGGACCCAGAGTAGTCAAAATAATCTGGAAGAAAGAAAAGCAAAGTTGGAGAACTCACGCTTCTTCATTTCAAAACTTGCTGCAAAGCAGCTGTAATCAAGATAGTGTGGTAACGGTATAAGGATATACATATAGGTCAATGGAATATAAATGAGAGTCCAGAAATAAACCCTTACATTTATGGTCAATTGATCTTTGACAAGGGTGCCAAGAAAGTTTGATAGGGAAAGAATAGTCATTTCAACTAATGGTGCCAGGACAACTGAATGTCCTCAAGCAAAAGAATAAATTTGGACCCCTGCTTCAAACCACAGACAAAAATTAACTGAAAATTTAATCATAGATCTAAATGTAAGAATTGAAACTATAAAACTTTTAGAAGAAAACACAGAAGCAAATATTTGTGACTCTGGATAAGGCAGTGGTTTTTAAAATATGAAATCAAAATCACAAGTAACAAAAGAAAAATAGACAAATTGAATTAAACAAAAAGGTTAATAGTACACTTATAAAAATTTTCTTTCATGTATTATACCAATATATCATACAAATACTAGGTGTAATAATAGGTTGGTATATGGGAACTGTGTATTTTATATTTTTGATGCATGATATTTCTATAAGCCTATAACTTCTCTAACAAAAAGTTATTAATAAAAAAGAAAAAAATTAAAACCTTTGTTCCATGAACAGTATCACCAAGAAAATAAAAATACCATTCACAGAATGGGAGAAAATATTTGCAAATCATATGTCTGATAAAGGACTTGTATCCAGAATATATAAACCATTCATACAACTCAATAATGAAAAGACAAATAACCCAATTTAAAAATGGGCAAAGGATCTGAATAGACATTCTCCAAAGAGGATATACAAATGGCCAAAAAAGTACATGAAAAGAAGCTCAACATCATTAGTCATTAGGGAAATGAAAATAAAAACCACAGTGAGATGTCCCTTTATACCAACACAGATAGCTACATTTAAAAATACAGAGAATAATAACTGTTTCGAGAGGATGTGGAGAAATTGGAACCTTCATACATTTCCGATGGGAATGTAAAGTGATGCAGTGCAGCTGCTGTGGGTAACAATTTGGCAGTTTCTTAAAATGTTAAACATAGAGTTAGCATATGACTCAGCAGTTCCACTCTTAGCAAGGGAATTGAAAACATAAGTCCACTCAAACACTTGTACACAAATGTTTACAAAAGATTTAATCATAACAGCCATCGTGGAAACAACCAAAATGTCCATCAACAGATGGATGGATGAACAAAATGTGGAACATTATTCAACAATAAAAAGGAATGAAGTACTGATACATGATACAATGTGGATGAAACTTGAAAACATTATGCTAAATGAAAGAAGCCATTCATGAAAGACTATACATTGTTTAATTCAATTTACAATGAAATATCCAGAAGTCAAATCTATAGAGACAAAGTAGATTAGTGGTTTTCAGGGATGGGTGTTCAGGGGAAAATAGGGGAGAAGAAAATGTTCTAAAATTAGATTGTGGTGATGGTTGTACAACCTTGTAAATATATGAAAAACTACTGAATAGTATACTTCAAATGGATAGATTGTATGGTATGTGAATTATATCTCAATAAAGCTGTTTTATAAAAAAGACAAAAAGGACTCCATGGTGCTGGGCATCACTAAGATAATTATGAAAATAGTTAAAATTAAAAAGCTTCTCTCTCTTTTTCCCACCGTCTCTCCCTCTGTATCTCTCCTCTTTCTTTATCTCTTTGTCTCTCTCTTTCTCTGTTTCTTTTATAACTTATTCTAAAAAAGACAAAACTTATGACTCATAAATAACCGAATGTAGGTTACTGACTTTGTGTAACCAAGATAAGGAAAACAGCCGAGAAGTCAGGAAAATATTTCTCACACAAATTATATAAATATGCAGAGAGAAGTGGTACAAGTCTTGATATCTGAATTCACTTAAAACTAGACTGGAAAAACCACACACCTACTCCAATGGGTGAGGTGGGAAAGAGGGATGACAGCATGATTTTTTGCCTTGACATGGGATGGGAGGCCCAGATTGAGGTGTTGGTCCTATGACTGCAGATGTCACATTTATACCTCTCCCAAGAATAGATTCTGAGTTCCCTTCAGCTAGGCTGGTTGGAAGCGAATTTAATATAGTGGCATCCCAATCCCTGACATTGCAATAGAACATTTCAAATGAGGTCCTGGCATCCCAGGAATGGGGGAAAACCCTTTCGCAACTACCTGAAATATAACAGAATATAAACCTGATAGTTCTTGAAAACAATTCTGTATATTGTGAAATACAAAATCACATTCACAGGATAGACACTAGAATTGAAGTGTTATCTCCTACTGCTACATCTTCTATTACAGTTCACTAGGCAGTGTTTTTTACTACACCTGACTTTGGGAAGTCAGAGAGCTTTGCTCTCACAAAATCTTTCCAATTTTGTTTGCTGATGCCTGGCATTCCTTTGGTAGAAAATAAGGCCTTTCACTCCATAAGCAAAGCTAATAGGCTTAAGTGTGTGACATAACTCGGAATTAATACTTGAGGCTAAATATTTTCATCAGAGGATAGCAGACAATAGGGCATTTCCTTCTAGGCTGGGCCTGAAGGATTGAGAAAGCTTGAAGGCCCTGAGTGCTGAGGGAGGCAGAGGTGGGAAAAGAAGATGGTGGCAGGCCTTAGAAACTTAGGCGTTAGCCTGAGAAACTTAGTCATGAGCAAACAAAGAAGGAGATTCTTTAGCAGGATAGTTACGTGATAAGATCAATGACTGAGGCCATTTTTATAGCACATTCAACAGACAAGATTGGGCAAATGTGATGAGGCAACCACTTTGAAAGATGTTGCCATAATCCAGACATGGAATAGGGTTGTATTTGCAGACATGATAAGGGAAGGGATGAACTTAGGAGAGGTGGTGTAAAAACGAATCTCCACCTTGGAGGTGGTTCTAGAACCTTCTAGGCTCTCTCCAAGAGTAGCACAAACCTATCGTAATTAGGAGAAGGAATCACTGTGATCATTTTTTCCAACTCTTCTCCCCCAAAGCCTTCAATATTTTCTTAATACCTGCAAGATAGAATCCAAACTCCACAACAGTGCTACAATGTTCTTTGCCATCTGGTTCCTGCCTATCTCCCAGCGATGGTTTGGAAGTGTATGTACCCCAGAAAAACATGTTCTTAAACTTAATCCATTTCCATGGGTGTGAACCCACTGTAAGTGGGACTGTTTGATGAGGCTATCTCAGTTAAAGTGTGACCTACCTCAGTCAGGATGGATCTTAAATCCTCTTATTGGAGTCTTTTATAAGAGAATGAAATTCAGGCAGAGAGAGAAAAAGCCACAGGGAGCATCCAGAAGCTGAAGTTCAACGGAACTCAGAAGAGAATGGAGAGACAAGGAGATGCTGCCATGTGCCTTGCCAGGTGGCAAGCTGTGAACCAAGGATGGCTGGCAGCCAGCCTCAGAAGCCACAGTCTTCGGGGAAAAAGCATCACCCTTATGATACCTTGACTTGGACTTCTATTTTACCCTCAAAACTGTGAGCTAACAAATTCCCATTGTTTAACCCAATCCATTTCTTGGTATTGGCTTGAGCAGCCCAGGAAACCAAAACACTCCTCAACCCATCTCTCTCCACTGCTCACCTCAATGCTCCAGCCACCATGAACAACTCTTTTCACTGCTGGGTTTTGTAAGGAATGCCTCTCCGGGGAGTGTTCCTTCTTTTTTCTTCTACCTTCTGCCTCTTTCCTTCCCAAATTGGGGTAATTCCTTTGCATGCCTGAGATCCAAATTTAGACATAATTTTCCTCAGAAACTCTCCTGACAACTGTCCCTTACCTCCATCTGGGCTAATTGTCCTCCCATGTGCCTCTTTATCATCCTGCCTTAATACAATAGTGTTCCACTTGAGCACAAACTACTCTGTACTGAGTGACTCTCAAATTTGGGTGGGCACAAATATCATCTCCAGGGCAGACTTGCAGGTTCCAGACCGAAGACTCTGATGTAGTATAGCTTGGTTGAGCCCGCACTTTAGAAACACTGATGTACTGTAGTTGGTGGTTTATTTCTAAGTGTCCCCGACTAGACTGTGGCTCTGTTAGGGCAGAGGCCATTATAATCCTAACACACAGCACAGTGCCTAATACGGTACAAATACTTACTAGCAAGTAGATGATGTGGGAACAGGGAGAGTTAAAAAAAATGGCCCAAGACTGCATGTTCAGGGAACAAGGAGGTAATGGAAAAAATGGGAAGAGGTGTCTATTTGTGGGAGAGGATGATGAACACCCACATGCTAATTTCAGACAACAGGTGGGGACTCTAAGGCGGTGCCCAGTCCTCCTTGCTTCTGTCTGGCACTGACTATGATGTGGAAAATGTCTCTGGCCTACTTACGTTACCTATGCGCTCCCAAGGACTCAGAAGTGTATTTTCCCCAAAGGCAGCATATAATTTTGAGAATCACAATCATTTTTTCCATGTTCTTTTGAAGACTATAAAATAATTTTAGACGCAATAGTAATTCTAGGTCCTTGCTTACCCTTGACCTTTGAAGTCTGATTCAAAATATCACACACCTCTCAGCCCAGATGTTGGCAAGTTAATGACACATTACTACAGGAAAGAGCTCGGTTTCATTTGCACAAGGAGCTGGAAATCTTTGGTAATGTTATCTTACCTCGATTTTCTTTTTTTTTTTTTTTTTTTTTTTTGAGGACACAACTGAAGCACAGTTTTGCAAGCCAAAAAGTGAAGGATTGGGAAAACGAATGAAGTTTCTCAGTGTTTTTGTAACAATGTTCATGCAATAGGTATAAGAATTCTTCAAAACCCATAGTGACTTCCATCTTAAGAGTAAAGAAGAGAATTTCCAACTAGTGAGTCTGAAGGTTTTCTGTTTTATTTTGTTTTTCAGAGCATGAGCTCCTTTTACCTATTTCCTACATCCAGTCCCCTTGGTTTCTAAATGGTAGGATTCACACTGAACTAATTACCAAACCTGCCCATCAATAACTCTTAATGAAAACTCCTTACTCTTATAACCATGATAGATAACTTGCATAGGACAAAATCTACCTCAAGAAAAATATTTCTTTCTAAGGTAAGTGGTCAACAAATCCAGCTAATGCCATTTGGTACTTACAGATTGCTGTGAATGGTAATGATTGGTGTATACTGCCTAAGATTTCCTCTTGGGTAGAAAGTTCCTTGAGGACATGGGATTTGTATCCTCCCAGCAACTCGTACAATGTCTTACATTAACTAAGTGCTTAATAAATATCTGTTGAATGGATAAATTAATTGATAGTAACTTTTAGCTAGTTAGCAAGCAGTGCTGGACTCGTACAGAGCAGTGAATACTGGTGAATTAAATTTAAGACATTGCCCCCTGACACATCCCTGGTAAACCTGGTTAATCATGGCCTGAATTGTCTTAGGTACCTTCTCCTGGCAGGTGTGTTGTCTCCAGGTACGGACTGTGCTTAGTATGGAAGCTTCTTTGGGTAAGTGGGAAATCTCAGGTTGAAAAAGTTAGAAGAACTAAACTTGAGGTTCCATAACATGCTGGTGGCAGAGCAGAGGCCAGAAATCTTTCTGACAGAATAGAGGATTTCTTGAAAGGCATTACAAAGATGCGGCTTTTTAATGAGAGAATGTTTTCTTACATGAAAACTTTAACTTCATTTTTTGAATTGGGAAATTTTTTCCCTTGCTTTCCTTTCACTGGCTTCATATGGGAACCTCTACTTATGAACCCTCTGTTCTTTTTAATAATAGTTTTCCAGTAAGGTTTCTTCATCCTGGGGAGTCCAACAACCCACATTATGCTCGATTTAGACTCCTGTCATCTACCCTACCTCCCCCCTGCCACACACTGCTCAATGTAAAAGTGCAAATGCCTAGCCAGGAGCAAGGCATTGTTTCGCTTGGCTGTTTAAAGATGTCATCCTTTCTTTCCATAATAGCTTAATGCTTTCTCCTGCCCCTTATGATCCTTTATGTATAACCTCCTCAAACTCAAAGAAAACTTATCTGCTGATTCTAAAATGTATTTGGTATGTGTGTGTGGGGGGGGAATGTCCTCAAATGATGAAGTTCTCTTGACTGAGAACAACTATGAGAGAGGCCTCCTCCAAACTTGATTATGCATCTCATGTTTAAAATAAACTCACAGTGTCATCATATGCTGACTCTTCCATATAGCAACACAATGACAAGACATATTAGCACAAAGACAAGACAATTAGCATAATTGCTGCTCTAAGCTGAAAATATGCTCACATAATATTTTTTTGCACTCTCCTGTTCTCCAGCACGTGCTGGAGCAGCAGCCAGTGTGGCCAGCAGCACCTGCAATCACTGGCAAGGTGAACTTGGCAGCTGTACCGCCAGATGCCAAGCTTTATCCTGGTCCAATAATAGTGTCTGGGTTGCACACTGACTTCCTGATGATATATGTATCTGCACTGCCCTCACAGCACTCCTGGAGGACTTGGCTAGCGCTGGCTGCTGACCATCCATCTCTGGGGAAGGGAGTGGACTCCCCTGGCCCTTTCCTAGGACAAAGAAATTCTGTGGTAGAAATTGCTTTTAGGATTAGAAAGACCTTTTCTGGAGGCTGAATGCCTGCTCCTTTTAGTGACTGTTGTTTGCATCCAAACATCCTTGATTTTTCTCTTGGTGCCTTCTCATCCTCTCAGGCAGACACTTCCTCCAAATGACAGCTGATCCTCCCACATCCCTGCTATGTGATGGGAACAGTTGGAAGCTTTAGTCCACTAGCCAAATGGCTTTGAAAAGGCAGATGGTTCTACTTCATTTTTGGTACAGCATGTACGGAAGGGTCTTAACTAGCCCCTGTGAGGGCCAAATCAGCATGAACAATCTAAATTTCTCACTTCAATCACAGTGATTTCCTGTGCTGGGTAGATATCAGAAAGAAGTATTGTTATTAAGTTCCTTTGAAAGCAGGCACTTGTCCAAGAAAGAAGGTCCTCCTGAAGTGGGTGATAAATGAGGTTTTCTCATAAATTCTATCAATATTATATTTATGTTGGGAAATTGGGCAGATGTTAGTGAGCAAGAGAGCCCTTTAGTAGATAAGTGTAAGGCTTTGGAGTCAAGTGGCCTGAGTTTGAAGCCTGGTTCTACACTTACTATTTGTCCTTGGACAAGTTACTTAACCTTTTTGATTCTTGGTTCCTATCTATAAAATGGTGATAAAATAGTTAGTTATCATAATCTTTGAAGGCACTGCATTTGGAGATCAAATGTGAAAAAGTGTGAAATGCACTTAGTGTCTGACATGAGGTTAATACTCACTAAATATGTTAAGAATATATATTTTTCTGGTCCCTTTCAAGGCATTAGCATGCACATGTGACTAAACTCTTCAACGTAGCTGGCAGCATGGATGGCTTAAGTGCCTTAAGTAAGTTGCTTTGAGGTCCAATTCCCTAACTTGAGTGGCTGCACTGGCCCATTTTACTGTTGCGCAACTTAAAATTTTCAGCTTCGACCTCGATGACAAGTTCGTGTAACATGCTGCAATCCTCCTTGTAATTGTGGTTGGACAAAAAGAATCCATGGGATAATGATATGACTTTCTCCCTCCTTGCTCAACGCTGTGGTATAGGAGGAAGAGGCCTCTCCAGAAAGCACTTTGAGAATGGCGAGAACACGTGTGTTGGTTTGTCTTAGGACACTTAGTTCTTGGATTCTACTCCTGGTGGGCTTGGTTAGGGCTGTTGGGCTGATGTTCACTCTATAGGAGATAGATAGAATCCAGTGCTATTCAAGCAAGTGTGATTCATGACCATTAAAGCTTTTGCAGAAATGTTAATGTTTGTGAAGTCCTCTGAGGTTCATATTTTTTGTGTTACCATTCCAGTTACCAAAATTGAATTGCTGCTCTTTTGACTAGAATTTCTTATTCCTTTAGTGGTAGCTAGTCTGGGACTGTACTTGATTAAGGGGACATACCTTCCTTCCAAATTCTTCCTTCACCAATCTTCATCTGCTTAACAACCTGAAGGGTTTTCTGGATTTTTCACTGAAATCTGAGAGGACCAGTTAAAGGGTCAGTGTATTCTCCATTAATCTGAGCAAGCTGGCCACTATTTCCTTTCCCTTCACCCACTTCATCAATGCTACCTTTAAAGGCAGCAGAGGCCTACACCAAAGCTTCTCAATATACACATGAATCACCTGGGATCTCTATTAAGATGCAGATTCTGACTTAGGAGGTCTTGGCTGGGCCTGGGAGTCTGCATTTTAACAAGCTTCCAGGTGATGGTCATGCTGCTAGAGTGCAGATCCAGAGATCAAGTACAACTTGATCCCAAGTTATACTGGAAGGTCTGTATGGAGCCAAATTCTCCAAACGTTTATTTAGTCTTTCAGCAAATCTAACTTTTTCTCCCTGAATCCTTATGTGGAACTTTCAGATCAATCTATCTTTCAGCAGCACTAAACGCTGTAGATTTATGCAGCCCTAACTTAGCTCAACTTTCCTCAATTAGTTTATATCATGCTGATATTTATCATCCACTTAGAATTTCAATCCTTGCATATGTAGCTACTGCTGCAACAAGCCATATCTACAAAGATAGACATTTATAGTCAGCTGCAGTGACTCCCTTGGGGCCATCTTGCTTTTGCTGCTTTTTGGCTCCTGAGCTTCCTTTTGTTGATTTCACCATCACATTCAAAACTTTGTAAAACTCAATGATACATACAACCTCTCAGTTTCCCATTTTGGTGTGTCTGGCATTGGTACTTTCCTAGCTAACTCTAACTCCCATAAAAAATGGCTCAGAATGAATCTTTTTGTCATCTACTCCATCATTTAAAAGGCTCAAAGAAATAAACTAAGATTTCTTTGTCTACTCTGCGTAATGAAACAACGAATTAACAAAACCTAGCCAACATGCTTAAAAATACCTCCTCACCTCTTGTTTCTGAAAATTAGGAACACATCTAAGACTATGTGGGAGATGGAAATCTGGGGTATACACATTCCTTTGAAGGAAATGATCTAGAGTTTAGCAAACATGAAAAATCTTTTTGTTGGAAGCATGAACTATTGTTCTGGGTCTGATTTCTGGACTCTTCCTCTTTTTTTAATTCCCGTCTCACAAGCACTTTACTAGATTATTTAAAATTATTAACACAAAGCAATTAAAAATAGTTTACTAAATTATGACACCAAGGTATAACATGGAGTATAGGTTTAATTTTTACTCAGTGATTCCCAAGCTTGACAATGCATTAGAATCACCAGCACAGCTTGTTAAAAATATAGATTTCTGCACTCAAAAAACTCCCAAGGTTCTGACTCAGTAGATCTGGAATGGGGGTGAGGGATGGCCCTTTTCAGTCCTTCTTTGCTGATTCCTCTTGAGCTCTCTGGCTTCTAAGCATTGGAATGCCTCAGGTTTGGCCATTTTCTCTTGTCCAGCTATACTTGCTCCCTAGGTGAGCATATCTAGATGTAGAACTTTAAATACCGTATATATACTGGTGATTTCTACATTTTTATCTCCAACCTGCTTCTCTCCCCTGAACTCCAGACTAATGCATCAACCACCATCTGCTTCTCATATAGTCTTCCCCAAAATGCATCTCCATGCTTCCAGTAGCTCAGGTCAAGAAGCTTTCTCTCTCACAACCCACATACAATCTGTCAGTCAATCCTCAACTTTCAAAATATATTTCAAATCTTATTACTCCCCACAATGGCCACTCCTGCTCCCCTGGTCTAAGTCACCATCATTCCTCTCCTGATTTATGGCAATGGCTCTCTTAATTGGTCTCCTGGCTGTCTCATCCACCACTCCTCTCTGACTTTGGCTCTTACCACCATTTCCCGTGTTCCCTCCATTCCTGCCATATTGGTTCCTTGGTCTTCCTGGAGTAGACCAAGCACATCCAACCTCAGGTTTCCACATTAGCTGCTCCCTCTGATTGGAAGATTCTTTCCTGAGAATATTTGCTTAACATACTCCCTCACTACCTTCAGGTCAGTGGTTAAATGTGGTCTAAGCAGAGAGAGCATCTCTGCCTTATTCATATAAAGTAGCAACAGTTCTGCAGTCTGGCTTTATTTCTTGCAATAGCATTTATCCCTTCCTGAAGTGTTTTACATTTTTATTTGTTTATTGCCTGCATAATCCCACCCCCATCCCATCGGAATGCAAGCTCCAGTAGAGAAAGACATTTTTATGCCAGAAATTAGTAGGCACTTAGTAGGCATTTGATACATATTTGCTGAATGAATTGATGAGAGAGTGCTGCATATCCCAGCAATACTTCATTTTCTAAGCTTCAGGTCCATATTTTCAACTGGAAGTTTCTTCAGGACAGATACTGTATCTTGCTTATTTCTGTGTTTTTTGCATTTGCACTAGGCATTCAGTAAATATTTGTTGAGTGAATGAATAGTTGTAGTGTAAAGGAAATACCACAAAGTTTGGAGATAAATGAGCTGGTCTCAAATGTCAGCTCTGCCACTTATTAGTCTTGTGATTTAGGTCAAGTTATTAACCAAACATGAAGTTTTTTCCTGAGTCTTCACTTCCTCATGATGGAATAAAAATACTGTCTTCATATGGTTATTCTAAGGATTAAGTGAGATAGCATATATGAACCTCTTATTATAAGGACTTAACCATATTAGTAACTCGATATATTGATGTTGAGATCCCTCATCCTGATCAATATTAACCACATCTCTCCTTCCCTCTTCATTTTACTTATCCTCCAATGAAAGAACAATGTAAGGTGCTAATCCAAGCTGTGGTAACTGAGGTCCTTATTGCCCCAGCTCTTGGACCCTAGATTAATGGAGAGCCCAGATTTATCCCAAAGACTCAAGGAAAGGGGATGCGTGACCCTAGTTTCATACACTGGAGGATCTTCAAAATATGTCTAGAATATATTCAGAATCCAAATACTTATTGCTTCCACTTTTATCTCTGTGGATTATTGTAATTGGTTTACTTGTTCCCCTATTCCCCTATTTTATTTTCCACCCAACAGACTTATCCTTTTTAAAAGGCAAGTAAAATCATGGTACTCTTTTGTTCCATTGGCTCCCTATTCCACTCAGAGCAAACATCAGAGTTGTTAAAAGACCTACAAAGCCTACAGGGCCTTATAAGATCTAGCCTTTTTAACACCTCTGAGCTTATCTCCGTCTCCTACTATTTCTCCCCTTCCTTCACTCCCCTCCAGCCACAGGGTGCTCCTTCCTATTCCTGGAGCATGTCATATATGGTCCAATACCAGGAGCTTTGTACTTGCTATTCCATCTGACTGGAAGGTTCCTTCCTAAAATATCTGTGTGACTTACTCCTCACCTACTTCAGATTTTTGTTCAAAAGTTAGCCCTTACAAAGAGGTCTTCCCTGAGCCCCTTTTTTAAAAATTGCAATGTCCTCACCCTGGGAAGATGCATCTCTTTTCCCTACTTTATTATTTTTTCCCACAAATCCATATCATCATTGGAAAAACTATGTATTGTCTATCACCCCAGACTAGAATGTAAACTTCATGAGAGCAGATATTTTTGCTTGTTTTATTCTCTGCTGTATCCCCAGTGCCTTGAACAGTACCTGGCACATAGTAGGTGATTGAAAATTGTTTATTAAATGAATGAATGAATGGGAGAAGAGGGAAGGACGAGGGGTAGCCTCTGTCCAGGTGGGAGTGTGACCTGTAAGGAAGAAGGGGCAAATTTAGAATTCAACATCTGCTTCTGTGTCCTCAGGCTTTGCTGGTTCAGAGGTGGCTCGGCTCCTGTCACCAGGCCTGCTGTCAGCTGATACCATAACAAAGTAATGCGCTGGAATGAATCACATTCTGAAATGCTGGAAAAAGCCCACAGGTCAGGGTGACCTTGAAAGTGGGGATCCATGATCCCTTGTTGCACATTCCCCCAAACAGATTAAAAGGGCAGAGACCTTCTCTGATATTATTCTCAGCTCCCAAGAAACAGATACGAAGAATGGTGGGTTTCAGAAAATACCTCACTGTTAAAGCAGAGTTGACTTCTCTCTTTTTCCTAATTTCTGGATTATATTTTTGTTGGCTTGAAGGAGGCAACTGACTATGTAGGTTTAAAATGTTGTCCCTTTATATGTCAGAGAGTGCAGAAGAGGATTAATTAAGCAAAATAGAACTTGAAAGATAATTTGACTGCGTAGCCATCATCATTTTTATAACTGGTGTTTTCATCATGCTCAGGAAGATGCTTCTCTGGGTCACTTGTCATATGATGGCTCACTCCTCATTATTCTTTTTTTAAACATAATTTTATTGAGATAAATTCACACCAATACAATCATCCAAAGTATACAAGCAGTGGTTCACAGTATCATTACATATTTGTGCATTCATCACCGTGATCATTTTTAGAACATTTGCATTACTTCAGAAAAAGAAATAAAAAGAAAAAAGAAGACTCCAAACATCCCATCCCCCTTACCCCTCCCTCTTATTGATCTCTAGTGTCATGCCGTTATTCATAACCCCAAAGGATATGGGAAAAGGATATGGGAAGTTAGCTCAGATCACCATTGGACTGCCTTCTTCCTCCAGAGTATAGACTGGAAAACCTTTCTCCTTTCAGAGGTACCTCTGGGAGTGAAGAAGATTCAGATCGAAAGCACAGGACAGAGAGAAATGGGGTGGACTTGGGGAAGAGTCACTTCCTAATTTAACTTGACTTTCTCTTACTAGGAAAGAGTCTTTTGTGGGTTTTTTTTTTTTTTTTTTTGGAAGGCATAGTGACTGAATCTCTTCCGAGATTTCAAGACCCACTGTGTAGTCACTCCCTCTGTGGTCCCAACCTCTGCCAGAAGTCCCAACCTGGTCCATCTCCATTGGATGCATCCTGGTAACATTCTTCCACTGAACAAGTAATTACTGAACAATATTAATAAATAAATGGCCCTTGTGGGGGTTATAATCTAGTGGGGAAGAGATTTTAAACAGACTGTTGTAATATATGATGTACATTGCTTTCAGAGCACAGAAGAAAGAAGTCGAAATTCTGAAGTGTGGTGGTAGTAGTAGGAGGAAGGGATAGTTGCAGGGAGTTTTGAGCCGATCCTTGAAGGATAAGTAATCATCACTGGCAGAGACCAAGGAGGGAAATCTAAGCAGAAGGATCAAGACACATTTGAACATGTCAATTAAATAGGTATGGCTGTATCACCAAAGAGATGATGCTGAAAAAGTAGATGATGAAGGAGTTGTACGTCAGACCAAGGAGTTTGGACTATATTGCTCAGCAACTGGAGCCATGGGAGACTTTGAAGTAGTGGATTATGTCAATCAGATTTGCATTTTAGAAAGACTTTTTGACAGCAGCATGGGGGAGAGGTTGGAAGGAGGTGAGACTGGAGGCAGGGGACTAGTGGAGAGGCTTTAATGCAAAAGTTGAGGCAAGAAATAATAAATGCTTAAACTAAGGCAATATCAATGGAAACAGGCTGGGGAACAAGTTTTAAAAGCGTTTATGAAGTAGAATAGTCAGGATTGGTGATCAGTTGGATGGAGAAATAGTAAAGAATAAGAAGCTGCTGAGGATAAATCCCAGGCAAGTGGGGGCTGCAGGGGATAACTTCTAGGGAAATCAGGTAAAAATGGGGATATCAGTCCCTAGGATGGGGAACACAGGAGGAAGTTTTGGGGGAAAATGGTGAGCTTTGATTTGGACACATTATGTGGGAATTGTCTGAGGGATGCTATGTGGAGATGTTCCATAGGCAAGCCAGAGTCTGAAAATCACATCCAACTCAGGAAAGTGTTCTTGGATTAAGGTAGATTTGGAAACAATAAATATACACCAGGTGTTATAAATTCTGAAAACAGATAATATTTTGTCATGTTTTATGATATAATATCTATAAATCATTTCTTATATATTTACCTATGCGTCCAGACTTTATGACCATCTGGTAGAGAGTAGGTAAAGCCAGATAGAACACAGATCAGCCAGATACAATGGAGATCAGTCATAGAATACAAGAATAAGAGAGAGGGACTGGATGTGGGGTCCTGAGAACTCCAATATATATGAGGCAAAGGAAACTGAGATGAAACAGGATGAGATTGAGAGCACAGAGAAGGCTCAAGAGGAGAACATAACTTCCACTGAGATCGAAGTGGCAAGGATGAATAGGAACATGCAGTTGTCACCCAGCTTGCCATCAATACCCCTCTAAACCTTTTCTCTCAGTGGTCAAAAGTATTCTTTTCTCTAGGGAAATTATTTTCTTTCTCAAGTAACAAACTCTTTGAGAATCTGATGGAAGCCATGAACCCTCTTTCACATGTGGATACCAGGAATGGAATGTAGTTTAGTTTAGGGCATCGCAGAAGTTCTGAAACCCATTACCCAAGATCCCAGGTTAAGAAGCTGGAATTTTACTAAAAGGTTCTTTCTGTGACTGCATCTATATGTTCACATGGAAGGTCTTAGTTTTCCCTGCACTTTGGGATCTAAGATGCTGCTTTTCTTTTTTCTTCTGAGAAAGCAGAAGAGAAAGATGAAATGTTATCTAGCAGCATTATGTCATTAAGTTGATTAAAACCCAAATGATTTTTCCCCATTAGAGATATTTTTTGCTTTACTTTAAAAATTTTTCCCTTCTCAAGAGTCTAAAATTTTTTTCTTAGCTGAAATTGGCTTTAACTTCATTTGTATAGCTGTTGTAGACTGTTGTTACCATAAATTGCTTCAGTTTATAAATCTCAGCCACAGAATTTTTCAGAACATTTTAAGGATCATATTCTCTCCAGAGAACGTCTTTTCATTTGATGCTAATGACTATGCCATCTTTTAGATATTTCTTAAATTTTGGCATCCTTGTTACCATGCTTTCCTTTTTGCCTACTTTTTCTTGTATAATTGCTTCTAGGTCTCTTTGTTTGGTTTATTTTCACAACTGAGGACATCTTCTAAAGCTCTGCCCTTAGTTGCCTGCTGTTGTCTATTTTTTACTCCCTCTTTTTTTTTTTTCAGTTTATTCTAACAAATATTTATTGATTGTGGACTATGGTGCACTTACTCATTCTTATAATCACAAAAGCCGTCTTTCTGTGCCCCTTCTAAATTATGCTTCCAGCTCTTATATGGTACAATTACACAATTCCCACGGTCTGCCAATCATGCCCCTCTGAGGTACCACACCCTTTTTTTCCCCGTTTACTGACTTTCTTACAATTTGAATTCTACATGCCGATCAGAGGTCTCATCAATTTTCAGTTGCTTGCACAGAAGTCTGTGATTTCTTCAATCTTCGATAGTATTTGAAGTAAAGAAACAAAGCAAAACACAAATCTTCAAACAGAACTGCTGAAAACTCTGCAGCCTTGATAGGTTCACGAAACAAAATATTGTTTTCAAACTTATTGACTGATCTTTATTTTCTCTTGTATGTTTAGCTGTTTCCCTTTTAATCTTGCTATTTTTCCTGTCTTCTGTTTTGTTTTTCTTTTGTTTCTTTTCCTCTTCCTTCTGTTCACTTTGTTTCTTGTATTTTGGGTTCTTCTTGTCAAATTGAAGAATTTGTGCTAACGGATCTCAAATGACTCTCTATGATTTTATACAAAAAATTATATGTGTGGACTATCTCCAATAGATGTCAATTTTCCTATTATTTTGCATGTATTTCACATGTTGTTTAGTAAATGTTATGCATTGAAATTCTCCAGGCAGTACCTAGAATTGTTTTCTCCAACTGCTCTTTAATACTGTTTGGTTAGCTTGGAAAATTTCAGAGAGAAAAATTAGAAAGGTAGATGACACATAGCTTCAGACCTGTTGGTCATATCCTAAATTTTATAAGGTGTGTGATGACTATATTTTTCTTCTTTTTGGTTCTCTAATTCTCACTCTTGGAATAAGGCAAAATTCAGATCAGAATCATTCTCTGAGCCTTCAAGACCAAAGTAAGCTATTCTGGGCAAAAAGTACACGTACTATCTAAGTCTTATTTAGCACATTAAGAGCTTAGTATCTTGAAGAGGGCAACCTTAGGAGAGGTGACATATGGGCTAGACTTGAGACCGATTTCATTGCTCAGTTTGGCTTTTTGGCTTCTCACTAAAACATTTTTTTTCCATGAGGATATTTATCATAATAGACATATGTTTTTAATGTATCAATCAGGAGGCTGTGTGGTCTTGTTTGTTCTTGATTAAAAAGCCTATGTCAAATAAGAATTATTTCAAAGTTGCAGTAATAATTGGAGCAATAAGATGGGAAAGGGTAATTAAAGGATGGGGCTTTCTTTCAGAAACAAAAACTGAATCTGGTGACCACATGTATTCTAGTTCTCTCCCTTCATTAGTGTGATGAAGGATATCATGGTTAGAAACTATGGAGATTGGAGATATACCAACTTCATGAGAACATGTCAGATTTGAACCAGATTCCCACATTGACTACATTCAGGAATTTTCACCTCATGACATCGTATGCTAACCGGCAATGTGCACATTTCATACCTTGGTGCCTGGCGATAGGGGCATAGGTAGTGCAGATGTCATCCCCCCACTCCATAGTTTTGATGGAAAATATAGTTGCTTATGCTTCCCATTTTAAACTCCTGGACTGTAAACCATAAATTACCCAGGTTATTACTCTTGAGTTAGAGCCATTTAAGGACTTTCTATTACAGCTGGCTTGACCTGTAAAACACAGACCAGTTGAGAATGAGAAATTGTCCTGGAGATAAACTGTTTTTGCTATACACAGAGCTGTACTTTTTGTAAAAATCTTGTTGGGCATATTGGCCAGCAAGAAAAAAATTCCAATGCTTTTGGTCAGTACTGAGTGACTTGACCTCATGTCTTTGTGTCTTTTGAAAATTATACAATTGCTCCACGATTTCACATTAAACTTCTGCTTTTAATATGACTGTCCTTGTGGATTAATAATAATGAGCATGGTGATATGGTGATAATGACCATCTTCAATTTAAAAATTGGTTAAATTTGATTGCATGCGATATGTGTTCTGAACTCTTATATAAGGAAAATAGGAAAATAATGTAATAGTCTGCCTATCATCTCACTCACTGGGAAAATAAGATGTATAAATAAAAAATCACTCTGGAAAAATATAAAACATTCTGTGTGGTATAGGAAATAAATGCTGTGAGAACAATAAGAGTAGATTATAAGCAGTGAGTTTGTATTCTTTCTGAGAGCCTTATTGGAAAGGCTGGTTGTATATCACCACTGCCTAGACGGGGAAACTAAGACACAAAGATGCTTAGTCCCTTCTTCAGAAGAAAACACTCTGCCTCCGACCAGTTGCTTAAGATCCTACTAAGCTACAATGCTTCTTGTTAATTATTATGCTAATAATTGGTAAAGCACAGTTTTAAGAAGGTTTTAAAATTTATTTCATATAAAATTAAAAAAAATTTATTTAAAAGTTCATTGAGGCTAGCACATGCTTTTATTTGGGATATTTCAGGGTTTATTATCTGACTAATGAGAAAATAAAAATGGATGTTCTTAGTGGGAATTAAGCACTTTAGATTTTTATTTATTTCAAAAGACATGCTTCATTGTACTATTTTGAATAAAGAACATCTTGATTATTCTCTTTAGTCTGTGAAGATGAAGGATGAAGGGTGATGCTGCTAGAATGGTAAAGTGAATGGAACTCAGATCTGATGTTAGACAGATCTGCGTGTGAATTCAGGCTTTTGGTCTAAGCTGATGTGCCCTTGAGGAAGTGATTTAAACTCTTTGAACTCAGTTTTTCCCTCAGTTAAATAGAGATAGTACTACTATTTTGCAGAGATAAAGACAATTAAAGTTTGTTAATGTCTGGAAAATAGAAGATGCTCCAAAAACCGTAGCTGTTATAACCGCTTCATCAGTAACAATAAGAATAATCGCTAACACTTAAGCAATACTTACTGTCCGAAGAGCTGCACCTGTATTATCTTATTTAATCCTCACAACTTTATGGGCTACCCATTGACTCCATTTTATGGATAAGGCACAAGACATTTAAAATAACTTGCTCCACAACAATGTGCTTTTTAGAAAACCGTAGCATCAAAACCACCAAGCTTTTCTGATTCCAAAGGTCTGCATTGGAAGCAGCATAATTAAACATTTTAGAAAATAGTGACCATTAACAACACTTGGAAACTCAAGAGGATTCTCAGTCCTTCCCCTTTGCCCAGCCATCAATTTTCAGCACATGCCTTTGAGCAGAATAGTTTTACATTTGTGGACATCTTTCACCCTCAATTACCATTTTCTTTTGGTGAACCATATCTTTCTAGAAAGTACACTATTTGTCTTTGTAAAACCTAACAATATCTGAAGTTAAATGGTTATTAAGTAATTTGTTTAGAATTTTGAAGAGCAGCAAATCGGGTAACTACTGACTGATATTACAATTTAAAAATGAATTTGGATTTTTGTGTTCATTATTATATACAAATGGCATTTAAAACATATGGCAATGGCTCTTGTTATCTGCTTCTTCTGTTACTTAAAACAACAATAAACAATCTGGTTTAGAAGTGAAATCATAAGGCCGTTAAGTAGTTGCATTTCTTTGTTTATATTCTCTTCTCTGTTAAAATAACAAAATTAAAAACACATTTACAAAGTCAGACTGTTCTGCATTTGGCAGGGAGCTACTTTAATTAGGTAATAATCAGTTTCTCTCTGTTCTTCAGAATCAATTTATAGCCTGAAACCTTTAAAATTTCTTACTATAAAATTTAGATAGGTTAATAAAACTTTCACAGTTTTATAGTGACTAAGCAAGTAAATATTGTGATTAAGGTTACAAAAAAGATAATGAAAATCCAAAAGAGGGAGTTGTCTGTCCAAAAGTATACTCAGAGTTAGTTATAATGCCATAAAATTCATTAGTGAGCATAATGAATTTTTTTGTTATTAATAATTGCACATTTTTCATACTAGCAATTTTAAATCTCTCTGGAAATAGACTGATTAAAGCCTTAATCTAACTTTTCTCTTTTTAAACAGTCTAGGTAATACAATCAATGGAAACTATAATTTGCAATATTAAAATTTTAATAAATTGAATTAAAATAATTTGTTTCTGATATATAGTGTACTAATGATAGTTTGCACTATTTGGTTCTTCATTTCCTTGCTTTGACACATCACAAATTTGATGATCTTAAATGGGTTATTTTGTCTGTAATTGTTTTCTTTTGGTTTTAAAAAACTGTTGGAATACATTGTCTCCTGGAAATTGGAAGTCCAGGTTTAGACTCACCCTTCTTGGTTACCAAGATACTGCTACTAGCAGAGGTGTTGGCAGAGGCCAACTCCTTGAAGAAGGGTCTATCATACCAAAGTTTTACTGACATTCCAACTGGTGGTGTTACTGCAGGAGAAAAGGATCAGCCTGTGTAATCTCCACTTCTTTGTCAGGGAGGGATACAACCCTCCCCTGTCTAACAATTCCATGAAAGCTGAGTCAATCTAATTTAAATGCTTTCATTGTTCTTAAGTTCCTTGAGAAAAAAAATATGCTAGATTGGTGTCTATCTTAAATACATTTTAAAACAGGCAGATTTTATGTACCCATATGCAGGTAGTGTCTATATTCTTCTGCTACTGTCAGGTTTTAGGATTCAAATTATTCAAGGTTTTTCATTTTATGTTTTAAAAATGAGATCTAGTGAGGTATAATTACATCCAGTGAAATTTGCCCTTCTTAAGTGTACAGTTCAATAAGTTTTGGCAAATGAACAGAGTCATGGAACCACTACCACAATCAAGATACAGAACATTTTCTTCACACTACAAAATTCCCTTGTGCTGCTTTGTAGTCAATCCCCTCCTTCAATCCTGAGCCTCTGGCAATGACTGATTTGATTTCTTTTCCTATAGTTTTTCCTTTTTCAAAATAAAATGTATATAAATAAGATCACATATTATGTGAGGCTTTTTATTTTTCATCAATGAAAACTAATGCAATATCCTGCTGCTGCTGCTTCTGCCTGTATTATGTTCATATTCATTTCTCAACTGTTTTGTTTTGGGAGCCAGAGAGGATAAGAAAGGCAATGAAAAGGAGATTAAAGAAACAAAGATGACTATTTACATGGGAGATGAGCAGAGCAGTATCAGTAATAGAAGTGAATGGATAGTACAAATTTATTCTGTTGGCTTCCACCTATGGGAAGAAGTGGATGCC
Source organism: Choloepus didactylus (assembly GCF_015220235.1). NCBI lineage: Eukaryota > Metazoa > Chordata > Mammalia > Pilosa > Megalonychidae > Choloepus > Choloepus didactylus. The sequence continues at coordinate 59,263,199 of NC_051310.1, read as the reverse complement.
CAAATTTTCAAATGTCCATCCAATAGTATTAACTTTTTCTCTATTGCAGTTACAATAATGTAATACAAGACCACATTTCTTTCTCTTGGTTATATAAAAAGGGTAGTGCCTAGGCAACTGAGGATTCTAAAATGTTTGAATATTTCAACATCCTGGACTTTACGTGTTGGCATAATTTCTTTCCTCTGTGATAAAAGGCACTTACCTTCTTTAAATCTTGCTGAAGGGAGTTAGTGGTATAGCAGAGAGACTGTTTTCATTAGCTGTGTGACCTTTACCACATTTCTTATTCCCTTTGAGCCTCAGTTTCTTCACCTGGAAAATGCAGATAATTATAATATGTTCCTGATAAGGTTGTTGTTAAGTATCAAATGAGATTAAGTATTTAGGACCCAGTGTCTGGGCATAGAAAGTCCAGAGAAAATGTTAGTATCCTTTATCCCTTTCTTCTTTTACCTGTAGTGCAGGGTGAAAAATAGAATATTTACAACAATGTGTATTATTATATCAGGTTGACAGCAACGGGATGACTGAGCATTTATTCAGAGAAGAAGCATTTGTTTCGGGGTATGGAGAATTAGAAGACATGGTATCTGTCTTTATGGTGCACCCACTTTAATAGAAAAAAAGGAAAAAAAAACATCCTCTTGAAATGATTAGAGAATGTTTATAAATCAACATAAAAATAAGCATGTTACTAGAGTATAGAATATCACAAGGTTGAGGAAATGAGGTTTAAAAAAAAGGCATCAGAAATTTACCTGTTACAAAAGATTTTTGGATGCTAAGCTTGAGTCTTTGACTGGCAGGCAGGCAGGCCAAGTAGAAGGGATAGCATGAATGCAAGCAGGGAGGTAGGAATGGCTAAGGACTGCAGAGTAGCAATGAGAAAATTAATGACTTACATGGATGGGTTATGTTGTAGGGAGCAATGGAAAAGAAATTGAGGATCAGCATGGGCAGGTGAGAAAAGGGAGCGGGTGGGGCAGTTAGAAAGTAGAACCGCTTGAAATAAGACTTTAAATAATGTTTATAGTTGATCTGCAGTGCAATCTGGAATTACTTTAAATTCTAGAAGGTAGTGAAATGATGAAAACTGTGAGTGAGGAAGACTGTACTTATAGCACCATGTATGGTGGTTCCAAACATGGAGGCCTCTGGTGATGTGTGAAGTTGTGCAGTGCATGTCGCCACTCTCAGCTCCCTCTACCACAGCAGACATCAATAATCAATCAGGACTGTGATCCCAGATGCAGCCTCAGAATCCTCAAGACAGTATTCTTGAACATACTATTTGTTGATGAGAATTGGCAAAAGAGTTGAAACCTATTGTCATCTTAGCCTCTTGTGTTAAAGTATATAACAGTTGTTAACAGGGCATGACCCTGGGAATGTGTTTTCCAGTTCTCAGAATCACTTGGTATTTTGAGTACTTTTGTAGCAAGATCTCCATGAGGAGCTTGGCAGAGCCTGTCACAGAAATGCTTTTCAAGGGCATTCTTTGAAGAATGAGATGACACTGCTTCCCCAGATATTTTCCAACCTTTGCAAACTTAGAGGATAAATTAATCAAATCTTACAATTTTTGCTTTTTATTATTTATGCTTTTTCATGAACAATCATTAAACATTCATCTGTTAAAGGCTTAACACATTCCAATACACAACAGAATTTATATTTGCAACAAAACTGTGTCACAGAGCAATTCAGAATGAAATTAATGTGACAGGTGCTATTTATCAGTATGGCAGCCCAACTGCTGGAGGACAAGGGATGATTTATGCTCGAGTGTGTGAGTGTGTGTGTGTGTGCATGCATGAACGTGCACATGTGTATGAGTGTGTCTTGCAAAGTTCTGTTGGCTCTGCTCTGTCTTGGTCTTTATTTAAAACTGGAGAATCCCTGATAAAATAATCCCCTAAATACCTCAGCATATGGTTTAAATCATCAAAGAAAAAAAAGAGCCTGTAAAAGGACAGAAAGGGCACCCATAAACACGTACATCTTACCAGTTAACTCCCTTTGTAGTAAATATAAACCATGAAAGACAGTCATTTTGAGGCAAATTCCAACGTATGTATATTTTTAATGTATATTGCTAGATTGAATTATGGTAGGTGCTTCAAGTAATGGAAACATGGGAAAAGCATTATATTTACACTATGTGCTTATCATTAGAATATTTTCTGATGAAAGGTCACATCTATTTTAAATGTCTTAGTTGCTATGGATTTTGTTTGTCCTATAAGTTGTAAAACGGAATAAGTGCAGCCAGTCATTTCAGATGCTTAAACATTCTCGTGACATTCCAGCGGCCTAGAGAAGCACAAAATAATAAGAAATAAATGGCAATTAAATCCAAAGATCGGTAGATTGTAACCAACAAAGATGTTGGTACCTTTTGCATTTTTGTAGTAGAAACATAGAACAACAGAATTTTAGACCTGGAGAGTCCTCAGAAATGATCTAGTAACCTCCTCATTTCATAAATGTGCATACTAAGTAGCAGACAGGGGGTTGGAGTTGCTTAAAATCACACAGTTAATATAGGATTGTCACTAGAACCTACATCTGAAGACTTACAGTTCTGTTTTTAGGCATTTGCTTCTTTGTGGTGCTTTTATTTTTCTTTAAAAACCTCACACTTGAAACTTCTTTGGTCATTGAGAAGTTGCACCTTTGTTGATGGGAATTATTCCCGGGCAAGAAGAGCTAAGAGGTGGTGAAGGAACTCATTTCCACTACCTCAGTGGTAAATCGGTATATCTGTGGACCGAGATGGAGGCTTATTGAGGTTCGAGCCAGGGAGGTGGAAGAAGTGAGGGTGACCTTCTTTCTCTGAACTTAACACCACTCACTTGGTGTTGAGTCATGTAGTGACCAATCTTGTTACGTTCCTTACATTGTCAGTAAACTTCACTTCCTTTTTTAATGTTTATTTCTGTTTATGCGTCCACAAAAGGGATTGCCACTGCAAAGCCAAAACTGGTCTGGGGGAACCATGAGGTCTCCCTTGGCATTCCCAGAATAGGTTGGATGGACTTGGGGCATGCTGAGTTCTAGAAGGCTGAAGCAGGTCAGGTCTAGGGAGATACTATTTTGATGCTGTTATTGTGATAATGTTTTTATCTGCTATCTCCTCTCTGTTCATCTGTAGACTCCTACTCATCCTTTAATATTGAGTACTAATGCCTCCTCTTTTTTTGAATTCTTTCTTCTTCCTCCTTTTTCAGAGATGTATCTGAAATGAGGTCTTTGGGCTGGATGGTTTCTGGTTTTTAACGTTTCCTAGTGTGACTCTTCTAAGCATTTTGGGATACTTGACTTTGCCTGTGTTCATACTGGGTAGAAAAATCATTGGAACAACCACTTCTCTCCTTGGTTGGCCTAGGACTTTCTGCTCCTGGAGACCAAGCCCTCCAGCCAGTGGCCACTCTGGCATTAGTTTGAATTAGGATTGGGAGCAAGTCAGCTATGATACGGGGTGCTCAAGATGCCAGAGCCTGCACATCCAGAACACATCCCGCTGAGTGGCCCCATAGCTAGCGTGGGAACACTCCAGTCCAGCTGTGCTCTTTCTTTGCCTTTCTATAAACAGATGGGCAATTGAGTTGGTAGCTTTAGAACCATTCTTCTCTTCGCTCTTCTCCTTTTTTCCTCATGATGTGTATACTAACTATACCTGCTGCAAAATCCCTTTATCAACTCTTTTTTCTAGAGGGAAGTCTTTCTTAGGGCCCTAGTCTCCAGCTCTATCACATTATTGCCCTCTCTCCCTCAGCACACCCACCTGTACTCAGTAAGTGGTATCTTGGGAGTCTACAGTTATCTCTACATTATAACTATTAGCTGGGGAATAGCTAAGGAGGCTTTGGGTTAATTATATTTGATCCCCCTCCTGGCTAAAATATAAGCCTTCACTTCCTGTACCATTTTGTACCATGCTGAGGTGACTTGGAGATATGGTCCCTAGAAAAACATGTTCTTAATATTAATCCATTCCTGTGGGTGTGAACCCACTGTACGTAGGAACTTTTAATGAGGTTACTTTAGTTAAGGTGAATGAGGATGGATCTTAATCCTATTACTGGATTCCTTTATAAGCAGAGTACAATTCAGAGAGAGAGAAAGCCGCAGGGAGCAACCAGAAGCTGGAGGTCAATGGGACCTGGAAGAAAAAGATGATATTGCCATGTGCATTGTCATGTGATAGAAAAGCCAAGGACCGAGGATCACTTGCAGACAGCCCCAGAACGCTATAGTCTTTTAGGATAAATGCATCACTGTGATGAAGCCTTGATTTTGGGACTTCTCTTAGTCTCAAAACCATGAGCCAATAAATTCCTGTTATTTAAATCAACACATTGCATGGCATTTGCTGTAGCAGCCAGGAAACTAAAACACATGCCAAACTGGCAATTATTATTTTATGTATATCGGCTTCTTAACTTTCCAACGTAACTAGTTGGTAAGTTCCAAGAGAACAGGGATCACATGGTTTTGTTTACTGCTGTATGATCAGAAATAGTTACTGGCACATGGTAGGTGTTCAATAAAAAGATGTTGAATGAATTAATCCTTTGTTCCCCTGAAACAATTTTCTTGAACCACTCCCCCCCCCTTCGTTTTTGCCTCAGCCCAGGTTTGAGGGGAGTAAGGGAGGAGTGGCAAAAAGAAAGCAACACTAGATAGATTGAGGGTGGGACTGAAGCGAAAAAGTTCCTTTCCTACTTCCTGTTTGGAAGTCAGTGGGAAGACTGCCTTGCTGAGGCAGCTGCAGCTAGGAGTGGTTGCTTGGGGGTGTTTAGGCAGAGACTTGATTTGGCAGGGCCCCCTAGTTTCCCTTTCCTTGCAGCTCAGTGTTCTTACCTGCCTTCATGGGAGGCACCAAAATCTTAAGAGCAGAAGAGCTTTGATTGGGAGATCATAAATGGCAGAGACTTCCAACTGGAATCTGAGATAGGAACCAAAGACTTTAGCAAAGGGTGCCAGGCTGGTGCCCAAAGAACCACGTGGAACCCATGGGGCCTCAGCAGGAACCAGCTTGGGTCTCCAGACCCAAGATGAGTCAGTTCACTTCACAGAGAAGATCCATAGCCCTGAGGCCCTTCCTCCCAGCCGTCCTCACCTTGAAAAGAAGAATGAAGGAAGACTCCCTGAGAAGAAATAATTCTAATAGAGAGTTTGGATTTAGAATCATCTGAGTATTAAACTTATTCATGACTGAATGAGACCAAAAGGGGCTATTAGCTTTAATTGGCAAATATGTTTTTTTTTTTTCTTTTGCCATCAGTGAGCCTAGGGGCTTGAGGACAAAATAAGATCCATTGCAGGTAATAAATATAATACCATTTTTAGCATATCCAAGCATATGGATGAACTGAAGCTATCTATCCTCCTTCCCTGCCACCATCACCCTCAAATGATGTTTTAGAAAGAAATTTAATGAAAAGAAATTATGATTGACAAGCCTTAGACCTGAAGACTGCATAGAGAGTTTCTCAAAGTCTCAGAAACTTAAATATCACTCTTAGTCCCTAAGTAGTGGCAGGAGCTCTTTCTATATTGAGGGTCTGGTGCCATCTTCTGCCCTGACACTCCTTGGCTTGGGCGCCTCCTTCTTTGCTCTTCCCTGGGGCACTCTCCACAGACTCGAGTCCCCGGAGCAGAGGCCTTGGGCACCCCTTGTGCCTCCAGCCTCACCTGTGAACATGCCGTTGCTCAGGACACAGAGAAAATGTCCTCCTCCTGGGGCATTTCCATTCTCTTTGGTTCTCCGTGTTTCACGGTAGCGAGCTTTATAATCCTAGCACTTGAAACCACAATTCCTCTTGGTTACTTTGTGCAGGAAAGCATTTGATAAACTCTAGAGGGTAAACACTAAGAAATGTGGATTAGTTGTGGACAAGGCAACAAAAGAGACTGGTCTCTTTGAATTGAATGGGATGTGGGGTGGATATGGGGGAGGGTGGAGGGAGAATGGTGAGCAAATGGGTGGAATGACTAAGGACTTTAAAGAAAACTATATGTATATGCATATGCATTTTAGTTTAAAGACTGTGCACAAGGCTTTTTTTTTTTAGTGTTTTGCTTGTTTGTTGATTTGGTGAGGAAATCATGAAATGCAGCTGATTCTCTGGATTAGATGATGATAAGATGCTCCAAAACTGGAAGGAATTCTGCAGGTGACCACAAGTACATAAGGAGACATAAGGAGAAATCTTAGGAAAAGTATTAGACTTTCCATAAATGGTGGAATGGGAGTTTCAGGATAATCTTATCTAGATTTTACACTGACATCTGGATTGCATTAATTGAAGTTGTGGCCAAACCTAATACCTCTCCCTCTTCTTTCTTCCTCAATCTCACTGAGCTCTTGCTTCTGAGGCATTTTAAGTTTTCATTCCTTAGGTGGAGCTGTTTTCTATTCTCTTCAGAAAACATGGAAGGAAGGAGAAAGGCCCACATTCTCTGGTTTCTTGTTTCTAGGGTGGGAGCCACTGGCAAGTTCAAAGAATGATACATGAGAATCAGGAAATTCTCAACACAGGTCTATATCAAAATCACATTTTATTTATTTGGCAGTGAAGATATTATGTGTGCAAATATTGAAAGAATTTTCTAATCAAGGGGGCTGAGAAGTGTGATTTTAAACCTGGCAGTCCTTTCCTCATTAAGTATATGTGTCTGCTCTACACCTAGAATAGTAGCTGAGTGCCCCAGCTACTACAGATTCAATTTTCTCTGCAACAAATGTTGCTGTTTCTGTGACTCTCATAAGCCTCTGAAGTCAGTATGTTGCTTTCTACGGACCTTTCACTATGTCACACACTTGCCAGTGGTCTTTAGTGTCATTGTGCTGTAGTAAAGTTTTTTATTAAAAAAAAACAAGTTAGACTCCTTAGGAAAAAGTGGAATACTTTTTTTTGGGGGTGGGTGGGTGGGGGGGCACATATAACAGAGTAGTCCTAAGGTAGAACCTGCTTCAGGCATGACTGGATCCAAGAGCTCAAATTACATTGTTTGGGTCAATCTTGCTCTCCATCTCTTGGGTGGTCTGTCTTCATGTGATGAATAAGAGAGTGGCTAGTGTACAAGTTCACATCCTATCAGTGCAGAAAAAGTCTTTTCTGATAGCTTTGGTGAACAGTCCTGCAGAGGACTATGATCAGCTTGACTTGTGATGAGTTTCTATGCCTGAACCATTCATTGTATCCAGGTCGTGGGATACTGTGATTGGCCAGGCCTGGATCATTTGATGGGTCCTGTCGTCAAAAAAGGTGGGTCAGCCTCAGTGAAACCAGAGGAAATATGTTTCCTGTAAGAAAGCTGGGAGAGATGGGAAGGATACTGACAGACAAAATGTGCAGATGTCCATATCCCACAGAAACGTTAAGATGTGGTGGAGAACTCAGAGATGGTGCTATGTTTTGATAAGCTGGGAAATGGACTCTATTTTCTTAAGAAGAAAGGAAGTCCACACTGTGTTTGTTTGTGAGCAGAAACCATTACAGATACAATATCACAGTCCCTGACTACAGGAATTTATGGGACAGATACATAACCACATGGGGAGGTGACTGCTATTAAAGAAGGTAGTCTTAAGAAATATACATTTTAATAAAGATAAAGTTCATGCATGTTAAATAAAAGCTGAGGTAGAGATTGAAAGATTTTGACTTAGTCTGATACATACTTAGAGTTGACATGAGAATATACATTAAGAATCCCATCAGAATGTTCTCTTACTATATATTCTTTTTCTTTCTTTCATTTGCTTACCTATTTATCTTCCTATTTCTTCATTTCTATCAACAATTTGTCTACACGTGTATGAAAGGCTCACAGAAGGACAGACAGACACACATACAAACACATATACTCTTTTGCTTGGTGGAGTTGCTCAAGAGCTTGCTCACAGATCTGAGAATCAGAGAGTTGGGACAGCTGGTTTAGGTTCTGATGTAAATTAATTCACTACTAAAATGCATTAGATTCTTATGCTGGTGTACACAGGTGCTAGTGGAAAGTTGTCCTCCTCAGGGTTGTGCAATTGGGCAAATAATCAAGGAAGGAGAAGATGAGACACAGAGTACTGTAACAGTCAAAAAGAGCTTTGTGCCTTCCAGCTTCTTAAATGAATTTCCCATGGCAGATGGAGAAAATCCATCAGATAACCAAAGCAGATAGCACATGCATAACCACTCATCCAGCTGGGCAAAAATCGGAGGCTCACAGCCCGCCTGCTTTGTTTTTTATTTCCAAGGGACATTAATTCAAAATGCTAAAAATTTTATCCAACTAGCATTCCAGGAGAAGGCAGTCTAAATGAAGCCTCCATTACAGTACTTTTTATTTTTAATTGTAAGATGTGTGATAACACAAGTGTTTTACATCTCCCGTTCTCTCCAAGAGGTAATCACTGTCCTCAACTTTGTGTTAAGCATTCTTTTATGTCTCTTCATGGTTTCACCACCTTTCATACATACCTAAGGAGTACATATTCAATTTTGCTATTTATCAGCTTTTGATAGTAAAATAATACAGAATATGTTCTTTTGAAACTTTCTTATTTTGCTCAATATTGACTTGAGATTTATGTTGATGTAGGTAGCAATAGTTACTCATTTTTCACTACTGTATAGTGGTCCATTACCTAAATATACAGCAATATATTTATCCATTTTACATTGATGTGTGTGGTGGTTTGAAGCTTTATGTACACCAGAAAAACATGTTCTTAAATCCAATCCAGAGAGAGAGTGCCACAGGAGCAAGAAGCTGAAACCAGTGGAACCTGGAAGAGAAGAGAAGGACCAGCGGATGCTGTCATGTGCCTTGCCATATGGCAGAGGAGCCAAGGATCACTGGCAGCCAGTCTTTGGGAAGAAAGCACTGCCATGAGGAGGCCTTGATTTGGACATTCTCATGTCCTTAAACTGTAAGGTAATGAAGTCCCATGGTTTAAAGTCAACCCATTTCATGGTATCTGTTTTGAGCAGCCTAGGAAACTAAAACAATGGTCTTCTTGCCATTAGAGAAAAATGCTACTGTGAACAGTCTTGTCTCCTGGTGCACATGTTCAAGCATTTCTCTTGGAGTTGCTGAGTCATGGAAATGTATGCATTCTTGTTTACTGAGTAATGTTAAACTGTTGTCCCAAGTGGTTGGGCCAGGCACAGTGGATTACTCGACATTATTATCCAAACTCAGTATTAGCCTACTTTAAAAAGTTTGCCAATCTGGTGTGTGTGAAATGGTATTTCATTGTAGTTTTAATTTTTTTTCCTTGATTGTTAATGAAGTTGATGTGCTTTTTAAATTTCTTTCCTTGTTTTTTATTTCTTTGTTTCTTTCTTCCTCACATGCTTGCTTGCTAAGTCTTATGGACCATTTGGGTTTCCTCTTCCTGGTCATGTCTTTGACCCATTTTTCCATTGGGTTTTCTTTCTCATAGTTATTTATAGGAGGTCTTTATATATTCAGCATCTGAGTGTTTTGTCAGTTATATGTCAGCTGCAAATATCTTCTGGTATGTGGCTTGTCTTTCACCCTTTTTATGGTCCCCATGGATAAATTAAAATTTTTAATTTCATAATTGACAAATTTATCACATTTTCTTCTGCATATTTGTTCATTTTGTGTTTTGTTTAAAAAATCTTTCTCTACCCTGATGTCATAAAGAACTTCTCCTTATTAATGTAAACAGTTTTATAGCCTTGCCATTCCTATATAAGACTTGATCCATCTGGGATAGATTTTAGGTAGTGAGGGGTAAATAATTCTTTTTGAGAAACAGCTTTCTGCTGGCTACTGGGCCTTAGAAGAGACTGCACACTTAACAGTGCACCCCCAAACTATCATGCAAATTGAGCTACCCATCATGAATTGAGTGTTGTCTAACCCCAACAAGCCATTAAATTGGGCATGCACAGCAGCACTCCATCATCAAATGAAAGTGGTATATGAGGTCAGGCTTGAGTAGGCCCTGAAAGCAAATAAGTTACATGAAGAAGTGACCCAATGTCCATGTCCCTTACTACTGCCTCATTATCTCCTCACTCCCAGCCTGCACCTATGATCTCATGGGTAGTTCCCAAGATCAGTTGATTGAGGAAGAGAAATCTCAGGCTTAGTTTACAGGAGATATGCAGGCACTGCCTGAAAGTGGATAGCTGCAGCACTACTGCCCCATTCTGGTACATTCCTCAAGGGCAGTGGTGAGGAGAAATCCTCCCAGTGGGAGGAACTTTGAGCATCATACTTGGTTACTCATTTTGCTTGAAAGAAGAAATGGCCAGAGGTGTGATTGTATACAGATTCATGGGCTGTGGCTGAATGGTCAGGGACTCGGAGGAATATTATTGGAAAATTGGTGACAAAGATGTCTGGGGGAATGGTATGTGGATAGACCTTTCTGAATGGGCAAAAAAAGTGAAGATATTTGTGTCCCATTTGAATGCTCAGAAGAGGAGGATTTTAATCATCAAGTTGATAGAATGATTCATTCTGTGGATACCAGTTAGCCTCTTTCCCTGGCCACTCCTGTCATTGCCAAATGGGCTCATGAACAAAGTGGCCATTGTGGCAGGGTTGGAGGTTGTGCATGGGCTCAGCAACATGGGCTTCCACTAACCAAGGCCAACCTTGCTACAGCCACTGCCAAGTGTGCAATCTGCCAGCAGCAGAAACCAACACTTAGTCCCAGGTATAACACCATTTCCCAAGGTGAACAGCCAGCTATCTGGTGGCGGGTTGATTATACTGGACAACTTCCATTATGGAAAAGGCAGCATTTTGTTCTTACTAAAATAGACACTTCCTTGCACACAATGATTCTGCCAAAGCTACCATCCATGGACTTACAGAATTCCACCAGCATGGTATTCCACACAGCATTGCTTTTGATCAAGGACCTCACTTCATGGCAAATAAAATGCAGCAATGGGCCCACGGTCATGGAATTCATTGGTCTTACCTGAAGCAGTTGAATTGATAGAAGGGTGGAATGACCTTTTGAGGACTTAATTAGGGCACCACCTGGATGGCAATACCTTACAGAGTTGGGACATTGTTTTCCAGGAGATTGTATGGGATCTAAATCAGCATTCATTATATGGTACTGTTTTTTCCTATAACTAGGACTCATGGGTCCAGGAATCAAAGGGTGAAAAATGCCAGTGGCACCATTCATATTACTCATAGTGATCCATTAGCAAAATTTTTGCTTTCTAAGCCTGTGACCTTATGTTCTGTGACTCTGCTATTGTCTCCGTTTGGAGAGTAAGGATGGTTTAAGGAGATGTGTATGGGTGTCAAGTTGATAAGGAGTGGACTGTGATGCTTAATTTTACATGTTAACTGGTTAGGTTATGGCATCCAATTGTTCAGTCAAACACTGGCCTAGGTGTTGCAGTGGATGTATCTTGTAGATATGATTAGCATCTACATTCAGTTGATTGGCAATCTCATTACCATTAGTGGTTATATAAATTGTCACAATTATTCTGCAGGGCAGTTGTTTATATGACCAAAAATCTCAAAAAGATACATATGCTTTGATGCAACAATTTCACTTTCAGTTATTTTATCTGGAGGAAATAATTATCTAGCAAGTAATGATATAAATCAGTTATTTGGCAGGTAATTTTTTATTCAGAAAAATGTTACGAATCTAAATAGCCATCCACAGAGACTTGTCCAACAATAAAAATATTATAAATCTCTTCATTGACATGAGAAAAGATTTCCATTATTCTACTGTTAAATAAAGAAGAGTAATTACAAAATAGGATTAGGTATTAATTTTGTATATAAGTAAATGTTCACAAATTCACACACAAATAAACACACATACACACACATGAAAAAAAGTCTGGAAAGCAATATACCAAAATTTTAACTAAGGTTATTTCAGGGGTGGTGGTATTATTTTCACTTTCTTCTTTATAAAATTTTTTTTGGATGATTTTCTTGTTAACAAATATTTGTCATATGTTACTTCTGCATCAAAAAGATTATTTTCATTAAAAATTTATGCTGAATGTCTTGAGACCAGTATCAAATTCTGTAGATCCAGTTCAAGAACAATCTGTGAGGCTTGGATATCTTTGCTCTATTTATAATTGAAATGATCTTAAATGGATTCTTAATGTAATTTCTTGACCCCAATAAATCCCAGGAAATTCCTGACACACTTAGGATTAGTATTATGTTCCCCCTTTTTCCTCCTACCCTTGTTCCCTTTATGTAAGCCAACTCATTGACTGCAAACATTGCTAGAAAGTAAGTACAAGCCCAACAGTACGATTTATCACACTGGTATTTGTGTAATGTACCAGAAGTAAAGCAGTGCTTACTTGGCAGTAAAAAATAATCTACCAAATCTACACTGAGAGATACCCCTTGAAACAAACAAACAAACATTATCTGCTATGACTTTTTACAGGCAAAGAGTTCTGTACTTCCAGTTAAAAAAATGAGTCTGCTAAAGTGAGCATTAATAAAGATAACCTTGTCTTTCAACTAACACACATAAAAGTAAAGTATGCTGTTAGGTTCTCTATGGCACAACCTATTTCTCCATTTGGTCTTGTGGCTTCTTCCCTCTCCCGTGGTGCACTGAAGAGAACCATAAATGGGAATCAGGAGGCTTCAATCTAGTCCCATTCTGGCCATTACTTAATATAAAACTTAAGACAAAGCACTTAATTTCTCTGGGCTATTTTTTCTTAATGAAGTACTATATAAGAGGTTGATGAGTGAATTTTTAGATTTCCTAACAGTTCTAATATGCTGTAGAACAATCTCCTTTATTTACCAGTGTAAAATCCATAATCCAGGCAGTTTCACCTATTTGATTTTGATTTTCTTCACTTCACCTGTGTGGGACTTAATAAGTGATAAGTATAATTTGTTTTTAAATTACTTCTCAATGCCCACTAAATTATTAGAGTACATTAGATTAAAGTTTTTTTAAAAAAAAACTTTCAAAATAGCTTTCAAAATTGAGGATCATTTTCATATTTGTGAAAAGAATGAAAATTCTCTTTGTTGAATAGAGGTCACTGCAGAATACTTATTGATTTCTTGCTCTGCTACTTCTTGCCAAGGTGTAGTGTGTGGGCACAGCCAAGTGTCCATTTAAATTACCACTATGGGAGGGGGTGAGGCAGGAAGCAGAGGTATATTTCATAGCCAGACAGCATCTTTTCTAGAACTATCAAGCTGGAAAGGCCATGTTTAGAAGTAATTTTCTAAAATTAACTTTCAGTTTATTTATTGGTTCTTTCTAGTTATTGTTTCAGCATAGTATATGTTTAAAAAAGTTGCATTTCTTTTAATTATTCCAGCTACTTTCCTGTGTACCTTGGAGAAGTCATCTGTCTCCAAACCCTTTGTTGTAGTCATATGTAAAATCTGTGGTTTAGATAGGATCATCTAAGACACCTTCTTGCCCTAAAACTCTATTTATTCAGCAAAACCAATGATATTGGTAAAAGTAATTTATAGTTTTGCTATTATTATTCCCTATGTTCATTGTTAAAGAATTAGATAATAGAGATAAGCAAAGAAAGAAAATTATCTATAATCTTACAACCCAATGATAACCATTGTAAATGTTTTGGGTATAATATTTTTTATGCCTATTTTTCCAATGCAACCCATCATATACTATTTGTAGTGTTTTATGAACTGATCTTTAACAACATTTCAAGAATATCTTTGCATACAATTTAATAATACTTGTAAAACTACATTATTTCATACATATGAATTACAAAAGCATATTTTTAAAATTTCTATTTTATCTACCTTTCTGAAAGGAATCATGAAATGGAATACTTTTACTTTTATTATTGCATTTTTCATTGAGTTCTAATTTATGTACAAGAAAGTTCATCCTTTTAGCATGCATGCATACAGTCATATGACAACCACCCAAATTCCTCAAAGTTCCCTCATGCCCCTTTGTAGCAAACTCCTCCCCAATCACTGACATATTTTCTGTCCCTATAGTTTTCCCTTTTCCAGAGTTTTATGTAAATGGAATCAGTATAGCCTTTTAAACCTGACTTCAGTCACATAGCCTGATGTATTTGATAACGTGTGTATCAGTAGTTTATTCTTTATTGCTGAGTAGTATTCCATTGCTTGGATGCACCTCAGTTTGTTTATCCAGTCACCAGTTGAATGACATTTGGGTTGTTTTCAGTTTTTGGTGACTATGAATAAAGCTGCTTTAAACATATGTGTTCAGGATTTTGAGAACATATATTTTCACTTCTTTTGTACTTAGGAGTGGGATTGCTGGATCATATGGTAAGTGTATGCATCACTTTTTAAAGAACTGCCAAACTGTTTTCCAAAGTGGCTGTACCATTTTTCATTTCCACAGCAATTCATGACAGTTCTAGATGCTCTGCATCTACGATCTTTGGCAACACTTGGTACTGTCAGGTTTTGCACAGTGCGCATGTGTATGTGTGTGTGTTTGTCTGTGTGTATGTGGTGATATGTCATCATGATTTTAAATTATTTACCCAATGACTAATAATTAGTCATACTAATAATGAGTTCCTTATAATCTGCTTATTTGCCATTTGTATATATTCTTGGTGAAGTGTTCAAATCTTTTGCCCATTTTTAAATGGGCTTTAAATGTATTTTTTAATTGAAATACCATACATACCATACAATCATCAGAAGAATAAAACAATTGCTCACAGTATCATCATATAGTTGTGCATTCATCACCACAATCGATTTTTGAACATTTTCATTACTCCAAGAAATAAAAATAGGAATAAAAATTAAAGTAAAAAGAACACCCAGAATGTCCCATATCCCTCCTTTCCCATATTATTCATTTACTTTTTGTCCCCATTTTTCTATTTATTTGTCCATACACTGGGTAAGGAGAGTGTGAGCCATAAGGTTTTCATAATCACATGGTCACACCATATAAGCTATATAGTTATACGCTCACCTTCAAGAATCAAGGATACTGGATTGCAGTTAAAAAGCTTCAGATATTTCCTTCTAACTATCCTAATAAACTAAAAACTAAAAAGGAATATCTATAGAACACATAAGAGTTACCTCCAGAATGACCTCTTGACTCCATTTCAAATCTCTCAGCCACTGAAACTTTATTTTGTTTCATTTCTCTTCCCCCTTTTGGTCAGGAAGGCTTTCTAAATCACATGATACAGGGCTCAGGCTCATCCCTGGGAGTCACATCCCACATTGCCAGGGAGATTTACACCCCTGGGAGTCATGTCCCATGTAGGTGGGAAGGCAGTGAGTTTACCTGCTGAGTTGGCTTAGAGAGAGAGGCCACATCTGAGCAACAAAAGAGGTTCTCTGGGGGTGACTCTTTATGAGTAGGCTTAGCCTCTCCTTTGCAGTAATAAGCTTCATAAGGACAAGCTCCAAGATTGTGGTCTCAGCCTATTAAGCTAGTAGTCACCAATGCTTGGGAGAATATCAGGAATTCCCCAGCTGGGGAAGTTTAATATTTTCACATTTTTCCCCAGTCCCTCAGTGGGACTTTCAAATACTTTTTATTCTCTGCCCAAATTATTCTGGGTTGTATCGCGGCTTCACGCTAACCTGTACAAACCAACAAAATCTCACTCCCTAGTCAACGTTCCATGTAATTATGGTATTTGAGTAAACTGATCATACAAGTTAAATTATACAGTGTGCTACAGAAAATATAGATTTTGCATCAAATAAATATCTTTTCCTTTGGTCCCACACAGAAGCCAAAGTTTCAAAACACAGTTAATATCATCCTCTACCCTTTAGTCTGGTCTACCCCAATCTCAACCAAGTCCATTTTGTTCATATCTCCAATTGATGTCTGATCTCCTTTTCAGCCTCTTTAACAGTTGATTCATGGGGCATTGTTGACACTCACAGCTGCTGAACTCTGGTTCTGAGTCCCAGGCACCACACAGACACCTGAAGCTTCAAGGGTTGACCATGTCACACACAAACAGCTAGGAATCTCAAAGTTCATGTTACAACTCATGAATAGATGTGACTGCTGTAAGAGCTTACAATCTAGGAACCCACGCTCCCAGATTCAATTCTCAGAGTTTGCACATTATTATTAGTTCATATTAGTGAGGCATTATAATGTTTGTTTTTTCATTTCTGGCTTATTTCACTCAACTGACTGTCCTCACAGTACATTCACCTAGTTGCATACCTCACAACTTCGTTCCTTCTTGCTGCACCCTCATGTAAAAACATTCTTATATTTGTAAATTTAGTCACATTCATTGACCACTCTAGGTTTCACTAAGTTATACAGTCCCGGTCTTTATCTTCAATCTTTCCTTCTGGTGTCAACGTACACCTAACCTTCCTCTTTTAACTGTATCCACAGTCATCTTTTTTTCGGTGTACTTGTAATATTGTGCTACCATCACATAGTATTGTGCTATCCATTTCTGGATCTACACAATCAATCCTCTAGAACATCTTATACTCCTTCAACATCTAAGCCTGATTTCTACACTCTTTCTATCTCCTGTTATCTTCATTTCTACACTCTTCTTCAAGCCTCTCTCTCCTGTCTTTTCCTATCTGTCTGTAACACTCCCTTTAGTATTTCCTGTAGAAGCAGTCTCCTGTTCATGAACTCTCTTAGTGTCTGTTTATCTGTAAATATTTTAAGCTCTTCCTCATTTATGAAGGACAGTTTTGATGGATATAGGATTCTTGGTTGGCAGATTTTCTCTTCCAGTATCTTGAATATATCATACCACTGTCTTCTTGCCTCTATGGTTTCTGCTGAGAGATCTGCACTTAGTCTTATTGAGCTTCCCTTGTGTGTGATGGATTGCTTTTCTCCTGCAGCTTTCAGATTTCTCTATTTGTCTTTGACATTTGAAAATCTGATTAGTAAATGTCTTGGAGTAGTCTATTTGGATAAATTCTGTTTGGGATATGCTGTGTTTCTTGGATCTGTAATTTTATGTCTTTCATAAGAGTTGGGTAATTTTCATTGATTATTTCCTCTGTTATTACTTCTGCCACTTTTCCCTTCTTCTTCTGGGACAGCTATAACACATATATTCATGCACTTCATGTTGTCATCCAGTGAGCCCCTGCTCATATTTTTCCATTCTTTTCTCTATCTGTTCCTTTGTGTGCAGGATTTCAGATGTCCTGTCCTCCAGCTCACTGATCATTTCTTGTGCCTCTCCTAGTCTTCTGTTGTATGTCTCCATTGTGTTTTTCATCTCTTCTATTGTGCCTTTCATTCTCATAAGTTCTGCCATTTGTTTTTTCAAGCTTATGAATTCTTCCTTATGATCACCCAGTTTCTTCTTTATATCCTTCATCTCTCTCAACTTGTTGATTTGATTTAAAAGATTTGTTTGAACATCTGTAATTAGTTGTTTCAACTCCTGAATCTCAGTGCAGGTGTTAGTTTCTTCCTTTGACTGGGCCATATCTTCCCATTTCCTGATATGGTTCATGATTTTTTGCTGTCTGGGCATCTGATTTTCTTGATTAGTGGGCCAGTTTGTATATATTATGCCCCCTCCCCCCAAATCCATATTCTTTAATCCATACTGTGGGATATTTGGATTAGGTTGTTTCCATGGAACTGTGACTCACCCAATGGTAGGTGATACTTTTGATTAGATTATTTCCATGGAGGTGTGGCCCCACCCATTCAGCATGGGTCTTGATTAGTTTGCTGGAGTCCTTTAAAAAAAGCCACACAGGCCCAGATGCTTGCTGATGCTGGTGCTTAGACATGCTTGGAGATGCAGACAGAAGGACATTTAGCTAAGAGCCAAGAGTTTGTTCTGGGATACACTAAGACAGTTCCCCCAGAAGCTTAGAGAAAAATGTCCTGGGAGAAGGAATGAAGAATACACAGGAGCTGAGAGAGGAGCTGGAAGACAACCCAGGATCAGCAGACTAACCAGCCACGTGCCTTCCCAGCTAACAGAGGTTTTCTGGACACCAATGGCCTTTCTTCAGTGACGGTGTACTTGTGTTGATGCCTTAACTTGGACACTTTTATGGCTTTCAGACTGTGAATTTGTAGCCAAATAAACTCTGTTTATAAAAGCCAATCCATTTCTGGTAGTTTGCATAATGACAGCATTAGCAAACTGGAAAAATTGGTTTATTCTGGAGGTTGTTTTCTCTCTTTTGCCTAAGATTTTCTTGTTGGTTGACTCTGATCTCTATCTTTTCTTTATTTCTCTCCCTGGCCAGTTGTTAGATTGGCTCTGCCCCCAGTCTTCCTGCCCCCCAAATCAGGTGTCCACCGTGGCCTGCCACAGGGGTGGGATGTAGGCACTAGGCATCCCAGCGAGTTCACTGTGTGTGGTAATACAAATCTGCTGGCTTCCAGTGGTGCTCTATTTTCCACTGGCTAGCAAGACCTGGGTTTGTTTTGGGGCACTGCTTTAACAGTTGGGTCTTCCCTATTTTCCAGCCAAAACAGGGGCCAGGTTTCTGTATAGGGCATGTAGAACAGCTCCTGTGCTCCTAAGAAAGGATTTGAAGCATGTTTTTTTTTTTTTTTGGTATTATATTTCCCTTGCACTTTCTGGGCTGTCCAGCAGATGGTGCTTTTCAGTAACTTAATCATCTTCAGAGGCTGTTTTACCTCCGAGCTCAGGCTGTGGGTGACCCAGCAGGGCTGAAACTGCAGGATTCCTCTGCCCTGATCTTGCCAGCCAAAATTTGGCTTGATGTGGGGCTCCACCTGTGACAAAATACTCCCTCAGCCGACCCAGCACTCCAGTCATCTCCGAGGCAAGGCAATGGCTGCTGGCTGCTGCTTCCCTCAAGGGTGGGGGAAGGGCTTTCAGACCCAGGGCTGGAAACAGTCTCTGTCCACATTTTCTCAGTCTTTTTGTACCTCACTGATCTGGGTTTTGAAATGTCCTCCCCTGTCCCCCAGGTCTTCAAACAGTGAGGGTATTTTTCACTGCTGTGAGAGATTTTAAAATCTATGTCCTTGGTGGGAGGGGTCCCATCTGCTGATTCTGTGCCTTTCTCACGTGGAGACTGAATGAGGAGGAGAGGATAGGATGGCTGGTCTGGGAGAGAAAATTCCTACCTGAGAATTCTTTTCTTTCTTTAATTCAGCATCTGCAGGGCCTTTCTCCAGTCTGTATCCTCCTCCACAGTTTCAAACAATTCAGAGTTGTCCTTTTTACTGTTGAATCTCTGGAGAGAAGTTTTCAGTAGCTGTTTACATCGCCATGTTAATGATGTCTCCTCTAAGGGGTTTTTAATTGGGTTAAGTTGTTTGCTTTCTTATTATTGAATCTTGATAGTTCTTCACATGTTATGGATTCAAGCCCTTTATCAAGTATGTGCTTTAGAAATACTTTTTACTACTACATGGCTTGTTTTTTCATTCCCTTTGTAGCATCTTTTGATGAGAAGTTTTCCATTATGATGAAGCTCAGTTTATCAACTTTTTATTTTAATGTGTCATGTTTTTTGTGTATCATGTCTAAGAAATCATTACCTAACTTCAGGTTACGAAATTTTCTCCTTTATTTTCTTCTGAAAGTTTATAGTTTAGTTTTTGCATTTAGTTCTGCAATCTATTTTATGCTAATTTTATACATGGTGGGAGGTATGGATCAAGGTTCATTCTTTTGCATATGGATGTCTGATTGTTTTACTTAGTTGTAAAGACTATCCTTTCTTCTTTGAATTACCTTTCAACATTACATTTTGGTAAATAACATAAACAAGTAATTTGTATATATTGCCAAATGCTAGAAATAGTTTACAGGCACCTATAACTGGATCTGCTTTTTGTGTCACATTGTTTCAGTTTGCTGATGCTGCCATTATGCAAAATACCAGAAATGGATTTGCTTTTATAAATAAAGTTTATTCAGGTACAAATTTAAAGTCCTAATGCCATAAAAGTGTCCAAACTAAGGCATCAACAAGATAATCCCTTCACTGAAGAATGGCCGATGGCACCCGGAACACTTCTGTCAGCTGGGAAGGCAAGCGGCTGGCATCTGCTGTTCCTTTACTTCCAGGTTGCATTTCAAAATGGCTTTCTCCAAAATGTCTCCAGATCTCTCTTAGCTTCTTCAGTTCCTGTGCATCTAAGTGTCGAGGTCTTCTCTGAGCTTTTCTGGAGCAAATTCTGGGCTAGCATCTCCGAACGTCTCCGAGCATCTGCAAGTGTCAGTGTCAGTGTCAGCTCTTAGCTTCTCTCCAAAATGTCCCTCTCAGCTACTCTGAGATCCTTCTGTTTGCAAGCTCTTTTATAGGACTCCAGTGATTAAATCAAGACCCACCCTGAATGGGTGGGGCCCACATCTCCATGGAAATGATTTAAATAAAATGTTTCACCCACAGTTGATTGAGTTACATCTCCATGGAAACACTCAATCAAAATATTCCAACTTAGTCAACACTAATACATCTGTCCCCACAAGATTGCATTAAAGAATAGGGCTTTTTCTGGGGGACATAATATATACAAACCGGCACATATCTGTTTAACTAATATGATAAACTATGCTTAAGAAGATGCTCAGTGCTTTTTGGAGCAGGCTAAATTTTTATATTTGCCTCAAGTGTATCTGTATCAGATTCTACTAATTTTAAGA
The DNA here is from genome assembly GCF_015220235.1 of Choloepus didactylus. NCBI lineage: Eukaryota > Metazoa > Chordata > Mammalia > Pilosa > Megalonychidae > Choloepus > Choloepus didactylus. The sequence goes on along the minus strand of NC_051310.1, from coordinate 59,242,566 downwards.
GCAGACTCACTTAGAAGTCCTGGCTTCCATTGGAAAAAATCAAATGTATTCTTTACCTTTGGATTTACTTACTTTAAGACTTTTCATAATTAAAAACTGAAGCTAGAAGAAATTCCCAATTTATGGTTCTTTGGAATTTAGAATATATTTTTGCATAGAAATAGTGTTTGTAAATGGTGGTTATATACCCAGGCTATCCCATAGATACCTGATTCATCCATCATAAAGAAGAAATACCACACATTTATACAAGGAGAAGAACCTGCAGGTAGATGGAGACTTGTGGAAATTTTACAGGAATATGTTTAAAAGACTTTAGGCATTAAAGACACTGGTTCTTTAGTAGAACCAATTTAACCTACAAAGTATGGCTTTCCTTTTTCTTGATACAGTGGCAGGCTTGTTTTATGCATTACTCGTGATGATGTGGGAATGAGTGATACTCACTAAAAACCTACCAGTGCTTTTCTCAAGTTATTTTAATTAATCTCATTCCTATAACAACTCTGTGAAGTAGGTCATTTATCTCCATTTTATGATTTGAAAACTGATATTTAGAGAGATTATGTGAATTGCTCAAGATCTCACAGTTAATAAGTGATGGATCTGGAATTCAAATCCGATTATGTATGACTTGAGGGCCTACTATTCCACAAAGATTAGTTGACTTTTTGGCTTGTAAAATAAATGATGAGTGGGAGAGAGATTTTCCTTCAAAGAGAGAGACGAGAAGAAGAAAGGGAGTTAAAGAGGATGGCAGTGTATACGAGTGAAAGTGTATATGAGCGAAAAAGATTATTTAAGGTAGAGTTGAATGACTCGTAAGTGATGACGTACAAGAGGTGAATATCTTCTGCCCAAAAGATTCTTGAAGAGAAAAAAAGGAGAGGGTTTAGAAAAGGGAAGGACAGTAAATAAGTTTCTCTCACTGGCCACTAGGTGACACCATTGACAGAAAACACCTTGATTGCTGTTTGGAAGAGGAGGTGGAGGTGGGAGTGGAGGGAGAATTTGAGGTGGGGGAGGGGAGAAAGACGTTGAAGAAGGTTTTCAGAGTAAGTTGTAGCCATCTCCATAATGGATATTCAAAACAGTCAGAAGTCATGTCAATTACATGGAGAATGCCTCATGGAGTCCAGAGTGTATGGCATGTTCAGATGTCACATTTGATCTAAACATGAATCACTTATATTTCTGCCACTGCCAATTAGGGAGACAGGGTAAAGTAGGGATTAAGAGCACAGAATATGGAATCAGGCTTTACAGATTTGAAACTTGGCTCTCCCACTGTTAGCTGTGTTATATCGGGTGATTCATTTAACCTTTCTGAGTTTGTTACCTTCTCTGTAAAAAGGGTGTAAATGATATCTACCTCAAAGAGATGTTGTGAAGACTAAATGAAATAATAGACAAAAGCACTTAGAAAAATGCCTTCTTCAAAGTTCTTGTTAAATGCTATTATTGTTGTTATTGAGGTTATTAGGTAAAATCTCTTAAAAAAAGCAGCTAAATTAAAATGAAAAGGGAATGAGTTAATACAGTTCAAAAACAGTAAGAGAGAAGCTTTTTAGTTCAAATAAAATAATTTCATTGGCTTTTTTGAAGTATCAATAAGAAGTGTCAATAAAATGCTGTCAGATTAGATGGGCATAATGCATTTTGTTCCCTATATGCCTTCTATTTTGTTAATAGAAAGGAAAAAAGATTGTATCCTTACATATTTTGCTAAGAAACTATGTAAAATTTTGTGATATTCATGTTTAACTCTAGGCAAAATTTCAAAGATGATGAAATTCATCTTTGATTACTTCACAGCTCTCACTTCCATTTTTGTGCCCCGAATTGATTCTTCTCCCTTCTTCTCGCTTCTCCTCTCCCCAAGTTTCCAGTGATCTAAAACTACTCTTGTTAACCATTCAACCACTCTGCAAAACACCCCGGAATGCTTTTCTCTTGTCTTCTCAATCTGAAAGCTGCAAAATTGCTTCTTCCTTATTTACTCCATTCCCCACAAACTCTAATTTAGTCAATCTCACTGTCTTTGGTGGTCAAAAATTGAATTACACTAATTCATATTAAATTGAAAATGAATTTTCATCCCCAGGAATATTTGCATTTTATAAGGACCTTGTTAACTGAAATAAATCTCTAATTGATGGCATTTCAAGTCATGTGAGAAAGTTCAATAAAGAATTTTGAGCATGGCAGAGGAATGATTAGGAATGGATGGGTCTTCCTTAAATCTCAGCACATAGGTGGCTACCAAAGAAATATAGATAATTGAAAATTATCCGAAATTCATATTTTAATTTATTCCATACATGTTTACTTTTCTTCAGCATTTTACCAGTGTTAGCTTACACTTGACAAAATTAATTCTCTTTAATTTACTTTTGTTAAAGTTCTGCATTTTACCATTTCTTAACACTATTAATGTGGCAGAAACTCCTGGTTTCTTTCTGACAGCCATTCTCCTTTCCTTCTATGGTAATAAAACCCCCAATTTTAGGGCCACCAAAATAAAAAAGACCATGTTTCCCAGCTTCCCTTGAAGCTAGGAGTGCCTATATGTTTACCTTTTGCACAATGGGAAACAAGCAGGAATGTTGTTTGCAACTTAAGAAATTATCCTTACAGGAAAGGGCCTGCCCATCTCCTTCTCTTTTCTCCTTCCAGTTGGCTGGAAGGCAGATATAAAGACTGGAGCTCTATATACCATTTTGTACCTTGCCAGCAAAGTCCATTCCATAGTGATGATACAACAGAAAGTTGGAAGGAGCAAGAAGCCTGGGTTCCTGATGATTAATTAAATTACTGTACCAGATTTGAACTGCTGATCTCTGGAACTTTCACATGAGAAAATAAAACCATGTATTTAAGCCACTGTTAATTTCTGGTTTTGTTGCATGGAGCTGAATTTAATTCTACCAAACACAAGTAGATAGTAGAAAGTTTTAGTTGAACCAAGTAATCAGCTCATGGATAATTGTGACTACATGAAAATAGAACTCAAATTCACAAAAACAGTTAGGTGGTATTTTTTGCCCTTAGCCTCTTTCCTGTGCCATCTTTTACCCCGATGCTATACGGTAAGATGCGCTGTCTGTCAGAACTTTCTGCAATGGTGGAAATGTTTTGTATCTGGGCTATCACTATGACAGCCACTAGCCACACAGAGATATTGAGCACTTGCAATGTGGCTTGTGTAACTGAGGAAATGAATTTTAAAAACTTGTTTAATTTTAATTAATTTAAGCTTAGGTAGTTATATGTGTCTTGTGGCTACCGAATTGGACCAAGCAGTTCTGACACAGACAGTCTAACTCATATTCAAATAATTCATCCATAATTTTCCATTATGTGGGCTGCATTTTAAGTTAAGACTGAATACTGAAAATGATCAATGAGTTGGCAAAGCCAGTTACAGCTGAGGATGCCCCTTAGAAAGAGAATTGAAGGAAGGTTAAAACATCTCCTCCCCCACTACCCTCACAATAACTTTGCCTATAAAAGGAGGCAGAGAAGAATATCCATGTATCCAATGTATCGTAATGGAACATTTTGGGATCTTAGAACATGGAAGGTTGAAATAAAGTTTTTTTTCTTTTTATGGCAACCCTCAGAAGCGTTAGGTGGTGTGTAGTAAATTTTGTGCCTTCACCAGCCACAAGGCCACCCTTGACCTTGCATTGTTGTCTTAGTGGCTCCACTGATTTCCAAGCTTACTCCTTTGTTTATGGTGAATCATGATGGCTCTTTCCTGCATCTTAGGTGTTCACTGAGATTACTGGGCTCTGCCTACAGGTGGCACAGTGTGAGCATGGCTGTTTATTTTGGAGCCCTTTTCCTTGTATTCCCTTTTAAAGCTGTAAATGGCTAAAACAAAAGCCCTTTGCTGGTGGCTTAACTCTCCCGTGTTCTATCAGCAGCAATCAGAGCCAGGGCTGTTATTAGCAAGGTGGGCCCTGATTATTTTCTGACTCTGCACTACAATCAGAAGAGCAGCAACAGCCGGTGAGGGGAAGACAGGTATTTTGGGCTTCTGTATGTATATCAGGGAACTTGCCCTTCAAGCCTGCTTTCAGATTTAGAAAAGAATGCTAGAATTCCAAAAGAAAAAAAAAGCCCAAGATCTTCATTAAGAGACTGTACCAAGCATATATTTTACACACGCACATACACACAGCATTGTGCTCGGTGCCGTAATTTTCTGAGCAAGTGGATTTTCTAGCTTATGAATTATTCAGTAGAGGGGTCTCCCTGAGTCTCTGCTTGGATTCCAGAGGTTAATATTTGACAGAAAAAATAAAGGAAGTATGTGAGTGTCCCTCAATTTTCCAAAGGCAAACAAATGGAGTTCTGAATTGACCTGTTTTCTCATGCATACATTTTCTCCAATTCAAGGCTTAATTTTGTAGTTCAGAGCAAGCTATCTTGGTGACTACAGTTAAGGTACCATCACCTGGAAAATTTCTATGCCATCCATACTTATGGTTAAATCTTGAATCCACCACTTACTGTGTGACCTATTGACAATTGTTTATCTTCTCTGAGTCTTGGTCTACTCATTCAAAAAATGCATGTAGTAATGGCTTCTGGTTCTTAGTCATTATGTGACTTTAAGTGTGATAATGTATTTATTGTCTTTAGTATGTCCCTGCAGCATAGTAAGCAGTCAATAATTGGCATACTTATTATCATTGAATTGCCTCAAATTAGTGAATAAAAACATCATTTTTTTCATAAAACTTGCCCACATACACATGTTCATATTTAAAGCATAGACACAGAATAGACACTCATGAAATATAAAAAAGTATATATGAGCTACATTGTGTTATGATTCAGATCAGGTTTTTGGTGAAATAGGAAGTGTTGGGATGCAAGGTTAGCAAATGATTTCTCAAGGACAAAGTCAAGTCAAAGTCAAGGATATAAAGAGAATTAGCTATTTTGAAGGAAGACAAGCCAGGCCAAATGCATAGTTAAGTATTGGGAATACAAAATAATTTGTAATAGTATTGGAATGTTAAGTAAAATCCAGTTTAACATAAGATCAAATCTGATCTGAACTCATCCACCTAAGAAGAGTGAGGGAAAAACCTGCCCAGAACAGAAACTGGTGCCACACTGGGCCCTGGGAAGTGGGGGACAGTGGAGGCAGGACTCTGAATTGGGACACAGAGGACTATGAAAAAGAATCAGCACAAAGTGTCATAGGCTGAGGATCAATCTGAATTCAGAAGGAGTAAAAGGAATGAAGATCGAGGAATCCAGCACAGTAGGAATCCAACTAAATGGTTAAATGAAACACTTTTGGTTGCCTACTATTAGACTAATAGTTAAAACCACCACTCCCTCCCTACCCTTCCAAATGGTGTCTTACATAAGATAAATATTTATTTCTCTCTTGTGAAATGAACTCTCGAGACAGGTAATTCATGAATGCTTTAGTGGCTCCTTGAAATTGTTAGGGATCGGTTTCAGTCCAGCTCACTGCTCTACCATCTCTAAGATATGGCCTTTGTCCTGATGGTCCAGGATGGCTGCTAGAGTGCCAGCCATCACAACCATTGCCAGACGGCAAGAGGAAGGAGAGGGAGGAAAGGCAAAGGATGCAGGCCCACTGTCGTTAATAGAAATTTCTTAGAATTTGTCACATCACATAACAATTTTGCTAACATCATACTAGTCAGAATTTAGGCACATGACCACTCTTAGCTATAAGGGTGGCTTGGAAGTGAGGTCTTTATAACAGGTGAATTTTTGCCAAGCAGAATTTGGGGTTCCACTATTAAAAAGGGGATGGAGAGAATGAATATTAAGGTAGGCAACTAGCAATCTCTATCAGCACTCATCCTACATTGTAACATAATCTATATTTCCTTTTAGAGAATCACCCTTCCTTCACTGTGTATTGTGTCACAGCCTTGAAGACTGACTTAATTGACGCTGTCTGGTTAATGGTGTAGAAGTCTGGCTACCCTGATCTTTTCCAAGAATTCCTGTTAAGCATTTTCTATCTGAAAAAGAAGATAATTCTGCTAATTATTTGACCAAGGAATTTATTCCACTGCTAAGGCATTGAAATATGCATATTATAACATTTTGTTTGTTATATACATGTTATATAACATACCTATATAATATGCAATATACATATTATATCCTTGACATTCCTTTTTAGCAGGATATGATATATCTTATGGGCTTGGTACCAATGCGTTTTGTTCCCCTTCTCCTCTTTCCTATGTGAGACTTTTATTTTTCAATTGTGGGTGTCCTGTTGAGTGTATCGAGGGATGCTAATTTACCACTTAATCACATGTCACAGGGGTTAATGCAGGATCTGTCAGAATAGTTTGAGCAATAACCAGAGTTTCTAAGCTTGGAGCTTGATGTAGTAACTTCATGAGACTTTGGGTTGTGCCGCATTGGGTGAGTGCATTTTACACAGTCTGGGCAATTTTGAAAGAGTGTGTACGGAAAGGTGAATGTTTGGGGACACTGGGGAGCCAAAGGGATGGAACGTGGAAGACATACATTGGTTGCCTACCCAGCATTCATCTCCGTTTTTCCTCCTTCCTAATGCTCTCAAATTTTCATTTGGGGAACTCCTCCACCATTGTATTGTAGTTATACAGCATAAGGTGGATTGATTTGACACAATTCAGATAATCCCATCCCTCTTGCCAAAGGGATTGGATTGGATAACCCAATGCACTTGTCTCTCCTCTAGCCTTAAGATGAGTTTAGGGGTTGTCTAATCAGCACAAAGCCCACAATTCTTGCTCAAAGTTTTTGACAGGGCTCTATCGCTCTCCCTCTCTCTAAAACCAACCCCTTCCCCTCGCCTACCCCTTTGTCTTGGGTAGGAACAAGGAGGCTAGAACCTGAATTGCTACTGGAGGCCATTTTATAAGCAGGAGAAGGTTAGTCTAAGAAACAACCTGACACATAGAGTAGAAGAAATCAGAGAAGCTGAGCTGGAATCCTGATCCAACCATACCCAAGCCCACAAAACTGCTGACCTTTTTACTTGGTCAACCAATAAATCCTCTTCATAGTCAAGTTTGACTTGATTTGTTTAATACTTTCAGCCTAAACTGATACTTGAATGAATGGAGAAATGAACAAGTGATTACACAGAAGCTTGTGGTCACATGAAAACAGAGGCCCAAGCCTGACATGAGATCCAGTGTATGGAGATGATCACAGTGCTCCTTAAATAAGAAGCTCTACCTTAAATAGGAGTCTTTTATTAACAGAATCGAAAGATAGTCTTCCCAGGGAGTGGTCAGCAGAGGTCTGAAGGCTCCAGGTGTGGCTGTGGTTGTAACTACTGAGTCTGGCAGAAGTATCCCTGGAGGAGGTATCCCTAGGAGAACCTGGCAGCTAGGTTCATTCTCATTCTACAGATACCTGGCTTCTCTTAAAAACCTTCATGGCAGGTGCTAAAAGAGTAAAGAGATGATAAAAGAAGAATTAACCAAGAAGAAGGTGGTAAAATGTTATGGTTAACAGTACAGATTTTGTAGTTAGTCAGACCTGGTTTCAAATGCTGGCTCTGTCACTTACTGGTAAGTTATTTAATACCCTGAACCTTATTTCCTCATTTGTAAAATGGGGAGAATAATACCACTACCTTCTTTGATAGTTGTTGTAAATACTGAATGTGATAATTTATATAAAGCCTGGAAGATAGAAAAATTCAATTACTGAAGAAGAAGAATTATTGCTATTATTTATTATTTATAGAGCTAGGATTGTGCATATTGGTAGAAATATCGAGAGGCTATTTGAAAGTTGAGTAACTTGCAAGATTTTGTGCTTTAGTGAGTAAGCCTCCTGGGTATCTAACGATGATATAACTGTTAAATTTTGGGATTCTCTTGGTCATTTTTATACCCTTCTTCCCAACCTTTGGGCAGGAGTTAAGAGTCGTTTCTAATTTTCACTTGACTCAAGAGTTGCAATGGTTATTTAACTGGAGACAACTGGAGGACTCTGAGGAGGAGATGGGAGCCAGCACTGAAATCCCAGTGCCTGGCACACAGTAGGCGCTCAATATATGCTATTTGAGTTTGGGTACAACAAGTTGATTGTTTCTCATCAGAGATGATAAGTCAAGGATACTATGTAAAGGGCATTGCAAGATATAACTTCATTCTAGATTCTCTCATTGTTTCCACATTTGTAAAGACCTTGGGGCTCGAAGTTCATTTGTGTTCTGGAATGGTATCCAAACTCACAGTGAAAAACATAAATAAATTGATTATAGCCCACCACATTGCTGAAATGATTCTGTTCACTAGGAGCTGATCTCAAAATTTCTCAGTGCTCAAGTCTTTACAGAGGGCTGAAGCTTAGTGGAGAGTTTTGCCGTTCTTTTTAGTCACTCTGGGGCCTCAGGCAAACCATTTAACCTCTTGGTGTCTGGATTTCCTCATCTGTGAGCCAGGGATAATAATACTTCCCTACTTCACAGGTGTGCTGGGAGCATTAATTAATGTTTGTCTTGTGTTTGGGGATCTGTGATGAAAGGCAAGTATCACCATTGTCGGTTTGCTGCAGGCAAGACTAGATTATAGTCCTACAGATGGGCTGCATTTGAGAAGCAGTTTTAGCAAAAGATTTTCCCAAATGAAATGCAACTTTAAGGTTTGGGGCCACTTCAAAAGAAAAGGTGCCAGTGGCACATCATTTTCTCCCTCTTGCATTAGTTAGCTCAGGTTGTATTATCTTACCAAGTTAGAAATCAGCATCCCAGTACTATATATTAAGTTATTTAACAAGCACCATTTAGCTAGTTTGTTTCAGTGGTCTCTGCTTTTTAAAGTGGCCTCTAGATTTTTAAAGATCCAGATTATCTAGGTGAGGTTATTGTTTCAGAAAACCCTTAATTGCTTGTGAAGAGTATTTCATGTGCAGGGATCATTTAGTGGGTCTATCCCATGATAAATAGGATGGACAAAACCATTATGTATGTGTTTGTTTTAAAGTGATTTCTACTTGTACCTTAAATTATTTATATTCCTCTACTTTGGCTCTTGGTAGAAATTTTTTTTTTGGCACATTTTTAAAAAACACTTTTTAAAATTGAGGTGAACTTCACAAAAATAACGTTAACCATTTTAAAGTGAATAATTCAGTGGTGAAGTTGTGCAACCACCACCTCTATCTAGTTCCAAAACACAAACCATTGTGTTTTAACAGAACTAAGTGGACAAGTAAAATAGGCAAGAGGTTTCAATCTTTTCATTTCGTTTTAACTGCTTCCTCTCTATGCTCCCACTATGTTTTTTATTAATGTAATGTTGAAAACTTTGTTTCTTTCAATAAATGAATAATTTATTTCTGATATTTAATTTTCAAAATGTACACCATGTCTCAGTAATCTCATCAACCACCATTTAAAAAAATAGCCTTCTGCATGATAAAAGCACTGGTATGTTCTTAAAATCTTTTTTTTTTTAATATTCATTTTATTGAGATACATTCACATACCACGCAGTCATACAAAACAAATCGTACATTCAATTGTTCACAGTACCATTACATAGTTGTACATTCATCACCAAAATCAATCCGACACCTTCACTATCACACACACAAAAATAACAAGAATAATAATTGAAGTGAAAAAGAGCAATTAAAGTAAAAAAGAACACTGGGTGCCTTTGTCTGTCTGTTTGTTTGTTTGTTTCCTTCCCCCATTTTTCTACTCATCCATCCATAAACTAGACAAAGGCGAGTGTGGTCCTTATGGCTTTCCCAATCCCATTGTCACCCCTCATAAGCTACATTTTTATACAATTGTCTTCGAGATTCATGGGTTCTGGGTTGTAGTTTGATAGTTTCAGGTATCCACCACCAGCTACCCCAATTCATTAGAACCTAAAAAGGGTTGTCTATATTGTGCGTAAGAGTGCCCACCAGAGTGACCTCTCGGCTCCTTTTGGAATCTCTCTGCCACTGAAGCTTATTTCATTTCCTTTCATTCCCCCTTTTGATCAAGAAGATGTTCTCCGTCCCATGATGCCAGGTCTACATTCCTCCCCGGGAGTCATATTCCACGTTACCAGGAAGATTCACTCCCCTGGGTGTCTGATCCCACATAGGGGGGAGGGCAGTGATCTTAAAATCCTTTAAGGAAGAACATTTTGAGACAGGACTTCTGAGCGAACAGACAACCGAATATCTGGATACATTAAGACCTAGGAAGAAAAGGAAAGAATCTCTCCTTTGAGTACTAGACAAATTTTTGCTTTCCAAAAATTGGAAAAATTAATACAATTAGTATAATTAAAGGCAAAGATAACATTTCTTTCCCAGGGAGCAGAAGTATATTTTTCTCTTATAAATGAAGAAGGAACCAAAATAAAATATTTTATTAATATTATGAACCCTGGTTAAATAAGAAATCAAGAATCTTGTTGTCAACTAAACTTATGCTGCTGAAAATCTGCTGGAACAAAAATTCCAAGGCAGAAATGCAAGTGATCATAGCACTGCTACTGCTTTCCATCCAGTTACAAAGCAAGCAGCACATCCATTAATTTATTCATTCGATTAGTAAATACTTATCAAGTGAATCCCAAGTGCCAGGCACTGATCTGGGCACTGGGAAATGAGTGGCAAACAACACAGACAGGGTCCCTACTCACGTGGAGCTGACATTTTGGTGGGAGAAGAGAGAAAACACACCAAGAAGTGATTACAAATGCAGAGAACTAAAATGAGGTGATATGATAAAGAGTTTTATGGTGAATTAGTTTGAGTGACTAACGAAGAACTCTTCAGGAGGTGGCTTTAAGCTGGTAGGTAAAGCCTCAAGGTGGGAGCAAGTTTTAAAACAATGTTAGAAAAAGCCTTCTTCTTTTAAAATGGATTTCAGTAAGTATGGGACACAGCTTGGGATTCTAGCACATCCCTTCAAGGTGGTGTCCAGTTGTTTCTTCCCTAATTTAGATTCCTCCATCATCTACTAAATATAAAGGAAAATGGTTTATGTTTGGAACCATCAAATCAGGGTAGCTGGCTGGTCCTCTATAAAGAACTAAGAAACTTGTTTCTAGAGAATGGCTTGTTCTGGATCTTGTAACACCTAGTGCTGGCTAAGTCATACAGCCTCTTTATACCTCAATTTCCTTACCTGAAATGAAAGGGGGAGGTGGGATCTGGGAGATCTCTAGGAAGAATATACAAGAATTATTCAATCATCCTAAACTCTCAGTTTTCAGAAATCTGTGAAGATGATGAAAGGCAGCAGCAAAAATTTGCAAAATGCTTGTATAAGTAACTCAAAAATTAAGCATAATTAGGCACATGTCTGGGTGTGAAATTTAGATATCATGAGTGTTATCATAATGAGTCTTTTTCATTCATTTTGCTTTTTTAATGTGTAGGAGTTTTTTTTTTTTTTTAACTGTCAGTAGAGTTGTCAAAACATTAGAAAAGTAAATAATCACTACTACCCTAATGTTTATAGTTTTTTTACTTTCAAGTTTTTCTTGCCTTCACAAACTGCCCAAAATGAATAGATATGAAATGTCTTCGAGTTTTGTAACTAAGAATTCCATTTGAAACAAAATAAGACCATTAAAAGTAAATTCAATTAGTGAATTTATAAGGAATAATTTATATCCTAATATCTAAAACATGATATTTTTATGAACAAATTAATTTACACATCATATTTTTATCTATAAACTAATAGAATGATATAATATGCCCTTCCATAGTGCTCAACACTTTTCAAAACAGTTTCATGTTTCATGTCTCATTAGGACCTCACAATTTGCTTCTGAAGTAAATTGGGCATAATTTATTATTTCCACTTCATATATGAGCAAAAAGAGGCTTAGGACTTGGGATTTGCCTGGAGTTACAGAGCTAGTGACTGAAGCTGGAATCCAGGATTCTGACACCTTGTCCAGTATTCCCACTTCCAAAACAAGCCTGAGTTTCCCCAGGCCATACCAGCCTGTGACTCCAGATGGGGAATCATACATATCACCCTTTTGTGTTTCACCAGATTTTTCTAAATCAAGACCCCAAATTATTTCCTAGAATTTCCAGAAGGCTTTGAGGCTGTTGTGTGGCACACAAGCCTAAGAACAAATTTGGTCAGCTACAAGGAATCTTCCAGTCTTACCCTTTCCTCTGCTATGACTCTGCCCTTTTGTTTCCCACGTCTGCCAGGAAAGCTGTCACTTTTGTTGGATCACTGTCATCTATTGCTACCCTGAGACCTTGGTTGTGATGAGATATTTTCCTTATTTTAGACAAAATCTGGGTAGGAATGGTGCATCTCTGAATTCATTTTAATGTATTCTGGTGATGCAAAAAAGAGACACAGAACTTTTAAACACTATTTCATGGAGTATAAAATTTTAAAATCTGATTTTATGTATCTGATTATCTTTTGCCTAACACCAGTAAGTAAATATTCTGTTCAATGACAGGGAACACAAAGACCATAAGGCTCTTTCAATTAGCATATGGTCAAATGGTTATATGAAATATTTTTCTGTATGACTTTGAGACACTGTTATAAGATCTGCTAAATACATCTACAGGTCAAAGAGATTGAAGGAGGAGGGAGTAATCTACTTGAAGACTGTTGAAAAAATATGGAAGAAACATGAGGGAATAAAATAGTTGGTTTTGGAGGAAAGAATCCGGCATAATTTTGCTCAAAACATCACTCTTTATTAGTAATAAATTAAAGTAAGGGTTTTTGTTGGGGGATGACTCATAAGATAGATGTTGCATGAAAGGGCACTGGAATCAACAGGCACAAAATAATGCAGCCAAACATGGAAAAATGATCATAGGTGGAACATTTGTTCCACTGCCTTTTATCTTTTACACCTGTGTTTGAATTCATCCAAACTTGCATAAATCCTTTACACAGCTGTCCAAATTGCACCTGAAAAAAGGCTGGAGTAGTCTCAGATGGGCTAACATTTCATCATTCTGAATACTTAAACCCAAACAGGTTTAAACACTTTGCCAAACCCAAGGATAATGGGCCTCCCATTGATCTTTGCTTCCTTCAAATGCTCAACCGTGTGTGCCAAAATGGATACTTCAGTCCATATTGTATAGACTCCAACTAGTTTTAGCTATTTTAAGCTGTAGAGAAGCTCAGAAGTAAAGTTTTAAGGATGGCAAGTCTGTCTCCTTTAAGATCTATACAGAAAGAGATACTTTGATATATGTAATTAGATAAGGAGTGGATGGAGGATTCTACAAACAGATCTACTGAATTTCATTTTTCCTTTTTTTTTAACAAGTAGTTAAACATAGCATATTTTAAAAAACAGCTAAACAAATTTCCAGTATTTTAACTAGATTGCTTCTGAAGTCTGTTCTGACCTCCACAATTTTATTGCTTTTAATTTGGGGTCTACAATTAATTTTTTACCTTTAAAAAGTTAATAAAGGTATAGCTCATCATCATAAAAAATCCATATAGTACAAAAGGATATAGAATGAAAAATGTAAGTCCTCCTGTACTCTCTTTCCCCCAAATTCCCCATTCCAGAGGTAAGCCCTTTCCAATAGCTTGGTATATGTCCTTCTAGTTCTTCCATATCTTTTATAAGATGCATTGATTTGTGCATGTGTGTGCCTGTGTGTAATTACAAATAAATGCTATGAGAACATAAGCATTGTTCTGCCACTATCTTTTCTTCACATACCATGATCTGTTATCAATCTTTAAAAACTTTGCCAGTCTAATGAGTGAAAGTTAATATTTCTCGGTATAGGATTTACCCAGAAATCCTATACCAAAGGTATAGGTGAGGTATACCCTAGGTATGGGTGAGGCCGAGATGCAGAGATATTATTCAAACTTAATTTTACACTCTCTATTTCCTTGTTCACTCTACCAAAACTTGGAAGGATTGTTTTCTTGCTAAACATGGAGGCATTAAGAGGTAAGCCTGAAAGGATCCTGAAGAAAAATGAAAGGTTTACCTTCATGGATACAAGGAAAGAAAAAATTCCTGGTCCTGGAGCTTCTGTGAGCAAAGAAAGCCATAGAAAACACAGATAGGAGTCTTGCCTGAGTCCCTTGCTTGTTTCTTGTGGCTATGACAGGGAAAGCTTGGGCCATCTTTATGGCCAGCTTGATGTATCTCCACTGGGCACTCACTAAGGACTCTATTCAGTTCTCCATTTGAATGCACTTCTGGTTTAGAGCACTTCCACTCCCCTGCTTTAGAGTGTGTTACTCTTCCTCAAAAAGAGTGCCTTGCCAAGGGAGAAGATGGATTTCCCTGAGTTTGGCAGAGGAAATCCTAGAGTGAGCCCTTGTCTGAACTTTGTGAATTGGTTTGAAAATAGCTAGAGAGAAAGAATTTTGGCTGAGGGAACTTGACAGGAATCTAGCTGGCAAGATCATACTGAGGAGGTTGAAAGTGGCATTGGCAGAAAGTCAAGGGTTAGTGGGTATGGAAGATTCAAGAGACAAATTGACTCAAGTAGACTATCTCTAGTGTTGAGTAATGAGGTTGGAAACATGAGGAAGGAAAAGAAGATACAGTTAGTCCAAGGATTTGGCATTTGGACCCGAGCCAGGAGAACTTAAGATGATAATAGTCATGAGGAAACAAAGTGGCCTTCATTCATCATGTGCCATTTTGTAGACTACTGTCTTTCAACTTCAAACCTATCCTTTTATTTTCCTTTAGTGATACTGGGGCTGGGATTCTGTAAATCATTCAGCTTTGCCAGCTGGCTCCATGTGAGGCTCTGCCACTGGGGAATGCTAGACGGAGAATGGAAGACTTGCTCTGTCCTTCCTGTTTTCAGTAGGCTTCCTGTTCCTGTGAACATCCCCCAGACTTGCTTCTTTACAAAACCTGGAAGCTATAGTTGATTCCAGAAACAGTAGTTGAATACAATTAGCGGTTTTTACAGGACCTGCCTCCTTGCACCTCTTACCTCCAGAAATACAGTCTTCAGAGAGAAGCACCCCCTGCTCAGCAATCTGAGGTCTTTAACCTCCAAAGGGCCCTCCTCTAGCTCAGAGAAGCAAACCCCCTCCTCAGAGGTCTGAGTTTTTCAGACCTGTGCAGTCTCTCCTCCAAACTTCTAAGTTTTCAAAATTCCAGCCTTTTCTCTTTTTTCCTGAAGCCTTGGGGTGGTGGTTGCTTCCTGTAATTTTTAGCTCTGTGAAACCTCAGTGCTTCCTTTTGAATTTTCTGTTCTTTGACATCTAGTTGACAACTCTTTACATTACATCGTCTCTGATAAAATAAGTGGTGCGATTTCTGTCTCTTTACTGGGGCCCTCCTGACCCAGGCTCTCCCAAGGTGGAGTGTAAACAGGAGAACCACATGTCCCTGCCTCCTTTGGGAAAGGGTCTGAGGCCTGCGTTCCCATGGTGACGGGGAGACCAGAGAAGAGGTGCATTCGACAAGCTACAGGTGAGAGGAAGCCAACAGGACATGGTGATTAGAAACAGGCTTTTGTCCTTGCAGGGAATGCTGATGCTATGGAAAACTGGGAAATTTGGGAAAAGAAATGAGTCCAGGTAAGGGGACATTCAAGTGGAAATATTGTAAAGTGGAACTGAAATTCATGTGAGAACTCTGGTGTACAGAAGAGGCCTCAACAGAGAGGAAGGGTACTGAGCCTGGGTTCCCTGAGGATGCCAGGTATCTTGTAAAAAGAGGCTTGAGGCCAAGTCCTGTGTGCTACTCCTTTTAAATACGCTGTACAGGTTAAGACAAATAGGAACTATAGGTCCATTTGTTTTAATTAGAAGAAGGTGTTAGGGATTGTTGAGATTTTGTTACTGTTTACATAAGCAAACTTTGCCTCAGGAGCTTCTGGTGAGTCCATCAAGTGGTGCTTCAATGAACAATATTGCCTCTACATCTTCAAGATTGAAGTAGATGAGCAGGCTACATAAACAGCCACTTTACATGAGCAGCAGGGTATAAAGCCTGTTGTCATCAAATAAAACACAGCAAAGTCAATCTGACACACATTTAATAATCTTCACCGTCATAGTTCTACACCATAATTAGGCACAGGTGGAAGGCAATTCTTGTAAAAGATTGTGATGCATATTGACGGAAGTCAAATGAACTTTTTATATTTTCTCAGTTTTTTTGCTTTCTGAGTTCTTTATCTAAAATGGATGTCAGCACTTTTCACTGATATCATGCACCATCAATTAAAACCCATTCGTCAAACACTGAATGAGTTTTTATTATGTTCCAAGTATTGTGCTGGGCTCTGGGGATATAAATATGAGCACGACTTGGCCCTGAAGTTGAGCAGTTTATGTGTCCACTTTGCTCTGAATCACGCATGCAGAGTGACTCAGACATGTCCATGGGCAATGGTCCTGGATCCTGTACTCTGTGCTCTCCTTGATTAAAAACAGGGCTTCCTCAGATACCCTTTCTGTTTTCAGTTGATGATGTCTCTCCTCCTACACCTGCCTTCTTCCTGCCCTCTGCTGGGCACTGAGGGGTTCTCCACCCACATCTCTCACCCGGAGTTTCCAGGACGGTAAAGTTCTTGACACCAGGGAACTGGCTCGTGATGCTCGATATCTCGCTCAGGGGTTAATAGACATACTGGGTGGCTTAGAGAGTAGAGAAACACAGAGGTAGGGGCTTTTCCTCTTCAGAAATGGGCAGCGTTCGGGAAGGGGGAGGAAAAGGTTAGGAAGAAGGGCCTTTGCTCAAGGCAGGAAAGTAGGTGGAAGGGGCCTGGCTTGGGAAGGGGACTCATGCTTGAACAAGATGTTCTCTAGCCAGAGGAAAACTCCTCCTCCAGCAACTCTGGGGAATGGGCCCCAAGTAACAGTAGAAGTTGGTAAACACACTCTCTCTCCTTTAATGTAATTTTATTGAGATACATTGACATACCAGATAATCATCCAAAGTGTACAGTCAGTGGTTCACAGCATCATCATAGAGCTGTGCATTCATCACCATAATGAAGTTTTGAAAATTTTTCATTACTCCCCCCCAAAAAAACCAAAAAAGAATAAAAATAAAAAAGAATACCCCAAACAACCCATACCCCTTATCTTTCACCATTATTTATTTATTTTTTGTCTTTACTTTCTTACTCATCTGTCCTTACACTGGACAAAAGGAGTGTCAGCTACAAGGCCTTCACAATCACAGTCACACCGTAAAAGCTATATAGTATATACAATCGTCTTCAAGAATAAAGGCTACTGGGTTACAGTTTAATAGTCTCAGTTATCTCCTTCTAGCCGCTCCAACACACTAAAAACTAAAAAGGGATATCTATATAATGCATTCTTATATTCTTCATAATATAGATATCCCTTTTTAGCTTTTAGTGTGTTGGAGCGGCTAGAAGGAGATAACTCCAGAATGACCTCTTGACTCTACCTGATGTCTCTCAGTCACCAAAACTTTATCTTGCCTCACCTCTCTTCCCCCTTTTGGTACAAGAAGGCCCTCTCGATTCCAGGATGCCAGGACCAGGCCCATCCCCAGAAATTGTCACACTCTCTTGCCATTTTCCTTGAGAAGAACAAGAAGCATATCTGGAGAAAGACTGAAGAACATTGTCCCCCTTTTCTTGCCCCTAGTGAATCAGTCAGAATAGTCTAAGTGATGTCACTGTAACAAACAAACCGCAAATCGCATTGGTGTAGCGTTACAAAGGTTCATTTCTCTCTTGTTTTACATGTCCGTCATTGCCTGGTCCAGGAACAGGGACACTCAGTGGAGATATTTTAAAGGCTTCTGGTAAAGTGGAATTGAAATTCACGTGAGAACTTTAGTGGGTGCTTTCCTCATGACATCTTCACTCAGGTTGCAAGGTGACAGAGCTTTTCCTATCCGGGAACATCCATGATTTCTAAGGAAAGGGGAAGGGAAGGGCAAGTCATAACACTGGCTCTTAAAGATTCAGCTCAGAAATCATGTCACTTTATGCATATGTCATTGGCCAAAGCAAGTCATGTTTCATGCCCTTCTTCAAGGCAGCAGAGAAATACACTCCTACTTTGTACCCCCATGTAGATGAAATAGAAACATCATACCCACAACACCTCCTAGGTCCTGTGCAATGAGTTATTAGTGCTTTCTAAGGAGCAACTGTATGGGTAAGAATAGTCTGATATTCCAGGGTCACTGGAATGAAAACCCTTCACCATCCCTAAAATATACTTTTACCTATATGCTGACACTTAAAATTCCTTTAGTACCACATAAAATCTTATGCAATTCAAAAAGAAAGGATTAAGCAATCAGAATACTAACGATACTCTTTCATATTAGGTACAAATCTGGTCCTTTGCATTTTGACTGATGGGATGGCCTTGAAGGCCAAGAAGAGGAGATGACTTAATGCATACTGAGCATTCATAATGATATCAAGTTCTTTCATAAGGTAACTGGCTCAACCCACCCAATAACTCAAGATAGTTTAGCGGTTAAGAACAGAGAGTTGGGAACCAGACTTCCTGAGTTTGAATCCTGGCTCTACTGTTTAGCACTTCTGCAGCCTTGGACCCATTCCTTATTCTCTCTGTGCCTCAGTTTCCTCATCCATAAAATGGAGACAATTTTTACCTCATAGGGTTGTGAGGAGGAGTTAATGTTTGTAAAGTGCTAAGAATTGGTGACTGGAAAGAGGCAAACTCTATAAGCATTTGTTCAATAAGTAAAATGAATTCTATGAAGTAGCCCCATTAACCAAGAGGAAACTAGGGCTCATAGAAGTTAAATGACTTGCTTGGGGTTAGGAAAGAGACAATACTTGGCCCTGTTCTCTACAGAGTCTATGTTCTTTCTTTTTGCACAATAATATCAAAAGGGTAAAAGAGCATAGAAACGGGAGAAATTAAAGACAGACCTTTCTAGCTTCTTGATGTAGCCTTCACTCATGTCCAGAGGTATTTATGTTCTGCGTGGCCATTCAATAGGAACTTGTCAGAGGAAAAACTGTTGCCATGCAGAAGGCAGACACCAAATCAGTGCTACAGGAGAGAGACATTGTCACAGATATTCTGTATATGCCAACGACGTATTAGGGGTACAGTTGCCCGGAACATGTCAGCCATTGGTCAAATCTTGAAGACTTTACAGTCTTGTGTGAATAAGCATAGTTTCTCCAAAAATAAAGTGTTTGGATGAAGTCTGAGTGACATGTTTTCACCTTGAAAGAAACGTCCTTGTGAATGTCAGGATAGCAAAAGAGCAGAATAATAAATTCAGTGTAGTTTAATGGTTAGATATAAAAAATGAATGGCAGCAAATGGTGATTGTCCATGACAAGCTAAAAAGAGCCAAGAATGTACATTCTTATTTCTTGATGTCTTGTTTTGAAGGAGGAACTATTGCCTACGAGTTAAGAGCAAACTCTGAAGTCAGAGAGACCCAAATTTGAAGCAAAGCTTAGTCACTTACTAGCTAAGTGATGGTTAGTATTCTTATATAATTAACAGAGACCATATGACATTATAGTAGTCTTTCACGAGCCATTCTATCTCTCCCCCATTATGCAGCCTGTGCTTTGGATGAAATTGACCCTACTCCCAGTTTCAGGAGTGGGACCTGATTAGTCTCCTCCCTCCCCTTCCTGTGTCGCACTGATGTTAGGGATGTGCAGTTAACTCCGGAAGCCCAGTATAAAGATCCATGTTAGCTCAGTGGTTGTGGGATGATGTCCATCTCCTTGTTTGTAAATGAGGAAGCCTGTAAGCCTGAGTATTGCTGGAAACATTTTGTGATTATGAGGGGATACAACCTGATGACAAAACCAACACACTGGGGATGAGAGAACAGAGGGAACTGCAGAGAAATGGATCTAAAGCACAGATTAAGCCATGCCTGAAGCCCACACTACCACTGGACTTTTCAGTTATATGAACACTAAATCTCCATTATTGTTCAGTCAGTTTTAGTTACTTGCCACCGAAAGCGTACCAATTTATATTCTTATTTCTAGGGTGGGTTGCCAGGATTAAATAAGATTGCATGGTAAATTTCTTAGCAGAGTGCCTAATGAGTTCTAAGACAGTTATTGCTGCATTGTGGGGGAGAGGTGGGAAGAGGTAATGACATATAACCAAGCCCCAGGGATAGGGTGGTGATGATTTTTGGTACAGAGAATGGGAATTAAGAATAGAAACAATCTCTTGAAACTTCCATTTCATCAAGTTCTCAGGCTAATTACTAATTAGTTTACTATTTAATTGGTAACTGCACCTATTAATTATGTTAAGAAATAAAAAGCTTTATAAATCTGCAGTCTCATATAGTCTATTGTTCGGAGATATGAATCAGAAGGAGGTATGTGATTCACTTTCAATTTGGGGGATTCCAGAACTTCCAGATATCTTCAGGAACTGAATGCAGCAAAGATCTCAATCTTAAATATTTGTCAAAAGTTGGATGAATAAGAAGGTATAGTTAAGGAAAAAAAAAAAAGGAAACTGAAGCAAAATCAATGGACATCACAAGGTTGCTCTTTCAAAGCCTCTTTCCAAATTGCTAGGTGAAATTGGCAGGCACAGTGTTCAGCGGTGCTGGAATGTGGGGGCAGAAACCTGCCTTCCTGAAGCATGGGGTGATGAAGTACCCTGGGCCCATCTGGGAGCTCCAGGGATCGGAGCCTCAGAAGAGGGTGCTATTGACAGCCCTGGAGAAACGGGAAGAATGGAGGGGGCGTGGAGAGATAACGAGCTCCGTTTCTGACATGTTTAGTTTTAGGAGGTGGTGGGACACCCAAGTAGAGATATTCTGCAGACAGAAAGAAATATGGGATTGGAGAGAGGGTGAGAGGTCAAGGCCTGGACTGGAGATTTGGGAATCATCTGCATTCAGGTGGTAATTAAAGCCATCTGACCGGGAGCTTGCAAGAGGAGTGTGCTGTGAGGGAGAAAAAGCCCAGGGCCCCAAACTGAGCCTTGCTACAGGAAAGAAGAAAAAGAAGGGGAAAGAAAAAAAAGAGGGGGAAAGGAGGTTCAGGAAAGAAATGATGGGGCGGGGGAAGGAAAAAATCAACAGAATATCGTCCTTAAAGTCGAGGACAAAGAGGAGATAGATGGAGACCAATAAAAAGCTCATAGAAGTTGGAAAAGCTTTAAAGAGCATTTAGGCAATCAGATGTTTCCATCATTTTACAAACACCATTCAGTAAGAAGCAAAGGTCAGTTATCTTTCAAGAATCTTGGTATGAGATGAGTGATTTGGGGAAGCTGAATTCTCTGTGCCTTCCTTTTCTACTGTGCCTTCCTATTTCTAGAAAGGAAATCATGTTTATTAATTTGGGAGAGGGGTGTATCAGGTTAATCAGTACCCCCAGTGGAAAAAAATAAATTAGAATTTCTCACTTACAGTGCTATGGAGATAATCATAGTATTATTGAGACTGACTTTTTTTTTTCTTTCAATAAAGATACAGGAAAGAAGACATAAAGAGGGATAATCAATGCCCTAGGAACGCAGACATTAAGAAAAATAAAAACTGAGAAATACTCTCTTATAAACGTAATGCACAGGGAAGTCAACCATGGCAATGGTGTTGCTGAAACAAACTGAATATGGGAAAGGTGGTAGGGTTATGGGCTGGAAAACAGATACTCTTTATTTTTAGTTCTCTCCCTGACAGAAGTCAGTTGGGAGTCACATTTTTATACCCTGACATATCTTAACTCCATAATGTCAGGTGTGATAATCTGCTGATTCACTCTGTTCACAGTCCTGAAGGAATTTCATAATGACAAAGGGCTGTGAATCATGTCCCTCTAATAGCTTGGAAAATTCCTCTAAGCAAGATGTACATTAGTAATGGAATGATGGTAAGATCAATTCCTCAGGACCTCTAGAGCTAGTGTCTTGACCAAATGGTGCAGGGTGGCTAAGATGTGGCAATTATACCTCCTGTCCAGCCATTAAGGCAGAGTAGAACATGCTGGAGCAGAACACTGCTTGGTCAGGTTTAGCAATAGCTGTTCCTTGGGCAAAAGGTAACCATATCACCATAATGTGTCTACATGGTTGGTTAAGGCTGTATATGGCTGCTTAGAGGGAAGACTGAGTTAAGGCCAAGGACAAATGGTTTCTTTGCACAATGAAAGTATAAACTTTTGCTCTGAGGGATAAGGTTTGTTTTATTTTAATTTTAGCATTTATAATTTAATATAGCATTGATTTCCAGGACCCTTTAAAATGCCATCAATGGAATTTGATGCAATTGTTATAAAATTGAGACTATGTCACAGAGGCAGGAGGAACAGCCAAAACAATGAAACTAGTAGGGGCAAGAGAAGGGGAGGGATGGAGAATGGAGTGGGGTGGGGTGGGATGGTCGGGAGGAAATGTTCTCTGCCCATTTTTTTTCCTGAAATTTTATTGAGATATAGTCACATACCATACAATCATACAAAGTGTACAATCAGTTGTTCACAGTCTCATCATATAGTTGTGCACAATGAATTTTTGAGTATTTTCATTACTCAAAAATGATAATAAAAAGAAAAATAATAGTAAAAAAGAACACCCAAAACATCCCATCCCCTCATTTCCCCCTAATATTCATTTACTTTTTTGTTCCTGTTTTTCCACTCATGTGTCCATACACTGGGTAAAGGGAGTGTGAGCCACAAGGTTTTCACAATCACATGGTCACACCATATAAGCTATATAGTTATATAATCCTCTTCAAGATCAAGGCTACTAGGCTGCAGTTCAACAGTTTCAGGTATTTCCTTCTAGCTATTCTAACACACTAAAAACTAAAAAGGGATATCTATATAATGCATAAGAATAACCTCCAGAATGACCTCTCATCTCCATTTGAAATCTCTCAGGTACTGAAGTTTTATTTTGTTTAATTTCTCTTCCCCGTTTTGGTCAAGAAGGCTTTCTCAATCCCACATTGCCAGGTCCAGACTTATCCCCCGGAGTCATGTCCCATGTTGCCAGGGAGATTTACACCCCTGGGAGTCATGTCCCACGTATCGGGGTGGGCAGCGAGTCCACCTGCCAAGTTGGCTTAGAGAGAGAGGCCATATCTGAGCAACAAAAGAGATTCTCTGAGGGAGACTCTTAGGCACAATTATAAGTAGGTGTAGCCTCTCCGTTGCAGCAAGAAGCTTCATAAGGGCAAGCCCCAAGATCAAGGACTCGGCCTACTAAATTGGGAGTCCACAGTGCTTGTGAGAATATCTGTAATTCCCCAGGTGAGAAAAGTTTCCTATTTCCACATTTTCCCCTAGTCCCTCAAGGGGAGTTTTTAAATACTTTTTTATTCTCTGCCCAAATTACTCTGGGGTGTACCAGGTCTGCTCACTTTTGAAGGTCAGAATCATCTTTTTTTGTATTTCAGGAAAAGGAAAAGGAAGCAGGGAGAGGGAGCTAATATTTTCTGAGTGGTTTTGATAACCCAGATTTTCATAAGCTAATTCATGTAATTCTCACAATAACTATGATATGCATTATTGTTCCATTTATAGATGAATGGAGGCTCAGGTTAGTTTAGTCACTTGTCCAAGGTAATTGCAGAGTGAGGATCTAAAATAATCTCCTTCCCTCCCTTCCTCCATTCCTTCTTTCCTCCTTCCCCCCTCCCTCTTTTCCTTCCTTCTTTCCAAAGAACACTTTAAAACTTGGTTCTCTTATTTCTTTTTCTGTATTTATTTATTTATTTATTTATTTTCCCTTTTCGTCTGACTCATGAGAAAGAGCTTGGATTTCCCTGTCTGCCTTATCTGTAGCAGACACTCACTTGCTACAGGTGTGCTAGCTCCTTCAGCTACACCTTGCTAAACCATAGATCCGGCAGGACATCCAGGTGGTAGTGAAGTCTCTAGGTGTTGAGTGATTTGCATCTGCCAGCCTGCTCCTGTGTCAGCATGCATGGGGGAACCACATACTCCTGTACTTGACGATTACCAGGCAGAGTGTCAGGACCCACATCAGCTCAGCTCCAGGCCCAGGGAGAGGGACTAGAGTACCAGACAGAAAATGGTCAGCTTCAGGATTCCAGTTTCACAATGAGGTCAGTGTGGGTGTGGGGGTTGGAGAGGGAGAGCTGTGCCTGGGTCTTGCCCCTGGCCTATTGAATCTGAGTCCTGGTTAGAGCAAAGAGGAATTAGGGATAGAGACCTAACCCAGGGACCTAGAGACCAACCCATTCTAACTGATCCCAGGAAGTGGAGTAGACATTGGAGAACACAAAGACATGGGGTCAGGGGAAGCATAAGTCCAAAACTCTCTAGGAAATGAATTTAAACATCTGAAAATTAAGGCAGCATGAATGGTTGGAGTGTCAGGAATCAGGAGGCCTATGCTCATTAGCACCAAGAAGCAAGGCCAAGGGGTCTTCATGTCCTCAAAAGAAGATTTCCAAAATCTTGGGACAGAGGCTGAGAAATAACCGAACTTGGCTGAACAGGAGTCTGTGTGGTGGGAGGGGAGGCCAGAACGGTTGGTTTTGACACTTCACCAGTTTGCTGATGACTTCTCTCCTTCCCTCTTTGCTTCCTGGTTGGAGCATTATATAGGGAATTCAACACTGAGAAGCAGAGAAACTTTGACCTCACTAGGGCTCTAACAGTGGTTTTCTACCAGGGGGTGATTTTATCCTCCAGGTATGCTTGCCAGACAAAATGCAGGGTGCCCTGTTAAATTAGCATTTCAGATAAACAACAAACAATTATGTCCCAAATATTGCTTGGGATACACTTACACTGAAAAATTATGCATTACTTATCTGAAATTCAAATTCACTGGGCATCCTATATTTTTATTTGCTAAATCTGATAAACCTATCTGCAGGGGGCATTTGGAAATGTCTGGTGACATTTTTGATTGTCATGTCTGAGGGGAGGTGCTACTAGCATTTTTTCATTAGAGGTCAAGGATGCTGCTAAACATTTTTAAATGCACAATACATTCCCCACAACAAATAATTATCTGGCCCCAAAGGTCAATAGTGCCAAGGTTGGGAAACCCTGAGCTAAGACAAGCTGGCAGACCAGAATCTTTGGGTCCTATAAGCAGAAAGGCTTAATATAAAAAAGAAAAGGGAACAGCTATTGGGGACTTCTTGATGACCATAGCAATCTTTATGGAAAGGTGTAATGGTTAATTTTATGTGTCCACTTGGCTAGGTTATGGTGTCTAGTTTGGTCAAGCAAGCATTGGCCTGATTTTTACTGTGAGGGTATTTCATAGATGGATAACCATCTATAGTCTGTTGATTGCATCTACAGCTGATTGTATCTACAGTTAACAAAGGAGATTGCCCTCAGTAATGAGGGGAGTCTCCTCATCCAATCAGTTAGAGGTCTTAAAGCAGAATTGAGGACTTCAGCAGTCAGAAGGAAGAATTTCTGCCTCTTGTTCAGCCAGCTTACTTCTCCTGGGGAATACAACTTCACCTTCATCAGAGTTCCAGTTTGTGTCCTTTCCTACAGAATTCTGATGTACCAGGTTCACCTTATTTGAAATTTCCAACTTGTGGCCTGCCCTACAGGATTCGCGCTTGTCAATTCCCAGGTTTGTGGGAGCCAAATCCTTTAATAAATCTCTCTATATAGACAGATAGATAGATAGATAGATAGATTAGATGATAGATAGATAGATAGATAGATAGATAGATAGGTAGATAGATAGATAAATAGATTCATAGAATTTTGAAGTTGGGGATTTTTTAGCCCAATTTCTCTTCAAGTGATGGGACAGGATTACAATGGCTATGTTTTGACTGAAGAAAAGTTTGAGTATTTCATAGATCATCTGAATGATTTAGTTGCACCATACTTTTAATAAAATAATGTCACAATCTCTTGGAAGTATTGGAGGCCATTAGTGTGTCTTTAGGGTGATTATTCTCCTTGGGCCTGTCCTCTAAATAGAGTCCTCTCCATTTATCCTGTTTTTCCTTTAACAGAGAAGTTTTTAACCTTCAACCTCTGCATGCTTTGAGTAAGGGTGTATGTGCACGTGCATGCATATCTGGTATGTGTGTGTGTGTGTGGGGGGGGTTGTTATCAGGGCAGGGGCATAAAATAACCCCATGGATCTTTATGCATTTTCATTTGCCATTGGAAACAAATTGCAAAGGAAACATTAGTGTCTGTAGATGTTTCACTTGATAAGCAAAATTTCATGGAATCAGAAGACTTAGTTTAAAAAGCTTTAATACGATGCTATTAAGAATTTGAGACCAGACATTAAAGCAGTATAATTCTGGAATTGCTTAATTAAATATAGGAAAGCTCCTAAATTTTTTGGTTGTTATTAACTTATTAATCTTTTTTTGCTTATTTTGGCTCCCTTATCCACATCCCTAGCTGCTCATGAGAAATAAGATAGTTTGTAAATGACAATTTACATACTCCACAAGATACAAAGAAGGTTCTGGAGAACTTAGTATATTTTAATATACCTGCTTTGTTTTCAGGTAAATAGATCTGCAGAAATGCAGTGTAATAATTTTCTTTAAGACCATGATAAATGCTGACAGAAAAGTGAAAATTTAAATGAAATTACTTTGTGCTCAATAGACTCACCCCTATCTAGTGTCATGCAAATAGTGGTTATTCAATAAATACACGCTGATTTGAGTTTCAGGGAAGAAGCCAGGCAATATTTTACCAAATAGTTGCAGAGTGGATACTTGGCACCTCAGTTTATTCCGATAAGATTGAACTATGGGGTTAGGACAGCAGGAAGTGATTAATTTTCTTAGGTATTTAACCTAAGGGGATGAGCTTTTGAATCTTGAGTCGTATATATTGCAATGGTGCTTCCCTTCTATGTTTAGAGATGAAAGTGAATGTCATTGTTGAACAGTAAACACAGGGGAAAGACTTCGTGACAGAAGTATGTAAAATATCTTGTAATTCAGTAGGAGAATCAAAGTCTGCTTCAGTTCTTGCATTCTCGGGGATTCAGAGAGGATTAAGGTAACAATAGATAGAACCTATGCAAGAGAGTAACTGAAGGATAGCATTCCTTGAACCTCAGAATCCTGGGTGAAAGGAGTTGGGCAATTAAGGTCTTTAGGAAATCTAATGGGGTCATTTGTGAATGCCTTCTTCATGGAACTTGGCAAACTGTCATCTCGGAGATCAAGGGAGGTCAGTGGCTTGGGGGGCTGGGGGAATGAAAGTGGAGTGACTGTTTCCTGAAAGGATGTTTAAAGACTCTTAAATCTTGTCTGAAAGTAGCTACAGTTTTTTTTTTTTTTTTTTTTTTTTTTTCTGTGTGTGTGTGTGTGTTTGGTGGGGGGCACTATCAGGGAGCTAAAGATACAATGCTTCTGTAAAGTGAGCTTTCTTTGTTTTCTGCCTGAGTTACATTATATCCAAAGAGCTTATATTTGTTTTGTCCCCAAACAGCTACTCAATCACAATTATTCATAAATAATTGAAATTAACCAATCACCAAATATTTATTAAGTGCAAATGATATGCCACGCTGAACATCTAAAATGTAATGTAAAAAAGAAAATTTCTTATGTTAACTTATATCCTCAAATATATTTATGCTATTTATACCACTACCAATGTGTTAAAAATCGGTATGGGGGGATTTCCTCATAATTCTGGGTAGGTATAAAGGAATTAAGAAAGAAGGAAAAGTATAATTATAATATTCAGTTCAAGAGTCTTGTACATTTTAAGTGGGACTATGACTGGGTAGGTCTACAAAAGGATGACAAGGGATCTGAAAAAAAGAAGTCATCTGTAGAGAAGTGGAAGGAATTAGGGTGAAGGAAAGAATATTGAGCAGATACATGGTAGCCACTTTCAAATATCTGAAAGTCTGGCTTGTAGAAGAAAGTCTTGATTTTTCCTCTTTGATGTGGAACAAATGGATATGACTTATAGGGAGGTAATTAACTCTAAATAAGAAACAATTTGATTTGACCTGGGAAGGGTCTTTACACTTCTGGCAAGGCTGCAAGGACACTAGACCTGAGGAGGTGAGTGATCTGCAGCCATTTAAGGCTTACGATCAAGTAGCAATGTGTTGAGAATATTTTCTTAGGATGCGTTTTGCCATGGTATAGGAAAGCTTGGAGCAAGGGAGAGGGGCTTGGTATGAGGAAAGCTGGCTGGCACCTATTGTTGTAACTCAGATGTGGAGTGATGGGCGCTCTCTTAGTTGGTGGTGGTGGAATGAAGAGGAATCCTGGATTTGAGAGGCGTTTTCATGAAACATAAACAGGACTTGGGAAATGACAGATGCAGAGAAGGAAGGGTAGCAGGAGTCTAACACAAACCCAAGACCATAATCTGGGTGACTGGGAGATTGTTCATATCACTGAAAGAATCGGGAAAGACAGGAGAGGGGGGCACATAATGGGTATTGTTGAGGGGGATGTAACTGTGGAATAAATTTGCTTCTGCATATGCTAATTAGATTTTTGGCAATTACCCAAGTGGAAAGACAGGATAGTCATTTGGACATTTGGAATTGGCTCAGGTCAGAGGGTAAGAAGCAGATGCTGATGTGGAAGACATTAGCAGAGCCTTTCCTGGTGGAAGGAGCAGAGGGCTGAGAGGTGAGCCTGTGCAGACCTCATCAATGCAGTGGGTACTTTGGGCCTTTTGGTAGTTTGGAGAAGTGTCTATATCCGGGGGTGGGGTGGGGAATGGAGATGGGGGTTGGGGTGCAGGGGCTCTTACACTACGGCATCTGACAGAGTCCTCTTTTGCTTCAGGCAGAGATTAAAATAATAACCACCACCAAAGCCCAAATAACCTCCCAAACCACAATACTATAATGAGCTATTTTATTTCAGCTTGGGCACATCTAAAAAAATCATCACTGTTATGAATACTTTGACAGAAACTCTTGATTTTTCCCTTTTAACAGCTCATAAGGGGAAAACATAAATTCTAGAAAATCTTACCCTGAAAGCCTTAATAGGCAACATGTACTTCTGCCTGATCCTCAGCTTCATGCGGAATGGTTACCTGCTTCTGTATATTAGCCTGGCCGTTTCTCAAAAATAAAGGAGTGACAGCTAAACAAGGGATGGTCTTTATCTTTGTTGTTTCTATCTATGGAAATTCATGGACATTATTTTTCAAGTGCCTGACAAAATGGTGTAAATGGAAACACATTAAGTATAGAGAGGCTAGAATATACAGATATTTGTTTAATCCCAGTTCCTATAGCACTGGACCATAGCAGTGTTTGAAAGAACTTTGAAGGTTGCAACAACCTTATCTGTCAAATGCCAGCTGCTCTTTTATTATTACCACTCTGGGGTATGTCCACACTGGTTCCTTCTGTCTTAATGGAAGTTAAACAACGTAGAAGCGTTGACTATGTGTTGAGCAATTGAATGCCATTGTTTATAGCATCGTTTTACCTCGGGGACCCACAAGTTCTGTTTTTATGATTCTGAATAATCATCAGGTGATTAGTAAAGTTAAACACACTGCAATGAGTTGATTTACTTATCAGCTGGGCAGATAGGGGCTATGCTGTTGGGTAATGTTGGATTTAGAACAACAGGGACCTCCCTGACAATTTAGTACAAATTCAAATTTCAAAGAGCTCCTGTTCTTTCCACAGAAAATCTAAATATTGAATTCTGTGATGGCAAGATTTCTCAAAAGTCTACTTCAGTTTCTTAAAATATTTATGATTGTGTACAGCCAGCCAAAACTTATTTTGAAATATAATTCTTATAAATTATCATAAACAGAAATCTTTGGTTTGAGCATCATGCACTTTCAGATTATTGTAAACCAAGCCGGAGCTATTTAAAAATAAAAATTTGCAGCTCAGGTATTTTTGTTTTCATCCCAGAAACTATTCCCAGTTCTTCAGGAAGAAGAGAAGTAACAACTATAAACTTCTGTGGCCCAAGTGGCTGAACTATAAACAGATGGGATAATAATCCTTTTTTTTTTTTGTCCTGGTTAGTGTCAAAAATACTTGTGCATGGACCTTTTAGAGGTCAAATAAAAACAATTTGGATGCTAACTTCATCTACATAACTAGAAATTTTAGGGTTCACATCCATAACCATATGTAGTATGAATTCAGAGGTGTCCCCAACTGGTGTTTGTGATCTAAGCGTGAATCCAGCTGCACTGGGCTCTAATATTAGCAAAGAGGACCTGCTTTCATAAATGGAGGATGATTTAAGGCTCTATTTTTGTTATTCAGCAAATGCTGTTTGGAGTAGCAGAAGGTTACCCTTTTCCCATCACCTTAATTCCAGAGATACTCATGGACCTGACATTAGGCTGTTTGCTACTCGTCGTAAGACTTCTCTGTCAAAATGAATTCAGCTGATGAGCAATGAACACGCTTACAGTCAGATAATAGATGAAAGAGTCTCAAGATAAACGAGGTGCCTACAGAAAACTTGGCCAAAGTTGTTTAAAAGAGGATGGCAAAGGCCGTTAATTCTCATCAGGCAGTTTCAAAATGCAGTGGGTACTTGACTTCTTACTAAAAGAGCACATTATCTTACCTTTTTGCAAGAGTGATGTCTCGGATGAATGTTGAAAGGGGGAGCGTGTCTTTTTAAACCAATGCTAAGCACCATGTTCTCCTGAAGGGGGAAAGGGAAATTTTTTCCTCAAGGATGATAAAGGGCTTTGCAGTCACATTTCCAGCCTAACATTTTGACCAGTTTATGTCACACAAAATGCCCTTGTTTTTCCACACTCTGTTCCTCTTCCTTTCCCACCTAGAAAGCTCAAATTGTATCTGCGGAAGATAGCAATGTGAACATTGATAAATTTTTCAGGTGCTGATCCCATCCATATTCAAACTGAGCCATGTTCTTGGTGATCTCTTATTTCTATCTTCACGCTTTAGAATGTGATTTCAAAATGTGGATTAGAACATAGATTGCCCACACATTTTTTCCACCAAAATAGCCAGGATGCCTCCATTTACAAGTAAGTTGCAAGAAGGTTCACATCTGTTAGTACGATTAGTCTGTTAATATGATTTATTATTAGCACTAGAGATTTAAAAATATTTAAAATTTTTTAAAAAAACATTGACAATTGGATTAAGATATCTCCCTAAATCTCAGAAACATGAAAGTTTAAGTTTGCCTTAAGTTTGCCAAACAAAAGGCTTTATAGCTTTTCTTTTTGTTTTGATGAACAATAAGTTTAAAACTTCAAAAGAATGTAATCAGGAGTCATATTTGAAAGATAATAAAGGAAATATTTTAAAACATAATCCTCCAAAAGGAGACTAGAAAACCAAATATATGCATCTTAGATAATTCAAAATCCCTCACACAAAAGAGGTTTTCCTGCACACCCATCAGCTGCATCCTGCTTTACCGTGATTCATTCCTTTATTTGGCAAACATTTACTGAGTGCTCTCTACATGAGGATGTTTTGCTATGTATGTGCTGGGGTTCCCAAGAAGAATAAGACTTGGCACTACACTCAAAGAATTTACAGTCTTGGGCGTAGATGATCACCACAGTTCAATGGTGTGGAAGACACACTCTGGGCATAGAAACAAGGTCTAGCCAGCCTAGCCTGGGAAAATCAGAGAAGACATCCTGGAGAAGGGCACCCCTGTTCTCCAGCAGTCTTAGAAAACAAATATGAGTTAGCTTGGAGGAGTGAGTGAGAAGAGGGACCACTCAGGCAGAGTCTGCAGAGCAGCTAAGTCAGGGAAGTAAAGTTGTGAGAAAAAGCAATCTGGGAAAAGCGGCCCCAGTGTGAGAGATTGCAGGGGAAGTCTAGACCGCAGGACAGGGCCAGCCTTGGGTGCCCTTCGGAGGTGTGTAGTCAGACCATCACACACCTCAGTATAAACTACCCCCAGTGGCTTCCCACATCCCTTAGACAAAGAGCAGACACCTAAAAGACTCTATTCAGCTGGCTCCCTGTAACCTCCAATCTCACTCCACTCCAGCTACTAGGCTCCTCGTCATTCATTCCTTAAACTCTCCAGGGTGTAAGCACTCATTGTTTCTTCTTTCTGGGACACTCCTCCTGCACAGTCTACATAGCTAGCTCTCTTACCTCCTTTAGAGCTTCACTCAAATGCCACCTTCTCCCTAATCATTTAGGCTTTCTCTGACTCACCTCAGTTATGCAGTCTACGTATCACCAAGCTAGGAAAGGGGTCCTGAAATATCCTTTGCAAAATTGTGCTTATCCATAAATAATTTATGCTTATGTGAGACTAAAACTAAAGAGTTCTGGATGGAGAGCAAGTTGGAGAGAGCAAGATGGAGTGCAAGATGGGAAGAGTTCTGGATGGAAAGCAAGAAAACAGAATTAAGACTGAGATAATGTAGTGGATTTAATCAGAACACAAATGTTAGGGAAAATAAAGGAGTTTCAGTCAACTTAAACCTGTTGTAAATCATTGATTCAAAATAAGGTTGTGCTTCCAAATTTCATTTTGGGTGTATTGTATGGAACTTGGGAATATATTTCCCAAAGATAAGAAGTTCTAAGGTGTGGTTGGGTTTATACTAATCTATTTATATCAAAATGTTGCTCAAAAGCTGTGCATTGTATAAACAAATACCAGAAAGTCTACGGTTGTAAAAATGCTCATTAAACAATACAGAATATATGAAATTCCAATAAGATATTTAATGATAGGAATTTTTAATGCTAGTGCTTGAAGACTGGTAGATTGGATTAGAAAAAGACAAGAACACAAATGGAAACTTGGAGATTATGAAGTGAATTTCTTGGTTCATTCAAAGGCTATAGCATTAGCTCTTTAGCATATATAATTTAGAAGAGGAATAGATGTTTAGTAATGCAATGCATGTCAACTGAACAACATGGCTGCCAGCAAAGTTAATGCCCTGTTAGACCGTATTAGTAGATGTTTTGCACCTATCTGGGGAAAGTGGTAATCCTGCTTTATTTTGCTCTGGTCCAAGTATACATAGAGTATTATATTTGGACACTTTCAGAGGGACATGGACAAACTAAAGTGTGTTCAAAGTTGATAAATCAAGAAGCTGAGATTATTGGATAACCAGGAAATCTTTAGCTTTGTTAAGAGGGGACTAAAAGATCTGAAAGCCTAGCTTGTGTAAGAGGAAATAAAAAGGTTCCACAAGTCCCCAAGAGGTAAAATTACTATGAATATAAATTATAGGGGAAAAAAAGGGGGTGGATAAGGGGAAAATAAGAGGAAAGAAAGCAAATGATAGAGAAACCATGTTGAATTATATGAATTTTCCTGCTAGTCACCGGGTGGAACATTAGCCCAGGGCAGTGTAGATCTCTTCAGGGTAAGGTAATTGGCCTCAGGTGGGGGTAAGCTGCATCTCTACATTAATAATATGGGATACTAATGAACTCTGCTTACCAGTATGGTCAACCCATTCACCCACCTGTGCTAGCATCAGACAGCTTTAACAGTTGGGAAGTTTTCCCTTATGCCCAGCTTGATTATTTCTTTTTTCCCCTTAAGGTATTTAGGAAATCTAACAGAGCCATCACTGAATATAATATTCTTGTAGTTTGGTCTTCAGTGTGGAAGAAAAAATTGATCAATGTCAATCAAATGGGCTGATGTTATGTGAAAGGTCTTTGAAAAGTATTAAGTGCTGTAAAAGTACAACTTATAATTGTGATTGAGTTAGATGATTATAATTATTATTTGTTCTTTTAGGATTTTCTCTCTTATCCCTTAGTCCTTTTTGTCTTTTTGTATAGAATCTGTATTTTTTTTTCCTTCAGAATTCATTCCAATTTCTCAGGCTGAAGAGTAATAATTTGAACCAAAACTCATGAAACACTATATGGTCTCCTCACCATCTAGCACTGGTCTTTTGGGGCTGTTTCATAGAAAGTAAATCTAACGAATATAGCTTGACATTTTTGTAAGTGTTCATTACGTTCTCAGATATGTGGTATTGGCATATGGTATGGAAATACCGTTATGGCTTTTTGGATTCTAAGATAATATGTAAATAAATATACAAAGAATGAAACACATATTGTGAAATTTAGTGTGGTGGTCTGAAGCTGTATGTACCCCAGAAAAACATGTTCTTAAACCCACTCCGTTCCTATGGATGTGAACCCATTGTAGGTAGGATATTTTGATGAGGTCACTTCAATTAAGGTGTGGCCCACCTCAATCAGGATGGGTCTTAATCCTATTACTGAAGTCCTCTATAAGTGGAATGAAATTCAGACAGAGAAAGCCACAGGAAGCAAGAAGTTGAACACCAAAGGAATCTAGAAGAGAAAGGAGAGACCAGGAGACCACACCCTGTGCCTTGCCATGTGACAGAGGAACAAAGGATCACCGGTAGCCAGCCCCGGAATGCCACAGTCTTTGGGGATAAAGCGTTGCCTTGATGATGCCTAGAGTTGGACTTTTTTGCAGCCCCAAACCATGAGTGAATAAATTCCCATTGCTTAACCCAACCCATTTAATGGTATTTGCTTGAGCAGCCCAGGAAACTAAAACATTTAGTAAATTTTTTAAAGTGTAGGCATATAAATCTTATTTTGTTTTCTATTAGGCTAATTATGTGTAGGGTGAGGAAATGAGAGAGTTTGGGGAAGTTAAGGAGTGACTATGAATTGGAAGAAGAATTTCACTAGAAGAGGTTAATAGGTATGAGGGAATAACTTTTGGAGAGATGTAAGAGAATGCATAAATAGTACTAGAATATTTCCAGTCATTTTTTAAGAGCATCCCTGCTCCCTGTGTTCCCTTTTCATTGTTATTGTTGGGTCTTTTAATATTCAGTTTCCAGCAATCAAAGATATAAAGTAAATAAAATTGTTTTCAATTAAATGGTATGATCTGTGGGTCTCCAGTGAAAATGGAATGGCCAACAGTACATTCCGCTGTTAGAGTTGGGCTTCTTTTCAATATAAGTTGTATTTTTAAAATAGTTTAAGAGCAGATTCATTTTTTAAAAATAGAGGAAGAGAAAGCACCCAGCCTTCACTATTAAGTGTATATTGAATTTATTTTCTTGTTCTCGATTCATCTGATGGATGGCTTACTCTCCTACCACACAATATAAGTTTATTTGCCCAGACAGTATATGGCCATGCTGTAGGAAAAGGATGTCACTTTGATTCCCAGGCTCTGAAAGGGTTTCTTATTCTCTGAAATGTCTTAGCATCTGGGCTGATTCAGCAGTCTCTGATCTCAGAATGGAAGAAAAACAATCCACTGCCCTTATTAAGTCAAGTCATACTTTGTTCTGGTTGATTTCAGGTGTTTTGGATTTGAAAAAGAATGCTTGAAGTTCCAAGTTGGGCCTAGCTGCTATATACCACAGACTTCTTTCGGTGTAGTTCTTTGAAATGTCCATCTTAGCTCTCTCCAGAGACTGGATTTTTTTTTGCATGCATTAGCAAGGTAAGTAAAAAATAAAAACTTCAGGGAAATCCCAGCCATACAAAATTCCTCTTCATTTGCTTCGGCTTCCAGGCCAGAAAGGGTTTGAGACCATATTGAGTAATGCTTGCTCTTTCATTCCACTGAGTCCTGTTTGTCTGGAACCTTCTCTGCCTGTAACCTGTTTGAAGCAGGTCATCATCTCTTAATATGCCATGGAAAGATGGAAGGTCCTGAAAGATGCAATGTTTGTTTGCTGTTTTTTTTTTTCCATACAGTTGTTTAAAAAAAAAAAAAAAAAAAAAGGAAAAAAATATGTAGAGCCCCCTTGAGGAGCCGGTGGAGAATGCAGGGGTATTGGCCTACCCCACCTCGATGGTTGCTAACATGACCACAGACATAGGGGACTGGTGGTTTGATGGGTTGAGCCCTCTACCATAGGTTTTACCCTTGGGAAGACGGTTGCTGCAAAGGAGAGGCTAGGCCTCCCTATAATTGTGCCTAAGAGCCCCCTCCCGAATGCCTCTTTGTTGCTCAGATGTGGCCCTCTCTCTCTAGCTAAGCCAACTTGAAAGGTGAAATCACTGCCCTCCCCACTACGTGGGATCAGACACCCAGGGGAGTGAATCTCCCTAGCAACGTGGAATATGACTCCCGGGGAGGAATGTAGACCTGGCATCGTGGGACGGAGAACATCTTCTTGACCAAAAGGGGGATGTGAAAGGAAATGAAATCAGCTTCAGTGGCAGAGAGATTCCAAAAGGAGCCGAGAGGTCACTCTGGTGGGCACTCTTACGCACAATTTAGACAACCCTTTTTAGGTTCTAAAGAATTGAGGTAGCTGGTGGTGGATACCTGAAACTATCAAACTACAACCCAGAACCCATGAATCTCGAAGACAATTGCATAAAAATGTAGCTTATGAGGGGTGACAATGGGATTGGGAAAGCCATAAGGACCACACTCCACTTTGTCTAGTTTATGGATGGATGAGTAGAAAAATAGGGGAAGGAAACAAACAAACAAACAGACAAAGGTACCCAGTGTTCTTTTTTACTTCAATTGCTCTTTTTCACTCTAATTATTATTCTTGTTATTTTTGTGTGTGTGCTAATGAAGGTGTCAGGGATTGATTTAGGTGATGAATGTACAACTATGTAATGGTACTGTGAACAATCGAATGTACGATTTGTTTTGTATGACTGTGTGGTAAGTGAATATATCTCAATAAAATGAAGATTAAAAAAAAAAATCTGTATTATGTGCTACTGGGCCTTAGGAGTGTGAAAATAAGAAAAGGAAAATAGTTTCCTTGCAAAATTCTGCAAGGAAGACCAGATTTCAGGTTAGAGTATGTCTGTTCATGGTTGTTAGGATGTGAATCATGTTCCCCAACAAGACCTGTTCAAGTCCTAATCCCTCGTCCTGTGGGTGTGAACCCCTTTGTAAATAGGATCTTTGAAGATGTTATTAGTTAAGGTGAGGCCGAACTGAATGAGAGTGGGCCTTAATC
Source organism: Choloepus didactylus (assembly GCF_015220235.1). Classification (NCBI taxonomy): domain Eukaryota; kingdom Metazoa; phylum Chordata; class Mammalia; order Pilosa; family Megalonychidae; genus Choloepus; species Choloepus didactylus. The sequence continues at coordinate 59,205,735 of NC_051310.1, read as the reverse complement.
TATTATGACTGGAGTCCTTATAAGGAGAAGACTATGTAGGAGGAGTGAGAAATCAGAGAAGACAGAAAGAGACAGATGCCATACAACGGAGGCAGAGATTGAGCCACCACCAGAAGGCCACAGACTTCAGAGAAAACATATTCTGCCTATACCTTGATGTTGTACTTCCAGCTTACAAAACTGTGAGGCAATAAATTCCTGTTGTTTAAGCCAAGCCATTCTTTGGTATCTGTCATAGCAGCTCTGGCAAACTAAGACAATGTTGGAAGGGAAAAGAGCCGTTTCCTCACTTCATTATTGTATTGTATCCATTGCAAAAACATCAGGGGAACAAAGCTGTTTTATTAAGAAGACTGTGACTTAGAGAGGGCTCAAGATTTCCTCTATTTGGGGGATTAGAGGTAGGCAGAATGCTCCTGTTTTGGTCTTGGTTTTGGGTTTGCTTTTGAATTTATCTCATGTGCAAAGTGCCCAACTATGGGACATGACGTGCATAGTGCGCATGCTTATTCAAAATGGTAGGAAGTTTGCTTTCTCATCGGAAAACTAAGCCTTTGCCCAGGAAGGAGGCAGCAGCAAATCTCAATTCCTTTTAAAGACTGACATTGGGGTGGGAATGGGGGTAGGTGGGAAGGTGGGTATATATTTCTCTACCCAGTTCCCATAGCTCCTCCATCTGCCTTAAAAACAGTAGTTTACCGAGATACACCTTACCACTCTGTGGTAACTTACCACTTCCATCCACTGGCATAAATTTTCTTTTCTCTCTTCCGTGATTTTAAAAATTCACGGCAGCATCAATGCTAGCTAAGGTTATGTCCACCATGCCAAAGACCTGGCTCATTCAGTTCAGCACTTGATAATGTGCTATCTAGTTTTAAAATCTATTTGTGAGAGAAGTTACTTTCCTCAGCAAGATGCATATCTCCCACAGATAAGTAAATAGTACAATTGCTCCTTTGTTGCTAAGTGAAATTGATCAAATGAAGAACTCTCGTGAAGCGCCTGTGGCTGTCTGGCATTGGATTGGTTACTGTTAATTTTGCCACAGGTCAGCCTGGAAAATCAATGGTTAGAAAAGAACTTAAAGTCAACCACTGAGAATTCGCCACAGTTGTCTCAGACACAAACGAGATATTACTGATAACTACTGTGGTTTCATCACTGTTGGTGAATTGCTCCAGGAGGTCTCTCTAATGCCTGTGATTTAAAAATTAATGAAGACTATAAATTCTGACTCAGGATGGACCAGCTGTTGCTAATATGGTTAACAGTATGAATATATTTGCTCAGGAAGAATGATTTGGAAAATACTTATTTTCTATCTAATCAACTGAATGATTAGAGTAAAGAAATTTAACTTTCGAGTAAAAAGGCTTAGAAAATAGTCCCATGCTGATGGCTTGATGTGCTGAGCCCTCTGTCTTGGGGCTGGCCCCCATGAAGCTTGTTGCTGCAAGGAGAGGCTAAACTTGCTTATAACTGTGCCTAAGAGTCTCCCCGAGTGTCTTTTTGTTGCTCAGATGTGGCCCTCTCTCTCTAACTAAGCAACCTTGGTGGTGATCTCACTGCCCTCCCCCCTACTTGGGACCTGACTCCCAGGGGTGTAAATCTCCCTGGCAACACAGGATGAATCTGGACCCAGCATCGTGGGATTGAGAACATCTTCTTGACCAAAAGGGAGATGCGAAATGAAAAGAAATAAAGCTTCAATGGCTGAGAGATTTCAAATGGAGTCAAGAGGTCACTCTGGTGGACATTCTTACGCACTATATAGATAACACTTTTTAGGTTTTAATATATTGTAATAGCTAGAAGTAAATACCTGAAACTACCCAACTCCAACCCAGTAGCCTTGACTCTTGAAGATGATTGTATAATAATGTAGCTTACAAGGGGTGACAGCGTGATTGTGAAAACCTTGTGGATCGCACTCCCTTTATCCAGTGTATGGATGGTGAGTAGAAAAATGGGGACAAAACCTAAATGAAAAATAGGGTGGGATGGGGGGGGTGATTTGGGTGTTCTTTTTTTATTTTTATTTTTTATTCTGATTCTTTCTGGTGTAAGGAAAATGTTCAAAAATAGATTGGGGTGATGAATGTACAACTATAAGATGGTACTGTGAACAGTTGGTTGTACACCATGGATGATTGTATGGTATGTGAATATATCTCAATAAAACTGAATTTAAAAAAAAAACAAACAAAAAATAATAGTCCCATGATATGAAAAAAAGAGAATCTGAATCACACTATTATTTGGAAATTATCACATTATCTCACTCAAATTTTTTCAACTGAACTTCTAAGCTGTGACACCCAGGCATCTGAGATACTTAGCTCAGTTCTTGAATGTCCTCACCAGCAGTCCTCGGGTTCGAAATACAATGAACTTGGTGGCAGTTTACCCAGTAGTATGTGGAGGTGTTGCTTTTAAAATGCAATTGATCATTTATTCCTGTAAAATGTCTCTCACATATATTTGCCTCTGTAAAATTGTATTTAACATTAACAATTTGACTTTAATCTGGTTTTTGGTCTTATATCAAATTGTGAAAGAAAAAAGGTGGGAGGAGAGCAATAAAGAGTTATACTTGGTTGTGGGTGTGTGTCCTGCCACTTAATTTAGAAAGGAATGGATCTCCTTTCTTTCATTTACAATAAAATGCCAAAGAGCAATAGAAAGGATAATTAATAGATTTCACTGCTCATAAAAACCAGGCACCATCAATATGATTTAGAAGGGACTTAACCAGCACAAGCTACCAATACTGAAGACTGGCAGAATGAGTATTCTGTTGAGAATCTGCACAAAGAGGATTCATGTATTTTAGTCACCATAAAAACTACATTCAAGGAATCTTGCAGCTTTCCCCATAACTGAAATGGATGAAAGCCAGAGAAAAGGATAATTAATATTCCTAAGCGCAAACTCTCATGAATAAAATCAGCCTTTGCATTATGCTTCAAATGTTCTGTGGTCATCAACAAGCTGTCATCAATAAAATAAGACCTTATGTATACCTTACCTAATCAGCATATCCATTTAATTAGTCTTGTGCTATGTTCAACACCATGGCTGAGTACTGGAGTTTCAAAGATGACTAAGTTATGTTTTCTAGTGACAAAGAATTCTTGTGTAAAGTAATATGATGAGAATTTGTGGTTTTATATTCAGTTAGAAAAGTAGTTTACTCCTTGCTACCATTAAATGCATTTTCAATAAAATAAAATAAAATAAAATTGCAAAGGCTTAGCTTGGGGTTGGCTTCCTCTAGCATGTATTGGTGCATTTGCTCGAGGTCTTGCATTTTTCATTAGTACCCAGGACACCGAAGACTGGTCCCTTTGAAAATGCTACTTAGAAAAGTTTGATGTCCTGGAAATTGGCTCAATCAAGCTTTATAAAGGCAGTATAATTGCCATTTGGACTCATGTTATTGCCTATAAAATCCGTGCTGTCACCTCCAAGCCAGTGGGCACCAAATTCCCAGAAAGACCCCTTTTTAATCAGTGCACCTTTTCAATATGTGCACCCTGGGAACGGTGAGAGAAACTTTTGAGAATGGCGGGGAAAGGTGAGCTGGTAGGATGGTATCAATATCTGGTATCATCAAGCACAAGAGCTGGTATAATGCAAAAGTAGTTACATCCACCCTCAGAACCATTCTGTTTCTTGGATGAGATCTAATTGATTTAGTGTGGCAAGCATGTGCTAGCTGGAAGTGAGGCTGTTCACCCATGGAATCATAACTAAGGGAGATGCAAACAAGCAAACTCTGAGAGTCCCCAACACTGTCCAGAGACCTGGCCTGTGAACACAAATGTGTCCTCTGTGCAGAACGGGGGCCCGATAGTGAGGAGAATGCCGCAGCCTGGCACACTTGAATGTGTCGAATTGAAGGCACTGCCTGTGTGACCAGCCTTTTCCATATGGTCACATTCTCTTTTCTTCAGAACTCTGTGGTTTCCTATTGATCAGGCCCTGTGGCTATTAGTTGGACTTTTCTCAGAGCTTTGTTTGTGGGGACTGGATTTTCTATTCTTCCTATTTTTCACCAGGAGTCTCAATCTCCTCCCACTTTTAAATCTCCTTTCTTTTGCTAGATTTTCTTCTAAGTTGCTTCTCAGACACTCTTTTGCCATGCTGTTTGATACCCAAATACCTAGCTGCCTCAAATCACTTTATAAATCAGGCGGGACATAAGTAAATAGGCTGCATATTGTTTTCTACCGTTCTATCACCCACATTCCTGTCAATTTACCACCAACTTTCTGTGGTTGAAATATGGCTTCCTTCCTTTCCATTTCCCACTGGCTTCTGGCTGAAAGACATATGTGCATTTTGTATCAGTTGACTATGAATAGTGTATAGACAGGGTACTTCTTATACATGTATTTTTTCCTTTATTTTAAAAAATGACAAAGAAGCATATAAAAGTATATAGTATATAAAGTATATAAAATTTAAAATGAAGCTCTCTTCTTTATATCATCTCCTATACTCCCCAGAGGTTTTCAGTTAACTGTTTGCTGTATCTACTGTTGACCTCTTTCTGACCTCACAGATAACATATATTTATATTCATATATAACTGAGCTGGTTTTCCCAGTAGGCTCTTACCTGCTAACAAATGAGTAGAAATAACATTCTGATTTAAAAGTAGTCTAAAAAAAATTTTTCTTTTTAAAATAGTGTCTCTCAATTTTTAAAAATGGTGACCCATAGTAAGAAACACATCTTACATCTCAAGCCAATACATAACTGCCTGTGTATGCTTAAGTATGTACAAAACTGAAACAAAATTTATGAAACATAATCTTTACCCTTATTATGTTCAATTTATTTCAATGCATTCTGTTCCATTTTATTCTAGTTTATTTCAAATTTAAAAAATGCCAATGGCAACCTACTACACTGACTTTTATGACCCACTAATGAATTGTGACCCAAAGTTTGAAAATCACTGATTCAAACAGTCCATTTTCAAATAATTCCTTTTTCCCATTTTTAAGTTTGCCCTACTTTTTTTGATGATGATGATGATGATGTATGAGTGTGTGCAGGTGGCTCCCAGGACTTCACAGTGGTAGAAGGTAGGAGTCTGGTGGCTTATTGCTGAGCATCCTTGCACATACAATTTTTGCATTCTTGTGCAAGTATTTCTATAGGCTAAATGTGTAAAGGGTCTAAAGTCTTAAAGGTTCACTAGGAATTCTGCTTTGCACTGTTAAATCTGAACATCTGAACATATTTTAGAATTCCTAGAAGGGATTATAGATGCCCAGGTAACAGAAATAGCATTAAAGCAATATTCAGAATCTCTCTTGGGGTCTAACCAGTCCACAGATGTTTTGTGTCTCTCTAATGTACAAATCCCTATGACACAAATAAAAAAGAAGATAAGTCCCTGCTGCTTAGGGAATTTGCACGCTAGGAATATTCTCTGTGTCTTCCCATGTCTATTGGGAAGCCCCTTGCTCCTTGGTCTGGCATTCTAAATTCCTCCCACCTAGCACAATTCTACCTTTCTGGATTTATTTTCCACTACATTCCTCCAGGTTCTCAGTCAACCTTCCCAGACCACTAAATGCCTGTACTCTGTTTTACAGATTCCCCAGCCTAGAATGCCTTTTTCTTCTTGGTCTGCCTATTTGCATTTTAAATCCTGTTTGTTTTCTAAGGCCCAGTTCAAATCTGCTTCTCCATAAGCCTTCATAACCCCACTCTTGGCATGCAGAATTAACAGGCCTTTTCTGGGTTCCCACAGCACTTCGCTTTTATAGCACACATTTGATATTCCTTAGTATTGTGGTTGGGTGTTATTTTTCCCCTACAATAAAATTGGTATTCCTTTACCCTGGCCTTTAAGTCCCTATTTGGCATGGTGCCTGCTTATTCTCCTCCCTCACCTCATCCCACTCTTCCCTTTGCCCATTTTTCTCCCACCCTCTAAACCCTTGCAATGGTACCTGAGCATGCCAGGCTTGTTCCCATCATAAGGAACAGTCTTCCCCTAGCTCACTTTTGTCACTGATAGGTCATCTCATGTTCTCTGAGTGCCCTTTCTTGCCTGACAACCAAATCTAAAGTAGCCATCCAATCACTCTAGTGCATCAATCCATTTTATTTTTTATAGCACCTATTACTAACCTACTTTCCTTGTTTATTTGTTCATTGCCTAATAACTCCACTATAATCGAAGCTCCCTGAGACCCAGAGATATGTCTGTCTTGAATTTTAGAGATGTATCCTCAATGTCCAGAACAGTGCCTGGTAGGTGCCTGATAGGTGCTCAATAAATGTTAATTGAATAAATAAAACAAATGAAGTATATCCTCCTTATTGGCAGGCCCCTTGCTGGTCTTTGGAACTCTACAATTCTAAATAAAATTAGGTTGAACACTACTGGAGTTCAATAAATATTACAGACTGAATTAATGTAACATAAAAGACGGGAAAGAAGGGAAAAAATGAACAGTGATTAATCAGAATTCCTCATAAAATATGTGACTAATTTATATAATATAAATGCATATATGAACACTATTTTCACAAACAAGAAGCCAAACATTAATTTGCAAGAAACTTTAAATTGTATTGTGTAATTTAATTTTCTCAGCAATCCTATGTATTATTGTGAGTACTCATTTTCTTTTTTTTTTGTAGTCATGTGAGGTAATATTTTTACTTTCACTGTGTGTCACATGTTCAATGTCTAATTGGTTTGTTGTAAAGGAAGGAAGCTCAGGACCCTGCAGCCATCTCAGGGCTCACCTCTTGATCCCATAGCTGGAGTGCTTGGAATTGTGTCTTGGGTTGTGCACAGCAATCTGCAGACATGGTAATTTTGGCATCACAGCTTTATAAAATTTTTTGAAGTACTATTTAAAAGTCAGGAGAGTTCACGCACACACACACACACACCTGGTTTCTCTTGGAAAATTAAAATATGTGGCAACACTGATTCACATTCTATGAGGCAATAATTGCCTCGAGCTGAGTCATACCTCCCCCTTTATGTGGGGCTTGCGTTCCCTCCTGTTGGCCAAAGTGGGAACACTTGATTGTTTTCTTTATCCCCAACCACCCTAGAATTGAGTTTGAGACACTTGGGAGTTACTGGGACTTATTGACAAGTCTTCTTGGTTATCCTTTCTAAATTTATTGTTACACTATAAATAGTATAACCAAAGGAACTGATTATTTTACTGCCACTTTATCATCCCTGCATTAACAGGGCAGAGCCATTCATTTTCCTACTGCCTGGTTCTCAATCCTGATTCACATTTTAATCACCTGCCAACTTTTTATGATGCTGGGAAACCCCATTAGAGATGCTGATCGGGACCAGGAATCAATATTTATAAAGATCTCTCCTGGTGTTTGGAATGTGCCAGCAAGTTTGAGTACCATTTGTCTCACTGGTGCTTTATAGGAATCTTATTTTATTGAGCAATTCACTGAACCAAAATAATGAAAAATTTGAATGTGTAAGCAAACAAAACAAAAAGGATGTAATTATTGCCAGAAATAGCTAGATTATAGAAGGGGTTGATGAGCAAATTAACACTAGGAGATAAAATGGAACCCTGCACCTCACTGCCCTGCAGCAGCCTTGAAACCCACATCAAGATCCCCCAGCCTTCCCCAAACCTCTTGGCTTTGTCTCTGATCAGTTTTAGAATAAAGAGCAGCTGATGGTCCTGAAGAAATTCAACTGTTCTTCTTTGAGCTATGTCTATACTCAAGATTCTTTGAAAGCCTATGCTTATGAACAGATATTAATTTTCATGGTCGATATATATTATGATGGAGAAAAATCCAACTTCAGAATAATTACCTTTCTTATTAGGTTACTCCAGGAATCCTGAAGTATATTAAATCAATTAGTGTATGCTAATAAATGGGCTTAACATTCAATCCTATATTCTTGAAGTCACACTCTTAATGTTTTATACTTTAAATCCGATCTTTAGAAAGTGTAACTGATACATCAGGTATGTAATAGACTTCTACTAATTGAAATCCATAATTTGTTTTAACATTAGTGATATTTCAGTAACAAATTTGATTTTATTAAATAAAGCATTCAAAAATTATTTCAATCCAAATTTGCTCCCTTTATCATAGTAAATAGCTTAACAAAACTTCTGTGTTTATTACTAATTTTTTATATTAAAGAAGTTTTGTACTTATGATACAGTATTATATGGTAATATATCATACATTTCAACTTTGTTTTAAAAGATAAATTTATATCTAGTTTAGCATTAGATAGCAATTTGAAGAGTATTTGAAAGTCATACATTTTAAGAATTCTATAATTCAGATTTTTCACTTAGATTTGTTTGCCCCAAATATTCCAATTTGGTGAGGTTTTATTACACATTTTTTATTAATCAATTGATCAGTATTTGAAGATGATTTTATGCAGGTACCTTCAAGAATCTGAGGAAAGTAAATAACACATACCTTCCCTCAAAGAGGTTGCAGCCTAAAATGCAGCAAAAAATATATTATACAGGTGTGTCAAGCAGTGAATTATTGAAAATATGTTTCCTGGATTTTGTAGCTTGTGGTATGTCAGTTTTTTAAAATGTGTGATTTGTAGTGATTTCTTCTTCCCTTCTAAGTAAGTAGCCATGCTTAAGTTTGTATCTTTAATGTTGTCATCTTCTTCTAATGAGATCAACCCTCCTCCATCCCTAATTGTGTGTCAGGCCCCTAGATCTACTCATTTGGGCTGAAATAGTGAGTATCTGTGTTGCAAATACTCACTATGTGTTAATGAAAGAGCCCTAAGCACACTCCAGGAGACTCCCACCAGGTTGACACTAAGTTGAGCTGTTCCGCCATCTAAAAAGTGACCGTACTACACTATTCCACACCCCCACATATCCTACACAGGTATCATTTACCCACATGTACATTATGGGAGATCTGGTCAAATGCTCCGTTAATATGATGACGTTGTATTCTGTTTTCTTAATGTACACAGCTGGACCTGCTATGGAAAATAGAAAGGAGGTCATTTCAGTATGACTCATAGTGATTAACCCATTCTTCTTAAGCTATTTGCAAAACATGGAATTATTTACCTGTTACAGGATTTTGCCAAGGCTTGATGCCTGGAACGTTTATTGATATGTAGTATCTGGAATCTATTTATTTCAAAGAAGAAAAAAATATAAAAAATCTTGATTTTTAACAGTTGACACAAACACTACAATGTCCAGGAAAATAACAGCAATTTTATTTGTAACTTTTGGACATACCTTCAAGAATACCCATTTCCCCTTCATTCTTTTGGCTGCTGACCCTTTGTAATATCTTTCTAGAGAGCGACTATAAAGATAATCGAGTCTTGCCTCTAGCCTGGTTAATTGAAATTTTTTTGGTAATGTCATGTAAACATTTAGAATTGTTGTCAAATTGGGAAAACTTCTGTAAGTTTTTTCAAAAATGAGCTCTGAGAGCTGGAAGAATTTCCTACAGATTTATTTGGCTCCGTACTTTCACGTCTTGTTTTTCCTCCGTTCCCACATATTTCTGTTCTCAATGCCATAGGACACGACACTTGTGACAGAGGTGAAGATGGAGTGGAAAGATCAAGAACTGATAACAGCTAAAATCTCTAATAATGCTAATTTTACAGAATCTTAGGACCAGATGGACACATTGCTAGGGCCCCTCCTGGGGTCTTATAAGCGGTTTGTGTGAGTGAAGGGCCCTGGAAGCTTAAGCTTTACTCTATCGTAAAATACAAATCTAACAACAGAATAAAGACACAAAATAATCTCAAAATTCTAGACTGAAACAGACAAGTGAAATTGAATTTAATAAAAGTAAAATGAAATAGCTGGAGTCAAAGAATTAATTTCACAAGCACAGGTTAAAGGGCATATAGAAACACATGAAGGATTTTAGCTGACCTCCATTTTAATATGAACTAACAGTTAGATGCAAACACTGGAATGGCTAGCATAATAATAGGCAGCATTAAATGAAATAGTTTCCAGATCCTGGGATCTAATAATCTCAGTAAGCTGCCCTGGCCAGAACGTGGCTGCCATACCATGTCTAATTCTGGTGCCTTAATTTAGGAGAGAGAGTGACTGATTAGTTCAGAATTAGTATCTAGAATAGGCCATTTAAACTGGAGTAGACAGTTCGAAATTCATGGCACCAAATAAGTGGTTAAAGAACATGAGGCTGTCAGAGGAGGGGTTAGGGGGCACACGGTAGCTGCCTTTAATTATCTGAGGGGCTGTCCTGCAGAGGAGCTTTCTACAGAAAACTTGTTCCGAATTGCCACAGTGGGCAGGGATAATGCCAGTTAGTATTTTATCTCCCTGTTTTCTTATACAACTGTTGCTTACCACGAACTTGGCCATCCCCTGAATGTAGGAGGGAGTTGAAATGTTAAAAAGTATTAAAGAAGGGATTTATTTAACAACAACACAATTGCTTATAAAGCACTCACTCTTTGCCAGTTTCTGTTCTAAACACTTGCAAGTGGTAAAGAGTGGGAATAAGTGTCCCGCTTGGCTTTTCTTTCTATTATTTTGTGGCTCTGAGCAAGTGATTTTTAAAAACCATTGTTTTCTAGTCTTTGGCTGACACACTAAGATATAACTATATTTTTGTCCCGAGTAATTCCATTCTCATGCCTGTAAGTTATCATTAAAGGATTTCTCTGATTGAAATGACCCACCTTAGTACTTTGAAAATGTTATAAATTCAAGGTCTATTTTTAGGGAAGGGGGCATGGTCAGGCTTTCTGCTACTTTTTATATCAGAGATCCTAGTTTAAGAATTTTAGTGTAAAGGTTAAGGTTGTAGATTCTGATACCAGGCTGCCTGGTTCTCAACTCCATCACTTAAGCTGGATGTCTTTCTGTGCCTCAGTTTCCTCAACTGTAAAATGGGGATAATTGTAGGACCACCTCATAGGATTGCTTTGAGGATTAAATGACTTATTCTATGTAAAGCACTTAGAGTAGTGTCTAGACACATATTAATAGCATTTCATAATTTATTTTAAATTCTTTAAACTCCATTTGCTTTCAGTAACTGCCATTCATTCATTCATTCATTCAACATATATGTATTGAGTTCCTAACAGTGCTAGGAACTGAGCATTTAGCTGTCAGCCTGACAGGCATGTTCTCTGTCTTCATAAGGTTTATCATTTATGCAATCAATGCAAAATCAGGGAAATATACTTGTTGGTATATCAGCTAAGAACTTACCCACCAATAATGTTTATTAAGGATAATGAAGAGCATTCTCAAATCTTTTGTTCTACTAAAAGCTTCAATCTCTGTGGTCCTTAATTTTACCAAGTTTGTGTGTGTCTGTGTGTGTCTGTGTGTGTCTGTGTTTTGTTTCTTTAAGAAAGATTTCAACTGTGACACTGATTTAAAAGACAGCAGAAATCAAGTGTGACTATCTAATCTCTTTGTGACAATCCAATCTCTCCGGTTGTTATTGTTGATATTATTATTATTACTGGTAGGTGAAAATTGACTGAGAAAGTGGGAGTAGAAAGGATTGGGATTGGGAACTTTCTCCCCATTGGTGAACTTCTACCAGAGGATACTGCTAATTATGAGCAATCAAGCAGACCGCTGTGATCTATCAACAGTGAAAGATACGTGAGTAATAATGAGAACACTGGGGTTTATAGCTTCTGGTTAACCAAAGTCTTGAGCATGCCTTCCAAGGGTAATCTCCTCTTTGGTAGAGACAGGATCCTTTCCCAGACTTTAAAATACTGTTGAATCTTTAAACTGTTACTGGCAAGTTAAAGGGTTCTGAGGTCTTCTCAAAAAATGTTACATGCTGTTAATTGAACTGTCCTCTGTTAACACTTTAAGTAGAATGAATAGTTTTATGTTCCTGGGATTTGGGCTTGGAATTTCTTGGATTTGTGTAAATGTTAAAGCAGCAACTCAGATCTTAGAGCCATTTCCTTTGTATTCTGAGTTCAAATTGGAAGCTCAGCTTCTAACATGCATTGGCAAGTCTTTCTTCACTACAATTAACAGTTTCACACCAGTTAATCAAATGTCATATTACCTTTATGCTACTAACTTTGCTACATGTCATGAGCATGTTTGCTTAACATTAAATTTGAATCAAAGTGTTATTTTTGAAAGAATTTTTCCCCTTCCCCAGTTCTTAAGTGAAACCATGATTTTGTGGCAAAACTACTAAGACAAACCTGTGATTTTCATTAAAACATAGTGATGAACATTCTTTCCTAATTATAAGTATAGAGTGGATGGGTCCAAGAATTTGTATACCAATTTAAGAATGTTAGCTACACCCTTGTTTTCATCTGTTTGCTCAAGTTGGATTCTTTGAGATCTTGAATGAAACCCATTTTCTTTTGATTAGTAACAGTGCATCATACTTGCTAAGTACAGTCATTCAAACAAGGGCACCTATGCCAGAACCCGCTTCCAGAGCACTGATGTACATATGGAGGTATAAAAAAAATTATGGGTATGCTATGGTAACTCTTTATATACAGACACAAAAGGAATAGAATTAAATATTTTGTTCATGGGCTGTTTACCAAAAGATAGAATTTCCTAATTGTGCATTCTTCTTTTAAAGTTAGCTTCACATAGAGTATTTTAATAAATACATCTTAAGTTTAATAGCGTATAGAATAAAAATGGAATAAAAATGTCTGACAAGTGAAGGAGAGAAAAAGTAAAGATGCACAGTGGCAGATCTGCAAATTGAACTAGAAAACTCTTCCCAAGTGGTACTTGAAATATACCAGTTGATGGGTGGGTGGTTGGGTGCTTTTTAAAACATATAAAATATCGTATTATGATGATGAAACTTTGTAACTCATATTAACTAGAAAGGAGGCATAATACTTAATAACAAACCCTTCAAAAAATCAGAATGTATACAGCAGTATTTGTTTTCAATGTGCAAAAGTTAAAACACCATAGCTTTGGTTTTACAAATATATTCAGTATATGACAACACATTCCTATGCTTCTACTCTTTTTTTCCCCTCAGGCTTTTCACTGTTTTCAAGGTTCATTACCCTGACTTGAACTCCCCAGTTCTGCCCTGGTAGAAAGTGGATTACTTCATTAGCAATCCAGAAATGCCAGGTGAAAATCTATATAACATCTACCTCTCTGGAACAAACATGCCAAGGTTACTGGTAATATACACATGTGGTATCGTTTTTCCATTATTTGGAACATACAGAACTAAATTAATAACAGTGCTTACAAGACCCTGGGGGTTTGTGTAAAAGAATTTTGATCTCCTTAGGAAGGGCTCTCCAGTACTCTCCGGAGAGATGCACTTGACTTTTGACCTCTTTTCAAAGGCACCTGTGTGAGCCTTTAAAATCCACTACCACCAATTATCCACTTTCAACCTGAAGTGTTTAAACCTAGGACCACATTAACTGAGCTTAGCACATAGCCATGTCATTGTAGACTTCCTGATGTGAGGAGATGTCTTGACATAGTTAAAAGAGAGTTTAGGGATGGGGCATGAGATCAATCAGGTTCTCCTACTGACAGCTTCAAACAAAGAAGCCTTTTAGCCACCTGGTTTGTGTCTCTCACACCTGCATTTGGAGTGCTGGGACAAAGCTTTGTACCTTGATCCTATTCTTTTCAGGTACTTGTTTGTGGCTAAACTGCATGGCTTAATGACTCTTTAGAAAAGACAGCATAGAAGATGCAAATAAACAGCTTCCTCTTTCAGGAAAAGCAGCATTCGTAGAATTGTAACCATTTGGAAAATTGGTCTATAATGGACTTACGAAGTCCTGTGTGTACATCTTGAAGACTTTTGGAAAGGAGGCCACAGCTCATGGTATATTTGAATTATACACATAGTTCTTTCTTTGGCTATCATTTTCTTGGAAATTAAAGCAGGGTGAATGTAGATTTCTTTCTCCTTGCTTCACATCATTGTTAGTTGGTTTCTTTGGCAGTAAATGTGGCTTTGATTTTTAGTCTCTAGGCTTATTAAATTTAATATTTTATTTTTTACTTATGGTGTAGGAGACTTAAGCATTGTGATACTAAGTTATTCCAGCACGCCAGGAGGCCAGGGTAACTCTGTGAAAGTGAGATTCCAGTTGTCTAGCACAGCCTTCTAGCTTTTGCCTGCTGCAGAGTTTCAACAACAGCCAGTGACTGCATTGATCGCTGTAACCAGGCAATGCAGAAATATTAGCAGCCTAGTTGAGTTCATATTCTATGCCTGGTTTAAATCACTGATGTCGTAAGATCTGGCTGTGGACTAAGAAAAAATTCCAAATGTTTTCTGGTTCTAGTTTTTTATACTTTTTTTCTTTTCATAAGAAAAGTAAAACCATACAGAATCTCTTGATTGCACAATGAAGCCCAGTTCCAGGGCCATGCTAATAATTTATCCCAGTTTAGCCTGAGCAGAGTTATGCAATGGCTATTTCAAATACACTCATCCAAGCTATTTGATCTTAAGGTTCAAGATTCATTTGCTGAATAAAGAGTAGCATATAATTCCTGGCATGTGTTTGGCAGGTAAAGCAACCTGCTGATGTCCTTACAGAGACCTGGGTTCCTATCTGCTTTCAGTTGGGTTAACTGCTCATTTACCTATTTCTGCAGGTAGTTCAGTGGTAGAATTGGTATTGTAATAGCAATGACAACAGCAACAAGGCCAGCATAGAGTACTACGTGCCAGGAACTATGATGAGAACTTTATGTATTTTTGCTCGTGCACTTATCTAAGTAACCCCAGAAGAGAGATTCGATACCCAATTTAACGATAAGGAAACTGAGGCTAAGAAAAGAAAGCATTATACATCTTAAGTGGTGACCAAGACATTGAGATCTTGCAGTCTGATCCTAGAACCATGATCTTAATTAGAGCACTATTAAAAATCTTACATCTGTGCTAATTTTCAAAAATAAGAATAAGCCTACCTACCTTTTACGTTTCAAAAGCAAGGGGAAATGGCTAGAGATGTATGAGCAAAACTTTCAGGTATCATTTTCTGTTCTTGATTCTTTTCTTTTTCTTTAATAATAAGGAGATTGCATGAATAGTGGGGGAAAAAACGATATGATATCCCCCTCCCTCCCCACAAATACCCTAATGATAATGAAAAGTTCCATTCTAATGCAATGTATTTGATTTAATAAACGATTTTGGAAACACATTGCTCTGTGGTGACCTTTCATTGGAGCATAGGTGAAGCTACAAAAAGTTGGCCAGAGGGATATTTGATGATGATCACTATAGCAAATGCTTTAGTTGACTTTGTAGATAACATCGCACATCTCAGTAATCGTGAGGAGTCTCTCTGTACCAAATTTGGAAGGCTGTTGCGAAAGAAATGTGTTTGGTGCAAGTGTGTGAACGTCAATCTGTTTTCAATTTTCATTGCTGGTCTCTGCTCTTTCTACTTGTGTTTCACAAAGAAAACTTGGTGGGAGAGGAACAGTCAGTAACAGACAGGTGCACCATGTCTGTGCGCTGCCTTCCCCACCCCCAACACCCCAAGTCATTTAACAGATTTTCCTTGCATGCACTCTTTGTGTCTTTTTGTGCAGACACCCATGAGTATCAAATGGACACCATACAGTTTCCTAAGAGGGGACATATACCAACTTCAGAATCAAAAAGGGCCAAACTAATGCTTAAGGAAGACAGTGGAGCAGGAAAACCATGGCCACTTCAGGACTGTCCCAGATCTGAAATCACTATCCAATTTGTTGTCCCACCTTCCTTTTTGCTTGCATCTGCCCACCCCCATCAGCAAATGAATAGGCCATCAAGAAAGGATTTTAGAAACCAGATCTGGAAAGACCTCTGGGTCAAGTCCTCCATTCCCTTGTCAAGCCTGGTTCAGCCACACATATCCTGTACCCTTTCTGGTTCTTCTTCAACTTAGTTTGAAATGTCTTAAGCCTAAATTTTTCTTTTTTACCTTTATCCCATTACTTCTAGTTACCATCCCTTTTGTCAGGTCAACTAATTCCCCTCTGTGCTTTGCAGACAATTATATCACCATTTTAGTTCTTGCTTGGATTTCATTCTTTTAATTTCCCCCCATCATAAGTTAACTCCTCTGGCCATTGAGCAATTCTTTTTTATTTTCTCTGAATTTTACACACTGTGCATCTTTTCCACTATGAGATCCCCAAAGCTCGAATGCACTTTCCAGAATTTGGTCTCACTCTGCACTGGGTAGGAAGCCAGTGTTACCTCACTCTTATAATAGGTCAGCTTTGCCTGAACATTCAAAAAAGCACTATGTGAGTTCACTTTTGGCTATGAGATTGCCTTTATACAGAGAATTCTTATTCTCTTGCTTTTAGAACTTCACCTGTGCCTGGGAATACACTACTCTCTAAATCAACACTGTCCAATAGACACAAAATGAGAGCCCCAAATATAATTTTAAAATTTCTGCTAGTAACATTTAAAAAAAGTAAAAATAAACAAGTTAAATTAATTCTAATATATTTTATTTAACTCAGAGAAAAAATATTATCATTTAAACATGTAATCAATATTAAAATTATTCATGGGTTATTTAAATTCTTTTTTAAATTAAATCTTAGAAATCCTGTGTGTGTTTTACACTTACAGCACACCTCGATTCAGACACTAAATTTTCATCAAAAATATAGTACTGAACTTGACATATAGATTTCATAAAATTTTTACTTGAGGTAGATTCACCTACCAAGTAAAATTTTCTAATAACTAAATAAAAAATTGGTTTTTAGATGTAAATTTTAATTAATTAAAATGAAATGAAATGAAAAATTCAGTTCCTTAACTGTACTAGCCACATTTCAAGTGGTCAGTGGCACATGTGGCTGGTGGCTACCATTTTGGACAGTGCAGCTCCAAGTCTTCAATAATTCTAAGTGCTTCTGTCTCTTTAGCTTCTATTTCTCCAAGGTGACTCTTACCTTTTGGATTCTTGATCACATGAAGTTTTGGAGGGCAGTTTATTACTTTTGTTTCCTCCTTTGAATTTGAATGAGGCATCCATTTCGTTGAAGATTTTTGTAACATAAGTTCTTTTATGTTAAGAAGTAATAGTATGTTTTTTTTTCCCCAATTTTATTGAGCTATTTCCACATACCACACAAACCATCTAAAGTATACAATCATCACTGGCTCACAGTATCATCACGTAGTTGTGCCTACATCCCCATGATCAATTTTAAAACATTTTCATTACTCTGGAACAGAAACAGAAATAAAAAAATAAAATCCACATCCTCCCATACCCCTTATTCCCCACTATTGTTGACCCATAGTATTGGTGTAGTAAATTTGTTACTGCTGATGAAAGAATATTAGGATATTACTGTTAATTACAGTCCATAGTTTGCAATAGCTATGTTTTTTCCCACATACCCCTCTATTTTTATTATTTTTTTACATTTGGAGTTCATGCAAGAACTCCTTTATATAACATGACTTTAAACAACCACTTTCAATCAAATTCACCTACAATACATCACTATTACCTATAATCCCAATAATAAGCTACCATCATTTCTATCCATTCCAAGCATTTAAGTTCACTCTTGTTAACAATTCTGTACATGTTAGGTGACTGCTCCCCCTTCTGTAGCTTCTATCTCTAGGTACCCTATATTCTGCATTTTAAGACTCTTGAGTTTACATGTTCTAGTTAGTTCATATTAGTGAAATCACACAATATTTGTCCTTTTGTGTCTGGCTTATTTCACTAAGCATTATATCCTCAAGATATATCCATGTTGTCACATGCTTCAGGACCTCATTCCTTCTTACAGTGCATACTGTTCCATCATATCTATATACCACATTTTGTTTATCCACTCATCTGTTGATGGACTCTTGGATTGTTTCCATCTTTTAGCAATTGTGAACAATGCTGCTGTGAAAATGTCTTTTCATGCCCCTGCTTTCAGGAGTTCTGGGAATATACTGAGTAGCAGAATTGCTGGGTCATAGGGCAACTCAATATTTAGTTTTCTGAGGAACCATCAAACTGTCTTCCACAATGGCTGTACCATTTTACATGCCCACCAGCAGTGGATAAGTGTTCCTATTTCTCCACATTTTCTCCCATATTTGTAGTTTCCTGTTTGTTTAATAGCAGCCATTCTTATAGGTGTGAGATGATGTCTCATTGTGGTTTTGATTTGCATTTCCCTAGTAGCTAATGAAGATGAATCTCTTTTCATGTGCTTTTTAGCCATTTGTATTTCTTCTTTGGAAAAAAGTCTATTCATATCTTTTGCCCATTTTATAATTGGGTTGTTTGTCCTTTTATTGTTGAGTTGTAGGATTTCTTTATACGTACTGGATATCAAACCCTTATCAGACGTAGGGTTACAAAATTTTCTCTCCCATTGAGTTGGCTGCCTCTTCACCTTTTTGACAAAGTCCTTTGAAGCACAGAAGTGTTCAATCATGAGGTGTTCCCATTTATCTATTTTTTGCTTTTATTGTGCAATGTGTGTAAAGTCTTCACTAGGTCTTCACAATATTTCCCTATGTTTTCTTCTAGGAGTTTTATGGTACTGGCTCTTATATTTAGGTCTTTTATCCATTTTGAGTTGATTTTTGTATAGAATGTGCGGTAGGGGTCTTCTTTCATTCCTTTGGATATGGATATCCAATTCTCCCAGTCCCATTTATTGAAGAGACTGTTCTGTCCCCATTCAGTGGTTTTGTGGGCCTTGTCAAACATCAGTTGACCATAGATCTGATAGCCTATTTCTGAACTCTCAGTTCGATTCCATTGATCAATATGTTTATCTTTGTGCCAATACCATGCTGTTTTGACCACAGTGGCTTTGTAATAAGCTTTAAAGTCAGGAAGTGTAAGTCCTCCCACTTCATTCTTCTTTTTTAGGATGCTTTTGGCTCTTTGAGACCCCCTTCCTTTCCAAATAAAGTTAATAACTAACTTTTATAAGTCTGCAAAGTAGGTTGTTGGAATTTTTGTTGGTATTGCATTGAATCTGTAGATCATATTGGGTAGAATTGACATCTTAATGACATTTAACCTTCTTATCCATGAACATGGAATGTCTTTCTGCCTATTTAGGTCTTCTTTGATTTCTTTTTGCAGCGTTTTGTTGTTTTCTGTGTATAGTCCTTTACATCCTTGGTTAATGGTATGGTTTTTAAATGCATTTACATTAAGTGCTGAAAAATGAATACAACAACATGAAAAGATGTTGGAAATCAGAAATGAAAAGATCTATAAGACTGGGAGGCTTGAAAAGATTGCCAGGTCACGAATTTATACTAAAAATACAAACTTTATTTAGTCATAGAAATGGCAATGAAGCTTATGGACAAAATTCAGGTTACCTCACAGGTTTTATCAATATCTGTGCAGCATGGGCCAAGGATGATGAATCTGGTTGCTTTACTAATCCTTGCATTGCATACTCAGTAAGCTAATGATTCAGACTGTGCTCTAGGACTTCTAATCATGCAGGGCATCCCAAGCAACATTATTTCAAACACATGTCTTAGAACAGAAATAACTAGAAATGGTGGGGATTCCCATGACCCCCAAAAGGCACACCCTGAAGCTTGCATTATAGGGAGAAGAGGCTATCCTAACAAGTAGGGCTGGGCTCACAGTCCAGTGGGGCTTAAAAATTTCATGTTGGTTGAGGCTGATAACTGCTATTATTTCAGAGGGTTTTGTGTCTCAGTCCTTCCCCTGAGACTGGGTCTGGCTTTTTTTGAGAGAAATTTTACTCGAATCAAAGCAAGGGAAGTTTTTTAGCTTAGCTATTTTCTTAAGTACTATTTCTCAACCCCTTTTGATTCTTTTCCTCTCTGCCCTTGCATGCAAATCTCCTTCCTTCCTATTACACAAGTGCATGCATTCCAAGCACTTTTCCTGAATTCATATTTTGTTTCCTTCACAGCTCTGTGACTCCCTTGGTTTCTATTTTATCTACCTGCTTCATATTTTTTTGTTTTACATTTGCTTTCAAAATATTTCACAGAGTTATTTTAGATTAAAGCTCAACATGGTAAAGTAAGAGGAAAATAAGGGGAGAAGGTGGCCCAGGGTTACACAGCTTAATTTTTTTATGTAAGTCTACATGAATGCATATTGGGGTTGCCAATATCATAAAATCACCTTGTAACATTCCAACTGTCTGAGTTGAATAAGGAGGATATTTATTTTACATGGAACTCCCAATGTCTCTCTCAGACTTTAAGCTTGGAACTCTTTGATTTCCTCAACAAGAACCACTTTTACTGCACATCTCTCACCTCCCACCTCTTCCCCTAAATTTCTCTCCTCCAGTCTGCTGGTCTTTATGAGATCAGCAATGATTCAGCCAATAGCAATATCACTTTGCATCTTTTTGGTATTTTATGGTTCTGAAGTTACCTTACAGACATTGTATCATTTCAAATTCACAGTAACCCTGTGTATAAATATGTATAGATATGATTATTCCCGTTTGTCAGGTGAGAAATGGAGACCTAAAGGTGGCCTGGCTAGCCCAAAGACACTCAGCTTAGGCTAATTCCTGCGTCCTTTAGTAATGAATCATTCACTTTTTCATCCACCCACTTACCCATAATCTTTCCCCAAAGGTCCTGAGATGATGTTTCTCAACCTCAAACTCTTACTTCTTCACTTGTACTGCTAGTAAAGAGATCCTATTCCTGTCACTACCTCCAATCCAGCTAGTGATGAGCCCAGAAAATCTCCATTTTGCTTGGCTAATATGAATTGCAGGATCCTACTAGAAATTCACTTTTTGGTATATATGAATGCATTTTATTCTTTATGCAACTAGTTTAGCCAAACCTTTTTTTTAAGATGTTGAAAAATGTGGCTGTGCTAGCCACTGTCCTAAACCACTCAATTTTCAATCTGTGTTTTAGTTCAATATGAAAATCTGGGTAGATTTACATTATGCTTAGCAGAAGATTAAAAGCACTGGCTTCTACTCATTTTAAATTTCCACTCACAAGTAACCCAGGTTTGTGTAGACCAATGCGTAAGGAGCCACCCCTCTTTATTT
Source organism: Choloepus didactylus (assembly GCF_015220235.1). NCBI lineage: Eukaryota > Metazoa > Chordata > Mammalia > Pilosa > Megalonychidae > Choloepus > Choloepus didactylus. The sequence continues at coordinate 59,184,664 of NC_051310.1, read as the reverse complement.
ACTCCACAGAATTCCATTTCATGCACACATTTTCCATTAAAATTTCCATTTTCCATTAAAATTCCATTATTCTGACTTACATATAAAATATGGAACAAAATTGTCATTGTTAACACTGAAGAGGCAGGTGCTCACTCAGCATCTGTTCTTAAACATTTGAGGGAGGCAGCACTGTGCCAAGGCCACTGGGTGATGCAGAATCATGTATGTGACAGTGACTTGAAATCTATAAAGTACTGGCTAGACACATTCGGCATTGTTCTTAAGGAAAGGTGGCCTAGGATAAAGGAAAGTGGACTCAGCTCAGAGTCTAATGATCTGACCTTGGTGGGTTCATCTAAGCACTTTGAACCTCAGTTTCCATTTGTCCTAACTATGTTTTGTTTGTTTGTTTGCTTACATTAATGTACAACAGAAATCATTTTAAGTTCCCGTGGGCTGTCAGGTCACTTGGAAGCTTCAGCTTTTATTGTTTTTTCAGAAATGACTTTATTCTCTTACTATTTATACTTTTGGATTCTGTTAGGTGATTCCTTCTCCCCATCCACCACTCTCCCATATTAATTCCTCTTATTTCTGAGGTATCTATTTTATCTATTTACAGCTCAAAATTAGACTAATATTCAAGTTATTGCTTACCCACACCTCCAAAAGTTCTCCTGATGATTTAGGAACAGGGAGACCATGGGGATCATTTATTTGTTGAGATGAAGCTGCATGGCTTCCTGAGTGCACTGCTCAGAGCCTATGTTGCATTAAGAAGATCATGCCTCTACTCTTAATTATACACAAACAATGGATTCTAGGGGTGGCAAATTCACCATTTATTTCCTCTTTCACTTAAAAAGAAAACATTTCAAAAGGCTTTTGTGAAAGGTTTATTCACCATGACCAAGAGGGAGTTACCCAGGGATTCAGGGCTGGTTCAACCTCTGAAAATCAATTAATGAAATATACCATATCAATAGAATAAAGGAAAAAACCCACACGATAATATCAATAGATGTAGGAAAAGCACTTGACAAAATCCCACACCCTTTCACAATAAAACACACAACAAATTGAGAATAGAAGGGAACTTCTTTGAGCTGATAAACATCATCTGCAAAGGGTCCACAGATAAGATAATAATTTAATGGTAAAAGACTGAATGTTTTTACCCTAAGATCAGGAACAAGACAAAAGTCTGTTCTTGCCACTTCTACTCACTATTTTGTTGGAGAAATTAGCAAGGGCAATTTAAAAAGAAGGGAAAAAAAGGCATTCAAATTGAAAAAGAAGTAAAACTGTCTGTTTTCAGAAGACATGATCTTGTATATAGAAAGTCCAAAAGAGTATAACAAAACAAGCCAGACTATTAGAACTAATAAATAAGTTCAGCAGAGTTACAGGATACAAGATCATTACTCAAAAGTCAATTGAGTTTCAGTACAGTAGCCATAAACATAACAAGAATGATATTAAGAAAAAAATCCGTTTATAATAGTATCAAAAATACTTAGGTAGAAATTTTACAAAAGCATTGCAAAACATGCATTCTAAAAACTACAAAGCATTGTTGAAAGAAGTTGAAGAAGACCTAAATAAATGGAAAGCCATCCCATGCTCATGAATTGGAAGACAATATTATTAAGATAATAGTACTCTCCTAATTGATCTACAGATTAACACAATCGCTATCAAAATTCCAGATAGCTTTTTTACAGAAATTGACAATCTGTCCTAAAATTCATATGGGAACTCAAGGGACCAAGAATAGCCAAGCAAAGTTGGAGGATTCACAAACTGATTTAATTAGTGCAAAGCTACATTATCAAGGTAGTATGGTAATGGTATAAGAATAGGCATATAGACCAATGGAATAGAATTAAGCGTCCTGAATTAAACCATTGCATTTATGGTTTTTGACAAGGGTGCCAAAACTATTCATTCAGTGAGAAACAAATAGTCTTTTCAACAAATGGTGCTGTATCCACATGCAAAAGAATAGATTTGGATCCCTTCCTTACACAATAGATAAAAATCAACTCAAAATGGATCTTAGACCTAAATGTAAGAGCTAAAAGTATAAGACTCTAAGAAGAAAACATAGAAGTAATTCTTCCTGACCTCGAGTTAGGCAAAGTCTTCTTAGAAAAAAACATCAAAGGACAAATGACAAAAGAAGAAGCAGACAAATTGGATTTCATCAAACTTAAAAACCTTGTGCTACAAATGATATCATCAATAAAATGAAAAGACAACCCACAGTCTGGGAGAAGATAACTATATATCTGTTAAGGGCTTTGGATCCAGAATATGTAAGGAGCTCTTACAACTCCATAATAAAGAGATAATTTAAAAATGGGCAAAAGATCTAAATAGATATTTCTCCAAAGATGATATACAGATGGCAATAAACACATGAAAAGATACTCAAAATCATTAGCCATTAGGGAAATGCAAATCAAAACCATGAGATACCTCTTCATACCTACAGAGATGGCTATTATAAAAAGACAGCTAGTAACAAGTTTAGGTGAGGATGTGGAGAAATTGAAACTCTCATATATTGCTGGTGGAAATTTAATATGTTGTATCCACTTTGGAAAACAATTTGACAGTTCCTAAAAAGATCAACCATAGAATTACTATATGACCCAGTAATTACACTCCTAGGTATCTACCCAAGAGAACTAATATTATATGTCCACACAAAAACTTGTACCCGATGTAGCATTATTCATAATAGCCCAAAGTGGAAACAACCCAAATGTCTATCAACTGATGAATGGATGAATAAAATGTGGTATGTCCACACAATAGAATATTAATCATAAAAATGAATGAAGTACTGATACATGCTACAACATAGATGAGTCTTGAAAACATTATGCTATGTGAAAGAAGCCATTCACAAAAGATCACATATTATACAATTTATTTGAAATATTCAGGATAGGGAAATATTTAGAGAAAGAAAGTACATTAGTGGTTGCCTAGGACTGGGGTTGTAGGGGCAGGGGAATGGGGACTGACTACTAATGGATATGGGATTTCTTTTTGGGGCAATAAAAATGTTCTCAAGTCGATCGTGGTGATAGTTGCATAATTCAGGGAATATACTAAAGGCCATTGAATTGTACATTTTAAGTGAGTGAATCATATGGTATGTGAATTATACCTCAATAAATATGTAAAAATAAAAGCTTTTGTTTATAAGGCAAATAGATCAGGGTAGGACTGCCTCAATTCTACTAATTTGGAGAGAGATAGGCATGGTTTACAAAACCCAATATTTCCTCAGGAAAGTTGATCTGTGAGGAAGGAGGGAACATTTTAAGAATGAAAACGAGATTCCAAATAGTGAAAGGAGAGGATCATCTTAGGTGAAGTATGAGAAATCAAGAACTAATGTGCATAAATAGCTGAAGGGAATGAGGACCAGAAAGCTACAATGGATATGGATACCTGCAAAATAAACCCAGGACTCTTGAATTCGGGTTTCAGGGAAAAAGAGAAATTAATTCTTTGCCTTGGAGGAAGTGTCCAGTGTTCTGAGGGAATACATGTGTGAAGAGAGGAGGAGAGTGCTTCCTACTTTCTCATGGTTGGATTTCCCCCGTGTCTTCTCCACTTCCCAACTTGCTTCTAGATGGGTGTACCATCTGTGGGGTCTCTTCACAAAGGTTAGTGCCACCTTGCACAGGGGTGCTCTGAGAAGATTCCTGGGTAGTCTTGTTGACACAAGAGTCACAAATTTGAGAAACTGTGTTTCATCAGCAACACTTTGAGCACCCTGGGTACAAACTATGGATAGATGCTGTGCAAATGTTTGGCAGAGAAATGGACTTTCCTTACTTTTAAGCATATCTGTGGCTTTTTGATACTGTAAACAACTGACACAGCCACGGAGGAATAGTGTATCTGAAATTGTTTATATGAAAAAATTCCATCTGTCAGTATGTTTACAGTTCACATGTGAATGGGCAAAACCTTCATAATGAGAGGCCTGGCAAAAAATGTGGGATATGCTGCAAATAATTTTTTAAACAGGGTGTATTGAGCATTTTTCTCTTCCACTAAAGAACAGTTGGCTTAGAAATTATGCTCCTTGATGACTCTGTGGTAATTCAGAGTCCTTTAAAATCAAACGATGCTATGATTAGAAAGCTTTGGCTTGTGTTTGATGTCTCTGTATGCCAGGTTATGCAAGGCTCTCCAACACCGGGCAAGGGAATTGGAACAGTGAAGTGTTTTCCCTAAGGCAGGGTCAGATGTTGGAAAGCACAGAGAATCTGGCTGATCTGGGTACAAGACGATATGTCTTTCTCAAGAGCATTGAAAAACCTTCACCATAAAAAGTATAATGAGTCCCTGGCAAAAGACTTCTGTGTAGTCTGTCCTTCGCTAGTACTGTAGTTATAGCTTATTCTTATTTTTCCTCTTTGAGTGATATTTTATTAAGGATTTCACATCCTTACCCCCCTTAAGCCTGAGCACTTCATTTAGGTATATTTCTACAGAGCCTCATCCAAGAGGCTTGGCCAGAGATGTAGGCACAGAGAAAAACACTAAATTTTCAACAGGAGTGGTTGTGTTGTGATTTGCTAATGTTGTCCAAACTTTTATTTTGAGGAACATATTCTTTTAAACTGTGCTAAAGTTACTTAATGTGGAATATCATGATTCCCAACTTCATTTCATACTGACTTTAAAAATTTAGGGCCCTCAGTGAATTATATATAGAGGTGTGCCAGTTTGGATATGTTGTGTCCCCAAAAGCCATGTTCTTTAATGCCATCTCATGAGGGCAGACATTAATCTTTTGATTGAGTGTTTCCAGGGAGATGTGACTTGGTCAATTGTGGGAGATCTTTGATTAACTTATTTCCATGGGGATATGGGCCCCACACATTTAGGGTGGGTCTTAATTAAATCATTGGAGTCCTATAAGAGAGCTCATAGACAGAAGGAGCTCAGCGCAGCTGAGAGGGACATTTTGGAGAGAAGCTAAGAGCTGACACTGATGCTGACACTTGGAGATGCTTGGAGATGTTTGAAGATACTAGCCCAGAGTTTGCTCAGGAGAAGCTAAGAGAGACAAGTCCAGAGACATTTTGAAAAAAGCCATTCTGAAACCAGAACCCTGAAGCGAAGGATCAGCAGACACCAGCCACGTGCCTTCCCAGCTAACAGAGGTTTTCTGGATGCCATCGGCTCTTCTTCAGTGATGATTCCTTAATTTGGACATTTTAATGGACTTTGGACTGTAAATTTGTAACCCAATAAATCCCTTTATAAAAGCCAATCCATTTCTGGTATTTTGTATAATGACAGCATTAGCAAACCAGAACAAAAGTTTTCAAATTTATGTCTGAAAGGATGACTTAATCATAGTCATAGTTCATAATCATAATCATTTAACCATAGGGGGAAAAGATTGTCAGCAAAATAATCTCACCTGAAAAATGAAATATATCTGTAAGCCTCCCTTTGTATCACCCTTCATATTATTTCTCTCTATATATCATATCATATGTATCTATCTGTAACCATCTGTCTCTTCCTTCCTTTCTCTTGCCCCTTCCTCCCTTCTTCCCTTGTTCCCTTCCCTCCTTCCTTCTTCCCTTCCTTCCTTCTACTCTTTTGTAAATTATCTATGTAAAATGACTTTAAAACCTCCCTTAGTGATTTTTTCTAGCACCTTTAGATTTCCACTGTTAGGATATTATTCCTAGTATCTAATCTTATACCAATATACTGCATTTTTGGCCTATATGCTCTTCTTTTGTAAATATGATTTTTAAATTATTTAACTTACATTGGTTTGCATCTTCCTCTTTCATCAAATTGCAATTTAGGTAGCTCCTAAGTCCTTAACTTCACATCACTGACATAGAAGAGATTTAGACAGATAAACCTCATTCAGGTTAATAAGTGTCTTCTTGATGTTTACTTTGTATTGAATGGATCTTTAGGGTGTCAAAAATATTTTTATCTTCCTCCCATCCCTGTTTCTGTCTCCCTTTTTCTTCCCTACTATTTCTCCCTCTTTCTCTTCTACTTTATTTCCACCTCTTTTTTCCATCTTCTTATGTTTATTACCTTTTAATTATGTTTCAAGTCTCCTCCATGTGCCAGACACTAGAAATTCAGAGACAAATCCTACCAAACCTACAGTCAAAAAATTCCTAGTCTGATGGACTAGACAACCCAAGAACATCAGAGATTAAAATAGTATGATAATACTGCATAATAGGTATAGGGTTTCTGTTTGGGTTGATGGAAAAGTTTTGGTTTTGGATTATGGTGAGTTCAACACAACATTGTGGATGTGATTAACCCCACTGAATTGTGTGCTTAGAAATGGTCAGAAGGGAAATTTTATGTTGTATGCATGTTTCTACAATTTAAAAAGAGAGAGAGAAAGAGAGACTAAGGATACAATGACAAGTAAATGCAATACATGATCTTGGACTGGCTCTAACAATGGAGGAGAAAATGCCCACAAAGAATATTATCAGCACAATTGAAAAAATTGGAATATAGATTATATGCATTCTATCAATGCTAAATTTCTTGACCTTGATAATGGTACTTAATGTGGTTGCATAAAGTAAATATCCTTGTTCTTAGGACATGTACATGGAAGTATTAAGTGTTGAAGGAGCATGATATATGAAACCTACTGTCTAATGTCTAGAAAAATATTTATATATATGGAGAGAGATATCATATTTATGTATATAGAGAGAGACGATATAGCAAATGTGGCAAAATGTTAAAAGTTGGTAAATCTGGGTATCTGGGTAGGGGTTGTAGTAGTTAGGGTTCTCCAGAGAAATAGAACCAATAGGATAGGTGGATAGATAGGTAAATAGATAGATAGATGTAAATATTAAGAGATTTATTATAGGAATTAGCTCACATGATGGTGGGGATTGGCAAGTGTGAATATTGTAGGGGAGGCTGCAAGTTGGGTACTCTGATGAAGGTAACTTAGAATTCTCCAGGAGAAGCAGGCTGGCTGAAGCAGAGGTAGAAATTCTTCTTTCTGACTGTTGAAATCCTCAGTTTTCCCTTTAAGGTGTCCAACTAATTGGATAGGAGACTCCCTTCATGGCTGAAGCAATCTCCTTTGTTGATTGTAGATGCAATCAGTCATAGATGTAATCAACTGACTAGTAATTTAACTCCGTCTACAAAATATCATCATGGTAACAGTCAGGTCAGTGCTTGCCTGACCAAACAATTGGATGCCAGAACCTAGCTACATTGACACATGTAATTAATTAACTATTGCAAAGGTTTATTAGAGTTCTCTGTATCAGTTTTTATATTATTTTTGCAACTGTCCTGTAAGTTTGAAGTTATTTTCAAATACAAAGTTTTTTTTTGTTTGTTTGTTTTTAAATACAGCATGATAAATGTGTACACAAGACAGATAGGAGGGGCACGTAATTCAACCAAGAGGGTCACGGAAGGCTTTTAAGAGGTGGTGTCATTTGAAGTGAATCTTTTACAAAGAATAGGAGTTGGCCAGGCAGATGAGGTTGGGAAGTGAGTCCCTTGCAAAAAGAATAGCACCATCCAAAGCTCTGAAGCAAGTGACATGGTTGTGATGGTTTAGAGGTTTTATGGACCCCAGAAAAGAGCGTGCTCTTAAAGATAATCCGTTTCTATTGGTGTAGACCTGTTGTGGGTGGGACCTTTTGATCATGTTATTTCAGTTGAGGTTTGACCCAGGTGGGTCTTAATCCTCTTATTATAGCCCTTTATAAAAGCATGAAATAGAGAGAAAGCATGAAGCTGAGAGAGAGGAACACACACACAGAAGCTCAGAAAGAAAGCTACAGATGCAGCAGCCAGGAGTTGCAAGCAATGAAACCCTGGAGAGAAGGACCAGCATACTTGGCCATGTGCCTTGCCATGTGACAGAGGAGTCCAGGATCACTGGATCATCTTGATGATGCCTTGATTTGGACATTTTCATGGCCTCAGAACGGTCAGTTGTAAAGTAATAAATCCCCATTGTTAAAAGCCAGCCCATTTCTGGTATACTGCAATTCAGCAACTGTAGCAAACTAAAACAATAGTTTTCTCAGGAAAGTACAGGTATGCCAGGAGAACAGGTTGTGATGTCAGATGTGATAGGAGATAAGCAGGGACTTGAGAATTCACACTTCATCTCTAAGGTAATGGAGAACCATGGATGAATTTTAAGTAGGGAGGTGATATAATCAGGCTGCATGATGAATGAATGGAGAGGGGAAGAGGCAAAAGAACAAGTTATTTGTTGAACACAGTCAATGTGTCAAGTCTGCTGAGAGACTTTAAATATGTATTTGCTTTTAATCTTCACAACAATCCTGTGATGTGGTTCTTAATGATTGCTGCATTAGAGACAAGGAAACTGAAGTTCAGAAGGTTTCTGTCAAAAATTTTTGTCTCTCATCTGCCAAGTGTCAGATCTGGAATCAGAGGCTAGATCTAGTGGCTTTTAATACATTTTGAAATTTGTCATGCCTGAGCGGAAGACTGCAAATATTTTTAAAATTCCATTTTCATTTTGAAATTCTTTTTATCTTTTCTAAGCACTTTCATATCTGTTCTGTCATTTGGAAGGAACAAGATGAAATAAAGAGCTGGCACAGAATTAACCAAGGGTTCTTAGCATTTTCAAAAGAAAGTAAGAGAATTAAATCTTCTTTGTGGAGCATCTTTCTCCAATAACCAACTAGACCTCATTTACAGTGCTGTTCTTCATCCTCTGAACCTTCCTTCTTCTCTACTTCTTCATCCTTCTGATGTAGAGAAGAAAGTGACTTGCTTGCATGCAACAGAGCACAGAGCCTGAAAAACTTGAATCTTTTTTCCCTCGATGAAATCACTTTTATTTCTCTTTTTTCTTCCTTGAACTCCAAATCAACACAATGCAACCTGCTAGTTGGCATCAAAAGTTGATTCTAGTCAATGTAAAATTAACCATTGCAATGCTGTGTGGATTATTCAAAGCCTGTGCATCTCTGGGATGAGCAAAAAGCATTGATTCTATGGTATCAGTATCTCTGTACTGGAAGAAGCATTACAAATCATTGAGTTCATTCTCCTCATTTTTCAGAGGGAAAAACTGAGACATAGAGGGTTTAAGGGACTTGCCCAAGATCAAACATTGGTTCATGAAAGAAATAGGACCAGAACTTGGGTCTACTGATCACAGCTAAGGCCAGATTTACAGGTTGAGCACAGCTTTCAGTTTTTTAAAACATGCCTTAATTCTGGCCACAATCCAGAGCCTTTCAAGGTATATTCTGAATTCTTATGTCACTAGCATTAGAATAAAGGAAAAGGGGCTATGTGAAGTAGAAGAATAGAAAAAAGGGAGAAGGTAAGGGAATACATGCTAATTATGAAGGAAAAAAAAAATCCAGCCTCCTTGATTTGCTAAAACTGAACTGATTTTTTTCTCTCCTAATGATTCCTTCTTGAGTACTCTTTACCTAAGTTGTCCAAGGAGTAACTTGGAGCCATTCCTGATTTCTCTCTTATGAGAAAATCTGCTTCATCACACTATCATCAAATAATGGCAATTTTCCCTCCTAAACTGTTCCAAAATCTCTTCCCTCCAGGCCCATCCTGTTATCACTTCTAAAATCAGATTGTCACTCTCTTTCAAATGGATTCCTTTTTTTAAAATGTGATTTTATTGAGATATAATCATATAACATACAATCATTCAAAGTGTACAATCAGTTGTTCACAGTAGCGTCATATAGTTGTGCTTTCATCACCACAATCAAAATTTGAACATTTTCATTACTCTTAAAAGTAAAATAAAAATTGAAATAAAAAAGAACATCCAAAACATACCATTCTCCTCATCCCCCATTGTTCATTTACTTTTTTTTAATACAGTTTAATTGAGATATATTCACGCACCCTACAGTCATCCATAGTGTACGATCAATTATTCACAGCACCATCATACAGTTGTGTGCTCACCAGAATCAATTTTTGAACCTTTTCCTTACTCCAAAATAAAAATGAAAGTAAAAAAGAACCCCTAACTCTTTCTACCCCCTCCATCCCACCCTATACTTCATCTAATTTTCGTCCCCATTTTTCCACTCAGCTGTCCATACACTGGATAAAGGGAGTGCAAGCCACAGAGTTTTCACAGTCACACAGTCACACTGTGCAATCTTCATAGTTATACAACTGTCTTCAAGAATCAAGGTCACTGGGTTGCAGTTTGACAGGTCCAGGCACTTCCCTCTAGCCATTCTAACATACTAAAAACTAAAATGCGATATCTATATAGCACATGAGAATGCCCTCCAGAGTGACCTCTTGACTCCATTTGAAATCTCTCAGCCACTGAAGCTTTATTTCATTTCATTTTGCATCTCTTTTTTGGTCAAGAAGATGTTCTCAATCCCATGATGCCCGTTCCAGATTCATCCCTAGGAGTCATATCCTGTGTTGCCAGGGAGATTTACACCCCTGGGAGTCAGGTCCCACAGAGAGGGGAGAGCAAACAGCCCCCTAACTGTTCTCTTCATCTCAATCATTTTCTTCTTAAGTCCATCCTCCACTCCTTTGCCTATAGCAGGATTGCCTGATTTTTTCTAGTTTATTTATCCCCTTAAAATTATATTATCTCTTGATCATCCTTGGAGTTTTATTTTTATGATTTTATTATTTGTGTGTTGTATATAATAATCTATTTTAGGTAAAGCAAATATTATTTTAGCTATATTAATTTTATTTTGAATCCAGTATCAGTTATATTAATAATATAAACTCCCATTTTGTCTGCTCCCCATTTAACAGGTGATGCATATGGTTTAATTTTCTTTCATTATGTAGTAAAAAGCATGATGTAAAGATAAATTCATTGAAAATACCATTGTACTTGGACATGAGGGCAAACACACACTAAAATGTGTTTGGCCAACAGAACTCCAGGGTGTCCCAGTGCCCCTTGCAGAGCCTGGCAGGGAAGCTCCCCATATTGGAAGGGGTCAGGCAACCCCAAAGGAGTAACAGGGAGTAGAGGTCAAAGGCAAAGTTCCATACAGGATAGAGTCCATTTCTAAATTAACTTTGATTCAGGCCAATAAATTCCAATAGATTTATTTTTTTCTTCACCTGTTTGGTAATAAGGGCCATTTTTAATCTGGGGGGCTAGAGGTTTTCTAATGTTTTTTACCAAAAATATTAGAAGATTTTTCAAGATGCAGTTTGTTGAGCTGGTATTTATTATATGATTTAAAAATTTTGTAGCAGTTTTTGCCACTGAAAAATGTGGTTTTAGAAGAGCTGAATTCTTTTTTTATTTTTTAATCATTTGTGCAGACTTCTGGATGCTTAGCTAGCACACTCTCCACTCATGATGAAAGTGAACCAGAATTTTTTTTTTTTTGATTCTGCACAATGCAAAAAGCTTCTATCCTCCTTCAAAGGAAGAAACTGCTTTCTCCTCATCTTTTGCTCCCCTTTCCAGGGGGAACACAAAAAAATCAACAACCAAACAGAAAGCAAGTTGAAATCTTTGAATAGATCAAGATATATTTAAATTCCATATGGGAAAAATAAATGATTTGTAGCAATGTAGATTTATTTAACAATTTTCTTTAAATTCAAGGTTTGTATGCATTTTTCACCCCTTCATTAGAATAAATCATCTTTAATAAAGATTTTTCACTACTAAAGTTAGTTGCTTTCATGTGAAAGACAATAAAATGACTTTAAAATACTAAATTTGCTTACAATTTTTACAAAGTGCCCTAAATAGTTTGAAAAAATCACACACAAAAAATTTGTCTGTGTATATCACTTCCCTATTTTTTCAAATAACTCTATAACTTTAGAATTTAAAGGCATTGAAGAGGTGAAGCAGGAATGAGTTGGAATTGGGAGGGGCATGGAATAAATGCAATGCTTATTTTAAAACTTTCTTTCTGCCCTGATATTTCCGACACATTCACAAATACAAATTCATCATTAAAGGTAAATTGAGCAGTTAAAAAAACAAGTCCCTTCCAGCAGGTAACAGGGCTACCCATTATGGAAAACCAGCATAGAATCCTGGGCTATCTGTTTCAGGCCATGGAACTGTGTGGTCTGCCTTAGGAGCTGAACCAGAATGCTGTGAGTCCTCAGGAGTTCTTAGGCTGGTAGACATCATCTAATGTTGTGAAGGAAGGGAAGTATGGCCTCAGGGACCAGTTTAAAGAAAGCAGCACTCTCTGGTGATGAGTGATGAACTATTGGGGATGGATGGCCTTGGAGGGATTGGGTGGGAGTAGGGGATAGTTGTGGTAAGTTGGCGAGAAGGAGGGAAAAGGTGAACTTTCCAATACTCAGCGTGAGCTGTCAGTCCTTTCCACGGTGGACGTCAGTGCTCTCAGCCCTCCTGTCTCTCCTAGCCATTCCAGGAGCACTGGGCAAACAGCTTCCCGCCTCCTGGCGAGGACCCTCCCTAGTGTACTCATCAGGAAAACACAGCCGTGGAGCATTACCTCAGCACAGGGTGGGGCCTTGAGAACAAAACAGCCCCTCACTGCTTTGAGTGGAAATGATTCAACTCCATTCAGGAATGGGTCAAGGGGGAAAACCCACAGTTCAAACCTAATAATTTTCGCCTCTTGTTTACAAAGAGTTTGAAAAGTGAGTGAGGTAGAGAGCCAGAGCTGTTAGAATACTTTGCCTTAAAGGTGCCTCTTGTGAGGATGTCTTTGATATTACTTTGGATTGCTTTTTAAGCTTTTCTACACTCATCTTGAAAAAAAAAAAAACTGCTTTAGTTTTTAATAGTCCTTGTCATGATGCAAAGGGCCAGACTCCAGCTGTTCTTCCCAAACCTCTGGGAGAGGCCTGGTTACGACTCATTCTCGTAAATCTTGAATCCAGTTCTAGCAAGTCTTTAAGCCTGACCCTAACATGCCCAGGCAATGCATGATTAGAAACAGGAGAGGTGGAAAAGTCTGGTGCCAAGCTGTGTCCACTTATAAAAAGACATCATCTGGCAATGGTCATTTCCACATGTGGAGCAAAGTGGCACACATCTGTCTGTAAGAAACAAGGCAAAGTTAGAGACATACAATTTTCCTTTCATATATATATATATATATTTTTTTTCATTTTTATTGAGATTGTTCAGATACCATACAATTATCCAAAGATCCAAAGTGTACAATCACTTGCCCCTGGGTAACCTCATACAGCTGTGCATCCATCACACTTAATTTTTGTTCAATTTTTAGAAACTTTTCATTACTCCAGACAAGAAATAAAGTGAAAGATGAAAAAAGAAAAAAAGAAAAGGAAACTCTAAACCTCCCCTATCCCTAACCAACCCCCTCAATTGTTGCCTCCTAGTATTGATATAGTACGTTTGTTATTGTTTATGAAAAAATGTTGAAATACTACTAACTGTAGTATAGTTTGTAATAGGTATATAGTTCTTCCCTATATGCCCCTCTATTATTAACTTCTAATTGTATCGTCAAACATTTGTTCTGGTTCATGAAGTGATTTCTAGTGTTTGTACAGTTGATCATGGACATTGCCCACCATAGGATTCAGTTTTATACATTTCCATCTTTTGACCTCCAACTTTCCTTCTGGTGACATATATGACTCTGAGCTTCCCCTTTCCACCTCATTCACACACCATTTGGCACTGTTAGTGATTCTCACATCTTGCTACCAACACCCCTGTTCATTTCCAAACATTTAAGTTCATCCTAATTGAATGTTCTGCTCATACTAAGCAAGAGCATCTACATTTCTTCCACAAGGCAGGAGGGAGAGTCAAAGAAGGTAGAGAGGCAAAAGAAAGAGGAAACAAAAAAATGACAGCTAGGAAGCAGCAAAAGGAAAAATAACCTTAAATCAAAGTAGAATAAAGAATCAGACAATACCACCAATGTCAAGTGTCTAACATGTCTCCCCTATTCCCCCCTCTTATCTGCATTCACCTTGGTATATCACCTTTGTTACATTAAAGGAAGCATAATACAATGATTCTATTAGTTACAGTCTCTAGTTTATGCTGATTGCATCCCTCCCCCAATGCCTCCCCATTTTTAACACCTTGCAAGGTTGACATTTGCTTGTTCTCCCTCGTAAAAGAACGTATTTGTACATTTTATCACAATTGTTGAATACTCTAGATTTCACCAAGTTACACAGTCCCAGTCTTTATCTTTCCTCCTTTCTTGTGGTGTCTCACATGCTCCCCATCTTTCTCTCTCAACCGTATTCATAGTTACCTTTGTTCAGTGTACTTACATTGTTGTGCTGCCATCTCCCAAAATTGTGTTCCAAACCACGCACTCCTGTCTTCTATCACCCTGTAGTGCTCCCTTTAGTATTTCCTGTAGGGCAGGTGTCTCGTTCACAAAGTCTCTCATTGTCTGTTTGTCAGAAAATATTTTGAGCTCTCCCTCATATTCGAAGGACAGCTTTGCTGGATACAGGATTCTTGGTTGGCGGTTTTTCTCTTTCAGTATCTTAAATATATCACACTACTTCCTTCTTGCCTCCATGGTTTCTGCTGAGAGATCCGCACATAGTCTTATGAAGCTTCCTTTGTATGTAATGGATCGCTTTTCTCTTGCTGCTTTCAGGATTCTCTCTTTGTCTTTGACATTTGATAATCTGATTATTAAGTGTCTTGGCGTAGGCCTCTTCATATTTCTTCTGTTTGGAGTACGCTGCGCTTCTTGGATCTGTAATTTTATGTCTTTCATAAGAGATGGGAAATTTTCATTGATTATTTCCTCTATTATTGCTTCTGCCCCCTTTCCCTTCTCTTCTCCTTCTGGGACACCAATGATACGTACATTATTGTACTTTGTTTCATCCTTGAGTTCCCGGAGATGTTGCTCATATTTTTTCATTCTTTTCTCCATCTGCTCCTTTGCATGTAGGCTTTCAGGTGTTTTGTTCTCCAGTTCCTGAGTGTTTTCTTCTGCCTCTTGAGATCTGCTGTTGTATGTTTCCATTGTGTCTTTCATCTCTTGTGTTGTGCCTTTCATTTCCATAGATTCTGCTAGTAGGTTTTTTGAACTTTTGATTTCTGCCGTATACATGTCCAGTGCTTCCTTTACAGCCTCTATCTCTTTTGCAATATCTTCTCTAAACTTTTTGAATTGATTTAGCATTAGTTGTTTAAATTCCTGTATCTCAGTTGAAGTGTACGTTTGTTCCTTTGACTGGGCCATAACTTCGTTTTTCTTAGTGTAGGTTGTAATTTTCTGTTGTCTAGGCATGGTTTCCTTGTTTATCCAAATCAGGTTTTCCCAGACCAGAACAGGCTCAGGTCCCAGAGGGAAGAAATATTCAGTATCTGGTTTCCCTGCGGGTGTGTCTTAGAAAATTGCTCCACCCTTTGATGCCTCGGGTCACTGTGCTTTTTCTGCCCAGCAGGTGACGCCTGTTAGCCTATAATTCTTGACTGGTGTGAGGAGGTGTGGCCGTGTTCCCCCAGGCTCTGGGGTCTGGTTCTGAATGGAAAGGGCCCCACCCCTTTCCTCCTGGAGAAGACAGACCCCTCAGGTGGAGGTCATTAGCATTTCAATGGTCTCGCTCTCTGCTTGTGCTGTCTCCACCCTTCCCGGAGTCACAGCCCTGGAAACTGAAAATGACTGGGGCTTTCTCCACTGAGCCGAAAAAGAAACAGATAGTCCCCTTCAGACCCAGTCCAAGGCAACCCTCTGGCTCTCCCAGATCAGTCGTCACCCAAAGCCTCTGTCTGTTTTTTGGGGCTGCGTACCTGTAGTGAGCAGTTCACACTCGCTACTTAAAACCCCAGTTGGAGCTCAGCTGAGCTGTATTCCCTTGCTGGGAGAGAGCTTCTCTCTGGCACCATGCGGCTCCGCAGCTTGGGCTATGGGGGAGGGGGTCTCCCGACCTGGTTCCGCAGGTTTTACTTACAGATTTTATGCTGTGTTCTCGGGCTTTCCTCCCAATTCAGGTTGGTGTATGATGAATGGATGGTCTCGTTTGTCCCCCCGCAGTTATTCTGGATTATTTACTAGTTGTTTCTGGTTTTTTGTAGCTGTTCCAGGGGGACTACTTAGCTTCCACTCCTCTCTATCCCGCCATCTTGCCCGAGTCCCTCCTTTTATATTTTTATATGGCTTTACCAAGAAGACCAAAGTTGGGGCAAAGCTGCAGATTTGCTGATTTGCTTACAATTTCTGGGTCTGTTGAGAGAGGCCTCTGTTATCCATAAAAGTATATTCATCTGTTGTGTAAGTTGAAAGAGGTATAATTTAATAAATGTTAATTTGTCAATATTTTAATTTTTCAAGTATCTATTAATATCAGCTATGAAATATTTATTACTTTCAGTGTTTATTATATGTTATTAAATCTTTAATAAAATTAAATATTTAATTAATAATTGAATGTTAACCAAAATCCTGGGATGGGACTATATGACTAGTTCTGGTCAGTGTACTTTAAGTGAAACAATATATGTCACTTCCTGGCTGAGGTAGTTAAAAGCTCTTACATAACCCTTCAGCTGTCTTTTCTTCCCCTACTTCAAGAAGGTCACATGACCTTCACATGTTGGGATGGTAGAACCAACTGATAGAAATAGGTGGGAGGGAAAGGTGTTCTGGAGAGCTCTTCAAAATATAAAAAGGATTTGCGTGAACAAGAAAGAAATTTCCATATGTAAGCCATAGAGCTTTGTGGTTTTGTTTGTTACCACAGCATAACCTGATCTACACCAGTTAATACATCCTGCAGAATCTCTCTGATGAAGAAGAAAGCTGTGCAAGAGAGAGGAGTTAAGTAAAATACGCAGTTACCAAGGTCATCTCTTCAGATCATCAAATACCTGACTAGAGGAGTTAGTGAAAGCAACAGTGGGGAAGAGGTCATACAAAGGAGATGGGATTATAGCAATATTTATTACACAGTGTGGAAGTGAAGTATTAAAATATTTTAACATTTGATATTTAAAGTATTAATCAGAAATTGTTGAGGAGTAAACTGGTACAGCATTTTTGGAAGCAATTTGGCAACATATATAAATAATTAAATTGGGCAGATCCTTGGCCCAGCCATTTCACCTCTAGAAATTGATCTTCCAAAAATGATTATGAAAGTGTGAAAATGCATATGTTCAATGATATTTACTGCAGAATTTAGTGGGAAATTATAAACAGCCATAAAATCCAGCAGTAGGGGCCTGGTTAAATAGCTGATTATTTAATGTCTACCTTTGAATTCTATATAGCTTTAACAATGAAGAGATAAATTTATATATACTGACATGGAGTGATAGCCACTCTGGTAAATAGCCTCTAAAATGGCCCCTGTTATGGGTTGAATGGCAAAAGATAAGTTCAAGTCCTAACCCTGAGTCACAGTGAATGTGATCTTATTTGGAAATAGGATCTTTGAAGATGTGATTAGATAAGAGACGCCAAAGTGGGTTAGGGTGGGCTCTGACCCATTATGACTGGTGTGCTTATTAGAAGAGGGAAATTTGGACATGGGAAGGGGATGGCACGTGATGACTGAGGCAGAGATTGAAGGGCTATAGCTGCAAGTCAAGGAAAGCCAAGGTTTGCTGTCAAATCACCAGAAACTAGGAAGAGGCAAGGAAGGATTCTCATCCCCAGTTTCAGAAGGAGCATAACCCTGCTGACATCTTGATTTCAGACTTCTAGCTTCCAGAACTGTGAGACAGTAAATGTCTGTTTTAAGCCACCCAGTCTGGGCTACTTTGTTAGCAGCCCTAGGAAACTAAGGCAGCCCCCTGTGATCCTTGCCTCCTGGCATTCATGCCCTTGGGTAATCCTCTTCTCTTGAGAGTAGGCTGGACCTAGTGATTTGCTTCTAATGATGACACTTTTGAGTTTAAGTTCCGAAAGGACTGGCTTCTATCTTATTTACCCTTTCTCGCTTGCTCTTAGGGTTGCCAGGTGTCATATTATAAGCTGCCCTATGGAGGGGCCTATGTGTCTATCACCATACCTGGCTCTTAATAGACACTTAATAGATATTTGTTGAATATTTTTACTTATGTATTCATTTAGCAAATATTTACTGAACACCTCCATTCTGGGACAGCATTGGGCCAGTAGATGTGATCTTTGCCTTTGTAAAGAGTATAGCCTAGGGAGAGAGGCCAACATTAAGAGAGTAGAGAGAGCAGCTCATGGGAAGGTTCTGAGGTGGGGCTAACCTTGGGGTGTTTGGGAAACTAAATGATGACCACAGTGGCTGAAGCAGAGTGAGGGAGAGAAGATGGTGAGAAGCGAGGCTGGAGATGTGGGCAGAGGCCATGTGAGGGTTCTTGATTTTTATTGTAAGTGCCATGGGAAGCTGTAGGATGGGTTTTGAGTAGGTAAGAGACCTTTTTATTTTGAAAAGACTACTCTGACAGCTTTGTGGAGACTAAATTGGCCATTGGGCAAGAATGGAAGTAGGAAGATTGGTTATAAGGTAATGGCTTTGGTCCAGAGGGGAGAGGCAGCTGTGGAAAGGAGGTGTTCTGGTTTGTTAATGCTGTCATTATGCAAAATACCAGAAATGGATTGGCTTTTATAAAGGGGGTTTATTTGGTTACAAAGTTACAGTCTTAAGGCCATAAAAGTGTCCAAACAAAGGCATCAACAGTAAGGTACCTTCACTGAAGAACACTGATGGCATCTGGAAAACCGCTGTTAGCTGGAAGGCACATGACTGGCATCTGCTTGCTGCTAGGTTGTGTTTCAAAATGGCGTTCTCCAAAATGTCTTTCAAAGCTGCAGCTGCTCTGAGGTCCTTCTGTTTGTGAACTTTTATAGGGCCCAAGTAATTGAATCAAGACCCACCCTGAATGGGTGGGGTCCATATCTCCATGGAAATAATCTAATCAAAGATATTACCCACAATTGAGTGGGCCACTTCTCCATGGAGACACTCAATCAAAAGATTCCAACCTAAGTAACACTAATACATCTGCCCCTACAGGATTGCATCAAAGAACATGGTGTTTTGGGGGACATAATATATCCAAACCAACACAGAAGGGAAGTGGCTTGAATATACATTGTGGAAACAACATTGACAGAATTGTTGATGGGTGGATGTAGAAGTTGATGGGAGGGAGGTGTCAAGAATGTCTCCTTATTCCTACTTTATAGTGCCATTTGCTGAGCTGGGAAACACTGGAGAAGTGGCCGATGTATGAAGAAAGATCAAGAGTTCATTTGGAGATGCCTGAGAAATATCCAAGAGCAGTTGCCAGGTAGGCAGTTAGTTATGTGGATCTGGAATGTAAATAGATCTAGATTGGAGACAGCAATTTGGGAGTGATTAGCTAATAGATGGCTTCTGAATCCCTGGGAGAGAGTGAGGAGAGAGAACCAAAGTGAGAGTCCAGGCTTACAACTTGAGATAATGCATAGAAATATACTTAATACTATGCCTGGGACAGAGGAAACATTCTACAAGCATAAGCTATCATTACAGCTGTTGTTGTTGTCAGAAGGGGCAGGGAGAAAATGCCAGGAGGGCATGGTATTACAGAAGCCAGGAGAAGAGGGTTTTTCGACGAGGAGGTGGTCAACGGGGCCAAATACCATAGAGAGTGAAGAACCGGAAACATTACATTAGACACATTTAAGTGTTCAATAGTGATATGTCTATGGGCTGTAAGTTCCCATATGTTTTGAGAGTTAAATATTAATTTCAATTCACTTACTGTCGTTAAGCCTCCAACAGACCTCTGTCTTTTAACCCAGGCTTAGGAGACCACCAAGGTTCTCTCCTTCTCAGCTATAACTGAGCCAACAGAGTGAAGACTATTTACTGCTATGCTGTTGTGAGTTTGTTCCTATTTCTTTCAGATAGGGCAGGACCTAGACATGGATGCATCATATAGTATGGATTGAGGCCTCCCTGTCTTGCCCCTGATTCTCCTCTGATTGAGGAAAGTCAGTGGGGAGAAGTCAACTAGGGCCTGAAGCATGGACTGGTGAAGTTTAACTCACTCCAATGAGTCCTCATTGTAGAAGGTCTGAGACAGCCAAGAAGTAGCCCACGATGCTGGAAACTCTGTGTGAGTGAGTGTGTGTGTCTGGATGCCTGTGCATGTGTGATAAGTGAACAAAGACAGTCATGGCATGGGAAGGCAATAGAAAGAAAGGAGGGGTGGTTGCTTAACTTTGCAGAGAGATTGCACAACCCTGTGCAAATCACGTCTGCAGGTTGAATAGCCCAAGACACCTAGGAAGTTCCTGACTGCTCTGCTGTGAGGATGGGACGTTATCTGACCACACAATATTATATGATGGGGCCATATCACAGACTGCTTCCCTGGTACAAGACAACACTGGGACTTCTTGGATGCTGCATATTACACAGGGAGGCCTCATTTTAAGAAAATTCAATAGATGGAAATCTAAATTCTTGAAACAATTTCCTGAATTGGAATCTGCTTGAGGGCGAATGTCGTGTGTTGTGCTTCTTTCATATCCTTCACACCTCAGGCCCTTCCTAAATACACATTGTTTCTCTACTTTACTAAATAGTTCATCTCAAGTGGTCTTGGATATAATGAACTCCCCCAGCACTTCACAGATATATTTCTATTTTCAAAGATTTCTTGGCAGCTCTTTAGGGGTGTATCTATTCTATAGTCAGAAAAATATCTGCGGAAAATTTTAGCTTAACAGAATATGTATCCAAACAGAATCAACTTTATACATTTATAATGGCTTATCATGAAGTCGCTCAGTTTAGGCAATTTTATTTTAATAAGCAAATATGTACTTTATAATCAAGAAAGTTCTATTCCTAGGTCCATAGGAGGGAAAAGGAGCATAAGACATACTACTTCTTGTAGGAAATTGGGTACTTCCAATTTGAGTCAACATTTCCAGACAGACAGTCATAACCTTTTCAGAGTTATCTTGAGTTTTAGAAGAGCAACTTTTGAAGGTTCACTGACTTCTAGAGCCCTCAGGACCTGTTCAGAGGAGAAGATGGGTCTCCTGAATTCAAAGAACTTGCATTCATTCCAGGGGACCCCCACCCCTCTGCCCTCTTCCCCAGTTCTGGTACAGCAGAGGTGATGGTGGCACATCTGTGGCTGGGGGCCTCGGTGCCTAGGAGAGAGCCAGCAGGGCTGTGCCTCCTCGCTCTCCTCCAGGCTCAGATTCCGGTTCACACACAACACTCGAGAAACCTCGTGTGGCCAATGGCAGCCTCCTTCTCCAAATCTGAAAAGGATAAGACCTTCCTTCTCTAGAGGCATCTTTATTTTGCACAATTAAGCAAAAGTTAACAGGCTCTTTCTCAAAAACTCTTAAATTTATTTTTTAATCCTTTGAAAGTCTATATTTTAACTTTTGCTACTGTTGGATGATGGTTGGGTTCACAGACACAACCTCACTTTTGGCATTTCTGCTGCATTCCAGGGAACTAAGATATTTCAGTGGAGGGTGTGGGGCAGGGATGCTAAAGGTTCCTTTCCTATAAGGAACTGGATTTTATTTTGCGTGTTGGTTTGCTAACTTTTTTTGGTGTGTGTGTCCTCGTACCATTGCTGTAGTACATTATGACCACAAATATGCCTCTCCCTGATGGAGTGCTGTGTAGCATGTTCCCAGAAACACAAGCTGTTTGAAGTGGATATGTTCACTCCTTGAGCCCTGCTAAGAACAGACTTTTATGCACTTATACCTGTGTGGCCACCCAGACTGTAAGTGTCTTGGAACTTTGGGGCTCATAACTCAAGGAAATCACTTTTATGCACAAATGAGAAATACATCCCTGGTTTGTGCATCACTGAGGGCTTGGCCATGAGGAAATGGCAGCCACAGCTCACAGAAGGAACAAGAAAACCACAGCTTTGCATGCAAAATTGGCGGCTCGAAACGAAGTATGCTAGCACTTTGGACAGGTTATATGCTCAAATTTGCTAAAACATTTATAGGAATCTCTTTTAAAAACAGAAATCTTTCCTTCAGCTTCTGTGTTCTGAATTAGACACATTTCATTAAATTCCTTTAAGCTGTACTATTATGGTGAAGTGCAGGTGCAAGTGTGGAAAACCAAACATTTGAAAATAGCCATGGCCTTTCCTTGTAGAACCGGAGGGCTCAGTTTTCAGTTGTCTGGTGCTTTCCAATGGATGAGCAAAGAACTTTAAAACTTGCATCCTCTTTAGGTTAACAAGATTGTAAAATATTCCATTATTTTCACTTGTTAAAATAAATAATGGAAAACTACTCTAATAATTCTTTTTAGGCATAAGGGTGTCACAGAAGTCTTTTCTAATGGACCCTTACTCTGGAGCATGAGCGAGAGCTGGCCACAGCTGGCCAGGAAAAAGTTCCTAAAATCCAGCCACATACGAAGAGCTGATCAATTCCCCAAGTCTGGACAGGTGAGAAGTCGTGTCCAGGGAAGTCTGCCTAGGCAAAAAGAAGCAGGTAGGTTAGGAACAGGCTTTAGAGCATTGAATGCTAGTCCTGGGTTGAGATCCATGATTCTTTGGTTGCTTTTATGCTTCCTGCTGGGTGTGGGTAGACCTGAGATTTAGGTGCTGATTGCTGCCTGAAAGATGAGAGATCAGTGAGTGATGGCAATGAATATGATGACAATGATGAAAAGAATGACAACGATGAGAGCAAATACTTACGTGATTACTATGCTTACCATTCTGAACACTTTATGTATTTTAACCTTTAATCCCCACAGTGACTCTATGACATAGATGTGAGTACAATTTTCATTTAACAGATGTAGAAAATGAGATAGAGGAATTAAGTAATTGACCCAAACACAATAATTGGTAGAGTCAGGATTTGAACCCAGGCAGTCTGTCTCCTTATAACTCTATTTCCTGATAAGTGTTGTCTAACATAATTTTTTTTTGTTGAATTTTTCTGATGAACCCACGATGAAATTCAACTTAGAAGCAAGATGTTTCAAAGTACCAATATTCTTTCAGCAAATATCTTCAGCAGCTGGGAAAATATGAAAGTGGTCAGTTCCTATGATTTGATGTATAAATTGGTTCCATTCTTATTACCTCAAGAATGTCCTTTGAAAACTTCTTTTGCACTCCCCTTAAGCCTACTCTGTAGCTGGGCAGGGAAAAGAGATCTCTGGGAATCACTTCAGACATTCGACTCTAACATACTTAGGTCTTAAGAGATGCTGGTGATTGATCATTAGAATAAGAACTGTTATCACTTACTGAGTACTTACTAGATAACAAGCGTTGTGCTAGCATTTTCCTTGCATCATCTCCCTTAACCTTTGATCTGAATGAGGCAGGTATTATAATCCCAATTTTACAAGTGAGGAAATTGAGGCACAGAGAGTTAAATAACTTGCTTTCTCAAGGTCACAAAACAAGTAGGTAGTAAACCTTAGATTCAAACTGGGATCAGAAAGTCTTCAAAGCTCTTGCTTTTAGCCATTGCAGTGGAAGTGTGCCAGTGCTTTAGCATCCAGTGACATTGGCATGAAGCCCCAGCTGGTCTTGCAAGTGCTCTAGTTTTCACCTGGATCCTTCTTCAGTTTGTTCAACCCTTGGGCCAGGTGTGTGTGTTTAGCTCTGTGACCAAGGGCCCTTGCTTCTGGCAGCCCCCAAGTTCTGACACAAGTGGAATTCCAGCTTGTGTATGTGGGTTCCAGCCTGCCCTTTATAGCCCTTGTTTCGCATCCAAATTCTCTTTCCTACTGCCTGCCCTGTGGAAGTCAAGCTCTGCATTAGACACAGAGACAATGTCTTACAGAGACTGCCTATCAGCTTCCACAATTGGGTCAAGTAAGGTCAAATCCCTGGAACAAATTCCTACTGGTTCTGCTTCATTGGTGGAAACTTGACTGATACAGGGTCTCCTGCAGGTCGTCTCTACTACATGGTACCTGCTCTAGCATCATATTGAAAGACCACTACTTATAATACCAAGCTCTAGATTCTATGATATCATCTCAGTTGTTTCTTACCTATCAGATAAACTTAAGGTTTGATGATTTGCCCATAGATTGCACAGGAATAGAAACCAAATCTTTGGACTTTAGTGTCCTAAAATTAATGAGACTACTATTATGAGTTTTCAAACCCAATCTCATGCACTGGGTTAGTGATGGATCTCTTCAAAGGTGAACCTTCTCTTTGTGTAGTTTGAGCTGAAATTGCTCAAAGTTAAATTATAATGGAGCTTGAGTTGGCAATTTCATCTCTTTGTGTTTAAAAATGACCTGACAATGAATTTTGTTGATATCTGCTTCTAAGCACATGCATACCATTCATATTCTCTTGTCATATTCATAAACAAACATCTCTTGTCATTCTATTCATAAACAAACATTTATGACTTGTTTTCTGATTCTGGAGAGTTGTTATAGCTTGGTGATGATGATGATGGTCATGATCATGCTAACAAACCCTTTCATAGCAATTGCTATGTGCCACGAAATGTTGTAAGCATTTTCCATATATTAAGTCATTGGTCCTTACAAATAAATTTATGAGTATGTAATATTGTTGTTCCCCTTTTACAGATGAGGAAACTGAGGCATAGGGAGTTTAACTAACTTACCCAAGGTCACATGGCAAATTACTAGGAAGTCCGAATCCAGGCAGTGTGAGTAGAGACCGTGCTCTTCACACTACACTGATTGCTGTCCATAATTGAATTGAGTTATTTAAGAGGTGAATATGTAAATCACCATTGCCAGTTTGTGGCTATTTTGTCTCAACTCAAAGAAGTTTGTATATTAGATGTGTCTAAACATGTATACACTCAGACATGTGTGCCTACACACAGATAATTTATTCCTATACACATCCTTTTTCTAAACACTGGGTAATAATCACATAGGAGCTATCCTTAACACTAGTGAATACAATCAAGTGCAGGAGATTCCCTCTTCTGTAGGTGCACTACCATCCTTACTGTTCACTGGAATTCTCAACTGGTTTTTGGAAACTGAGAAATATGAACAGGAAAAGAGTGGGTAGGCCACACGGAGGCTTTGGGTGCCATAAGGGTGGGATAAAAGAGAAGGAAGGGAGTAGTATTTTGAATAGTGCCCAAGCTGAAGCCATTCAGTTGCTAATAAATGGTCACAGTCTTCCTTGAAGTTTTAACAGTGGGATGGAAGTGATTGAATTTTCACAACTCGAGGGTCAGGACTACCACTCTGGGTGTAATTTGTGTGAGCAGCACAGAGCGTTTAGGAAAGACTCAACTCTCAGAGTTGACTGTCACATTAACATTAATTGAAAAATATAGTAAAGGAATAATTTTGAAAAACTGAGTGCTGTCTAATCCCTTTATTTCATCGGTTCCAATTATTTTTCTTTTTTCCTATTTGTTTTGACCATTCTGCTTTCTTGCTCATTTCTCTCTGAGTGATGTAGGTTCTGCCATATTGCCTTGGTCATCACGCATACACTGACCACAAGCCAGAATCCAGCACATCGAGCCCATGGCTTCTCATTTGTTAGAAATGACCGAGTTTTCTAGTGCTGCTATAAAGCTTATCTACTCATGTTATTTCTCAATATCAAATCACAGTAGAAAAACAGAATTCCCCTTGCTTGACACAGGTAGTATTACACTTGGGAGTGCTGATGACTTAAGCAAAGATTTTCCACCTACAGCCAAGTGATTGATGGCTTACCCATCTGCACATAAAACCAATGTTTGAATCCTGGTTTGAATGGGACATATCACCTGCAGTTTCTAAACAACTGCATATTTTCCCCCAAAGTAAAATACAAAACAATGAGAATGAATACATGAAAGTTGGCTTGTTATTTCTCCCCTATTAAACAAATCGCAAGGAGCCTATCACTTGTTATGCTGAGTATTCTGAATGGTTCTGTCTCAGGTCATGAGATTTAATCTGTGACTTGTTTCTGTGTTGTCTTCTCACAGCTGGAGAAGAAAGTCCATCCCAGCAGGTGTCATAAATGCTGATCTCCCCAAATTTTATTATCCTTTAGAACTAATTGTATAACACTGGGTTTTGGGCTTTCCTTTGAAAAGTGGGAGAGTATTCTTGAGGCACATAGAATGAAAAATTACATGTTTTTCTGTTCTTTGTTCAATTCTCCTTCAATTTGATCTATTCTTTGTACCAGAGATTGCTTTCTATTTAACTCCTGTTCTCAGTTTTAAAAATACTATATGTGTACTTCTCAAGGTATGCATAGATATACATATACTCATATACTCAAATACACACACAGTTAAATCATTTATATTTTGCAGAGCCTTCAGACTAGTGCATTCAATAAACATTAAATAAAAATACTCACACATGAAGCTATAAAAAATGGAGAATGTCTAAAGAGTAGTTAATGTAACATTTGAATTATGCTACTGTCTGAGCCCTCATTAGCTCTTACCTGGACCACTGTGATCGAATCCTAACTAGACTAGATGCTTCCACCCTTTATTCTTGGCAGTTCATTTTCTACACAACAGCCAGAGTAAGTTTGAAACCTGAGTCAGGTCACTCCCTGCTTTCCTGTGACTTTCCACTGCAATAGGAATAGAATCCCAAAGCATGTTACGATGGTCTTCGAAGTCCTACATGACCTGGATCCTGCCTTCTTCCCTTTTCCCAAACTTCACAACAACTCTTGGCCTCATGCTTATCGTTGATCAAGATCATTTCTGCCTCAGGAGCCTTTTCACTTGCTCTTTCCACTGCCTGAACCTCTCTAGTCCCCCGGATCTCAGCAGGGCCAGCCGTTTCTCTTCATTCAGGTGTTAAGCTCAGATGATATCTAACAGGGAAGGACCTCCCTGCTTACCTTGGCTAAGGTAGCCACCCCCTCCACTCTCTATCTTTCTTTATAGTAACTATCATTGTCTGCATTTGCCTTGTGCATTGTCAGTAAGAGTGTTTACTCTGTGGTACCCTTACAAGAACCCAAAGGCATGTATTTATCTATCCTTTCCAACAGTGTACCACCTAATATGCCTAAAATCATACAGGCATATTCTGGGTGTTCAAAGAATGATTTGATGACTGGATAAATTGATGAATAATTTTACTTTAAATGCTGTTTGGTGTAAATTTGTTGAATTGGTGCCAGCTTTTTCATTTTGAAAAACTTTAATAATAACTGCCAGTGCTTATTTGTATTTAGAGAGTCATAGAAACTTTTAGTTTCAAATATCATTAAATCATCAATCTAATCAAGAAATTCCCTCAGGAATATCCCAAACAAGGAATCATCTAGCTTCTATCCAAATATTTCCAGTGCTGAAAAGTTCACTCTTTATTTGAGCAGTGTGTTCAAATGTTGGACAACTCAATTTTTTAGCCCTTTAAAATAAACTAAAATCTTCTTTCCCATTATGTTGAGTCTTAGTGTTAGCCTTGTCTTGAGGATTTATACAAGATAAGCCTTCTTTCTCTTCCATACAAAAGTACTATCATGACCCTCTATAGTCTTTTCTTGGCTAAATTTTTTATGTAAACTTGATGATTCCTTATATGATACTCTATAACAGTGTCTTCACTCTTGTAATATTTTTCAAAAATTGAAAAAGTCTTCCTTTTCTTTTCTTCTGAATACATTCTTCTTTGGCCATATTCCTATTAAATTTTTCCATCCAAAATGGAGCAAAATATGAAGCCAAATGAACTGAGAATAGGGGAAAAACAATTGGGTTAAAATAGCATAAGAAGTCAAGCACTATGAGAATTTCCTGGGAAAGAAAGGTCATTATTACCCAAAAGACATCTTTTTTTTGCTTTGTTCTTTCTTTTCAACCATGTTGGTTCTTCCCTAAATATAGACTTGAGGGAAAGAAATACAACCATGGAGTTGGATGGGCTTTGCAGCAAGTGATTTTCCCACCTGGATGGAGCATTCTTTTGGAGAAAAGGGCATCCTCAGCATAGTTCTTCTGCATCTATAGCCCAAAATCTCACCAAATATAGATTTTTATTTTGCCAACATTTAAATATTGCTATAATAGCCACAGCACATTCCTTCCTAGTCCCTTCTCAACTTCAGTAACAACCACAGTACAAAAACCGGATTCATAATGGGAACAGAGTGGTGACTTTCCTTCAAACAGCAAAGATGACCATATGGATAATCTTTCCTTCTTGGATTTCTCTGAAATACTTTGGTCTGTGCACCTTAGACGCTATGTGAATTACTTGACCATATTGAAGTGACCTGAATAGTTTCCAAGAGGCCATTCAAAGTGAAAGTAAGAAAAAAAAAAATCACCGCTTAAATACACACACACACACACACACACACACACACACACAGAGTAGGCCAAGAAAGGTTTATTGTTTTCTGTTCAAATGACTAGGTTTGTTAAAATCTATTTCTGTATAGCCATGTTCTTTTTTTGAAATCCATTTGGTTATCTTATCTGGAGTAGAGGTGATTATTTCATTAGAAGATGGAGTTCTTCAATGGATGTGCTCCTCTGTAAGCACTGTCATCTCTCCCATGTAGTAATTAATCTTATTGTAGCCTCTGGTTTGGGGACTGCTCTGCTGTTGGCAGTTGGGCAGGGAAAGAGAAGGGGGCTTCACTCTAGAAAGGACAAAATGCTAGGCATATTTTTAAAAGTACTCACTGCCAACCTCACAATCAAGGAGAGTTGGACTGCACTCTACTTCTGCACACCCCTGTCCGCCAACCTCTTGGACTTAGACAAGTGACTTCTTTTCCTATCCAAAGCTTCCTTTATTTCCATTTCCACCATATAAAATTTTACAGCAGTAATGATGGCAGATAGAAGCACTAAAATGTACCCAAGTGATGGCTGGGAGCACCTTATTTAACCAGTTTTTCTAACAGACTCCTCCAGGTCTCCTGGTACTTCTTTGAAGAGCCAGTGATCAGCTGGTATGGAATCCAGACTTCACTAGGCTGGAAATTCCAAATGGATTCAGTTCAAGATTTTTTTTTTTTACCTTTTAGGTTATTCATTTGGGTACATTTGCAGGAAAAGAAAGATGTAAATACCAGCCTCAACATTGATTTCTACACATTTGTGGCTGAATGTTCCAGAAAGGATAGTTTAAATATTTTCAGTTTTCTCAGAGAGTCATAATATTTTTATGTGGATGTGGAGATTCCTCTGTGATCTTTGCTAATGAATTACCCTTGACTGAATAAAGGAAATTGGGTAGATTTGAAAGAGGGTAAATAAGACAACAGTGATGCAGCCTGAATCCAGATGTATGGTAGAGACTAGAATGAGAGTTCAAGCAGATGAGCTAGGAAGAGTGTTAAAATCTAAGGAAATATTTTATCACCTATTTAATAGTACTCTAGGGAAAAGATGCACAATTTGCTAGAAGAGAAGCCAGTACAGATTTATTTGTTAATGTGTAGCCCACCTTCCTCACAAAGAAGTTTTTTTTCTAGATTCATGAGGTAGAGCTGGCAAATGTACGTTGGAGATCTTTTTTTCATTAGTAGAGTGTCAGTGCTCAATGTAAAAATCTAAAGCTCCTAAAGACAGTCCAAGAAATCAAAGTAGTTACATACATCTTAAAAATTATACCTCTTTGTAGAGATGATGGACTTTTCAAGGGGACTGTTCTATTGTTATTCTCCAAGTAGAGAATTTTACTTAAATGTTCTTGAAGACTATATAGAGGGAAAAAATGATAATAAATGATGCAGAATTCAGGTTAATTGGTGTTCTGTGGGCAGGGTACTTAAACTACAGCCTTTATCTTACAATCAAAGAGATATTGTAAACAGTCTTTTGTGAAATAGCCAAGAAGCTTTTATACCCATTTTAGAGATAATGTCCTCAAAGTCCTTTAAAACTGGACTAATTGATCAAGGCAAGCGAGCTGGTTAGTGATAAAGTTAATATTACTCATAGAAACAAACTTCTGTTATCTTCAAAAGGCTCTTTCTTCTCCTTGGATAATTGAGACCCCTGATAATTGCAAGACAGCTCGTTGTGATGGAAAGATGGGAGGCCGAAGACCTGTTGTCTCTAACTTTCCTCTGGATGCAGACAGTCAAAATTACAGAATGCGGCAGTGCTTGTTCGCCTCATATCTTTTGCTCTCCTCATTTTTTATTTAGGAGTTTTTTTCATTTGAGTTTCACTCTTTCTATATGAGTGAGACAATATTGCAGCTGGGGTCTCTGTTCATCTGTGTATCACAGTTTAAGAAGGCTTGGGTTTAAGTCCCAGGACTGTCACTCACTTACAAGTTGCTTGACATTAGGGATGTCACTTACCTGAGCCTGGTATTTCCTTGAAAACAAAGCCTGAGACAAATTGAATGTGTCATTGTAGGGAAACGGTAGTGAAGACAAAAGAGAGTGACGCAGCTTAGGAGGAAGAGCAAATATGAAGGGGTGTATTCCCAAGCTGGCCTCAGCTTTGTAACAAGTATGGTTGATTACTCAATCTTTCAGGACATCTTCAGAGAGGCCCTATAAGTCACTGTGTCTCAGGGAGGTCCAACTGGGGAAGAAAGAGAGATGGATTTCTCCATCATCTCCCATCTCCCATTGGTTAACATTTGCCCCCAAACTCCTCTGGACTTCTCAGTGTACAACCTGGACCACCTACAGCCACAGTGGAAGCTAGAAACCAAGATAGTAGCAGAAGTCTCTCAGAGGAAGCCATGGCATATAGAGCACACAAGCATGAAGGAGCAAGCCAGGGGCACTGCTGGCCAGCCTTTCTTGCACACTTTAGCATTTATATGAGCACCAAGAGGGTCCCATGGCACCTTACATCACAGTGGCTAAAACAAAGACTTGGTGAGAGGCAGGAGGCTCCTGGAATGAGGAATGAGGACAAGTGCTATTGGTAATCTCCATAAATTACACCAGATTCCAGGAGCAGCTGCTAGCAGACCCAGTGGGCAGACTATACCCCCATGAAGCCAGAGATGAACCTTCCTCCAACGAATATCAAAACCTCTCCTTGTGACCTACAAGGCTGCTTGGTGCTGGACAATTTTCCTGAAGTGTCATCCTTAGCAGGGAACTGTGGCTAAGAGAATCCAGGGAGGGCCATAAGCTGGGTCTGGAACATTACCCATCCTTTCTAAGCCTTGGTTTCTTTGTTGGCAATGAAGGGTAGCTATTGTTATTTACTACTCTTCCCCATTATATGCTTCCCTTCACATCATCCTCTTTCTCCAGCCATTTGTCCTGCCCAGCTCTAAGGCTGTGCCCTTGGAGCCCCTTACGCTTGGAATCCCTTCCTTTGCCAGGTTTTCTAAATGACTTCACTGCTGGTTTTTAAGGACCTAAAAATCCATCTTCTTGGATGATGCTTTCTCTGATTGAAAGGGAGTAATACTTACTGTGCCAGTTTGAATGTATTATGTCCCCCCAAATGCCATTAACTTTGATGTAATCTTGTTTGGGCCTGTGTCAGTGTTGTTTAGATTGTAATTCTTTGAGTGTCTCCATGTAGATGCAGCCCACCCAACTGTGGGTGATGACTCTGATTGGATAATTTCCATGGAGGTATTACCCCGCCAATTCAGGGTGGGTCTAAATTAAATTACTGGAGCCATCTAAATGAGCTGGCAAACAGAAGGAACTCAGTGCAGGTGAGAGTGACATTTTGAAGAGGAGCTACAGCCAAGAGGGACACTTAGAAGAATGCACAGAAGCTGAGAGAGTAGCTGCAGATGAGAGACAGTTTGAGGATGGCCATTGAAGGCAGACTTTTTCTTCGGAGAAGCTAAGAGAGGACAAATGCCCCAAGAGCAACTAAGAATGACATTTTTGAGGAGCTGAAGCCTAGAGGGGAACATCCTGGGAGAAAGCCATTTTCAAACCAGAACTTGGAGCAGACGCTGGCCACATGCCTTCCCAGCTAACAGAGGTTTTCCGGACACCATTGGCCATCTTCCAGTGAAGGAACCTGATTGTTGATGTGTTACCTAGGACACTTTATGGCCTTAAGACTGTAACTGTGTAACCAAATAAACCCCCTTTATAAAAGCCAATCCATTTCTAGTGTTTTGCATTCCAGCAGCATTAGCAAACTAGAACACTTATATATTCCTCACCTTCTAAATAAAATACCTGAGGATGTTTCTTTTAGGTTCTCCTAATGGCTTTCTTTGTGTATGGCCCTGGCAATGATAGTATTCTGAATGCTCATATGAAATATTGTGAGTATTGATATTGCCAGTTTTAGCTCAAAGGCAAAGCATTTTTAAAGTATCTCTGAGGAGTGGCAGCATGGTTTTCTACATAGGAGCAAACTAATTATAGCTTTTGGCTTTTGACAAAGAGGAGGTGGAATGCTCCTCACTTCCACTGTTTTTCTTCTTCCTTTTTTTTCTATTACTTATTAATATCTATTTCCTTTGATCCTCTCACTTAAGGAAGACACTCTTTCTGCTTCATCACATGGCTTGAAGCTCGTTGGTAAGGCAACAGATGCCCTGTAACAGAGTAATGGGTGATTTGCACCTCCTTCCCAAGACTTTATGGGAAAACCGGGGTTCAGCAAGTCAGGGTATGGGTTGGTTCCTGGGGACCAGAGCTGCATAGGGGAAGGAAGAAGTTACTGAGTATCTAGCAGTGGAACACATTAGAGGATGATTCTGAACCACTGTTCTCAGGGATCCTGGAGGCTGAAAACCAGCAAACACAAGAATGGCCATTAAATACAAGGAGCAGGAAAGCTTTGGGCTGGTTGATGGGAGGCAAAGTCAGTAGTTTGGGACTGGGTGGAACTGGAATGATGCAAGTTCAGGAGTGGTAAAGGAAAGTTTTGGAAAATTGTAAGAATGAAGCTGAAGCATGGCAACCTGCCTTTAATGGCCATTGGCTAGGTAGAAGTCAGCATGTGGGTGTGGTGAAATAGATTAAAAATCCAGCATCAGGGTAGACCAAATGTCTGACTGGGATGACCCATGTGGCATGGACCTTTAACGAGAGACACACTTGCCCCCATATCTTTATCTGTGTGCCAGCACTGGACTATACACTGATGGGAAATAAATACATATGTAAATAACCAATTTGGTCAAGGAAAATATATAGCAGCAGGTGGGATTTGCCCTCTTGCCTTGGCCTTCTACCTGCTGAGTGATGCATAAATTTCACAATTGATAAATGCAAAATAGCATTTATCACCCTACCCTCATATACCTTTGGTCTGTTTTTGCTGTAGGCAGAAAGACAAATATCCCTTGTTTTGTACTGTTGAGTAGGGAACCTATTTTTCTTGTTTTCTGTATGGTGACTGTTCCAGTTTGCTAATGCTGCCATTGTGCAAAATATTAGAAATGGATTGGCTTTTATAAAGGGGGTTTATTTGGTTACAGATTTACAGTCCTAAGGCTATAAAAGTATCCAAACTAAGTCATCAACAAGAAGATGCTTTCACTGAAGAATGGATGATGGTGTCCAGAGCACCTCTGTCAGCTGGGAAGGCACATGACTGGCATCTGCTGTTCCTTTGCTCCAGGGTTGCATTTCAAAATGGCATTCTCCAAAATGTCTCTGGGTTTCTCTTAGCTTAGCATCTCCAAAATTCCTTTGTCTGCATCTCCAAGCATCAGGAGGCATCTCAGTCTCTCCAAAAGTCTCTCTCAGCTGCTCTTGGGACATTTTGTCCTCTCTTAGCTTCTCGGGAGCAAACTCTGGGCTAGCATCTCAAAAGTGTCTGCAGGCATCTGGGTTTGCTCCTTTTAAAGGACTCCAGTAAACTAATCAAGACCCATGCTGAATGGGCAGGGCTACACCTCCATGGAAATAATTTAATCAAAAGTATCACCTACAGTTGGGTGAGTCACATCTCCATGGAAACAACCTAATCCAAATATCCCAAAAGATTGGATTAAAACATGGCTTTTGGGGGGACATATATCCAACGTGGCACAGTGACTTTTCTTCTCAGAGCCTGGGTAAGGAAACAATATTTGGTTAATGTCAGATTTGCTCTGAACTTTGCTGGCCTCAAAGCTCGTGTAGTGGAAACTGTAGCTCTTCCCATGGTTTGGATATTTTACATTTACACATTACATTCAGGAAGCCAGGGTTCAGACCCATGGAAAAAAATAGCTAAATTGATGACTAATTTTACATCAGAAGCTTTTCAACTAGAGAAATAGTGTGCTACAGAGTTTGCAGGGTGACCCCACCCCTGGCCCCCTGCCCTTTGCTTGTAGCTTGGAGATTTTCAAGTGTCTCTTTGAGAAAGGGTGGAGGAACCACAGGGAGCAGAGGCCCAGCTGCACGAATCCCCACAGCAGATGGTCAAACGAAACAGAGGCGGCCTGAAGTTACTCTCCACTGGGCACTACTGACTGAGGCTATTGAGTAACACAACCACTTGTTATGCTGAAGGGGATCATTTGGGAGGAAAATGGCATGGTTTTTCTTGCTTAATATAGTCTTATTAGAAGGTCATGACCCATCTTATTGCCCAAACTTTTATTTATACACCATAAGGAATAATTTCCAACTCACTCTTTCCACTCCACTCCTTCACCAGAACATATAGAAATATCTATGTTCAAAATGAAAGGCTCTTGTTTTTTTGGCTGAATATCAAGATTTTTCCAGATTGTCAACTCCTTAAGGGGAGAAGCATAAAATCCAGCTGTAGAAACCCAGAAGTGACCTAACATTATCCAGGTGTTTCTAGTTTTCGTAGGAAAGAAGGCATGTGTATATGCAATGCCTGAGTGACCAGATCTGTAGGATGTTGCCCGATAACAGTAGGCTGCTGATCACATTTTTGATAGCAAGTTATGAGTGAGTCCATGGTGTGTAACATATCTGTGTTATCTGTGATATCTGATTTATAAAATTGGTTTTGTAGTGGCATTCTGAAAGTTTGTGACCTTGCATTTATCCTCCCACTTTTGTCTCATACTCATAAAAATGGATTTTAAAGGAGTAAATGTGTAAAGACAACGTGATAGTATGGAAAAAGCAGGGAGTGAGAAGAAATGGATTTTAGCCCCATCTCTGCTACTTTCCAACCATATGTCTTTGGGCAAGTCTTCGATCTCTCTGATCCTCAATTTTTATACATAAATTAGATAAAATATTATGTGTCCTTAATACTCCCCTATAAAATTAAAGTATTATGTTGGGAACAGATTTATTTATAAGAATAAATTGAACAAATATGTGGATAAATGTGCATTTAGCAGTCTGCAAGACATACCTATTAAATTTTTAGTAACCTTATGACCCACCATCGTTTGGATATAGCCTACTTAAATTTTTAAATGATATTTTTTAATGGGTTAAAATTGAACTAGCTCAGCAGAATAAACTAATTTCACAGAATGAATACCTAGCTGTTTGCCAAGACCTCCCTCATCCATACTCAAATGCCACCTACTTCTCTAAGCATTCTGTGTTTTTTTACTTAAATGACTCTCTTTTAGCTCCTGTGCCTTCCCAAGCACAGGCTATTTCTGTGGCAGCTCTTACGGGAGGATACCATGGAAAACGGCCATCTGGGAACATGTCTGTCTTCCCTTGAGGACAGGGACCTAGTAT
Organism: Choloepus didactylus; assembly: GCF_015220235.1. NCBI lineage: Eukaryota > Metazoa > Chordata > Mammalia > Pilosa > Megalonychidae > Choloepus > Choloepus didactylus. The sequence continues at coordinate 59,149,182 of NC_051310.1, read as the reverse complement.
TTGTCAGCTTTTATTCTGCCCATCTTGCCTTGCAGAGTGCCCTGCATGTCACAGGTGCAGACTGAAGGCTTTCTGAGTTGGATTACTGCGTTTCCTTGGTAGTGCATGCATGGGAGAGAAGAATGGTTGTGTTGCTGCCTGGGAACATCTGGTGTTGGTACAGAATGACTAGGGAAAGAAAACCGGAGTAATGAAGAAGTGGGTTGTAGTCCAGGCTTTGTCACTGTCTTGTTGTATGTGGCCTTAGACAAGTCACTGCACTCTTTGAATTTTCATTCCCTTGTTTTATAATTAGAGAGAGGGATGAGGTGGCTTCTAAAGCCTCTTATGACACTAAGGGTCTAATATTTTTTGCTGTATGCCACCTTCATCTACAGTAAGCTGCTGAAAAGAACTTCAGGCAAATCAAGAGGTATCTTCAAATGGGAGTCATCCAAGGGAGAGAATCCAGGGCAAAGGGGATCTTTTCTAAGTGGTGAAGATTATTTTACATAAAGATAGGGTTCATGGTAAGAAATTTACCAAGTGTCTCTGTGGATGGGGTCTTCAGAGGATAGTTTAAAATTAAAAACCCAGAATGAGAGGAGTAATTCAAGATTATCTGTACTTGGATTGGACTATTGTAGAAATTGCAAAGTTTACATTATATTAAAAATAACTATGGATTAGAATGTTAAAGAAGTATTTGCATTTTAGTGGTTATGATCATTTTTTAATCCTACCATACTCTTTTTCTCCTTCATATTTTTATATTAGAACAGGTTGGGGTTATCCCTGAAACTTGAAGTGTTCTTTAAAATAAGATTGTATGAAATGTATTAGTGGAAGTTAGTGGAAAAGATTAGAACTCTTTTGCTTGTGTTGGGTTAGTTTCAGTTCCAAACTGCAGAACCTCATTTTATGATGTTAAAGCAAAGTTGGTAGGTACCAAATTACAGTTTTTGCATCAAATAATTTTATTGCTGGAACCTTGTAATTTATTGAGACTGCTATAATAATCTCTTGTTGAATCACATTTATGTAAATATTTCACCTCTCTCCATGTCAATTGTACATAATCTGCTACATAAATCTGGCAATCCAGTCAATTTTACAATCCCATTTTACCAAGATTGACTTTCCATCTATCTTCTCAGGAACCAAGAAAGAAACTGTAAATTTCAGAGTTCTTTTTTTTCCCTTCTTTTCAATGTAGTGGAATCTTTATAAGAAGAAGTCAACCCTTGAATGAATGAACTATTTCCATTGTCCAGTTGTCCAAGTAAATTTAAAGCAGAGGGTGTTTTTGACAACTTTGTTAACATAGCTCCTTTTTTCCATTGCTGGTATTTCAAGCATAATTGAGGTCTAGTTTTGAGCTTTAAATATGTTCTTGAGACATGAAAAGGAAGCTTGATGAGGCTTGTACTGTAGCATAACCTCTCAATTATTTATGAATTTATAGGACTGTAATTACCAAGGGCTCTCATTGTGAACATTATGAACACTTTTATAACCAGATATTGATATAAACTAATAAGCAGTGAATTACAATTCAAATGAACAAACTACAAAGAGTCATCAGAATATGCTCAGAGTCATCAATCATAATTATCATCATTGCTCATTTTACAAATCTCTGATGCTGTATCAAGTCACATTTTAGTTAGTATTAACCAAATAATTTTCAAACTGCTTACTGGCTTAGTTGAAGACAAGGAGGATTGCCATTTTGTGGCTTGCTCTTTTAGATTCAAGTAATTTAGTAGATCTCTATCATTCAGTGCTAGCAAAAGCATCCAAGTTTGGATTCTGCTGTAAAATAATATGTAACAAAATGGAGGAAAATACCACAAAAACATGATTAATGACTCTTCCCTCTTGCCATCCCTCCCTTTGTCTTTCCCTCCCTTCCTGCCTACTGTCAATTAATTAATTGAGTCATTCAACAAATATTGAGCCATTACCTTGTGCCAAACACTGTACAAGACACTAGGGGAACAATCTGCTCAAACACTCTCTCTGTCCTAATACAGCTGCGGCTCTAAGACTATAAAGGAAGATTTCTGCATGCCAAATGTCAGATATTCTTGCATTAGTTTATCCTGAACACAGTCTCTAAGTCATTTAAAAAATGATCAATGGGTTGGAATGTGTTCTGTTAGAATGAGTCTGGGTAACCCACTTCCTCTTCCCAGGATGTTTTGAGAGTAGAGTTGTAAACTCGATGATTGCTGGTCATTTTTGGTTCTTTATTTGTGACATTTGGGGAGATGGGTGAGAAAATAATAAGAGACTAGGCAAGTGCCTAAAAACAGATTTGGAAAGAAAAAGCTACAGACAGGCTTGCTGTGCAGTTTTCCTATTTCCCAAAAGCTTTTGTGATGAGTAGCAACAGAAGCATCTATTTCCAGATTAAATGAACTAGGGGCTATGTGTATAAATTCTACCATGGATTAAAAATTATCTGGTTTATTGTGCACCAAGTTAGTGTAAGCATAATTATGGACAACAAAAATTCAGTAAGAACACAATGAGATGCTGATTTTCTGTTCTAAGTCCCTCCTCCCTAAGAAGTTCTTGAAAACTCTAGACCAAGGGTGGCTAATAAAAAAACACAATGATACAAGAAAAAATGACTAATACTAATAGCAGCAGCATCTTCTCAATGTTGTGTTTCTTCTTTTGGGTCTGCTTCTGGGTTCCTCTGGCTGTTGCTCCACTCCTGGGTGTTATCCTTATTCTTATGTGAACTTTTCTGGCATGTTCATTTCCATGTATCGGGGCCCTTGGAGCATTTGCTCCAAGTTTATTAGAAGTACAGTTTTGTTGTTGCTACTTGGTTTTAACCAGTTTTATTTTCAAGGATACTTGCCCCTTCTACTTCAGTGTGAAATATGCCTGCCTCTAGTTACTTATTATGAGATAATGTCTTCTTCTTTTTTTTTTTCCTGTGCACTTTTCTGGTCTGTGATTTTTAATTTTAGCAACAACACCAGCAATACTGGGAGAGAATGCTCTTATCTTGGAATCATTCCCAGATTGAAATGAAAATGGAGTCCTCCATTGGGTTGGGAATACAACTGCCATTATGTGTCCTGTGTCACGTTCTTACTGACCTGCCTGGCAGCAGCAGCTCACTAGTTTATTGTTTGGTCATTTGCCTGGCCACAGCTTTTGTGAGCTGTGCTTGAATGTCAATCAGGCATTGTCTCCCCTCACAGCCCCTGCTGAATCAGTGACTCCCTGGCCCAATAAGAACTGATTGGATCAGTGGGCACATATGATTCAAGGATGGCTTGTTCCTGCACTTGCTGGTAACCTCCTGCAGTGATGTCTGGGTGGAAAAGATGAGATATCCTCTCTCTGCTCTCTGGTTGGAATTTAGAATTGGGCATGTTCAGAGACTGGACAGGCTGGCTTTTGGAAACTGAACTGAAAGGTCATGAAGTAGTCTTGGGGCCAGAGAAGCAATTTTAGTCTGCAATTATGAGGAAGGGGATGAAGAGAATGGGGATAACAAGGTAGAGATATACTAAGAAGGTGTGTGTGAGGGGCCATGCAATCCTTGAGAGAAAGGGAGAAGGACAGATAAATGTATACACACTCATACACAGACACACAGTAACAGCCACTTCAGTTCCTGATTGTTTCTCCTTCTCATTTCAGTTCACCCATGTTTTTTCACCCTGGGGCAGCTTAAATGGGTCACCTCTCCCTCTTGACCAGAGGAATCTTCGCAGTATCAGTGAAGTTTGATGAGCTTTTGTTGACGATTGTAGTACTAGAATTAATAGTTCTGCAGCAATCAAAATAATCTAACTACAAGATATATGAAGTAATTGTTGCTTTGCTTCTTCTACTTTCCAATCATAAAAATTTCTTCTAAATGCCTTAACACTAGACTGTAGATTTAAAACCACCAGAAATTGCTTTCTCCCTGTTATCAATATCCCTTGAAAAATCAGATGTCACCAATATCTGAACTCAGAAATCCATATTATGCACTCATTTATTATTTCATCTTAATGAATGCTTCATGGAGTAAGTTATTATATATGACATAAAAATAGGCTCCAGTGAAGTTTTGTGCTGAATATATGATCTGGAAAGCCTAAGACATTTTGTGTTTCATTCTCATAGTATACTAGTCGCCATTAAATTACTCTTGGGGGTAAATGCCATGTAGCTTAATGTAGAACTTGACCGTCTTTGGGGCAAAGGGAAAGAAGTGTGTTTTAGAGCATTTACATATATAAATATCTTACTGTTCATTTGTGTGGTTGCTCCCCTCTGTAGAATATGGTTTGGAATGGAGATAACAAAGCTTTTATTTTGGGAAGTATAGGCTATCACTCATAAGTAAGGTGGGTCTCCCGAACAAGTTGCCATATAAAATTTACAGCATCTCTGTTCATTCACATATATTTCTTTTATGTGGTGTGTTTACCCTCTTATATTAGCTTTCTATGCTCTTGTCATTGTTCTTGCCTTCTTCTCTCATCCTTTCAATGGCCATGGAAATAGTGGGCGACTTCGTTAGGGGTGGCACATAATGACTTCTGTAACATAAGAAGGTAAATGTCTTCTAGGGACATAGTACATATGGTGCAGTGGATGACAGGCATCCGTGTGTGTTATTAATATGCATGCATTTGATCTTTGGTCTACATTCCCTACTCAGCTTCACCAATTACACACACACACACACACACAAGGAAAGAAAAACATTGAGTTAGAAATGTGATTTCTTTTCATACAAGGAAAAGGAAGAAGTTTGGGGGGTAAGATAATTCTCCTGGTAATTTATTTCCCTTTAGAGTTTTTAATTACAGTAGGCAAACTAAATTTGGTGCTGGAGGCAGCCATCTTACTGTGAGGAGATATTATTTGTCTCATTAGCACTGTGGGAGTATCGTGAAAGGGTCCTTGACCAAGAGCCCATCTTGCTTTGATAATGGCTTAATACTCATAAAAGATTTTTAATGGCTACATGAGACATATTTAAATATTAAACGCCATTCCTCTTGGTTGATTCACAAACCCCAATGAATAGGACTTCTTAGTAGCTTCCAAGGTTGAAGAAATATTTCTGGCTTCTCATGCCAAAGGGTGAACCAAACAAATTCACAAACGGAAACACCTCAACGCTGTCCTGCTAACCCATTTCTGAACCTGAGAGCTACCTACATCTATCTCCAACTCCTGTTGGCTGCCTTGTTTTCTGACTCAGAAACAAAAGGTTGATCTGTTTAGTAACTGTTTCTGATCCTGTTCCAGGAGAATTTGATGACCAAGTAATGAGATTTTTTTTTTCCCAAACACAATTTTTTGGCTTTTATCATAATCCATTTCATTTGTTTTGGTCCCCCCCCACCGCCCCACAGTATTGCATCTGCCGAGGTGGACCATATACCCACCCTGGAAGAGCACCAGGTGCTGACATCTCAATTTGAACAGACCAATGCTCACTAGTTGAGCTATATATTTAGATTTCAATAAAGACTCATGATTTTGGTGACCGTGGTGCTATTTCCCGCCAGCCTTGTGATGGAGTGTAACATTGCATGAGAATCCCTGCTATTTTTTTAAACAGAGAGGTTCTCTCTGAGGTCAACACCTGGCACCACATTGCTTGATTGTGTGATGATCCTGTGTGGAAGACAGAACCCAAAATAACTGTATTTGCCTTTCTTTCTTGCCTTCTGGTATGGATGTCAGGACTCTCCCATTTGGAGACACTTTTATTTACAGAGGAGAAAATTGAGTTATGGCCTTCCTATACAGTAGAGTAGAGCTTCCTGTCATGAGTAGAGCTGCCTGGGGAAAAAGATGGTAGAAAAAGTATTCTCAAGTAGAGAGCTAGGACATGTGAACCCAGAACTCAGGATTTGGCAAGCTTTGTGGCATTTTTTAAAATATTTGGGGTTCAGCAGAGTCCAAAATGTACTTTACCCAAGCACTGTTTCCCAAAACCCATGTATATTCTAGGGAAATTGAATCTGTATGTTTTGGAATCATTTAACTCTCATTTATCATAATACTGCATGGTAAATACTAGAAATCTCTTGAGCTCTTGGATAAGTGGTTTTTTTTTTTTTTTCTTTGCAACTAAGGGTAGAATTTTGCCAGCTTTGAATGAGGCCTGAACCCTGAGCAGTATGATGCTTTCTTCTTAAACGATCTCCCAGGCAGTGCTTTAGATTGTCCAGTATAAAGCAATGATGGGTACTAGGGTCTTGGGGATAAGGCCCTCAGAAACGGGCCTTGGGCATTTAAGGGTTTTCCTACCGAGGTCTCCTAGCACCCCATTTGGGAATCCTGTCCTGATTTAAAAGTATGGTACTTTGCTCATCATGGTTTTTATGCATTAATTTTGATTATTTGAATACTTCATTGAAATACCACTTACCAATACTGAGGTTTTTGGTGCTCTCTTACATGTTATGCCCGGGACAGATGCCTCACTTGCTTTCCCCTGGTCCCAACTCCCCTTCACACTCAGGGTTTCCTTTCTTCACTCCGTGGCTCTGTTAAACATTTATACAGCACCTGGGCAAACAGGTGAGGGAGGTCTTACCTTAGGGTGGTTGGTGATGAGAGGGAGGGCTCAGAAAGAGGTCAGTCACTTTTAAAGGATATCTCATCCATTTGAGGCACTCTAGTGTGCAATGTGGGTAGGGCACGGTGGCTGAGAAAGTCTGCTCTAGCCCTCCCCTGATTTTTGGTTCTGCTGGGCTTTCTCCTCCTGGGGGACACAGGGCCTGAATTTGTCTCCAGGCAGTTCTTCTCCTCTCTCTCTCAGAGTTAGTACTGAAGCCATGGAGTTTGTAATTTCCCTCTTGCCAGAAAGTTACCTGTGTAGTGCAAAATAAGAATAAAATAAAAGCACTTGTTTCTGAGACACAGTCTTTTCCCACTGAAGTGATTATTACAGTTTAATCCCACACAGATTGGAAATAAGAAACTTGTATCCATTCTATTATTCACCCTGGTGATATACCTAAGAGTAGATTCTGAGCCAAAGGAAAGGGAAGACATTTGTTTGGGGTCACATAGAGTATTGTTGTCAAGATTGGGTTTCAATCCAAAGCCTTCATATTCACAGTTGATGGTTTAATTATGATAGCTACTGCCAGCAATGGTTAAGTAATGCCTGACCGCATGTTGAATATCTTCCTGGGTACATTATGCCATTTAATCTGAGCTAGGTACTATTAGTATCCCCATTATACAGATTAGAAAACTGAGGTTTAGAGAAATTAAGTGACTTGCCTGAGATTATCCAGCTAGGAAATAACAGAATCCAGTTATCTATAACTCGAAGCTCTGATTCTTGCCCATTGTGCCACCTCCTTTCTTGTCATCCACATGTGGAAAAAAGCCAGTTTCCACTCCTTTACAGGGCATGCTGGTAGCCATGTCTTTCACATTAAGATACTGAGTGAATAAAATGCTATAATTCTTCCATTTTAGTTTTGGTTTCAGTGTTTTTTTTTTTTCAGATTATAATGAAAAAAATCTTTGATGTCTAAATGAAAGCAAAGCTGAGTCCCTTTCCTTTCCTGTGTTATAATCTTCACAATGCTTTCCTTCTAGAGTTCAGAAGCCAAGGTTCAGTCCAGCAGCTGCCCCGATCTGATTTCTGCAAGTCTAGATGGAATAAAACAAATTAGCAATTTACTGTAAAACAAGTTTTGGGGATGGGTTGGGGGAAGTGCTCAGGAAGTCACACTCATCTGGCAACAGCAAGAATATCTTTCTGCTATCTTTTAAGCCCTGGGTCTGGGCCTACAAAGCATTCTGTGCTGGCTCCTGCCCTGAACTCATTGTGGACTCTGAAGAATTCTCTGCAGATCTTCTCTAGTAACTCTCTTCTGGGAAGGCTTTTCACTTGGTCTCCTCAGCTCCATTGAGAGCTTTCCCTGGACTGTTTCTCCAACCAGGACCCAAGTCCACAGAATTGGCCTATCTCTTGGACATCTGATTTAGGGAACATGGTGCCTTGAGAACTGCCAAGTCGTGCCTTCGTGTGGACCCCACCCACCTTGTGCAGTTCAAATGAAGAGGCTTTTACAGAGGAGCTCATCAGCTCCTCCTTAATGGGCCTGAGATTGAGAGCTCAGCGGCGGGGATCCAGGACTAGTTATATAAGAGAGGCTCCAAGAGAGGACAGAACATGGTTTTCTACAAATAAATGAAGCAAACAGCCTCTACTCACTAGTGCTGCAGCTGGGAAGCAACTATGAGCAATGAATTTCTCATGCTAACAAATCTAAGCTCTTTGGAAAACAGATGCTGAGCCTTGGGACTGGCACTGGATCTCCTCTGGCAGGAGCTGCAAGGCTCAGAGATGGAAGGATATCTAGAGACCATTTGTTCATAAACACAGCTGAGGGCCAGCAACCTGCTTTTATGCCCTGCCTGGGCTGCACTGATGGATTCCTTCCATGCAGTGTTTCCACAAGGAAGAAGGCAGACATGCAAGGCTTCTGCAGCTCACGCTCTAGAGAAATAATTAAACAGTTTTTCTCAACCTCTTGAACTTTTCATTTATTATTGCCATCCATTACGTCTACCTTCTCAAATACCAGAATCCTGAAACTGAGCTCTGGGGTCAAGGGTTTATTGTTTAATGGAGATAGAACATTTTGTAAATTGCACAAAGTCACAATGTTTATAATAGAAGCTTCTGGTGTACTGAATCTTTCCATTTAACAAACAGTGAGCTTCGACGTGTTCTTCCTACATAGCAAGAAATTTGGGGTAAGTGCAGTACTGGCATGAACATGTTACCAAATCCTTCCTGTAAACCAAGTGACATCTGCATTCAAATAAAAACATTCCTTTTACCAAATACCAGGAAATGCTAAAAGTATCACTATTCCTCTAAGGTCATGCTAAAATGAAGTTTGGCTTTTAGAATGCAGAATAAGGGTGAAGAAGGCCAACATTTTTTTGTCCAATACACATTTGCTGCTCAAGTCCACAGGGACATCCTCCTGGTTCAAATATGAACATGAGTATGGAGAATTTTTCCTAGTAGTTAAATTCCAAATGAAGAGTGTAGATATTTCAAGAGAATGTACAAATGTTGACAGATACTCCTCTTGTATTTGTTCTTACTAGAATTAGTACTTTCAAGTCAGGAATGATTTGCTTGAAACAAAGCAAACTTCCTCAAAAATGTACCCAGCCCAAATAACCAATGTATCAATAACCTATGATCAACAAAATATGAATATTCTTCAGTGGAAAGAACCAAGAACTTGAATTGGAAGTTCTTAGAAAATGATTGGAAAGAACTTAAAATTTTAACCCTTTGTATTGGAGGCCTAATCAATGTTTTTAAAGGGAACAAATATGTATGCAACACATTCCCGTGTTACTTTTAGGACTTTATTTAAAGTTACTGCTACATAAAATCTTTTGGGCTATAAGTGTAGCAGATGAAAACACATGTAAAAAGTGACTTTCCATGAGTAATTAGTATGAATATTTTCTTAAGACTTAATCATTGGTTTGTAGTACAAGATGTAGTTTTGGTACTCTCTCTTTTTTAGGAAGTAAAAACACATAATCCTTAACTTTTTCTGTTTGCAAAAGTTAAGGCAAATTCCCCTACCAAGTACCCGCCTCCTGAGCTGACCTGTGCTATGCTCACTCAATTTTTTTCTCACTAAGCTTCTAAGGTAATTTTATAGTGTTTAATGTTTATTTCAATGGACTCATTTACTTACTATGGGCCAGGCAAGGCCATTGCTGGGACTCAGTCCAGCTATTCCTGATTGGCCAGCAGGTGTCACTGTGGGTTTGGGTGGTAACGATTGACCACAAAAGAGAATGAATGTTGAAGGGGAATATTAAGGAGAGAAAGGGTAATATAAAAGCAGTTTCTTGGAGGAAGAAAAAGTTAATGAAAAAATATTATATGTTTACATAGACCTTTTTGTGGGGAACTCAGAGTTCTTTGTGCCACCTTCCAGGCTCCTGTAGGCACAGGAATTAATTCACTTACATGAATGTGATGACACTGAGTCAGTCATTGAAGATGTCTTCACTGTGTCAAATGGTGAGTGAGATGAGGGAAGTTGAGAAGAGGAAATGAGTTGTAGCCTCATTCTCACTTGAACGTTACAGCTGTGCTTTGTAGCAACACATCTATTTAAACAAAAGTCTTTTTGCTCTTTGGTAGGTTACAGACCCATGGCTCATAATAAGATTTTGGCTATACCTAACTTCAGTGGTAAAATAAATTCTACTGCTTAATTAGTTGAAGGGGCATCTTGGTTTGAAAACTTGGTCCTTATCACTCCCAAAGGTCTGGATTGCTCTTTCGACAAAGTTAGCCTATTTAAGTCACAATCTTTCTGAGTGTGTGGAATTTCTTAATAAATAAAATTTTACTTGGTAAAATTAACACATATTTCTTTGAACAACTGTCATCTTTAAAAGTGGATGGCCACAAACACTCCCTGCACAGAGAGGAATTCACAGCTGGCCTAATTTGAATAACAGGCTGTAAATTGATTTCTTTTTTTGGCTTGATATGCGAAAACAACAGCCATGCTGTTGGTGCAGAGAGCAGGCAATTTGTTCAGAAAAGACACATGATTTGAATTCTACAAATAAGGCTTAAGGCTTAAAACACCCTAATTTTCATCAAGTTCTGAAGAAAACAAAGCAGAAAAACATTCTAAAGGAAAATAAATGTACTAATTGCATTTGATTAAAGGCTGAATATTTGATGAGAAATGAAAGAAATTAGTCTTATTAAAATCATTGGAAACGTCTCTTTAAGATCAGATATAATTTTAAACCATAAACAAAAATAGTTGCACTTGTATTAACGTAACTTCTAGAGGAAAAGATGTGAAAATACAGAGACTACGAACAGGCATAGCTATCTTTAGAAGCAAGTGCAACAGAATGATTTGTGGGGTATAATGATCAAATGTGGATTATGGCATCAGATTGCTTGACTTTAAATGGAAGCTGAAGGACCTTGGGCAAGTTATTTAACTTCTCTGTGGTTCAGTTTTGCACCTGTAATATGGAGCCAAGAATAGTACCAGCCTCACTGGACTGTTTGAGGATTAAACACAATAATCCATGTAGAATCCTTAGTGCCTGGCACCTAGTCATGTACTTGCTAGCTATTAGTTATCATATTGCACCCATTTCATGACTGATTTTAAAATCATCCCTGAATATATTTGCCTTTAAGATGCAGGGAAATTCCAAAAGGATATAGTACAGGAATAAAGCGCTTCTTTCTTTGCCTGCAACTTCCTTTTTTTTTTTTTTTAAATTTAGATTCTTTATTAAAGATTGTTGGAAGCATTTGCCTTTTAAAGCATCAAAACTCTTTCTACATTATGGAGTGTGCTTATGCCATGATAACTGTCTCTAGCTTCTAGCTTCTGCTCTGTGCATCCCATCTCAGATCATAGACCACTGTCTGATGACGAAGTCATAGGACCTCATTGCTGGTGACTGAATCAGAAGTGTTAAAAACAGAAACAACTTCAGCTCCATTTTGGACATCCTGGAATTTCTATCTGGTTTTAATTTTCTTACCTTTGTTTATATAAGAGGTTCTTAATGATACAATACATTCTTCTAGTGGTAGTTCTGATTAATGATTAAAATAATAAAGCTCAGAAAAAAAGAAACAGATAATTCAAAGTTTCAAAGCTATTTAGAAAATCTAACTGCAAAACATGAATAATGAGTTACCACCTAACTTAGTCATCCACTCATGGAGATAGATCATTCTAGAGTAGGCTGATTTGGTCCATGGAAGATAATACAAAACATGGCTTATAACCCTTAATAAAAATTCTTCAGAAGAGTCCATGCTTTTATATATATAGGTGGTGGATTGAATTGTGTACCCCAGTTTGGATATGTTCTTGGTCTTGGTCTGCATTCTGGTGGGTGTGGACCCATTATAAATAGGATCTCTTCAAATGTTTCTTCAGTTGAGGTGTGGCCCAACTGAATCACTGGAGACCTTTATAAACAGAATGAAATTCAGGCTGAGAGAGAGTAGCAGCCACTGGGAGCAGCCAGAAGCTAGAAGTCAATAGAACCTGGAGAGAAAGGAAAAGACACCACCATTTGTACTGTCATGTGACAGAAGTAAGGACCACAGATCACTGGCGGCCAGCCCCGGAATGCCACAGTCTTCTGGGAGATAGCATCACCTTGCTGATGGCCTTGACTTTTGACTTCTAGTCTCAAAACCACGAGCCATTAAATTCTCATTGTTTATGCCACCTATTGTATGGTATTTGTTTTAGTGGCTAGGAAGCTAGAACAGTATATGTATATCTATCTATCTATATTTTTATATATACATATAGATATGTGTTTATATATATCTATATGTATTTATATAAACATATACACACGCCTCTCTCCCAACTCCGAAGGGGCCCAGGCCATTCATATGTAAAAATGTGTTATTAACGTAACTTCATTTTCTCTGGTGCTCAGAGGGATTAAGACTCTGACATTTGCCTAGGATTTCTGGCAGAACATGTAGGAATCATAGCAGCAGACATCACAAGCACAAGCAGCTGATGAGTGTAAGGTGGGGAGAAAAGAATGCAGGAAGAGGGGTGTTAAGGTATAAAAATATTTATCCGGGGTGACAGAGTATCAACAGAATTTTCTTTTCAATTAGCTGTATACATCTGTGAGGAATGGAGTCCTTGGTCAATGGTTTATCCTTTGGGATAATGCCTGCCATTTCCATGACGACTTCTTAGACTGTTAATAATAATAGTGGTCACTTGCTCCTCTGAGCCACCATGCCCTTTGTCTATGGTGCAACACTATGATGCCCTTAATCACATACGAATAGGTATTTTGTATCTGTACCCACGTGCGTGTGCAATACTTGTGTGTCCTCCCAACTGGAATCTAGTTTCTCTAGGACAGGGATTGCATGTTATATGTCTTGTATTCCTTAAAACTTCTGCCTTGGTGCAAAGCATTTGGTAGGACTTCAATGAATCTTTTTTAAATGAATGAACATTATAAAGGAAACTTTTGTTTGGCAAGCATTAGTATTGCTAGGGTACTTTTATGTAGCCTACATAAATAATTCACTTCTTGTGGCCCCATATCCTGATGTGAAAATTATGCATTTACTAAGCTTTCATAGATATTAATGAGAGCTATTAAAAACTAGAAATTGTTTCTAGGTTGGTGGCCTGGGCCTAGCATTGAATGAAAAAGACTTGAGGTGAATTTTAATTGTGAAAAGAATAAAACTCTAGGCATTGCTTTGTTAAAATTTAGCTGTTTGTCCACCTGATTTTTCCTATTTCTTTCTCAAAGAACAGTAAGACATTAGTTGTCTTTAATTTCAGTGTTACATTAATTGTCTTTAATTTCAGTGTTTAATGTAAAAAAGAAGTAACCAATTCATCATTGTGATATTTCCCTTCCTTAACATCAAATGTTTTATTTTGAAAGGAGGTTTAAAAATGAAACTATAAATGTGATGGCCTAATTTAAAAATTTTAAGAACTATTATATTTATGTTTTGTTATTTCAGGTTTAGTTATTATAAACCAGGTGGTTTTATGTTTCTTTTGGGAAAATATTTTTAGAGGTTATTTAAAGAATTATAGAATGAAGCAAATCAAATCATTACTTACACTCTTTTTTTATGGGCGGGAGGGAGATAGTGTAAGGAAAATGTGCAGAAAAGGCTAATGTTTATATATAATGATTTCATTTTCATATTTCTACTTTCTTTGTCATCCAGGGTAAACTCTAAGGATATGTCATGAATTCCTGAGCCACAATAAATCTATGAATGTCAGACTCTGTGTGTGGGTAAAATGGATAATTTTCTGACCTTTAGTAAGCTTTCACTAGAGCAAAGGAAGTCCCTCAACATAATGTTTCCCCACTACAAAATACTGGCAGGAAGCCAAAGTATGCCCTTTGGCAAGTCTCCAGTTCTGGATGGCTTTCCTGTAGCTAGAAGACATTCATGAATCTGCCTGGTCTTGTGATTTTTTCTTTTTTTTCAGAGCGCCTTTTGGAAATACCTTTCGATGAGCAACCTGCTGAGGGAGATGTGAGAACACATTAATCATGGATTTCTTCAAAAGAAACTTGGGCCTGTCCTGCTCTTATTCAATAGGCCCATCTTCCTGCTCAGTGTGAGCCACAAGACTGTCACAAAAATGCTGACAAATAACCTAGACATGGATTTAGCTGAAGACTAAGGTTATGGTAAAAATCAAATTAGAACTTTCTGACCCTCAGAGATGAGGTTCAGTTATGGTTGCCTTTACTTCTGAAGGACACAACTAATGGTAATTAAAATATGTTAGTAAATATATTGTTTATTCTAATTTTCCTGGGTTTTTTCCCAAAATCTCAAAATAATCATCACTGTGTATAATTAAGCCCATTTTTCCTTTTAAATCATCACAAGATAGAGTTATGTTAGAGAAGTAACATATGGTTAATCTAGTTCTGATTGACCTTAGAAATGAAATAAATTTCACTTTCACCATTATTTCATCATTTCCTATTGTCAACTAGTTTGACATTTTTTGAGAGTAGTAGAAGTTTAATTATTAGCTGTCAAACAAACCTTTCTGAAAGTATTCCCTTGCTTAGAAGGATATTCAGGGCATGACCCCTCCCCTCCCAAAACCAAAAGAAGAAAAAAAAAATTAAGGACCTGTCAGAGTGCTTAGGTAATATTTAAACTTTTTGGTGGGCTTAGGACTCTTCAGAATCACCTTGGTTTTATAAACCAGTACAAAAAGCTGAGATGATTTTTGCACTTGCTTGTGAATAATCCCCTATCTACTGAAAATGGCAGAACCAAATAAGAATACTGAGGCCCAGAAGTGAATCATTGGCAAAGAATAGACCCACTTCTGGAGAGAATAAACTAAAACCAAAAATTTCACTAAAGAGTACTAGAGTGTTTTTCTCTCAGGACTCAGGTGTTTGAGTAGTTGAGACTTGTGAGGACATTGCCAGTGTTATCTCCTGCCATTCCATAAATTTACTTCACCACCCTGCTAATTCACATGACTTGCTCTTCCTCTGTCCATGTTATTCCCTCTGATTTGAACAGGCTCACTAACTTTTTTTTAAATTCAGTTTTATTGAGATATATTCACATATCATACAGTCATCCACAGTGTACAATCGTTCACAGTACCATCATATAGTTGTGCATTCTCACCACAATCAATTTTTGAACATTTTCATTACTTCAAAAAAATAATAAAAATAAGAATAAAAATAAACATAAAAGTAAAAAAGAACACCCAAAACATCCCATCCCCCCATTCCCCCCTTTTATTCATTTAATTTTTGTCCTATTTTCCTACTCATCTGTCCATATACTGGATAAAGGGAATGTGAGCCACGAGGTTTTCACAATCACATGGTCACACCATGTACGCTATACAGTTATACAATTGTCTTCGTGAATCAAGGCTACTGGGTTGCAGTTCAGCAGTTTCAGGTATTTCCTTCTAGCTATTCCAATACACTAAAAACTAAAAAGGGACATCTATATAATGCATAAGAATAACCTCCAGAATGACCTCTCGACTCCATTTGAAATCTCTCACAGGCTCACTAACTTTTGCCAAGCCCAATTCATCCTTCAGAGCCTAGATAAAATGCCATCTTCTCCACAAAACCTTCTAGCCCATCATAGGTCTGAGGGAGACTTACGCCTCCAAACTCTTGGGGCACTTTGGGTGATTCTATTAGTAGTGACACATTCTGCCTTGCATCAGAATTTTTGTTTGCTTGATTTACAACCAGAAGACAAGTTCCTTGACACCAAGGACCATTTCTTATTGGCATTTGTATCCCTACAATATTTAGTACAGATGCTCAGTTTACATTTATTGAGAAATTAGATTAGAACTTGTCTTAATTGTTGGCAATGAAATGATCAGATTCCTTCTTTAAACATAAGCAGTCCTGGAGAGAATGTGAATTACAGTCTTGTTTCACTGCCATTAGTCACAAAATATTCATTTGTTCATTCAGGCATTCAGTGAGCATCTGAATGACTTCTTGTTAGGGGGTGCATTATTTTCCTAGGTCTGGGTGGCTCAAAACAACAGAAAACTATTCTCTCATAGTTCTGGAGACCAGAGTCCAAAATCAAGGTGTTAGCAAGGCACTGCTCCCTCCAAAGGCTTTCGGGAAGGATCCTTCCTTGCCTCTTCCAGCTTCTGGAATGCAATCCTTGGCATTCCTTGGCTTGTAGATGCGTCATTCCAATCTCTCCCTCCATCTTCACATCACCTTCTTCTCTGTGTCTTCTTGTCTTCTTATAAAGACACCAGTTATTTGATATAGGGCCCATCCTAAATCCAGGATGATTTCATCTTAAGATCCTTAACTAATTACATCTGCAAAGACCCTACTTCCAACTGAGTTTATATTCTGAGGTTCTGGACGGACATGGATTTTTGGGAGACACTGTTCAACACTACTGGGGCAAAAGGGGCTAGAGAATAAATCGGAAGAGTCCCCAATTATAAGTAAGATGATATAATAAATTCTAAATGATATGAATATTGCTGATAAAATACTAGCAAAGAGGTGAATCAGGTGTCCTGGGTACCATGCTCTGGGTTTTGCTGATTACTTCTGGTCTTTCTCTGTTGGTTAGTAGCTCTTGGGCCCCATTCAAGGATGACCTACATCCAGTGATTTATGCTGGGATATAAAGGTCTGGCCCAATTCCAGACAACTCCGAAAGGTCATCCCATCTTTAGAATTCCCTGCAGGGTCAGCTGATGCTTCCATTGGGATTGCTTTGGATCTCAAGTTCTCTCTCTGCCCAATCTTGTTTCCTTCCCTTATTGTTTCTTCCCTTCCACAGGTGTTGCCCTCAGTAGCATTCCTTAATAGCCTCCCTGCATGTTAATCTCCATCCCAGAATCTGTTTCTCTGGACTACCCACCTTGACTCCCTGCACCACTCCATTGTCTGCTCCTCTGATTTTACTGTCATTCCTAAGATGAATAGTCCTTTTACCAGATTTAGCCTTGTTGAACTCCCAATATGAACAGGATTTCTACCAGATTCAGCCCTGCTGAGTTCCTACCAGCCAGGCAAGATGTAACCTTCCCCATAACTACAGATGGGGTCTGACAGGTGCTGTAAATCAGACAGACAAAGAATGACAACCAAGCAGGAAACAGGAACCTGGATGAGGCAAAGAACATACCAGGTGATATAAAAAGGCAGGGTTGGGATCAGGTAGGTAGAGTAGGTTGGAATACGGAGCTGGGTAGTCAGGCTGCTACTGACATGTGAAAGAAAATATGTCAACAGGATCAGTAAGCAATGAAGTTGTATATGTGTGAGGGGACTAATTAATAGGAAACTGATTTCTAAGGTGGCTGTATCTCTCATGCTGGAACAGAGTTAGTTATATTAATTCATGATAGAGGGAATGGTGGGCAAGAGGAGTGGTGACCTGTGGGATGGAAATGTAAAGCCAGAATCCCTTGTGGTGATTTGCTTAGAAACCAGCAAGGTGGTTCACTGTCATGGCATCTAACCTCTTAAGGTAAACAGTACCTGTAATATAACCTATAAATATTAGGTTGACTCATGTGAAATTGCTGATATTTGACCACATTAGACCTACAAAAATGACAGTTTTATGTAGTTCATTCTAACAGTTTTAATTTATTTGTTGGTCAGTGCTTTATCTCAGTGCCTGATACAGTGCTCAGCAGCAGAGAACTTAAAGTTTTGGATGAATTAATGAAGACATGAATTACTTAGCCCCAGAGTAAGTTTTTGACCATACTTTACTTTATTACTTGGGACTGTATTATAAATAACGTAATCTCAATGTATACTAATTAAGTAAAGAAGGCACAGTTAGACCCAGGGGCTTGAATAATGTCATAAAGACTTGGTCTCTTGGTGTTGTTCAATTCTGATATTTTTCTGTATTGGATTTATCCTCAGGTAGATTCTCTCTCTTTGATGATCCCTAGAAAGTCCAGTTTCTTTAACTGTAAGCTAGGCTTACAGTTCCTAGCTTAGCAAACCCCAGAGAAAATAAAAGCACCTCTTTCCCAATAGGTTGATCAAAACTCCTGATCTTGGCTATCACAGACCCTACCTTGGCAATGTCAGAGGAGTCAAGGCAGGGTGTTGGCTTCATCTCAGTAAGTTGAACTGAGAGTGGAAGAGATGGTGATTCCCCAAAGGGAAATCATGGTGCCATTACCAAAATAATAATAATAATAATGATAGCTGACATTTATAGAGCACTTGGTAGCTGTCTTAGTTTGCCAGGCTGCTATGACCATTGTCACACAAGCGGTATGCTTAACAACAGGAAATTATTGGGTCTTGGTTTGGAGGGCTAGGAGTCCACAACCAAGGCATCAGCAAGTACAGGCTTCCTCCCCCAAATTTGTAGCTTTCTGATGTTGGCTTGCTGCAGTCTTTGAGGGTTCCTTGGCTTCTGTCTCTGCTTTCTGTCACATGGAAATCTCTCTTTATGTCTGCTCTTCTGGCTTCCACTGTCTTCTTCTTCCTGTGTGACTTTCTTTGACTTCTGGCTTCTGGTTTCTTCTCTTTATAAGGCCTTCCATAATAGGGATTAAGATCCACCCTGATTTAGTTGGCCATACCTTATAATATTATCTAATTATTATATATATATAATATTCCTAGTAATATGCCTAATAATAACATCTTCAAAAAATACTGCTTACAAATTAGTTCACAGATTAAGATTAGGAATGTGTCTCTGTTAGGGTACATAATTCAACATATCACAGTATTTCCCAGGCATATTTAAAAGCAATCCCCTCAACAACTCTATAAGGGAAAAACTATTATTATCTCTATTTTATACATGAGTAAATGAGGTATAGAGAGGCCAAGTAACTTGCTCAAAGTCACAAAGATGGGAAATGATAGTGCCAGGATTGAAACATAAACAGTGCAGTTTACAACCCATTTTCTTAACCACTACACTCTGTCATCTGAAAGGGAGTTTAGGGCATGGGAAAACATAGGTGTCCACTCTGCTTAGCCTACTAATTTATAGAAGCTGTGATTTGGTAGCATCTAATTCGTGATGGCAAATGGAGAGTTACTAGCTCATCTGTATCAGAAGGCTGCCTAGGAGATACTTTTCTCTGACTCTGTCTCAAAAGTTATTTTCTTGCTGCCAGGAAAGTTCCCCCTTTTAAAAATTTCCTTCCACATACCTCTTCCCAAGTTGGTGACTTTCAAGGAGTCATTTTGCTTCAGTTCAACAACTGTTTAGATAAAAGTTCTCCCCAGAAAGGCTCCTGCTTGGCTGATTCGTGTCCTCAGAGCCATGGGACGGGTAGTTGTTACCTCTTCTTCTCTCTGCACATTTGCTTCTGTCTTCTCTGTGCAGATCAGGATCCTTGGCAAATTCTTAGTTTCTGTTTCCTCATGACTTTGGCTCTGCTTGGTTCTCCATGATCTGACACTTCTGGCACTCACCAGGTCTAACTGACTCCGTCTCAGTATTTCTTAGTTCAAATTTCACACAACTCTGCTTACTTCATCTCAGATTAAATATGAGCTCATTATTAGATCAATGAACTTCCCTTATCCTATAAAGCGTGGCCAAGGGGTTGGATTAGGTGGTAATAACATGACTACCTACGACTAGTCCTTCAGTAGGAGCTGAGAGTGGAGAGCAATTTCAAGGAAAAGTGTATGTATACAGGAGGGGGTTTGGGGTAGCAGAGGTGGGGTGGAGCAGTGTGGAAATAAATATGTCTGCTACATTGTCTAAAGTTGTCCCTTATTAAAAAATAAAGAAGTCATAGTTAACTGTCATATCCACATGGAAAATCCAATGAAAGCTGGTTTTCATGGTGATGATCTGTAGGACATACTTAATTCTGAAGCGACTGTTGAATTCTTATAGACTTAATTATGCTAACAGAGCTTTTTTTTTTTACAATTACAGATGCTTTATTTTCTGCTTCTTTGAAAATGGTAACCTGGTATGCCATACAGATAACTCTCCACTAATTAGAACATTAGGTTATTCCCCATACCTAATCAGGTTGCACAAGAGATTACCCTGTATTTGGTTGCAAAATATAACTACATGACATAAAAAAATATGACATAAAATAATATTTAATTATCAAGTCAAAAATCCTATTATTAAAGAGGATGGGAATCTGACTGGCAACAATTAAAAAATCAATTAAACAATTAAAATACCAAGTGCTAATGAGGATGTAAGAATTCTGGTGTATTGCAGGTGGGCAAATAAGCTAATTCAAATATTCTAGAGAGCAATATGTGAGTATATATTGAAAATAAGTATGTGTCTTTCCCATGACCCAGTGGTCTAACTCTCAGACATATTATCCAAGAGAAATCCTTCCACTGACCAAAAGGGGTATGTATAAGAATGTTCAGTGTGACATTGCTTATGGTAGCTGGGAACCAGTGGCAACCTAGATGGCCATCACTGGAAGCAAGGGACAGGTAAAATGTTACAATGCATTCTACACAATGATATGCAGCAGTTTGAGGCAATAAACTAGATTTAAATACAGAAGCATGAACAGATCTTAAGAAAGAAGTGTTGAGTGAAAAAAGTAACAAACAAGGACATCTTTGCACAAAATTACTCGCATCAAGTAAAAACAGGTATATGCACAAAATTACACACTAATTTCTTCAAGGACATATAGTAAACACATTAGAGGAACTCCCTGTGGGAAGGAGAGGAATTGGAGCAGGATGAAGTATGAAGAAGGAAAATAATCAAATAAAAAAAACAAAGAGAAAGATGATGAAAGTGAGCCAGAAACTAAGGAATATGATAATTCTCAACATTCTACACCTGACGTGCATAGGAGAAAACAAGAAAACTGGAAGGGGAAAATGTTTAGCTAGATTAGTGTGGGAACCCACTTAAAGTAGGGGAAGTGCTAAAAGCTAGAACCCTCTGGCTCTAAGTTCTCCTTCCTCCTGACCGCCAGCGCCAGCACTAACCTCCACTGCTAAACTCTCTGGTTCTTGTTACCCCACCTTCCAGCTCTCTGAGACAGAGGGTAGCACAGTGGAGGTTATTGACGAGATTGAGTGCCCACTGTATGGGACAGTGATTACGAGACATAGGAGAAATGAAGGCATGTCCTGAGCTGCCTCCAGGGCTCTGGATGAAAACCAGCAAGAAGGAGCTCCCATTCTGCCACCTTGGTTTCCTCATTCAAAATGTGAGATGGTGTCTCATCTCTCTTCCAGCCCCGATAGTCTGTGCATTTCCCCTTCACAAGCTCATCACTGATGAACACGTCTTGTGGAGAGATGGTGCTCGGAGAGTGTAAGGCCTCTTTTTACTTGTGGCCTGAGTAAGGAAACTGCCCTTTGCCCACCATGACCCAATGGCAAAGTGCACATGATTTCTCATCCCAGTCGCCTTCCTGTTAGATAGACGAGTCAATAAACATGCTTGTTCTGATCCTTTAAAAAATTCCTCCTTGGAATTCTTCTAAGGAAATATGATGTGCAGAGATAACAGAGAAAATTGGCACATTTAAAGATGTTGTTTTGCCATTTCTTCTGGTGACTAACTTTCCAGAATAATCTGAAGATTAGGAAATAGGTAGAATCAGACTTTGTATAAGAGCCATGTGAAAGTAAGCTCCTCTTTTAAAAGACTCAAACTACAAAAACCAAGAAAAAATTCTAAAATAAAGTGCTTTTTTATCAAAGGCTTTTTTTTTTTAATTAGAAAAATATGGGAACTACTGCCCCCAATTTCTGCTGAAAAATTCCATTTTTTTTTCTCCCCTAGGACTTTAACATCTCTTGCCTAAATAGACATGGGAATTTAATACACATGCCAAAGTTATAAGGTGGAGGGTGGAAGTGGGATATCCACGCTGCTGCTATTGACATCCTTGTGCCTGTCTGTCGTCCCTTGCCCTACATAGCCATCATGAACCCCGGCTCAGTAGACTGCTAGTTCTGTGGTCCTGTTGCCTCAGTGTCATGGGCTCCCTGCCCGAGCTCTTGATAGTTCTGAGGCTGTCCTTTGGCACAATCATGAAAATCCCACATTTGTTTTGTGATTTCCTTGAAATCTGAAGCTTACCTCTTCTGACACCCTCATCGGTGATATAGTGGTTTATATTGTTAGGAAAAAAGGGGCTCTGCAAATACACGTGGACATTTCTGCTTCTCCCGGCCACACTCAACCATTGAGTCTCCCCTGCCTTTAAAATCAACATCAACATACATCGCCTCCTTTTCTGATGGCCTCAGATCTAAGCTGCTCCTGAGAGTGTTCAGTGTCTGCTGTCCACAGTGGTGGGTTCACTAGACGAAGCCTGCCAAGGAGTTCTACTCAATGTATAGCATGACTATGCTGACCTATTGTAAAAAAACAAATGCCAGTGGTGAATTGTACATCTGCATTCTGTTTGATGAAGTAAGACCCCTATTAATGTCTTAAAAAGTTCGAGTGCAGTTTTTGCAGAAAGAGACAGCTGTTCTCCCCCATGGAATCACCACTCTGTGGTACACTGTAAGGTTCGTGGTTAGATGGGCTGCTATTTCCCCGAGGAAGATCCACCTCTCTATTGGTGATTACTGCAAAGGACCAGATGTTTTCCTTTAACCTCCTATTGGTTCTAATCTCCCTCAATCTTTGATCCTAGCCTCACTTGAAAGAAACCCCTCATTTTAGCTCCTCTTGGGTGGTCCTCAGTGGAGATTTAGTTAATTCTAACTTCTTAGTACAGTCTTCCCCCATGTGCTTCCATAGTAAAATTCTACCTTTCTAATTGCTAAGAGGCAAATTGTTAATCCTTTTGATTCAGGGAGCAGTGTAATAGCCTTAAAATTGGCAACTTAATTGAAAAATGCAGAAATTGCTGACTCCTTGTGGTAGTTCTTTAATAACATTTCCCTCCCCGTTCTTTTATTCTTTTATATTTTTCAAAATAGAATGAAATGAAATTTGTTAATTAAAATGTCCTGTGAAAAGATGATCTCCTTGTTATCTCTCAATTCCAAGATTCTGTTTGGATGTCATGTTCTCATGCATTTTATTGGTTGTTGTTACAGATCAGCTTGAAAATACTCACCAGAACACATGTGACACTGACTAATGGGAAATAGAAATTATTCCCCTCTCTCCTTTCCTATTATGTAAGAACAAACAACTTAAATTCTCCTCTTAGATTCCAAGGCTTGTCTAGGTTACATATGTCAAATATCAGTGTGAGCTTTGGAGATTAGGTTATTCTGCATCAGGACTGGTATATATTAGTATTCTCTTGACTTCATTGTCAAAAGCTAACTAAGCCAAAAACAAAAACAAAAACAAAAACAAAACTAACCAAACAAGCTAGGTTTTTTTTTAACTAAACCTTCAATTTTGCTTTGGGTTCACAAAAGCAAATTCCATTTTAAAATGTGGGAATAGAAAGGTTTCTGGGTTCTTAGCATATTCCATTGATCTTATTTAAGAATAGAGGAAAGGTCAAGGATTTTGCTTATTTGTTTTCCATAGACACTCTAAATTTTAAAAGATTTGGAGACTTTTAAAGGACTTTTAAGAGACACTTAATTTGTTACAGATGCATTAACATATTGAATTTATGTGAATGAGTGAAGGCCAGGCAAAGGATATTGGGTTCAGTATTTATTAGTAGAGCTAGTCAAAACTTCCCTGTTTTAACCAAGTGGTGGTTTGGCACCTATTCAAGAAGCCATCTCTTAATATTGCTGTCCCCAGCAATTAATGTACACTGAAAGACTTGATGGCGAGGGTCTATCTTGCTTCTGTCCAGAGTGGACATGACACTTCTGGGTAATTATCTCAAAATAGCTGCCACTCCTGCTTTCTATTCAAAATGAAACTCGTAAGTGAGGCCCACAAAGTTCGGCAAGATCTGACTGAGACCCTCTCCCCATTGAGCCTCATCTCACACTATATCCCCCAGGCTTTCTTCACTCCTGGCATGTGGTCTTTTTTCAGTGCCGCTTACCCACCATGCTACCTCCTGCTGCATGGAAAACTCTTGTCTCATAGTCACATGAGAGAAAGATTCAGGAAAGTCTTCCCTTCCTGATTGAGTCACATCCAGTTATTATAAGCTCTTATATTACCATGTATCTCTTCTTCATTTATCACAGTTCAATTTTACATTTATTTTTGTTTTATTTGGTTATTGACTTTATACTCTACTATTTTGTGAACTCCTTGAGGGCAGAGACGGGGTTGAGTTTTGTTCATCCTTCTGCCCTAGTCCTTAGGAAACTGCCCACTGGTAAATTAAAAAAATAGCTGTGGAATGAATGAATGAGTGAGTGAAATATTAAGTTTTGCTTGACTTGTACACAACACTTTCATGTACGAGGTCAGTGTTTGATTCCGAAGCCTATACTATGAGTTGTGTCTGCATCTCATCTCTTGGATTGTTACATTTCTAGAGGGTAAGGACTGGCTATCATGTTTCTCTTGCGCAGTACTCAGCACAATCTCAGACGGGGTGGGGTGGGGTGGGGGGTCAGGACCATCCCCATGGGGCCTGTAGAAAAGGGAAAACAATAACCTGTAAAGAGGGAACACAATAATCCTATAAAGATGGATTTTATTTAAATTAAACAAGAAGTAGAGCAGAAGCAGTGATGGCATAAAAATACCCACGAAGTATGTGGGTATATGGACCTTGGTTAATGGCTCATCTGAATCTCAAGGCTGCGTTAATGCATAAAAAGTTTTCAGGTTTCTCTGAGCACCAGCCACCTTCTTGCTTTTTCACCTCGGGGGACAGCATGTACCACCCCCACAGGAGCCATAATATAACTGTCAAAAGTGCGTGGCATTAGCTATGTAAATTGCTGACCATAGGCAGTTCTGTTGTACAATAATATAAATCAGTATGGAAAAGTAAAATTTGCTATGTTGTATTCCAGTTACCTACCCTTCTCTTTACCTGCAAATCTAGTCTTATGGTGCTTCTGCCCAATTGCACGTTTTTTGAGTCACACCAGGGCTTTGAGGCTCTCAGTGTGGCCCTAGAGGGCCTTGGCTGCGTGGGCTCAAAGGATAGCTGTTGATGGTGCTCATAAATGACTTCCATTGCCCATTGCCAACATCCCTGGAGTTTCCTATAGGATTGTCTCTAGCTACATCCAAAGTTTCTCTTTCAAATCGGCCTTAAATCTAGAAATAGAAGCTAGACCTAGTATTAACACTATTTTTTTTTGGAGTCTTCCCACTTATTTTTATTATTGTTTGGCATATTTTAATTAATATTTTTCTTTAAAACTGTGTTCTTATTTGATTTAAAGCAAGAATCCAGTTTTACTATGCCTTCTGCCCACATTTGTCTCTATAGATTTTTTTTTTCTGCTGCATTAAATGAGAGAAATGTAACCTGTTTTTTAATAAGAAAGGAACATCTTTCTGCTGGTGACCACCATAATTTTTTCAAGCTACTTTTTCTCTGCTCTAGTCATTGCTTGTCAGATTTAGAAACAAAAATTGGTAAAGCTCACACTTTCCAAATGAGTCCCTGTGGTAAATAAAACTTTAGTCCTATTTTATTGCACTGCATCAGACAGTGCTTTTAGAAAGCATTTAAACATAGGCAATAATGTGTCCCAAAGTCTGGAATTGCTGATTTATAAAGTTAGGTGTGAATAAAATCTGAAGATAAATAGTGTATCATTAAAAAGTGAAATAATATTATTTTGATTCATACTTGACAATTTTTTGAAAGAATGTTAAGCGCTTACATAAATATATGGCCTCCCCAGCTGTTCAAATAGTATGATTAATTAAATGGATTCTGTCTGGAAACCAACACTGGCTCTTGTTCTCAAATTGCAAATATATCCAATATAAAAGGAAATGGAAAAGTATTTCTCTGGTATTTACTGTATTTGAGGTAAAGAATTAATATCTTTAAAATTTCAAAGCATTCCTTAGCATATGTGTGTGTGTGTTTGTGGTATGTGTATGTATGTATATGTATATTATTTTGAGGGCAAGAAAGCTCACCTATAAGGAGCTAAGTGATTTGGCAATCTCATTTATCCAGAATAAAGCCAAGAGCCTGTAAAAAAAAAAATCAACAAAAATGTCTTGGAAGCTCAGATAGAGATGATCAAAGCCCATTCACTACAGCTCATACATTTAAATACAAAAAGAGAATATCATAGACTTCACTTTGAATATTACTATTTTTATTTTAGTAGAAGTTCAATAGCTTGCCTGGAAAGTACAAAGCATGAGGGGTTCCCAAGGCAGATTGCAGTGGTTGACTGGGACTGGAAAGTGGAAGGCCTTATTTCAGCATACATTAGAGAATCAAAAAAAGTTACTCAATACGAAGAAGACATTATCAGACATGTTTCTTAGGAAAATTAATCCGAAGGGCTTAGAATATATAGTGGGGGCTGGAAATTGAAGGCAGTTATCAGATTATTGCATTAGTCCAGGTGAGTTGTAATTAAGGTTTTGAACAAGGACATGGAGAGGAAAATAAAGTCTTAAGAGATATTGCAAAGGTAGAATTAAAAAGGCCTTGGGAATTGTTTGGGTTGGGAGACAAAGAAGGGAGAGAAATTAAAAATATCTCAAAGATTTGAGTCTGTGATAGTAAAATCATGGTGCTACTAGCAGAATTAAGAAACATGGGAGGAGGAAAGGTTTGGGTGGGGGTAGAGGAAATGGTGAATTCAAGTCTGGAATTTGAGATTTAATAGGAGCTGGAAATGCAGAGCTGAATTGTCTCTGGCACCAGGCATAAAAACAAAAATCATATTAGCTAATGTTTATTGAGCACTTACTAGGGATGCAGCAGTGTCCTACACACGTTTCATATGTTTAATCCTCTTAACACTCCCATGAGAAATAATTCATTTAAAAATTCATTTCATTTTAAATGAATTTTTAAAAATATAAAAGTAATATATACTCATTTAGAAATTCAAGCATTAGGTAATTATGAAAAATCAAAAGAAAAAATAAGGGGTGGTGAGTTAAGCAAGCTTGTGTTTTAAAAAATAATGTACATAGCAAATTAGAAGCAATTTAAAAGAGACACCTCGAGAGGAAGTTAATAGCTGCATACATAAATATGACAAGAAGTAGGAAAAAGAACTTAATTATGCCACGACCACCAACAAAACACAGAAAATCTTGGCCTATTTAGTAGAGAAACAGTCTTATGCACTTTACTAAGATCTGGGGTTCTCACTGTGTAATAGCCCAGTAGGTAACTGATGTTAAAATGATAACAAGAGAAAAGTTAAATGATATTTCATGTAATTTTTAGGAAGGCAGAAAAAGTTAGAACTCAAAGTAGTTAAAATAAAAGATCTTTCACAAAATGGACGAAATTGACTATAATCAATAAAGTCAGCAAGACCACTTGAATTATTTCATGATAATTCCAGGCCGTTGGGTTTCATATTTTGTTTGTAATGAGCTAGATGGCAGACCTTCCTTCCTAGGCAAGCAGAGACTGGGACCAGGTTGAAATTTTACTAGCAGCGACTGGTATAGGAGTGGGTGTGGTTTTTCTGAACTTTGAGGGCTCTAATTAAAGGGGAATTAGAATCAAAGTCTGAGATGATGGCTGGGGTGGGCCCAGGAAGTAAGGGGAGTTCCAAAACATTTAGTCTAAGGGTAATGGACAAAAAAAAAAAAAGGAAAACCGGATTAAAAACAATGGATCACATCAGAGAGCTGCAGGCAAAATGGAGTAATGAGGTTTGAAAGTAGGGCCTGGGAAGATTCCAGAATCTATAGAATGCAGAAGGTACAAGACTTTTCTAGGGTATCCTGGGTCAAGAATAAGGATAAGGAGGGAACAATGGAGGATTCAGTTCTCTAAGTGAAGAAATGAAAGTTAGTCTCATAGAAACAAATACAAGAAGCCAAAGAATTTACATGGAGTGTGGAGAATTTCTCCTACCTGCATAAAGAAACTTCTGGAAGGCAAGAAGCAGAAATTAAGTAAATATATATTATATATAGCTATATTGCTATCAGGATTTGAAACAGAAGATGAGGACCAGCTGCTCTTCATTTCTACTAGTGATCAAACAGAAAGGAGAGAAAAGGAGCTTAATTTTCAATGAGAGGGATTTTGTTCATTTTAAACACTTAATGAGTATTCTTTCCATTGCATATGAAGATACCCCTACAGAATTGTAAACTGTAGGTTCATACATTAATCCCTTATTCTCTTGCTCATTCCTCCATTCATTCAAAAATTATTTATTGAGTGCCTACTATGTGCTAAGCATTGTAATAAATACTGGGTTTACATCGGTTAATAATTCATGGACACAAATAAATAAAATAATTGTAAATTGATGAAAGTCTGTGAAGGAAAACAGGTGGGGGTAATGAGCTTAATGGGTGACATTTGGTTTAAGTTCAATGATTAGATAAAGCCTACTTGAGGAACTAACATTTAACCTGGAAACTGAAGGGCGGATAGAATCAAGATGAGTGAAGAATGAAAATTATACCTGTTAATCTATTGCTGCATAACAAAAAACCCCCAAATTTAGTGGCTTTAAACAACAACCAGGTCCCTTTTCTGGTCAAGATAAAATAAGCCCACTCTGCTCTGTTACTCCCATAGTCCACAGTGAAATACCCTTGAGGCAATACATAACCCAATGATCAGGGGTTTCTGAAAGGGGATAGAAGTAGACAGGTTAGATGAGGAACTGAGGACTTGAGACAACCTAGCTGTGAGTTGCCTGTTGTTTTTGGTTTTGGTTTGTTTTGCCTCATATATGCAGGCTGAATGCAGCCAGAGAAAAAAAGCTTCCAGAAAACAAAACAGGAAGGGAACACTCTCAACTCACTTCATGAGGCCAGCATTATCCTGGTGCCAAAAGTAGATAAAATCAGTACAATAAAGGAAAACTTTAGACCAACGACTTTCAGGAACATAGATACCAAAATTTTCAACAAAACATTAGCAAATTGAATCCAGCAATATATAAAAAGAATTATACACCATAACAAAGTTGGGTTTATCCTGGAAATACAAGGTTGGTTCAACATTCAAAAATTAATCAATGTAATTCACCAGATTAACAGATGAACAAGAAAAGACACATTGTCATATGACAGATGAAGGAAAAACATTTGGCAAAATTCAAAATCCATTCATGACAAAAACTCTCAACAAACTGGAAATAGAAGAGAACTTCCTCAATCTGATAAAATCCAATAACAAAAAGCCTACAGCTAATTTTATCCTAATGGGAAGATAATGAGTGCTTTCCCTCTAGATTCAGGAACTAGGCAAGATGTTCATTGTCCCTACTTCTATTCAATATTTTATTGGAAGAACTAGCAAGTGCAATATGGCAAGAAAAGAAATAAAAGGCATTCTAATAGGAAAGGAAAGATGAAATTATCCTTATTTATAGATGATATCCTTGACTACATAGTAAATCTTGAATCTGCAAACATACCTTGGAACTAATAAGTGAGTTTATAAAGGTCAACATACAAAACATCAACTGCTTTTTTACACACTAATAATGAACAATTGGAAACTGAAATTTAAAAACAGAAGTACCATTTACTCTTCAAAAATTTGGAATATTTAGGTATAAATCTAGTAAAATATTTGCAAGGCTTCAATTCACATCTCATACTGTGTACTCAAAATCGATCATATTTCCAAATATTAATACAATGTGGAAATTTGTAAACCTCTTGGAAGAAAACATAGGAGAAAATCTTCATGACCTTGGGCTAGGCAGCAAGAACACAATCCAAAGAAGTAAAAAAGATGATAAATTGGAATTCATCAAGATTAAAATTTTTTTCTTCAAAGGATACTACTAAGAAAATGTAAAGATAAACCACAGATTGGGAGAGAATATTCACAAATCACATATTGGACAAAGGACTTCTAGTCAAACTATATAAGGAACTTTCAAAACTCTGCAAAAATGTACAAGTAACTTGATAAAACATCGGCAAATAATTTAAGCTGATAACCAACCAGAGACGATATGCAGATGGTAAAAAAGCACATGAAAGATGCTCAACATCATTAGCCATTAGGGAAATGCAAATTAAAACCACAGTGAGTTATTATTACATACTTATTATAGTGACTAAAATAAAAATACTGACATACTAGATGCTGACAAAGTAGAGAAGCTAGAACTCTTGTGTATTGCTGGTAGAAATGCAAAATGGTAGAGCCACTCTGAAAATTTCTTATAAAGTTAAGCAGAAACAGCATATGACCCAATAATCCCACTTCTAGGTATTTATCCCAAAGAAATGAAAATTTATATTGAAACAGAAACATCTACATAAATGTGTTTTTCTTTATTTCTTTTTATTAGAGAAGTTGTGGGTTTACAGAATAGTCATGGAAAAATTACAGAATTTCCATTTACCACCCCACCACCAACACTTACATTGGTGTGGGAAATTTGTTACAATTGATGATAACACTTTTTTTTTTGTAATTCTACTATTTTTTTTTTAACAGTAGTTACATTGGTTGCAATTGATGAAAGATTATTAAAGTAGTACTGTTGTCAATAGTTTACGTAAGGAGATTTCCCCCCCATATTCCTGACTTATTATTATTATTGTTATTTTATGTATGTCTTTATTTTATTACTTATCCACCCATACACTGGATAAAAGGAATGTCAGTCACAAGGTTTTTACAATCATATAGTTGCACAATAAAAGCTATATAGCTATAGAATCATTATCAAAGATCAAGTCTACTAGATTATAGTTCAAGAATTTTGGGTATTTCCTTCTGGCTATTCTGATACACTATAAAGTAAAAGAAATTTTTATATAATGAGCCAGTAGTCATAACAAGAAAATCATTTGTCAAATCTTAATTTCTCAGTTACTACATAAATCACTAAAAATTAGAAACAATTCAAAACACTTCAATGGGTGAAGGGAGAAACAAATTGTGGTACATCCATACGATGGAATACTACTCAGCAATAATACGTAACAAACTACTAATACATACAACTGGAATGTATCTCAGCAGTATTATGACAACTGAAAGAAGCCAGATGTTGAATATTGTATGATTCTATTTATATGACACCAACAAAAGCAAAACTATAGCCCAGAGAACAGCGCTGCAGTTGCCAAGGTTCAGGAAGGGGTAGTTCTGAGTACAGAAGGTCAGCACGAGAGAATTCTTTGGACTATTAGACTTGTGCTCAACTTGTTAATATGGTGGTTACAAGAATCTATGCATGCTCTAAAACCCATAGAACTTACAAACCAAATAAATAAATAAATAAATAAAAAGAACGAAAAACGATCTTATAGCCTAATGGGAAGACAAAGAACAAGTAATTATGAATGTAATGAAAAGAAATACTAGGCAGCTAAGACATGTTCAACAGAGGGAGATGATCTAGAAAGATCATGGCTGAGGACAATGAGAAGACCATTCCTGCTGGAGTGGAAGCTTAATAATGGGGAATCCAGTTGGAGTGGCAAAATTGGGCCAGATTGTAGAAGACTTGGAAATCAGGCATTAGATTTGAAAAGGGAATGTGATTTGATTTCATAAAATGATGAGATTAAATTAATAAGTGCTTGCAATATGTCAGGAATACTTCAAAGCATTCTGTAGGTATCTTCCCCCCTTACATTTAATCCTCTGATAATCCTATGAGGTAGAAACATGTTATTATTTTGCAGATGAGTACTAATAAAACAAAACAAAACCACAAAAATAACAACAAACACTTGACTCCTCTCTAGTCTAAGATTTGCCATCAGTGTGTTGTTGACCTTGGAAAAACCATGACCTCACTTTCCTCTTTGGTAAAAAGAAGGCAACCCTTCTGTTTTAGTTTGCTAAGCTGCTAAAAGCAGATACTATGAAATGTGTTGACTTTAACTATGGGAATTTATTAGCTTACAAGTTTACAGTTTTGAAGCTGTGAAAACGTCCTAACCTAGGCATCATCAAGATGATGCTTTCTTCCCAAAGACCAGCTACTGGCAATCCTGGACTCTTCTGTCACATGGCAAGGCACATGGCAGCATCTACTGATCTCTTCCTTCTCTTCTGGGTTTCATTGCTTTCAGCTTCTTGCTTCCATGGCTTTCTCTTTCTTTGTCTGAATTTTATTCACTTATAAAAGACTCCAGTAGTAGGTTTAAGACTAACCCTGGGCCACACCTTAACCAAAGTAACCTAATCAAAAGGTCCTACTTACAATATGCTTATACCCACAGGAACGGATTAGCTTAACTTTAAGAACATGACTTTCTGGGGTACATACAACTCCAAACCACCATGCTTTCCAACTCTAAGATTCTATGATTCCACATTGTTAGCATGGATTCTGAAAAGTCATAAGTCATTAGTGTAATCCTGAAGGGAAAGTGTAACTGTGGTCACCCATTTGTCTTTTCAACAAATATTTATTGATTATCTGCCATGTGTCATACACTGGGCTGTGCTTTGGAAAGACAGGGTTAAGCAAGATGGGCGTGCTTCCTTCCTTCAACAGTCATTCCTTCTAGAGCCTTTTTGTTTCAAGTGGGATTATGTTTAAATGACCAACCTGAAGGGAGCAGATTGCCTGTGTGTGTGTGGAGGATGGGGAATGAGCTTTGCCTTGCTGTTTGGAGAATGGAAGACAGAACGGAGATGAAATGTTAGGGTCAGATTGTGGGCATGTGAGAGTCAAATTTCTTTGGATTAGGTAGTGATCTTGTGGAATAAGCCCCAACAGTAATATGTGTGTGGATTTTGTACATGAGTAACAAGAGAAAGAGGAGACTCCCCCCCGCCCCAACCCCCATATACCTACATGCACCTGACTTTACAGGGAACAACACACCATTTTCACAGCCAAGAAACCTTCAGATTTTGAGTGGAGAGTTCAAGCGGAGAAAGAGATGAGACAGACTGGGCAGGGCGACATTAAACATGGATAAAGACTGTATCAATGGCTTAATAGCTTGGGAGACTTTCAGAAACTTTTGGGGATACTTAGTGAAAATACAGATTCCACCCTAAACTTTTAAAATCAGAATTCCTAGAGGAGGATACCTAGGAATAGTGCTTATAAGATGATTCTAATCATCTGCCAGATTTAAGAGCCACTGGTTTATCTGATTGGCAAACAGGATGGCTCCTAAAGGCTCAAAGAGACCTGTTATCACTTTGTGTTGCTGTCATGATTTTATTCCTCTGAATGGGTCGATTGAGTTTCCAAAGCCCTGGATTTATTAGATCTTGCTTTCTCCTTCTCCCTTCTGTAGATTTTTAGACTCAGTTTCTCTTGTTGGAATCTGAAATCTTGGAAGTTAAGGAGATGTGTTTTGTACACACACACACACACACACACACACACACACACACAACATATATATGGATATATATTTTGGTTACTTCTTTGTATAGTGGAAATAGATTGAGTGCTTTTAGTGAAAATCTCAAGGATGGAATAGAAGATAGGTTTTAGCCATCAAAATCATTTGAGTTAACCAAATCAACAATAAATCACAAACTCCAGATTTTTGTTTAAAGGGGAGGAGACCAAGGCAGTGGATGTGCAAATTAGCCAGGCCACGACTTGCTGGCTCTCATTCATTTTGTAAACAAAAGCAGGCCTGAATTCAATCAAACATTACTTGTTAAAGTAAACTAGCAAAAAGCTGGTGAAAATTAAAGTAGAGCAGAAGATGTTTTCAATAATTTCATTCTCCAGCTTTTAACTTAAAAAAAAAAAAAAGCTGCCCACCATTCCATTCTATGGGGCATGTCCTTTATTTCAAGACACTTTCATTAAAATTAAAGAGGATTTTAGTGGGGATTATGAACATACTGAAAAATGTTACCTGTAGTGTTGGGTAAATGGCCTTGAGAACAAAATTCTAAATTTTATCATTCATATTTTGACAGTATTTTGTAGGCTATTAAAGACTTTTTAAATGAGAGCAATGGAACCCAATAGGTTGGCTAGCTGAGGGTCTAAATTGTTTGATAAATACCACGTGTCTGGTATGCTATACTTGTTTGAAGTGACACTGAGAGATTAGTTGTTTCTGGACATTTCTTGGTTAGTTCTTTAATCTGCGCAGAGCTGTTTGGTTTCCTCTCAAAAGTGAACAAAGTCTGAGGGGTTTGCTCCATAGGGCTAGAAACAAGTGGACCATTACTTTTGCCTGAGGTGAAGTGTTCCACTGAGGTGACAGGTCTTAGCTTTCATTTCT
Source organism: Choloepus didactylus (assembly GCF_015220235.1). Lineage (NCBI taxonomy): Eukaryota > Metazoa > Chordata > Mammalia > Pilosa > Megalonychidae > Choloepus > Choloepus didactylus. The sequence continues at coordinate 59,114,912 of NC_051310.1, read as the reverse complement.
CAAAGGGGGGCAGGAGAAATATCATCAGAATCTCTTGATTCAAACAAGTTCTTTCAAGCCTTTAGTTACAAGTTTCAGTAAGAATGCATATGGATCTGTCATTTTGGGGATCATGTGGAGGCAGGGATCCAGAAGGTCTGCTCCAAGAGTTTGGGGACTGGTCCTGTTTGTCCAACTGTTCTCCTATGTCAAAAATGCTCCTGAAACATGACCTGAAAATCTCTCCGCCTGTGAGCTTGAGCTATATTCCAACAACTGAAAGAGGTGTCGATTCTCCTCAGGCATGCTTTGTCTAAGATGAAGTTAAGACTACCACAAAGAAACCCAAGGGAGCTATCCTATGGGCTCTAAGTCTGTGATTTATGTTTTCCCTGTGAAGTTCTCTGTTTTCTCTGCATTGTTGACAATGAGGTAGACATCATGCATATTTAGCCCAAAAGATACTTCACAGCACCTCACAACACAGAGTAGAGAAAAGGTGGCTACGTAAGATCCTGTAGGCATAAACCAAGTGCTGATGATAAAACTACTACTAAAGTAAAAACAAAACAAAACAACCCCCCAAAATATCCTCCTTTGCTATTGGAATCAGCCTCCCTGAAGGCTGCTCACCATCATCAAAGTATGATTAGGAAGAACTTGGGCTTCTTCATACTTAGGTACATCAGCTAGCTGTAGACCATTCAACTTGGGTTATATATAGAAAAGTGTCCTCCCTGCTCTGTCCACTCAGAGCTCTTGTCCTGGAAGAGGATTTATTAAATGGGTAGTGATGATGATGAAATAATTAACAATCTTCTTTGAATGGTTTCATTGTGGGTTTTCTTAGACACAGTGAGCTAGATGAAATGACTTCTTGCAATTCCTTCTTGTCCTATGATCTCATATCTCAATGACATCACAGGAGTGGAAACCATTTTCTTCTGACCCTTTAAATATTAGCTATGGGAGGAGCTTTTTCTACTTTAGGGTTGTGGCTTTGATCTGGGAATTAATGATTTCATTTTGAGAAATGCTAATTTGTTATCTCCCATTCTGGTACCCATCGATGGCATTGGCCCAACAATCAGTTATAAAAGTAATGCAAGCCCTTGGGGACAATGCCTTGACTCATGTTCTAATATTCCAAGGAAACCAGAGCAGTTTCCTGACACTTCTACCTTGGTCTCTACCCTCCTGAGATAATCAGGAATGATGTTTTCACCTTCTTATACCTCAGCTCTTAACTCCTTTGTGTTTATTCCATTGGTGCAAGACTCAGAACATCACTTTTTCTAGCACATATTGTTTGTCTGAAAATATACCTGGAGAGCTGCCCAATTTGGGACTGACTTAAATTACAAAAAAAGCACAGCTGTCTTTAACAGCTCTAGGAGTTCATGCAACGAGCCTACAATTTATTGAGTAGGATTAGATGCTTATTGCCTATGACACTTTAAATACCATTACATTGAAGTTTATACAAGAAAGTCCAAGTTTAAAACTGGAATCTTAGCAATAGCAGCTGGGCCATTTGTTTATGTGATAGGCAGGAAAGAATGACTTCTGTAATCTTCGAATTTGGTTTCAGGATTTTGCTTAGGAAAAAAGAGATGGGGAGCAGGGAAGAAAGAAGCTAATTTCAGATTGTCAAGCTGAGCTGAACACCGCTGGCTAATTTGTCCCTCATGTTTAGACCTCTGCCAAGGTTCCTCTTGAATCCTCTTGCTCTCTCACACCTGACAAATCAGTACTTGAAATACTGTAGCCCACCTCTCTGACAGCAAGGGGTATGTCGCTAGCTTGCTTGCAGCTCTCTCCCCCAGGCGGCTCACATTCCGCATTTTGTTTCTAGCATGAAAGACTTTGTTTTAAATCATAATAGCAACCAGGCTGTAATCACATTAGAGCGCACATGGAGAACTTGCAAAAAGTCATGTGTTTTGGATTTGACATTCTGATTTATGGTTGTGTGCTCCAGTTACACAGCTGCAATCTCATTTTCCGACAAAGATGTTTTCTATTTTTCTATTACTTTGCTTCACCCTGTCTTTATGTTGGGGAAAATGAAAGCCACCAGGTGAAGTCATAACATAAGTACAAATGTTTTCGTGTTTTGGTTGGAGAGAGTAATAAATGGTGTATACTGGCATTTCAAACACAGCTTGTTATTTTTGAATAAAAGTGCAATGGGCATGGCTTACTTAAGGCAATCACAAAGTAAAGAGGTATAGGAAAATTTGTTTGCAAAACCCAGAATCATCCTACAAACTTTCTATCTCCATCACCTGATATCAATTTCCCAGGAGGGAAACGGATGATAATGTTCCATTTTGGGGGCTAGAGCTCCCTACTTAGAATGCCCATTTCACAAGATTCTCTGGAGTCAAGGGTTGGGAGCTTGTAAAGAATCTCTGCAACATGTTCATTGTGCAGATGAGAAAAGTGAAACCCAGGGATGTAGAGTGACTTGCCCAAGGTCATGCAGCTTGTTTGTGACACAATCTATCAGAACTCAGATTTCTTTTCCCCAGTTGGATGCATTTTCCACCACTCCATTTAATTGCAATGTTAAACAGCAGTTTTTATGGTCAACTGTACAGTACCACAAGGAGTATTCCAAGTAAGCCTTCAGTTAACCTCTTAAAAAGAAAATTCATTTTGCTTCATTGTTTTCTCTTCAAGTCTAGAAGTTGTTGTTAAGTGTGGTGAAAATTCAGACCCATTTGTGGCTCACCGGTATATATGGCACACCATTCCATCTTGGTCTCATACTTGGGGTACATTATTAGCAATAAATGTAACAATCTTGAACTCAGATATATTGAGATTTAACACATTTCTCTTCTTCACGTTGTTTGAAAGATTCCAAATATGATTATGTATTTGGTAATTCAACAAAGTTTTGATGAAGGGATAAAAAGTATGTGTTTGAGAAAATTTTAAAAATATAGCATGAAGGCAAGTATGGGTATAAGCAAACTGGTTGACTTGGAAATCTCTATAATGAACAGAAAGAATATTAAAACTTTATTGTTTGGATCATTAGTTTGGTGCCCATTTTTCTCTCGTATAGATTCAATTTTTGCTTGTTGGGAGGATTTTTGTGTCCTGTTGGTCATCAGGTCACCATCGTTTTTCCACAGAGAAGGAAACTTGTATATGCAGAAATTAAATATGGTATTTCTTACTAGGATTTTCTAAATTACAGATACTGATCAAATTGTTCCCTCTTATTCAGGGAGTAGAAAGAGAATGGGGGACCAACAGTTTTGTTTATTATTTTTAGTTGGGTCCACATGAGCAGATGCTACATCAAAGTTTTATATTCTCTTACCTATATAGGAATAATACTTAGCAGATGTAGTAGACATATTTTTGGTGCTGATACTCTGCCCTCTCCCCTCCAGCATCTATCCCCAACTTTTGCTGCCAACAGCACTCTGATTTTCCTTCTTTGGGAAGTTACTCCTATCCCATGCTCATCCATGAGATGAGAACCCCTGTGCAGGAGCACTGATCCCTGAAGCCAATCACCTTGACTGACCTGCTCCCCGGGACAGCCCTGGTACGTGGTTGGGCACGCAATAGTGGAGGCCAATAAGATTATAAGGGTGGAATTTAGCAGCTTTTCCTTTCAAAAAAAAAATTCTTGGAGAGAGAACCTGGAACTTCCAGGGAAGCTAACATGGAGGAAGGCAGAGTGAAGGAACAGACAAAAAGAAATTTCCTGTTACATGGATTGAGCTGCTGGATCGAGCTTCTCCTGGATGTAGTCCTACCTGGACTTTTAGTTACATGAGATTAAAAATTCTCGCTTTAAGTTTCTCTGGCACTTGAAACTGTAAGACTCCTAAGTCATATACCAAGTTGAAAGACAGCATATATTCAATTTGGTCTTACTTAACAATGCTGTCTTTTAGGAACATGCCTTTGAGGCATTTCACCTATCTCATAGCAAGGATTATGATTACACATGTAGTGTTCAGCAGAATGATTGATAGGCAGCAGGAGATGAACAAATTGTAGCTATTATTATTATTTTGATGAGTTTGATTGATTGTTAGAGCTTGGGTTAAAGAAATTATATGGCAAGTACAGAGAGAAGATGTTGAGAAATGCATCTTTGGCTGATGTGAAAAAATAGAACTATTCATTAATTAAAAAATCCTATTCTTTTATATTTTAATTTGCTAGAATGTTTACATAAAGTACAATCAGAGGAACTTTAAAATTTGCCTACATTTCCTTATTTAATAGTAATAAGAAGGTTTGCTCTTAAGTTTTAAGTTTTTTCTCAGTGTCTCACTGCTTCTTTCATGGATCTTTAGTGAATGGTGACTTCTCCTGCACTGTTTTATGATGAACTTTAGGTTCAAGGTCCATGTTCTTCTAAGACAATGCCCACAAATGTAAACTTTCTTAAACCAAATCCAAAATGCCATTTCTATTGTTCGTGGATTCTTAGGGGACCTCAGTGTATGATCCCTGAGGGGTGCTAGGGATACCACCAACTCCATTAATCACACTATTAATGAAAGGGAAGCATTTCCAATTCCACAGGCAATCTGCCATTTAAAAAGTTTGTCAACTAAAACATGTGTTTTTACATTTCTATTGACAAACTCTTCCAAATAATTTAGCTCTTCCTTTGTTTGAAACAGTGTTGTCTGGTTTTGTCGGAAAATGAGAATTACCTGCAGACATGAAGATTTATGGTCCTCAAAAGGCCAGGAGGTACCTGAAAGGCTTAGGTCAGTGCAGCCCCAAGACCAAGGTTAGGCACAGAGTCAGACATGAGTTTTATTAGGACTTATGAACAGGTGAAGGTTTTCCCCAGTGGCGGCCGTTTGTGTGGTCAGTACTCCACAAAGGCGGGAATGCAAGGGGGAGTTTATGAGGGTTTAGGAGAAAGACATTCCATAGGGTATAAGAACAGAGTTTCAGCAGAGTCTCATGACACAGGGGTCTGGAGATGTGTTATAAACAGTGATCAGGGGAGGGGAACTTCAATGCTTTACAAGATAAGTGGTTTATGATACCATCTGTACATTCTTTCCTCCTTGAGGAGGTCTGTTGATCTGTAACTTCTGTCCCAGTCTTGTAGGTGGCTAGTGCAGTGACTTACTCTCAATATGGAGGTGGAGACTGGGCCCTGGGTCTCCACACCTCCTTAGGAGATAACTCATGTCATCAGTATGTATTCTATTTGTTCAGACCTTTTTATATGTATATTTATATTAGCAACTGCAGTTAAGTATATGGCATCCTACAATATAGGTTTTGCAACTTTTTAAAAGATTGAGCAATATATGTATTAAAGATTTTTTTCCTTATCAGTACACAGAGATATACCTTATAATTTACTGCCACACAGACTTCTATAGTGGGAACATGCCAATATTTATTTACCCATTCCCTTATTGATGAAGTTCTTGCTACTGTATTCCATTCTGCAGGGACTATTTTTGTGCATGAATTTTGTGCCAGTTCGGATGTATTATGTCCCCCAAAATGGCAAGTTCTTTAATGCAATTTTGTGGGGGCAGAAGTATTGGTGTTGATTAGGTTGGAATCTTTGGATTGGGTTGTTTCCATGGAGACATGATGCATCCAACTGCAGGTAATACCTTTGATTAGATTATTTCCATGGAGGTGTGGCCCTGCCCATTCAGCATGGGTCTTAATTAAATCACTGGAGCCCTATAAGAGCTCAAACAGAAGGAGGTCAGTGCTGCAGCTTAGAGAGACGTTTTGGAGACAGCCTTTGAAAGCAAACTTACGCTGATACTTTGCTGTGGAGAAACTAAGAGAGGACAAAACACCCCAAGAGCAACATTTTGAAGAAAGCACAGGAGCTGAGAGAGGAGTTGGAACACAAACCGTGATCAGCAGACACCAGCCACATGCCTTCCCAGATAAAAGAGGTTTTCCAGACACCATTGGCCTTCTTTCGGTGATGGTATATTTGTGTTGCTGTCTTAATTTAGACATTTTTATGGCCTTCAGATGGTAAATTTGTAACCAAATAAAACCCCTTTATAAAAGCCAATCCATTACTGGTATTTTGAATAATGGCAGCACTAGCAAACTGGAACAAATTTCTTTTGGGAAGGTTGCCAAAAAGTAGAATTATTGGGCCAATGACTCTATATTCTTCACTTATTAACAGAGGCTATCTGATTAGCTTCCAAAATTGCTATTCCAGTTTACATGCTCACCATATGTAAGGGTACTCAGTTCTTCATCTTCTTAGTAATATAAAATGTCATCAATTAAAAAATTTTTTTTCTTATTTGATGGGTGCAAAGAGTTTTCTGATTATTGGTTCATTTAAGTCCCAAGCAAATGTTTTGGTATTTTATAAGGTCCCACTTTAAAGAAAAAAACATAGATTTTTTAAATTTAGATGCTTGTGCTTGTAGCTTGCCTGTTATGGGCAAGATTGTGGAGTCCAAAGCAGGCAAAACACAGTAAGCAGCTCTTTCAGAATGCAGTCATAGCAATGTTTGTTTCTGCGTAAGTGGGCTGCATAGCCTGTCTAAATCAGAGGTGGTCTCCGCCTTAACATTCTGAGGGAACATGGGAGAGAAGGTTAGCCAACTAGTCTTAAATACATGTAATAGAGATAATTCAAGCAACCTTAATTTTATAAACATTTATTCAACAACCACTATATTCATGGCCCTCTGTTAGGCACTATAAAGATAAAACCATATAGGATATTGTGCTTGTTTGGATACATTATGTCCCCCCAGGAGCCATGTCTTAATCCAATCTTGTGGGATATTTGGATTAAGTTGTTGCCATGGAGATGTGACTCACCCAACTGTGGGTGAAGCATTTTGATTAGATATTTCCATGGAGATGTGGCCCCACCTGTTCAGAGTACATCTTTATTTGATCACTGGAGTCCTTTAAAGAGAGCTCACACAGAGAGTAGGGAGGACAAAATGCCCAGGAGCAGTAGAGAGAGTCTTTTGGAGAGATGCTTAGGAGCTGACAGAGATGCTCAGAGATCCTTGGAGTTGTGGACAGAAGGATGTTTGGATATGCTAATCTAAGGATGCACAGGAGCTGAGAGAGGAGCTGAAACACAACCTAGGACCAGCAGATGCCGGCCACATGCCTTCCCAGTTGACAGAGGTGTTCCGGACACCACTGACCTGACTTCAGTGAAGGTATCCTCTTGTTGTTGCCTTTGTTTGGACACTTTTTATGGCCATAGAACTGTAAATTTGTAACCAATAAATCCCCTTTATAAAAGCTGATACATTTCTGTTATTTTTCATAATGGCAGCACTAGCAAACTGGAACAGATACCCTGAAGTATGTCATAGTTTGTTAATAAACACTTACAGGCTAAAAGAAAAATGTAACACAAGGAGTATTTTGATAAGAGTCAAATGACATGTGAGCTGGTGTTCTAGAAATTTCAAGGAGGAGATTCTAAATGAGAGATAAGGGCAGGTTTCAGAGCTGGTGTCTGAGCACGATCTTGTAAACATACGTATTTCACATGGCCGGGTAAATGGGGGAGGGCATTCAAGACTGAGGGAATAAGGAGAAGAGCACAAAGTTTGGACTGGGGTGGAGTGTACCAAGTGGTGGGGAGGAGGGGAGAAGGATGGGAGTTGGGAGCTAATGTGGAGATAAGCCTGGAAAGTTAGTCAAGGGCTTGGACAGTAAGACAGTGTTCCTCAAAAGACAGACCACTTACACCTGAACCAATTAAGTTGTTCATTTAAAAAGCACATTCCCAGCCTCACCCCAACCAACTGGATCAAAATATCTGGAATATGGGGCATAGGTATCTGCAGTATTGACAATCTCCCCCCAGACATGATTTTTTTTTTTAATTTGAAAATCACTTATTTAGGCAAGGGTGAACCTTTGAAAAACTTTGATTCTTCTGGGAGAGGGCTAAGGAAATCAACTAGAAAACAGTTTGCTGGTGGTTGGGGGAAGGGGAAGAGGGGAAGAAAAAGAGAAGTGGCCCTGAAAATAAACCTACTGGCTAGATGACCTTGGGACATAGTGTCCTTGGGGTTGCTCTAATATCAGGATGAATGCTGTCATAGCAGCCCAGGTCAAAAGCAGAGGCACATTTAGGCCCATTTAAAACCAATATTAGCTTAATGCCCTTTGAAAGAGGCATAATTAGGAATGTAAAAGTCAGGTTACCTCTGATTAGTGAGGAAGAGAGTGAAGGGTGAATCCATTAGAAGCTACTTGTAAGACATTCACACTTTAAGAACATCGCTTTGATGGCTTTCAAGGGGCTGGAGTGGGGGAGAAAGGCAGCAAAACCAGTTCCTACTTCAAAGACCTCTTATAGTGTTTATCTTTTTTTCAGGGCACTACTCTTAAATGTTTTGAATGGCACTAAAAGGCTCTTTCAATTAGAATATGTCTGATTTGACCATTTGCAGGTAGATCTGGAAGTTGACCATAAGGTTAACTCCATACTGAGTCAACTGAGATAGAGGAAATTATTTGAATACGTGTATGTATTTATATTTTTATTTGCATAATTCCATATGCATTTATGCACTTTCAAATACATTAAAGACTGTGATCATTGCATCTATGAGATATTTAGGATAGGGATCTTTATCCCCTCTTTAGAAATGAGACACAGGTTAAGTGGTGTCCTTCTCTCAATACTAAAAACCAGTTTTTCCAAGTCCTAACCCAAGGTTTGTCTCTCTAAACTCCTTGAAGAATATTAAAATAGATGGAGATGCACTTTGACAGATAAGGTAATAGTCCTCTAGCCTCTGAAACACAAGGGGAAATCTGAGAAATGGAGGAGAATCACATACAAAGGATTTTGAGAGATTTGACTGTGGGGAGATGGACATGGCTAAATAGGAAAAGACAAGCTGCTGAGCAACCTTAACATTCTCCTCACTAGTGGAAACCTGAGTTAGATTTTTTTTTCCTCTTCAGCATTTGAATGAAAACTCTGCTGTGGTTAAGATTCCAGCTGACCATCTGCCAGTGGGAGGGGGAGCAGCACAATAGAAGAGCAGCTAAGAGCCTGACCTTGGGCAAGTCATTCCAACCGTTGCAAAGCCTCAGGTTCCTCATCCCATGATGAAGATACTAGGACTTGACTCATTGGTTTGGGTGACTAGTAAATAAAACACTGTCCAGCCAAGAGCCAATATATGTTACTTGCCACTATCATCATCAGGCTGTCTGATATTAGGTAGGAAAATGGTACTTTTGAAAAAGGCTTTCAGGACTTGGACAAAGTATAGTCAAAGTGAAAACAATCATAGATGGTATGGTATCTATGGTATAGTATATTCAACATTAAATACTAAGCCCAAAGACTTATGTATAGAAAAAAAACCCAGACTGAATGGAGAATCACCAAGAAGGTAGCAGGGGATGTATTTTGCTGGTGAGAAAAAGGGTTTGTTTCTTTGTTTTCCCTTTTGATTTTGTGGGGACTCATGGCCCAGGTTACCCCTCCCTAATGGGGAATAAGGCCCCACAGCATGTAGCAGCCTGCATGACAGTAACAGAAGTTGAAGGTCATCAGACCTCAGGGAAGAAAATATGTGCAGATGGTATCATAAACAAAGCATTGAAACTCCTCTCCCCTGATCACTGTTGGTAAAAAATCTCCAGACCCCTACATCACAAGACCCTGCTAAAACTCTGTTCTCATACTCTATGGAATGATTTTGTCCTAATCCTTATAAGCTGTCTCTTCAGACCCCCACCCTGGTGGAGTGTTGACTTCCATTTTCTGGCCAGCCACCACCAGGAAGAATTTTCCCATGTTCGTAAGTCCTAATAAACCCATGTCTAGATTTGTGCCTAGAGTGTTCTTTGGTCTTAGGGCTGTGCTGACCAAGCCCTCCAAGAGCTGTGTTGGAACATATTTTAAGATACATTCCAAGTTTTTGGTGAGTTTATATTGCTTTGAAATAAAACTGTGTAAAATGAACTTTCTTAAAAAGTGGAATAGTATTAATATCTAGATAGAAGATAGAATAGTGTGAGGCTCTCAGGAAAATTTTTCAAAAATGTAAAGTTTTCTGTAAGTGTGGGCCTAACACCCAAATAATAAACCATTCTTTCATATAATTCAACCTGTGCCAGAAACCATGACTAGTTTATCCAGTAGTAAAGATATATACCTTACATTTTTTCCAGTTTATTTTTTATTTTTTAATTTTATTTTTATTATAGAAGTTGTGGGTTTACACAACAATCATGCATGAAATTCAGGGTTCCCACATATCACCCTATTATAAACACCTTGCATTGGTGTGGTACATTTGTCATCATTATCAAAGAACGTCTTTCTAATTGTGCTATTTACCTATAGTCCATGGTTTAACTTAGGGTTCACTGTTTGCGTTTTGTAGCTCCATGGATTTTTTTTTTAATTTTATTCTAGTACCATGTATACAACCTAACCTGAGTTGGATTTTGACTGCTGTAGTAAAACCACTAAAGCAGAAGATGCTCTGCCAAAATATTCTTCAAAAGGGGAATGATCTTGTGAAGAAGATGCTTACAGTAATGATAGGAAAGACTGAATAGAAGTGGAGAGTGGGTTTAGGCAGAACCAAAGGAAGAGGAGATTCTTACACTAGGCCTGACACAAAATGCAATGAAAGGAACCAAGAGTTTCACATATATGGAATAACCTAGCAAGCATCAGGCACTGTGCTATTTACATGGTTGGGAATAGGAAGGACAGAGAGGATCCAATAGATGTAAATTTATAACAGGTTGTCTCATTGGAGAGTGCTACCAGAGTATCCATTAGCAAATAGTTTAAAAACACCTTGCAAAAGCAGAAAGGAATATGGGATGTGAGAAACTTGGTGACAGTCATTAGAAATGGCATATATGGCTGGAGCAATATAAAAGGATCATCCTGGTATTATTTTTCAGCACTCCAGCCCTAGTAGCCTAATATTTTCCTTTATTACTATCAGAACCTTGATATTTGAAAAGTATTCTTGACCCTTCCCTTAAAACCTTCTCTAAATATTCATATAGACATCACTTTGGGCTATGAGCTCATAAATGAAATTGGGTCCATGTTCTGATGAAATTGGATGGGAGAAATCCAAGAAAAATCTGCTTCAGGAAATGATTTGGTGATTCAACATGTGGCATTATTTCTTGTGAATCAGTCCTGTGCCAGATTCCCAGCCTTGGTATCGGGGACCTTTGATAGAAAGGCAGGTTTTCAACTGAGCTATAACATGGAGATCCTAATCTGCACTGGTCAGTAAAGGTCCAGCATCTCTTCTCAAGATCTAAACCTCAATCACTTGACTAAAATTCCATTTGGGTAATCTATCACCCCCAAATTCCCCAGTAATTTCACTTGGACAAGTATTATTTTTTGTTCTCTTTGTTCCAAAACTTGCATCATTTTAGATGCCATTAAACAGGGACAGTGTTTCACCACCTAGCTGACTGAGGTAGCAGGTAGCATGATAAATATACTTTGCACTTGCTGACTCCCTTCAGAAGCTAAGTTTATATCACACTCGAATATTTGGCAAGAATGAAAAAGAGAGGTCTTTTATTCCATCCTTTCTCATTTCCTACCATTGAATTACATTTGTCCTAAAGAATTCCACAGGTAATAAATGGGTTTAGATAAAACTTGGCTCATAACAGCATCTTGGTTTTTTTTCTCCAGTTCTTCCTATTAGTCTCTGTGTTGCTGGATCAGGGAAATTAACACTGGAGCATGTGGTTGTGTACACCAGCAACAATTTGCTTTTGGGAGGTACCTAGTTAGGAAACAGGTTCTGAATACCAATAATATTACTCTCTAAAGAACTGAAGCTTTCAGTGAATTGTAAATGCATTCAACTTGTCTGCTTTCTTCTTTTTTTAATTTCAGGCAAATTTTATTTTACTTTATCTTTTAACAGTTTGTTATTTTTATTGTGGTAACATATATATATATATATATATATATATATATATACATACATATAACTTAATATTTGCCATTTTCACTATTTTTTAAAATGTACAGTTTAATGGCATTAATTACATTGCCAAAGTTGTGCTATTACCACCATCCATTACCAAAACTTTTTCATTACCTGAAACAGAGACTCTGTACTCATCAAGCAATAACTCCCCATCCCTCTCTGCCAGCTAATACATAATACATACTACAACTAATACAGGTTGTAGTATATATTCCTTTTATGGCTGAATAATATTCCATTGTGTGTATATACCACATTTTGTTTATCCATTCATTGTGTGGATAGGTATTTGAGTTGTTTCCACCTTTTGGCTATTGTGAGTAAAACTGCTATGAAAAACATGTACAAATATCTGTTGAGCTCCTGCTTTCAATTCTGTTGGATATATGCCTAAGAGTGGGATTTGCTGGGTCACTTGGAATTCTATGTTTAACTTTTTGAGGAAATGCCAAACTGTTTCCTACAGTGGCTGCACCATTTTGCCTTCCCACCAACAATGTACAAGTGTTCCTATTTCTCTGCATTCTCAACACTTGTTATTTTCAGTTTTAAAAAAAATATTAGCCATCCAGTGGATGTGAAGTGATTATCACATTATGGTTTTGATTTGCATTTCCTTAATGGCTAATGATATTGAGCATCATTTTCATGTACTTATATGCATGTGTCTCCTTTGGAGAAATGTCTTTTCAATTGTTTCGTCATTTTAAAAATAGGGTTGTTTGTCTTTTTTTTTGTTTTTGTTTTTGTTGGGATGCAGAAGTTCTTTATATATTCTGGACATTAACTCTTATCAGATATATGATTTCCAACTTTTTTTTCTCATTCCATAGGTTGTATTTTCACTTTCTTGGTAATGTCCTTTGATGCAAAAAAGTTTTTAATTTTGGTGAAATCCAATTTATGTTTCTTTTATTGCTCATGCTTTTGGTATTAATGTCTAAAACTCCATTTCCTAATACAAAGCCCTTAAGATTTCCCCCTATATTTTCTTATAAGTTTTATGATTTTAGCTTTTATATTTAGGTTGTTGATTCATTTTTGAGTTATTGCTTGTATATGGTATGAAGTTGGGATTCAATATCATTCTTCTGCCTGTGGATATCGAGTTTGCCAGCACCATTTATTGAAAAGATGCTTTCTTTTCAATACAATTATGTCTGTATTTATGGTCAGCTTCTTCAGTGCCTATTACCATCTTGGGGTTAGTTGAGAACAGATAGAAGAAATTCAAAATCTTATCCTTGTACCCTAAGCAACTGCACTTTCACTGGGGAGACTAAACACTCATAAAATGGTGACACAACAGAGAAGATATGCTAAAATGTAAGAGAGAAATGGTATTGAAGCCACACTAACTGGTTGGAATCCTCACTCCACCACTTGTCAGTTGTGTGACTCTGGGCAAATTACTTAACTGTTCTGAGCCTCATTTCCCCCACATGTAAAATAAGAATATTGATATTATTATTAAATAACTAGTTATTTTAAATGGAAATGAGTGAATTAACATATATAATGTTCTTAGGACATGATGCAACAAGAGATCAATGATTGTTAGTTCTTGAATAAAAATAGGCATGCCTGCTGGTTTGGATGTATTATGGCCCCTAAAATGCCATTATCTTTGATGCAATATTGTGGGGGCAGACATATTAATGTTGATTAGGCTGGAACCTATTGGTTCAGTGTTTCCATGGAGATGTGACTCAATCAACTGTGGGCAAGACCTTTCACTGGATGATTTCAATGGAGGTGTTGCCCCACCCATTCAGGGTGGGTCTTTATTGGATCACTGGAGTGCTTTAAGAAGAGCCACACATGCCCAGATGCAGAGCAGCTGTGAGTGACATTTTGGAGAGCAACTGAAAGTGACATTTTGAAGAGGAGCTACAGCTAAGAGAGAACAAAATGCCCCAAGAGGAACAGTTTGGAGAACACCATTTTGAAACACAACCTGGGAGCAAGCAGACACCAGCCATGTGCCTTCCCAGCTAACAGAGGTTTTCTGGATGCCATTGGCCATCCTTAAGTGAAGATACTCTATTGTAGATGCCTTACCTTGGGCAATTTATGGTCTTAAGACTGTAACTGTGTAACCAAATAAACCATCTTTATAAAAGCCAATCCATTTCTGGTATTTTGCATTCTGGCAGCATTAGCAAACCAGAACAGCATGTAAACAAAATGCTACATTTTGAACGGGGAGATTTCTTTGAGTTAAAATACTTAAGGGAGTTTCCAGGTATCACCTGGTGCATCAGGTAGAATTTGAGCTCTGAATTTCAGAAATAGTAGAAATGCTATATATATCTATATATATATATCTATATATATTTTTTGCACTTACTCCCTTCTGAAACCAAGTTTATATCCCACTGTCCTATCTGGTAAGGATGTATTGAAAGTGGGTCTTTCATTCCATAATCAAAAGTTCTTCATTATAAAAAAAATAGTTAATTGTAAAACATTTGGAAAATGTACAAATATAAAGAAGAAAACATATTCTGCTTTATTCCCCACTGACATTTAATTATACTTCCTTCCTGTCTTTTTCTCTATGTCTGTATTTTAAGCAAAGTGTGCTCACAGTGCATATGCAATTTCCTATCTTATTTTTTCCCCTTAACCCAAGATGAAGCATTTTCCATTGTCATCAGTTATTATTTTTTATTTACTCATTTTTTTAAAAATGTGGAATAAAACATATATACATAGAAGTGCTAACTTTCCAAGTTCAATTTAATAAGTAGAGAACAAATTTCAAAGAATGTTTATGGGTTACAGTTCCACAGTCTCAGTTATTTTCTTATTGTGAAATATAACATATATGAAAAAAGGTATAACTATCAACGTACATATAGGAAATTTCCAAAAATTTTTGAGTTACAGCACCATAGTTTCAGTCATTCCCTTATTGTGAGATATAACATATATACAAAAAGGTGATGACTTTCAAATTACAATTTAGCAAGTAACTATAGAGCAAATTTCAAAGAATGATATGGGTTACAGTTCCACAATTTCAGTTCTTTCCTTCTGGCTATTCTATTACCCCAGTGACTAAGGTAAAGAAAATTATACAGAGATTCAGTATTCACAATCCTTTGCTAAATTCTGTCTTGTCTGTTGCTACCCCTTCCTCTAGTTTGGTCACTTTCCTGATCTTCAGGGATGTCTAGGCAGTGACCACCCTAACTTGTTCATGTTGAAAAGGGGGCCAACATTATGGGAAGAGGGGACACATCTGGTTGATGTTCTTGAAGTACCTATTGCCTCTGGGTTTGGAGACTTAGCTGGCATAGGAGCTCTCTGGAGGATTTAAGTTTCTGAAGAATAAACTTAGTGAATGAAACTTTTATAGAGTCTCAGATAGGGATCCAGGTATTCTTTAAGGTTTTGGGGACTCCTATTGACTTGGGCTTATCATACTGTAGCCATTAAGCATAGCTAGCTGAAGCCTGCATAGGCATAACCTCCAGGACAGCCTCATAACTCTATTTGAAATCTCTTAGTCACTGAAACCTTATTCTGTTGCCTTTCTTTTCCCTGTTTTAGTCAAAAAGGCATATTCAACCCCTCAATGCCAGGGTCAGGATCATTTCTGGAATCTGTGTCCCATGTTGCCAGGGAGATTCATTCACCTGGGGGGTGTGTGGTCCTGTCTCACATCAAGGGTGGGGGAGGTGATGAATTTATTTGCAACAACAAAAGAGTTCTCTGAAGGTGACTCCTAGGCATAATTATAGGTGGACTTAGGCTCCCCTTTACAACCATAAGTTTCATAAGATCAAGCCTCAAGATTGAGGGCTTGACTTATACAGTAGGTGGTTCCTAAGTTCACATAGCAAGTGTTCTGTGATGATAAACCATCCCTATCTCACATTATCATCACTTAGTTGTACAATCCTCATCACTCTCCATTTTAAACAATTCTCATGACCCAAAACACCCCATTTCTCTTTTCAGCTCTTAACTATTTGTCCCTAGTATTTGTGTGGTACTAGTAAGGTATTGTTAATAATTATATTTCCTAGTATGCAATAGGTAGATTTTTCCCATATAGCCTTCTGTTGTCAACTCTCTGTGCTAGTGTCATACTTTAGAAGTATATCATGCAAGCATCTATCTATATTTGTAGTGCAGATCTGTGGGAACACCACAATGAGATATAAGTTGTAAGGTCTAAGAAGCTACCTCCTCTTACTGTATACCTTTTAACAGACCCTTTCTATCCTATTCAGCTTCAATGCAGCTCTGATACTTATAATCCCATTAACAATCAATCATGACCCCTATCCACTCCTGTACCTTTGTATTCACCCTCATTAACATATCTGAACATATTAGATTATGATTCCCCCTTCACTAGCCTCTGTCTGTCATTAGGTCCCCAATGTTCTACATTATAAGACATTGATTTTACGTTTTTCAGGGAGTTCATAGTAGCAGTAACACACAATATCTCTCCTTTTGTGTCTGACTTATTTCACTCACATTTTATCTTCAGGGTTCATCCATGTCGCCATATGTTTCAGGACCTTATTCCTTCTTACTGCTGCATAGTATTCCACCGTATGTATATACCATGTTTTGTTTATCCACTCGTCTGTTGAAGGACACTTGGCTTCTTTCCATCTCTTGGCAATTGTGAACAATGCTGCTATGAACATCAATGTACAAATTTTGTTCATTTCACTGCTTTCAGATCTTCTGGGTATATACTGAATAATGGAATTGCCAGATTGTAGGTAATTCAATATCAAGTTCTCTGAGAAACTGCCAAACTGTCTTCCACAGGAGCTGTACCATTACACATTCCCACCAGCAATTAATAGAAGTTCCAATTTCTCTACATTCTCTCCAGCATTTATTGTTTCCTGTTTGTTTAATAACAGCTGTTCTTATTGGTGTGAGATAATATCTCATTATGATTTTGATTTGAATTTCCCTAATAGCTAGTGAAGATGAATATTTTTTCATGTACTTTAGCCATTTGTATTTCCTCTTCAGAAAAATGTCTTTTTCATATCTTTTGCCCATTTTATAATTGGGATGTTGTACTATTGTTGTTCAGTTGTAGGCTTTCTTTGTATGTGCAGGATATCAGTCTGTTATCAGATATATGATTTCCTAATATTTTCTTCCACTGAGTTGAGTGCCTCTTCACATTTTCGACAAAGCATTTTGAGGCACAGAAGCTTTTGATTTTGAGGAGTTCCCATTTATCTATTTTTTCTTTTTGTTGTTGTGCTTTGGGTGTAATGTCTAAGAAGCTACCTTCTATTACTAGGTCTTGAAGATGTTTCCCTATATTATCTTCTAAGAGTTTTATTGCTCTGTCTCTTATGTTGAGGTCTTTGATCCTCCTTGAGTTAATTTTTGTATAGGGTGTGAGGTAGGGGTCATTTTTCATTCTTTTGGATATGGATAACCGGTTCTCCCAGCCCCAGTTGTTCCATCTGTCCCAGTTCAGTGGATTTGGGGGCCTTATCAAATATCAGTTGACCATAGAATTGGGGGGGGTCTCTTTCTGAACTCTCACTTTGATTCCATTGGTCAATATGTCTATCTTTGTGCCATACCATGCTGTTTTGACCATTGTGGATTTATAGTAGTAGACTTCAAAGTCTGGAAGTATAATTTTTCAAGGCCTTTTTCCCTTACAGGTAAATTTGACAACTAGCTTTTCCAAGTCTGCAAAGTTGGTTGTTGGAATTTTTTTGGAATTGCATTGAATCTGTAGATTAGTTTGAGTGGAATTGACATCTTAATGATGTTTAGACCTTCCTATCCATAAGCATGGGCTTTCCACCTATTTAGGTCCTTTTAAATTTCTTTTAGTAAAGTTTTGTAATTTTCTGTGTAGAGATCTTTTATGTCCTTGGTTAAGTTTATTTCTAGGTACTTGATTTTTTTTAGTTGCTATTGTGAATGGATTTTTTTGTTTGTTTGTTTGTTTGCCTCTTCAGTTAGGTCATTACTAGCGTATAGGAACATTACTGACTTACGTGCCTTAATCTTGCATCCCATTGCTGTGCTGAATTTGTCTATTAGCTCAAGAAGCTTTTGTCATTGATTTCTTAGGATGTTCTAAATATAAGATATTATCTGCAAATAAAGACAGTTTTACTCTTTGTTTTCAATTTGGATATCTTTTATTTCTTTGTCTAGGAAAATTGCTCTGGCTAGATCTTCTAGCACAATATTGAATAACAAAAGTGACAGTGGGCATCCTTGTTTCATTCCCAATCTTAGGGGGAAGGCTTTCAGCCTCTCACCATTGAGTACTATGATAGCAGTGGGTTTTTCATCTATGCCCTTTATCATATTGAGGAAGTTTCCTTCAATTCCTACCTCTTGAAATGTTTTTATCAAAAAGAGATTTTGAATTTTGTCAGGTGCTTTTTCAGCATCTATCAAGATGATCATTTGATTTTTCCATTTTGATTTGTTAATGTATTGTATTACATTGATTGATTTTCTTATGTTGAACCACCCTTGTATGCCTGGAATGAACCCCACTTGGTCATGGTGGATAATTCTTTTAATGTGCCTTTGTATTCAATTTGCAAGTACTTTGTTGAGAATCTTTGCATCTATATTCATTAGGGAGATTGTTCTATAGTTTTTCTTTTTTGTGGTATCTTTACATGTTTTTGGTATCAGAGTGATATTAGCTTCATAAAATGGTTGGGTAGTGTTCCTTTTTCTTCAATTTTTTGAAAGAGTTTGAGCAGGAATGTTGTCAATTCTTTTTGGAAAGTTTGGTAAAATCCCCCTGTGAAGCCATCTGGCCCAGGGCTTTTATTTGTAGGAAGCCTTTTGATGATTGATTGGATTTCTTGTGATTGGTTTGCTGCAGTCTTCTATTTCTTTTGGGTCAATCTATGTTGTTCATGTGTTTCCAGGAAATTGTCCATTTCCTCTATATTGTCTGGCTTGTTGGCATACAGTTGTTCATAGTATCCTCTTGTGATTTTTTTAAATTTCTTTGGGATCTGTAATAATTATCCTGTTCTCATTTCTGATTCTATTATTTGGGTCTTCTCTCTTTTTGACTTTGTCAGTCTAGCTGAAGGTCTGTCAATCTTGTTGATCTTCTCGAAGAACCAAATTTTGGTTTCATTTATTCTATTATTTTTTTGTTCTTCAGGTCATTTATTTCTGCTTTAATCTTTGTTATTTCTTTTCTTCTACTTGCTTTAGGGTTAGTTTGCTGATCATTCTCTAGCCTCTTCAGTTGTTCAGATAGGTCTTTGGTTTTAGCTCTTACTTTTTGATATATGCATTTAGAGCTATAAATTTCCCACTCAGCACTGCCTTTGCTGCATCTGACAAAGTTTGATATGTTGTGTCCTCATTTTCATTTGCTCTAGATATTCATCTATTTCTCTTGCAATTTCTTCTTTGAGCCACTGGTTGTTTAGGAGTGTGTTTTTTAAGCTCCATATATTTGTGAAAGATCTGGTTCTTTGGTGGTTATTGATTTCTAGTCGCATTTCATTATGGTCAGAGAATGTGCTTTGAATACTCTCAATCTTTTTAAATTTATTAAGACTTCTTTTGTGCCCCCAGCATATGATATCCTGGAGAACATTCCATGGGCATTAGAGATGGAATGTTCTTTGGGATATAATGATCTATATATGCCTGTTAAGTCTAATTCATTTATCACATTGTTTAGGTTCTCAATTTCCTTATTGACCCTCTGTCTAGTTGTTCTATCTAGAGAATAGAGTGGTGTATGAAGTCTCCCACTCTTATGGTAGACATGTCTATTGCTCTCTTCAGTTTAGCCAACGTTTGTCTCATGTAATTTGGATGCACCTTGATTGGGTGCATAAAAATTTATGATTGTTATTTCCTCTTGGTCAATTTTCCATTTTATTAACATACAATGTCCTTCTTTGTCTCTTATGATATCCTGGCATTTAAAATCTATTTTGTTTGATATTAGTATAGCTACCCCTGCTTTCTTTTGGTTACAGCTTGCAGAGACTATTGTGCCAGTTTGGGTATATTATGTCCCCCTTGAAAAGTCATGTTCTTTAATACAATCTTGTGGGGGCAGATTTATTAGTCTTTTGATTAGGGTGGAAACTTTGATTGCGTGTTTCCATGGAGATGGGTGATAATTTTGATTAGATTATTTCCATTGTGGTGTGGCCCTACCCATTTAGGGGGGGCCTTGATTAGTTCACTGGAGTATTCAAGAAAAAAGCTAAGAATTGACACAGACTAGATGCTTGATGATGTTGGTGACACTTGGAGATGCAGACAGAAGGGTGTTTGGAGATGCTAAGCTAAGAGATGCTAGCTCAGTTTGTCTCAGAGAAGCAAAGACCAGAGACATTCTGGAGAAAGCCATTTTTGAAATGCAACCCAGGAGCAAAGGACCAGCAGATACCAGGACATGCCTTCCCAGCTAACAGAGCTATTCTAGACATCATTGTCTGCTCTTCAGTGAAGGTATCCTCTTGCTAATGCCTTAGTTTGGACACTCTTATGGCCTTAGAACTTTGAATTTGTAACCAAATAAATCCCCTTTATAAAAGCCAATCCGTTTCTGGTATTTTGCATGACAACAGCTCTAGCAAACCAGAACAAATATTTTTTTTCCATGTGTTCATATTCAGTCTCTTTGTGTTGCAGGGTCTAAGATGAGTCTCTTATAAATGACAAATTGATGGGTCATACTTTTTAATCATTTCTACCAGTCTGCATCTTTTAATTGAGAGTTAAATCCATTCACACTAAAGTTATTACTGTGAAGGGAGTTCTTGAAACAGCCATCTTATCCTTTGGTGTTTTTTTTTTTTTTCATTTTTATTGAGATTGTTCAGATACCATACAATTATCCAAAGATCCAAAGTATACAATCACTTGCCCCCGGGTACCCTCATACAGCTGTGCATCCATCACACTTAATTTTTGTTCAATTTTTAGAAACTTTTCATTACTCCAGACAAGAAACAAAGTGAAAGATGAAAAAAAAAAAAAAAAAAAGAAAAGAAAAGAAAAGGAAACTCTAACCCTCCCCTATCCCTAACCAACCCCCCTCAATTGTTGACTCGTAGTATTGATATAGTACATTTGTTACTGTTTATGAAAAAATGTTGAAATGCTACTAACTGTAGTATATAGTTTGTAATAGGTATATAGTTCTTCCCTATATGCCCCTCTATTATTAACTTCTAATTGTATTGTCATACATTTGTTCTGGTTCATGGAAGTGATTTCTAGTATTTGTACAGTTGATCATGGACATTGCCCACTATAGGATTCAGTTTTATACATTCCCATCTTTTGACCTCCGAATTTCCTTCTGGTAACATATATGACTCTGAGCTTCCCCTTTCCACCTCATTCACACACCATTCGGCGCTGTTAGTTATTCTCACATCTTGCTACCAACACCCCTGTTCATTTCCAAACATTTAAGTTCATCCTAATTGAACATTCTGCTCATACTAAGCAACCACTCCCCATTCTTAAGCCTCGTCCTATATGTTGGTACCTTATATTTCATGTCTATGAGTTTACATATTATAATTAGTTCCTATCAGTGAGACCCTGCAATAATTGTCCTAATGTGTCTGGCTTATTTCACTCAGTATACTGCCCTCGAGGTTTTGTCATCAACCCATTTTTTTTTAATATGGTTTTGTTCACTCACCATACATTCCATATCAAGTAAATAATCGATGGTTTTCTGCATGGTCATACATTTATGTGTTCACCACCTTCACCATTATCTATATAAGAGCATCTACATTTCTTCCACAAGGCAGGAGGGAGAGTCAAAGAAGGTAGAGAGGCAAAAGAAAGAGGAAAAAAAAATGACAGCTAGGAAGCAGCAAAAGGAAAAATAACCTTAAATCAAAGTAGAATAAAGAATCAGACAATACCACCAATGTCAAGTGTCTAACATGCCTCCCCTATCCCCGACTCTTATCTGCATTCACCTTGGTATATCACCTTTGTTACATTAAAGGAAGCATAATACAATGATTCTATTAGTTACAGTCTCTAGTTTATGCTGATTGCATCCCTCCCCCAATGCCTCCCCATTTTTAACACCTTGCAAGGTTGACATTTGCTTGTTCTCCCTCGTAAAACAACATATTTGTACATTTTATCACAATTGTTGAATACTCTAGATTTCACCAAGTTACACAGTCTCAGTCTTTATCTTTCCTCCTTTCTTGTGGTGTCTCACATGCTCCCCACCTTCCTCTCTCAACCGTATTCATAGTTACCTTTGTTCAGTGTACTTACATTGTTGTGCTACCATCTCCCCAAATTGTGTTCCAAACCACGCACTCCTGTCTTCTATCACCATGTAGTGCTCCCTTTAGTATTTCCTGTAGGGCAGGTGTCTTGTTCACAAAGTCTCTCATTGTCTGTCAGAAAATATTTTGAGCTCTCCCTCATATTCAAAGGACAGCTTTGCTGGATACAGGATTCTTGGTTGGCGGTTTTTCTCTTTCAGTATCTTAAATATATCACACCACTTCCTTCTTGCCTCCATGGTTTCTGCTGAGAGATCCGCACATAGTCTTATTAAGCTTCCTTTGTATGTAATGGATCGCTTTTCTCTTGCTGCTTTCAGGATTCTCTCTTTGTCTTTGACATTTGATAATCTGATTATTAAGTGTCTTGGCGTAGGTCTATTCATATCTCTTCTGTTTGGAGTACGCTGAACTTCTTGGATCTGTAATTTTATGTCTTTCATAAGAGATGGGAAATTTTCATTAATTATTTCCTCTATTATTGCTTCTGCCCCCTTTCCCTTCTCTTCTCCTTCTGGGACACCAATGATATGTACATTATGGTACTTTGTTTCATCCTTGAGTTTCCAGAGACGTTGCTCATATTTTTTCATTCTTTTCTCCATCTGCTCCTTTGCGTGTAGGCTTTCAGGTGTTTTGTTCTCCAGTTCCTGAGTGTTTTCTTCTGCCTCTTGAGATCTGCTGTTGTATGTTTCCATTGTGTCTTTCATCTCTTGTGTTGTGCCTTTCATTTCCATAGATTCTACTAGTTGTTTTTTTGAACTTTTGATTTCTGCCATATACATGTCCAGTGCTTCCTTTACAGCCTCTATCTCTTTTGCAATATCTTCTCTAAACTTTTTGATTTGATTTAGCTTTAGTTGTTTAAATTCCTGTATCTCAGTTGAAGGGTATGTTTGTTCCTTTGACTGGGCCATAACTTTGTTTTTCTTAGTGTAGGTTGTAATTTTCTGTTGTCTAGGCATGGTTTCCTTGGTTATCCAAATCAGGTTTTCCCAGACCAGAACAGGCTCAGGTCCCAGAGGGAAGAAATATTCAGTATCTGGTTTCCCTGCGGGTGTGTCTTAGAAAATTGTTCCACCCTTTGATGCCTCGGGTCACTGTGCTTTTCTGCCCAGCAGGTGATGCCTTTTAGCCTATAATTCTTGACTGGTGTGAGGAGGTATGGCCGTGTTCCCCCAGGCTCTGGGGTCTGGTTCTGAATGGAAAGGGCCCCACCCCTTTCCTCCTAGAGAAACAGAGCTCCCAGGTGGAGGTCATTAGCATTTCAATGGTCTCTTTCTCTGCTTGTGCTGACTCCACCCTTCTCCACTTCACAGCCCTGGAAACTGAAAATGACTGGGGCTTTCTCCACTGAGCCAGAAAAGAAACAGATAGTCTCCTTCAGACCCAGTCCAAGGTGAACCTCCGGCTCTCCCAGGTCAGTCGTCACCCAAAGCCTCTGTCTGTTTTTTGGGGATGCGTACCTGTAGTGAGCAGTTCACACTCGCTACTTAAAACCCCAGTAGGAGCTCAGCTGAGCTATATTCACTTGCTGGGAGAGAGCTTCTCTCTGGCACCACGAGGCTTTGCAGCTCGGGCTATGGGGGAGGGGGTCCCATGACTTGGTTCCACAGGTTTTACTTACAGATTTTATGCTGTATTCTCGGGCATTCCTCCCAATTCAGGTTGGTGTATGATGAGTGGATGGTCTCATTTGTCCCCCTGCAGTTATTCTGGATTATTTACTAGTTGTTTCTGTTTTTTTTGTAGTTGTTCCAGGGGGACTACTTAGCTTCCACTCTTCTCTATGCCACCATCTTTCCCCTCCCCCTATCCTTTGGTTTTTAATTGTCAGATATACTCCCCCCCCCTCTTTTTTTCCTTTAAGTTACCCTTACTAATAGTCTTCAGTTCTGTGCCCTTCTCAAGACCTCTCTCTTCTTTCTTTTTTCTCAGCTGCTAGAATTTCCTTTAGTATTTCTTGCAGGGAAGGTCTCTTGTAACAAATTCTCTCAGCATTTGTTTGTCTGAGAAAATTTTAAATTCTCCCTTAACTTTGAAGGAGAGCTTTGCTGGATAAAGAATTCTTGGCTGGCAATTTTTTTCTTCCAGAATTTTAAATATGTCATACCAGTTCCTTCTCACCTCCATGGTGCCTTCTGAGTAGTCAGTACTTTGTCTTAGGTTGTTTCCCTTGTGTGTGGTGAATAGCTTCTCTTTTGCTGCTTTCAGAACTTTCTCCTTCTCTTGAGCATTTGACAATCTGATCAGTATATGGCTCAGAGTGGGTTTATTTGGATTTATTCTATTTGAACTTCATCTTTCAGTTGCATTTTTATGTCATTTAGAAGGCAGGAAGTTTCCCCAACTATGTCTTGAAACACTCTTCCCAGTCCTTTACTCTTCACTTCTCCTTCTAGGACACCAATGATTTGTATATTTGTTTGCTTTATGTTGTCCATCATTTCCCTGAGATCCACTTCAAATTTTTCCATTTTTTTTCACCATTAGTTCTTTTGAGTAAGTGCATTGAATTGCTCTGTCCTAAAGTTCACTTATCTTTGCTTCTGCCTCTTCAAATCTGCTATTGTGTGTCTCTAGTATATATTTAATTCAGTTTTATTGAGATATATTCACACAACTACAATCATCCACAGTGTACAATCAGTTGTTCACAGTACCATCATATAGTTATGCATTCATCACCAAAATCAATTTTTGAATATTGTCATGACTCCAAGAAAAAAATAAAAACAAGAATAAAAATATAAGTAAATAAAAACACCCCAAACATCCCATCTCCCCTATCCCCCCCTATTATTTGTTTAATTTTTGTTCCCACTTTTCTACTCATCTGCCCATATACTGGGTAAAGGGAGTGTGAGCTACAAGGTTTTCATGAACACACAGTCACACCATTAAGCTACATAGGTATACAATCATTTTCAAAAATCAAGGCTACTGGGTTGCAG
The DNA here is from genome assembly GCF_015220235.1 of Choloepus didactylus. Classification (NCBI taxonomy): domain Eukaryota; kingdom Metazoa; phylum Chordata; class Mammalia; order Pilosa; family Megalonychidae; genus Choloepus; species Choloepus didactylus. Next base: position 59,089,694 of record NC_051310.1, on the reverse strand, counting down.
TTCAAGAGTTTCAGGTATATCCTTCTAGCTATTCCAATACACTAAAAATGGATATCTATATAATGCATAAGAGTAACCTCCAATGACCTCTCAACTCTATTTGAAATCTCTCAGCCACTGAAACTTTGTTTTGTTTCATTTCTCTTTTCCCTTTTGGTCAAGAAGACTTTCTCAATCCCACAATGCCAGTTCCACATTCATCCTGGGGAGTCATGTCCCATGTAGTGAGGAGGGCAGTGAGTTTACCTGCAGAGTTGGCTTATAGAGAGAGGCCACATCTGAGCAACAAAGAGGTTCTCTGGGGATGACTTTTAGGCACAATTATAAGTAGGCTTAGCCTATCCTTTGCAGTAACAAACTTCATAAGGACAAGCCCCAAGATTGAGGGCTCAGTCTTTTAAATTGTTAGTCCCCAATGCCTGTGAAAATTTCAGTAATTCCCCAGGTGGGGAAGTTCCATATTTCCATATTTTCCCCCAGTCCCTCAGGGGGGCTTTGCAAATACATTTTTATTTTCTGCCCAAATTACTTTGGGATGTATCGGGGTTTCACACTAAACTGTACAAACCAAAAAGATCTCACTCCTTATTCAATGTTCCATGTAATTACAGTGTTTGAGTAAACCGAATGTACAAGTTAAATCATGTGGTGTGGTACAGAAAATATAGATTTTGCACCAAATAACCATATCTTCCTTTGATCTCACACTGAAGTTGAAGTTTTAAAACATGGTCAATATCATCTTTTACCCTTTAGTCTGACTTGCCCTAGTCCTTCATTCATATCTCTAATTGAATTCTGAACTCTTTCAGCTTTTTAAATTGTTGCTGTATTGGATAATGCTGACATTCGTAGCTGCCAAACTGTAGCTTTTAGTCTAGGTGTCACACAGATACTGGAAGTTCTAGGGACAGACCAGGTTATACAGAAAGAGCTCAGCAACTCAGAATTTAGAGATAACCATTACAACTCAGGAATAGATGTGACTGCTGTAAGAGCTTACAATCTAGGGACCTTCATAATAAGCCTTTCCTGACAACCTGTGCTCTAAGAGTCAATTCTCAGAGTTTGCACATTATAGTTAGTCCATATGAGTGAGACATTATAATGTTTCTCTTTTTGTTTCTTGCTTATTTCACTCAAAATGTTGTCCTCAAGATCCGTTCACTTAGTTGCATGCCTCACAATTTAGTATATTTTTAATTTGGTCAACAGTATCTTTTATCTCCATAAGATCTGCTAATATTTTATCTACTTTTTCATATTCTTCTTTGTGCTCTTCTAGAGTCTTCTTGCTGTCCTTTATGTCTTTAGCCATCTCATTGAAGTTTTTTGGAGACTTGTTTGTACTTTAATTAATTTCTCCAAATTTTGTGACTCTTCCTGCTTTTAAATTTGTTCATTTGGCTTGTCCATGTCTTCTAGATTCTTCAAGTGCTTTATGATTTTCTGTTGACTTTGGAGCATTTGCTTGTCTTGATAAGTTTATTTTGGGAAATGCAGGATTATTTGAGCATTTATATGTAACTCTGGCCAGTCTTCCCTGAACTTCTCTTATGCATTGGGCAGAGTCCAAACTGGGTGGGGAACCAATCAGTGCACCAGTTCTCCGTGCGCACTGGGTACTGCCTGCCCTAGGGTTGTGATCTGGGCCTTGTGTAGTTCAGCTTGGAGTCCACTTAAGGGCACCCTCCAGATGAATCATGCCCTGTTCCCTGCCTGCCATGTACCTGTGAGCCTCTGGGGTGAGGGAGGGCCTCCTGATGGATCTCTATGGCAACCTCTCCTATCCTTGCTTCTTGCTGGTGCACCCCCCAGACTTCCACAGGGGAGAGTAAATTCTGCCTCCCAGGTTCCCTCATTGGAGCTTCTGGCTTTATGGCTGTGGTAGATCACTTCCCAAGCTAAATGCCCAGGTGGGTGCATGGGAGTGTAGAGCTGCTGCTCACTCCCTTTCCCAGCAGCCATCTCGCTGCTGCAGGCCCTGGAGGCAGTCCTGGCTGAACAAACTCACCCCATCCTCAAGGCACCATCTTTCTGCATTTTTGTCCATGTCACCACCACATACTGTAGGGGTTCCTCTATGGCTGGTTATATCCCGGAACGATGGTTCTAGGTGTATGCCAGCCCCTCTGTCCAATTATTTTTTAAAGACATTCTTTTTAATGAGTATGCAATATTTCATGTGAAGACCCTGCTCATATTGTTATATTTAGATTATTTAGAGTTTTTCAATATTATAAGAAAGAAACTACAATGAATAGTTTTCTACTTAAGTCTGTGAGTTCTTTGATTTTCTTGGGATAGAACTCCAGGAAATAAATGACTGGGTTAAAGATGTGTTTAAAAGATGTAATGCTTATAGTTAAAATAATTTCAGCAGTGTTGCTATCAGTGTTTAAAAGTTTCCATGTCACTGTATATTCACTATAAAATGTATTATCATTTTTCATCTTCACCAATTTAATGTATGAAACATGGCATTTAATTTATTTTGCAATTATTTGCTTACTAGTGAGGGTAAACTTTTTCATATATTTCTTAGCTCTGGATTTTCCATCTGTGATGGTATATATTTGTGCCTCTTGTCCATTTTCTTGGAACATTATTGTTCCCAAGTACTCACATGAGCTCTTTATACAATAATGATAGTAACTCCTTGTCTGTCACGTTTGTGGCAAATTATTTCTATCTGGTTTTGATGTACATAACCTTTCCATTTTTCTGTAGTCAGTTCATTAAGTTTTTTCCACTGGGATTTCTTCCATTGCTTTTAAGTTTAGGAAGTCTGAACTTTGTTTGTTAGTCTTGAAAAATTTGCTGCATAACAGATTAAACTTCCACCAAGAAGAGATTAGGGGAGATATATTTTCATCATTGAGATTTCTTTTCTCCTGCTCCTTCTCCTCCTTCTTCTTGAAAATAATTTTTGTTAGTCACTGTCGATTTTGGGAAAATACGTTTTTGTAAATTTCAAAGTTTCAACTCAGTTCACACCAGTTTCCTGTATAGCCTGTAGTAAATGCAGACACTGTAAGTAGAAGATTTTTCCCCATTAATGCCATGGAAGAAGTATCCATTCTTCACTTTCTTAGAAATAAATGATTCAAACTTTGGAATAGCAGTTTTTTTAAAAAATCACATTTTGCTTTGACTCGGCAAAGCCCTCTTTAGTGAGTTTTCTATTGCTGCTGTAAGCTAAACTCACCTCAGCAGACAAACCTAAAATGCACATTGTCTCATCTTTGTTTCCCTGGGTAGACTGATTCTACCCACTAAGTCAATTTTCAGTTGGTCTAACTTAGGAGGGGAGGAATTGGGGGACTTACATCATCCTATCTATCTCGCAAAAGATCTGATGTAAAAGAGATTAAATCTTAGCATTGTTTCCCAAATTATTTTAAATGTCAGCTTAAAAGGCTTTTAAGGTTTCTTTATTACTATTATTTTGAACGGAAGTATTAACTTGAACTGCCAGGGGCAGTTATTTTGAGAAAAGCAAAACTGTGTATCTTAAATTGGGTAGAAATTTTTATGACTCAAATTCTTCATTTTATTATACCCAGATGGTGGGAGCAGGCTGCTGTTTCTGATGCCCTGGTAGAAGTAAGCCATAAATGACCCTTTTCTAAGATGGTAGCCTCACTAAGAAGTGTGAACGTGGTGCCAGGACTGCCTTTTCTTTAACATCTTGACTGGTGCTTTTTGGAACATCTTTAATTTAAATATAATTCGCTGAATTCCTGAGGTTTAAAGCTCTTCCTGAAAATTGCTGTTGCCTGTATGTATATGGATTAAGAAATTAATTGAAGGTTAATTTCTTCATCAATTTAACTATACACCTGGAAAGACAAAGAATTGTTTGTTCATTCAATAAATTATTTTTTCATTACCCATTACTTAATTCTATCTGAATGGAGTTAAGAAAAGAGTTTGCTTAGAAAAGTTAAGCATAAAAATGAAGGAAAAGTTTTAAAAGTATGATTTTTATATCATATCTTATTAATGGATTGAATTTATTTTGAGAAAATTTTTATTTAAATATTTCTTCCTATAACAACATAAATGTGCTAATATAAAGGGGCATCATACTAGCTTAACTTGTATAGCACTTCACAGTTTATAATGTCTTCACATTTGATATCTTGTTTAATTGACACACCTTTTTATGAGAGGTAGGAAGACATTATCACCTTCATTTTACAAATCAATGAGCAGATAGTTTCCTGGCTAGTAAGATATGTAACCAGTAATTAAAGCATGTCTTTTGAGTCTTAGGCTGGCCTCATTCCCTCTAGACAATAATGCTGAAAGAGAAGAAGATAATAAATAGCTTTCTTTGCAAGTGTGACATTTTAAAGATTAGAGCGGCATTTTAGTAATAGTTGCTGTGATAGTTTCTCTCATTAAAAATGAATGTAACTGAGGGTATAGCTAAGCTTTTCTCTACTAGTAAAAATGGAAGTGCAGCTATGGTTTAAATATGGCAATGCAAAGAAATTTCATGATAGTTTAAGTTTAAACAGGGAACACTTATTATTGCAATTTTTTTTTGGATGGGAGAAACCCCATGTTGTTTTATTTGACTATTACATCATAATTTCCTTTGTTTTAGCTTTTCTTCTATCTGTTTGAGACTAGAGTTTATCTGAAGATGCAAAGCTGAACAGGCAAGTAATTGTAGCCACAATCACCTAATACTGCTTCTCCTTGGAAGGGAAGGGCTTCCTCTCAGGGCAGTGTGGGTAGACAATGACAGGCTGAGTTGTGTGTTGCTAAAACCACAGTGTGTATTGGAAGAATGAGCAACAGATCCAGAATTTTGGTTGTATGACTCAGTATGGATTTCTGCTAAGCCCAAATCTTGAGAAAAATTTTAATTATTGTTTCCTGATCAGTAGAAAATAGATGGGAAGAAGACTGTCATCATTTCTATTTGGGATACAGTGCAGCAAGGACACTGACCTGGAAAACAATGGTTTAAAGATACCAAGGAACTAGTGCATAGTCAAGTTAGTACAGCAAATACTTATCAAGTGCCTTCTCTGGGCTAGGTATAGTCCTGGGAACTAATGCTATGGTTGAGAACAAGTGAAATACAGCTCCTGTAGTCATAGAGCTGTGGGATAAGGGAAAGTGCTGATATTAAATATGCAATTAATTACAAGAATGATGAATGTTATGAATAAGAAAGTGCAGAGGACTATGGGAATGAAGAGTAAGGGGGTTGAGGGAAGACTTTATTGAATCATTTAAAATTCTAGAAACAAAAGTAGGACTTGGGAAAACCAAGTCATCAAAACCAGATTAAGACATCATCTCCTCCAGGAAACATTCTGTGACTCACCCAGGCTGGGTTGGGTGCTTTTCCTCTGAACTCCCAGAGTAACTTGTGGACTTACCCCTTTTCAAATCAGTAGTGTTTTTTAAAATTTAAGTTGGTATTCAACTCCAGAGATTTTTGATTGTAGCTGAGTGTCAGAGAATATTTCTTCCTATAACAAAGGATCCAAAGCATGGCTGCTATGGGTAAAAATCTATTTTTCCCCAATTCATAGAGAAAGGAAGCCTAAAGAAAACCCCACATGTTTGGATTGAAATTAGAGGCTTTTTATGAGCTCATGGCTTTTGACATTTACAGAGAGAGAGATTCTGAAATAAATAGAGATGCGTGTATGAAATGTGTGTGCGTAACCACTGAGAGTAGAGGCAATGACACTGCAGCATGAATGAGCACAACTTATAGCACTCATTGATTTCTAAATACCATTCTCCACTAAAAGGAACCAGAGATCCTTGCAGAAATGGCTGATTCCAGGACAGGGGCAGGGAAAGTGCAAGATGAGTTTGGAATGTTTTGGGCACCAAAAAATAAGAAAGTAACCAAAAAATGATAGGGACATGTCAAAAGCACACAAGAGCCAGTTTGAAGGAGCTCCAACTCTCCACAACTAGAACAACTTGGGCATCAAAAAATGTAATGGTAATGAAAGATTTTAACCCATTAAAAATAGGAATCAATGAGTCCATACTGATATCAATAAGTAAATGAATGCATAAATAAATGAATACAAAGGAAAATGTTTACCCCTTAGTAGAATGACAACTAAGATATGTAAAAGGAATGGTGGAATTAGAAAATCACCATTTTGAAACCATGATAGCAAAAAAATTGATTGAGGCAAGAATCATCAATGGATGTTAAACTAGTAGATGAAATTTGATAAGGAATAGAATATATACATAGTCTCATATTTTCCCACAAAATACTTATTAATTTGCTATTATTAAGTATAAAATATATAATTATTTACTTTACAGTGGAAAAATCTGGTAGACATCATCCTAAGTGAAAAAAAGTTAATGTCATCTTTAGTTAGACAAATCATTGTCATCTGCTCTCTGTTATTAGGTACTTAGAAGAACACAGAATTGCTTTTGTGGTATCCCTGCTAAAAATGAATAGCCTGAATCAAACCATGTAGTAACAGCAGGCAAATTCAGAATGAGGGATATTCTATAAAGCAACTGTTCTGTACTCACTCTTCAAAAATATTGAGGTCAAAGAAAGACAAGGAAAGACTGGGGCACTCTTCCAGATTAAAGGAAAAGAGGTGTGTCTGTGAAATACAATGCTGATTCTGGATTTGATCCTGGACCTATAAAGGATATTAGGGGGACAAATGGCACAAATTGTTTGGTGTCCATGGATTAGATGCTCGTATTATATCATGGTTAATTTCTGATTCTGATTGTTTTGCTATAGGTATATAGGATCATATCTTTACTTTTAGGAAATTTTCACTGAAGTATTAAGGGGTTTCCTATCTGCACCTTACTCTCAAATGATTTGGAAAACTATATAAAGATAAGGAGAAAGAATAAGGTAAATATAGTAAAATATTATAATTGGGGAATCTTGGTGAAAGGTATACTGAATTTATTTGTACTATTTTTGAAACTTTTCTTGTAGGTTTGAAAAAACATTTCAAACTAAAAAGTTTTAAAAAGATCATCTTTAAAATGTCATTGCTGGTTAATCTGTGGAATTTAAAGAATGGTTTTTGAGGGAGGAGCTAAGATGGTGGCAAAGAGAGGAGTGGAAGACTGTTAGTCCCCCTGGAATAATTCATAAACAACCAAAAAACTAGTAAATAAGCTGGAATAACTGCAGGGAGAAAAACATGACTGTCCACTCATCACACACCAACCTGACTTGGGAGGAATGCCTGGGATTGCAGCACAAAAGCTGTAAGTAAAAGCTGCGGACTCTCGCCAAGAGCCAAGAGCTGAGAGCCCCTTCCTCACGGAAGCCTCGCTGTGCTAGAGAGCAGAACTCTCTGAACAAGCGAGTGTACCTCAGCCCAGATCCAACTGGGGTTTTAATGTTAACTGCTCAATACAAACAGCGAATCCCCAACAAGCAGACAGAGGCTTTTGGTGATGACTGACCTTGGGACAGTCAGGAGACATATCTGTCTCAGGACAGGGAGCCCTGAGGATTGGGTGTGATCTCTGGCTGAAGGGTGAATCTGGGGCTTTCTGTTCCTTTCTCTCTCTCTCAACCTGGGCGGCTCAGTGGAGAAAGCCTCAGCCGTTTTCAGCCGGCAGAGCTTTGCAGTAAAGAAAGCCTCAGCCATTTTAAAATTGCAGCACTCTGACCTGCAGAGTCAGAGAAACAAAGAACTTCTTGATATGCAAATGACCTCTCTGGATGGGGCATAGCTTCCCAAGAGGAAAGGGAGGGGCCCAGCTCTACTACCTGTCTTACATTTGGAACCAGACCCCAGAGCCTGGGGGAGGAGAGCTGTGGGCCACACCCCCTTACACCAACCTGTGACAGGCTGACAGGTGCACCTGTCAGGCAGAAAAGCACAGGGTATGTCAGTCCTCTAAGAAAAACCATCGGGGAAACCAGATACTGAATATTTCCTTCTTCTGTGACCTGATCCTGTTCTCGTCTGGGAAAACCTGATTGGGATGGCTTAGGAGGTCAGATGCCTAGACAACAGAAAACTACAACCTACTCTAAGAAAAACAAAGTTATGGCCCAGTCAAAGGAACAAACTTACACTTCAACTGAGATACAGGAATTTAAACAACTAATGCTAAATCAATTCAAAAAGTTTAGAGAAGATATGGCTAAAGAGATAAAGGCTATAAAGAAAACAACTTGGCATACATAAGCCAGAAATCGAAAGTTCAAAAAAACAACTAGCAGAATCTATGGAAATGAAAGGCACAACACAAGAGATGAAAGACACAATGGAAACATACAACAGCAGATCTCAAGAGGCAGAAGAAAACACTCAGGAACTGGAGAATGAAACACCTGAAAGCCTACATGCAAAGGAGCAGATGGAGAAAAGAATGAAAAAATATAAGCAACATCTCCAGGAACTTAAGGATGAAATGAAATACAAGAATGTGCATGTCATTGGTGTCCCAGAAGGAGAAGAGGAGGGAAAAGGGGCAGAGGCACGAACAGAGGAAATAATCAATGAAAATTTCCCATCTCTTATGAAAGACATAAAATTACAGATCCAAGAAGCTCAGCGTACTACAAACAGAATAGATCTGAATAGGCCTATGCCAAGACACTTAATAATCAGATTATCAGATGTCAAAGACAAAGAGAGAATCCTGAAAGCAGCAAGAGAAAAGTGATCCATTACATACAAAGGAAGCATAATGAGACTATGTCTGGATCTCTCAGCAGAAACCTTGGAGGTAAAAAGGAAGTGGTGTGATATATTTAAGATACTGAAAGAGAAAAACCACCAACCAAGAATCCTATATCCAGCAAAACTGCCCTTCAAATATGAGGGAGAGCTCAAAATATTTTCTGACAGACAATGAGAGACTTTGTGAACAAGACACCCGCCCTACGGGAAATATTAAAGGGAGCACTACAGAGTGATAGGAGAAGACGGGAGTGCGTAGTTTGGAACACAATTTTGGGAGATGGTAGCACAACAATGTAAGTACACTGAACAAAGATAACTATAAATATGGTTGAGAGAGGAAGGTTGGGAGCATTTGAGAAACCAGAAGAAAGGAGGAAAGATAAAGACTGGGACTATGTAACTCAGTGAAATCTAGAGTGTTCAACAATTGTGATAAAATGTACAAATATGTTGTTTCATGAGGGAGAACAAATGAATGTCAACCTTGCAAGGTGTTAAAAATAGGGAGGTATTGAGGGAGGGATGCAATCAACAGAAACTAGAGACTGTAACTAACACAATCATTGTATTATGTTTCCTTTATTGTAACAAAGGAGATATACCAAGGTAAATGCAGATAAGAGGTGGGGATAGGGGAGGGGTGTGAGACATTTGACAATGGTGGTGTTGTCTGACTATTCTACTTTGATTTAAAGCTATCTTTCCTTTTGCTGCTTCCTAGCTGTCTTTTTTTTTTTTTTTCCTCTGTTTTTTTTCTTTTGCCTCTCTACCTTCTCTGACTCTCCATCCTGCCTTGTGGAAGAAATGTAGATGTCCTTATATAGATAGTGGTGAAGGTCGTGAACGCATAAATATGTGACTATACAGGGAACCATTGATTGTTTACTTATGATGGAACGTATGGCATGTGAACAAAACTATCTTAAAAAAAAGATAGGTTGATGACGAAAACTTTAGGACAATATGCTGACTGAAATAAGCCAGACACATAAGGACAAATATTGCAGGGTCTCACTGATAGGAAGTAATTATAATAGGTAAACTCATAGACATGAAATATAAGGTACCGAGATATAGGATGAGGCTAAAGAATGGGGAGCGGTTGCTTAGTATGAGCAGAATGTTCAATTAGGATGAACTTAAATGTTTGGAAATGAACAGAGGTGTCAGTAGCAAGATGTGAGAATAAATAACCATGCTGATGGTGTGTGAAAGTGGTGGAAAGGGGAAGCTCAGAGTCATATATGTCACCAGAAGGAAAGTTGGAGGTCAAAAGATGGGAATGTATGAAACTGAATCCTATGGTGGGCAATGTCCATGATTAACTGTACAAATATTAGAAAAGTCTTCCATGAACCAGAAAAAATGTATAAAAATGCAACTAGAAGTTAATAATAGAGGGGTATATGGGGAAAAATATATACGTATTGCAAACTATATACTACAGTTGGTAGTATTTCAAAATTCTTTCATAAACAGTAATAAATGTACTATACTAATACTATGAGTAAACAATGGAGGGAGGTTGGTTAGGGATATGGGAGAATTTGAGTTTCCTTTTCTTTCTTTTTATTTTCTATCATCTTTCACTTTATTTCTTGTCTGGAGTAATGCAAAGTTTCTAAAAATTGAACAAAAGTTAAGTGTGGTGATGGATGCACAGCTGTATGAGGGTATCAAGGGCAACTGATTGTACACTTTGGATCTTCGGATAATTGTATGGTATGTGAACAATCTCAATAAAAAGTAAAAAAAAAGAGAATGGTTTTTAAAGCTTTTGTTTTCTTGAGATTTGTTTTTTCTCCTGTAACTGAATCATATCTTAGAATCAGCAAGATTTATCAAGGGCATGAAGTTAGTTAAAATTAAGCTAATAATTTATTAAAAATTTGAGTTACTGAACTTTAGCAATATTTATTTCATATTGCCACTCAGTGGATAGAACAATGTAAAACACAGTTATATCTAGGACTGGACACTATAGAAAGAATGAATCTTGAAAATAAGTAAACAGTTGTCCAGGAAAAGTATGAATTATCAGTCAGCCAATAAGTACAAATGAATATGATTCCATTGGATTAGAAGTAGAGAGACTGTAGTGAAAACAAAAGATATAGAAATTGTGGCATTTTTCCACATAGAGCTTACAATCTAATCCTGAACCAGATCAGGTACCTTCACTACAACCACTAAAGGACTTTTCAGCTGTGCAAATTTAAATCTCACATGGGAAGAGATGTGGGGCAAGAGTGCACAGAGTTAGGTGGGGTTAATTCATTCAAGACATTTTTATTAAGAACTAGGCTTAGGCATTCCTTCCAGCAGTAGGAATACAGCAGTGAACAAGAGAAACACAGTCCCTCCTGGAGCTTAGGTTTGCAGCATAATTAGGAGCTATTCAACAAATAGTCATCTCCCAAATTATTTAGTGATACTTGTGACAAGTGTCACAAACGAAAAGCTTGGGTGCTTTGAGACTGCAGGAGAAGGGTCAGGAAAGGCTTCTCAGAGGAGGTGATGTTTCCACTCTGATGAGAAGGAAGAATAGGGGTTGGCCCATGTGCCAGTTTGGATGTATTATGCCCCTCAAATACCATGTTCTTTGATGCAATCTTGTGGGGGCAGACATATTAGTGTTGATTAGGTTGGACTCCTTTGAGTGTTTCCGTGGAGATGTGACTCAATCAACTGTGGGTGAGACCTTTGATTGGATAATTTCCATGGAGGTGTTACCCCACACATTCAGGGTGGGTCTTATATGAATCATTGGAATCCTATAAAATAGTTCACAGACAAAAGGAGGTGCTGCAGCCAAGAGAGACATTTTGGAGATGGCCATCGAAAGTAGACTTTTGCTACTCCAGAGTTTGCCTGGGAGAAACTAAGAGAATACCTCCAGATGCCTAGAGAGAAATGTCCTGGGAGAAAGCCATTTTGAAACACAACCTGGGAACAAAGGAAGAAGACACCAGCCACGTGCCTTCCCAGACAACAGAGGTGTTCCAGAACAGCCCAGTTCATGCAGAAGGGCAGGGCCTAGTCATGGGCAGAGAGAAGACCCCCATGTGGAAAGAAGATCAACACCTTTCAGGAATTGAAATGGTAGTGTGTGTGGTGCATGGTGTTCCAGTTTGCTAATGCTGCTGGGATGCAAAACACTAGAAATGGATTGGCTTTTATAAAAAGGGTTTATTTGGTTACAAAGTTACAATCTTAAGGCCATAAAGTATCTAAGGTAATGCATCAACAATCGGTACCTTCACTGGAGGCTGGCCAATGGTGTCCGGAAAACCTCTGTTGGCTGGGAAGGCATGTGCTGACATCTGCTCCAGAGTTCTGGTTTCAAAATGGCTTTCTCCCAGGATGTTCCTCTCTAGGCTGCAGTTCCCCAAAAATGTCACTCTTAGTTGCTCTTGGGGTGTTTTTCCTCTCTTAGCTTCTCCGGAGCAAAAGTCTGCTTTCAACGGCCGTCTTCAAACTGTCTCTCATTTGCAGCTACTCTCTCAGCTCCTGTGCATTCTTCGAAGTGTCCCTCTTGGCTGTAGCAAGCTTGCTCCTTCTGTCTGAGCTTATATAGTGTTCCAGTAAACTAATCAAGGCTCATGCTGAATGGGTGGGGCCACACCTCCATGGAAATTATCCAATGAAAGATCTCGCCCTCAATTGAGTGATCACATCTCCATGGAAACATCCAATCAAAAGTCTCAAAAGTCTCTAACCCAATCAACACCAATACGTTTCCTGCCCACACAAGACTGCATCAAAGATAATGGCATTTTGGGGGACATAATACAGCCAAACCAGCACACATGGTAAGCTAGAGGGAGAATTAAATGAGATGTAGCTAGATTATGTGGTCCTTGTAGGATCCTAAAATCATTGGAAGGTCACAGCAAGATTTGAAGTGATCAGATGTTCATTCTAAGATGATTGTTCTGACTACTGTGTAGAGAATGGATTGTACAAAGGAAGAATGAAAGAGATCAGCAGTTAGAAAAGTGTTCTAGTCATGCAGTCATCAGGCAATGGTGAGTTAGACTGGAGTTTAAACAGTGAACATGGAAAGAAAAGGATGGATAAATAAATTTGGTGCAGGAGGTGGAGTCAATAGAGTGATTAGATGTGGGGGATGATGGAAGGCGAGACAACAAATGGCCAGGTCACAGGGTGCTGGGGCCATTAATTAATCTGTGGAAGAAGGTAGAGGGATTGGGTTTGAGAACAAGATCATGAGTTAAAAAATGATGCTTCTTGAAGGAGATGAGAAGGACAAAAGCACTCCATGAATGACAGAAAGAAATGGTATGAAAAGACATGAAGACAATCCATAAATATGTCTGCCAGCATAGAGTGAACATAGAGAAGAACTCTATTGAAATGGAGTAAAGTGGAAGACGGTGTCAAAGGAAAGGCAAATATATATAAATTTAACCTGTCGTGCCTAAGGAGAGATGGTATTGAAGCCACTGCTTATAGGTTAGATTAAAGGTTTTCCTGGTAGCTTTGCCCAGGACGGATCTTATAGACAGAGGCAGGAGGAAGACATCTCCTATCTAATTTGACACCCTTAAGAGAGTCAATAGTGATAAAAAATAAATAGGGCAAAACCCTACCCTTGGTTATGCAGTCCAACCAAAATATGAGGATGGGGAAGGGGGTTGTAAGCAGCAGGAGAGAAGATTCCATATATCATAAATCCTACAGTAGCTGGTCTGAAAATAACAACAATAATTATAACAACAAATACAATTACCATTATTGTGCCCCTTAATATGTGCTCATTAAACACTTGACATATATGATCTCATTTAATTTGTGCAATCACCTTATGAAATAGGTATTATTATTATGTTTAATTTTCCATTTGCAGTTGAGGAAACAGACCTCAGATGCATTAGTTAACTTTCTAAGTATCAAGCAACTAAGAAGTGGCAGAGGCAACATACAGGCCTAGATTTGATTAACTCTGAAATCCTTTTTTTTTTTTCTAACCACTGGTCACACCAAATAATTCCTGGCCTAGAAAAACCTAAGGAGGCCCAAGGTTTATATCTATTCCAGGAAGAATCTAGAAATGGCTCTCTATGAGCCCTGTCTATTCCAAATATCCGGACCTACCTAGGTCCCACTGCGATGGATAAGCTGCTTAGGAGAAAGGCTGGGTAGGATGACTGGACAAAGGCACAGGTAAGAAATTGAATCTTCCCCCTTCCTGCCCCCCCCACACACCTATTGCCACAATCTCTGGATTGAAATCCATGCCCTACTTCGTGTTTTGATTTCTTTTTCTGAATCTCTAAGGTAGGAAAGATTTCTTTGTCCAACCAAACCTCCCCGCTTGCCCAGTGTTAGTGCTGGGATTTGAAAGGAAGTCTGGTAGATGGCCAGTGGCCAGGTACTTCCCCACATACCACACAGCCCTTTGTGAGACTAGAGGTTGGGAATCATTGTAGAAGATGAGGATGGAGACTTCAGGATTAGTTGGAACAGCCAGGAGACAGTGGCTTCCATGGAGAGTTGTGACTGTAAACTAAAGTCTAGAACTTAAATTGTATTCCACTGGCCACAGTTAGCAAATGACCTCAGCTACTTTTTTCCCTACGGAAATTTAGCCTATGGTATATGTCGCAGGAATTTTGCAAGAATGTTGAGAATTACTGTTTTTGGTCTCAGCTATTTTAATTGTTAAACACTATGGACCAAAGTATAGAATAATTTTGGGGAGAAAATGGGTTTTCCCATTTAATTCAATTTAACATTGTGTCTTAATAAATCTTGAGTTTCAAACCAATTCCACTCATTGTGGATTCAAGTTCACATGTCTTCGCAACACACAGCTTCCTGCCACTACGGAAAAAGGGCTTTAGAAGACTTACAAGGCTTCATAGACTTCAAATAACTCTTATGAAACAACATGTTCACATATTAAGTGTAAATGAGTCAGAAACATAAGGATTACATTTCCCTTAAAATACACAGGGGTTTGAAAATGAAGGGAAAAATGCTGAGGGCAAAACGTGTTTTGGATTTTGGCAAACCCAAACATTTGAAAAAAAAAATGGTTTGATGTTTGATGAACCCTAAACAGAGCAGAGTTTGCTCATCTCTCATTGTAAGGAAGACAAATAGACCATTTTTTTGTTAACACAGAATACCACTGGAACTGTCTGTGGACTCCTCACTACTGTAGAATTTGACTGATTCTCATTCAACTAATCCACAGAATTCCTTACTCACATGATGGTTGGTGGTCTCCCCCACACAAGTTCTCAGCGTAGACATAATAAGAGAATACTGGGGAAGACGTCTGGGATTACTAAGACTTCATTAGTCTTATAAAATGCACTTCAGGGCATAACCACTGTACAATAAAAGATTAACATAAATCATTAAAATGGTACCATGCCTTGTCAAGATAAATAAGAGGAGTGTGTTTTATGAGGCATTGTCCTTATTTTAAACAATTGGTTTGTTCATTTGCTGAATTGCAAAACTTAACAATCAGATTTTCAGTGGTGTGAATTAAAGCAGTGAGATCCCTCCATTCATAGATTTCCCATTGAAACTCTTGATTTCCATTGAAGTTTCTAAAGTTGAAAAGATGGGAATAGGGTCTGGCTGATGCTTTAGGGGCCATGGCAGTAGGAGGAGGTGAACAAAGAGGGAAATACTTTTCATCTCTCTCCTTCATACCTCTCTCTCTCTCTCTCTCTTTTGGTTACAGTGCTTTCCATGGATCTATATGGGATCAGAATTGGAAACGTAAATGTCATTTTTGCCCTTTCAGTTGTGTAAAAACAGTGGCTCTCTCATTAGGACTGTTCCCTCTGACTTACTGGGGTTGGTGTTTGATTTGAACTGAAATCACTTTATCCTTGTAATGTTCTGGTCATTGGAATTGCAACCACAAGCTACCCACTTTTCAAGACTCTTTTATAAATGTGCACCAAGAAATGTTTCCAAGAAAGGTTGCTAAAGACACCAAAGATTGGGTGAGTACTCCGAGCTATATCTTAAGCTAAGCTCATGGCACATGCTAGCCCACAGGAAGTTCTGTGAGGGAGGCAGTATTATCTCCGTTTTGCAGATGAGGAAATGGAGGTACAACAGAAGAAGTCATTGGGGCAGAGTTGATGCTTGAACCATCCATTCATTCGATAAGCATTCATTAAACAATTAATTTGTGTCAGGCATTGTTTCAAATGTCAGGGATGTAATGTATCTGATATATCTCCCATCCTCACAGAACTTACATTCTAGATGTAGAGCCTCATTCTTGACCACTGCACTCATTCTTCCTCATTTTAAGTATAGAGGGACAGTAATAAGAACTTTATATTGATTTCTCTTGAATTTAGTTCATACAAGAATGCTTGACTATAGGAACAAGGCTGCCTGTGGAATATTGTTCTTTCCACAAAATCAATAGTTCTTGCCAAAGCAGAAAAGAAAATCCCTATGTGATAGGTTATCCTTCTCCATTTGCAAATTTGAATACTCTAAATTTGAAATCTTCCTAAATACACTATTATGGTCCTGGACCTTGAGTTTTAAAGAACTACTTTGGAAGATATTTTCTCTTATCTTATATGTCCAGTTGAAAAAGATCTTTGCTTTATATCACTGTTAGCACATTCTTGCTGGCATCTTTTGACTTCTCAAACTGCTTTGAAATTGATTTGAGGGTTATTTGTTGGTGAAAATTGTATTTTTTTAACCCAGAAAGCTTTGAGTTGAAAAACTTGAGCTGTTAGTTTTTATTTTTCCAGGGTATACTAATTTTTGAATAGAAAAAAATAGACCAATCTTCTCAATGTATAAACTAGGAAACAGAGGCCCCGAGATTTGAAATATACATGTCCTCATCAAGGCCGATCTGGTCTAAATCGCATATGAAGAATCAATACTAATCTTTTTAGACTAGATCTTACTGATTACCTACATGACTGCTGTAATTACTCTTGCCCTTAAGAGTTGTTTAATATAATCTAGGAACTCCATACCATGATTGTGGGAAGTTGAGCATCTTTCTCAAGATTTCTGCACATTTCCAAGGGCTCACATTCCAATGCCCACCTCTAGCTCCAAATTCTTGCTGCTTACCACATTAGTTCTGTTTGTGGATGGTCACGTCATCGCTCACATTAGGCCCCTGTTCCATTGTTCACTGACCACACTTGGAACTCAGCACTTTTACTTAATTCCCAGCAAACAACAAACAAACAACAAACCATTCATACAAGGCCTTTATGTATTTATCATACTTCACTAAAGTTTTGGTAAGATGGAGGGGATTTAATATCACAACATCTTTACACTGGATATCAGGTATCCCTAATTTTGAACTGATCCTTGTCCCTTTTGACAAGTAAGCCTCAGTCTCCAGCCACGTCCCCCCATCTTTTCTCCTCCTCCTCCTCTCTCTTTGTCCTCCTCTGCTGCTTTTTCTGTGCCCTTCCTTTCAGGAACAAACCTCAAGTTAGTCCTCTATGTTCCTTTTTTAAAAATTGAGATAATCATTCACACACAATGACCCCAAAAATAAACCCCATACCCATTAGCAGTTCTCTCCATTCCCCTTTCCTTCAGAGGTAACCACTAATCTACTTTCTGTCCCTATGGATTTGCCTATTCTGAACATTTCATATAAATGGAATCAGACAAATGTGGCCTTTGGATCTGGTGTCTTTCCCTTAGCATAATGATTTTGAAGTTCATCTATATTGTAGCGTGTATCAGTATATATTCTATTTTACGGCTGAATAATACATTGCATAGATATATACCACATTGTGTTTATCCATTCATTTTTGATGGAATTAGGTTATTTCCATTTTTTTCTATTATGAATAATGCTTCCATGAACATTCATGTACAAGTTTTCGTATGAACATTTGTTTTCAATTGTCTTGGATCTATACTCAGGAGCGGAATTGCTGGGTCATATGGCAATGCTAAGTTTAATTTTTTGAGGAATTTTTAAACTGTTTTCCATAGTAGCTGCACCGTTTTACTTTTCCACCAGCAATGCATGAGGGTTCCAAAATCTCCACATCCTTGCCAATCTTACTAGGTTGTGAAATGTTACCATTGTGGTTTTTATTTGCATTTTTCTGGTGACTAATGAAGTTCAGCATCTTTTCATGTATTTATTGGCCATTGTATATCTTCTTTGGAGAAATGCCAATTTTAATACTTTGCCCATCTTTAATTGGGCTATTTGTCTTTTTATTGCCTAGTTTTAATAGTTCTTTATATGTTCCGAATACTTGATCTTTATCTGATATATAATTTGCAAATGTTTTCTCCCTTTTAGTGAGTTGTCTTTTCACTTTCTTGACAGTATACTTTGTAGCTCCAAAGTTTTTAATTTTGGTCAAGTCCAGCTTACCCATTTTTAATTTGGTTGCTTGTGTTTTGGTGTCATATGTAAAAAAACTATTGCCTAATCTAAATTTATGAAGATTTATACCTATATTTTTCCTAAGAGTTTCATAGTTTTAGTTCTTACATTTAGGTTATTAATCCATTTTGAGTTAATTTTTGTAGATAGTGAGGTAGGGGTCCAACTTCATTCTTTTGCATGTCCAGTTGTCCCAGCCCCATTTGTTAAAAAGACAACTTTTTCCCCATTGAATTCTTCTGGCATTGTTAATCAAAGTCAAATGGCCATAAATGTATGGGTTTATCTCTATGTGCTTAAGAAGAGTCATCTACCAATCTCCAGCCCTCACCTTCAAATCAGATGTGGGAATTCCTTTGTACATCCAAGGATTTAGCTGAAGCATGAAAATACTGCCCACAAACATGTCTTTGATTAAGATATTAGACAAAAATTAACCTCCAACATATTGGAGTGGGGAGTGGAGAGGAAATATAGGAATAGTTACGTAAAAATGAACAATATGATATAGTAGCTATATGGAAACAACAGCCATACTACTTGAGTGATTTGAGATAATAACTTAAACTCTTTGAGCCTCAGTTTTACCTTCTGTAGTATATATATATATATATATATATATATATATATATCATAGTGTTTCCATGTGGGAATTCCTTCCCGGAATTTCTCAAGAAAGGTATATTTTCCTGAATCTTGAATCCCAAGAAAATTCAGTTGACAAATTAAAAAATCAGGAAAATCTATTATAATTCTCCCACAAGCATTAAAGCTTAATAATCAATATAGAGATGTTACAAGTTCTAAGATACCCCTTGATGTCACACTGAAGGTAAGAGCAAGAACTACAGACACTGAGTAAAAGTTAAGGCAACATTTCCAGAACCAGGACAGGACTACAAAGGAGAGAAGCAGTTGTAACTTAATCCCCTCAGTTCGCTATAGCATATATGGCTACCTAACACTTGAAATGTTGCTAGTCTGAATTAAGATGTGATCTAAGTATAAATACATACCGGACTTTGAAGACTTAGAGGGAAAGAAGAAAAAAAATCATTAATAATTTCTTATATTGGTTGCATGTTGAAATGATGGTATTTTGGACATACTGAGTTAAATAAAATATATTATTCAAATTAATTTTGCATGGTTCTTTTTATTATGTTATTGTGTCTCCTAGGAAGTTTTTAAGTTATATAGGTGGCTGGCATTTGTGGCTTGTAATTGTTGCCATGTGTGGTCAGCAGAATTCTAAGACAGCCCCCAAGTTTCCTGGCCCCTGGTGTTATTCAACCAAACACCGATATAGGATATAGGTATTGTTTTGAAGGTGTTTTGCAGATGTAATGAAGGTTCCAACTCAGTTGACTTTAAGATGTGGAGAATATCCAAAGGGCCTGACCTAATCTCATGAGCCCCTTACAAGCATAGTTTTCTCTGGATGGTGGCAAAAGAGGAAGTTAGACAGATGCCCTCTAGCTGGGCTGAAAGAAAGCAAATATCCATGCTGTAAACTGCTTAACATTATCCAATGATTTTTTCTGTCCTATTCCAGTTTCTTAATATTCACCTTAGGCTGTATTTCTTTGTAAATATTACTAAAATATCAAAAGACATTACTAAAATATTAAATACTACTTTCCCTTGGTGAATACTACTAAAATACAGAATAGCTTATGATTTGGGGAATTCCCAAGAATTCCTGGGAATTCTGATTTCTTGTTTCTCATTTCCAAAGATTAATATCTTTTGGGAATTTGGAAACACTGTTTAGTGTTGTGATAAGGAATAAATAAGCTAATGTATGCAAAGGCCTCTGCCCAGTGTTTGAAGCATGGAGAGCGCCCAGTCGACATTGGTCATTATCAGTCTCTAGTCTTAGACACATACCAAACAGAAACATCAAATCACCTAGCAGCATTTAGGGATTTTGAATTTTAGTCTAAATTTATAAACTATGATGAGAGGAGAGGGAGGGAATTTTAAGCAGTTAGTTAAGAAGAAATCAAAAGGGATTAATCTTGAAGATAGAACAGTGACCCAGTTTTTTTGATTTGTGGAGAATTTGATTTTTTAAAGAATTCATTGAAAGGAGTCATCATTATAAGTAGTACAGGCACCTGCTGGGGCTCAAGGAAAGATAGATAATAATGAAGCAGATGGTAACTTTCACCCCAAAACCCGTATTTATCTTTTTTCATTATAAAGGAGTTCAAGTTGAGTTTAAACAATATGATCTGATTTGATTTGCTTGTTGCTAACAGAAAGTACTTTACAGTGCCTAATGAGTGACAATCTTTATATTTCAACATAGAAGCAATTTATGCCCTCTTCTTTTACTTGCTGGGAACAGGGTTTTGTGTTGCAATTAAGGTTGAGGGAACAGAACAAAGAGATCAAATGAGTTGCTTTTCAGTGTCTAAACTTTCTTCAATTCTGCTGCTTGGAATATCTTTCTTTCTCCCATTCATCCGGCCATGGTGTCCTCTCAAATTTGCCCAAACCTCAAGTTACCCTGGAAAAGTATCCTTGGCTAGTCCCACTTGCTTTGTCAGTTTCCATTCAGCCCACTGGAACTTTCTCCACCAGTGGTGTGTTTTCACTTGGAATAGGCATCTTTGAGATTTTGAGTGCTGTTTGGTTTGTGGGTGCTATTCCATCCCTCATTAGAGCATGAGGTCCTTGTGGGCAGAACAGCAGGTCATTTTTTGTTTGTTTATTTCTTTACTTTTAATCCATAGAGTTCTACACACAGTTGGCATTTAATTGGAGGGTGTCTGGTAACTATAAATGTGTCCCAAATAAGAGTTAGTACACTTAGAATACATGGTGAGATGATTATTTTCTATAACAAGTAGGGAACCTTATTTTTCCATTAGGTGAAAATTCTCACTCAGTATGAAGCCCCCACTTTGCTGTGTGTTTTTAAGTGAGATGTTTTTTCTTGGTATGTCATTAAATCTTGCTGTTCTCAGACTCTCAAGCTATCCCATTACCCATTATATTCCTAATACAAATGAAAGCTTGATGAGAACATAAATTGGTAAATTGGAGATATTCCAACATATCCCAACACTTGTTTTAAGAAATAACATAATTGTCATATTTCATCAAACAAGTGATGGGGATTCAAGAATCCTGAAAAGATTTCTTTTATAACTAACTCTATTTTGGGAGCTTTGGTGTATTCCAGCTCTTGCTGAAACTGAATGAATTTGATAGAGTTTCACCATCTTAGGAGTTTTGGATTCCAGTAGTTCATTATTTCTGTCTCTGCCACTCTTGGGTACTCAATATGGATACAGTGTTCATTTTAGCAGGTGTCAGCAAATTCCACACGTGGTTTCTTCTCCCTACCCTTTACATGAACAAAAAGTATTTCCATTCACATTAATTCACTCTTGAACTTATTTTAGAAGCAGCTGGAAAAAGCCGCATTTATCTTTGTCGTTATGCAACTGGCTAAGAATTAAGGAAATCATGTGGTTAGATGATTGCTGAAAAGACCCAGCTCATTAGAGATGGCAATCCTTGAAAGGGTTGGCTTGGTTCTGATAGGGCCCCTGAAGTTTGGCTACTTCCATGAAAGGTAATCAAATTAATAACCTGTACATAGTGGCACAGGATCTCTCAGAAGGTTGTTGACTTGTGAGGTTATCATCCCTTCCCATGTAATTGTCTTTCCCAGCAAGGCCTCCGTCATGGGAGAATTCAGACTAATGGCATTATGCGGTGGCTTCTGGCAGTCTCCTTCCCCCCCCAACCTCTGCCTTTCCTTTCTCAGAAATGGTGGGCCCTTTGTCAGAGCAACAGAAGAAAATTCAGAACAGGAAAAAGCCCACAGGGTCAAATCTTTATTGCTATATTGTGGGGGTGGTCCTATGCTGAGCTGGCATAAGTAAAATATGATGCTGATGATGACTACTACTCTGGAGGAAAACCATCTGAATGCCCTTTAGTACAAAGAATTAGACATGGTCTCCAGTGAGTGGATTTTCTAGGCCTATGGTTGGTGGTAACTTCAAAGTGAGGTCTGTGCACAGAGGGAGGCCTTGAGAACTTTGAGCTCTTTGGTCTTTAGAGACCAGAGTGTTATATGACCTCAAATGTTTCTCTTGCTTGCTTTCTCTCTTTTGAGCCTGATAAATAGCTTCTAGAGGGCCAGTTCCATTAAGGAAGTTCAAGAACCAATGAATTTTCCTATTACTAAAATACTATCTTTCAACAGTAACAGCCATTTGTTTCACTAGAATAAAATGAGTCTAGAGTGAGAAGTAGCCCAAATGTAACAAAGCCCACCAAGTAAGTCTGCTTAACTTGTGTGCCATTTTCCAGATCTCTCTGTGCTGTAACGATCATTTAAAACATACAGATAATTTCTTATTCTCATAAGTGCATATATCAGAAAGCAAGGAGATTTTATTTTAACTTGATCTGACCAGATAAGACAAAGGAGTGTTTTTTGGTTTGCTGGAAGATTTTGTTTGCAATTTACTTGCTTGAGTCTTATGATGCCTAGCCTTTTTAGGCCATGAAACTTCATGTCTGACTATTTTGAAATTTAGTAACCCTTTGATACAAAGGAAATTAAAACAACAACAATGAAAACATTGTTTAATTCTATTCACAATGAAAATATCCCTAAGCCATTAAATTTGCAGGAAATGAAAAGTATTATCAACAGAATATGCTTTTCAAAAATGTATAATCCTTTAAACAGGCAAATCCTTCCTCTGGGATTAATAGTGTGGTTTGTGTCCTAGGAGCCAAATCTTATTCTCTCATTCAACCCTCAAATCCTTTCTAACAGTGCTTATATTGATTTCAGACTCAGTTTTGCTTAAAAAGCTGAGGACAGAATTTGATCTTATGTTTAGAGTTTACCTTAATAAGGATTTAAAAAATAGAGTTCCAAAAGTAAAATTCCAATGTCTCAGTGAGTGTAACAGATGTGTTTAATTTCTAGATCATGTTTTGTTTCCCCATATCTAGTTGTATTCATACCTCCCTCATCTGAAGGAACAACCTGGCAGGTTGGTACTCATCTCCAAAGACTATTGATGACTCTTGGTTTATCCTTATACCCAAGTATAGACCCTGAATACGAGCGTAGTGGATTTCCCTACTATAGCTTTTGTGTTTAGGGATCTGATCTTTTTTTTTTTAATTCAGTTTTATTAAGATATATTCACATACCATACAGTCATCCATGGTGTACAATCATCTGTTCACAGTACCATCATATAGTTGTGCATTCATCACTCCAACTATTTTTGAACATTTTCCTTACACCAGAAAGAATCAGAATAAGAATAAAAAATAAAAGTAAAAAAGAACACCCCCCCATCCCACCCTATTTTTCATTTAGTTTTTGTCCCCATTTTTCTACTCATTCACCCATCCATATACTGGATAAAGGGAGTGCAATCCACAAGGTTTTCACAATCACACTGTCACCCATGTAATCTACATTGTTATACAATTGTCTTCAAGAGTCAAGGCTACCGGGTTGGAGTTTCACAGTTTCAGGTATTTACTTCTAGCTATTCCAATACACTAAAACCTAAAAAGGGATATCTATGTAGTCCATAAGAATGTCCACCAGAGTGACCTCTCAACTCCATTTGAAATCTCTCAGCCACTGAAACTTTATTTTGTTTCATTTCGCATCCCCTTTTTATCAAGAAGATGTTCTCAATCCCATGATGCCAGGTCCCAGTTCATCCCCGGGAGTCATATCCTGCATTGCCAAGGAGATTTACACCCCTGACAGTCAGGGGCCTGGATTTTTTGAACACAATGTACATGTTAATGTATATTATACATATTTATAATCACAGAGTTGACACACTCTTTGCTATCTGGATGTAATTGGTATTCTGCACACCTATAGGAAGATGAAAATAAATGCTCATAATCATGATGACTAGGTAATGATGTCTGTAAACATAAGTTGACTTTTCAAATCATTAAAAAGTGATTACATTATGAACAGCACAGTTTTAGTGAATATGTTCTAAGATGTTAATTACTCAAAAAAATGCTCACCTGTGTATGGTACATATGATAGCGCTCTATAAAGCAGAATATTTGTCTAAGTAGAACACGTCATTCTCTACCTAGGGGAAATAATGGAATTTGCTATACCAGTCTCATAAAGTTTTGTGTGAGGAAAAAATATTAACATACACAAAAGTGCTCTGTAATTTGGGCAACATTAATTCAAGAAACCAAAACGTGGCTATGTCATGAAGGTCTAGATGGAGGAGAATTTTAGAAGGTAAGTTGACAAATGACAGTAGAGTTAACTGTATTATATGTGCAATATGCATAACAAAAACATCATTGAATGCTTATAGTGAGCCAGACATAGAGCAAAAATATTTATAGGGTTTACGTTGTTTAATTCTCAGAACGACCCTGGAAAGTACTATTTATCATTATCGTTAAATAGCCAAGGAAAATGAAGCTTAGTTAGCATGGAGAAACTTGTCTCAAGATCCCACAACTAAGTGACCAGCCTGTATTTGAAACCATGAAAGATAGACTTCAATCCTCAGGATGCTAACCAGACCTACATACCTTTTTTTTTTACCCCCGTCCTTGTCTCCTAGCAATGTGTTGTGCCCATCTCCACCCCTCTGCTCTGCCTTCAGTTTCTAACCATCACCTAATGTGCAAATCCAGTAGTGACTTCTTTGTCTCAGTCCTCCTTGAATTATACCTTCGCCCTGAAATCTAATAAAGGTAATACATATGCATGATGTTGTATTGGCAAAATGACTGCAATAATATAGAAACTGCTTCAGACTTGATGTTCACGTATTAAAGTAGAAAGCTGTTGAGGGTCAGGGTTAGTAGTTCATAATGTGTGGCCTTGGATAAATTGTTTTCCCCTAGCAATGTTTCATTTTCCTCTGTCAGATGGCAAAGATAATACTACTTGCCTCACTGGGTTGCTGAAAAAATTTAATAGGGCAATCCTTAAGAACCTGTTAGCACTGTGCTTGGCTCATAACCAGCATTCCATAATCATTATTATTATTTAATGTTGGTTTGTTAATTTATTGACTTTTCTTTATAAATATATGTATAAACTCCTCTTCCTTCTTGAAACTCTCTTTCCCCCTGATCACCATGTCTCCCTCCTTCCTAGGATATAATTTTACCCCTCTGATTGTTCTCTCTCTGTATCTTCTTCACTAGCTTCCAGTCTTCTTCCCGCCCTTTTGCACATTTTTCAAGACTTCACCTACTTGACAGTTCTGGCTTTTCCACCTCATTGACCTTGAGGTTCTTTCTCCTTGAAATTCCTTCACCATCTTTAATTCTGCCTTCTCTCTCAATACCATGTTCAGTCAAAAATTGAATTCAATTATTCTTTCCTTCAAAATGACCCCATATTTGTTAGAGTTGTATCAAATACATATTTTGGTTGAAATTTGAATGCCTGAGTATTAAAACAAATATTTGGCCATGGCCAAGACCAAGCCAAATCTCACTACTATGACTAAACCTCTAGATACAAAATAAATATGAAATTTTATCAAAATTTTAATTTTACAAAATTTTATGTTTTCAAGCTTTTACTAATTTTTTTTTTAAGTTTAACATTATAATGCAGGAGTATAATTTCTTAGCACTCTCAGTTAAATTGTTCCTAAAAGTACACAATAATAGCACATTATGATGTAAAAGACACTTCTTTCAACTGAGGTCAATGAAGAAGTAAGATAATTTTGGCTAATTCTGCTGGTTACAGGGTACAACCGATAGCAATGTTACCACCAAATTATTAAGCTTTCTTTTCCCCCTAAAACTAATTGACTGAAGTAACAACTTGAGTAGCCTTCAACTCCTGGACTTGAAAATTTGGTTGATGGTGATGATGTAAGGTCTTTGAAATAACCTCACAAAAGGCACTGTGTGCACCATTCTACTCCAAGTGCCTAGAACAGCGCCTGGTACACTTTATTTTAATTTAACAAACCCCTATACAATGTGCATTATGTGCCAGACACTATCCAAGGGCTTTATAAATATTAACTCACTGAATCCTCGAGACAACACTATGGGGTGGGTATTATAATTAACCCCATTTTACAGATGAGGAAACTGAGGGGCAATTAAGCAACTAATGCAAGATCTTAAAACTAGCAAGTAGCCCAGCTGGGATTTGAGCCCAGGCAGTCTGGTTCCAGATTCGTTGTTGCCTAGGTACTCAGTAAACGATTATTGAAGAAATGAATACTTGAAAAAGATATTTTCAGACAATTTTAAAAAGCTAATTTAAGATCTTTGCTCATTTAAATTGTTTATTTCTAGTATTTGCATGTCTATGTTGCTTCACACAATCACTTGAGGAAAAATGTGTCCTTAAAATTTGTATGTAGAAAAGTGTCAGTGGGAAAAGATAATTGGATTTCCAGACAATGCAAGCATTTTAGAATTTCCTTCTGCATTTCTTCTTCTCTTGTTTTAGGCATGCCCTAGAGTGGAATGATGAGGTGATCTTTCAAAATGGTACTATTCAAGAACTGCTGTCCTCTCAAGGCACCTCTGTATTTGGTGCTTTTTTAGCAGGTGACACACAAACTCCCTTCTCAGTAGGAAACTTTGCGGGTAGCAAATCCTGCTATATTGGTACTGCTGATCTGTAGAGTAAGAAGACATTTTTGTCAAGCAGCTCTTGTTTTAAAAAAATACATGTACTGGTTGTATTTCATCTTGTTTGCACAACTTTATTAGGTACATGGCAGTTTTAAAATCTCTTAGGTATCAAGGAATTTGTCTTTCTCTGAAGAAGACTGATCAAAGTGACTCACTATCTTTCAGCTGATTATTGGTTATTCTGTTACATTATTCTGTCCTATAATTGCTTTCTGAGCACCCAAATGAACTGTGTGAACAAAATATCTCTGCTTGGCATTTCTAACTCATTTGTGGCATCCGTGGTCATTTCATTGACGATAACAATTGTATGACAACCTTCTTTACTGATCTCTCCATTCTATAAATATTTCCTCAATAAGATTCACTGTAGTGATCACAGTTTGAGACCCTTTCAGAATCAGGTAAAGCAGAAGCCTAGTTGAATTCATCATTGCTCCTAGGTTCTGCCAAACTAAAAACAAAAAACAAAAAAACCCCACTTCTGGTTGTTTCTGCTTGTCCAAATGTATGATATATGAATATATTTAATAACATCACTATCTTTTTATGAAGAGCAGAATGTAACTCAGGAAAAAGAAAAGGCTTTTTTCAGTTATGTAGTAAATGATTTATAAAGATTAGAATTATGATAAACATAACTATGATTTTGTCTTATTTAAATTTTTATAAACAAATGGGCTAAAAAAAGATAGAACATTCTTCCTAATTTATCTAGGAAAGGCACATTCTGTTAATGTTTGTTTTAGCTATCAAACTCTATACTCTATTCTTTTTTAGTTAACTATTAGCATGTCATTTTTTACATAAATTACTATTATAATCACAATTAGTCAAGCATTTTACTCTGGCAGTCATGAATATATTTTTAAATTGCAATTGACTGATACGTTAGTATACAAAGGAAATAAAGTCATGTTTTATGCTTTAAACTTTTTATTTTGAAATACTTTCAAATTCACTGGAAAGTTACAAAAATATTACAAACCCTTTAAAGAGAAGTCCAACATATTCCTATCCCCACAGATACCCAGGTCCACCAATTTTAACATTTTGCCACATTTGCTATATCCATCAATCTATTTATGTCAATCTACCTATCCATCTGTTAATCTATTTACTGAATACTTAAGTATATGCTGTGTACATCATGCTCCTTGAACACTTAATACTGACATGTACATTGCCTAAGAACAAGGATATTTATTTATGCTTTCACCTTAAGTACTGTTATGAAACTCAAGAAATTTAACATTGATATAAAGCTTACAGTCTATACTCCAATTTTTTCATATGTCCTAATAATGTCTTTTGAACTTTCTCTCCCCTTGTGTTAGATCCCATCCTGGATCATTAATATTACCTTTAATTACCATCGTCTCCTTAGTTGCTTTTTTTTTTTTTTTTTTTAATTGTGGGAACATATATACAACATAAACTTTCCCATCTCAACCGTTTTCAAGGATGCCATTCAGTGGGAGTAATCACACTCGCCAGGTTGTGGTGCCCTCACCACCTTCCACCAGCTCCCCTTGCCCCCTGTCCCTGCACCTGGCAACCTACACTAAATTCTATCTCTGCAAACTTGCATTTTCTCTGAAATTTTCTTTGTAGTAAACATGGGGCTTAAATTAAACATTGTTAATCTGTAACAATCTCGTTTGCTTTGATACCAACTTAACTTCAGTATTATACACGAACTGTGTTCCTGTATCACTCTGTCCCCATACCATCATGTATTTCTTGCACAAATTACATATTTATATATTATGGTCCCAAATCCCTGATTTATCATTATATGCATTTGGCTTTTAGATCCTGTAGGGAGTAAAAATACCATAGTGGTATTTATATTTACCCCATCATTATCCTTATCAGAGATCTTTATTTCTTCATATGGTTTTGAGCTATTGTTTATTGCAACCTGAAGGACCCTCCTTAGCTTCTCTTGTCCAGTGGTGATGAATTCTCTTAGCTTTTGTTTACCTGGGTATATCTTCCTCTCTGTCTCATTTAAAAATTTTTTTTTTAATTTTTAATTTTTTTATTTTTAATGCATTTTTTATTGTGAACTTTAACATGTGTACATAACAGTGATAAATTTCAAAGTACAATTTAACAAGTACTTAGGGAGCAAATTTCAAAGAATATTGTTCTAGTTTGCTAATGCTGCCAGAATGCAAAACACCAGAGATGGATTGGCTTTTATAAAAGGGAGTTTATTTGGTTACATGGTTCAGTCTTAAGGCCATAAAGTGTACAAGGTAACACATCAGCAATTGGGTGCCTTCACTGGAGGATGGCCAGTGGTGTCCGGAAAACCTCTGTTAGCTGGGAAGGCACGTGGCTGGCGTCTGCTCCAAAGTTCTGGTTTCAAAATGGCTTTCTCCCAGGATGTTCCTCTCTAGGCTGCAGTTCCTCAAAAATGTCACTCTTAGTTGCACTTGGGATATTTGTCCTCTCTCAGCTTCTCTGGAGCAAGAGTCTGCTTTCAATGGCTGTCTTCAAACTGTCTCTCATCTGCAGCTCCTGTGCTTTCTTCAAAGTGTCCCTCTTGGCTGTAGCTCCTCTTCAAAACATCACTCACAGCTGCACTGAGTTCTCTCTGCCTATCAGCTCATTTATATGGATCCACTGATCAAGGCCCACCCTGGACAGGTGGGGCCACACCTCCATGTAAATATCTCATCAGAGTTATCACCTACAGTTGGGTGGGGCACATTCCATGAAAACGGTCAAAGAATTACAATCTAATTAACACTGATAGGTCTGCCCTCACAAGATTACATCAAAGATAATGGTGTTTGGGGGGCATAATACATTCAAACCAGCACATTCCACCCTCTGGACCCCAAAATGACATTATCTTTCCATATACAAAATACATTCATCCTACAACAATATCACAGAAACTTAAATCATTTCAGTAACAATAGTTAAGTACAAGATCCCATCAAAATCAAATATAGGCGTGGTCTGTCCTAAGGCATAATTCTCCTTTAGCTGTGGATCTGTGAATTTAGAACAAGTTATGTGCTTCCAATACACAAAGGAGGGACATTCATAGGATAAACATTCCCATTGCCATAAGGAGAAACTAAAAGGAAAACAGGGTTCACAGGAAAAAACAGTTCCTAAAACCCACAGGACAAACTCCATTAGATTTCAAAGTCTGAGAGTCATTAACAAAGCGAGGTTGCCTCCTTGGAGCTTGAGAGAGCGGGAGTCTAACCCTTCCTAAGGGCCTTTGTGGCAGCTCTTTCCTCTCCAAATGCTTAGGTAAGTGCTCCAACATATCCACACATTGGGGAGACCACGTGCTCAGCTCCACCCTCCTCAAACATCAGGGAAGCTCCCGGATTCCCTTCCATCTTCGGGGCACATGCTCAACCCCTTCAGAATAGTGTGGTGGGAGCCAGGCTCTCCCCAATCCCCTGGGAATGTGCTCCACCCTCTTTGGGGCTTGGGGTGGCAGAACATTTCCTTAGCATCTAGGCGGAAGGCTAACCCTCAACCTCCAGGGAAAACTCACCCTTTTCATGCATGTGGGCTGCTCTGCTCTCCCAGCCCAAGACCTCTTGACTCCAGACCTCAACCTCCATGGCTCTGTGTTTGAAAAAATTTTTCCTTCAATTTGTTCCTTGTCTGTCTCCTCCAGTCCAGACCGGCAATGGCTCTGTCTATAAAGGTCTTGCAAAAATTCTGTTGGCTTCACATGAAGCTCTCAGGGGTCCAAGCCGTCAGACAATAGGACTTTCCACAAATCCTTTCTGCTTAACTCCTCCAGTCTTGGCTTGTACTGAAATGGCGGCTGGGTTCCATGTTTGGTTACATCCTCATGTCGGGCTGTGGCTTCTGGGGTTTCACTCCCTGGAAGCCCAGAGTTTTTCAGGCCATCAATTTCTGGTTTCTTTGAAACCAAGAGTTCATTTCTCAGCTTATCTCTGTCCTCTCACATTTTACTATAAGCTGCAAGTAAAAGCCAGGGTACATCTTCCACATGTAGTCTGGAGATCTCCTCAGCTAAGTATTCCAGGTTGTCGCTTTCAAATTCTTCCTTCCATCTGACACCAGGACTCAATTTTGCCAAATTCTCTGCCATTTTAAAACAAGGATCGCCTCTCTTCCAGTTTGCAACAACACATTCATCATTTCTGTTTAAGGCCTCGTCAGAAGTATCTTTAGAGTCCATATTTCCACAAACAGTCTCTTCAAAGCAGTTTAGGCCTTTTCTATCAAGCTCCTCACAATTCTTCCAGAATCTTCCCCTTATCCATTTAAAAAGCCGTTCCAACATTTTGGTATTGCAAACTCAGCAGCAAAAGCACCCCACTCCTGGTACCAAAATCTGTTCTAGTTTGCTAATGCTGCCAGAATGCAAAACACCAGAAATGGATTGGCTTTTTAAAAAGGGTTTTTTTAGGTTACACAGTTACAGTCTTAAGGCCATAAAGTGTCCATCAGCAATCGGGTACCTTCACTGGCGGATGGCCAGTGGTGTCTGGAAAACCTGTGTTAGCTGGGAAGGCACTGCTCCAAAGCTGGTTGGCATCTGCTCCAAAGTTGTGGTTTCAATATGGCTTTCTCCCAAGATGTTCCTCTCTAAGGCTGCAGTTCCTCAAAAATGTCACTCTTAGTTGCGCTTGGGGTATTTGTCCTCTCTTAGCTTCTCTGGAGCAAGAGTCTGCTTTCAATGGCTGTCTTCAAACGGTCTCTCATCTGCAGCTGCTGTGCTTTCTTCAAAGTGTCCCTCTTGGCTGTAGCAAGCTCGCTCCTTCTGTATGAGTTTATATACTGCTCCAGTAATCAGGGCCCACCCTGAATGGGTGGGGCCATGCCTCCATGGAAATTATATCATCAGAGTTATCACCTACAGTTGGGTGGGTCACATCTCCATGGAAATACTCAAAGGATTCCAATCTAATCAGCACTAAAATGTCTGCTCCACAAGATTGCATCCAAGTACATGGCTTTTTCTGGGGGACATAATACCTTCAAACCGGCACATATGTATATACCACATTTTGTTTACCCACTCATCTGTTGAAGGACATTTGGATTGTTTCCATCTCTTGGCAATTGTGAACAATGGTGCTATGAATATCAGTGTGCAAATATCTGTTCACGTCACTACTATCAGATCTTCTGGGTATATACCAAGAAGTGAAACTGCTGGATAATAGGGTAACTCTATATCTAGTTTTCTGAGAAACTGCCAGACTGCTTCCAGAGTGACTGTACCATTGTACAGTCCCACCAGCAATGAATAAGAGTCCCAATTTCTCCACATCCTCTCCAGCATTTGTAGTTTCCTGTTGGTTTAATGGCAGCCATTCTAATTGGTGTGAGATGGTATCTCATTGTGGTCTTGATTTGCATCTCTCTAATAGCTAGTGAAGATGAACATTTTTTTCACGTGTGTTTTATCCATTTGTACTTCCTCTTCGGAGAAATGTCTTTTTATATCTTTTGCCCATTTTATAATTGGGCTGTTACAACACATTAGCAAATCAAAAGGGAAAAATCAAATTGTCATTGAGTTGTAGATTTCTTTATATGTGCAAGATTATCAGTCTCTTATCAGATATATCGTTTCAAAATATTTTTCCCATTGTGTTGACTGCCTCTTCACTTTTTTGACAAATTCCTTTGAGGTACAGAAGCTTCTGATTTTGAGGAGTTCCCCTTTACCCATTTTTTCTTTCATTGCTTATGCTTTGGGTGTAAGGTCTAAGAAGCCACCTCCTAATACCAGGTTTTAGATCTGTTTCCCTAAATTGTCTTCTAGGAGCTTTACATTACTGTCTCTTATATTGAGGTCTTTGATCCACTTTGAGTTAATTTTTGTACAGGGTGTGAAGTAGGGGTCATCTTTCATTCTTTTGGATATGCATATCCAACTATCCCAGCCCCAGTTGTTGAAGAGACTATTCTATCCCAATTCAGTGGATTTTGGGGGGCCTTATCAAGAATCAGTCAACTGTAGATCTGGGGATCTATTTCCAAATTCTCAAATCAACTCCATTGATGAATATGTCTATCTTTGTGCCAATAGCATGCTGTTTTGACTACTGTGGCTTTATAGGAGGCTTCATAGTCAGGAAGTGTAAGTCCTCCCACTTTGTTTTTCTATTTTAGAATGTTTTTAGCAATTTGAGGCATCTTTCCCTTCCAAATAAATTTGATAACTAGCTTTTCCAAGTCTGCAAAGTAGGGTGTTGGAATTTTGATTGGAATTGCACTGAATCTGTAGATAATTTGGGGTAGGATTGACATCTTAACAATATTTAGCCTTCCTATCCATGAAAATGGAATATCTTTCCATCTCTTTAGGTCCTCTTTTATTTCTTTTACTAAAGTTATGTAATTTTCTTTGTACAGTTCTTTTACATCCTTAGTTAAGTTTATTCTTTGACTTTTTTAGTTGCTATAGTGAATGGAATCTTTTTCTTGAGGTCATTTCTAGGGTATAAGAACATTACTGACTTATGTGGAGTAATCTTGTATCCTGCCTCTTTGCTGAATTTGTTTATTAGCTCAAGTAGCTGTGTTGATGATTTCTCAGGGTTTTCCAAATATAAGATCATATCATCTGCAAATAATGACAATTTTACTTCTTCCTTTTCAATTTGGATGCCTTTTATTTCTTTCTCTTGCTGGATTGCTCTGGCTAGAACTTCTAGCACAATATTGAATAACAGTGGTGACAGCAGGCATCCTTGTCTCATTGTTAATCTTAGAGGGAAGACTTCCAGTCGCTCACCATTGAGCACTATGCTGCCTGTGGGTTTTTCAAATATGCCCTTTACCATACTGAGGAAGTTTCCTTCAATTCCTACCTTTTGAAGTGTTTTTATCAAAAAAGGATGTTGATTTTTTTTCAAATGCTTTTTCAGCATCTATTTAGATGATCATTTGATTTTTCTCTTTTGATTTGCTAATGTGTTGTATTACATTGATTGATTTTCTTATGTTGAACCACCTTGCATGCCTGGGATGAACCCTATTTGGTCATGGTGTGTGATTTTTTTAGTGTCTTTGGAGTTGATTTGCAAGTATTTTGTTGAGGATTTTTGCATACATGTTCATTAGGGAGATTGGCCTGCAGTTTTCCTTTCTTGTATGATTTTTATCTGGTTATGGTATTTGAGTCATGTTGGCTTCATAAAATGAGTTAGGTAGAATTCCATTTTCTTCAAGTTTTTGAAAGAGTTGCAGCAGGAATGGTGTCAGTTCTTTTTGGAAAGTTTGGTAGAATTCCCCTGTGAAGCCATCTGGCCCTGAGCTTTTATTTGTAGGAAGCTTTTTGATGACTGACTGGATCTCTTTACTTGTGATTGGTTTGTTGAGGTCTTCTATTTCTTCTCTGGTCAGTCTAGGTTGTTCATGTGTTTCCAGGAAATTATCCATTTCCTCCAAATTATCTGGTTTGTTGGCATCTAGTTGTTCATAGTATCCACTTATGGTTTTTTTTTTTTTAATTTCTTTGGGATCTGCAGTAATGTACCCCCTCTCATTTATTATTTTGTTTATTTGAGTCTGCTCTCCTTTTGACTTTGTCAGTCTAGCTAAGGGTTTGTCCATCTTGTTGATCTTCATAAAGAACCAACTTTTGGTTTTACCTATTCTCTCTACTGTTTTTTGGTTCTCCATATCATTTATTTTTACTTTAATCCTTGTTATTTCTTTTCTTCTACTTGCTTTAGGAGTAGTTTGTTCTTCATTGTCTAGATTCTTCAGTTGTTCCATTGGTTCTTTGATTTTAGCTCTTTCTTCCTTTTTGATGTATGCATTTAGAGCTATAAATTTCCCTCTCAATACCTCCTTTGCTGCATCCCATAAGTTTTGATATATTGTGTTCTCATTTTCATTCATCTCTAGGTATTTAGCAATTTCTCTTGCAATTTCTTCTTTGGCCCACTGATTGTTTAGGACTATGCTGTTTAACCTCCGAATATTTGTGAATGTTCTAGATCTTTTATGGTTATTGACTTCTAGTTGCATTCCATTGTGGTCAGAAAATGTGCTTTGAAAAATTTCAGTCTTTTTAAATTTATTGAGGCTAATTTTGTGCTCCAGCATATGATCTATCCTGGAGAAATTTCCATGAGCACTAGAGATGAACATGTATCCTGGTAATTCAGGATGTAATGCTCTATATATGTCTGTTAAGTCTAATTCATTTATTACTTTGTTTAAGTTCTCAATTTCCTTATTGGTCCTCTGTCTGGTTCATCTATCTATAGGAGAGTAGTGTATTGAAGTCACCCATGATTATTGTGGAAACATCTATTGCTTCCTTCAGTTTTGCCAACATTTGTCTCATGTACATTGGAGCACCTTGATTAGGTGCATAAACTTTTATGATTGTTATTTTTACTTAGTGAATTATACCTTTTATTAGTATATAGTGTCCTTCTTTGTCTCTTATGACATCCTTGCATTTAAATTCTATTTTATCTATATTAGTATCACTTCCTCTGCTTTCCTTTGGCTGTAGCTTGCATGGAATATTTTTTTCCATCCTTTCACTTTCAATCTCTTTGTGCTACTGGGTCTAAGATGAGTCTCTTGTAAAGGGCATACTGATGGTTCCTATTTTTTTTTTTAATCCATTCTACCAGTCTATATCTTTTAATTGGGGTGTTTAATCCATTCACATTCAATATTAATACTGTGAAGGCAGTTCTTGAACCAGCCATCTTATCCTTTGGTTTTTATTCATCAGATCTATTCCCCCTCCTCTTTATTTCCTTTAAGTTACCCTTATTAATACTCTAGTTCTATGCCCTTCTTCAGGCCTCTTTCTCCTGTCTTTTTTTCTCAGCTAGGAGAACTCCCTTTAGTATTTCTTGCAGGGCAGGTCTCTCTCTTTTTTTAAAATTCCATTTTATTGAGATATATTCACATAACATACAATCATCCATGTATACAATCAACTGTTCACAGTACCATCATATAGTTGTGCATTCATCATCCCAATCTATTTTTGAACATTTTCCTTACACCAGAAATAATCAGAATAAGAATAAAAAATAAAAGTAAAAGAGAACACTCACATCACCCCCCCATCCTACCCTATTTTTCATTTAGTTTTTGTCCCCATTTTTCTACCCATCCATCCATACACTGGATAAAGGGAGTGTGATCCACAGGGTTTTCATGATCACACTGTCACCCCTTGTAAGCTACACTGTCTTCAAGAGTCAAGGCTACTGGGTTGGAGTTTGGTAGTTTCAGGTATTTACTTCTAGCTATTCCAATACATTAAAACCTAAAAAGTGTTATCTATATAGTGTGTAACAATGTCCACCAAAGTGACCTCTTGACTCCATTTGAAATCTCTCAGCCACTGAAACTTTATTTCATTTCATTTCATTTCACCTCCCCCTTTCAGTCAAGAAGATGTTCTCAATCCCACAGTGGCAGGTCCAGATTCATCCCTGGGAATCATAACTAGGTCAGGTCTCTTTTTAATAAATTCTCTCAGCATTTGTTTGTCTGTGAAAATTTAAAGCTTTCCCTCAATTTTGGAGGGCAGCTTTGCTGGATAAAGAATTCTTGGCTGGTAATTTTTCTCTTTCAGAATTTTAAATATGTCATACCATTGCTTTCTCACCTCCATGGTGCCTGCTGAGTAGTCAGTGCTTAATCTTAGGCTGTTTCTCTTGTATGTGGTGAATTGCTTCTCCCTTGCTGCTTTCACAACTTTCTCCTTCTCTTCAGCATTTAACAATCTGCTTAGAATATGTCTTAGAGTGGGTTTATTTGGATTTATTCTATTTGGAGTTCATTGGGCATCCTTGATTTGCATATTATGCTTTTTAGAAGGGTTGGGAAGTTTTCCCCCAACAATGTCTTCA
Source organism: Choloepus didactylus (assembly GCF_015220235.1). Lineage (NCBI taxonomy): Eukaryota > Metazoa > Chordata > Mammalia > Pilosa > Megalonychidae > Choloepus > Choloepus didactylus. Next base: position 59,053,071 of record NC_051310.1, on the reverse strand, counting down.
AATACTCTTCCTAGTTCTTTACTCTTCTCTTTACCTTTTGGAACACCAATGATTCTTATATTTGTGCACTTCATGTCCATCATTTCCCTGAGATCCATTTCAAATTTTTTGATTTTTTTCACCATTCATTCTTTTGTGTTTTCACATTCCATCATCCTGTCTTTGAGTTCACTAATTCATTCCTCTACCTCTTCAAATCTGCTGTTATGTGTCTCAAGAATATTTTTATTTGATCAACTGTATCTTTTATTTCTGTAAGATCCACTATTTTTAAATTTACTCTTGCAAATTCTTCTTTATGCTCTTCTAGGGTCTTCTTCATTTCCTTTATATCCTGAGCCATGACACTGATGTTTGTGTGTACTTTGATTAATTGCTCCAAGTTCTGTGTCTCCTCTGGCTATTTCATTTGGACATTTGGGTTATCCATATCTTCTGGTTTCTTCATATGCTTTATAATTTTCTGTTGTTTTTGGCCTCTTGTCATTTGCTATCTTGATAGGGTTCTTTTAGGATATTCAGGATTATTTAAATATTTATCTATAATTTGGCAGAGCTACAGCTTGGTGGAGTACACTTTCCCTGACCTACCAGCAAGCCAGTTCTCTTCCAACTTCATCCATGCACTGAGTGGGGCTCCAAAACACATGGAAGTCCAGTCAGTGCACTAATTTTCCATGTGCACTGGGGACTGCCAGCCCTTTGGGTGGGGGTTGTCCTGTGAAATTTGGCAGGCAGTCCACTCCAGGACATAGTGGTCCTGGCCATTCCTGGGGCTGCAGGTGGAGTACCCTGGGGCTGCAGAGCTGTGCATCTCACCTTCCAGCTCAAATACCCCACAGTCCCTGTCTACCATGCACCCACGAGTCCCTGGAATTGAGGGAGGCCTCCAGGCACTTCCATGTGGCACCCCTGTCTCCAGTCTGTGCACACCACAGGCTTCTGTGGAGGAAGAGTGGATGCCATCATAAGCCTGCTGAATCCCTCAAGGAAACTCAGCCATGAGGCTATAAAAGGTCGTCTCCTCAGCCAACTGCAAAGATGGCTGCATTGGGCATGGAAAGCTGCCTCCTTCCATGTTCATCTGTCTTGTCCAACCACCAGTCCCTGGCACAGGGGTTCTTGGCTGTGGGTCTGCAAAGGGTTATCACTGAGCCAAGTGTTGAAGAGGGTTCCCTGGGCATGGAAGGCTGCCCACTTCCAGCTGCTCCCCTCCTTTCTCATCTGCTGGCTCTAACCTCCTGTTCTCCAGCAGTGTTCTGGGCAGAACACTCACTTGTTTTAAATGCGGTCTCTCAGTTTCTCCAAGTACACACTCATTATGGTTACAGAAGTCCCTACCCAGTTGGTGGAACCCTGGAACTGCTGTTCTGGAGTGCTTTCTCTACTTTATCTAGTGTTTTACATGGAGGAGAATTTTGCTCTGTCTCTCCTAATCTGCCGTCTTCCCAGAAGCCCCTCTGTCTCATTTTTGAAAGACAGTTTTACTGGATATAGAATTCTTTGTTGGCAGTTTTTTACTTTTAATACTTTAAATATGTCAACCTACTGCTTTCTTGCCTATATGATTTCTGCAAGGAAATTGGCACTTAATCTAATTGAAGGTCCCTTGTACATGACACAGTGCTTCTCTCTTGTGGCTTTCAGATTTCTTTCTTTATCTTTGGCATTGGACAGTTTGGTTATATGTTGTAGCATGGGTCTCTTTTGGTTTATCTGAAGTTCATTGAGCATCTTGGATGTGTATATTCATTTCTTTCATTCAATTTGGAAAACATTCAGCCATTATTTCCTTAATATTCTTTCAGCCCCTTTCTCTCTTTTCCTTCTAGGATCCCCACAATGCATATATTGATACATTTAATAGGGTCCCACAGGCTTCTCAGGATATGTTCTCTTTTCTTCATTCTTTCTTCTTTCTGCTCCTCAGAATGATGATTTCAATTTTCTTATCTTCAAGTTCATGGATTCTTTTTCTGCTAGCTCTTATCTGCTGTTGAACCCTGTGCTAGTTTTGCGACCTATGATATGGTCTATCTTGAATAATGAACCATGTGTACTTGAGAAGAATGTGCATTCTTTCGCTGTGGGATGAAGTGCTCTACATATGTCTGTAATTTCTAGCTGCTTTAGAGTCTCATTCAAGTCTTCTCTTCCCTTACTGATCTTCTGTCTAGATGTTCTGTCCATTATTGAAAGTGATATATGAAAGTCTCCTACTATTAATGTAGAACTGCCAATTTCTTCCTTCAAATCTGTCAGTATTTACTTAATATATTTTGGGACTCTGCTGTTAGATGCATATATATTCATAATTTTTATATTTTCTTGTTGAATTGACCCCTTTATCAGTATATAATGACCATCGTTATCCCTCATAGCCATTTTTAACTCAATGATATTTCATCTGATATAAGTAGAGCTAACTCAAACTCTCTTTTGGTTACTACTTGCATCACAAAATTTTTCATCTTTTTCTTTCAACCTACTTATATCTTTGAATTTCAGGTGCATCTCTTGTAAATAGCATATAGCTGGTCATGCTTTTTTATCCATTTTGCCAATCTCTGTCTTTTGACTGGAGAGTTTAATCCCTTTAGAGTTAAAGTAACTACTGATAATGCTAGACTTTCTTTTGCTATTTTAATATTTAGTCTTTGTAAGTCTTATACCCTGTTGTCTCTGAATTCGTCAGTTATAATTATTTTACTTTATTGTATTCTATCATTTGAGTTCCTTCTCATTTCCTTCTAGATATATTTTCCTTGCTGTTATCATGGAGTTAAAATTTAACATCTTAAATAACAGTCATTTTTTATTTTATACAATGTTGACTTCAATAGCATACGCATAGACTGTTCCTGTGTTCCCTTACCTTTTATTGCACTTGTTACAAATTACATCTTCATACATTGTATGCCCCATATCAAGACTTATCATTACCTTTATGCATTTGCATTTTAGCACCTGTAGGGAGTAAGAAGTTGTGTGACCTGTGAGACACCATCAGCATGTTGTTATATGCATTATGAAAGTCCTAGAAGGAGAATAAAGAGAGAAAGGGGCAGGACTGTTCAAAGGAATACTGGCAGAAAATTTCCCAAATTTAATGAAAGACATGAATATGGACATTCAAGAAATCCAGTGAACCCCAAACAGGATTAAGTCAAAGAGAACCATGACACATAGTAGTTAAACTGTCAAATGCCAGGGACAAGGAGAGAGTTTTGAAAGCTGCAAGAGAAAGGAAGAGTACTCTGTAATGAGATTCCCAATAAGGTTAGTGACAATTTCTCATCAGACACAATGGATGTAAGAAGGCAGTGGGATGAAATAATTAAAGTGCTGAAAGAAAACATTTGCCAACCAAGAATTTTGAATCTGGCAAGATTGTCTTTCACAAAGGAGGAAGGGATTAAGACATTTCCAGATAAACAAAAGCTGAGGGAGTTCATCACCACTAGACCTGCTCTACAAGCAATACTAAAAGAAGTTCTTCAGAATGAAAGAAAAGGACACCAAACCATGGTTCAAAGCAGCATAAAGAAATAAAGACCTCGGGTAAAGGTAACCATATGGGTAATTATAAATGGAAGTAATATTGAATTGTAGTTTTTGGTATGTAACTCCACTTTTTCTAAAATACAAATGCATAAAAATGCTTAATCTATGGTTTTGGACATACATATATAAATATATAATCTACAACACATACAACAAAAAGTTGGATGCACAGAGGGGTATAAGAACTATGTGCTGTTTATAAGAGGCTCACCTGAAATTCAAAGACATCAGTAGGTTGAATGTGAAGGGATAGAAGAAAAAGATATCATGTAAATTGTTATCAAAAGAGAGCTGGGAGTAGGTATACTAATATCAGATGAAATAGACTTTGAGTCAAACACTGTTACAAAGGACAAAGATAACTATATACTGATGGAAATAAAAATTATAAGCTTAGAAAACATGATGTAGTTTAGAGGCTTAGAAAAGGGCCTCTGAAGTTAAACAGGCATAAAAATTTGTCCCACATTTATAAGCTGTTTGGACTTACCAAGTTATTGAACATCACTCAGTTTCAGTTTACAAGTTTTTCTAAACTCCTTCCAAAATAAGAAGAGTTAAACTTAAAAAGAATGACTTAATTTGGTTACATTCACAAGATAAACCAAGTATATGTAACTCATTTGGTATATTTTTTCTCTATTTTTTCAAATGTTCTATAATGAATCTATACCATCTTTACCATGGAAAAAACTACTCTTCTTTTAAACATGAAAAAATAAAATGGCCCTAGGATGACAACTGCAGCTAATACAGAAACAACAAAAACAACAACAAAACCCTAAATTGTTGAAGAAATTTTTGGAAATAAACTTACTTAAGTCCTAGGAAAAAGTTTCTCACATTCTTGGGAAATGCTTTTTGTTGATGGCTATTTTTTGAGAAACAAGAGTAAAAATAGCCAACACTTAGATGGTATTTATTATGTGCCGCTTTGCTAAACACTTTATATATATTTAATCCTTACATCATCTTATGTGGTAGCTACTATAATTTTCCACATTTTACAGATGAGAGAAGTAAAGCACCAATAGGTAAGGAAATTTTCCCCGGGTCTCACAGCAAATGACAGAGCCAGGATTTGAACTTAATCAGTCCGGCTCCAGAGTTCCAGTTTTCAAATGTGACACTATACTGTATCCTCATGGTGTATAGCATAGAATCAGAGCAATTATCCTCTAATCACTGTGGTTGCTCCTAGCTAGAGAAAAGATCAGCTTAATATCTAGGCAGTGCTACAGCACCCCTGCCAGGAGCCAGATACTCATTTTCTAGACCCCTGAAAATTCATCCTGGAGACAGGACTAAGTGTAGCCTCTAACTGAAGTTCTGGAAGAAGCTGAGGTGCCCTCAGGTGTGTGGTATATTTCAGAGTCAGTCTGAAAATATAGCAGGAGTCAGCCTGCCCTGAGAGTGGGCAGGCCTTATAATTTATCATCCAAACCAAAATACTCAGAGAAAGGAAACTCTGTAATAATTTTGCTGCAAACGCAAAGGTAAACTGGGACTATCCCAGGCAGTGTTAGCTGGCTGAGTCTGCTAAAACCTCCAAGGACAGAAAAATAAATATAAGTAAATTTGGTAAACTTAGGAAGCTAATTAACTGAAAGAGGATAAAGTTGGGACCAGAGCAGTATAGCTAGGGTCAGAAACCTAATGCAGTTAATGACATTTAGAAAAGAAGAGGGTGAGCATGTATGACAGAAAGACACAGACAAGATATCTAGACACACAAAGCAAGATGGAAGTCTGTGTGTGAGTGAGAATAAGGCAGGGGAACAAAAGAAGCTGAGAATGGAATTCAAAGTACCATCTGGGAGGTGAGGCTCAGATTGATCTAATATTAGATAAGTACTTCGCTGTAGGAACTCTGAAACAAATTGTGGTTATCAAAGGCTCAGGATGAACTTGAGAGAATGTGTCCAGGTTTGCCACTTCAGTATCTGTCCTGGGGCCAGGGTTGTTCCATGTATTTGTCAGACAATGTGCAGGCATCTCTTCTTAGCTAGCCGAGTCTGCTAAAGCCTCCAATGAAAGAAAAACAAATGTAAATAAATTTGGTAAATTTAGGAAGCTAAGTATCTGAAAGAGGATAAATTGGGACACTGTCAGTATCTGTGGGGACATAAAACTAATGCAGATAAACTGTTCGGAAAGAATTGGGTGAGTATATATGATAAGAAGAGACCTGAGTTTAAAATTGAAGTTGCATGTGAATCAGCAGTGCATTTCCAGATCAAATGTGACAAGAAGGTGACATCAAGCACTGGAAAGAAATCTCTCATTGCTCCAAGAGTTGCTGAGAACCTCATGAGAGCAGTACGTACCATTCTGATTTCTGCATTTTAAAAAAGATGCAAAGAATTAAAGTCCAGAAAAAATTGCAAGATAGATCATAGTGGTAGAAGTAGTATGGCCTCTCATGAAGTTTAGTGAAGAAGAGAAAGCTGAGGGCTGATTTAACTGTTTTCAAATGTTATGAAAAATAAGAATGCTCATTAGTTTGCTTCTCCTTGGTAGATTGAATAGGAGGAAATGTGCCGAACAGCAAGATAGATGTTAATAAAACTTAAGGAAGAATTTCTTGACCAACTACAGAGGCAAGGAAGTGCTGACGTCTCTGACCCTGTAATCTTTTTATGATAGGATAGAAAATCTCTAGTCTTGAGTAGTTATTATACAAGGTATTTGATGTAAGAGGTTGAGTGGAGAGAGTAGAGTGATTTGAGAGTGCGAGGGTGTCTCGAGAGATCTGGAGGTTCTAACACCGGCTGGAGGGAGAAGGAAAAGTCAAAATCAAGGGTGTGTAGAGATGAGTGCTCACACAAGGGGACCCAGCCCTCCCTTCTGAAATCTAGGTAATGACACTATCTTATGACTTCACTACTTTAGTCCCGGGTGATTCACCTGGGTGGGGTTCCTGCCTTGGGCCTTTCGCCTTGGGGAGGCAGCTGTGAGTGAAGCATCACTTCTCCCTTTTAAGCTGGGAGGAGCAGCTCTTGAGCTGTCCCGCCAAGAATTCCACACAGCTTCCTCAAGCCTTGGAGACTTTTCACTGTCTGGACAGAGACCCAAGACAGAATGTATCCTGCGGTCCTGTATGGCCCCTGCATTCTTATATTTGGAGAGGAACACCCTTACATCGCATCAGCTTCATTTAAGTTTAAGCTGATATAGCAGTTGCCTTGAAACCTTGTTTGCTGCCACAGAGCACCCCTGAGAGTTCAGCATCCAAACTCTCTCTGCCCAATGGCCACTAGACTTGAACTTCCCCATTCCAGAATCTGCAGAACTAGAGCTGCACACATGTCCCCAGCAGTGAGATGCTGGTCTCCAGAAGTGCTCATGCTATTTTCTGCTTGTAATAAACCTGGGCAAAATGTCACTGGAGATTCTCAGTTTGTTGTGGAGAGATAGGTCAGCAGAGGAGAAAAGATCCACAAACCTACCTCTTACAATGTGAATCCATGCATATTTTACACTAGTGTTTGCCATGAAATCATTAAATTTGAGTAAGAAAGGGGAACTATAGCACTAAGAGCCAACCCCTCTGCTCCCTGATGTGATTCTTAGAAGAAAGGAATCTTGCCTCCATTGCAAGTCCTAGGTATCTTGAAATCATTCACTCAGCAGACATTTATAGAGCAGCTGCTATGCTCTTACACAGGCACTGGAGATACAGTGATGAGCAAGACACAGAACATCTCAGCCTTCCTGGGGGTAGTGAGGGGAGACAGACTATAAACAAATAAGCAAATAAATAAATGAGGAAATCCAGCTGATGATAGGTGATAGCAAACAGAGAAATTGATAGAGTACTGGCTTTGGGGAATAGTTTTGCTTGAGATATTGGGGAGAGGCTCACTGAAGAGGTTAACCAGTGAATTGAATGACAAAAAGGAGCCAAGTAGGTGATGATCTAAGGAAAGGGAATTCCAGACAGAGGGAGCTACTAGTGGAAAGGCCCAAAGATGGGAATGAATTTGTGTTTTGAAACAAAGAAGAAGGAAGTCCATTTGGCTTTAGCTGAGTAAGCAAGGAGCAAAGTAGCAGAAGAAGTTGGAAAGGTCAGCAGAGTCCAGGTCTCCAAGAGGCTTGAAAGCCAAGGGGACAGTGAATTCAATATGGTCCTAAAATTAGGTTAGATCCCAGAGGTCTTCTAATTTAATCCTCCCACTTCCAAAATGAGGAAACATTGCTGGACAGGTGAATCTTGTCACTCAGCCTCAGCCAGATAACCATGGTGCCATGATTGGAAACAAGATCTTCTGACATACAGTACCCCCCACTTCCCACCACAATCTTCCTGAATGCTAAAAAAGCAGGACTCCTGAATGTTGTTAAAATACTCTTTAAAATGTGTACTCTTTGTATTGTCTTCGGACTAATATTCTACAACAACTAGAAAATCTTGGAGACAAAGTCAATTAATCTTGTAGAGTAGGTTTCTATTTTCCATAGAGAGGAATAATTTAAATTTTGCTTCTCATTAAGAATTAATTTTTTTAAGGAAAAAAAATCACTAAGAGCCTACATTCAGATGTTGTACTGTCCACGAAGGTTTTTCATAGCCAGGATGACACTTCAGACTTCTCGATTTTTGACCCATGTTGTAGATTGGCTTATGTGACCCAACAATACATGTTCTTTATCTTAATCTGCATCCTTGTAAGTGTGAACCCATTGTAAATAGGACCTCTTGAAGATGTTATTTTTGGTTAAGGTGTGGCCAACTGAATGAGGGTGGGTCTTAATCCATACTACTGGAGGCTTTATAAAGAGGAGAAACTGGAAGCCAGAAGTCAGAAAAGGCCACACAAGTAGAAGCAGAAAGTCAGTGGAAACTGGAAGAGCCAATGAAAGGAGAGGACATTGTCATGTGATGGGGAAAGAGATACAAGCCAAGAAACCCCAGGAATTGCTCACAGCCAGTACTAGAACCCCACAGACTCTGAGGGAGCCTTGCTGATATCTTGATTTTGTCTCAAAACTATGAGACAATAAATTCCTGTTGTTAAGCCAAAATCATTTTGTGGTATTTGTGATAGCAGCTCTAGCAAACTAAGACAGCCCATAGTGCTTGGGCAAGAGTTGGAAAAATGACTGGATGGGCATTATTACATAGTTTTCTACTGGGGGAGGGTCAGGGGATTGTGCATGGGTGTGAGGCAAATTTAGATGAGGGTTGGTCAATTATTAAAGCCATCAGGCAGCATGGCATAGTGACTGAGCACATGGACTGTGGCGATAGACTGAGTGGTCTGAATCCCAGCTCTGCCACTAACTAACTGTTAATTTGGGCAAATGAACTAATCTCTCTGTTCTCAGTTTCTTTACCTGTAACATAGAGTGATAGTGGTTCCCCCCTCATAGGAAATTATATTACTATCTGTAAAGCATTTAGAACAATGCTAATTATGTAAATGTTTCTAAGATTAAGACAAAGTCTTGTAGACTTTGTCTACTTCATAATAAAAGGACTGACTGTAGTCTTTTTACAGGCCAGCTATGCAGTATCTCAATGCTGAGTGCTTAGTTTGACTATTTAACATTACAGACCAAATGGAAACCCTTCATTCTAGGACTGAGTCACATTCTCACTACAAGGACATGGTACAGCTTCTACATCTAGGAGGAGTTAACATTCCACTATACACACAAACATTCAGAATCAGAAAATTGTATTGTAGGTTATATCCATACAGGACATGTGTGCAGATATACATCTTGGTTTTGCAAACAGCAATGGCATTGCCTAAGGGAGCAATAGCTTCCACATCCTCATCTGTGTTAAAAAGAATTTATTGAACAGAATATATTGATGCAGATTCATTTTGGAGTACCTGAGATCATCAATTCTGAAAGGATCTGAAGACAGTTGATTAAGCCTAAACCCATAGCAAAAGATGTACTGGTGGATATGTGGGGGCCATAAGGTCCCACAACCTCATTATGGGGTATGTACTTGGAAGATCTGAGAGAAGAGATATGAATGGACATTTGCACATTGGTGTTTATGGAGGCAGTATTCATGATTTGCAGTAGGTGGAGCTGGCCTAAGGGTACTCTGACTGAAGAACAGATTGGTGAACTGTGGTGTATGCATACAATGGAATACTGAGCAACTACAAGAAGGAGTGAAGTTGTAAGAATGGACCCTGTAGACAGCATTTTGAGTGAAGTATGCCAGAAACAAAGGCAAACACCAGAATGCCTCACTGATATGGACTAACTACAATGTGTAAACTCAGAATTGAATTTTAGAGCACAGCCTAACAGGGAAATGATTATTGTAATGGTCCCTAGACTGTAAGCTCTTATAGTAGTCAAATCTATTCCTGAATTGTAATAGCTATCTCCAAACTCTGAGATGTTGATCCCTTGGTGTATAACCTGATTGGTCTCTGGAACATTGGGTATCTGTGTGACACCCGAGACTTGGAGCTAGAGCTCGGCAGATACGAATGTCAGTATTAATGCATACAGCAACTGTTAAAAAAAAAAAATTGAAAGAGAGCCCAGACTTCAATTAGAGATATGAATGAAGCAGATCTGGTTAAGACTAGGGCAAATCGGGCCAAAGGGTAAAGGTTGAAACTGACTGTGTGTTAAAACTTCAACTTCCATGAGAGACCAAGGGAAGAAACGTTTATTTGGTGTTGGATCTATATTTTCTAAACAATATAACTTCTACAGCCAGTTTGTTCAAACACCACAATTACATGGAACTTTGATTAGGAAGTGAGATACGGTAAGTCTGTCTAGGTTAGAGTGAAATGGCAACACATCCCAAAGTAATTTGGGCGGAGAATAAAAATATATATTCGGGGTCCCCCTGAGGAGCTGGGGGAGGATGCAGAAATGTTGGACTTCCTCACCTGGACTGTTGCTGATGTTCTCACAAACATTGGACACTGATGGCTTGACATGCTGAGCCCTCTGTCTTGGGGATGGCCCCTATGAAGCTTATTACTGCAAAGGAGAGGCTAAACCTGCTTGTAAGTGTGCCTAAGAGTCTCCCCCTGAGTGCCTCTGTGTTGCTCAGATGTGGCCTTCTCTCTCTAACTAAGCTACCTTGGCAGATGATCTCACTGCCCTCCCCCCTATGTGGGACCTGACTCCCAGGGGTGTAAATCTCCCTGGCAATGCAGGATATGACTCCTGGGGATGAATCTGGACCCAGCATCCTGGGATTGAGAACATCTTCTTGACCAAGAGGGATGTGAAATGAAATGAAGTGAAATAAAGTTTCAGTGGCTGAGAGATCGCAAATGGAATTGAGAGGTCACTCTGGTGGGCATTCTTACGCACTATATAGATAACACTTTTTAGGTTTTAGTGTATTGGAATAGCTAGAAGTAAATACTTGAAACTACCAAACTCCAACCCAGTAGCCTTGACTCTTGAAGATGATTGTATAACAATGTAGCTTACAAGGGGTGACAGTGTGATTGTGAAAACCTTGTGGATCACACTCCCTTTATCCAGTGTATGGATGGATGAGTAGAAAAATGGGGTCAAAACCTAAATGAAAAATAGGGTGTGATGGGGGGTGATGATTTGGGTGTTTTTTTATTTTTATTTTTTATTCTTATTCTGATTCCTTCTGGTATAAGGAAAATGCTCAAAAGTAGATTGGGGTGATGAATGCACAACTATATGATGGTACTATGAACAGCTGATTGTATACCATGGATGACTGTATGGTATGTGAATATATCTCAATAAAACTGAATTAAAAAAAAAAAAAGGAGGTACTGGTGGAATAGAAGCTTTTTGTCATTGCTCTGGTCCTCATATAGGATTTTACAGCCCAAAGACTGCCCCCCCCCCCCACTCAGACGTGGTGCCAAATGGTTCCTGCATTCCCTGGCCTGCAATTCCTCTAGATTTCATCCCACTTCACTCTAGGCTTCCCTGTTATTTACTCCATGAACTAACTGGTGGATTCTAAGGGACTTCTAGTTGTCTCTCTCTTTTCTAGTCTCCCCTTTCTTCCTACCCCTGAGGGAGAATAAAAGGGAAGAAAGCCCCACTCCTTCCACCAGGAGATCTTGAGTAGACAGGAAGAGCATCCACCCCTCCTTTGTCTAGGGTAGATGAGAGTATAAATGAGATAACGGCATTGAATCAAGGATGCTAGGGCCCAAAGGAACCTCGGAGCCCATTGGAAGTAAGCTCACTTCCTCACTGTTTTGATTTCTTGGCACACGTAGAAAGAGTTGATGTTTGTACAGTGCACCAGGATAAACAGGGGTGAGTGCTTACAGCTGCAGCACCCAGTCAGAGCCCTCCAGCTGCCCCAGACCCTGCCTGGCCACTCTGAGGAGCGACCCAAGCTTGGCAGAAACTCCGGCATTCATAGCCAGCCCTAGGTATCAATATCCAGCTGAACACAAAGGAAAAAGAGAGCATGGGGAATCCTCTGAGAGGTGTTATGATCCAGGCCTGGTTGTAAAGGGCCTGACTTTGGTCCACATTCCATGAACCAGAACTTGCCCTACAGGCACACCTAACTGTATGCAAGGCTGGGAAATGGAGTTTAGCTGTGTGTCCAGGAGAAAGGGGAAGAAGTTTGGTGAGTAGCTAGCCAGTCTCTGCCACAGGGAGCAGCTGACCCATGTTGCTCCAGAGATAGTGGTGGCGTTGGTACACTTTCCTCAACTCCTAGCACAGTGCTCTCCTCACCAAAACACACTCTGCAGATCCCTCATATATCCGCTGCATTTAAAAAAAGCACAGCCTGTTAAATACAAATTCTACTCACAGAAAAGACCTGGTATACGTGTGAATCCCACAAAGAAGGGTCAGTCTTGCCTCCCAAAGTGACAGAGAATCTCCACTGTACCATGAATGCTTTGTGAGAAAATCAGCATCTGAATCCTAAGCCTTGCTTTTTATTACTTCATTCTATCCTTCCCCACTTGGTTCCTTCCTGAGAACCAAGGGCTACATGAGGGTTTTTGCACAGTTCACTGCAAACACCTGTCTCTCAGTTTTACCTCAGCTTTGATTGAGGTGTTTTCACTCCCCCTTACATTTGGCGATTTGGTCTCTATCCCTGAGCTGAGTTACATCATCCAATTAGAAATAACACCCTCTTCTTGCTACCAGTTTCTCTGGAAACTGTAGGGAGTAAAAACCAAGCCTCCCGCACTCCCCACCGGGCCAGCCGAGCTTCAAAGCAGCATGTCGGCAGCACCACCTCACGACTGGGTTTCCTTTCTGTTTGAACAGCTTCCATTGCTCACTGCTGATCAGTAACTCAATGATTCATTAAACACACAAACAATGAGTGAATTTGTTCCATTAGTGAGGCCACCTGTTGATCGCAGACATTCTCAGCTGAACTCGGCAAACACAAACAACAGAATGCTGCATCAGTTGAGTGCCCGCATTTGATGGCATGTTTGAGCAGGAAAAGTAGAGTCCAGGCTTCGGCTGGTGCTTTTGTGCTTGTTCTTTCATCTGGTGGCAGGGTGGCGAGAATGTTCTGTAGAACACAATGAACCTCTCTATAATCAACTGGAAAACACTTAAGAGTGTGGTTGTTGTCACCTCCTTAGGCCTGTAGAATTAGAGAAAGAGGAAAGTGGGTATATTCTGAATCCTTCAGCTTGCAGGTGCCAGGGAGACAGAAATAGCCAAGCTCTAACAAACAAAAACACAAAACAAAACAAAGAAAACTATCAGTAAAAGAAATCCTAGTGAATGCAGTGACACCTTCTCTCTCCTTGAAATAACTATCTCTCTTTTCCACTTAGCCTCTGGTGTCTGCAGCTGCTCCAGTCCTTTAGGAAACAGGTTTATTCTGCTAGTGCTTTTCAGCTTTTTGTAAATCAAGGCTACAAAAAAATCATATAAAGCTGACTGAGGTAAGATTTTGATGCAGGTATCATAGTCAACAAAAGTTAGTATTTTGTTCTTTTAAAAAAACAGTATTTTCTCTTCTCTTCTGTAGAATTCCTCTTATTCTTATGATACAGAGAGCTTTAATAAGGCCAGCAATGTTTCTATGGATCCTGTATCATAACAGGAATTAAGACGTGTATAATATTTTTCTCAACTGAATATTAAACAGCTTCTTCGGGGTGAGTTTAGTATTTGAATGTCATCATCATAAGGGTTTGTACTGCATACTTTAGAATTGCTATGTTTAAATTTCTCTACAGTGACACTTGGATTAAAATTATTTGACTACATAGCTCAGTTATTATGTCTATAATAGGTTTATTTTAGAATATCAAGAAAAACTTTGTTGCTTATTGGGTCTTATAAGAAAATGAAGAGGAAGAAGTAACAGACTCAAAGAAAATTCCCATTCCTATTAGTTTGTTTTGTAAAATTCACAAAGTCATCAGAGTTTTAAATACCATGACAAGATTACATAGATTACTGAGCTAGTGGCTGTTTTGCTTATATTTTTGTGGCCCTGGAAATGATAGAATGACAGGTGAAGAGTTCATTTTGTGCCTTCTTTATGAATATTATTTAGCTTTTAGAAAACATGCTTTGAGCTTGACACACATTCAAAATGAACAAGGTAAACAGATTGAGACAGGAAGACAACCTTACTTATGTTCTCTAGGCAGGTGTGAGCCTATCTGCCTCATCTAATAGGTAAAAGTTCATGGGCATTTTCAAAGGGATTTCTGCAACCCTGGTCTTTTCACAACCACTACTATGATTTGATCGCCAAATGCAGGGGTTGTACAATGCCTGGTAGTGATCAAAAGATTCCTCAGATATTGAGAAAAGCAAGGCACAAGAAATGACTTTTTAAAAAGACTAGAAAGAGAAAATCAATGAAACCAAAAGCTGAAAAGTTGGTTTCTTAAAGAGATCAATAAAATTAGCAAATCCTTAGCTAGAATGAAAAAGAAAAAAAGAGAGAGGAAGCAAATAATTGAAATCAAAAGTGAAAGGGAGGGCATTACTACTGACCTTACAGAAATAACGATTGTAAGAGGATAGTATAAACAACCGCATGCCAACCAAATTAGATAACCTAGATGAAATGAACAAATTCCTAGAAACAAATGAATTACCTAACTGACCCAAGAAGACATAAAGTATCTCAACAGACCAATAACAAGGAAAGAGATTGAATCAGTAATAAAAAATCTCCTAAACAAAGAAAAGCCCAGGACCAGATGGCTTCACAAGTGAATTTTATCAAATATTCCAAGAATTAACACCAATCCTGCTCTAACTCCTAAAAGATTGAAAATGAGAGAACACTTCCTAACTCATTCTTTGAGGTCAGTATCATCCTAATACCAAAGGCAAATATAGATATCACACAAAAAAAGAAAATTACAGACCAATATCCCATATGAATATAGATATAAAAAACCTCAATGAAATACTAGCAAACTAAATCCAACAGCACATTAAAAGGATCATACACCATGACCAAGTGGATTTATCCCAGGAATGCAAGTGTGGTTCAAAATAAGAACATCAGTCAATGTAATACACCACATTAATAGAACAAAGGAATAAAAAACACATGATCATATCAATTGATGCAGAAAAGGCATCTGACAAAATCCAAGAATGTTTCTTGATAAAAACACTCAGCTAACTAGGAAAAGAAGGAATCTTCCTCAACATGATAAAAGGCATATATGAAAGACCCACCTTAATGTTGAAAGACTGAAATCTTTACCCTAATATCAGGAACAAGACAAGGATGCCTGCTTTCATCACTGCTATTCAATATTGTACTGGAAGTTCTGGCCAGAGCACCTAGGCAAGAAAAAGAAATAAAAAGCATCCAAATTGGAAAGGAAGAAGTAAAAGTATCACTATTCACAGAAGACATGAACCTATATATAGAAAATCCTGAAGAATCCACACAAAACCTACTAGAACTAATAAATGAATTCAGCAAAATGCCAAAGTACAAGGTCAACATGCAAAAATCATTAGCATTTCTACACACCAGAAATTAGCAATCTGAAAATGAAATCAAGAAAACAATTCCACTTACACTAGCAACTAAAATAATAAAATATCTAGGAACAACTTAACCAAGCATATTAAGGACTTATAAATGGAAAACTGCAAATCATTGCTGAAGGAAATTAAATAGGACCCAAATAAATGGAAAGATACCCTACTTTCATGGATTGGAAGACTTACTACTGTTAAGATGTCAATACCATCCAAAGCGATTTATAGATTCAGTGTAATCTCAATCAATTTCTAACAGCTTTCTTTGCAGAAATGGAAAAGCCAATCATCAAATTCATATGGAAAGGCAAAGCGTCCCAGTAGCCAGAACCACCTTGAAAAAGAACAAAATTGGAGGATCCACATTTCCGAATTTCAAAATTTATTGCAAAGCTACAGTAATTAAATCGGTTTGGTACTGGCCCAAGGACAGACATATAGACCAATGGAATAGAAACGAAAATTCAGAAATAAACCCTCACACCTTCAGCCAACTGCTCTTTGACAAGGATGCGAAGTCCATTCAATGGGGAAAAAAATAGTCTTCTCAACAAATGTTGCTGGGCATCCTGCTCTGTGAAATAGCTTAGCTACTATCCACAAGAGGCTATTGAATGCTTGAAATGTGGCTAGTGCCACTGGGAAACTAAATTTTTAATTTTAATTAATTTAAATGTAAACGGGCACATGCGCTTAGTGGCACCATATTTGACAGAGCAGGTTTATTCTTTAACTTGGTGAGAGACATAAACTAGATTTGTCTTCATTGCAATATCCCCAGTTAATAGGTTGCTTTCCTTCTGTCTTAATCTGTCACTGAAGCTATGACAAATACCACAAACTGCTTGTCTTAAGCAACTGGAATTTATTGTCTCACTGTTTTGGAGGCTGGAAGTCCAACATCAAGATAATGGCAGAGCCATGCTTTCTCCTGGAGTCTGTGGTGTCCTGGCAATCCTCTATTACAGGTCAGTCTTTTTTGGTTTCCTCCTGTGGCTTTCTGTGACTGACTGTGTCCAAATGTCCTCTGTCTTATAAGGACTCCCTGATACAATTTGGCCTCATCTAAATAGGATCTGTGAAAATCCTATTTACAAATGAGTCCACAGTTTAATAATAACTTCCTCAAACGTCCTATCTACACAAATGGGTTCACACCCACAGGAATGCAGAGTAGGAGTTGAACATGTCTTTTGTTGGTGCATGATTCAATCACAAACAGCTACCTTCACTGTAAGCACTCAATAAATATTTGCTGGATGAAAAATGTATGTCTGATCATGCTCCATTCTTCCTTAAATGTTTTAGGTGCTTCTTCTGGGCCAAGGGCTCCAACCTTGGACAGCCCTTGACTTCACCTACCCTCTGCTTCAGCAAGTCCAATTTGTTTATCTATCTCTCCACTTGCCCTCATCTTTCTTGTCTCTGTGCTTTTGTGTATGCAGTTCTCTCTTCATGAAATTCCCTTCTTCCCACTTGTCCACTTTAGCAAACCTCTGTTTATCTTTCACGACCTGAAATATTACTTTCTCTGCTAAATCTTTTCCAACTGCCCAAACAATGTTAATCTCTCTCTCTCTCTCTCTCTCTCTCTCTCTCTCTCTCTCTCTCTCTCTCAATCTCTAGTTCCCATAATGGTATACTGTAAAGTCCAGAGCTAAGGGTTTCTCAGGGAAGTTTCCCTCAGACCCTCAGATCTGGGTGCAAATGTTTATAAGGAAATTCCCAGGGGAAATTAGGAAAGTAGGGGCAGAGGGGAGTATGCTAAGTAAGTACAAACAGGCAAAGTCACACAGGGTGTAGATTTTGCTCAATCCACAGGCAAATTTATTAACTCTACAAATCAAACCTTAGAGTTGTCTTGACCTAAGCCAGAAGAACTGGCTTTTTCATAGCCCCACACTTACCAGCCACTGGTGAAGGATTGCCTCAGGGGGATATGTACTCCCAGAGACTTTGGACTCTCCATTTGTGTGGACAAAGAAGGTTCGAATGATAGTTCTCTAAAAAGTTTAACAGGTGCCATTGTGGGATGGAAACCCATAGGTGTGAGGATGGGAATAAGCAGTGGAGGTAGAGTGGAACAGGGAGCACAAAAGTGAAGAGAGGAATCCTGAGGGATCTGGAGAGGACACAGACATTCACCGTTAACTACTGCAAAGGATGCTAGAATTGAGTCTGTCTTTGTTGGAAACCCAGATCTATCTCTTTCTAGAGAAGTGATTTAATTACCTTCAGTCTAAGTTTCCTCCTGTGTAAAATTTAGAAAATAATTGCATTTATCTGTCAGGCTTAAGGTGAAACTCAAAGGGAATAATGTTTGTAGAGTATTTAACATAATGTGAAGTACCTAATAAATAGTCAACAAATTACAGCTATTATAATAACATAGTATTTTATTGTGATTGCATATCTGACCCCTCCACCAGCCTTGGGATTCTCCAGGGCAGTAACTTGCCTTATTGGTTTTTATTTATTTATTTTTAAATTTTATTTAGATTGTTCACATACCATACAATTATCCAAAGATCCAAAGTGCACAATCAATTTGCCCATGGTACCATCATACAGCTGTACATCCATCACAATTAATTTTTTTTCCTATTTTTAGAACATTTTCATCACACAAGAAAGGAAAGAAAGGTAAAAAAGAAAACTCAGTTCCTCCCTGACCCCTAACCACCCCTCCTCCGTTACTGACTCAGTATTGGTATAGTATATGTGTTACTGTTAATGAAAGAATGTTAAAATACTGTTAACTGTAGTACATAGTTTGCAATAGGTATATATTTTCCCTATATACCCCTCTATTATTAGCTTCTAGTTATAGCGTCATACATTTGTTCCAGTTCATGAAAAAGATTTCTAATATTTGTACAGTTAATCATGGACATTGTCCACCACAAGATTCACTGTTTTATACATTCCTGTCTTTTAACCTCCAACTTTCCTTCTGATGACATCCATGACTCTAAGCTTTGCCTTTCCATCACATTAACACACCATTCAGCACTGTTAGTTATTCTCATGATAACGTGCTACTGTCACCTCTGTCCACTTCCAACACAATGTCAACCTAGTTGAACATTCTGCTCTTAATAAGCAACTGCTCCCCATTCTTTAGCCTCATTCTATATCCTGTTAACTTATATTTTATGTTTATATGTTTGCATGTTATAATTAGTTCATATCAATGAGACCATGAAATATTTGTCCTTATGTGTCTGACTTATTTCACTCAATGTAGTGCCATCAAGGTTTCTTCATCATCCCGTTTTTTTTAAGATGTTTTTTTTTCACCCGCCATACATTCTGTCCTAAGTAAACAATTGATGGTTCCCTGTATAGCTACATGTTTATGTATTCACTACCATCACCACTATCTATATAAGGACATCCCCATTTCTTCCGCAAAGAAGGAGGAAGAGTTAAAGAAGGTAGAGAGACAAAAGAAAAAGAAAAAGAAAGAAAGAAAACTGACAGCTAAAAAGCAATAAAAGGAAAGATAGAATTAAACTAAAGTACAATAAAAGAGTCAGACAACATCACCAATGCCCAGAGTCCCATACCCCTCCCTCATGTCCCCCTCTTATAGGCATTTAGTTTTGGTATATTGCCTTTGTTACATTAAAGGAAGCATAATACAAAGTTTCTGTTAACTATAGTCTCTAGTTTGCATTGATTTTATTTTTTTTCCCAATACCACCTTATTTTTAACATCTTTCTAGGCTGACATTCATTTGTTTTTCTCATGTAAAAACATGTATGTACATTTTATCACAATTGTTGAACACTCTAGGTTTCACTGAGTTATAAGTCCCAGCCTTTATCTTTCCTCTTTCCTCCTGGTGTCCCACATGCTCCTGATCTTCCTCTTTCAACCATACTCACAGTCATCTTTGTTCAGTGTACTTACACTGCTATGCTACCATCACCCAAAAGTGTGTTCCAAACTTCTCACTCCTTTTTTTTCCTGTCTGTCTGTAGTGCTCCCTTTAGTATTTCCTGTAGCACAGGTGTCTTGTTCACAAACTCTCTCACTGTCTGTTTGTCAGAGAATATTTTAAACTCTCCCTCATATTTGAAGGACAGTTTTGCCAGATATAGGATTCTTGGTTGGTGGTTTCTCTCTTTCAGTATCTTAAATATATCACACCACTTCCTTTTTGCCTCCATGATTTCTACTAAGAAAACCACACATAGTCTTATCAAGCTTCCTTTGTATGTGATGGATCTTTTTTCTGTTGCTATTTTCAGGATTCTGTCTGTCTTTGATGTTCGATAATTTGATTATTAAGTGTCTTAGCATAGGTCTATTCAGATCTACTTTGTTTGGGGTATGCTGTGCTTCTTGGATATGTAATTTTGTGTCTTTCATAAGAGGTGGGAAATTTTCATTGATTATTTCCTCTATTATTGCTTCTGCCCTTTTCCCCTTCTCTTCTCCTTCTGGGACACCCATGACACATATATTCATGCATTTCATGTTGTCATTCAATTCCCTGAGACGTTGCTTATATTTTTCCATTCTTTTCCCTATCTGTTCTTTTGTGTGTAGGATTTCAGGTGTCTTGTCCTCCAGTTCCTGAGTGTTTTCTTCTGCCTCTTGAGATCTGCTGTTGTATGTCTCCATTGCGTTTTTCATCTCTTGTGTAGTGCATTTCATTTACATAGATTCTGCCAGTTGTTTTCTCAAACTTTTGATTTCTACCTTATGTTCACCCAGTGTTTTCTTTATAGCCTTCATCTCTTTTGTTATATCTTCCCTGAACCCGTTGATTTGATTTTTGATTTGATTTAGCATATCTTTCAAAATCTTTAATAGATTGTTTCATTAAAGTGAAACACTATCTCAACTGTATCTTGATTAAGGTGTAAATTGGAGTGGGCCATATCTTCATTTTTCTTAGTATAGATTGTAGTTTTCTGTTGTCTAGGCATCCTGTTTCCTTGGTTACCCCAGTCAGATTTTCCCAGACCAGAATGGGTTCAGCTCTCAGAATGGGTTATATTCAGAGTGTATCTTAGAGGAATGACAGACTTTCCTGTGAGGTTTCCAGTTGCTGTGCTTTTCCTAACCTGCCCGGCAGGTGACTCCTGTCAGCCTGTCACTCCCAACTGGTGTAAGGAGGTGTGGTCCCTTCATTTTCTGTTTTGGCTGTTTTTCCCAGGCTCTGGGGTCTGATTCTGAAGGGAAAGTGGGCCCTACCTCCCTACTCTTAAGGAAGATACACCCCCTAGGGATTTATCATCTGCATTTGAATAGTCTGTCTGTCTCTATTATCTCCACCCCTGACTGGGTCAGATCTCTGTGAACTAAAAATGGTTGCAGCTCTCTCTTCTGGGCCCAGATTCTATGCTGCGATCTCAGGCATTCCTCCCAACCTTGGTTTGTGTACAATGTGTGGACAGTCACAGTTGTCCCCCAGCAGTTATTCCAGATCACTTACTAGTTGATCCTTGTTTATTAGTTGTTCCAGGGAACTGACTAAATTCCTCTCCTCCCCTCCTCCCCTCATTGTTTTTTTTAAATCACTGGTACCTAAACCAATGCCTGGCCAGATTAGATGGCCAATCAATATTTGTTGAGTAAATGAGTGACACTCAACTTTGAAACTAATCTCTTTTATCATCTCTGATAATATGTCACATTGAAATGCTCTATTCATGTTTCTATTTTGCCCATTAGACTATAAGCATCTCAAGAGCAGAGTTTCTTTCTTCTTTCCTCCCTTCCTTCCTCCCTTCCTCCTTCCTTCCTTCCTTCCTTCCTTCCTTCCTTCCTTCCTTCTTTCTTTCTTTCTTTCTTTCTTTCTTTCTTTCTTTCTTTCTTTCTTTCCTTTCTTTCTTGGCAAGTGTCCAGAATATTTCAAAGTCTTAGAGGCTGTTTTCTCTACTTCAGGGTTTGTTTTCAGAGTGTGATCTTCACTCACTTATGATTCAGTACAGGAAAACAGAAAAGGGAATTAGATCCAGTGATAAGCAAAATTTCTAAAATGCTGCCCCCACCAAAGATATTCTGTCCCAATCTCAGAAGCTGTGAATATGATGATATATCATTTTTGTGATTATGTTATGTTGTATGGCACAGTTGGTCTCAAGAAAGGGAGATTAGACATGAGCTAACCACATGAGATGGTTTTCCCCCCACTCATTTAACAAATATTTATTGAGCCTCTGTTGTAGACCAGGCACTTGTTAGATTCAATGATGAAAAATTTTAAAGCCTTAAAAATCAACAAATCAAGACATTTAAAGCTCTTTATGCTTTGTAATATTCTATTTCATATGGCTTAGAAGGGCCTTAGAATTACTGGCTTTGTGCTGTTGGGTTTTAGCATCTATCTCTGCACTAAGATCCAATCCTAGACCAAACTTGTTTTCCATGGCTTCTGACCTCTACATTTATTTTATTTCCCCCCTCATTCCTATGTGGGAACCAATGTCCTTCACTACATCTTTCCTCTTAAGGAGATGACTGACTCAGGATTGCTCTTGTGGAGGTGGTAGGACCCCATAGGCAGGACTTCATTTTCTGGCTCTCTCTCACTTCCCTTTCCTTTGTCCTTCCCCCAGGATGACAACTTCTGCAGGACACTGTTCACTTTGTACTCTGTGTAAATGGCAACCCATGGAGTATAATTCCAGAACACAATGGGAATGGTGTTCCTTTGTTCAAAGTGGGTAACTTTTGGTCTGTTTTTGGCTGCTGTAAAGAACCAGATCAGTTAATTTGCATTAAGTTGCTAAGGCTTGGCAAAATTCCCTTTCTTGAACAAGGTGGTGTATTTCAGTCTTCCCTGTCTCTATCAATGGCACTACCACTTACCTAGTTTTCCAAAAGACATTCCCTTTCTTACCCTTACATCCTGCATCCAAACCTAATCCCATGTATGTGTTTCTCACTATGTCCAAGGCTACTATCCACCTCTTGCTTGGATAGCTGCTGTAGCTTCCCACCTGGCCTCTTCTTGCTCCCCTACAGTTTATTCTCTATCAACAATCAGAGTGTACTTTCTACTGCCTTTTTTTATTGTAGTAATAGTCATGTGAGCTTCTAAAAGCAGAGAACTTTTTCTAGCTGAGAGCAGAAGGAGTCAGAGAGTCAAAGTATGAGGAGGATTTGATATGACAGATCCTGCTGTTGTTGCCATGTCGTAAGAAGCCTTCAATATGCCATTGCTGGTTTGAAGACAGAGGAGGCATGTGAGAAGGAATGCAGATGGCCTTAAGGAGTGGTGAGAGGGCCCTGGCTGACAGTCAGCAAGAAATGGGTACCTGAATATTACCACTTCAGTCCTACAATTCTACCATCAACCTGAATTGAGCTTGGAAGAGGATCCTTCCCAGAGTCTCCAGACAAGAACCCGGCCTGGTGGTCCCTTGATTTGGCCTTATGAGATCCTGAGCATAGAACCTGGATGAGCCTGCCCAAATTTCTTACCTACAGAACTGTGAGATAATAAATGGGTGTTCTTTTAAGCCTCTATGTATATGATAATTTCTACATCACAATAGAAAACTAATATGAGTGCTTAAGAGCAGGAAGCTGCAGGAAATAACAAATGACCCACAGCCCTGAAGCTGGTGCCAGACAGTGAAGTGCAGACCACACACTGGTCACTTCTACTGAAGCTCACACTGAAGTCACCGCTGCTGCTTACAGTGGAAGAGGAACCTCTCACTCTCTTCCACTTTACAAATATCCCACAAGTGAATTTTATTGACAACATAAGTCATACCTAGAACCTTGGTGAAAAGAAAATCTGGGAAATGTAGTTCCCAGGCCTCTAGTCTGGGACATGTAGTTCCGAGGCTTTTAGTATCTGAGAGAAAGAGGAATGCTAGAAGAGGACAAGGATAATGCTGATTGACAATTAATAATATCCATTATGACTCTTCATACTTTCAAAATCCTTTTAAGTCAGCTTTCTGGTAAGAATTATTATTTTTTTTTTTTACAGATAAGAAAACAGAGTTTCAGCCTGGTAAATATCTTGCCTAAAATCTCATAAATAGTAATTAGCAAAATAAGAATTAGAACCCAGATCTGTTTCTTCCTAAGCTTGCATTTTTTAGCTTCTCAGATGATGCAGGCCTGGAGTTGTAATTTATTGACTGATAGGAGACCACATAGGCCAACTGAGGAGGCCATGGAAGTTGCACTAATTTCTTTTTATTTAAAAAAAAGAGTAAGTTTTCCTTAGGTGCCTGGTAAAGGATTGCTATCAGTCTATTGTTAGAACTTTCTCTAGCTTCACTCTCTCCTCTCCTTCTCTGGGTCCACATTCCCTGACTTTGGACACAGACTTTGTAATATGTGCTCTAATTTCTGGGTTTATTCTGGTGAAGGGCCCTTCCTTCTTTCACCAGGGAGCCTCTGCCACCCTTTTCTCTTAGGAGTGCACAGAATTGGTCCTTTTCCTCTGTGCTCAGGGTCAGTCTTCCTCTACCCCATTAGGGGCTGGCACTGGGCTAAAGAGCAGCATCAGGAAGAGTTTTGTCTACTAAAGGAGTCATGTAGCATTTCTCCCAGACAGCTCTATCTTCCCTGCATACCAATCCAATTACAAACAAATTGGCCCACAGGCTCAAGCATGAGAGCAATTTGGCTTTCTCTCATGCTGACAGTTTTAAACCTGATCCCTTTAAAAACCCAAGTCCTGGAGGAGACTTCAACATCCAAGCTCAAGAGAGGTGGGAAGTAATATCCCAAATATTGGGGTGCAGCAAGGCTCAGAGGAAGAGATCTGAATGACATTTTTCAGGAAAAAATCGGAGAGATACAGGCTATCTGAGATTTCCCCATGACTGCAGGTTAAACACTGGGAGGCTGGTCTCTCCAAGTCTTTTATTAACTTGGCCTGACTTGATCAGCTCTCTGGGTTCCCTTCTCCACCCTGGCCAGTTGCCCTTTTCTCTCGAGGACTTTTTGTTAATGGTAAGGAATTCATTCCTAGGTTTTTGGAGGGGGAGAAGGAATGTTTCAACTATCTTTACTATGCCTTAAAAGATGTAAATTTTTTGAAACATGTGCTCATAGTTTGATCCAGCTGAACTTAAATAAAAGCAGAGCATTTGCCTAAGGGATGAGAAGTGGACAGCCCACCTATTTAAAAAGTCTAGAATCAATCAGGCTTTCTTCACACAGGGGATCTCATAGGAAAGCTGTCAGCAGGGAGGGAAAGAATTGACTCCTTCTGCCTTTTAAAAAGTCTATTTAAAGAGACTTTAAAGTAAAATCCCAACTTAACCAGAAAGAAAAGCAGATACAAAGTAAGGTTGTTCATGTAATTGCTTTTTTGATGGAAAATTTTTCAATCCTGCTTTTTCTTAAGTCCAATTATTCTGGGCTGCATATTGGCATTGGTTGAGCACAGGATGCTGAATTCCTTACTTCCCTTTGCCTGCCTTTTTGAGGGGAAGATCATTTGTCATTTTCTATCATTACACCCATCGGGCTTCCCTTGTAAGGACCCGCATGAAGTTCCTGGTGGAAATCTGATTCACTTGTGCTGAGATGCCCAGCTGGCAGTGAACCCGAGACAACTTCCTCCTCATATGAGGTTCCATCAGAACCTTCAATACCAGGCATAACCATTCTGCTTTCAACATAGGTGCCTTGGATGATTTTCAGGTGAAGAAGGGGCACTTCCCAAATCTGGGTCCGTTGCTCAGCGTGGCCAATACAAGTCACACCAAACCAGGCTGAAGAGGAAAAGATGGTTTATTATGCCAGCGAAAGGCAGGGGAAGCTTTCCCAAATCTGCCTCCCAGAAGTGCTTCTCCAATTGGGTTTTATACCCAGGTTCCGCGACAAAGAGCGATAATCATTCAATCAACATGCAACAAGAGTGATAGACAAAAGGCCCATCTACATCTGGGAGGTTTGAGGCAATCTCCCAATGATTCTTTAATTGGCTAAACCCATTAGAGACAAAGGGAGTCAATTAATTTAGTTATTTCCTGTTTTCCTGTTTTCTTCAGGAGCTAGGTGACATCTGTGAAAGGTGCAAAGTTTACATTTACATTTATAGATAAAAGGCTTATCTATATCTGGGAGGTTTGGAGCAATCTTCCGGTGATTCTTTAATTGGCTAAACCCATTAGAGACAAAGGGAGTTAATCATTTTAGTTAATATGTAACAGGTTTGGAGAACTTCAGTAATTTGTTATTTCCTGTTTTCTTCAGGAACTAGCTGACACCTGGGAAAAGTGTCTCCAGGTGTTTATGGAGATAGATGAATAGGTTTTATTCATATCTGGTTGAATACTTTACATTTACATACTGCTTTGGACTTTACATTTACAAATTGCTTCTTTGTGAGAATAAGAGCTTCCATTGTAGCCTATTTTCAGCTTTGAAGGTTACATTACAATTTCCTGCTTGCTTACAGTTTTAAGTTTCTATTTAAAAAGTCACTGTTACACAGGGTGATTTGGTAGATCTTATTGAGATGCCAAGAAAGGCATGAACCAAAAGGCAGATCTAGGGATGAGCATGTTCTCTGCAAGGCACTTGGGGATACATAGGTGAACTGGATAGGAGCTTTCTCTGCTCTCAAGAAGTTCAGAGCCCAGTGGAGGAAGAAGACAAGTAAAGGCAGTGTACTCGTTCTTTCACTAGCAGCAGTGACAGAAGTGCTACGATGGGGAGAGGATGTCATGAGAACACAAAGGAGTATGTAACCCCAATTTAGCAAGAAAACATCCTAGAAGACGTGTTGATCATGCATAAGAATGTTAAAGACATTGCTGTGGTCTTTGTGATGAGCTCTTAGAGACTGTTTGGAGTGTAGAATAGAAGTGGTGTGTGTTGTTGAGGAGAAAGTTGTAGTGAGGACTATCTGCATTAGATCCACTTGGATTGATTGCAACAACATCGTGGCCATGCTGATGGATTGTGCAACTGCACTTTGATAGCTTTTGACTCTCCATCACTAAGTCAATCGAGAAGCCAGAGCTCCTTCTCCTTTATTTCTTGTCTCTTAAGCAGCAGCTGTGTAATTCACTGCCTCTTAAAAGGGAAATTTTGAACAGTAGATAGGAATACCTAGAGGTATGTGTGGTGAGGGGAGTGGGAGATGAGGCTTATGTTCTTCTTTGGCTCATTTATGGCACTTGCCTCACCTCATCTGGGCTTTCAGCCCTCAGGTCATGATGAAAAAGAAGAGGCTGGGATCATCCTGTCAAACTGTCAAATTTGGGAGTGAATGAAATATTCACAAGGGATCTCTAAGAAGCCAGAAACCTCATTTTTACTTATGACCAGGGAGAATTTGAACCTATGTCTCCAGATTTGAAGTCCAGTATATTAATTCATTATGACATCTGGTCCTTCTCTTTGATATTTTAAAAATGGTTTAGAAACAGAATTATGAATCCATGCTCCAAAGCACTACTTTCAAATACCGGGAAAGAATGAAAATTCTGAATTTATCTTGTTATCCAACTAGTCTCTTGCCATTTATGTAACATGATATTTCATCCATTGGATATGGTAAGCCAATTTCTAGCATACGGTTTCCATTTTGTTTTAATCATCCATGAAAGAAAAGAATATGGGAATGTCTATCTTGCCATTCTCAGGGACCGTCGTGGTACTAGCAGCTGGCTGTTGACTTCTAGTCTTTGCTGTAGCCAGTTGAGAATGTGAGACTCTTTCAGAATTACAGAATTTTACCACTAGGAAGAAAACCAAGCAGTATGTAGTAAGAACCACAAAGATGCTCACATCCTTTGTTCTAACCAGTCCTCTCCTAAGCATTTCAAAGAAATGTCAATCAACAGACTCACAAATCTATATTCTTGAAGATTTTCACTCCAGTAATTGTTGTAAAAGTAAAAATATGAGAATCTACCAAATGTGGTTAGGAAGCACTAATTTGAAGGAATATTATGTAGCCCTAAAATTATCGTGAAAATGCGGTACATCCAACAAATGCCTAAGTATCAGGCAATGTACATGGTACAAAGGAACTTCACAAAGAACTCTGATAAATTAAAGGAATATGTAGACTGCAAATTCATGTACCCTATGATGTTAATTATGTAAAAGATGAATGCCTATGGGAGAAATTGCAGAAATGATATTAGTTGGTGGAGTTATAATTTATAAGTGTTTTTGAAAGCAAAAGTGCCAATCAATGTATTCAAAAATTATGAGGTACCGAAGAGGTGCTGCTGGCTTTGAGAAAGACTTCTGAGAAAGACTTCTGGGAGTTAAGTTTAAGAGTGACCAATTTTTCTTTGTATGTATATTTACTGAGCAATTACTATGTACCAGAAAATGATGTACAGTGATCAAGACAGTGACACAATCCTCACAATTTTTAGTCAAATCTGCGTTTTACTTCTGTTAATCTTTTATTTAATGAATATTTGAATTTAAAAAGTTACCTTTGCAATAAGCTATGTAATTCCTCTCCCACATCTCCTTCTTCTTTTCCCTCCTCCAAAACATTTCTTACTGAGATGGAATTCAAATCACAGAGACAAATTTGCCTTAGGTCACATAGTTTGCTTGTTGCAAACCTGATATTAGAATCTGGTTCTCGGCTTGCCTGGTATTTCACCTTCTATTCTCTCCTGTGATTCTTGTATCTCTTCTAGAAATACGTTGTTGGAACAAAAATGAAGGATCAGACAAGTCTTATTTAGAGCCACAGTTTAATAATGTTAGCCAGGAAGTGAGCATGATGTAGACTAGTGCTTCTCAAGTTATACTGTAGATAGGAATCACCTGAGAATCTTGTCAGAATTTCAGATTTTGATTCTGTAGTATGGGATGGGACTTGAGATTCTGCATTTTCCACCTGCTTCCAGGTGATGCCAAAACTACATGTTCCCAAGCTGCCAGACCTGGAGAATCTAAAGGATAGAAATTGACAGAACACAGAAGAAGTTTGAATTTGATTTTGTAGCTGGTGTTCTTTCTAGTTTTCTCACCAAGGAAGTAAAGATGTCAATTTATTTACAAAGACTAAATTTTCTCACCAGGGAAGTAAAGATGTCAATTTATTTACAAAGAATAAGTTTTCCTTCACGGCTGACACATTTCCCTTTCTTCTCAGCTCTTACCCTAGAACTGTGTCTGTCTCACACAATATGGTGATGAAAGGCAGGAAAAATACCTCTAAGAGGTAATGGGTTTTGCACCCAGGTTATCTGACTTCCAAGTCCTTGCTCTTAGCCATTATGATGTACACCCTCCCCCCTGCCCCACCCTTGCTGCCCTCTCACTGAGTGGTTAAGAACCAGGTCTTTGGAATGAAGACCACACCTAGGTTTGAAACCCAAGTAAGTATTTAATACCAGGGACCAGTTACTTCATTTGTGTGATTTCCACTTCCTCTTCTGTAAATGTGGATAATGGTCCCTTTGGATGCCTGTGAAGGTTAAATGAAATAATGTACACAAATCACTTAGTTCAGTGTCTGTCATGGAGTAAGTGCCCAATAACAGATAGATATTATTATCGTAGTTAGTTGAGTCTGAATTCCTGTCCTAGAGTGCCCAATAAAAGATAGATATTATTATTGTAGTTAGTTGAGTCTGAATTCCTGTCATAGAGAAGTTCAGCGCATGTGAATGTATGTTCACAGCATGTATTTATTTTAAATATCTAACTCAACATACTCTAAATATAAATAAATATATAAATAAAATTCTAAATAAATAATTTTGAAGAAAAATGTAAATAAGACATATACAAGTATATATATATATATAAGCATAAGCACTTTAAAGTAATATTTTAATGTATTTAATTGATATACTTACACAGCTATATAAATATATGACAAAAGTATAAATTAGAGATAGAAATATATAGCTAAGTACATAAAATATATATAAAATAATATAAGGGAAATATCATTTAAGTAAC
This sequence comes from Choloepus didactylus, assembly GCF_015220235.1. NCBI lineage: Eukaryota > Metazoa > Chordata > Mammalia > Pilosa > Megalonychidae > Choloepus > Choloepus didactylus. The sequence goes on along the minus strand of NC_051310.1, from coordinate 59,023,661 downwards.
TTAAATTTAAATAGTATATTTAAATAAATAAATATTACACTGTTGATATATGCTATATATATATATAAATGTAAGAATTACTAATGTGTAAGTGCATGTGAATGCTATAGGAACACAGAAGACAGTGTGACTATCTTTCTGGGGTGGTGGGAGAGGTAACTTTTGAGCTGAGCTTGAATGATTAGATTGAGGTTGGGAAAGGGCCATTTGGGCTAAGGGTCTAGATGAGGAGAGCAGTTGGCAATGAGGCTGTAATGAAGATTGGTACTATTTTGTAAAGCACCCCTAAATCATGGCCTTTATCTATGGACTGTGGGGATCCATGAGAAGGTGGTTTTAAGCAGACCAGAGATGTGATTAAATGTGTTTTAGCAAGTTAACTCTAAGGGTGTTTGACTTGCTTAGAAATCCTTTGGTCTGCTTCCTTCAGGGGTCTGAATTGTTTTCTAAGCATCATCAAACCCTGCAATTTTTGTCTGACCCATCAAGAAGATAAGAGAGAAGAAAGTCACTGTGTGATTGGTAGCTTCTAGTCAGTGTGTCTCTGGGTGTGAAAAATTCACAATTCAATGGGAAAGCTTGGGGCAATCTCCTTGAAGGGGAGAAAGGAAGACAGTTCATGCAAAAGATGTACAAAAGGGAAAAGATCAGATGAAAAATGAGAAGTGAAGACAAAGAAATGCCTTACTCATGTTCCTATTGTTGACTACTGATTTCTTATCCTGAGAGGTTCCTTCCACTAACCTGGTCTTGAAAAGAATGGACTCTGAATGTAGTAGGCTGTTGATGATTGACGGGGAGAGATGGAAGGCAGAATGCTGAGATGATGGAGGGAGTTTTTAATTCTCTTCCTGTGGTCATGGCTAACTCAAACAGTTGCCGATAAAAGGAAACACTCTACAATTAGAACCTGATGAAACCCCTCAGATCGTTTCCAAAGGGAATCACTTTACAGGCTGTTTGTTGACCATTAAATGTATAGATCTGTGTATCTTTATTGGCCTTTGTCACAGGAATAGCATCTTAAAGTCTTATACCTTAACATATCATACAAAAGTAAAATAATAATTACACTTTATAGTTCCTTTCCTCTAAAGATCTTAGTCCTCCAAACAGTAATTAATAAAGACTCACAACCTGTGAGGTAGGTAAATATTATTGTGCTATTTTACAGACAGAAGATGATTAAGAAGAAGATGATGCAATTTTCCCAAAACTAACAAGGTGAGTTTGCAGATACAGAAGTCAAATTTACACACTCGGAATAAACACAAAAATTGCTAAACCAAGATAGAGTTCACTCATGCTTTTGAAATGATGGTGCAAAATTGAATCATCACTTTTCACTCCTAAGTTACCTAAGAATCTAGAAATCATCCAAAAATAAAAACAATGTTAATGAATTTTCAATAAAGAGTATCATATTTACCTATTTGAATTGGTTTCATCATCTATTAACAGAACCTCAAGACTATAGTATTTTGTTCCTTAACCAATTTGTAACTATATCATAATCTTTTCAAAGAAGACATGAAGTTTGTTGTTAGAATATTTTCTATATTCTCAACTTATCCCATATTTAGATCTATGTCTTGTAGTATACTCCTAACAGTACTTTGTTGGCTTAGGTGAGAATAGTCTCTTAACACTTGTTAGGATGTAGGATTCCAATGTATTTGCTCAAGTAATACCAGCTACACATTACATGCCACACCTTTTTCTAGAGGCTCAATATCCATTCTCATTTATTCTTTAAACGCTGTGAAGAAAGTACGATCTCATTTTACAGATGAGAAGTATGAAATCTTGGTCAGTCAAGATAACATAGCTAGTTGGTGGTAGAGCCCAGAATCTGTTCTCAAGATTGCCTGACTCCAGAACCCAACTGTTCTGAGTGTTATAACCTAAGCACAAACAGCAGCTAATTAAAATTCCTTCCTAAGGAATAACAGAAGTTTAGTATGTGTTTTTCCTGTCCATTAGCTTTCATCAACATGAAGCTAGAAACATTGCCATCCTTTTTCACCAGACTGTAATGGCAGTGGAAACTTGCAAGGTGGTTTTTGTGACAGGCCCAAGTATAGAATTTGTAGAAAGTTGGAAGCAAATATGGCAGAGATTTAATCTTTAGGATGTTTTTCTGATCCCTGGAGTTCTCATTTTTCTTCACAGGTTAGGGTATGTTTTCTGTTAACTGACATCCTCATCTCCCAGCCACACTCAGCATATCTCCCAGGATACATACTGGTAGTTGCCAAAAGTTCATTTTGTTGTTTGAAGGTCTTTTTCTATCCTATATTCAGTTTCACTTCCCTTTCATTTTTTTGCTTCCCTATACAAGATTGGCAATATCTAAAGCTCTATTCCGTCCTAGTCAGGATGACATTCCAATTGTATTGCTGCTCACCTTGACTGATTCCATGGGGGACTTTTTTAAAGGTTGTTTGTTGCTGAAGGACTGGTAAATGATGTGTTGCAATAGTGACATTTTGACTTGTAGAAGCCAGGCAATCTGGACATGGGGAGAATTTCTATAAATTCCATGTTTTTTTTTTTTTCTTTGTATTCAATTCTGCCATCTTAAATGCAGCATCTGTAGCATAAAACTGCCAAAGGGGGTCAAATTTTTATTTTTGCCAATTATTCTGGGCAACCTGCTTTTGCTCAGATCCTGCAACTTAAATTATTTGCTGACTTGTCTATTAAATTAGGCCATTCTTTCTAACACTTATTTGATGTAGTATAAAATATCTCTTTGGTACTGTCACATAAAAATGTATACACATGCTACTTCCAGAAAACAGTCTTCTTGAAGAACAAGATGAAAATTTAATGGTAGCTTTAATTTTAACTTATGACACTTAACAATATTACACTAACAAAAAAGAATTCACCAACAGCTGCATGTCCGAGAGACCAAGGGACTGATTAAATCTGTCACATGGACAACATCTAACTCTTTGAATAGTAGGTGTGCACTACAGCTTGCAGTTAAGTCTGTTACCAGATGAGCCAACTTCAAAGATAGTGGTGGGCGTTGTGGACGATAGTAAGAGGTGGAGGCGAGTTAAATCTTCAAAGAAAATTGAGATTAGTTTTTTAAAAAAATATATTTTAATTCACTGAACACAAGGTATTTTTGAGGTTGATAATGACTTAATATTTGTTTTTAGATATTGTGACATTAGTATGCAAAGACAGATTAAATAAATAATGCAAATTAATTGCATTTATATTTTAAACAGAGGAGCACTTCAGATGCAAATAGGAGACATCCTGTCTACAGGAACATTTAGCCAATTGCTTGATGCATGTGGCTGCAGAGAGGATTGAGTATTGTCCAAGAGACACAGATGGATAATTTAGGCCAAACAACTTTTATTTTGCTACTTCTGTGCAAACTCTTAGGCACACCTGTCTTTGTAAAGATTACATTCTTGATGTACATATAAAAAGCCTTAAATATGCATCAAGAAATTATATATAAAACAGTTTCATGGCTAGTATCTAGGGTTATTAAACTTTAGTATATTACAGATAAATACATTGTACGATTTGTTATACTTTAGGAGGTAAATGTTGACAGTTTCTAGTTACAGAACTTTTATTTAAGATTTCTATTAAAATAACATTTCTCACCTGATTTGAATCAGCAATTGCTAGGACTGTTTCTTTTTTTAAGCATACATACTGTTAATGCACTAGGTGAGCAGTATGCTTACAGGACGCTTACTACTAGAAAGTTCTTATGCTTGAGATGTTTTTAAAACTTTTCTCTGACACTCCCTCCCCCCACTGCCTGCTGAATTATTTAGTATTTGTTTGCTTTTTCTAGTTGTTTCCTAGAAAACTGAGAGTCAAGTTTGTGGCCCATCTTCAGTAATACATAAAATTTTGTGGCATGTACATTTGTGTATATACTATTCTCACTACAGGTTTGAATTTATTATCCTACCCTTGTTTTCCTCACTTCTTTAAAATTTTACATAATCTTGTCATGCTATGCAAGTAACTTTAAAAACGTTTCTCAAACCAAGTAGGGAAGCAGTGAATGAAACAAAAAATACTGATGCTTTGACACATGTAGCTAACTCATGATATAAATGTCAAATCTTTAACTCTGTCTTTTTGCATGGGCAACATGCGGTTGCCTATTTTCCAAGGGTGAAGTGGAATTAGAAATCATATTATTATACATGATTAACTCATATAGGTCATAATGAGGATAGTTATTTTTGTGTATATTTATCCCTCTGGGATATGAAGTAATTGTATCAGTGCTTTGCCAGGTAACATTTAATGATTGTTATTGGTTGAAACAAAATACAAACCTTTGTCCGGCCTTATCCAATGTGTACAAATGCAAAGAAAGATGCAGAGGTGGTAACACCCAGATTGACATTATTGAGGGATTCTGAATAATGCCCTAAATGACTATTTTGGAGCTCAGTTACATGCAGGTGCTAGGAGGATTTATGCTGTGAATGCCTGAAATGTTTTCTCCACCAAAGGGAGATTATTAAGTACTAGTGAGCCTGAGTGTTTGGTGCCAATACTAACCATTAGCTTTTGGCTCCAAGCCATGACTGTCTACTCTGTAGAGGATTCTGCCACCAAGGGGAAGGTCATTAAGGGCTGTTCTTTATTCTCGTTAGTATGTTCCAACATAATTAACAGAAGTTGTTCACCAGATGGTTTCCTTCCTGTCAGCAAGTACCTCCAGCTTAATGGGCTATGCAGGATTCTTTACTTTAAGTGGGTGAGGCGGGAAGCAAATTTAAAATATATTATCTTTGATCCTCCCACTTCTAATTAGTTCTAAAGGTTTTTGATATTAATGTAAAGGGGACAGGGAAATGAAATCATTTTAAAAACCAAAAGAATCACAGAAGGACATTGAGGTTTTATGCATACCATGGGTGCTTCTTTCCTCCATGGCAGGTCTCTGCCCATCACCAAGAAGGGTGCAGAAACTATTGCCAAGGAATTATGGAAACATTTTCATAGAGCCTTAGAGCTGAAATGGATTTTAAATTCAATAATAAAAGTCAATGAATGCTTACTGATTTCTCTCTGGGTCTCAGTAATTATACTGGGTGCTGGGGATATAACTGTTAGCCCCTCTTGTCTCAGAGGTCAGAGAGAAATGGGGGATTCAGATATGTTAATGGGAAATTTACAGTAGTTTGGTAAGCATTGTACTGGATACTCCTGGTTATCGACTTTGGAGCTGTTCCTCTTTCTTCTAAATAAACCTTTGTCTTTTTCAGGTATGCCCTTTCTTGTACATGGCATTGGGTGCAAAGCAAGTCTGTTCTAAGCCAATTTTGTGATCCCATACCCCTTTGCCAGTGTTTCGTTTAAGAATTAGACATGTGATCTACCTCTGGCCATGAAGTGAGGCTTGATTGGAAGCTTCTGGGAAAGGCTTTCTTGCTCTTAAGAAAACACTGGAAGATATTCCCTTTATTTCCAGTGTTGTGGTTGTAATACCAGGAGCCATCTCTCTGCCACTATCTAGCATCTGTGTATAGATAAAAGCATTATTATTAAGAACATCCCTAGTAGCTCAAACCAAGTGGTTTCTCTCAAAACCATTACATGTAGGAAATGATTTTATTATAAGGAAAAGAATAAAAATATCCCATTCTTAGGCATTATCTCATTTGATTATTCCAACAACCTTGTAAATCACATGAGAAAGAAAACATCTCCTTTATAAAGATGGGGTAACTGAGAAATGTGGAAACTAATATGGTGGGCCTGGGTACAAAATGCCGGCTTCTGAAATTAAGTGATCTTTCTACTCAACTATGTTGCTTCTTCCCTAAGCAAAGACTCAATCACACAAGCCAGGGTATACAATGTGACAAAAGTTTTTTTTTTTTTTTGGCCTGGAAAATAACTGTTTTATTATGGGCTTTCATTCTAGAATCTTCAATTCAGTTGCATTTTTTTCCATATTTCTATTTGGAGAAGTATTTGAAGTCAAGAAGCTGAAAGGAGTTTTCTAATGGGGCAAAAGATCATTAAAAATCAGTCTAGACACTAATGACCAGGAAGAGTTTCAAAAGGTGTTTGGGGAACGATATGAAATGGCCTTCTAGTTCCATGTGTTTTATGCAATCACTCTACCTAGAAAGGGCTGCAACAGTGATGAATGGGCCAGAAGGCTGCATTATAGGGACCCTGGCTAGAGTCTTAGTGAAATGTGGCTTAATAAAAATGTGGTGTAGGTTAGTTGCAAAGACAATTTCACTCATTCATTATATCTGTTGACTCTTTTGTTTGCAAGTAACAGAAAGCCCACCTCAATTGGTTTAAGCAAAGCAGGGAATGTATTGGCTCACATACCTGAATAAAAGTACAGCAGGCAACTCTGGCTTTAGGAACAGCTTGATTCAGGGCTCAACTCTTGTCACCAATAGGCTGCTCCAATAGACTCTCCTTTCTCTGAGATGGCACAATTCTGGCTCTGAGTGGTGGTCCCTCACTTTGGGCTCACTTCATAACATCCAGTTCACTAAAAATAGGGCTTGCTGCTTGTAGAATTCAAACAAAAGTCCAGGAGTTGAATATCATTGGCCTTAACTGTGTCACTGTGGTAGATTGAATTATTTATTGGTCCTAATTATTCACTCTCTTATAGCAATATTATACATCCACCTTCTTGCCATGGCTTCACGGTAGGCAAAGTATACTTCCTTTCCCTTGGCCATGGGCTTGATCATGTGACTCTTTTGGCTAATGAGATAATAACAGATGTGATACAAGCAGGGGCTTGAAGTATACTTACAACAGTTGCATTTGTCCTCTTGCTGCACCTCTGACTTTTACCATGAGAAGAATGTTCCCTGCATGAAAGGCATCTTTGTGCAAAGAGGATAAAAGACACATGGAGCAGCCCTGGGTATCATTATCTACTTGGAGCCAACACCATCCAAGCCTACTCCATATCAGCCAAATCCAAGCCAACTTGCAGAAATGTGAGCAAGAAATAAATGCTTGTTGTTATAAGCCACTGAGTTTTGGAATAGTTTGTTACAAGGCATTATTATAGCAGCAGCTAACTGATACAGTCAACTAGGCCAACCTGCCCCTCAGTATACCAATCACTAAGATCAGGGGAAAGAGTGTGATTGGATTAGTGTAGATTGTGACTCTGCTGCTGGAACCCAGGGATGGGGTCAGGCTCCCCTTTGGCATAAGGGTAAAGAAATAAGGTCACTATTACCAGAAGGAGAGAGACTAGATGCTGGAGGACAAAGACAACAGACATCTGCTGCACCCATCATCAGCAAAACCTACATTAACAGTAGGGGATGAATTGCATCAAGCTGGTACACTCTCCATCAAACCCTTGATAAGTTACTGACAATCTGACATGCCTATGGTAAACAATTGATCAATGAAGGGGAGCTGTTAATGAAGGAAAAACCAGTCTTCAGAGATGCATCTTGCATTGAAGCATAGTGCCCAGAACAGAACAAGTAGGAAGCTTGCTATAGTCTGTGCTGATTGGGACATACACAAAATTTTGGTTTGATCCTGAGCAATATAGATCAAGAAGTACATTAATAAATCAGAACTTGTCAAGAGTGAGGAATTTTGAAATTTTAATCAGAAAAAAAGTTTCTTTTGGCAGGACAGATGAGGGAAATATGTGATAAGAATCAGGGTCAGCAGGGGAAGAGAGATTGTACGTCGTCTGTGTTCCTCCAGGGGCAAACTACTGATGCAGATACGAGTTATTGTGGAAAGAGCATGGGCTTTGGGATGAGGAGGGCAGAACCTGGTTCAAATCCTACTCTACTAACTCATTAGCTGTATGTTTTTGGCAGGCTCCTTTCCTTCTGAGTGCCTGCTGCCTCATCTGTAAAGTGAGGATGCTGCACTGTAAATAGAGTTGTTGGGGAGTTTTAGAAATAATGTAAATATGACCTGGCCCCTTGTAGATGCTCAATAAATGTTAGCTATTTTAATATTGGTGACGTCATCATTATAAGAACTGTCCCAATATGTTGAGTTTACAGGGAAGCCCATTTTAGCTAAGTTTAATAAGGAAGAACAGTTAGCACTGTCCAAAAATAGAATGGATTTCTGAAAGTCATAGTAGGTCCCCTTATGGACAAAGTGTCCCAGTTTGGATGGTAAAATTATATGGTAACTGTAATTATAACTAATTCAGTGAATAGAAGCCACACATATCCTTGTTATTTTCTAAATAAATTATCTCCCTGATTCCCAGAATCATGTTTCTTCCTGGGTCCCTGTCTTGGTGTATCCTATGAACTCAGCCTCAGACCTTTGGAAGCCACTTCAACATTTTTGCCTTCCTCTCCCAGCACCTTCAATCAGTTGCCAGACCCTTTTGAACCTATCTCCAGAGCTCTTCCTGTGTCTTCCCCGTCTTTTAAGTCTTATTGATTTAATTCAAGTTCTTGTTACCTCTTGCCTGGAGCATTGTAAAATCACCCTAACAGCCTGAATCCTTCCTATTACCCATCATCAACTGCACTACCACTGGAGTGTACCTTTTAAAGCATGCCACCAATCTCACTTCTGCTTTTTATTCACCTATATAAATAAAATTAAGGTCCTGTGGTTTGGGTGTTACTGTATTAAGAAAAAAGAGATGGAAGGATTTTCACCAAATGTGGAGGATATGTTTGGGATGGTATGATTTTAAAAATAGTTATGTGAACTGCACAAACTCACCTGGAGGCATTTGGGAAGGCATCTCACTGTTATGGGTTGTTAACCTTCAGAGCAGATGGAACTAAAACCTGGGGGGCCTGTGTGACTCCTGCTTGGAAGAGACATGGCTAACACAGAAAGCAAAGAACGTTTCCAATCCGAGCCCATATTGAATGTTTAAGGACAGGCTGTCTGAATTGCAGATGTTGATTTGCAATAGGTGTTGATTTTCTGCAGAGATGTTTTTCTCATGGGCAATTTGATATGGTATTTTCCAGGACTATTTACACAGAACCGGTAAATGATTCCTCCGAGCAAATGATTCCTCCGAGCAACACCAGAGAGACCAGCTGGAAGAGAATGAGCTGTCAACTTCTCAGCAAAGCATCTAAGGTCTCCTAACCTGTCCTCTAAACCTCTTCTCAACCTGTTTTCCCATATACACTGTGCAGAACATGTTCTCTCTCCTGTGTCTTCCTTCTTTCTTAACTAAGATCAGGTGTCCTCTTCAGGCAAAACAGTATCCCCATCACCTCAAATTATGGTTGTGCTCCCCATTGGCCAGAGCTGAGCTCAAATCCACTTCCTTCTGATTCTGCTAGCTTCTGCCAGGGTCATTAATTTCCTTTTTGAATAATTTTTTCACTGTATGATGCCTATTTTTAATATAGTTATTTGCCTTTATATGGGTCTTTTAAACTGTAAACCCTAGGGGAGAAGGAAGGGGAAATAATGTCTTATTCATCTTGGTATCCTCTTTAGTGCTTTGCACATAAAGATTTTCAATAAACTTTTATTAAATTAAATGATATGTTAAAAGACTCTCTTCATTTGGTTGGGCAACTATCCCACCATGTGGAATTTAAGTATCTCCTGGAAAGAGGATTATAAATGCAATACTATACCATTATTAGACCATGACAGGACAGGAGCCCTCTTTGCTGGAGAAATCTGCTTTGCGATTAACAAATAAGAGGATCACATCCAGATTTTTGAATTGAGGGTCCAGAAATTTTTGAAAAGCTATTGAATGCCAGGAAATACTGAGTATAGAGGCTAATCCTAATACTAGATTTTGTTGTCCTAATACTTCAGTTCTTTGTTTATCTTAATATGCAAATTCTTACATTTGTCTTTTTGTGTGGAATATGCTAAATGTAGGACTGGTGGAATAACTTGTTACTCTACTCACCTATTTTGGGCAATAATCTCTAGAGAGAATCAAATCTTCAGCAAAATTGTTGGCCTCAGTCTACGCAATTTTGAATTGCCTTATGGATTCCAGTCAGTGGGATATCAGATTGCTTCCTGTGTAGTATGCAGGTTTAAACCAACAACCACAAGGGCCTATCTTTGAAGCATAAAACACTTGGACATTAAAACTTCTTTCTGGCACCACGCCTGAGGTCAGAAATCTGCATTTTCAGCACACTGCACCTGGGATTTCTCAATACACATGGCCTGAGTTCCACATTCTCACTCAACTTCCAAGCATGCAGTTCTGCTGGAAACACAGAGCCTGGTTTTGGAGTCTGTTAGAAAAGGAGAAGCAAAAAATTGGACCTCAACCCAGGCAGCCAGTGAGAAAAATAGCTTCTTGAAAAGAGAAAGTGTGGAGACCGTGTTGAGGATCATCAGGAAACCGTTTGAACTGCTTGAGGTGAAACTGAGATGGGCATTTGGATCTAGATGGGCACAAAAACAGGGGAGCAGTTTCCATGAAGATAATGAGGATCAGACATTGGGAGAATGTCAGCAAGGAGAGAGTTGAAAGGCCTGTCCCTGGATAGTTGAAATTCTGGCATATAATCTTAGGCCAAAAAGTCCTAAAGCAGTAAGAAACCCTTAATTAGGAACTGACAGAATAAAAGAGAAGAAATAACTAGGTAAACATTCAGCCCTTAAAAAATTCTGAAGTATATGGTTAAACACAGGAGTCGGTCAGTTTAGAAGGGGTGGTTGAGGCACAACCATTTGCCCCTTCGTGAATGAGTGTGAACATAGGAGGGTGGGAGAGAGTGTGGGGCATTGTGCAGCCATTGGCTGGGTGCTGAGAACCTGCAGGGCGTACTTCTCCCAGGGGATAGGGGAGGGACTGTGTTTTGATGAAATTATATCAGCCTGTGATCCTTGCCAGGCATGCCCGGGAGTTGTCAATCCCTCCCCCTAAATCCTTGAGAGCTTGAAGGGACCTTAGCGCTTATTTAGTCCAGTGCTGTATTTTACAGAGGAGACTAGGCACTGAGAGGATGAGTGAGTTGCCCAGTCACCTAATTTGCAAGAACTGGATCTTAGATCTAATTCTTAAAATTCCTCACCATTGCTTTTCTCTTAGGCATATGCCCTGAAATCAAATAGAATCCCACTTCAAGCCCTCATTTCCTTCTATGCTCAGGGTTCCCTTTTCTGAGATTTCACACGAAGAAAGAAAGGAAAAAGGATCCTAAAAGTGCTTCAGAAGAAGGTGCTAGGCTAGATGCTTTGTATCTGCTATCTTCAAAACAGCCTTGAGAGGCAGTGGTCATTGTTCCCCTTTTACAGAAGATTCAGAGAAGTCATGGGACTTGTCAAAAGCAACAAAGCTATTAGGTTCTGGGAGGTGACAATTGAATCCTGTCAATTTGACTCCAAAGCTAATTTTCCTTCACAGTGAAGACACCCTGGCTTCCACCCCTCTGAATGGGCTTCTCTAAATTCCCAAGAATCTACCTTTTCCCTCTAGCCCCCAGTTTGCAAACCCTCAGCTTTTGCGGGCCTTAGTATAACAACTGTCCCCCTGCTCAGCAGTGTCACCCTGGGCCCTTTGTCTTAGGGTTAGAAACCTTCCTTCAGGAGCTCAGTCCTGGACACCTGCTGCCTCTTCTTTTACACTGGTCTGGGGAGAACAGCAAGTCAGGACACCCAGATATAAGACAGCTTGGGGGGTAGGGACATGTGCACTGGAGACTGAAAACTCAAGGAGAGTGAAAATCACTATGTGGGACTGGAAAGTGACAATGGAGAAGAGAGCACTGCCTTCTTCCCTGTCTCCTAAGGACAAAGTACTAGGGAGAAGTCTTGATATGCAGTAAGAGGGATACTGCAGGGCTAAAAATTTTTAAAGGCACTTACTTCACTTGCATCCAACATGGCCCTGACTCTGGGGTGCTGGACCAGTCTCACATAGAGGAATTTATAAATGAGGATGGTTATTTTCATAAACCTGGATGTCTAGTGACATAGACCCATGGCTATTGAGTGGTACAAGGAGAAGAAGGCTTGGGGTTGGAAATAAAGTGTCTGCACCCTGGGCCTTTGGGGTTATGAGCACCAGGTCCCAGTCGAGTGGAGTGAAGGCTGGAAAGGAGAATCTGGAACTGGAGAAGCAGGTTGCTTTTTCCTGTTAGCATCATTCTTTCAGAATCCTTTTGCATTATTATGCTTTCAGGTATATGCAATAGGAAAACCAACTCAAACTAGCTTAGACAATAAGGTTATCTCTAGTTTACAGATGAGAGGAGAATCAGAAGTAGGGGTGGGCTTCAGCTTTAGTCGATCCAGAAGTTCAGTGATGTCATCAAGGACTTAGCTTCTTTTCATCTTCCATACTTCTGTCCACAGTGTCAGTTTAATCCCAAATCATTTCATCTTGGGGCTGTGGGATGGCTGCCAGTAACAATTGGCAGAGGAATATCTGCTTTCCTGTTGCTTTCTCTTAAGAGTGAGAGAGAACTTCCTCAGAAGCCTCCAGAAGAATCTCCCTTTGGTCACATGCCCATTCCTAAACCAGTCACTGTCATGAGAGACAGCAAGATACTTTAGACCCTTCAGATATACCCTTTGAGCTAAAGACAATCCCCCAAACTGCTTTGGTGCCATCCAAGAGGGGCAGGGTGGAATGGATGTTGCCTAATTAACCACAATGTCCACCATATCTTCCCAATACATGAAAGTAACTTGCACATGGTGAATGTCAAGTGTCCGTTGATTGAATAGAAGTCTAGATTGTGAAATGAGTTTCCTATGGCTAGAACGGGGTCCAGAAAGTCAACAAAGAAATGCTAAGGCTAAGATCCAACAAAGGCTACCAGGCTGGGAGCTGGAGGCACTGCATTCTATTCTTGACAAGCTCTGCCACTAACTTTTGGTGCAGGCTTTGGGTATCCCATATGCAAGATGTATTTCATTCTCTCCTCCCTGTAGCTCCAAGGGATTGTTTTAAGATTAAATAAGATGTACTTCAAAGTACTTTAGCTTCTTAGGAAGAAAGGAAATGTGCTATCTATTGTGATTTCATAACATTTTGTAACAATATGGGAATTATCCAACTACATGAAAATCTTTTCTTGTTGAGATAAAAATCTCTTGCTTATGACAGGTGACCAGAAGTACTGCTTTTTGAACTGAGCCAACAAAAATAATAGAACTTTAGGCAGCATGTGGGGAACGACCCATGTCTCTGAGTTGATAATTGGCCAGTCCTAACTGGGCTGTATGATTTAGTGAGGACTCGATTAGAACCTCATTCTTTAGTTTCACTGTCTGCTCTTGGGGGATTTGAGCTTGTTGGAGCAGCAGCATCTGAAAACACAGCACTTTTATTAAGTTTATCAAATAGCCGACTCTCCGTCCTGGGGCCAGAATGTGTTGGTCTGTTATCATGGCTCTGTTCCAGAATTTCTTATAGCAGCTGTTTTCAAACACATTCTTGGGTTCATACTTATAATATGATGTTAATCCATTTGCTCACTCAGCTATCTGTTGATGTATAATCTCGATCACTATCAAAACCCAACGTATTTAGTAGGCCCAGATCCAGGAATAGCACTGAGCTATGCTTTGTTCAGAAGGAATTACTCAGACATGTTGCCTCTGGGCGTGATCCTAAGTGACCCGAGGGAGTTCCCTCTGTGCTTGTTCTCTCGTTACTACACATATCACCTGCAACTCTCATTTTTAAAACATCCTTCATTACAATGTTGATCACATTAGCACAAATCACAGTCTTGGACTTTTCACCCTCCAGCTGCCCCAGTGGGTCCTTGGGAGGGGCTGGCCTACAAACGCCATGTATATTTCACAGGATTGGGAGGCCGGACACTAAGAAATCCAGTGTTTGGGCAAGTACCTATTTCCTACCCACTTATCCTTCACCGTAGTTTCCTCAGTTACCGTGTTTAGCAACAAATCTAAAATTTCTGCATCATACCCTTTTCTCCTTCTGTTTTTTCATGATCATCAGTATACCCTGTAACCTGTAAAAGGTTAACTACAATCAATACACTCTGTATAAACTAACAGAGAGAAAAGATAGGAAGAGAAAAATTATTTTAAAAATAGAAATATATATGCAATGTACAAATGTTATAAATGTGACATTTCTTTTGATTAATGTTAGCATACTCTATGTGTGTATTTTGTTTTCAATTTTTGTTTCCTTATACTTAAAGTATGTCTTTTTAAGGTAGCATGTACTATTGAGTCTTATTGTTTTAGTCCAGGCTTAAAATCTTTATATTTTAATTGACATATTGAGTTATTTTGCATTTAATATAATTACTGATATGTTTGGGTTTATATCTACTATTTTACTATTTGTTTTCTATTTGTCCCATCTATTCCACAATCTTTTTTCCTCCATTCTTGTATTTTTTGATTAATGAAGTGTTTTTTATTGTTTTATTTCCGCTTATATTAGCTTGTTGGTTACACTTTGAAAGGGTTAATATTCAGTTAGACTTAACAACATATTTACCCTGTTTGTGGCCCTTCATTTTTTTTACTTCCATGTTTTTCTCTGATATCACATGTCTTTTGCCTAAAAATCTCATTTTATTATTTCTTTGAGTGTAGTCTGCTGGGGAAGAATTTTCCCAGCTTTTGTGTTCTAGAATTGCCTTTATCTCACCTTCAATTTTGAAGGATATTTTCATTATGTGTAGAATTCTAGGTTGCCTGCTATTTTATGTCCGCTCTTTAAAAGATGTCTTTCATTTTCTTCTGCCTTCTATCCTTTCTGTTATTTTTGTTCCTTGAAAGTAATGGGTTTCTTTTTCCTCCCCTTTGGCTGCTTTGAAGATTTCTGGTTGTCTTTGGGTTTTGTTTTGTTTATTAACAATTTTACAATTTTACTATGATCTACCTATGTGTGGATATTTATTTATTTATTTATTTTGTATTTATCCTGCTTGGAATACTTAGGGATTCTTTAGTCTGTGGCTTTTGTCCATTTTGGAAAATTCTCTACCACTAATCAAATATTTCTGTTCTCACACTTTCTCTTTCTTCTCCCGTGGTTCCAAATGCATAAGTGTTAAACTTTTTGCAGTGTCCCCTATTGTCCACCCTTTTTCCTCTTCTGTTTCTATCTGGATACACTTTACTGACCTACATTCCAGATCGTTAATTCTCCCCTTTTCTGTTTGTTGTACTTGCTAATTCCATTTGACCCTTCATTTAAATAGATCTGGTTCTCTGGTAAAAGCTTTTAGTTTATCTTTTATCTTCTTGAACATATTATTCACAGTTTTTTTAAAGTCTGTATCTAATATCATCAATATCTGTAGCTCTTGTGCATCTATTTCTACTGATTTTTTTTCCCTGCTTGATTCTGATTCTTGATGATTTTTTATTGAGGCTTGGACATTGTGTAGAAAATGTTACAGATGATATATATGATGTTATCTTTCTCCAGAGAGGATTTTCTTTAGTTTTTGGCAGGCAGTTACAATAGGAGCAAATCACTTAATCCAATCAGGGACTGATCTGATTCAAGACTGTTTTTCAGTCATTGTAAGGTTTGATTTATTTCTAATGGGTCCTTATTTCTAGGGTGTAGCTCTTTGCGGGATCCCAAAGTCTTGGGGGTCTATCAGAGAGCTTTACCATGGTGGGGCCCAAACTCCAATTTCACCCTCCTCAGTACTGTGAGACTACTGATAGTTCTGCTTAACGTAAGCCATTTAGGCTCTACTTTCTGCTTGTAATCTCCAACACTACCCTTGTGTTTCTTAGGAATAGAATGCCTGGCTCACTTCAATGTGTTTCCCTTCCCTCTGGGATTTTGAGCTTCTAATGCTGGCTGCTTCGTAGCCCTCCATCTCTGATATTTGACTCCCCACCCTTGTGAGACATTTGAAAGCCTACTCAGCTTCTCTCACTCTTATCTTACAATCTTACCTTCTATTCAGTTTCTCAAACTCTACAGCCAAATTATTTAGACTTCAGCACATGCATCAAGAGGAAAACAGCACAAAAGTTCTGCTTTATCTCAATGGGTTTCCCTTCTCTCAAGTCCTGACTACCTTGATAGCCTTCTGGTACCTTAAAATAACTTAAAGAAAAGATTCATCAAGTTTTTCTAGTAATCAGTGAGGGGATTAATCTTCTATAAGATAGTCTTCATTACCAGATGTAGAATATTTCCATTAACTCTCCTGAGATGGCAATGCTGAGGTAACCCAAATACTTCCCCAGGATTTATTTTAAACTCCTTTGCTACCATTGTGTAGCAACAGTTCTATTTCCCCTTGTTATGCAGATTACTTTATTTCAGCCCCACCCTTCCTTTAGACCATTTTTTCCTTTTAAAAAAAATAGACAGGTGGTGATCTTTGCTTCTGATCCAAGAAACAATTGCTTTTTGTCCTGGTGGAAGAATCCCTTCCTTAGGTACCAAGATCTCTAACATAGAGGAGTCCATTGTTGTAGGGACGGTAGAGCAAAAAAAATTTTCAAGTGAGTCATTAGATATAATAATGAAAGGTGACATCTATTTTTCATACCTCAGTTCCCAGACCAATGAATTTTGCTTATGGGAGAGCCATCAGTTTTATGATACTGATTCAGATAATAAACCACATCCTTAAAAATAGCACCCCAACCTCACAGGATATTGTCTCCCAGCTGATGTTGAAACGAACTCTAAAATACATCATCTGACTCTTCCATAAAGCCAACTGTTTTTTGTGTGAAGTTTACATGTTTATACCAGGGACTCTTATGAGAATCAGTACATTGCCTTAAATCACTGGTTCTCATTTGGGGGCAGCTTGGCACCTCAGCCCCCACAGGGGATATCTGGCAATGTCTGGAGACATGTTTGCTTGTCATGATGGATGGATGGGTACTACTGGCATCCAGTGAGTAGAGGACAGGATAATGCTAAATGTCTTACAATGCACAGGACAGCCTTCTGCTACAAAGAATTATGTGGTCCAAAACGTCAATAGTGCTAATGTTAACAAAACCCTGCTTTAAGTTTTTCACTGTAGGGGAAGTTTCTCGGTCAGAAGCAGTGTTGTGCAGGGTAAGATGATAGAGAATAAAGCATACAGTGAGTCCTGAAATGGTGGTGCTGCCAGAAGCATGATGACCAGAGAAAGCAATATAACTTCAGTGTCTATTCAAGCAAGGCTAGATTTTTGTCACCAAAGATGGAAAAGATCTGATGTTATGCACTTGTCCCTATATGGCTGATTGGACCTCACCATATTATGGAATTCTAGAGAATGATCAGGGTTGATTTTTGCTGCTGCTGGGAAGCTGGGCATTCAACAGGAGCTCAATTACCAATGGTGAGAGTCTGTACCGTTGAGCCTAAGTGTGGTGGTTTAAATTATGTACCCCAACATAAGCCTTAGGCACATTCTTAATCCACATTCCTGTCAATATGAGCCCATTGTGAATAGGATCTCTTGTTATTTTTAGTTAAGGTGTGGACCAACTGAATGAGAGTGGGTCTTAGTCTAGATTACTGGAGGCCTTATAAAGAGAACCAGAAAGTCACAGAAGAAAGGAGAGGACATTGCCATGTGATGTGAGACAGAGATGTAAACCAGGGAACCCCAAGGATTGCAGCAAGCCAGCACCAGAACACTACCAACTCTGGGAGGAAGTAAGCCTTGTAGCTTCCAAAACCATGAGACAATAAATTCCCATTGTTTAAGACAATCCATTGGGAGGTATTTGTTATATCAGTCTGGCAAACTAAGACACAGCATAGCCTCAATTCTTGTCACCATGGACATTTTATTACATGAGCCCACTGAAAAGGTATGGTGGCTGATAAAAAAAGGCTAAAATAATTCCACTGAATGGTTCATTTTGTCCAACTGGTTATTAAATGCTTCTTACATTTAATAACTGGGGTCTTTTGCTGATTATTCATATGGTACACAAACATTCAGACTCTGAGCCTATTTTAAAAGATTCATCCACAGATCTCCTCCTACCTTCTTCTTATTAAGCCCCAATTTAATTCCTTCCAATGCCTAATTCAAACCATTAACCACTGTCCATGATTTATCTTACAGGCCACTTTAGGCCACTTCTCTTTAGGCCACTTCTCTTACCAAGCAAAAATAACAAGATAAACATCTCAAAAAGTGTTCCTTTGGGAAGATTTCTCTCCTGTGCTTTCTTTCTGGGGCACCTCTGTGGGGATGAAACACTGTAACAGTCCACTTTAAACCAAAGAAATGCAAATTCTTGCTTACTGGTGCAGAGCCACTCTCTTTCTCCATGCCTTTGATGCCTCCTTCCACAATGCCAATCTAAGCTGTAGAATTATGACTTTTGTCAAAAGTTGACCCAGTTGTCTCATGAAAAGGGAGGCCATATTGTTCTCACCTGCTTGTGGCAGATTGACTACACTGGACCTTTGACATTCTCTTGGGGCTATTGGTGATGCCTCACCTCTAGTGACACTTTTCCAGTCTGGCCAGCTAACTCCCATCACACCATTGTGACTCTCAAAACCAATTGATGGCATGTTTTCAGCTTTCCATACCATTTGTATTCTGACGGTGGTGCAAAAGTCACTCAACAATGGACTGATGGTCTAAGCATTTAATGGACCTTCCATGTTTCCTACCATCTACAGGCATCTGATATTGTTGAACAACATTGGAGCAACCTCATTAAAAAATCTACTCAGAAAGATTTCTGATTCTGTTTCCCTCACTTCTCCTTTTCCACACACTTGTAAGGTAATTTTATTACTGAAAGCAGCCTTCCCCAGAAAGAGATCATCTCTTCACAGCCACTTCCTGGGTAATAATCAGAGCAAAAGGGGTGGGAAGTTATATTGAGCTATCTGGAAAATTGGGCATTCCACACTGGTCATTGCTGGGCATGTTTCTCTCTTTCTCCCAATGGTAACTCCAAGCCAAGCTATATAGGTGGCAACCTAGTCAAAAGGCAGTCTAGAGAATTCTAGCTTAATTCTGGTTCAATCACTTGGATTCTCTTATTGGATTAACATGGTCCTACATTGTAAAGATAATGGAAAGGGCACCATTTGCTGATCTTAAAGTGGCTTTTCTGGATTGTTGCAAGTTCTTCTTGGACCTGACCTTTCCATTCAAAGGGTCTGGGTGCAAGTAGGTGAGTGGAAAAAAGGTGTAGTTATAGCTACTGGAAAGGGACACACCAATTTTGTGGCAGTGAACCCAGCACCCGAGGGAAAAACATCTTAGACTCTGGTAGGTACAGGTAAGGGATGAACATTAATGAAATCTATCTTTCAGAATCATCACTCCTGGAGACTTCCTCACAAAGGAAAATGCCCTGATACAGTTCTCAAACTGTTGCAGGTGCCTTAAATTTAACTGACTATTGGGTCTGCCATTCTTCACCAGATGGCTTTGAACACCATTTGATCACCATTTCCCTTAACCTTACTGAAAAGTTTTATCAGAAATAGCAGGGGATGGCCCCAGTTCCTGTATCCCCTGCCCCCCCACCCCATGCAAAACTCCTATCAACACCTCCAGATGTCCTCCTCACCTCTATTCCTGTAGCTGTTGCTCAATCATTCCCTGGGGTGGATGAATGTCATCCAGCTGGTGACATGGATAAACAGAGCAGATTGGAACTACTTCCTTCAGTAGTCCCTCCAACGATAAGGATTATGCTCAATTATTTGAACTGAACTAGGAAACTTAAGGTCTACCAGCTGACTGGGGGGCCATGTTGGTGGCACAGTTAACCTGTATTCTAAATTGATGTAGTGTAGAGGGCGATTAAGGTAGCATGCATGAAGCCCACCTTCAGCTATGCCGGAGATGTGCAACATGGTCGCCAGGGCTGATACAACAATAGCTTAAGTTACCCTCAGCCTTCTTTACGGAAGTAGTTCGCGCCAAAAGTGCTAGTTCGTGCCAAAAATGCTAACCCTACATCTGCCATCCGCCCTAGCAACAGCAGCCACCAATCCTAGACCGCCACGAGCCCTTGCTAGCCACTTCCCCTTCTCCTAGAGTATATATGCTCTGCCTCTTCAATAAAGTTTTGCAGCTTGATCAGAAACCTGTCTTGCTGTCGTTCTTCGCGTCTCTTGTCCCATACCATTCCTCCCTCACAGGACTCGGAGCCTCCGTTGATCGTCCCGCGGGCCGGGACAAACTGGCGCCCAACGTGGGGCCCTGAATTCTGTGAGAGACGGAACGCCGCACTCAAGGAGAGAGGTACCTCACACTCACCGCACCCGGGATCGCCGCGAGGAAGCGCGCTCGCGAGACAGATCCGTTCACCAGTCGATTACTGCCGGCAAAAGGAAGAAACGGAAAGAAGAAAAGAAAGCAACAAAAGGTAAGCCCCCATCCCCAACATGGGACAAGCAATCTCCCAACATGAATTATATATTAGTCAGGTCAAACAATCGCTCAAGGCACGAGGAACTAGAGTTAAGAAAAAAGATCTCACGCGCTTTTTTGATTTTTTGTTAAAAACCTGCCCTTGGTTCCCTCAAGAAGGTACTATAGACCACCAATGCTGGCTAAGAGTCGGCGACTGTTTAAAAGATTATTCCCGGACCTTTGGTCCTGAAAAGGTCCCGGTTACTGCCTTTTCTTATTGGAATCTAATTAATGAAATCCTAAGAGTCCATTCTTTAGCTCCAGACATTCAAAACCTCTGCACAAAAGGAGAGGAAGCTTTAAGAGAGCACTCTCGTCCCGCTTCAGCATGCAGCTCAGTAATTATTAACATACCTGAAAACCCCCTAAACAAAAACCCCAACAGGGATAGGCCAAATACCCCAACCAGTCAAGCTAGTCTGTTGCCCGATCAGCACAAAATCGAACCAGAGGCTGAAATTTCTCCCTCTTTGGAGGCACCGGAGGCTAAAATCTCTCCCTCTTTGGAAATCAACTCCCTTCCTCCGTTTCAGCCACCCCCTTATGCATCCGATTTTCCCAAACCATATTCTCATTTTTATCCAGTCACGTCCTTACCTCAGTTTCGCGCTTTGGAAGAGGCCACAGAAACCCTCCGGCTACACGCCGATAACTTTAAAGAAGCCTTTAATCAGGAGCGGCTGCGAGCTGCCAATTTACTCACCGACCTCCGGTCGGCAACTCAAAGCATTGCAGCCCTTGCGCTCCCAGAAAACGCCCCCTCATCACGTCCCCATTGCAAAGTCTCGGCTTTTCCGGTTACGCGTAGTCAGACCCAAGACCCTCAAAATGGTGCCGCCGGCTCCCAAAATGGCGATTCTAGTAGCGAAAGCGAGGAAGAGGAACAATCAAATCCCCCTAGTTCTAACGAAGAAGAGCAGGAAGAAGCTAGTACTACCTCAACAGTTAAATATAAAAAACTCAGTTTAAAATATTTAGAAAAATTAAAAAAGGCAGTGAGTAATTATGGCGCTACCGCCCCCTTCACGCTCACCCTATTAGAGAGTCTCAGTGAAAAAGAACTCACTCCTAACGATTGGTCCCAATTAGCCAGAGCTGCCCTGTCTGGCGGTGATTTCCTGTTGTGGAAATCCGATTATGAAGAGCATTGTAAAAAGTATGCCACCCATAATGCCCGTAAAGCCACCTCTAAAACCTGGACATTAAACAAATTTTTAGGTCAAAGCCCCTACCATCAGAATAATAAGCAGGCTCAATTCCCCCCAGGTCTCCTAGCGCAAATACAAACGGCAGCGTTCAGAGCATGGAAAAAACTTCCGCAAAAGGGTGCCGCCACTGCCTCTCTTGCTAAATTAAGACAGGGGCCCGATGAACCGTATAGCGAATTCCTTAGCCGCCTGCAAAACATGGCTGAGAGCCTATTTGGGGCCAGTGAAAACGAAAGTGATTTTATTAAACACCTGGCCTATGAAAATGCTAACGCTGCCTGCCAAGCAGCAATCCGCCCCTTTCGTAATACCAACCTTAATAATTACATAAAGCTCTGTTCTGGCATTGGGCCCACTCAAACTCTTGGAATAGCCATTGGTGCTGCCCTTCAAAATTTTGCAGCGCAGCATAAAAATTTTACGGCACAAGCAAAGCCTCCAACGTGTTATAACTGTAAACAACCTGGCCATTTTTCAAAAAGTTGCCCCGTGCCACAAACCAGTTCCTCTTTACCCATTACTAATAAACCCCCACTGCCACCCTCTATTTGTCCCCGCTGTAAAAAGGGGTTCCATTGGGCGTCTGAATGCCATTCTCGAGCAGACATAAATGGCCAACCCCTTAAGCCTAAGCCCCAGGGAAACTTTCAATGGGGCCGGCCCCAGGCCCCAACCAGAATGAACCCAGGGGCAGTACGGTTCGTTCGACCATCCTCAGTCACAATACCAGCTCTCCCCACCATAAACCATGCTGCCGTGTCACAGACTTATGGAGAGCAACAGCAGGAAGCACAGGGATGGACCTCTGTACCACCTCCAAATCAATATTAACCCCAGAAAACAGTCCTCTCCTCATACCAACGGGAGTTTATGGACCACTGCCCCCAAATACCTTTGGCCTCATCTTAGGAAGAGCCAGTACCGCCCTTCACGGGATTCAAATCACCCCAGGTGTGCTAGATAATGACTTTAAAGGTGAAATACAAATAATTGCAGCCACCTCAAACAATATTATCCCTATTCCTTCTGGCTCTCGAATAGCCCAACTTATAATACTCCCCATTCAGCATATCAACTCAAACTTCAAAAAACTCCAGCACCCTACAGAGGCCCCTGGATCCTCCGATATTTTTTGGGCACAACCAATATCCCATAATCAGCCCATCTTACGATTAAAGTTAAATGGTAAACCGTTTGAAGGAATTTTAGACACAGGGGCTGATGCCACAATTATATCCTCAAATCACTGGCCTAAATCCTGGCCTCTCACAGCCGCTGCCACCCACTTACAAGGAATACGCGAAGCCACAAATCCCCTACAGAGTTCACAAACCCTTAAATGGGAGGATGAGGAAGGAAACACTGGTACAGTTATACCATATGTTATCCCCCATCTCCCCATCAATCTATGGGGCAGAGAGATCTTAACTCAAATGAAAGTTTTTATGTGCAGCCCTAGTGATACAGTTACTGCTCAAATGCTAAAAATGAATTTTCTCCCTGGCAAAGGCCTAGGCAAAGCTAATCAAGGAATAAGACAGCCCATCTCTATAACACCTAATATAGCTAGAACAGAACTCGGGCTCTCCCAAAATTTAGCCTGACGGCCATTGACATCCCTGTACCCCATGCTGAAAAAATCTCTTGGAAATCCATAGAACCAGTATGGGTTGATCAATGGCCCCTAACTCAGGAAAAAACCTTAGCGGCTAGGAAAAAACCTTAGCGGCTATAGAGTTAGTACAGGAACAACTTAATGCCGGACATATTGAACCTACTCAGTCCCCTTGGAACACTCCTATTTTTGTTATAAAAAAGAAATCAGGCAAATGGAGACTTTTGCAAGATTTACGAGCTGTAAACAAAGCAGTGTTGCCCATGGGAGCACTGCAACCTGGCCTCCCTTCACCAGTTGCTATCCCTATTAATTTTCATAAAATAGTCATAGATTTAAAAGATTGTTTTTTCTCCATACCTCTTCACCCGGAATACAGGCAACATTTTGCCTTTAGTGTTCCTCAAATCAATTTTCAAGGCCCTATGCCCCGATTTCAATGGAAAGTCTTGCCACAGGGCATGGCCAATAGTCCGACTTTATGCCAAAAATTTGTTGCTGACGCCATTAACCCTGTCAGACAACTATGGCCACAGATCTACATTCTCCATTACATGGATGATATCCTGTTAGCGAGTCAGGACATGTCCAACCTACATTCTTGTTTTCAAGACCTTCTTAAAAATTTAACAGCAAAAGGTCTTCAAATAGCCCCTAACAAAGTACAAACTTCAGACCCCTTTTCTTATCTAGGGTTCGAACTTTGGCACCAGCAAGTTTTAACACCCCGCATTCAACTGCGAACCTCCCATCTACTAACGTTAAATGACTTCCAAAAACTCTTAGGGGACATTCAATGGCTTCGCCCCTACCTAAAGCTACCCACTGAAGCTCTTCTACCACTCAATAATATCTTAAAAGGAGACGCAAACCCCTCCTCTCCCCGAAGCGTAACTCCAGAGGCAATGCAGGCACTTACCATCGTAAACCAAGCTATCCAAAATCAAACTTGCTATCAAATAAATTACCACCAACCCTTAATTTTTATAATTCTTGCTACAACCCACACGCCTACAGGCGTATTCTGGCAATCCAATTTAAAACAACCAAATGGGCGAGGCCACCCACTACTCTGGGTTCATCTCCCAGCTACTCCAACAAAGGTGCTCTCACCGTATATTTCTCTTATAGCTGCCCTCATAACTAAAGGCCGACAAACTAGTCGCCAATTGTTTGGAAAAGACCCTGATTCCCTTTTCGTCCCGTACACCCAAGATCAAATCCATTGGCTTTTTCAAACCGACGACGAATGGGCTATCGCATGCTCTTCACTCCTAGGCGATATTGATAATCATTACCCAAGCGATCCATTAATTCAGTTCGCCAAAATCCATCAATTCACCTTCCCAAAAATCACTAAAGCAAAACCCATAGACTCTGCTACCTTAGTCTTTATTGATGGTTCAGCAAATGGGACCGCAGCATACGTCATCCAGGGTCAAGCATTTTCCGTGCACTCTCCCTATACTTCAGCTCAACTTGTCGAGCTCTATGCAGTCTTACAGGTTTTATCCCACCTTCAAAACCAACCTTTTAATTTATACACGGATAGTGTATATATAGCTCAGTCCATACCGCTATTAGAAACAACTCCATTTATCAAACCGTCCACCAATGCAGTCCCCTTATTCTCAAAGCTACAAAAATTAATTCTCAAACGACAGCTCCCTTTCTTCATAGGACACCTCTGTGCCCATCAGAACCTGCCAGGCCCTCTAGCGGAAGGCAATGTGCTAGCAGATGCTGCCACCCAATTAATATGTCTCAATCTTTCTAATTCTCTAACCTTAGCTTCCCAAGCCCATGCCCAACACCACCTAAATGCAAACGCCCTCCACCTAAAATTCAATATTACAAGGGAACAAGCAAGGGAAATTGTTAAAGCCTGCAAAAACTGTGTAACCCAACTGCCAGTCCCTCATTTGGGAGTTAACCCAAAAGGGCTTATCCCAAATGAAATCTGGCAAATGGATGTCGCCCACTTTGCCAGCTTTGGGCAACTCAAATATATTCATGTTTGCGTTGACACATATAGTGGATTTATTCAAGCTAGTTTGCAAACAGGAGAAGCTTCAAAACATGTTATTTCTCACTTGCTGCATTGTTTCACCATTTTAGGCCAGCCTAAACTCATTAAAACAGACAATGGGCCTGGATATACTGGCAAAAATTTTCAAACCTTTTGTCAGCAATTACAAATTAAGCATATTACGGGAATACCATATAACCCCCAGGGCCAGGGAATAGTAGAACGAACACATCGCACCCTAAAAAATGCTTTGTGTCGCCTAGCCGAAAGCACTCTCAACCTCACAAAACAACGTCCCTGAGACCTTTTACATCATGCTCTTTTTGTTCTTAACTTCCTAACTCTGGACGATGAAGGACAATCTGCAGCCGACAAACATTGGCATCCCAAAACACAGATACAACAAGCCACTGTTATGTGGCGTGACCCCTTAACGTCAAAATGGAATGGACCTGACCCCGTTATCATCTGGGGACGAGGTTCTGCTTGCATATATGACCAAGAAAAAGAGGGTCCTCGCTGGCTTCCAGAAAAACTAATTAGACATGTTAATCCTCCACTGTCAAAACAAGCCCCAAAATCCCCCCTTCCCTTTAACAATAACCTTTCCAGGGAACAAACCCCTCCCTGAGAAAAAATTTCTCTCCTTTTTTCTCTTCCAGCACGTCGCCAACTTTGCTGTAGCCTGCCCAGAACACACCCAGCCTACGTGCAGCCGGCAACTAAGAGAAGCCCAACTTACAGGTTTGCCCCATCACTGAGACCACATGAACTATTGGCTCTTACTAATTGGCTCTCTGGCCTTACTGTTTGCGGCCAGATTGGCAGCCATTGCCCCAGAACATTGGAACCCATTAGAGAAAATCCTGCTTGCTACAATGTACTTGTGCGTTGTAGGGTGTATCACTCTGCTAGCTTGCTTTCCTTAACAGAACAAAAAACCTATAACCCCTATTAGTATGGCCTTGTTAAGCCTACTACCACTCAAAATTGCTGCTTTATGCCTTCTCCTACCTAGTATATCGCATGGCAATCCTAATCGCAATTCCAACCCCCATCAGCCTTGGAAATGGACCCTTGCGCGATGGGAAGATTCCAAAATAATTCTTTGCAATACCACTGCAGGACGCCCCTCTTTTGTTTTTAATGCCACTGATCTGTTTCCCCCTCCTAATCCAAAACCTGTCGGTTATCCTGGCAGCCTTAATATACAGAATTATTACATGTGCCCATCCTCAAATCCTGGAAAACCGTACTGCAATTCCCCCTATGAGTACTACTGTGCATACTGGGAGTGTGAAACACTGGCCACTAGCTGGAAACCCTATGCCCCTGACAAATTTCTAAATCTTACAGAGGTCCCATGTACTTGCCAGAACCCAGGCAACCGCTGGTACGATAGGTATCTCTGTCCAAAAAAACATGCTCACCGTGCAGCTTCCTACTGATCCCTCTTGGCTACTCGGTCGAACATGGGGCTTCCGAATTTACGTTACAGGAAGCGACCCAGGGTCCCTTATATTAATAAAGAAGGAAGCAGTGCAACAAAAACCATCCGCCGTTGGACCAAATATAGTGCTCGCGCCCCCAGCTACCCCTCCTCGCACGCCGAGCACGCCAAGCAAAAATCCTTCCAAAATTCATTCCACTACCTCCCCCTCTACTAACATTTCAATATTGTCATCCCCAATCCCTCCCATGTCGCTTAATACACCACTTTGGCCAATACTCCAAACCGCCTTTCTCTCTCTAAACTCCTCCCAACCTAACCTTACTTGCAGTTGTTGGCTATGTTTCTCTGTCAACCCCCCTTTTTATGATGCTGTAGCCCTTAATACCTCATTTAATATTTCTGATGAGGACAATCCTCCCCAATGTCCTTGGAATACAACAAAAATCGGCCTCACCGTGCAATCCGTTATTCACTCTGGGCATTGTATTGGTAACGTTTCCCCCTCCTTAAAAAAGGTCTGTGCACAGTCGTCCTTTCCATCGCAAGGTAAATTCTATATTCCCCCTACAGGGGCAAGATGGCTGTGCTCTTCCACAGGGCTTACTCCTTGCGTATCAGCAAAAGCCCTCACTGAAACAGGGGAAATGTGCCTCTTAGTGGCTGTGCTACCCCATGTCCTCTTCCATGCAGAGGAAGACCTTTATCACCACTTAACCGCGCAACCTCCAACCATGCTAAGAAACAAAAGAGAAATTATCACGGCTGTCACTATTGCTTCTCTTTTAGGTATTGCTGGCCTAAGCACTGGAACCACCTCTATTATCCTCCACAACCAAGGCCTCTCTCACCTAAGAGCTGCTATAGATGAAGATTTGGCCCGCATTGAAACCTCCATCACCCATCTTGAAAAATCCCTTACGTCCCTATCAGAGGTTGTTCTCCAAAACAGAAGAGGTTTGGATCTGCTTTTCCTTAAGCAGGGAGGGCTTTGTGCTGCACTAGGTGAGGAATGTTGCTTTTACGCTGACCATTCTGGCATAGTTAAAGATTCCATGACCAAACTTAGAGAAGGAATTGCAAACTGCAAACGTGAACAGGAAGCCCAAGGAAGCCCCTCCTGGGGATTCAATGGAGTCCTCCCTTACCTCCTCCCTATATTAGGCCCCTTTATAACCATACTCCTTATAATATCTTTTGCACCTTGGGCCATAAAAAGAATAATACAGCTAGTTAAGGACCAAGTTGATTCTGCCCTAGGCAAACCTATTCAAGTGCATTATCACCGGCTTCACCTCGCTGACCAAGGTGTGGATCCAGAAAATCTGCCTGCTACCCACCCTTTCAGGTAAGAAAGCCCCCTCCTACGGGAGCAGCATATAACTCGAAAGTATGCTTCTAGCTTATGCTATGATTGGTACCGCTGGGTGTGAGGCAAAGCACTGCAAAGGAGGGTCAAAACAATTAAAGGCCATTTTCGAGCTCCTTGAGAAGTATGCCTCATTTGCATAGGGGTTCGCTCTGCACAAATTCCCCTCCCCAGAAAAACAGAAGCCACAAACAACTTGGGGAATGAGGCCTCTACTTCCCCCAGCAGGTTAATGCCAAAAGAATGCTCGATCAGCATTCTTCCTCCATCCTTTTGAAAAACAAAGGGAGGAGATGTAGAGGGCGATTAAGGTAGCATGCATGAAGTCCACCTTCAGCTATGCCAGAGATGTGCAACATGGCCGCCAGGGCTGATACAACAATAGCTTAAGTTACCCTCAGCCTTCTTTACGGAAGTAGTTCGCACCAAAAGTGCTAGTTCGCGCCAAAAATGCTAACCCTACATCTGCCATCTGCCCTAGCAACAGCAGCCACCAATCCTAGACCACCACGAGCCCTTGCTAGCCACTTCCCCTTCTCCTAGAGTATATATGCTCTGCCTTTTCAATAAAGTTTTGCAGCTTGATCAGAAACCTGTCTTGCTGTCGTTCTTCGAGTCTCTTGTCCCATACCATTCCTCCCTCACAGGATTTGGAGCCTCCGTTGATCGTCCCGCGGGCCGGGACAATGTAGGTCTCCTTGTAAGTGTAAACCATACTTTCTTTCTAGGGGCACTGTGTACCCTGGGACTATACTTTTTGTACAGAAGCCAGGCATTGCTTTGCCTACCTCCCCAAAATAGGATGACTGGCGTATTCCTATGGGTGGTAACAAGTGACCTCTGAGTATTTAAGGAAACACCATCAGTTGATCATGTAGCCCTCTGATGACTATGGAGCTCTCCAAAATAAGGCTACTCTTAATCAATCAGGGGAGGTTCCTGGAGGGATAACTGACTCATTATCTTGCACACCTTGTGGGCAGTTATCCCCATGATGGGGTCAATCAATTAGAAAAGCTGTCATAAAATATGTCCTTGACCTTAGCCAAAGTGATCAGTGATACCTCCTTGGCTGCGGAAAGCATTCAGTTCAGCCTTGACTCACTGGCCAGGATTGATAAGTATGATAGAATTGCCCTAGTTTTCCTCCGTATGGGCTTAGGCAGAGTCTTTTTTTGCTACTTGCTATGCCTAGATTAATTCCTCAACTCTAGTGGAAAGATCAGTACAGAAATTTAGGGAGAAAGCCAACTGGCTTTCTAAGGTAGACCCTGATTTTTATGGGATTTTTCAGCTAGCTGGGTCTAGGCCCCTGTGGACATGGTTGAAGTTAAGTACTGCAGGTTGGCTTCTTCCTGCTGCTTGAAATCACATTGATAGTGTTAATTAAATTCTGTATGAGATCGATTGAACAGATTTGGTCCCAGCCTCTGTTATTCAGATTAATTAAAGTGGTCAACAGAGTGGTGTATTCTTGGGAAAGTTCATCAGAAGCCAACACAGTTTAGAAAATGTAGGTGTATATATTTGAGACAATTCTCCACGAATCCCTTGCATTTCTGCACATCTTATGAGTGAAGCACTGACTTCCCTTTTCCCATACTGTCTTTTTTTATCTGTGTAGCAAACAACCTTGGAAGACAGAGGCAGTTTTCCTCTCTGGAGCAAAGGGTAGGTTTGCATACAGTTTCAGAAGATAGAGATAGTGTTGCTCCCCAGAGCAAAGGATAGGCATAGTTACTGCCCATTATAAAAGAATCATGTTCCCTCAGCCCCACCTTCCTCTCCTGTAATTCAACCTACTGCATATGCAAGTCTGTTATCTGGGCCCATCTATATCACCTCTGAGGAAACTGGAACAAAAGTGATTCCTGCAAATATGCCAATGCTCATGCTGTTTTCTGTGCAGTGAATAAAATCATCCTTTGTCTTTGACTCAAGAGTCTTATATCTTCTGCCACAATGCATGAAACTTTAGCAAGCTAACTTATTAACTTGTAAGTAGTGTAAAATCTCAGACCATACACAGTTCTTAACACCTACTGATATCAGGAACCTACTTTTACTGCAGTGTCTCCTACCAGCTTTTTCTGCGTGTAGAGAACAGCCACAACATTTCTCAAAGATGCTGGTACTTCCTTCACCAGTAGTAGTCTCAGTGTCTGGGTGAAAGAATGATCTCCTAAGTCCTCTTGGAGGACATATTTAAATGAAGGGTGAGCAAAAGGTACATAGGAAGTCTGCTCCCTGATTCTTTAGAATCCTACCTCTACATTATTCTGAGGAACTGCCGTCATTTAACCACTTTTATCATCGGCCTTAGTTGAGTCCAGGTTTCAGTCTTTCAACTATGGAAACAATTATCACCATTACCATGTGGCTCAAACTACACATTCAGCCTTTAACAAGAATATACATATCTATAAATTTGTTCAATTTAAAAATTATATTCTACCTTCCTTGGTCCAGTACCTCAAAAGTCATCACCACACGTTTCTATATTTTTGTTTACACACATTAACAATATCTTTCATTTTTCTTTCTGGATTTGACTTGTGGTTGACCTTCTGACTCCAATCTTAGAGACTTTCCAGGCTCCATAGGAAGAGCAGCTGCCGTCTCAACTTCAGCTTTCTTTGCTTGTTCTGGTTTTTAGCTTACTGGGCTCTGGTTAGACACAAGTAAAACACCTGTTTATTTTCTGCTTCTGAAAAATTTGTTAAAAATTTTTGGTGCACTGATGATGACTTCCCCATATTCTTAGTACTGTTATAGAACTAGTCCCCTTTCTAATTCCTCCTGTCATCTCAGTAGGATGGGAAGGGGAGGTAGATGAATGTGTTCAGTCTGCCATTTTGAACTGGAAGCATCTCATTCACTATTTGGTTTTCAATCCTCTACTCCGCTAAAACGATTCTGGCGAAAGTCTCCAATGACCTACAGATTGTCAAATCTAGTAGGCCCATTCCCGACCTGTCTAACTTGATCTCTCTGGAGTTTGACGTTGCTCATCAGTCCCTTCTTAAAAACCTCTCATCGTTTAGCTTCAAATGCTTGGTACTTTGACTTCTTGTTTTCTCAGGCTGCTTTATAAGATTTCATGTCCTCTTCTTAACCCCTAAAAGGGAGACAAGATTCCATCTTTATTCTTCTCTATTCAGTTTTTAGGGTTCTCCCAGAGATGGGGGATGAACCAAGTTATCTATAAATGAATAAAATTAAAATGGGAATTGTCTTCATCAATAATTCTGTGCACTAGAACATGAAGGTAACTAATTTCTATCTAGAATTTCATGCCTGACCAAATTATTAGTGCAAATTAAAGACCTCTTCAGGTATGCAAAGACTGCCTTAGCCATTAGTACATCTGTTTGCTAATGACTTCAAAATCTATACATTAAGCCTGGATCTTGACTTGGAGCTCCGGACCTGTTCTATTAACTATTGAATAGCTCCTTATGGATATCTCAGAATCTTCCTAAACTCAGTATGTTCAAAAGTGAACTAAACAACCAGCCTGACAAAATCTGTTCCTTCTTGTGTACACTTTTTTTCAGTGAATTACACTATTATCTACCCACCAAACTTACAGTCACTGCCAAATCCTTCTTTCCTCCCTTCCCCAGCATTAATAAGTAATCAACGTGTCTCAGTCTATCTACTAGCATTTTCCATAGCCATCTCTTTCTTTTTTCCCATACTTGCTGCCTTAATTTACAGTATAATCATTTTCTTTCTGGCCTCTCTACCTCCAATCTTGACCTACTCAAGTCCATCCCCTACCTTGTGGCAAGAGTGATCTTTCTAGGATAAATATGGTCATGTTTCTCACTTAATTAAAAGACTCAATAGTTTCCCAGGATACAGCCCCAATTCCTTAGTTTCATGACTTCTCTCCAGATCATCTTTTCCTTCTTACTTCCTCCTACTTCTCACTTCACTTTCTTGGCTCCAACTATACTAAATTATACTGTACATGTTGCTTTCTACTCTTTCATGCCTCTGTATTTCTTTCTCCTACTGTTCTCACTGACAGGAATGCTCTATCACACTGTAGATGGTTGTTTCATTATTCTTCAAGAATTAACTCAAGCATTAGCTTTTCCAAGAAAGCGTTTCTGAATCCCCACACAACCCTGTTATTCTATACAAATATCCATTTGCATTTTTATGTCCCTAGTGTGCCCTGTAAATACCTGTGAACATGCCTGCTCTCTTTACTGTATAGGGAATTCCTTAAAAGCATGGACCATGTCTTGCTTATACTTATATAATCAGTACAATGTTCAGTACAGTGAATATTTCTAAATGAATGGATAAATAAATAAGTGAATGAATAAAACCTTCTTCATTATCCACTGTTCTAGATAATCCTTCTCCAAATTCAACTGTTATCCTTAAGCTGTTGCCAAATTCTCTCCTCACTTTTATAGACAAACATCACAAACTAACTCCCAGATAGGTTTGGAAGCAATCTGAGAATATCAGGACAAGTGCTATATTTTCTTGGCAAACCCATAAGCCACTCTGAGGAATCTGGTGGCATTCACATGGCATTGGAACAGTAGAATAGCAAGGTCTCTGGGAAATGTCTTGAAGGTGTGTGGGGGTAGCCTCCCGGGACCTCTCCCACCCCCATGCTCCCTAATACCCAGTGGTGCAGAGAAAGCAGTAGAGAATTTTTGAGCCCACAAGGAAAGCAAGGGGTATAGAAACAGTAAGATTACTATGGGATCAGAAAGGCCTGGGATCAGAATAGGAAGACCAGGGAACCAGGACAGGCCAGAAGTAATAGAAAGATCCGTGAGTTCCAGTCTCCCATTCCAAAGCCACACAATGGTAAGCATGGCAAGGAGAGTAATGTGCAGGGAACAACTGAGATGAGGAACCCAAACTAGGGGCCACTCAGGGTTAGATATCCCCTTCCTAATGCCAGGACAATAGGAAAGTCTGGCAGGAAATTAGATCACCTCTGAAAGGAAGGGAAGAGGAAAAAAGAAGAGGTAGGTGCCTTGGATGATTGAATATATAAACCAATTGTGACACGCAGTGTCAGAGAGAATGATAATCAAATTTGGCTGAACTTCATTAGATCAGACTATGTGTACCTCAATGGACTAGGATAAATGGTCTGTCCTGGGCAGACAGAGGAGACAGAGGAGAAAAGATGTCAGCCACAGAAAACAAAAAAGTTATCTTTCTCCACATATGAGTTCTAATACATACATGTGGACACCCTGCCACCCCATGGACACCCCTCAGCTACCCATGGGAACAACACATCCCATACATTCCAGGAGAGCTCTAATTTCAAATATCCTGACTCCTTTTCTTTCTGGGTGCACTGATTCTTAGGAGACCATGTGCTCCAAACTTTAGTTTAGAGGATACTAAATACTTAGTTCAGTTCTTCACTCACCTCCACCTGCTTCCACCACCAGGGGAAAAGAATGGGTGGTATGGTACATTTTGCTTTCAAGTTTCCTTGACGGTGATCCTTGCATTGTCAGGGATTTTGTATGGCACATGCCCTAAGGATTTGTAAGTATCAATGTTTGAGAACTGAGACACATTCAAATTTGTACTTTGGCCCTTTGGGAGAGAGATTCTGCACTGTTTCTCCATTTGTTTAATCATTTTACAAATGTGACCCTCCATTGAAAGAAAGCTTAAGGGAAGCTTTTAGAAAAGTCAAGGTTAGTTAGGGTCTTTAGTCAAATTAGCCCCTGGAAGTTTACATATAAATAGAAACAAACCTGAAAGCTCAAGGGCCTCTTAGGCAAAACTTAGGAAGCAGGAGGAGAGGGAAGCTGTAATTAAGTTTCCTTTGTCATCAACCACTTCTCAGATAAATGATCATAAATTACTACAATGTGTCTTGACTCTTGGCTCTGCAAAGCCATGGGAAGCTCTATCTCTTCACTTGCTTTAGGAATTTGGTTAAATAATTGGAAAAGTAGGCGATTCCGAGAGTCAGACCCCTGGCTTGCTTAAACTTATCAGCAAAACTTCTAAATTAATCAGAGAAAAAGATGCTTAAAATAAACCACACTCCGACTAAACTATTATCTGTGCCATTTTTGTGGGAAGGAGAAAATAGATTTTCCAGCATCATATTTAATTTCATTAGCTACTGTTGCTTTTTGGGAATCTACTTATAACATTTAAAGATAAACATTCTCCCTGTGATAAGGCAGTGTGTATAAACTGGGTTTAGGATGAAAGAAATCCCTGAACTGATGTGTTTTCATTGTGGGGTTAATGGTGCTTTACTAATCCCTCTTCTGTGGGCCAGCAAAGCTCAGGCATTTGAGCATTTTTGGTGACTCTTATATACTTGCCGCCTTGAGCATCATAATAGGATGAAGCCCTTTCCTTCCACAGGAATGTTAGAAATGACGCCCCCCCCCCACACACTCCCTGAATGGAACTTTTGTGAAGCAAAAATTAAAATACCCTTTCTGCATGATTTTTCTGTAAACCTACAATTGCTCTATTAAAAAAAATTAGCTGTAAAAAATTTTTAAGAGACATGAACTTTTTCAAGTTCATGGTAAGGGCTGTAGGAAGGATGTTTGTCCCTGTAAGATCCGAGCACTTTTTGCAGTTGTCTCCTCTCTTCTTTTTTATCTGCCTGCTTTGGCTATGGGTCTCTTCCACACTGAGGAAGGAGGAAAAAGAGTGAGTCTACTTCTACATTGTGGACAGGTCCAGTGCCAGTGCGGGCTTTTGCTTTTCTTCTCAAGAAAGAGCTGAAAACTTAAATAAAATGTATTGATAAATATTTTGAGCTACAGAAAAGTATAAGGAATTATGAGTCATTCTGAATATGGTTGAAGCGCCTGTGTTCATCCCCACTGCATTTCCCTGTTACCCACACCACACCCTCCCTCTCACTTCCTGATGCAACTCTTTAGATTTTCCTATACAAAAATAGTGTCCCTTTCCAGTTTTGAGATGATGTAAATGGAATCTTGGTATATGTTTTCGAGTTTTTTCCATGTGTGTTTACGCTGCTGTATTACAATATTTCTGCTGTATCTTGTATGGATATACCACAAATTTCTCTCTTCATGGATGTCCTTCTTTCCCCCTTAACAGACATGGGAACACTGGGAGCATCCGTGGAGCCCTCAGGTGGCAGGATCCACAGCAAATGCCGCATCCCCACCCAAGACTGATTCTCACAGAGAAAATGTAAAGAAATTGCATGACGTATGATCTTTTTTGTAGCCTCACTTTCTGCTTTAATTTGGTTCTGTTGTACTTTCTTTTCTACGTTTGCTGAGGTGTATTTCCACATTTGGATGAGTTTATTCTTTCTACACATCAAACTGAGTGTTTTAAAATGCTAAAATAGGAAACGGGCAAACTGTTTCCCCTGCTAATGTTCTTCCCAGGCCCAAAGAACATCAGATAAATGCAGTCCTGAGTTCTTGTCTTAGTGTGTCCTAAGCTTCAAAGGAGGCATGACCGGGTGGGGAGGGTTTGGCAACGTCAGAAGAAGCCTGCCTCATGAAGTGGCAGGTTCCAGAGAGTTCCAGAAAGGCTGCTATTCACAATGACTGGGACATCTTTTCTCTTTGCATTTTAAACCTTACACAATTGCAGAATGTGAGAGGCTAGCAAGTTTCCCTGCTAGTGAGGCTACCTCCTGATTTAAGGAATGAATTAACAAGTGCATTGGGCAGGGTGGCAGGTTGCTGACTCCCAGGCCTGGCTTCTATTTTCCAGGCCTTCTATCTTTTGGTCCTCCTGCAACTGTTAGTCATTTTCTTATCTCTTCTGTTGTGGCCTCAGTAAGCTCAGTGATTTTGATCTATTGGAAAGTGTTTATTAAATCCTGCTGAGTCTTCCTTTGAAATGCTTCTTATCGGCATTCCAGCCCTCCACTGCCTGCCCCCTTCCCCAGTCATCACTTCACGCCTGGGTGGTTGGCAAGGCTCACAGCTGGACTAGGTGATGTCTCCCCCACCTTCTTAGGCCATCCTGTGTGCTGAGGCTATTCATCCTCCTCAGACATTTGTTCCACAGTTCATCAGTCTGCAAAACTGCAAAAACTGCCCGTTTTCTAGAAGTCAAACCTAAGCTTCTGTTCTAGGCTTTCACAACCCATCATTTTTCCACTGATCCTTAATTCTTTTATTTTGTGCTATCTCCAGCTTCAGCTCTAGCTTTGCTAATATCTCTGTTCCATCAACATTCCATTTTCATGCCTCTCTCAGCTGATGTGGTTTTTCTCTTCTGCAATACCTTTGTCTAGCTCTTCACTTCATTTAATTCAATTCATTCATTCAGTCATTCATAACCTATATACTGAGGGCCTCCTTTTGTCAAATCCTAGAGTTCTAAGATCAGATAATTTCCTTGACTACCTCATCTTTATATATCTCTTCTTTTATTAGTCTTAACCACTTAAAAAATATATATATATCATATGATATATGCTAGGCATGGCATTTAAGGTTAAAAACAAGTGTGAAACATGGACCTCCCTTCTCAAGTAGCATCCACTTTAGCAGCCAGCAAAATGGAGAGAATTGCAACCCCTAGAGAACTATTTATGTGAAGGACAGTGGTGTGAGAATTAAATGATATGGAATGCAATTAACAGAGCAATGATTTAGAACTAAACTATGAATAATCCTGTTTTGTTCAGTCTTGTTTCAAGTGTGTCTTCTTTCTTGTTGGAAGATAAGCTATTTGAGGGCAGGAGACTAGGCCTTTGAATTATTCCAGTTCTTAAAAAGTTCTGGACACACACTTGAGCCTTTACAAACTTTCTGTTGCTTCTGACTTCCATGAAATGAAAGGCTCCTTTGCCTGAATTCCCAGGCACAATCCTAATGGAAGGAGCAGGTCAGGGTACAGCCACCTTCCCATGCTTATCCTCAGTTATATTTCCTAGAGAAATAGAAGCCCTTTGTCATTGGATGAGCTATGTCTTCGCAAAAAATATGTTGAAGTCCTAATCCCTGGTTCTATGAATATGACTTTATTTGAACATAGGATCTTTGAACATGTGATTAGTTAAAATGAGGCCAAACTGGGTTAGGGTGGGCCTTAATCTAATATGAAGAGTGAAACATGGACACAGAGAGACACACGCCTGCAGGAGAACTCCATCTAACAAGGGAGGCAGAGATTGAAGTGCTACAGTTGCAATCTGAGGAATGTCAAGGATTGCTGGAAAATCACCAAAAGCTAGGAAGAGGTCTTCTTCTAGATCCTTCAGAGGGAACATAGCCTGCTGGCATCTTGAGTTCAGATATCTCTCCTGCAGAACTATGAGACAATACATCTCTGAAACTTTAAGCCACCAAGTTGGTGGTACTTTGTTACAGCAGCCCAAGGAAACTAAGACAGCTTTGAATAAACAAGAGAAAGCAATGATTCCATGAAAGCAGGTAAAGCCGGGTGGGTCTAACAGCATTTACCTATCTTCCTAGTGATTCTACCTAGATCAGCAAAGAAATATCATGCTATTTTCCTGAGAAATGTGTGTCTGTATGCTCACATCTTCTAGTGTACTACCATTTCTACATGTGCTTCCATTGTTTTAGCATTCCTCCAGACATATTATGAAATGTTTACCATCTCTCACCTAAACCACAAATCTCCATGAACCTGTGTGACTGTAAGTCAGGGAAATGAGGAGGCTTTCCTTAAACCACTGTAGAGGAATCTAAAGTGGTTTTGATTGGGTTTTAGATTGGAGCTGAATTTTAGCCGATTTCACCCTGCTACCAGTTCAAACCACTGCTTATGGCAGTTGTGTGCAGCTTGTATTTTTGCTTGTCTCAATAACTTCATTCTCTGGGGCTAAAGTTCATTTTGAACAGGATCAGAATTTTGATTGTTTTTTGCTTTAATCAGAGTTGTGCTCTATCGTGAGTCAGCATCTTAATTAATTATGTCTTTCCTCCTCGTAGAGAACTGTGTGCCATGACTTTTAAATTTAGAATATTGGGTCTGAAATAAACAATGAAGCCTGACCTTTCAGAAAAGCTGGTGAAGGTATTTTTTATTTGAAGGGAAGCAAGACATAAACACTAAGGAAGTCAGTGATTTATGATGCAAAAGGTTAACTGAGAACCAATAACAAACAGGAAGTCTTGATGCTGAGTGGCCACAACCACCCGGAGTAGTTATGTCATAGTGTAACATAAAAATTAGCTTAATGGTGCTCTCAAATAAATGAAAAAGAGGGAAAGACTCCTTATGGACATTTCAGATGACTTGGAGGGAGGTAATTCTATTATTTTTCACTTTGGAAAAAAAGCTATCTCAATATCCATTTAGGAATTGGAACAGTGATGGTGGTGGTGTGGAAGGACCATGCTAATTGATGAAAACATATAGATTTTCTATAAAATGTCTTGGATTAAACAAAGAGGTAGATTCTATTTTCCTTTTCCCTTCCTTACCCCATCTCCCTCCCCCTTCCATATTATTTCAATTTATGTTTGATCTTGGAGGGCAGATTGTTATAATGTCCATTTCATGATAAGGAAATTGGGATAGCAATACAAAAAAACTTAAATTCAAAACATCAACCAGGGAATCAGAACTAGTAATCATTGTTTCAGCACCAAATCTACACTCATTCCAGAAGACTGGACATCTCCTGAAAAATATAAGAGTGACACCATTGGGGTTGCATGTCTGAGATCTGGGCCAGTTCCTTCTGAGGACCACCATGTCTGCAGTCTTAATGCATTAGAATAGTGTTAGTGACCATGGAGAAGCTTTGTTCTAATCTGCCTGCGAGTACACTTAAGTTACAATTAACTACTGCAGTGCCTACAAGATCAACTGCAGCATTTGAACCAAGGCTACCCTCTTCCTAGGGAGCCTTGCCCAATAATTGAGCATGGCAAAGGAACTAGGGACTGGCCATTTCTATCCGATGCAGTGCTCCCTATGGACAGTCTTTGCATCAGAGCTTCCTGTTGGGTTGACTGAGACTCTGTCATAGATGAAACACAGCCTGGGCCTCTTCCTACCTGATTCTCCTTCGTTCCCCATCTCCATTCATAGGGGTCAGAATAGTATCACAATCTGAAGGCTTTTCTTGCCTACTCTTTCTGGCACTCCCCTTATCACCCACAGTTTTAACCTCTCCAAAATCTCTTGCACTTTTAACTCCATCTTGGCATTTACTTATTGAGGAACCTGAAGAGACACCAACAGCCTGTCTGCAACATGTTAGTAGGAGAAGCCTGTTTATATTATCTACCGTAATGTCACTTCTGTGTAGCTGGGTCACAAGTGAGTGAAAAAACTAAGACCTCATGATGCCCATCTTGACCAAACGTGGGCATAGCCAATTTCCTTTGTTTTACTCTCTTCATCAGTCTTTGTGTAGATGTGACTGTGATCTAAGACAGTGGAGCAAAACATTTTTCAATTTCATGGCCCAGTAAAATAAGCAAGAAAAATCTTGCGGAATTGATGTCATGTTTCCAGTTTTTTATTTTATCAAGTAATGGTATTAAAAAGCAACTAGATATACTGTCACACTTGTTTCATTAAAGATAATGTTTTTTAACAACAAAAAGAAGAAGAGCACAATCTGAGATTCAAGAATATTTATCTCAAGGTAGGCTAGCAGGAAAACCTACAATGACTTATTAAAATAAATTATCATGCAAAAATAACAATAACATAAACAAGCTTCAGCTTCTTTCCACAAGGGGTTTACTGCTATAGGAATTGCCCTCCCAGTGTAAACAATTAGAAACTACTCATAATATATGAAATAACATATTTCAGATATTAAACAGCAGGTGGTACAGGATGATGATTTCTGAGAGAAGGGAAATAGATGAGGTTAGTCCTGTGCTAGTCCCAGCTTACTGCTTTGGGGCAGTTCCAAGGCTTCAGAGCAGGAAGAACAATTCTACATAGATCCTGGTGGTCTGGCCAAATTGAGGGGAGTGATATCAGAGATTGGGAAGGTTAAGGTGATTAGAATTTGTGGGGCAGAGTAGAGAAGAGGAGGGAACTGCACACAGAGAGTGATCCAGAGAGCTATAGGGAGTGCCACTGATTCTCTTGCTAAGTACTGATCTGTATTTCCGTGGAGTGAAACTACCCAAGGTTAGGGAAAGAACCACTGTAAAGCAGTAGGCCAAACAATTCTCGGAGCTCCCCTAGGGCTGGACATAGTGTGTGACTCCACCAACTACAGTGGAGAGACCTCATAATAAATGAAGATATGGGTAGAGTTGTCATAAGTTACATAACATACATTAGTTGTGAGGCAAAATTATTCCCAGAATGAAGGCTGGTCTAGATCTCCCATAACAAAGCATAAAAGCAAGACTTAAAGGGATCAAACTAATTCACAATTACTTAACTGCACAGCAGAACAAAACCAACAGTCTTTAAATAAATAAAATGAAATCCAGCACCCAAAAACCTAAAACTCACAATGTCCAACATCCAGTCAAGCATTCAGAAGAATACAGAGAATAAGGAGAAGGAAAATATGACCCATATCCAGAAGAAAAGGCAACAGAAATAGATCCAGAAATGACAGAGATTATGGAATTAGTACAGAAGGACCATAAACCAACTATAAAAATTTATGAATATGCTCAAGGACATAAAGGAAACCATGAAATGATGAGGAAAAATATGAAGAACAGAAAAAAGATCTGAATACATCTTCCAAAGATAATAAATACAGTATATACAATAAAAAATACACTCAATGGAATCATCTGAGTGCACACTGAAGAATTAAAGACCAGTGACCCTGAATATGTAGAAACAGGACCTAACCAAAATTAAGAGAGAAAATATGCATTCTTGTCCTTTGACCTGTGGTACAATATCAAATGGTCTAACACATGGAATTGTACTTCAAGTAGAATAATTAAGATGAGGGAAAGGGAAAAAAAAATGTTTGAAGAAATGATGGCCATTTAAAAAAATCTGCTTAAAAACTTTAAGCTCATAGATAAAAGAATGTCAGTGAACTGCAAGCAGAAAATCCTAAAGGAAAATCGTGATAAAATTTCTGAAAAATAGCAATAAAGAAAAAGTCTTGAAAGTAGACAGAGAAAAAAAGATATGTGTACAGTGGGAAAAAAACAAGAATGTCAACAGACTTCTCATCATAAATAGTGAAGGCTCAAAGACAATGTAACAATATCTCTGAAGTGCTGAAAAACAGTTTAATTAGATTTCTGTACCCAGTGAAAATATCTCTAAAAAATATAAGAAAAATAAAGACTTTTTAAAACTAACAAAAGTAGAATCAATTGGCAGCAGACTTGCACTACAAGAAATGATAAAAGAAATTCTGTGGGCACAAGCAAAACGGTAACAGATGGAAATCTGGATTTACG
Organism: Choloepus didactylus; assembly: GCF_015220235.1. Taxonomy (NCBI): domain Eukaryota; kingdom Metazoa; phylum Chordata; class Mammalia; order Pilosa; family Megalonychidae; genus Choloepus; species Choloepus didactylus. The sequence goes on along the minus strand of NC_051310.1, from coordinate 58,982,317 downwards.
AAATGGAATGAAGGAGGCTAGAAATGTCTATGGTAGAAGAAGGCTACAAATATAAAGATGTATATTGTAAAGCCTACAACAGAGGTTGTCAAATCATAGCCTGAGGGACAAATCTGGCCTGCTGCCTGTTTTGGTAATTAAAGTTTTATTGGAACACAGCCACGCCCATTCTTTTGTTTGTGGTCTATAGCTGCTTTTGAGTTATAATGGCAAAGTTTAGTAGTTGCTACAGAGACTGCAAGGCTCAGAAAGCCTAAAATATATATTATTTATTTAGCTAAAAAAAAAAATAGTAGAGATAAAATTGTTTCATGATTAATACTCAATTTATGCAGAAGGGAGGAATAGAGTGCAGAAAAGAAGACAACAGATATAACAAATAGAAAGCCTAAAGTAAGATGGTAGAATTAAGCCCATGCTTGTTGATAATTACATCAAGTTTAAATTCTTTAATTACTCCAATTAAAAGACAGAGATTGTCAAGTTAGATTACTATATGTAATCTATAAGAAACCCACTTTAACTACAAAGACAGGGAAGTTACAAGTAAAAAGTTGGGTAGTTATTTAATAACCAATTAAAAAGCTATAATGGCTATATTAATATAAGAAAAGGTAGACTTCAGTATGGAGAATATTACCAGGGATAGAGAGGGATTTTTCATGATTATGGGGTAAATTCAAGAAAACATAGCAATCCTAAATGTGTACTTATTAAAAGTAGAGCTACAAAGTAGATGATGCCAAACTGAGAAACATGAAAAGGGAGATAAAGACAAATACAAAATTTTAGCTGGAAACTTTTAGGGCATATAGATGACAAATCAGTAAGTATACAGAAGTATATAGAAAAATGAATAACATTATTAACCAATTTCACATAATTTTCATTTGTAGACTACTCCCCAAACAGCATACTACATGGAATATTCACAAAGAGAGACAACATTCTAGGCAATAAAATAAGTTTCAAAATATTTTAAAGGATTTAAGTATTTACAGAATATGTTCTTTGACAACAGTGGCATTAAGCTAGATGTCGATTATGGAGAAGATTTTGGGAAAAAAAACCAAATAGTTAGAAATGAACTTATTTCTAAATAACTCATGGGCCAAAGAAGACATCAAAAGGGAAATTAGAAAATATCTTGATCTGAATGAAAAATAAAACATTACATATCAAATTTTGGGGGATGGATCTAAAGTAGTACTTAGAGAAAATGTATAGCATTAAATGATTATCTTTACAGATAAAAAGATATAACATCCGTGATCAAAGCTTCAACCTGAAGAAACTAGAAAAGGGAGAGCATTAGTGACCAAAGTAAGTAGAAAGAGTAAAAATAAAAACAAAGTTAAATATAAGAAAAACAAAATAACCAAAACAATGAAGAAATCAATAAACTCCTGTACTGGTTTGTATATATTATGTCCCCCAGAAAAAACCATATTCTTTAATGCAATCTTGTGGGGGCAGATGTATTAGTGTTGATTAAGTTGGAACCTTTGGATTAGGTTGTTTCCGTGGAGATGTGACCCACCCAACTGTAGGTGATAACTCTGATTAGATAATTTCCATGGAGAGGTGGCCCCACCCATTTGGTGTGGGCCTTGATTAGTTCACTGGAGTCCTATAAAGGCTCAGACAGAAGGAGCTCACTGCTAGAGCAACTGAGAGTGACGTTTTGAAGAGGTGCTGCAGCTTACAGAGACATTTTGAAGACGGCTGTTGAAAGCTGACATTTTAGAGAAAGCCGTTTTGGGAAAACAACCTGGGGGCAAAGGAAGAAGATGCCAGCCACATGCCTTCCCAGACAACAGAGGTGTTCCAGACGCCATTAGCAATCCTTCAGTGAAGGTACTCTGTTGTTGATGCCTTATCTTGGACACTTTTATGGCCTTAAGACTGTAATTTTGTAACCAAATAAACCTCCTTTATAAAAGCCAATCCATTTCCATTTGCCTTAGCAAACTGGAACAACCCCAAAGTTGGTTATTTGAGAATATTAATAAAACTCTGGATAAATTGATCAGGAAAGAGAAGAAGACACAAATGATCACTCTAAGGATGAAAAAGGAAATATCGCTGCACAGCCTGCAGATGTTAAAAAATATATAAGACAATATTTTGAATAACTTTATGCCAACAAATTCATCAACTTTAATGGAAGGGATAAAATTTTTGAAGACACAAACTACCAAAATTTACTCAAAATGAAATAGATGAGCTGAATTGACCTATATCTCTTGAAACTGAATTCCTAGTGAAAGGTTCCCCCAAAAGAGAATGCAAGGCCCGGAATGCGTCACTGAGGAATACAGGCATTTAATGAAGAAATAATACCAATACCACATAAACTCTTCCAGGAAATAAAAGAGGAAGAAACATTTCCCAGCTCATTTTAGGAGGCTAGCACTAACCCAATACCAAAACAATATAAAGACATTACTATAAACGAATATTACAGATCTATAGCCTTCATGAACATAGATGCAGAAATCCTTACAAAATATTAGTAATTTGAATCCAGCAATATATAAAAAGAATAATTTATCTTGACCAATAGATAAACTGTGTGTAAGTTCTGTACATTAAAACCACAAAACATTACTGAAAGAAATGAAGACAAATAAATGGAGAGATATGTCATGTTGATGGATTGACAGTCTCAATATTGTTAAGAGGTAAGTTTTCCCCAAATTTTTCTATAGAGTGAATGAAATCCCAAACAAAAATCCCAACAGGTTATTTGTAGACGTAGAGGAGCTCTTTCTAAAATGTCTATGAAAAAGTCAAAGGATCTAGAACAGTCCAAACAATCTTGAAACGGTATTAAAAAGTTGAAGGACTTAGAGTATCTGATTTCAAGACTTACTATGATGTAAAGTAATAAAGACAGTATGGTATAGATATATAGATCAATGTGTAACATAATTGAGAATCCAGAAATAAACCCACACATATAAGGTCAACTGATTTTCATCAAAGGTACAAAAATAATTCAATATGGATAGTCTTTTTTCAACAAATAGTGCTGGAAAAATTGGATATCTGTGTGAAAAATAAGCACACAAACCTTACCTCAAATTATTTGAACTTTAAATGAATCATAGATCTAAACATAAGAGCTAAAACTACAAAACTTATAGAAGAAAACGGAAGGAAATCTTTGTAACTTTGGGCTAGTCAGACTTTATATAAAGGTCACAAAAAGCATGAACCATTAAAGAAAATTCAACAAATTTGGCTTCATTAGAATTTAAAACTTTGTTTTTCAAAGACATCATTAAGGAAATGAAAAGGATTCCATATAGTGGAAGAAAATATTTGCAGAATGTACACTTGATAAAGGATCTGTATCCAAAATATATAAAGAACTTTTACAATGCATAACAAGACAAAAACTCCAATGAGAAATTGAGCAAAATATTTTGAAAAACACTTCACAATGAGATGTATGAATGAAAATAAGAACATATTCAATATAACTAGTTATCAGAAAATTTCAAGTTAAAACTACAGTGAAATTCTACTGCAAAACCAATAGCCAGGCTAAAAGTAAAAGACTGACAATGCCAAGTGCTGCCATAGATGTTGAGCAACTGCAACTCTCATCCACTGCTAAAATAGCACAGCCCCTTATAAAACAGATTGATAGTTTCTTATAAAGTAAAACATACATTTACAATGTGGCCTTGCAATTACATTTTTAAGCATTCACCCAGGAGAAATGAAGACATATGTTCACTCAACAACTTATATGTAAATGTTCCTAGCAGGTCTCTTCATAATAATCCCAAACAGGGGACTACACAAGTTCCATCAACAGATAAATGAAAAAACTGTGGTATGTCCATACGGTAGAATAAAAGGGAATGAACTTCGGATACATGCAATAGCATTGATGAATCTCAAAAGCATTATGTTGAGTGAAAGAAGCCTTACATAAAATAATACATTCTGCATGATTGCTTTTACATGAAATTCTACAAAGACAAAACTTTAGTGATGAAAGATCAGTGATTGTCAGGGACCAAGGGTAGGGAGAGGGTATTAACTGCAAAGGATCACAAGTGCATGGGACTTTTTGGTGTGAAGGAAATATTCTAAATCTTGATCGTGGTGGTGGTTACATACATTTGTCAACAAGTCTTTGAACTGTTAAGTTAAAGATTAGTGAATTTTACAATATTGTGAATGTAATTAATACCTTTACATTGTCTACTTGAAACTGCTTAAAATTGGAAATTTTATGTTGCATGTATTTTACCAGAATAAAAATTTTAATAAAAAGGCAGGCAGGAAGTTCAGAGACAGGAGATGTGCCTGTGAGAGCAGAGACTGTAGGGATGGACTTTGAAGGTGGAGGAAGGGGCCGCAAGCCAAGGCATACGGGCAGCCTCTAGAAGCCAGAAAAGGCAAGGAGTAGATTCTCCCCGAGAGCCTCCAGAGGGAACCAGCCCTGGCTGACACCTTGACTTTAACCCAGTGAAACTGCATTCGGGCTTCTGTCTTCCAGAACTGTAAGAGAATAAATGTGTGTGGTTTTAAGCCACTTTTTGGTAATTTGTTACAGCAGTCATAGGAAACTAATTTCCTTTCCTTTCTATTCTTTCAAACCTCTGACTTTCCTCCCTCAGTGAAGTACTCAGTGTGTGTTCCCGTTTCTGGCAATTTAATAAATTCAGAATTTTAAAAACAAATAAATAGACAATGAATACCCCCTGAAAAAAAAAAAAAAAAGATTAGTGAATTTTAAAGTACATAAATTATGACTTGAAAGAGTTGATTGTTAAAAACGCCTTCATTTAAAAATTCAAATTCAGAAAACTACAACTTAAATTTTTGTTTTTTGTTACATTTGCATGAAATTATTTTCTAGGCTCTGTGTTTGCTAATGCAGCTTTAATGCAATTTCACTGAGATATATTCACATACCATACAATCACCCAATGTCTACAATCAATTGTTCACAATATCACCATATAGTTGTTCATTCATCACCAAAATCACTTTTTTGAACATTTTCATAACTCCAAGAAATAAAAATGAAAATAAAAGAATAAAAACAAAAATAAAAGCCTGAAAGAGCACCCAAAATATCTCATACTCCTCCCCCACTATTATTTGTTTACTTTGTGTCCCCCTTTTTTTCTATTCATCTGTCCATAAACTGTATAAAGGGAGTGGGAACCACAAACTTTTCACAATCACGTGGTCACACAGTGTAAGCTATATAGTTATAAAATAGTCTTCAAGAATCAAGGCTACTGGGTTGCAGTTGAACCCAGTATTTCAGATATTTCCTTCTGGCTATTCCCATACACTAAAAACTAAAAAGAGATATCTATATAATGCATAAGAATAGCCTCCAGAATGACCTCTTGACTCTATTTGAGATCTCTCAGCCTCTGAAACTTTATTTCTCCTCCCCCTTTTGGTTCAAGAAGGCTTTCTCAATCTTATGATCCCAGGGCAAAGCTCATCCATGCAAGTCAGGTCCCACATTGCCAGGGAGATTTACACCCCTGGGAGTCAAGCCCCACATAAGGGGGAGGGCATTGAGTTTACCTGCAGTTATGGCTTAGAGAGAGAGGCCACATCTGAGCAACAAAAGAGGTTCTCTTGGGGTGATTCTTAGGCACAATTTTAAGTAGGCTTAGCCTCACCTTTGCAGCAACAAACTTCATAAAGGCAAGTCCCAAGATCAAGGGCTCAGCCTTCTAAATTGGTAGCCCCCAATGCTTGTGAGAATATCATTAATTTCCCAAGTGTGAAAATTTAATATTTCCATATTTTTCCCCAGTCCCTCAAGGGGGCTTTGCAAATACATTTTTATTCTCTGCCCAAATTATTCTGAGAGGTATCAGGGTTTAATGAAACCTGTACAAACCAACCAAATTTAACCCCCTATTCAAGGTTCCATGTAATTATGGTGTTTGAATAAATTGACTACACAAGTTAAATTATATAGTGTGCTACAGAAAATATAGATTTTACACCAAATAAACATCAATTCCTTTGGTCTCACATAGGAGTTAAAATTTTAAAATGCAGTCAGTATCATCCTTTTCCTTTAGTCTAGTTTACCTTAGTTGTAACCAAGTCCATTTTGTTCATATCTCTAATCAAAGTCTGATCTCTTTTTCAGCTTCCTTAACATTTGCTGTATGGGGTAATGCTGACATTCATTGCTGCTGAACTCTGGCTCTGAGTCTCAGGTGTCACACAGATACCCAAAGTTCCAGGGACTGACCAGGTTATATACAAACATCTCAGAATTTAGAAATAACCATTACAAGTAATGAATAGATGTGACTGCTGTAAAAGCTTACAATCTAGGGACATTTACTATAAGCCTTCCCCTGATAACTTATGCTCTCAGATTCAATTCTCAGAGTTTCCACATTACAGTTAGTCAATGTTAATGAGGCATTATAATGTTTGTTTTTTTGATTCTGGCTTATTTCACCCAACATACTTTCCTCAAGGTCCATTCACCTAGTTGCACACCTCACTTTATTTCTTCTTGCCACTGCTCAATATTCCATTTTATGCATACACCACAGTTTACCATTCCATTCATCAGTTGATGTACACATGTCACTTCCTTGTGTGAATTGCGAATACTGCCACCATAAACACCAGTGTGCAATGTCCATACATGTCCCTTCTCTCATTTCTTCCAAGTATATACCCAATAATGGTATTGCAAGACCATATGGCAATCCCATAGTTAGCTTCCTGTGGAACCACCACACTGCCCTCCAGACGGGCTGCACCATTCTACTTCCCTACTGACAGTGAGTAGGCACATACCGCGCTTCACATTTTCTCCAGCACTTGTATCCCTTTGTTTATTTTGTAAACAATTTTATTCACACACCATACAGTCCATTCTAAGTAAACAATGATTCCCAATATAGTCACGTAGTTATGCATTTACCTCCACAACCTATATGACGACATTTTCATTTCTTCCACAAAGAAAGAAGAAAAGAAAAAAAGAAGAAAAATATAAAAGATAGAAGAAAAATAAAAATAAATTAAAATACAATGAAAAGGTTAGACAACAATACCACCACCAAGAATCCCATATCACTCCCTTATAATCCCTTCTTACAGACATTTAGCTTTGATATATTGCCTTTGTTACAATTAATGGGAGCATCTTACATTGTTACCATTAACTATAGACTCCAGTTTGCAATGATTGTATTTTTTCCCTTGTACCATCCAATTTCCAACACCTTGCAATGTTGTCATTCATTTGTTCTCCCTCTTTTATTTGTACATTTAATCACCATCATTGACCACTCTAGGTTTCACTAAGTTATACAATCCCAGTCTTTATCTTCTGTCTTTCCTTCTGGTGTCATACATGCCCCTAGCCTTCCTCTTTCAACCATACTCACACTCATTTTGTTTAGAGTACTTACAATATTGTGCTACCATCACACAGTATTATGCAACCCATTTCTGGATCTATAAAATCAATCCTGTTTACCTTCATGCACTCCCTCAGCATCAAATGCCCAATTTCTAACCTCTTTCTATCTCCTGATAACCTGTGTTCTCAACTTTAACTCTCAAATTTTGCTCATCAATATTAGTTTATATTAAGGAGTCAATAGAGTATCCATAATTTTGTTTCTGGCTAATTTCACTCAATGTAATGTCTACTGTCTACCATTTTGATAGACATTTGGGTTTTATATACTGCATCTTATTTTATTTTATTTTCCTTTTTTTTCTCTTTTTACTCTCACTGATAGTCTTCACTTCTACTCCTTTCTCCAAACCTCTCTCTCCTGTCCTTTCCTATCTGCCTGTAATAGCCCTTTACTATTTCTTGTAGCACAGGTCTCTTGTTCACAAATTCTCTTAGTGTCTATTTGTCTGAAAATACTTTAAATTCTCTCCCATATTTTTGAAGGAAAGTTTTGTCAGATATAGAATTCTTGGTTGGCAGTTTTTCTCTTTCAGTATCTTAAATATATCAAGCCACTGCCTTCTTGCATCCATGGTTTCTACTGAGAAATCTGCATGTAGACTTATTGAGCTTCCTTTGTATGTGATGGATTGCTTTTCTCTTGCTGCTTTCAGAATTCTCTCTTTGTCTTTGACATTTGATAGTCTGATTATCAAGTGGCTTGGAGTAGATCAGTTTGGATCTATTCTGTTTGGGGTATGCTGTGCTTTTTGGCTCTCCAATTTTATGTCTTTCATAAGAGATAGGAAAGTTTTTGTGATTATTTCCTCCGTTATTCTTTCTGCCCCTTTTCCCTTCTCTTATCCTTCTGGGACACCAATCACAGGTATATTCATGTGCTTCATATTGGCACTCAATTTCCTGAGACCCTGCTCATATTTTTCCATTCTTTCCCCTATCTGTTGTTTTGTGTGTATGGTTTCAGATGTCTTGTCCTCTAGTTCCTGAATCCTGTCTTCTGACTCTTCAAATCTGCTGTTGTATGTCTCCATTGTGTTTCTCATCTTTTCTATTGTGCCTTTCATTTCCTTAAGTTTTGCCAATTGTTTTTCAAACTTTCAAGTTCTTCCCTATGTTTGCTCAATGTCTTCTTTATGCCCTTCATCTTTTTTTGCCTTATCTTCCCTCAACTCATTGATTTGATTTTTGAATTGATTTAGCATGTTCATTTGAAGATCTTTATCTAGTTGTTTCAATTCCTGTATATCATTTGAAGTATAGGTTTGTTCCTTTAACTGGGCCATATCCTCATTTTTTCTAGCATGATTCATACTTTATTGTTGTCTAGACATCTGGTTTCCTTGATTAACCAAATTAGACTTTCCCAGACCATATGGGCCCTGGTCTCAGGAGGGTGCAATCTGTGTCAGGTTTCCCTAAGTGTGAGACCCAGAAGGTTGTCAGATTTTCTTTTGAGGCCTCTAGATGCTGTGCATTTCCTATCCTGTCCAGCAGGTGGTGCTTGTCAACCCTCAGCTCACCAGAGGTGTAAAGAAGTGCATTGTCTTTAATTCCCAGTAGACCCTGTCCCTGCTAGGGGCTGAGGGTGTCAGAAGCAAAGCTTAAGTAGTTTCTGTTCCCCTCCCTCAGGCCCTAGGGTCTGAGTTCTCTGAGGGAGGACAGCCACTTGAGCTGTGCCCTGCCTCCCCCTTTTCTTAGGGAAGATAAGCCCTTTAGGAGTTTATCTCCTACACTTGACTTCTTTCTTTGTCTCTGTAACTATCTAACTCCACCCTTACCTGGATCAGTGCTGACAACTGAAAATGCTTGAGGCTTTCTCTAATGAGCTACTTAGAATGAGACTAAAAAAGGGAAAAAAAAGATTTCCCTTTTCAGAACCAGTCCTCAGCCCCCTTAGTTACCAGTCAAGAACCAGAGTTAGTGCCTGGTTCTATGTGCCCCTTTTCTTGGCATACAGGCCTTTTTCAGTATTCTGAGCTTAGTCACCTCCAAAAGCCTCTGTTTTTATTTATGTATTTTTTTCCCATCAGCCCTGCCTTCTCGCTGCCTGGAGAAGCCTTGGTTTTCTTTCCTGCTTGCTCTGGGTTTATCTATGTTCATAGTTTGTATTCAATAGTCCAAATTCATTAACTAAAACCACAATTGGAACTTGGTTGAGCTACCTTCCTTTGTACCTAGTAGACAGCTTCTTTTTCCCACAGGGAAGTGTTTCAGCTCAGCCTGCCATGCTGGTGGGGAAGGAGTGCCAGCTCTGCAGTTTGGGGAGCTTTACTTGCAGTTTTTATGCTGCAATCTCAGCCATTCCACCCATTCCAGACTGGTGTATGATGTGTGTGTGTTTGGTCACAGATGTCCCCCAATGGTTGTTCCAGATTATTTACTAGTTGTTCCTGGCTATATGCTGGTTTTTCCAGAAGACTAACTAAATTCCATTCCTCCCTATGCCGCCATCTTGCCTCACCCTGCCAATGCATTTTTTATATCTGTCACAATCTTGTCTTAGCTCTTTTTCTTTTAATCAAAATCTTTATCGAAAATCCAGTTTCACATAAAAATTGGAAGCCAACTCAATGCCATTTTGCTTGCATAGAATCATCAGGTTTATTCTAAGAAATGGAACTGTGAGACACAGCTCTTCCACTTTTTCCCTTGAGGGCTGAAAACCCTGAAACAAGGGTGCAGGTTAGGAACCCAGCAATTGGCACTTCAGGGGAGGGCACTGGTGGCCTTAACCTTGGCAGCCTCTCACATCAGGGATACTGGTGTAAGTACTCAGTAAGAAGCAATCAGGCGAATTCAAACCAGTGGAAACTTCATTATTAAGAGCAGGATCCAAGGAAAATCATTTGGAAACCACTGATCAGTGACACTTATGTTACCATTCCCAGCATAAAGCAGAATTAAGTGCAAAGGGTTTGGAAACAGGCCACTGGGACTTGAATCCTGATTATGCTAATGCCTAGCTGTGTGTCATTAGGAAAGTCATTTAACCTGTCTTAACCTCAGTTTTCACATCTCTAAAATGGGGATACATATAGCTATCTCAAAGCATTGATGTGAGACTAAATGAAATAATGGATGTAGAAGGCTTAGTACAGTGTCTGGTCCATAGTTAGTGCTAAATAAATAGTGCTATATCTATGTTATCATTTGTGTCATCTGCATGCACTGATTGCAGCCTGGTCTGTCTTTAGAGCCACAGGGAACTATGAAAAACTGGCTGAGCTCCTGAAAGAGAAAGGCAGGGGTTCAGGAGCAGAAACAGAAAAGGAAACAACAGGAGGAGTAGAGCAACTTGCAATTGTCTGCTAGGAGGGAGAAGTCAGCAGATTGGGGTGATGGGAAGGAGATATAGCCAGACAACTTCCAGTACAGAGTCTCCTAACTCAGGATATTTGTTCTTTACTTTTCTTTTGTTCATTTCTGCTATTTATTTTTCAATTTTCAATTTATCATTTGTGTATGTGTTTGTGTGTGGCATGCACTGCTGTGATTGAAAAGAAACAAAGATTAAAATTAGGAACCATTATTTGATTTCCTGTGTAGTCAGACATTTAGCATTAATAGATTTAAAATACTGAATGAATAAGTTTCTGACTTCTGACATAGTCTGGGCAACTTCAGTCCCATCTACATCAGCTGAATTTCTGAGAATGCATAACTAGTAATTTAGTTTTAATATTCCTTATATACTTAAGTTATTGTTTTACATTAAAAAGGAAATATTCTTTAATAGTAAGACAGTTTAAAGAAATGAAAACCAACCACCCATGATCCCACCCCTATTACAAATAATCTTATTTTCATATAGTGGCCCTTGAGCACATACACATGTATTTCTATATAGTTGTGATTATTGAGGGACTACTACTTGCCCTTCTGCATTTTTATTTAACATGAGATAGTATATCCATTTCTTAGCTGAAGCCAAAGTTTTGATTGCCTAAGTATTTCTTCACCTAAAGTAGTTAATTTATTTTTATGGATGTATTAGATACCAAAACTTAACACAGAAGAAAAGGGCAAGGAGATAACATTTACAGGGCTCTTGTAAGATACTAGGCCCTGTGCCAGATGTTTCACACATTTCATTTTATTTAATCTTCATAGCAACCTTCTGAGGTAGGTGTTATTATCTCCATTTTATAGAGCAGCAAACCATAATTTAAAAATAACTCAATTATCAGATTAACCAAAGATCATCCTTGGACAAGCTTAGATGTTTGTTTTTCTTATGATAAGAAGAATGTTAGAAACACTTTTTCCATGGGAGGTCAAAAAATAGATAGATAGATAGATGATAGATAAATATAGATTGATAATTACATATATATATTTATAGATACATAATATCATTTTCTTTCTCCCCTCTAAAAATTTTGGGAAGCACTAGGTAAAAATTTTAAAAGTTCCTTTCCTATAGGACATCTATTTTTTTAAGCTAATGTATTCTGTGAATTTCCATCAGTTCTTTTCTTGGAGCAAGAATTTTGTAGTACTAGTTCCATCAAACACAATTTGGGAACTTCTGCCTCATAGCATTATTCATAATTTATTCAGTAGATGCATTGGTTAATTTTAAGAATTTCCAGAATGCATTCTATAACAGTGTCCATAAAAAAATTCCAAGTTTCAGCTTATTATTTATTTTATCAAATGAATAATATACCTTGGGGTCAAGCCATAAAATGATGTAGAATCACAGAATTGTAGGCCTGGAAGAGATCACAAGAACTCAAATAGGCCACCTCCCAGGCTTCAGAAAGGACCACACCTAAACCATCACAGACAGATGGGTATCTAGCTTGTTGTAAAAGACCTCCAGGGAAGAAAATTCCATAACCTCCCTGTAACCTATTCCAGATGCCCAGCTTTTCTGAGAAAAGGATGGGCTCCTTGAAGCCATTCTGGTCTGTTGTGTATGTACTGAATGCTCTGTCATCATAGTGGTATATTATATGCAGGTGTTTAGATATTTTTAAAAAAGAGTGGTGGTAGTGAAAGTAACATTTGTGTGTGTGTGTCTAAATATATACACACAGAGAGACAGACATATTTGGAGCAGGAATTCAAAATGTCAATTCAGAATCATCTTTGACTCTCTCTTCTACCTATTTTCACAGTTTCAGTGAATCATCTCTGAATCATCTCATTCTGGGACTTTCTCCTCTGAAGTGTTTCTTGATTCTGTCCTCTTCTCTTCTTTCCCCTGCTATCCATAGTTGAAGTCCTCATGCTTACTAGCTTAGATCTTTTAAATATCCCCTGACTAATTTCTCTATCTCTGAACTCTCTTCTTTCTAATCCCACCCCTACTGGGGGTAGGGGTGCTAAAATTTTCATCTTTAGAGTGCAGCTCTCTCACGCCCCTGCCATGTCTAATGTTTTTGATGACTTCCCATTGTTGACAGTATAAATGTGAGCTCCCATAGCCTGGCTTCTTCCCCACTTGTGATTTGGCCCCAATTTCCCTTCACAGACTCATCTCCAGCTACTATCTGCCACATTCAAACATTGCTTTTACTGAATGTATTTCCTAACCCTGTGGATTTTCATGCTTTCACAGGTTAGATTTTTCATTCCTTCTGCCTGAAATTCCTTTCCCTCCTTTGATTGTAGTGTTCTTATTTGTCCTTCAAGTCCTAGCTCCTCTGTGATATCTGCCTAGGTCTCTCTAGGCCAAACTAATTATTTCTTCACCTTTTTTTTTGCATACGCCTCATTCATATCACTAAAAATGCTGTGTAGCAAAGTGTGGCCAATATTCAACAAATGAGTATCTCTTCAAAGCAGTCTCTTAGGCTATACTCAGGATAATCGTGTTTCTGTTTCTGTTTTATGATTTGTTGAACACCTACTATGTTCTGGACTCTGCTATGAATGCTTTATAATCTCTAATCTCATATCATTCCTACAAGATAAACATTATTCTCCTCATTTCACAGAAGAAAAAAACCAAACAAGTACTTGCCCAAGAAGGGCAACACTTAGACAGCTGGTGGCAAAGCCAGCAGCTGAATGACCTCCAATCTGAGACTAAAGCTCACTTCTTCTTACTCTGTCATGTTGACGCAAAATGCTTTTTTGGAAATGGTTTTAAAACCTAAGGCCCATTCATTTAATATACTCAATGGTAATGAATCTTTGTTCTTTCAGGATGGATTTGAGTTTTCAAATTAGCCAAAAGACTTTTGGAATCAAGTCTAGTGAAAATGGTGGAAGATTGGTATATATTATATGATTTGGGACCAAAAATAAGTTATGTCCCTGGAGGAAATAATTGAATGTCTTGTGTCATTTTTTTAAACTGAATTAAAACATAATTTAAAATTAGTTTTGAAATTTCTAAACCACCACAGATCCTGAAAGAGTGGGATTTGGAATGAAAAATATGACCATTTTGATTTTATATCAAACTTATATTTCCACCATTGAATCTCAGGATTAGAAGGGTCATTATAGGTCACACTTTTTTCTTAAATTCCCTCAGTCAGTGGCTGAACAAACATTTGAACCCCAGAGTGGCAGACTCTAAGTTCTTTCTACTGTGTGTCCCGGCCCCAAAATAATTTGGGAAATTCTTTTAGAGCCCAAGGCCCTGCCTAGTGAGCCTTCACCCTATGCTTAAAACCCTCAGGGACGATGAAGTGACCTCTCTCTGACTTCCAACTCCTAACACCACCAAGACTTTCCCTTGAGTAGGCTGAAACCATCAGGAAATATTTTTTATATTAAGTGGAAATTCATCTTCATGTATTAAGTATTTCAAAACTTTGAAAAACAAATGCAATTTCATGAGCAGAAAGGAAAAAATTAACTTAGACATATTCTGAAGAGACTTTTCCCAAACAAAATTAAAGCTCCAAAGCAGATAAAACTGATTGCCCCTTGCCAGGCTGCTGGGTTTTTTTTTTTTTTTTTTTTTTTTTTTAGCTGTCACCCAACTCAACTTTCAGAGTAGACTCAAAGGAAAAGCACCAAAGTACTTTCCGGACTTCTCCATATTTAGCACACCACCACACAAAATTGCTAAATACCATAGAACCACACTTACCATCCTGGGGCCTATAAATTCAGAATTCAGACACTTGATTACAAACCACAGAATGACTCTGTTTGAGAAATAGTATGTGGTATTATAAGAGAGCTGCCCCTATTGAGATTTTTCTTCTGGTTATTAACTTAGTAACACAGGTCTTTCCCCACTCTTCTTTCTCAATGCATCCACCATGGCTGTCATCTCCGATTTCTGATACAATTGAGGGTGTGTGCTAGCAAGAGTTGGGGGAGCATTTTCTGCTATAGTTAAAGTCCAAGTCCAAAAGGAAAATAAGCACATACATTTTTGGTTTTGAAGTAAAATCCCATAGTAATACAGGGAGTCAGTCACTGCTTTTTTGGGAGGGCTAAGGCATGACTGAAAACTCATGCCCTCCACCCAGGGGTGGTCCAGGCACCCCCATCACAATAAACTTCCCTCGGCTTGAGCTACTGCAGCTCCCTTCCTTGCAAGAGTCCCTTTACACCAGCATCCCATCAGACCCATGGGACACTCTGAGGTATAAATGCTGGGAGTCACAATCTAGAGTTTTTTTTTTTTTTTTTTTTTTTTTTTTTGCTTTCCTGGACTAGTTTGCATTTCTATACAGGTCAAAACTTTAAGTTAAGACAGTGGTGGGCACTCACCCCCCAACCGCAAAATAGGAAGATACTTCAGAAACGCCCACATTACCTCCCTGCCAAGCTAGGCTTTCTACCACACTTTATCAAGGCCCCTCCTACTGATACACCTATTTAGATAGATAAGAAAATTATAAAATTTAAACTAAAAATAAATAATTATTAATACATATATAATAAATATTAATTTAAATCATTGTTCATGGCAGAATTTTAGTATTCAAATGTAAATCTCTCATTTTATCACATTAAGACAGTAATACTATTAAGAATTCTGTAACTTTAAAAGCTCATATTGAGACTTTACTATGTTCCAAAGACTAATTGCTTTACCTTGCAATAATCTTAAGATGTAATAACATTATCTCCATTTTGCAGTTGAGAAGACTAAGAATGAGAGCTTAGGTATCATAAACAAAATCATAGTTATTATGTGACAGAGACAAGATTGCAACCCATCCTCTTAATCCCTACACTGGAAAAGCCTTTTTAGACAATGTTTCAAGCCCTGAGGCCACAGGGAATGAGAACTTTTATAACAAGCTGGGTTTATGGATGCAGGCAACAGATAACTGATTCTGGCTTATTTAAGCAGAAAAACGAATATATTAAAAAGATAATGGGAGCTCACAGAAACTCTGGGAGTGCTGGAGATCCAGGCTCAGAGGTTCTGCAGTCAGGAAAAAAAACCAAAATTGCACTACAAAATGGGTCCATGGAGGACAGCCCTGAAGCTGTTGCCACTGATCCCCAGACATTCAGTTATACTGTGGATGCAACTGACGCCAGACACTGAGCACAGCTGCTGGCACTGCTACTCTGGTGCCCCTAAAGCTTAATCTCACAGCAATGGCCTCCACTGTCAGAGAAGATTCTTCCCAATCATTGCTTCTTTGCGTCTTTAGCCCCCTACTCAAAAACCAACATAGGTGCTTTCTATTGGTGAAGCCTAGGTCACGTGCTCATGCACTAGTTGCAAGGGGGACTGCAAAAGTCTACGACAGATTTCTATGCCTCCCACTAAAGCCCATAAGGTGAAGAATTCCCTATTGGAAATGAGGTTCAGATACTTAGTAGCCAGACGGAATGACAGATGCCTGCTATAGCTTAGAACTAAGGTGGCAAGCTTCTCTAGCTCCATACAATTTACTCATTCATCCATATGAGAATAAGATGCTCCTTATCTCCCCAGCCCTGTGATTCTAAGATCCTCAGTATGTATAGCAAGGCTTTGTGGATCACCAAAGGGTACTGTGGACTAGGAGTAGTGTCAACAGAGATCTCAAGACATGCGTGGCTATGAATTGAATAAAAGACAAGAAAATTTTAAGTACTCTTGAAAGTTTGGTGTTGGTCAATCGATGCTCTGTGCATTGAGGTTAAAGGACACTGTGTCCAAAGTAACTGCATTTTGGATGAGACAATAAAAGAGGAGCTTCTGTAAACTTGTTGTTATTCTTCTGGTTAGTTCATGGTAGATGCCAACAGTATGGATATCAGCTTCCAGCAAAGGCCAGTTTGTTGACCAGATCCATTTTATTTTCACTAGAACTCATCCCCAAGAGGTCCTTCAGTATAAAAGGGAAAGTAGAGAAATATCTCTATTAAAGAAGGATAATAAATCCTGCCTGTAATGGACATCTGCTGTGTTTTTCTCTCCATGATTCTTTCTTTCTTATTTCCTTAACAGTGTCTCAGTATTCCTTTGGGAATGACCCTGCCCCCTGGTTCTAGGGATGTTCATGTGACCCACATTTGGACAACGAAAGCACCTGTCCTCTGTCTACAATGGTTGAATCAGAGAAGGACATGTGATCCAGAACATCCCAATCAGAGCATTCCAAGCCTTTCCTGGAACTACTGGGAATGAAAAGTTCTCTCTACTGGAGTTACTGAGCCAGTAGAGTGTACCTGGATCTAATGATGGACATCTTGCCACCTCAAGGTGAGGGCCCATTTGATGGCAGAGCCAACAGAGAAACTCAAGCAGATATTTAGAAAAAGATTTGAGTATTCATAATGTCAATTTAACAGTTGGATCAAGCCACGCTAAAAGCCAGTAGTAACCTTGGGCATTTCAATTACCTGAGCATGTAAATTTCTCCTTTCCCTTAAGCCAGTGAGAGCTGGGTGTCCCATATCATGGAGCCAAAGAATCCTAACCAATATAATAATTTGTTTCTAAGATTATGGAGTTCTGAGCTGCCTTGGTTCAAGAAGAAGCCCAACAACTTGTTTTGAATGCTGTAGAAGAGGCTCAGAGTTTAGGTAGAGAACTGGTTTAAATGTTTTCTTCCAGTTTTGAGAGTCTAGGATTGTATGAATAAAGACAAGTGAAAAGCATTTGTTAAAATACATTAGATGCTATCACTGAAAAAGATAATGATGGGATTGCCATTTAGCACAACAAAAAACATTACCCAAATTGAGTTGGTAACTATTTTTAAGTTCCATTTAAGCTTCTCATGGGAATACTTTTCATAAGTACTTTGTAATTTCTAAGTTTGTGAGGCTTAAGTAATTATGTAATTACTTTGCAACAACCACAGAGCTACACTTGGGTTTGGTAGCTAGTTTAAGCCATGTTAACTTTTTCATTATAAATTGTATTATCCTTAGTACATAATTTATAGTTTGTATGACAAGAATAACTTTATTGTGCAACTATTCTGTAATAATGTAGCAATTACTCCCTTATTGTGGTAACTTCCAGTGGAATGGATATTTCTTTTGTAATTATAAAAATGATAACATCAAATCCAATAATTTCCTGGTGATAACATTTATAACTATAAATTCAACTATAATTTAGTTGCTGCTTCTTGGTCATTCTAGCTGACCAAGGAAAAAAAATTTAATAAAATGTTGTCCTGCCACTTTAATATTAGATGATATTTAGCAAGAATACAGTACAGGAACTGAAGTTTGGAAATAGATCATGTGTAATAAGATCAAAGTATATTATTGGCCTCCATTTATCCTCTGGCAACAAATAGGCCTTGATCGACTACAACAGTTCAAGATCAAGGGATCATGCAGGAAAGTTATATTTTATTGTAACATAAACCCAGTTGACAAACTACCTTGAAAGATGTGGTGTGAGAGATAAGTTTCCGTATGGCCTGGAAGGAAAGTGAAAGGCACAGGATGTGGAATTAGAAACCTGGGTTTAAGTCTCACTTTGCCATTTCCTAAGTAGGTAATCATACCAACTATATCGTCTCTCTGAATTTGTGTTTTTTGTTGCTGTTTTTTTTTTTTTTTTTTCTGTAAATTTGGCCTAATATGCTTCTCTTATAAGGTTTCATGCAAAACTAAATGATATAATGCATTTTGAAGTGCTGTGTAAAGTGCTAAATAAATGTGAGTTACTGTTAAAGAAGAAAGTTTTTGTTTGACTTGTTTAGTGTGAAATAAAACGTCCTTCCTCCATATAAATTTGTAATGAAGTATAAAGAAAAATAGACAGTGCCTACCATGTACAAGATGCCATACTATTACAAAGAATTTATCCTGTCATCTGTTTCCTTTTTTTTTTTTTTTTTTTTGTTTGTATAATCAGGGCTTTTCTCAAAAGTTTCTGTATATACATTTTCCCCTGAAAAGGTAGTTTGAGGGATTTTGAATTTTACTATATTAGTGAGAAGGGCAAATTTTCTTAAATAAACAGAAAAAAAGAATGTAAGCAAGGAGTTATTTCTTCGCCAGAGAGTTTGGCTCTGGCATGCAATTCAACTCTCAAATCAACTTCTAGAAAATAAATATTTGTGTCTTACTTGGATATTATTAGTACAAGTTTACTAGAATTAAAAATTAGGAAATTCTCTTTAAAACTCAGCCAGCTATTTAATCTTAGGTAGGTAGTTTCAGTTAGTTGACAGTCTTCAAGCTACACCAGATAGTAATTCTACTACTTGTCAGTTTAATTGGTTTGATTTCAAGTATAACATGCATGTATTTTTGTCTTAGATTTAGAAGAATGCTATTCTAAACTTAGAACAGAGGATTAAAAAAGGTTATAAAAGAATTTCTATAAAGCTTTGAGCTGTTATATAGAAATATCTGTATGGATACCATGCGTATATCTAACTGTACCAGTGGTTTGTGTAGGTTCTTTAAAGGTGAATAAGAAATAAAGAATCAAGTGATCTTCCATTAAGGATTAAATAAAAGAGTAATACATTTCCCAGTTGAGCTGTTTCCTTGTTAGAGTTAACTACTGGAGGAGGCAAGAGATTCTAGCAATTTTGGATGTGACTGAGCCAGCAATGTCTTCTTCTTTGTACTAAATATTGTAGAGGTTATATGCTGTTGTTGTGAAGGTGTGATATCCCAAGGTTCCTGATGATTCAGTCGATTGTTTTTTGTCAATTATATTTCCTTCATATCTAACTGCTATATAAAGCTGTGTTTCTACTGGGCATTACTTGCAAATTTGTTCTTTATCTTATAACAATGTCAATAAGGTATAAATAAAATACACTGCACACATTTAAAGTGTAAAATTTGATATATTTTGACATAAGTTTGCATCCATAAAACCATCACCACAATCCAGATAATGAACAAATTCATCACCTCCAAAAGTTTCCTATTTGTCTCATCTGTTCTTAGCTTCTTTCTCTGCCTAGCTTTTTGATTGGATATTTTTATAACTCTATTTTATCTCCTTTTTTTGGGGCTTATAAGCTATAACTTCTTTCTTTTGTTAATTTGGTGATTGCTTTAGAGTTTATAGTATACTCTGTAACTTATCACAGTCTAGCTTCAAGTGGTATTTTATTACTTCACATATAGTATAAGGACCTTACAATAGGGTACTTCCATTCCTTCCATCCCGGACTTTGTGCAATTTTTGCCATACATTTTATTTTCATATATGTTATAATTTCCACCCACATTGTTAATATTTTGACTAAACAGTCAATCATTTTTGGAGAGATTTTAATAATATGGTGAAAATCTTATATACATACCCATGTAGTTACCATTTCAGTAGCTCTTTATTTTGTAAAGATACGTATTTCCATCTGGAATAATTTTTTCTTCTACCTTAACAGTGTCCTTTGAAATTTCTTCTTCTGTAATACTTTCAGATTTTTATGTCTGAAAAAGTCTTTAAGTGACTTCTTTTCTGAAAAATATTTACAGTGGGTTTAGAATTCTAGGTTGACAATTTTCCTTTCCCTCTGGATGTTACTCCACTGTCTTCTTACTTGCATTGTTTCTGATGAGAAATCTGCTGTCATTTTTATCTTTTTTACCTGTAGTAACGTCTTTTTTCCTCTTTAATATTAGTTTTGAGCAATTTGATTATGATGTGCTTTGGTTAAGTTTTATTCGTGTTTCTTGTGTGTGGGATTCATTGAACTTCTTGTGTTTATAGTTTGCATCATCTTGGGTTTACAGTTTTCATCTAATTTGGAATTTTTTCATCCATTATTTCTTCAAATATTTTTTGTTTCTTTCTCTTTCTTTTCTTTTGAGTACTCCAATCACACATCTATTAGGCATCTCAAAGCTGCCCAACAGCTCATTGATGTTCTTTTCATTTTAAAAATACCTTTTTATTTCTATACTTCATTTTGGAATGTTTCTATTACTGTGTCTTCAAGTTCACTAATATTCTGTTTTGCAATATTTAATCTGATGTTAATCCAACAATTGTATTTTTCATCTCAGATATTGTAGTTTTCATCTCTAAATGTTTGATTTTTTTTTTATATCTTTCATATCTCTACTAAAATTTTTGAACAAAAAGACTGCAATTTTAATACTGTTTTAGTATCTTTGTCTGCTTATTCTAACATCTGTATCAATTCTGGGTCACTTTTGATTGATTGATTTTCCTACTCATTAGTGGCTGTATTTTCCTTCTTTGTATGCCCAGTAATTTTTGGTTAGATGCCAGATAATTGTGATTTTACCTTGTTGGTGACTGAATATTTTTGCATTCATCCAAATATTTTTGAGTTTTGGTCTGGGGCACAGTTAAATTACATGGATATAGTTTGGGCCTCTTAAGATTTGCTTTTAAGATTCATTAGGCGGTCCCAGAATCATATTTAGTCTAGGGCTAATTATTCACCACTGCCTAGGTAACACCCTTCTGAGTACTCTAGCCAATATCCTGTGAATCTTGAAGTTTTCTAGTCTGGATGGAGGGAGAAGACACTATTCCCAGTCCAATGGAAGTGCCAGGTATTGTGCCATCTAATTCTTTCAGGTGACTCTTTCCCTGGCCTTCAGTAGTTTCCTCACATGCATGCACTTATGAATACTTGAGAGGTACCCTCTGCAGATCTCCAGAATTCTATTCCTATTGCAGCTCTCTTATCTCCAGTGTTCTGTTATGGGATCTCTAGCTTCCTCTGTCTCTCTGGACTTCTGGCTTCATTTCTTCAATTCAAGGAGTTTGCCAGGTTCTGGAAATGCTCTCTAGGCAATAAGCTAGAGCAATTGTAGATCCCACCTCTTTGTTTCTGGTCCCTTATTGATCATTATCCTTACTTGCCTGATATCCAGTGTTTTAAATCATTGTTTAGGGTATTTGTCCTGGTTTTTCAGTTGTTTCAGTCAGGAAGATAAATTTTGTTCCTGTTACTCCAATTTGATTAAAACAGAAGTCCGAACTTTATTTTTTTTTATCATAAAGGCATATGAAATAAAATAGAAACTCCACTGGGAATTGTTACTTGTGAATAGGCAGAGGTGAATGCACACCAGAGTTTTCCATTTGCTCCTTGGAAGCCAGATGTCATCCTTTGTCAGAAACCAGAGATGACTAACTTTCAAGGCCAAGTATTTGCATGATCTAAGACTAGGCACAAGCTACTGACAGTGTTCCTAAGTTTAGAGGTCTCCTTGGCCTGATGAACAACACTGACAAATGTGTTCTGGCTTACAATTTTCTTTCTTAATGCCTTCTCAGTGTTAAGCCTCCAGGGGGCCCTTTCCTCCACCCACACCCTCACACCTCCCATCTCCTTATAATACCTCTTCTAATTTACAAAGTGAGGTTGTTCCATTCTGAATAAGTTCTTTAGTGCAGGAGTCAGAGCATCCATGACTGGAAACAGATTTATCATCTTATTTTTTTTTTTTTAATTTGTCTGAGATTTTCCAACTATTTTTAACTCCAGAGATATGACTGTTATTATTTAATGGTCAATGTTACCGTTATTATTTAATAGCTCTCTGATTATTGTTTCTACGCACATATGACAGAGGTTTCTAGGTATATCTCACTTTCATAGAAATAATAGATATTTACAAATACAGAAACAACCATGCCGAATCCTAAAGCTAGTTTCTGACTCATAAAAGTTGGAATTATAACCACATTATTGGGTATGATCTCATTTTACAAGCTCAAGTATGCAGGAAATAAAGTTTCATTATTTTTTTATTTTGAACCTCCATTCTATCAGGGTAGTAGAAACCCAATTTCAGTGAAGATGGATTTTCACCTGATTTTCCCCAAATTGTAGACAAGTAAGGGTGCCTAAGTGTTAGAGAGGGCCATACAATTCTCAATATCATCTGTCTATGCATGTAGTCACTGAAATATCATTTTACCCCATGTGTTCCTCTGCATTGGTCCACCCAGGCTATGGCAGATGTGTTGTTCTAGGTCCAGCAGCTCTCTCTGTATGTTCTATGCTACTCTTGGGAAGATGGTAAACACTATGATGCTTCTGTGTCATGTTGGATCATGGAAACTCTACCTGTGCATTGAGGATGTTAGCAGTTTCTTCTCTGGATTCTGGCTGTCCACGTCTAGTCTTCCCCAGGAAATGAGGCTCAAGTTCCTCTGCTCTTGGATTCCATGAAGCTCTTTGGGGATTTTTACCACCTCCTCAGGCCTTGGCAGGAAGACACAGTCTCTACACTGTAATGCCTACACTCTCACTACTTTCTCTCCATTGCTCTTCTCTATTTCAAACCCAGACATATTTGTCCCACATGTGTACATGTGTGAGCATGTGCGTATGCGTGTACACATGAAAACTGCACTCTGCATGTTTTCTCCCAAGTCATTTTTCTATTTTTCAATGTAGTGACTTGTTTGGGCCTTCTAAAAGTCCAGATGATTGAACACTAAAAGCCTAGAAATGACTGCTTTGTTTGTTACATCCATTCTCTGAGACAATGAGCACACAAGAGCCTAAATGCTTTAAATGAAGAAAGACAAAAGGCAAAAGAAAACACTGAAAAAGGTTAACATTCAAAATACATTATGATATCACAATACCTTGTTTCCCTTTTTTATTTCTTCCCGTATCTAATTTTTTCCAAGGTATGCCACTTACTAAATTATGTAATCTTAGGAATGTTCCTTAATTTCTTTGTACCTCAGTTTCCACAGCTGAAAAATGGATATAGTAACAGTAAGTTGTTTTAAGGATTAAATGCAATAATTTATGTAAAATGCTTAGGACAGTGTCTTAACCTAATGGTTAATTAACTGTTATTATTCATAAAACAATTAAGTGGCTAAAATGGGAAGAAGGAAGCAGGATATTTTTGCTTGTGGTGAAGTTTATAATTTGACATCTGGAAGAGATATTAGACATCTTCTAGCTCAGCTTCATCATTAACAGTGCACCAAGTAAAAGTCAGAGGGATGACTTGCCTAAGAGAAATTTATTGCTAAGGAAGGACTAGAATCCAGCTTTCCTGATTCCTAGTGAATGCTTGTGTGTGTATGTGTGTGTGTGTGTGTGTTTATGAGAGAGAGGACACTTAAATGCTAGCCACCATTTTTTTCCCCATTTAACCTAAGGCAGAAGCTAATTCACTTTGCTTGTAACAAAAGCAGTTGCCATTTTGGTAACAAGGAAGCTATTCAGTCAGGGACAGTAGTGAGTGGCTGGTTTCCTTCATCTTGGAGTGTAAGAGTAGTTCCAAGTGTTCTGCCCCAGATAAGGGAAGTGTGTCAGACTCTATGCCCTGGAGCTTGGCAGTTATTCCTCTGGTTCTCATCGTACCCTTCTGTAAGCCACAGAAGTTGGACCAAGTGTTTCTTCAGAGCATTGCCACAGTGCACCAAAGCATCTCTGGGGTAGGGTCTAGGAGTCTGCATTGTTTACAAGCTCTCTAAATGATTCTTAAACCCATGGAAGTTTAGCGATGATTGGCTCAAAGGGTTTCTAACAGTTCTCCAAATGTAAAATGCTTCGATTCAGACTTTACAATGTTGTCTGCAGTTTAGCTCAAAGAGTATATTACCCCCATATCCAAAAAGATGATTGCACATGCACTTCTTAGTGTTATTTTGAAAATATCTTTTTTCTGGGAATGTATCTAATCCCCCCAAAGGTCATGCAATACAAATATTCCATGTGGACACTGAAATACTTCCTTTAAGTATAAATCGTTACATTGCTACTCTAATTTTTGAAGCTCACTGGAACATTTCTATAACATAATTCTTAGGGTTCCCAGGTATAGAGGCTGTGTTACGGGTAATGTGCTGTTCTCATGAGCCCCTTCTGATATTTCCAGTAGTGTATTCCTTTGGATTGCCCTCTCCAACATACCAGCCTTTCCTTTATTCCCTTGAGAATCTACAGTGATGGTGAGACTCCTGAGCTTGGGAATTCTAGAATGTGGAATTAAAGATTTAGGTTTAGTCAATTTTTGCTTGGAAATATGACAAAGGAAGCTGGTATTTTCTGATACAAGGTTTCCTCTTTTGAGGGAAAGGGCAAGCTAATTTCTGTTTTATCAAATGTTGAGCTGGGCTCCAGAGGTAGGCTTCAGGGATTGGAGCACACCTGCATATCAGGAAAATTGTCCTGAGACCATTAGTTTCAACCTTGGTTCCAGTCTTCTCTGGAAAATCTGAGGTATAACGGATTACATACAAATCTCAGAACTCAGATACTAGACGTAAGGTAGTTGATGTTGACCTTAACATCATTCCCTTGAAAAAATAAAAACAAAGAATCTGTTGTGAATTAAGAGCTTCTAGTGCAGTTTAAGCAATGCTGAGTGCTCTTTAGCACAGATATGTTTTATGGAACCTTTTCCAGGGTAGCCAGAATTGGTTTGGTTTTTGACTGTGTATTGAAAATTTTTTAGGATTCATCTTTCATCATATTCCCCCTCAAAATAGTGCATAACAGCTTGTTATTTTATTATAGTTATGCCTTGATGCTTATATTTTTCCTGTGATGTGAAGCTAGAAATTATTTTTGATTTGCAGACCTTTTTGGGGGACTAAAATCTTTTAAATATTATTGCCGCAAAGATTCATTTGGCTGACTACATAATTTGTTATCCAGTTGATAACTTTACCAAACATTGTCCTTGTTTTAAGAATAAGCCTTGATATGATCTGTAACAGGATCTAAGAGATGCCTAAAGTAACTAACATAACATTTACCTACATTATGTGAAATGCATGAATTCCTCCAGAACCATGACATCTTGGGGTGTTGAAAAATTACCAATGATCTTTTAACTCAAGTTAAAGAATCATTCTCCTAATTAGAACAGAACAACAATAGCTTTCCCTTTGGGCCTTCTTTCTTTGTGTGTATTTGCAACAGAATTAGCAAAGGTGAAGGGACATTTTGAATGGAGAACAGAAAGACATCTCTCAAAGCAAGGGCTGGTAAGCTAGCCCACTCAAAGCTGTTCCTGGCAAACATCAGGAGTTTTTCTTGTGTGCTGATGTAAACTCTTTTTGGCTTTGAAAGACTATTTTATGAAAGCCTAGCCAAAACTAAAGATGAAATGTGGCAAACACAAAGGGCAGTCCTTGTCACAGACTGTTCTAGTTTGCTAATGCTGCTGGAATGCAAACCACCAGAGATGGATTGGCTTTTATAAAAGGGGATTTATTTGGTTACCCAGTTACTGTCTTAAGGCCATAAAGTGTCCAAGGTAACACATCAGCAATCCAGTACCTTAACTGAAGGATGGCCAATGGTGTCTGGAGAACCTCTATCAGCTGGGAAGGCACGTGGCTGGCATCTGCTCCAAAGTTTTGGGTTCAAAATGGCTTTCTCCCAGGACGTTCCTTTCTAGGCTGCAGTTCCTCAAAAATGTCACTCTCAGTTGCTCTTGGGGCATTTGTCCTGTCTTAGCTTCTCCGGAGCAAAAGTCTGATTTCAACAGCCGTCTTTAAACTGTCTTTCATCTGCAGCTACTCTCTCAGCTTCTGTGCATTCTTCAAAGTGTCCCTCTTGGCTGTAGCTCCTCTTCAAAATGTCACTCTCAGTTGCACTGAGTTCCTTCTGTTTGTCATCTCATTTATATGGCTCCAGTGATTTAATTTAGACCCACCCTGAATGGGTGGGGTAACACCTCCATGGAAATTATCCAGTCAGCATTATCACCCACAGTTGGGTGGGGTGCATTTCCATGGAAACAACCTAATCCAAATGTTCCAACTTAGTCCCCACTAATATGTCTGTCCCCACAAGATTGCATCAAAGAACATGGCTTTTTCTGGAGGACATAATATATACAAACCAGTAAACAGACCCTGTGATTTTTTGCCAAGGAGCCCAGGTGAGATTTTCTTTTTATTTGCTTAACCACCTCAAATTGGTTGTTCATCCCCCAAAGCCATTAGTTACTCCAAAATACCCAACTTTCAGTTTTTATTCTCAAATTTATGACCATCTAATTAATGAACCTTTTAATTCCATGTTTTGCATTGATTTATTCAGAAGTGAAACATGATACTATGTTAGGATTAGATAGTTGGATTCTTTCCCAAAACCGAGACATTAGATTTCTATAAAATTTGCTCTAGCATATCTGACCAATTTAAGGTAGGCACAATATGCAAATTGCCCATCTGTGTAATTTGTAACTACTCTTAAACATTTTTATCTCTCTCAGTATCAGCAATTGCGTATCTCTTTTGCATTGATTGACTAATTTTAGAGAAGGCAGCCTGCTTTGAAAGAGAAAACATGGAATTTGGTGTCATGGAACTGGGTTCTTTTTGAAAATTTTAACTTCTGGAACACATTCACCATGGAAACTGAGTTTTAGCAGCTCAATATGCATTTTCTTTTTTAAAAACTGACTCAGAAATGTTCATCTTACTGTATGTGCCCACATGTGGGCTGAGATGGTAATCATTTTAGACTTCAAAATGATTATCTGTGTAATACTGTACATCATGTGAATACTTTATAAGTACCGTCCAAGGAGGACAATAATAAACTATTGTGGTGCCTGTTAAATGTTTTGAAATCCTTAGAAGAAAGGAGGTAGAGCTATATAAGCAAATCATACCATCAAATCTTTTAAAATAATTATTTGTTTGTACCTTAATTTCACAGGTTAAAATCTGTAGCTTTCTCCTAATTGCCAGTGCGCTCTCAAACAGCTTAGAGATGTTTATGTAGAGAAAGATTCTTTCACCACTCTACTTATATTGTATCAGAAAGGAAAATTGCACACTGTAGCATTTAAGAACTCACAAAGGAGAAACTGAATTTCACTGCAAGATAAAACGCTGAAAGAAAATGTTTTCATCAAAATGTTTTCCTTCCCAATTCTGTCAAAGTTTTGTGGTGGAGGCTCCATTTAGGTCACAGTGTGGTGCTGGACAGGTGCACTTTCAACCACAGATTCTGTGTATAGTCAACTCTTTGCTGATTTTATAGTGATTTTTCTTCTCCATTAAACAAAAATGAAGGAAAATGAGAAATGCTGCTTAGATTCCTGTCAAACATTGTAATTAAAGTCACTACATATCCAAAATGATCACTCCTTTAAAAAATTTAATGTGGATTAACAACTATTTTGTTGTTGATTTCACTTCTAGTTGTTTCTGGACCAAAATTATTGTCTAATTCACTTATGACTTGCATAAACTTATTTTACAGTTTCATTCTCCACAAAATGAATAACTGCACAATTGAGTAATCCTATCCCCAAATACTATGTGATTCCATCTGTCAAATTCCGCCAAGGATTTAAGATATTGATAACTATTTTCAATTACCTCTGTATTATGAAGGAGCATTGTATACACTTTCTGGACCAGATTTAATTATTGTAATGCTTCATGCACATATACAATGCATGCATACTGATATAAAATGGGAAAACATAATTTGATGTGAAAATTCACTAATAACATTGTCGTTGTTTATGGCTACACATTCATTCACTTATTCTAAATTGTGGAGTGTCCCCATGCCCAGACCCTGTGCTGGGGCTGGGATGCAAAGGTGAATACAGCATGAGCTCTTCTCAGGAGGCATTCCAAGTCGGGTGGATTAGAGATCTATTCACATCAACTTCAAATCAAAGTAATGAAAGCTACCATAGAGATAGAAACAAAGTACTATGATTAAAGTAAATTATACTTTTTATTGGTGCTTCTCCATGTTTCCAAGTTCTCTAAATGACCATGTATTACTTATGCAATCAGTAAACAAAACAATAAATATGATAAAACAAACTGATAATCAAATAAGAATAAATGAAGACCATCCTTTTCTCACCCAAAGAGAAGAAAACTAGCTCTGCAGGAGACAGTTGGAGAAGCGTCCGGAGAAGGTGATGTCATGTTGCTATTGATGTAATTGTTATAATTAATATTACTGTTACAAAGTTGGATATGGAGACCAAAAGTTAAGGTACATCCATTTGGTAGATAAGCCACAATTATTCAGGTAAATCTGTGTGTGTGTGTGTGTTGAAGCTCAAAGAATATTATTGAGTGAGATTAAAGGACTCTTGTCATTTGGGGCTCTTTATAGTGAAGGAAAACTTGGTTGATAAATAATATACGATAAGTAGAAGAAAAAATTGACTTGCAACTAGAAACAGTCCGAGAGGTACCTAGAGGTACATCTATTTGCATATGATGAGAAGAAACTACATCTCTTCCCTATCTTTGATTCCCTGACACCCATGATAATGCCAAGCATATAATGATATTGGATAGATGTTTGTTAAACAAATTAATTAATTAGTAAATAGTGAAGATATAAATTATCACATGTCACCAGGACCTATTTTTTCCCATAGGTTACTTTAGTATCCAAGGTAAAAACTGTTCAATGCAATTATACCCAGTTCTTCCAAATTTTATAATGAACTATATATCTATATAAACATCTAGACTTCCTATGAATTGAAAGAATGGACAACACAATGATTAGAGAAAAATTGAAAATTTTTAACTCACTTGTAGAGTTATTAGAAATTTATTTCAAAACCAGTTATCTAATTGAGATGGTAAATTTGAGGACAAATTCTAGCTAGTTCATTCACCTTTGGAAAATCCTTCAAAATGTAGAGGTTGTAATACATAACAAATCAAGTATGAAGACAAAGGTTGAAATGGATGAACTAAATAAAGGTTGTATAGGTGATGACAGAGCAGAGAGCTTCTGCCTGCTCTAAAGCCCCTACTCTGGGCCCTCAAACTGCTCCATGAAGAAAGTTTGGAGAATTTTGCCTACCAAATTATCTTCTTAGAGCAACATGATGATTGTAGGCTTTGTGTAGTCTTTAAGTACCGAAACCTATCATCTTAGCTTCATTTGTGTGTGTGATACCTTTTGACATACTATGGTATAGAATGTCCTAGGGTATCCTAGGCCTACTCTCCACTAGCCAGATGTCTGCATATGTGGAGCCTTTAAGTCACAGTGTTTGGAATGGGCCAAGATGGCCTGCCTTAGTGATGTCTTGGCAAAGCCACAGCACTTTGGCAATGGCATGGCTTGGTAGCAGGACATTTAGTTAGTATCCTAGTAGAAGAAACACCTTTAGTTTTTGAATTCATGATCTCAATCAGACATTGCTTAAGGAGGATGGATCCTCTCAGCCAGTTAAACTGGGATACAAGAGTTACAAATCTTTAGGCTGAAGAATTCCAGAATGGCTGATTCCTGTTGTTCTGGATACATTGCCTGGCAATATATGGCACTCGTTCAAATAGATGGACCACTAGTTCTTTCTGGTGTAGTAAAACACCACATTGTTTTGGTCTTGTCCAGTACTGTATGAAAGGTAAATGATGTTTTCAGATACTGAAATGGGGCAGAACTTGTCTTTCCTATCCCAGTGATCCTTTGTTTTGCTGGATTCGAAGTCCTGAATTTGAATTCAAGGTGGTTCTTTTATCATGGACACAGAAAGTATTAAATGAACACCTCCCAGACATTTGGAGCTGTATGCCACGGGAGAAGGAAGGACAATACCTGGATCCCGGGGTATTTGTGGGGCATATATTGGTGATTCCATGCCCAGTGTTAATTATAAATGGGCAGGTTCAGCTACCATGGCTCAACAAAAAGGAAACAACCTCTTGGGGATGAAGGTCTGGCTTTTCTCAACAGATAAGCAGCCTAGACTTGCTAATTTGTTGACCAAGAATTGAAGGTGGTGGAAGGAAGAGGATGAAAAAGTGAGGTGATGAATATTAATTACAGTTGCTGCTGCAGGGACTGTAGCTTATTTACTAGCCCTTATGTATTAAGTCTTTTTACAGTTTGGAGCCTGCCACCAACTTGAAGGCTCAGTGACAGGTTCGACACAAAGTAGGGCAAACCTGTATTTGGAGCAGTGCAAGGGTTTGAGTTCACCAGACCCTTCTTGTGTCCTGCCTTGTATCCTCTTGGCCCACTTTTTTCCTCCAGCCATGACTGTGGCAACCAGGTGCACACATGTATAATCTAATAGCACCAATCTTCTTCAACTTCCATTCCGTATGTCTTGCTTTTTTGCTGCTGTTGCATGGCACTTCTGTGGGATTCTGTTTAGTCTATGTTGCATGTACAAGCTTGAAAGGCAATTCTTGACCGTTAAGGGAAGGGGATCAGTGCTAAGTATTCCCCTCTTCCATTGCTCAGGGTTGGCAGCTCTGACTTACATTCTGCTTGGCTCCCCAGAGCATCCCCAGTGGGATATGAGCCTCAATTGCCCTCAGGGATGTCCAGCTCAACAACTACCCTTGGACTGGCTTCCCCTATTTCCCTGTGCTTCCTCCCTTAGTTGCCCTTTCCTGTGCCTTGTGTCACATCCCCAAATAAGCTATTTCTATCCAAGTCCTAGTCTCAGTTTGCTTTTTGGGGAGTCCAAGTTTAATAAAGAATTCTAAACTTACAACAAATAAATTCCACATTTTATAGCTAGTCAACACAACTTTGTGCCTTTTAGAACAGATTGCTTTCTGACTCTGAAATAAAAGACTTCACGTGTGACTCTTACTTATTAAGAACTCACTTAAATCAGCACATCTTTATATGGGTGCTGCAAATCCTTTCATATCAAGTGAGTTTTATAGCAAAACATTAATGTTTGTATTACAATGTCCTATTCTTAAATTAGCTAAAGCAGCCTCAAAATTCCCAAAGGGAGTAGTGAAAATTCCTGAAGTTCTTGGCAGGGAAACAGTTGAAAGTTTAAATCAAAGTAATCATTTTAGCTAAAATGGTTTTAATAAAATAAATATTAAATGAATAAAAATGTTTCAAAACTATTTACAAAGAGAGAAGGAAGGGGAAGAGCTGAAGAATATCCACCTATAAGAAAGTTTGCTTTATTGGAAACACCTCAAGAAGATGCATCTTTGAAAGCCAGGAACTCTGCTAGTCTAGATTCTGCAAGAAAGGGTTGAGGCCTCTATTTAGGGCTACTCTGAAAAGTCCTTCCTCCAACCAAGAATCAAGGGGTGGGGGAGAGAGATTATTTGTAGCTTGCATGCTCAGAGTAGTTTTGAATTTTTAGAAGTTGTTGTAAGTGATTTTAATTAATTTAATAGCTCATAGTTATTGCTAATATTTAATGAGTGTTTACTATATTCCAGATACGGGGGTATGAGCTTTATCCACATCATTTACTTTGATTTTCACAGAAACCCTAAGAGGTAGGCATTATTATTTTCTCTGATTTGTAAATGAGAATACTGAGCTTCACTGAGTTAAATAACATGCCCCAAACCATACAACTGTTAAGTAAAGAAGCTGGAGACTGACTGAAGCCAGGTCTGGCCGACTACAAAGACCAGATTCTTAATTCTATATTTAACCATTAGCAATTTAAAAATGTCTGAAAGTAAAAATGTGAAAACATTTTAAAAATATGTAATAAGAAAAGTTTTCTGGGCTGAAGAAAAACCTGAATCTGTAGACTGAAAGGGTTCACTATGTGACAAGCAAAAATAAGGAACAGGGCCCAACATGGGGGTATAAGCTGGTGAAATTAAAAGTTTTAAGGACAAAGACAGAAAACTCCGATTACTTACAAAGGAAGAAAAATCAGGAGGCCTTAATGTATCTTTCAGTTTCTCGGGGTCTTTGAGCTCTTTCTTCTTCCTGTAACCCTCTCCCCTGCTGCATTCCACCTGCTCCTCTTGTTGCTTTTCCCCAGGTTCCAAGGGGAATCTTTCCCTGACTCCATAGTCTGGGTTATGCGCCCTTCTTATGTTGGCCTGTACCACTCTGTGCTTTATCTCTGCTGGCACTCAACATACTGTATTGCCTATTTAATGTAATTATCCCTGTCATTAAATTGTGCTCTCTTTTGAGGACAAAGAAAGAGCATGATTGTATTAGTCTTTATTATATCCCACCAAGAAGAGTGAATGACTCATTATAGGTTCTCAATAAATATTTATTGGGTGAATTGATGGTATATAGTAAGACTGGCCTTTAAGACAAAAGAGAAATGTGAGTTATTCTACAAATAGTTCTGGGATAATAGTTAGCCATATTGAAAGTAAAAGTGCATCTCTACCTCATATTGTTCACTAATGTAAATTCCAGATGTATTATATACATATTTTTTTCAAATCATAAAATGACTAGAATGCAATATAGGTAAATATCTGATCTCAGATTGGAGAGGCCCTTCTCAAGCATAAACATATAGGCAACCATAATAATACTTCAGTTCTTGACCCTTTGAAGGTATAAAAACTTGTTGAAATCTATTGAGTCTATTGAAATCTCTAGATCCTAGGCCCAGAAAAATGCTTATATGTACAACTACTTCTAATATACATTTCTGAAGACTCCATGGACCCTATGAAGGTCTTCAATAGAATTCAGAATAAGAAGTAACCAGAAAAGAAAAGATTCATATACTCATCTACATTAAAATTAAACCACCTATATATCAAAAGCATGTGAACCAAATTAAACAGTAAATGAAAACTTGGAAAAAATATTTGAATGCTATGTGTCAAACACTAGTATAATATCCTACAGGTATGGAAAGCTCTTAAAAATCAACTAGAGAGGAGGCGGGGCAAGATGGCAGACTGGTGAGCTGTATGTTTTAGTTACTCCTCCAGGAAAGTAGGTAGAAAGCCAGGAACTGTGTGGACTGGACACCACAGAGCAATCTGTCTTTGGGCATACTTCATACAACACTCAGAGAAAGACAGTTCTCTGAAGAGGAAATACAAATGGCCAAGAAACACATGAAAAAATGTTCAGGTTCACTAGCTATTAGAGAGATGCAAATTAAGACCACAATGAGATACCATCTAACACCGGTTAGAATGGCTGCCATTAAACAAACAGGAAACTACAAATGCTGGAGGGGATGTGGAGAAATTGGGACTCTTATTCATTGTTGGTGGGACTGTATAATGGTTCAGCCACTCTGGAACTCAGTCTGGCAGTTCCTTAGAAAACTAGATATAGAGTTACCATTCGATCCAGCGATTGCACTTCTCGGTATATACCCGGAAGATCGGAAAGCAGTGACACGAACAGATATCTGCACGCCAATGTTCATAGCAGCATTATTCACAATTGCCAAGAGATGGAAACAACCCAAATGTCCTTCAACAGATGAGTGGATAAATAAAATGTGGTATATACACACGATGGAATACTACGTGGCAGTAAGAAGGAACGATCTCGTGAGACATATGACAACATGGATGAACCTTGAAGACATAATGCTGAGCGAAATAAGCCAGGCACAAAAACAGAAATATTATATGCTACCACTAATGTGAACTTTGAAAAATGTAAAACAAATGATTTATAATGTAGAATGTAGGGGAACTAGCAGTAGAGAGCAATTAAGGAAGGGGGAACAATAATCCAAGAAGAACAGATAAGCTATTTAACGTTCTGGGGATGCCCAGAAATGACTATGGTCTGTTAATTTCTGATGGATATAGTAGGAACAATTTCACAGAAATGTTGCTATATTATGTAACTTTCTTGGGGTAAAGTAGGAACATGTTGGAAGTTAAGCAGTTATCTTAGGTTAGTTGTCTTTTTCTTACTCCGTTGTTATGGTCTCTTTGAAATGTTGTTTTATTGTATGTTTGTTTTCTTTTTAACTTTTTTTTTTCATACAGTTGATTTAAAAAAGAAGGGAAAGTTAAAAAAAAAAAAAAAAAGGAAGAAAAACAAGGAAAAAAAAAAAGATGTAGTGCCCCCTTGAGGAGCCTGTGGAGAATGCAGGGGTATTCGCCTACCCCACCTCCATGGTTGCTAACATGACCACAGACATAGGGGACTGGTGGTTTGATGGGTGGAGCCCTCTACCATAAGTTTTACCCTTGGGAAGACGGTTGCTGCACAGGAGAGGCTAGGCCTCCCTATGGTTGTGCCTAAGAGTCTCCTCCTGAATGCCTCTTTGTTGCTCAGATGTGGCCCTCTCTTTCTGGCTAAGCCAACTTGAAAGGTGAAATCACTGCCCTCCCCCCTACGTGGGATCAGACACCCAGGGGAGTGAATCTCCTTGGCAACGTAGAATATGACTCCCGGGGAGGAATGTAGACCCGGCATCGTGGGACGGAGAACATCTTCTTGACCAAAAGGGGGATGTGAAAGGAAATGAAATAAGCTTCAGTGGCAGAGAGATTCCAAAACGAGCCAAGAGGTCACTCTGGTGGGCACTCTTACGCACACTTTAGACAACCCTTTTTAGGTTCTAAAGAATTGGGGTAGCTGGTGGTGGATACCTGAAACTATCAAACTACAACCCAGAAGCCATGAATCTCGAAGACAGTTGTATAAAAATGTAGCTTATGAGGGGTGACAATGGGATTGGGAAAGCCATAAGGACCACACTCCACTTTGTCTAGTTTATGGATGGATGAGTAGAAAAATAGGGGAAGGAAACAAACAGACAAAGGTACCCAGTGTTCTTTTTTACTTCAATTGCTCTTTTTCACTCTAATTATTATTCTTGTTATTTTTGTGTGTGTGCTAATGAAGGTGTCAGGGATTGATTTAGGTGATGAATGTACAACTATGTAATGGTACTGTAAACAATCGAAAGTACGATTTGTTTTGTATGATTGCGTGGTATGTGAATATATCTCAATAAAATGATGATTTAAAAAATAAATAAATAAATAAATTACAGCAAAAAAAAAAAAATCAACTAGAGAAAGATGAATACTTCCAATGAAAAATAAGGAAACAAGAAGGCAATTCATAAAAGCCTCCAGGAATCAGTAGTGCTTATGTTGTATAAACATATGAAAAACTCTAGAAGTATATAAACCAAAATATTAATTATGATTATCTTTGGGTGGTCAGATGAAGGGTTATTTTTATTTTCTCTCTGTTATTTTAGGGAAAAGAAAAGCTCTCCAGATGCTATTTAATTTTAAATTCTGCAATGAGAGTGTGACTCTAAGGAGTTAGCAAAATGTGTTTAACATGACATTCAAGATCATGCATGATCTATACCAACTCTAAATTTCTAAGCATACATCTCCAGTGGTTCACTTTGTCTGTCAAAGTAGTTTACTTTCACTCCCCACATGTGCCATTTGTTCATTCTTAGATTCACTCATTAAGTCAAAATTTATTTGGGCTCCTACTGTGTTAGCATGGACCAGGCCCTGATGTGCACTGAGGATGTGGTGCTAAACCAGGGAATACAGCTTCTGTTCCTGGGGAATATCTGAGTTTGGTAGAAGAGGTGATAGACAAATAAATGATTTGTAAACAGGATAATTTCAGGGATGGTGGTGGTGGTGGTGGTGGTGACAATTAGTGTGAAGCAAATAAAGCAGAGAGAAGTGAGAAGTGATAGAGGATCAGAACAGGTGGCAAGAGGTGTGGACAAGAGAGTCGGAGGGGATGACTAAATTAGATTGGTTGGTCCAGGAAGACTTCCTGAGGAAGGGATGTCTGAGCTTTCAGTGAAAAGAAGGAGCCAGCCACATGAACAACTAGGAGCATCATGTTTCATGAAGAGGATGGAAAATGGAAAGGCTAAAGATGGCAAGACAAACTAAAAATGTCACTGGTTCCAGGAATTTGAAGAAAACAATTGTAGCTTGATTATGATGACCGAGTGAGGTTGCATCAGTAGGCAGAGGTAGATCATATAAGTCCTTAGGCCAGGATATGAAGTTTGGATTTTATATACAGTGCAATAAAACTAATAGAGAGCTTTAAGGAGAAGAGTGACATGATTTGGTTATTTTGTTTGGTTTGGTTTGGTTTTTTGGTTTTTGTTTTCTTGTGTGTGTGTGTGTGTGTGTTTTGTTTGTTTAAAATTTTTTTATTGAAATATATACACATACCATACAATCATCTAAATAAAGTGCAAAACAATTGTTCTCAGTATCATCCTATAGTTGTGCATTCAACACCACGATTTTTGAACATTTTTATTACTCCAAAAAATGAAAATAAGAATAAAAACAAAAGTAAAAAGAGCACTCAAATCATCCCATACTTCTTCTCCCCCATAATATTCATTTACTTTTTGTCCCCATTTTTCTACTCATTTGTCCATACACTGGGTAAAGGGAGTGTGAGCCATAAGGTTTTCATAATCACATGGTCACACTGTATAAACTATATAGATATATGGTCACCTTCAAGAATCAAGGATACTGGATTGAAGATCAACAGTCTCAGATATTTTCTTCTAACTATTCTAATAAACTGAAAGCTAAAAAGGGATTTCCATATTATGCATAAAAGTTACCTCCAGAATGACCTCTCAACTCCATTTGAAAGCTCTCAGCCACTGGAACTTTCTTTTGTCACATTTCTCTTCCCCCTTTTGATCCAGAAGGCTTTCTCAATCACATGATGCTGGGTCCAGTCTCATCCCCAGGAGTCAGATCCCATGTTGCCAGGGAGATTTATACCCCTAGTAGTCATGTCCCATATGGGGGGTGGGGGTGGGCAGTGAGTTTACCTGCTGAGTTGGCTTAGAAAGAGAGGCTACATCTGAGCAACAAAAGAGGTTCTCTAGGGGTGACTCTTAGGCATAGTTGTAAGTAGACTTAGCCTCTCCTTTGCAGTTACAAGCTTCATATGGGCAAGCTCTAAGATCAAGATCTCAGCCCACCAAGCTGGCAGTCCCCAATGCTTGTGAGAACATCAGGAACTCCCCAGCTGTCTGTGATGATTGCAGCTTTCAGAAAGTCTCAAAAGCCGGTAGTATGAGTCTTCCAACTTTGTTCTTCCTTTTAAAAATTGTTTAAAAGGAATTTCAGATAAATTTTAGAATCATTTTATCAATTTTTATGAATATTCCTACTGATGTTTTAATTGGGATTGTATTGAGCAGTCTGGGATGAAGAATTAATATATTACCATCTTAACAATATTGTCTTCCAATCCATGAACACAGAATATCTCTCCTTTTGCTTTTCAAAAATTTCTTTACTCACTGTTTTACAATTTTCAACATATAGATACTGCATATGTTTTGTTATATTTATATCTAAATATCTCATGGTTTTGGTGCTATTCTAAATTATACTGCTTTTAGAGTTTCAAAATGCAAAATTAATTAAATGGAGAAAGGATATCCTGACAAATTATGCTGCAACAATTGGAATTCCATCTGCAAAAAAAAAAAACAAAAAAACAAAACTCAATCCATACCTTGCAACTTAAACAAAAACGGATTGTAAATCCAAATTAAAAAAACTAAAACTGAATTTTTGTAAGAAAGCACTGGAGAAAAGTTTTGTGTTCTTGCAATATGCGAAGATTTTTTAGAGATGAACCAAAGCATAATCCATAAAAGAAAAAAAATGTTAAAACTTCTACCAAAATTATAAACTTCTGCTTTTTGAGGGACATGTTAAGAGAAGGAAAAGGTAAGCCATTAACAATAGAAAATATTGGAAAACATGTACCTGATAAAGTACTTGTATCCAGAATATATAAAAAAATCTCAAAACTCCAGAGACCCAATGAAAAAATGAGCAAAAGATTTGAACTGAGGCATCACCAAGGAAGACATATGGATCACAAACAAGCACATGAAAAGGTGATTAACATCATTAGTCATTAGTGAAATACAATTTAAACCACATGAGGTATCACTATACACCCATTAGAATGATCAAAATAAAAATCCCTGTTAATGCCAAGTTTGGGGGCAGATGTGGAACAATTCTCATGCATTGCTGATGCAAACTTTGCAAAGAAACAGCCACTTTGCAAAAGAATTTGACAGTTTATTATAAAGTTAAATACTGTGTGTTCTAGTTTGCTAATGCTGCCAGAATGCAAAATAACCAGAGATGGACTGGCTTTTATAAAAGGGGATTTATTTGGTTACACAGTTACAGTCTTAAGGCTGTAAAGTGTCCATCAACAAGGGGTAACTTCACTGGAGGAAGGCCATTGGCATCCGGAAAACCTCTGTTAGTTGGGAAGGCACGTGGCTGGCGTGTCCCTAGGTTGCATTTCAAAATGGTGTTCTCCAAAATGTCTGCATCAGCTTCCAATGGCCATCTTCAAAATGTCTGTCTCAGCTCCAGCTCCTCTCTCAGCTTCTGTGCATTCTTCAAAGTGTCACTCTTGGCTGTAGCAAGCTCGCTCCTTCTGTCTGAGCTTATATAGTCCTCCAATAAACTAATCAAGGCCCATGCTGAATGGGCACAGCCACACCTCTACGGAAATTATCCAATGAAAGATCTCACCCACAGTTGAGTGATCACATCTCCATGGAAACATCCAATCAAACGTCTCCAATCCAATCAACACCAATACTTTTCCTGCCCACACAAGACTGCATCAAAGATAGTGGTGTTTTGGGAGACATAATACATACGAACCAGCACACCGTGCAATCAGACAATCCCATTCCTAAGTATTCCTTCAAGT
This sequence comes from Choloepus didactylus, assembly GCF_015220235.1. Taxonomy (NCBI): domain Eukaryota; kingdom Metazoa; phylum Chordata; class Mammalia; order Pilosa; family Megalonychidae; genus Choloepus; species Choloepus didactylus. Next base: position 58,943,128 of record NC_051310.1, on the reverse strand, counting down.
GAGATGAAAACCTGTGTTCACATAACACCTTGTACACAAATTTTATTGCATCTTTATTCAAATTGTCAGAAGTTATGAATAACACAAACATCCTTAAACTGGGTAGTGGGTTAGCATGCTGTGGTACAACTATACAATGGGGGACTACTGATCAATAAAAATAGACAAAATACTGATACACACAACAGCAGGGATGGATCTCCAATGCATTCTACCTAGTGAATGAAGGCAGGTTTGGAAGACTATATCCTTTAAGATTCCATCTATCTGACATTCCGGATTAGACAATGCTACAGGTTCAGAAAACTGGTAAGTGGATGGTAGGGTCTGTGGTGAGAAGTTTAGTTGATTAAACAGTACATGAGGAATTTTGGGGGTGACACAAATTATCTATATCTTTCTTGTGATGGTGATAACACAACTGTATATACTGTACACTAGAATTCTACTGTATGTAAATTATAAAAAAGCTAATTAAAAAATAAATTAAAATTTAAAAATCAATTAAAAATGTATTATTCTAAAGAAATCTCCCCAACTAGTTCAGAACCTTATGTTTGATTCTACTGTTGCTTCCAATCCTTTACATCAGAAACCAGCTAGTCAGTTATAAATTCTTAAATGGAGGAGATTTTTCTGGGAAAGAGAAGATTAAAACCTGTCTGTATTAACCCTAATGACTGATGTGATTATGATTAAAAATCAGACAAGCAAAGACTCTAAAACAAGCATATTTTAAATCTCATAGTCTGCAAGGGCTAGCCTTCTAATTTATTTCATTTTCCTCATAATGAGTATTGGTTTATCAGCAAAAAGCACAGCTATAATCCTACATCAGAACGAATGATTTTTAACTATTCTATATGTCTGCTTAAAGCTATTGTTACAGTTGAGAACTGCTATATTAAAGGCCACATAAAATGTATGATGTCAATGAGTTATATTAATAACACCCTCTGTGAAATATGCTGTACCAAATGGCACTTCATAGAACTCTAGCCTCTTGAGATTTAAATCCAGCCCGAATGGGATTTTTTTTTGTTTGTATCAGGGACTCTTTTCAACTGAGACTTTCTATAAGCAGTTTGCAGCACATTTTATCATGTGGCTTATTAACTATGAAAATAATAAATTCACATGAAAGTACTAGCAGACTTGTAGTTTTGGCATCTGTGAGCAAGCCCTGGGTGAGGGGAGAGATGGATATATTGAGCTGAGGATATTTCTTTAATTTTTAATCAGTTCTGTGATGTGAACTTAAGTCCTTGGGGCTGAGTATTTGGCACCCTAACCAAGCCAATTCAATCCCTGCAACATTTAGTGAGCAACTAATTTCATCTCTCTGAATTGTGGGAAATTCTAAAACGCAAATCTTATCACGTCACTTAAGGATCCCCATTGCTCTCCCTAAAGTTCAAAATCCTAGTTTTGAAGGCCTATTTTATGCTACTGGCTCTCTCACATTCCAGCCACACTGGCCTTATTCATTTTTCTACTTCTCCAAGTTCACCATCCCTCTCCCAGGCCTACACAGATGGAGAGTAAACCTTCCTTGTAAACTGGCATTACTAACACATAAACTATCAAGAAGATACATCAGTTACATCAGATCAAAATCACATTTTAAAAATTAGTGTATGGCATCATGCGCATGAGGGTGTTTATAAATTTCCCACTGGTAGCTTGGGAATCTGGGAACAGTAATTGCTGCTCTCTTCCCAAGTGTAGAATAGTGTACCTGTCAGGCCCAGCCAAGACGCTAAGCTAAACACAGAGAAGGGGCCTCTGGGACGGAGCTAGTGGGCTTAACCTCCCTGAGAGCCTTAGTAATGTTTTTGCCCTGAGCGATTTTCTGTGGAATTAGTAGGCTTTGGAATCTGTTGATGCTTTCTGAGGACACACTGGAGTAAAAACACACAAAAATATGATTCTTGGGGATAAACTCCTTGAAAGCTTGGCTTTTGCCCCATAGGAACTAGAAAGTATATTTGAAATCTGAGACTAATATTGTGCTAATAGAGGCATATTGAACACGTTTGTGTATTTTTTTGAAAGGAGGATACTGGCACTGTTTGTTATTCTTTGTCTGAATCACATTTTGAGGTAACTTTTCTTTTCCTCTCTATTTTTCTTTATTTGAGTCAGTAATCAGACACAACACTTCATGTGTAGCTAAAGCTTCCTCTGGCAATAGGCAACTGTATCAGAATGTCATTCACTTTCAAACCCGAAAAGGCCACCAAGCATTTTATTTAGCACTGAGAATAAAATTTTGTTAAAAAGTTGTTACATCAATAATATTAAACTTATTTCCTATATGAATTCTAGGGGAGGAAAGCCAGAGTGATATCAGAGAGCACATGGCTCATGAGGAGAATATCTTGTTGAACTGGGATTACAGTTGTCATTGAGTAAACTGTTATTTCTTGGTGACCTGAGTATTTTAAATTTTTAAAGCTCCAATAAATTACCTAATTCAATGGTTGGATCCTAAAATATTTTAGGAGAAAACATGGCTTAATAAAATTTTCATAGCCTTTAAGGTGTCTCTGTTCCATATTGATTTTGAATATATGAACTGTGGTATATAATCAAAAAATCTAAAAAGTGAGAGTTGAAATGATTTTTCTTCATCATATTCATTGATTTGGCCTAAGAGTATTGATCAGAACTCCATCAGATGGCCATATTATCCTACTAGTTTCATTATTATAATTGGAGATGCATTTTTCAATCTGGTTCAATCTTTTCAACGATCAAATGAACTCATCTATGAGGATATTTGTGTATGTTATGATTAACAATTACTCTGCATTGAATACCACATGGTAAATGTGTAATTATATACTATACATACCAAATTACCATTCAGAAAGTTTTTCCCCCAAATTATTACTCAAAAAGGAAGAAATCGCTATTATGTTCACATCCCTACAAACCTCTTGTAAAATGGTTGTATTATTTTCTTTTGAGCAAAAAAGTACAGTTTAATAAAGATACATTGGCTTAAAGTTATCTCAATCAGGTCTAGTCTTGAATGCATATATAGGTTATCCTAGGAATCCCCTAAAAGACAAGATAAAGAAATTCAGCAAAGGTTCACAATGTTTATATAAGCAAATTTAAATTTTTTTTTTAGCAGATACTAGAATTACACGATACAACATTCAAAAAATTCTAAAGAGCTGTGGCAACCCATGGCCTGAGCAAAACAGGCCTGCAGATCTTTGGTGCACAGCAGTCTGCATGACCTAGGCAGCTAAATGTTTAACCTATTGTCTTTCTAAGTCAGTAAAGAGAAAATGGTAAATTGACCTTAAAATGTAACTTTATGGGAAGCAGGCAGGAAGTGAGAGGCTCTTAGTCTCACAAAAAGAGCAAAATGTAATTGTTCAAGTGTTATTCTAGTCCTTCCTGCACCACCCCTCAGGTCAGAGCAACCTGTTTCTGCAGCTATGCTCCCCCCACCCTTAGGAAGGCCTTTGTCTTAGACCCTTATAAAAGGCTTTCTGTCCTTTTTGCATCGCTCAGTCGTCTTCCCTGTGAACGCGATGCTTTCCCTGCCTGAGACAGCCGTCGTGATTTCTCCGTGACTTCTCACCTTGTAAGTAAGCCCTGAATAAAAGTTCACGTATCAGAAAATGCTCATTGTCTTCTTTGGTCTTTGGACTGGCATGGCCCTCTTGGACTGTGACAATTGGCAAGCCAGCCAGGAGAATTAAATAGCCGCCTGCTGGAGACTAAGGAGATTCCGGGCACTGATAACATGAACTTGGGGAGGGAAAAGGAGAAGACCCTGGGCAGGATACTGGGGAGGCCTGTGACGTCTATTTGAGAAAGGCTGCCCACCCTTCCAGTGGAATGGATATCAATGTGGGGAGGGGTGCCTACCCTCCTAGATGAGTGGAATCTGCCAAGTGAGGATAAAAATGTTTATAACTCTCTGGCTGGACAAATAGCCATCCTGTATCAGGCCACAGGACCACTGGGGATTCAGAAAAAAAATAAGGGCCGCCAGATTGTGGCTGTGGTGGGCCGGCCATTGTTAGAGGCTGTATGCACCACTACTGAGAAAGTTTTAGCAGCAAAGGTGTCTATAAGCCACCTAGGAGGTAAATTAAAGCTAGAAAAAGATATGAGGCTAACACAAGTAGAATTGGAAGATGCTCTGAATAAATGTTTAGAAATATTGGCATACCAGCACACTAGAGTAAGAGGGCATAAGCTGTCCAAAGGGCAAGTTAAGCTTATCCTGGCTTCCCCTGACTGGATCCATAAAGTGTGGGACCCTGTTAGTTCCTCATCAAAAGATGATGAGCCCTTGTCTGACTGGGAAATTGATACTAAGGAAAGTAAGTGTACTTGACCTCTGTTCCAACAAAGGGTTAAAGCAGAGGAAGTTCAGCACCCTGATTCCCCATGGAGGGAGGAAGGTGGGGCAGTGGCAGCAGCTTCTGATTGGAGGGTGTCCATTTCATCCTGGGAGTTTTCCCCAGCAGTATTAAGAGACATTAGTAACCAATATCAACAAAGACTAGAAAGCCATTAGCAAACTGGTTGTTCCTGTTTCATTTTGTGTTAAACATTGTTAATATGTTATTTAGAATATTTTTAGATTTTTTTTCCAGTCAACCTGTGTTAGGTTTCACATGAGGAAAACAACAATGGACATTTTCTGTGCTTCCACAAGGATACCTTCAAATGTGGAAACCTCCAGAAGAGCCTGACTACTCTATCAAGTTTTTGGGTTTTGTCTGGTTAGGTAAAACTAAGGCTATTCCTTCAGCTGTTGTTGTTAAAATGCAAAGTTATCCCACATTGCCTACTTCTGAACAGTTAATGGCTTTTCTTGGTTTGTTAAGTTATTGGGAAGTGTTTACACTCTATTTAGTACAAATTTTAATTAGTGTAAACCCTAATTAGAAAAAGAAAAGTGTGGAAATGGGATTTTCCACAGCGGGCTGTGTTAAAAAAAGAATAAGTGAACTATTTTGCAAGCACAGGCTTTAAGGGGAGTGGACCCCAATATACCCTGTGATTAGGATGTGGCCAGTGCCAATATTGGCTTTGGATGGGGTTTGTGGCAAAGGCAACAATCTAAATGTGTACTTGTTAGATTCTGGTCCCAACTATGGAAGGGCACAGAACTCAGATATAGCCCTTTAAAAGAGCAATTGTGCACAGTTTGTAATCCTATGTTGCGAGTGTTGAAGGTCTAACTCAGGTGCCCAGTGACCTTACAGAAGACCATACCCATACAGGTATGCGGATATGGGATACTATAAATGAGCCCCACTTCGGGAGTGCTCAGGTGAGCACACTGACAAAATGGAAAGTCTACCTCCTACAATGTGGCATTTTCAATAATGACTCTTTAAGTACAGAGATGCATGAAATTTTAAGAGCAGCCTCTGACATGAAAGAGCAGCATGCCCTGTTTCCTGTTGATCCTCCCATGGTGGCTCCTCCCATGCCCACCATTGATGGACAAGGAAATACACCTGACTCTGCATGGATTGGCACATGGACAATCTGCTACCTGGACAGCCATGACTGTCCAGCCCAGTACTGACACCATCTGGTGGGAAGACATCTGGACTGCCTGCCACAAATGTAAGGTAAACGTTTTTCATGTCTCTGCCCATAACACCAATTCATTACCAGGTAACATAGAAGCAGATGCCCTAGTGAAATTCCACAGCCTAACACCAATGACACATGAAGTGGCTGAATGGCTGCGCCAGAAGACTGGGCACCAAGGACACCAGATTCCTGTCACCTGGTGGCAAGTAAACTATATTGGCCCCTTTCCTCTGTCCAAAGGGACAAAATATGCCTTCACTGCTGTGGATACGGCTAAACACTTAAAGGATGATAGAAACGATGGACTTGAGGACTGTATCAGCATTAACTCCAGATAAAGGGGCTGGCTGCCTTCAAGCCACAACAAGGCAATGACAATAACTCTCTCTTGCCTGTGTCACAAACACTAGAAATTGGGGAAAGTAAGGTCAGTTGGCTCTGGTTCTGGCCCATGCAGCCATGCTGGTTGACAATCCTAAGCCCATGGGTATTAGAATTACACAGGAAACTAACTGTAGTTCTGACACTGAAGGGCTCCCTGCAGGGGGAGGAAACATGGTATTTAAAACCCCTCACCTGGACCCCTTCTATCTGCTATGAAGACTCAGTTTACATATATTTTGTTAAACCACTCAACTGTCCAATTTAATGCTTACATGTGTTGTTAATTCTTGTTAAAAAATGTTGCTATTTCAATAATGCATTGACTAAAATGTTTTCAGTATTTAGCCTTCTAACAAGTGTAATGTTATTGGTAATAATATGTTGTGAAATGCTTAAGAACAATTTCCAGAATTATTCTGATGACTTGAACATAGAGGGTATGAGAGATGTCTTGTTTTTTATTGAAGGGAAAGCAAGTCATTTTGTCCTAAATGACTGGTTGTATCAGAATTAAAAAAAAAAAAGATATGGAACAAAACCTGAATGAATATAGAAAGTTGCAGAAAGTTGGTGGAAAGGGAAATTTCTATGATCAAGTTTAAAACATGGTAAAAACTAGATATAGAATAAAGCAGAATGCCTGGTAGTTTTATCCTTTAGCTATTTTAGCCCAGGCAGTACTTGTGCTAAATGGTAAAACTCATTAACCTTGCCATAGTGCCACTTGCTAATAGGTTTATTATCTCTCTGTACCATTTCTATGTTGTTTATTGTATTGTTGTTGTGAATTATGGATGTAAAGTCTGTCCTATGGTCAATGCAAACTGTTGTGCAGGGATGGATTGTGGCAACCTGTGTCCCGAGCAAAACAGGCCTGCAGATCTTTGGTGCACAGCAGTCTGCATGACCTAGGCAGCTAAATGTTTAACCTATTGTCTTCCTAAGCCAGTAAAGACAAAAAGGGTAAATTGACCTTAAAATATAACTTTATGGGAAGCAGGCAGGAAGTGAGAGGCTCTTAGTCTCACAAAAAGAGCAAAATATAATTGCTCAAGTGTTAGTCTAGTCCTTCCTGCACCACCCCTCAGGTCAGAGTAACCTGTTTCTGCAGCTATGCTCCCCCCACCCTTAGGAAGCCCTTTGTCTTAAACCCTTATAAAAGGCTTTCTGTCCTTTTTGCATCGCTCGGTCATCTTCCTGTGAATGTGATGCCTGCCTGGCCTGAGAGAGCCGTCATGATCTCTCCACAACTTTTCACTCTGTAAGTAAGCCCTGAATAAAAGTTCATGTATCAGAAAATGCTTGTCTTCTTTGGTCTTTGGACTGGCATGGCCCTCTTGGGCTGTGACAAGAGCATACAGTGAAAAAATTTCCTTCCTGATCCTGTCCTCCAATCGCTCAGTTCTTTTCCCTAGAGGCAATCAAAAAAGCAACATAGTGAGTAGTTATGTTGTATTCATAGGATGACTAGAAATATCAGATGGTTTAATGTCTTGCAAATGTGTTGTTTGGGGCTGGGGACAGGATTTCTAGGGTATGCTACTAGATTCAAAAGGGACTGTGTCACAAATATCTCAGAAGTGAAGAATATGTTCCAGGGGCCACTGTTAAAAGACATGAACCCCTGCACATTAAGGGAATTCCAATTTTTTAATTTATAAATTGTACATAGTGAACGTATTCATCCATTCCTTCACAAACATATATTGAAAACCCATCTATATGTCAGGTACTGCATGAGTATTAGAAATACAACCGTGAACAAAAAAGACATAGTCCCTGTCCTCCTGAAGTTTACTTTTTAGAGGAATTAGCTAAAATGAATTATAAATTTGAAAGGGAGAAGTAAAAGCCCTGAAAATAGGAAAAAAATATTAAAAATTTATAAGAGATTGTACAACTGCTCCTTATCATAACAGTGTCACTGTTTTTAAAACTGTTTATCTACCTATAACACTATCTATATCTATATCTATATCTATAGATAGATATATATCTTTATTAAGTTGTTATTTTGGTTAAATGGTTGAGCTATCTAGCATGCTTTTTTCCCCAAATTACTTAGAGCTCTGTAAAAATATATGGCATTATTATTACTCCAGTTTATATTCTCTCTGTCATCTGTACTTCCAGAGCTGCCTATAAAGTCTCTATTGTAGTCTTCATAATATTGTGTTATTCATAATATTGTGTTATAATTCAGATTCACCTTTCTTGCTTCCCCTATGTGTGGGCTCTTTGAGGACAGGCAATGGAAATTCCTTCTCAGTATTCCTAGATATTATCATTTAAATGTACCTGTCATATAGCAGACAGTCAATAAACATTGACTGAAAAACTGAAAAAATGAATAATGATTCCAGAAGTCACAAGATGGATTCTGTGATCGCATTTATTCAGAAAGGATGACTTTTTGCTATTAAATCAAATTGTGTCTGGCCTCATCCTTCTTGGAATAGGTGATACAAAAGGGAATGCCTCTTTATCTCACAACTAATGAGCCATCCAGTCTCCATTCATGCTGTGACTTTATAAGTATACATTTACAGGGCTTTCAAAACCATTTGGAAATGTAATTATCATGTTTTCCACCTACATAAATAAGAATGGATTTATTTATGCACTTAGGTCTATAATACGAGTCCTGTTAGGTTTTTGTTCTCCTAAAATTTTCCCTTCTTCAGCAAACATTTCTGGGGCAAAGAAGGTTATGCTATATTTTTAGTCACCGTCCATCAAAGGGAGCCTGGAGAAAATGTGCATATACCCAAGAGCACCTTCCTCACAGAAGTAATGACTCACTGTTGTTTACAAGAGGACTTTGCTTCGTGTGCAGCAGGTGTTGAAACATTTGGACAGCTCCGTAAAAATTTCAGTGAAATGTGGCGAGCGTTAATCATCAGTCGGCATATTTTTTCACGGTGCTTTTCGTCTGCCAAGCCACCTTCCACTTGCAGAGCAACCTTTTCGCGTGTTGCCTCTGACATATCCTCCCCGCCTGTCTTGCATCTGCCAGCTCCAGCTCAACAGCATCCTTTCTTTTTGGTATTCATCCAGCTCCTAAAATTTCCCAACAAATTTCACCAGCAACTGGAAACAAGGTGGCAATTTCTCTTGGCCGCTCTGTTGTCTGAACACTCTGCCTCAGGTCTTTTTCCCTAATAACGACCACACTGCTGAGCGGACAAGGAACGAGTAGACCCTCGGCAAGATGAAAGTTTACTACTGCTAAATTCCTCTGGGTTAACCCCAGTCTAAATCACTGCAGAATGTAGCTACAGGAGTTAAAGACAGTAAAGAGAACAAAAATACTAATATTGTTTCACAGTGTTCTCTGGAAGTATAAAATTTTCCCTAATTCCCTTCTTAATTGTATTACTCTTTTTAAAAATTTATATAACCAGCCAAACTCAAACTCATCAAAAGTCCTCTTTTTTTTTGGTTAAAAGATAAGGTCACATAAGAAGAGAGAGAGTAAAATTACCAAATCAGTTTATTTCAGAATGTAACCCAAAAAATTACAAAATCTTTTATTTTGTGCTCTGGCAAGTCCTCCAAAAATATAGTTGAAAATCAATAACTATCCCTAGAGGAGATATTTCTAGTGATTCTCATGCTTTGAATCACATGGGGAGGAAAAACCTTGTGACGTTTCCCTGGCCCATCTACTGAGCAGACACAAACCTCATGAGCCCGACAATGGTGTCATAAAACATAAATTCACCATAATCTCCTTATTTCTCAGCAAAGACTAAATTGTTGTAGTAAGTAAGAGGGGAGCAAAGGATCAAAAGTGCATGAGTTTAATAGATTAGATAATATTATTATATCATTATTCATTTCCTGATTTTGAACATTACACTGTAGTTATGTAAGAGAATGTCTTTGTTCTTAGGTAATATGCTTGAAAAATCAGGGGTTGGGGCATGATATTTGCAACTGACACTCAAATGGATAAGAAAATAAATTATATTGTTATACATTTATGACACAATGTACATATATAACATAGTATTTGTAAATGCGATTAATAGGGACAGAAAGATAATAGTAAAGCAAATATGGTAAAATATCCATTATTGAATCTGATTAATGGTATAATTGAGTTCTTTGCACTATTTTTGGAGCATTTCTGCAAGGTTTAAATTATTTCAAAGTAAAAAGTAAAAAAAAAAAAGTGCATCAGCTAGAATTCATTTTTTTCTGATCTCCAGCTTAGCTGGTTAGATATATCGGAAGCAAATCATGACATAGAACTCCAGGTCTCGGTACCCCATTTTCTCTGTTGCTTCATGTTGAGGGGTGAGAAAGTTTCACAGGCCAATCTCCTCCAAAAATCTATTCTTTGTGAGTCCTCTAACTGGCTATTTGCTTGAGGATGACTTTTTCACTTGGTGTCAAAGACTGTGTCTCAGTTTTTCTCCTCCCTCACTGGCTCTTTCTTCTCCATCTCCAATGAGAGGTCTTCCTCATCTCCTGAATTATAACTGTTGACATGCTCCAGGAATTGGTCCTAGGACTCCTTCTCTGCCTTGGTGATTTCATCCAGCCTCGTGGCTTTAAATATCTATATGCTGACAATTCCTAAATTTATAGTTCTAGTCTCAACCTCTCCCCTGAAATCCAGACTCAGAGCCAACTGCCTATCAGCATCTCCACTGGGATGTCTATTAGGCATCTCAGACTGAACATATTTAAAACCAAATTCTTAATTTCCTCCTTAACATCTGCTCTCCCCTCAGTTTTCTCCATTTTGGTCACTGGCATCTCTGTGCCTCCACATGCTCAAGCATAAACCTTGCTGTCATCTTTAACTTTCTGTTTCTATCATGTCTTCTATTCTGGACATCACAGAATGTCCACATCAGTTCCTGCCATCCCATGAAGCCATGTCATCACCATCATGCATGCGGATTATCACAAGCTCATCACTGGTACCCATGCTTTAGCATGGCTCCCCTACTGTCTATTCTCTACACACAGCCAGAGAGATCCCATTCAAAGACAGGTCAGTTTAGGTCACCACTCTGCTCAGAACCTTCCAATGGCTTCCCATCTCACTCACGATAAAAACCAAAATTCTTAAATAGCCCACTCAGCTTTTGTTCTGACCCTGCATCATTTTTGCTATTGCATCTCCTAACACTCTTACCCTTGCTCACTCTGCTACACCCATATTGGCCTTCTTGCTGCTCCTCAAACATTCTGAGGACATGCCCACCCACGTCAGCATCTTTATTCTTGTATCCCCTCTGTCTGGAATGCTCTTCCTCCAGACAGCTGAATGGCTTTGTCTCACTTTATTTAGGTCTCAGCTCAAATATTTCCTTAGTAGATAGGTATTCCCTGACTACCCTAAATAAAATTGTAAATCCTCCATCCTCTCTCAATATTTTTTCCCCCTTAAATCCTGTTTTATTGTTCTCCATAATACTTACTGTCTTAACATATATATAATGTAAGATTAACTGTGATGACATGAGGCTTGTCTGCTAGAACCTAGAACAATGCCTGACACATGGCAGTGCTAAATGAATATTTAAGGAATGAATGAATGAATGAATAAAGTGAGTAGAGGTAGTTAAGTAGATCATGAGTTAGCTTCCTGGAACATAGTATGGATGGCAAGTTGGTCGATTGATTTTATTCTAATGGATTTTTGTGGCACATTGTGGCAGTTGTGGAAGTGAGCCAGCCTGATCTCCTGCTACAGAAGCAAACTTGACTGACAGTCTCAGCAGCCACCCCACTGGATCTATAGACATTCTGACGCCATGCTTTTCCAGGCTGCTCCCAGTCAATCACTAAGCATGGTTGGAGTGCTAGTACAATCCCATTCTAGCAGGATGTAAGACTATTCTAACGCAGCCAAGCTCAATAAAATCTTATATACCCTATGAAGGGATTGGTATGTCTTAGCTAATGGTCAGATATCATGGAGTGTTTACTTCTTCTTGTCTCCTGTCCCTGTGTCTTATGCATAGAGTATATATTAGGAGGCGCTCTGTGATGTTCTCCTGGGGCAATAATTTCCAAAATTGTTTCAGACATCAAGCACTCATTATTAATTAGAAAGTGATCCCTCAATGTCACCTAAGAAATTCCCCAAATACAGTATGAGACAGATGCTACAATTCTGGAATATCTAGTTATGTCTTCATTGATTGTAAAGATAGTTGATTCCATCAAGAAAGTAATGAAGAAAATTAACCCAGTACTCAAAGGTCATTTGGCTTAGTGCATTTGTCAAACTGAGAGAAAGAGCTGTGGAACTGAGCTACAGCTCTGATAGCCTCATGGGACAAAACTGACCAAAAAAATGATTTGGAAAAAATATGATTGTGTACACAGGAAAGAAAAAACTCTGCAGATACATTTGGGGTATTAAGAAGAGAGTTCGGCAAAGTAGCTGGATAAAGAATTTATTTCTATATACAAACAATTAATAAATGAAACAAAAATACTTTTACAATAATATAAAAAATATCAAGTAGATAGGAACAAATCTAACAAAAGGTAAGACCTTCATGGATAAAGTTATATAAATTTTTGGAAGTCATTAAAGGAGACTTATATAGGTAGTAGTTCAAGTCCAAAAGAGCTGGAAGTAATACTTATTGGAAGTGAAAGCATACTTGTTTAAAAATTGCAAATTGAGGTGTTGGGATGGAGCACCGACATATAGTTTGCTACAGAGAGACTTCCCTAAATGGTGCCAAGACAGTTGGGTATTGATATAAAAAAAACTGAAGTAAGACTAACCATATATACAAAAATAGGATAAAACAAATTAAATTAAGAAGTCAAAACTATAAAGTTGTATAGTTTTTTTCCCCTATAGTATAGGAGAATATCTTCATTAGATTAAGGTAGGGAAAAGATTTCTTAAACAGGATATTAAAAACATTAACCCCAAAGGAAAAGATTAATACATTTGACTAAAATTAAGAGTTTCTATATAACAAAAGACATCCTTAAAAAAGTTAAAAAAGTAAATAAAGCAATGGGAGAAGTTATATGCAACAGATATTCATGGCAAAGGAATAGTGTCCAGAATATATAAAGAACTACTACACACAATAAGAAAAAGAGAGACATAAGCTAATGAAAATTGGAAAAGACTTGAATGGGCACGTTTCAAAAGAAAAAAATTAAAATAGAAAATAAACATATGAAAAGTTGTCATCCTAATTACTAGTTAGGAAAATGCAAAGTAAAACCACAATAAAATAAGACTACACACATATTTGCAACAATAAATGTCTTAGAATACCAAATATTGGTGATGATATGGAGCTAGAATCGTTGTTTACTGCTGTTAGGAGAATCAGTCGGTACAATCCTTTTGGAATGCAGTTTGTCATTATCTGGTAGAGTTGAATATATATGTACCCTGTGACTCAGCAAACCCACAATCAACTATATCCTCCAGAGAAAGGTAAATTCTTGCCAGGTCCCCAGGCAAGTATTTTCATAGCAACTTTTGTTGGTAATAGCCAAAATCTGGAAACAACCCAAATGTCCAAGAGCAATAGGATAGAATTTATTTTGGTATATGAGCACAAGGGAAATGAATAAACTGTATCTGCCTGCAATAGAGTGAAAGCATTTCAAAAATACAATGCTGAGTGAAGGATGCTGGACACAAGAAAAGACTTAATAGTGTGGTGCCATTTCTGTAAAGTTCAAATCATTCAAAACTCAACAATATTGCTTAGGGTTGTATACGTAAATGTTCAAATTATAAAGGAAATGGGCAAATACTCTCACAGAAGTTAAGGTAGTGGTTTTCTAAAGAGAGGAGAGAGTTATGATAAGGAAGGTGCATACTTGGAGATTCTGGGGTGCTCAAAATGTTCTATTTCTTTTTCAAGTAATTACACAGTTTTCGTTTTTATATCTGTTAAATTTGCATATTCTTCTGTGTATGTGCTATATTTTACACTGAGAATGTTTTTAAAAACAAGAAAGCTAGTACTGATTTAAGCAGGGTGAGGTTGTGGAATGTGAGCAGATTGAAGCACAGTGTGTTTCCATTCAGATGACTCTATTTTGGTTGTTTTCACCAATAAATCTCAGCTAATGAGTCCCCAGAAGCACCTTGATTAAAAAAAGCTTCAACATGCCTTAAAACTTATTAACCCCAAGATCTATGCAGTTTCTGGGGTAACAGTCAAATTCATGTGCTTTCCAGTTTGTCATCTTAGTTGTCGTCATCATCATCATCATCATCATCATCATCATCATCATCATCATCATCATCATCTCCCACCAGAAAAGATTCCCTGGTGGAAGCAGTTATAACAGATCAGGAATAAATTTGACTGCTGCAGAACCCTTCCGAATTATACCTTCTGTGTGGCAAAAAAAAAAAAAAAATCAGGGACTTAAGGGGAAATTTTTGTTAATAAGAAATATCTACATGTTACTGATTGATCTCAGGTCATTATTTGTATCTCTTGAGTACACTATTCATATAAACCAATGTTAATATTATCCACTGAGTATTTAAAACTCTAAGGTCAGGAAATTTGTTCAATTTCTTAGCAGGTTATAGCTGGGCATGTAAAAAAAAAAATTCCTGTCTAACTTAATCTTATCCCTAACTAATGTGTTTGATCAGAGGGCAAGCAAGGATATTCATAGTAGGAGGTAATGGTGGGCCGTGGCAATAGCTGATTTGACTGGTCGGTGTGGTTTTGCAAAAGGCCCTCACATTTTCAGCATGTAAACTTAAGTAGCCAAAAGTGGCCAGGGTCATATAACCAAATCTGTTTATTTCTGCATGACTACAAGTGGCCATTCATTAATCTAATAATTTTATAGTTAGTTTACAGGAAAAACACACACCCACATTCATATGTGCCACCGAAAGAATAATTTAGGGAAGTATCTAATTTTCTTTCCTGTGGGATATATATAAGAGCCAGGGGAAGGAACTCCTAATTTCAGGGGGAAAAAAAATATTTCCAAGATGATTTCATGACAAATTCTTGTTCTTGTTCCCTTGACAGAGCAACCCGGAAGTCCAGCCAACAATCCACCTGCCATCCCAGTATGTGCCCTAGGCCTCCCTGTCTCCCAGGATTTCTTCATGCTTTTTCTCCCTTCTTAACTGTCTCTCACCCTTCCCTGACAGGTCAAGCCTTACTAATCTTTCAACACCCAGGTCAAATGTCTTCTAATCCATGAAGATTTTTCTTTTCCTATCAGTTGTGAAATGAATTCATTCTCTTCTTCATTTCCATAATACTTTGCCTAATCCTCATATAACACTCATCACTTTAACTGCTATCTGCCCTATTAGAGCCTAATGGTCCTTGAAGGCAATTACTATGTATTTTCCATCCTCAATCCTCGAAATGCCTTGCACATATCAAGGGCTAAAGAGTGTTTGTTGAGTGAATCACTAAACTATAGCCAATGGAGTTCTTACATCACTATTACAGAAATACATGAAATATATCCTATAGACTCTTAAATAAAAGATATTGTGGTTACAACCCTTGTAGCTGTGTTTTTACTCTTTTTTCACCTAGAAAAGAAATGAAGAAAGAAACTAGCACCCACTGAGGAGCCATATACCACTTATTGTGGTAAGTGCTTTAAGTGTATTACATCTCAAAACAACACTTTACAGATGAGAAAATGAGAATCAAAGAGATTAAATTATGTATTCATACTCATAAGCAAATAAGTAAGAAGTCAATAGTAAAACCAACATTTCTTGAACTCTAAATGCTGATGACTTTTTTTTTTTTTTAAGTCAAGTACATTTGGTTGCTATTAACAGAGACCCATCATATTCACTGGAGTAAAAAGGGTTTACATATTGTAAAATGGATTTAAAATGATTAAAAGGAAGTACCCTATAAAAGTCCAAAACATGAGCCTTATAGTCACTAAAACTGGACTATGGTTCTGGAACCAGTGACTTGTGACCTCATGTTGTTGAGTCATCATTTGCAGGCCATCATTCTTTCATTAATATGGCTCAACCATGTTTGGTGAGTTTCCTTGTTACTGTCCTGCCATCAACTGATTTTCTCTAGTTAATTATTATTTCTTCTCTCTCATGACATTAGATCACACGTGATTTTGGCTTA
Organism: Choloepus didactylus; assembly: GCF_015220235.1. Classification (NCBI taxonomy): domain Eukaryota; kingdom Metazoa; phylum Chordata; class Mammalia; order Pilosa; family Megalonychidae; genus Choloepus; species Choloepus didactylus. The sequence continues at coordinate 58,927,055 of NC_051310.1, read as the reverse complement.
TCATGGCCCTGCAGGCCTTGACTCTACTTCATGAACACCTGTGTTTTCTATGTTGGCTCCAGAGCAGCCCTGGGCTTTGCGACAATCTTTTCCTCTTTTTTGGATACTATTGCATTCTAATGCAAATGCTGTTGTTGGTGTTCAGAACATTTCAGCACAAATAGTAGTAACTGTGGTTGGATATTTAAAAATATTTTTTAAAAATATTTAAATATTTTAAAGCACTTGCTATATTTTTCAATTAATACAGCACATAGAATAATCATACATGGAGTCCTCAACAACCACGTATTTCAACTAAGTAAAACTACAAAGTTTATAGCTCGTATAATTACAAGTGGAAAAGTATTTCAAACTGGTCTTGAAATAAATTCTATTTAAGGGACTTCAAGGGACGTGGGAATTTTTTTTTCAGTTGGAAGTTACGTATCAGCTCATTAGCTGATAAAATTAAATGAAGACACAATGTTAATGACAGTAATGATGCACTCTTTGAAATATTTTACATAAAATTATTCCTGAAAAACTGTTAATATTGAGAATAAGCCACTGGCATTTTCAGGAGCTTTTCAGCTAAACTTACTCTTGAGGACTTGCAAGGTGGCATTTATAAGGAAGAGCTGCCAAGAAGCTATACAGAGAATATGTTCACGTCTCTTCTAGAGGTGCAGATTTCTTATTTTTTTCAAGTTACACTGTGAAATGGTTGTGTATCTTGAATTGTGCCCAGTACCTTCAATGGGGAAAATAGAGCATACTTATCCAGGGCAATACTCGCTACGTAGAGTTTAAATTTTCATCACTATTTTTTTTTTGACGTTTTTGAGAGCAATTGTTGCTTAAATGGGGCTTGGGAAAGTTAAGACTACAAGAGAGTTATTTAGTCACCAATCCTTGTCCTACTGGTCAAATAAAATCAGAATCTAAAAAACGGTGAAATAGAAATAAAGCTATCACTAAGAATTGAGATTGGTTTTGAAAGTAGATAAAATGTCAGCATCATTTGGGACGTGAAGCTAGGCATCAAATCTTTGGTGTATTTATTACTGAATGAAAGAGATAGGATTTCAAAGGCCACTAAATTCTCCATGGGCAAGGATTCAGGCCTGTAGATGCAAGACAGATAAAACACCTGATCATCGGTGGAAGAATGGCAGGCAGGGGTGCTGGTTTAAAAAAAAAATAGTCCACTCAAATTCTACCTAGAAATCTGAGTTGTAAATAATCTCCCCCAAACAATTCTTATGCACACCAATTCTTATGCACATCTAACACTAGGTTAGATGATGGGAGAAAAGTCTGTCTTAGAGCTCACAGCAGGACAGTTAACTGGAGAACCCCCAGGGAAGGTCAGTAAGGCTTTCCTTGTTGTTTATAATGCTGAAAACAACAATCTTCAGAGGCAGGCAGGTAAGTAAATATGTGAAGCTGTTAAGTATAGAGATAATGGGAATGTCAGGAACCAAGATGAGTTGAGGAGGCAGTTTGCTTTTAAAAGCCTTCATATTCAATTTTGTTTTTAAGAAAAATTGTTAGTTAACAGAAAATATCTGAAAATTGCAATGCCCACAAATTTAACCTGAAGGAATCTTGAATGTGCCCATGAAGGGTATTGAACTTTGGGATTGTGCGGTTGATCATTTAATTTTTCTTCTCATTCATTTGATTTCTATCCCACCATCTCCCAGTCTAACATTTGTTTTTGAATAATTTGATAATTTAGGCTTGATTGTTATCCTTTGTATTCTTCCAGAATGTTCATTTTAACTGATTTACTGTGTCTTCATGGTTGCTAGCCTGCTTGTTTCCACAGCCCCCAGGAGCATTCAGTGATTCCCTCAGCTCATAGACACCAAGCAAACCCTGGGTGGTAGGTGCCTTGATAAGTTTATCACCTGTCACCTGGATTACAAAATCTGAAGATCTGGCCTTAATCAATAGCATGTGGTATCTGTGTACCAAGTTGTCCCTAGAGAGCACTGATAATCAACTATCCAAAGCCTGAAGGAGAAAAGCAGTATCTTTGGAAGAAAATTTAATAGATCTGCATTCTAACCACTACTCTGAGTATACCAAATCCTGTCCTAGTGACATATTGGACAGAAGAAGATTATTTCCATGGTTCTTCACAGAATTGCCTTCACTGAAGTGTGCAGTCATATGAGGTCTGTGCCTTTTTTGTAGGTCACTGGAAAAAAATGTTATTTGGGATTCCAAATTATTTCTAAAATTTTGCCCAAAATCAATATCAAACTCAATAATCTAGTGCTTAAACAGTGGTTCTCAGTGTATGGTCTGGGGATTTCAAGACCTTTTCAGGAGTTCACAAGGTCAAAACTACTTCCATAAAAACACAAAGACTTAATTTGTATTTCTTACTCTTATTTTCTTAAGAGCATAAGGTGCTGTTTTTCAGAAGCTATATGACCTGATGATGTCATCACTCTGATAGCTAATGGGATGTATGCTTTTGTAGTCTTGTTTTTTCTAGAATTGCCAAAGTAGTGGGTATAAATATATGCATTTTCATAGATAAACTCAGTTTGTTCTCAGTATTTCTACTACTATCTTACGATGTTTCTTTGGTTTTACCTTTGATATTCTGTTACCTCATTATCACCCAATAAACTGTTATTTTGAAATTCTGAATTTTCCTTACAATTACATGGAAACACGAGAATAAATAAACATACTTCATCTTTGTTTATAATACTATTTTTGAATTAGGGGAGAAAACTTTTTTAATTTAAAAAATTTATATGAAACTTATTTTAGAATTTCGTATTTTATTTTAAAGTGATAGATTATATATTACAAATAGTTTATGTTTAATGATAGATTGTTAATTAAATAAGGAAAATTAGAAGTCTCATTTTCTCAACCCATGGTTTTACCATCTATGGCTAAAGATGCTGAAAAAGATGAAACTGACATAGAGAGTTCTCTTTACTCCAAAGAAACTGAGTGCTACTAAATAGAAAATTAAAGTATGATAAAGCTGTCTTTCCCTTGTCTTTATAGATGTTAATGATTTACTTTATTGTGTCTCATGCAATAAAAAATCTTCAAGTAGTATTATGGTGTCAGTGAAGTCATAGGGTTATTTTGAGATCAGTCACTCAAAGTTTAAGAAGAGGAATTGGATATTTTAAAAATAGACTTGATACTCTCTTTAAAAGCCAAAAAAAAAAAGTTTTCTCTTTTCATACTAGAAATGAAAAATCCTCTGAAACTTTTTAAAGGCTAAGTTATCATATTGCATTGCCTGAAAAATAGGCAAATATTTGAGACGCGAATAAAGCTTTTGTACATTTCACATTGCTGAATGGTGCATGAAAAGTCAATACAAGAAATCACTCTACTACCATTTTCCAACAGTACAGTAACACACCAAATTAAAATTTAGTTGCCAATGTGAAGGCTAGGTTAATATGTCATCTGCAAAGTTGTACCTTTGACTTACAAATGGATGAATCTACAAACATGATTAAACTTGTTGTCTTGCTTGTATTCCACCAGGGTTAACATCAACTCATTATCAGAGAATTTTCATGTGAATGGTTGGCAACAAACACAAATGGTGCTGAAGTTTTCAAAGTGTTGAATGACTGTTTTCAATCTTATGGTTTATCTTGAAACTACTTGTCTTTAATGAAGCAGTAAAAATTAGCATTAATTATTATTTGATTATTATTAAAGAAATTTTAAATTATATTCATCTTGACCTTGAGTTCACATCTTCTTCTCATTGTCTAGGATATTCCAACATGTGCTCTTTCATCTCCTGCTTCTCAGGAACCCTACCTCTGACAAGCTCTGTGATATGTGACTATGCACTCATCTCCCTGATTTGAAATTTCCTTACCTTTAAAATTGAAGTGCTATTTTCTATCTCACAGAATTATGGTGGGGATAAAATAATTATGTGAAAGTTTTCTTGTAAGGCATAAGGCATTGTAAAAATATTGTGATTTGTTCTTTTAAAATCTATAGTAATTTCAGCACTGAATTACATATTTGAATGTGGTTAAAAAGGGAAATTTTAGGTTTTATATATATATATATATGTATTTAATAGTACAATTATAAAAATATTCTTCCATGAATTGTAACAAATGTACCTCACTACTGCAGGGTGGTATATGGGAACTCTGATTTTCTGCATGATTTTTGTGCAAGCCTACAACTTCTCTAATTAAAAACAAAAAATAAACAAACAAAAACCAATCCTCTCAGGAAAAAAAAAATCTGTACCAATCTTAGGATCCCATCATGCAGTAGAATCAGTAATTCACTCCTCCCTTCCCATTGAATTCACTTACAGTTTCATACTCAAAAATTATGACCATAGCCAGAATTTGAATAGTAATTCTATACTTTACCTTCTAAAAATAAAATTGTTTACCAGATGGTTCACGAATGTATTTTCTATACCTGTAGCTAAACGGGATGGAGAGCAGATGTCCGGCCAGCTACAACCCTCATCTCTGTTATATTCTAACTTCGTGAAAGTTTTGAGGTTAGAATTATAGAAACATAATAAATAATTTCCAACAGCTTGGTAGTTTTGATGGACTTTCACAATATTATCATTTGCGTGATTTTTTCTTTTTATTTAAATCCAAATATTCAGCATTGAGCTTCTACTACCAAGACTGTAGACTTGTACTCAAGCATACAATGTATTTCCATGCACCTTCCTGACAAATCCATTGACCTCCTTCCAAATGTCCCCTTGTTTACTCACAATTTTTTACACCATTGCTTACACTATACTTCTTGATGCATTGTTTCCCAGGCTTCCAGCACACATTCATTCTCCTTCCCCTGCTACCCCTCTGATGACCCTGTAGTCCTGTAGTGTTCTTCATAGGCTCATCTTCCTTTGCCCACCTTTAAATGTGCTGTCAGTACCCACAGAACCTTAAAGAATGCCTGTGGAGTAGCCACTATTTCCACCTTCAAGAACAAACGGGTTTGTTTCTTTATTCATTCACTCAGTCAGCATTTATTGAACGTGTACTATGACCCGGGCAGCATGCTCAGTACTGAAGATATGGTGATGAGCAACGACAAGCATGGTCTCTGCTCTCTATCAGAACTTTGAATCTCTTGCAGGAAATGAGCATTAATCAAATAATCACCAAAAAGTAAGAGTTTAATTACATGTAGAAATAAATGCTGTAAATGCAAAGTGTCTGGTTCAATGACAGCATATCAGCAAGGAACTTGACCTAGATTTGTAGGGAAGAGGATGGGAGCAGGAAGTGAGGAAAGTTTTGCTGAGGACACTGACATTTGAAAGAAAAATACAATTTACTAGCTGCTATGAGGGGTAGAAGGAGAGCTGCAAGTAGGGGAGTAAAATGTGTAAAAGGTAGTGTGGCTATTAGTGAAATCATATATCTGTCCTTTTATGTCTGACTTATTTCACTCAGCATTATGCCATCAAGATTCATCCCTGTTGCATGCTTCAGGACCTCATTTTTTCTTACTGCTTCATAATATTCCATCATACATAAATACCACATTTTGCTTATCCATTCATCTGTTGCTAGGCATTTGGATTGTTTTCATCTTTCAGCAATTGTAAACAGTGCCACTGTGCACACTGATAAGTTAATACTAGAATGGGGTAAATACCTATTGCAAGCTACAGACTATAGTCAATAGTAATACCTTAAAATTCTTCCATCAATGGTAACTGGTGTACAACATCAATACTAGGGGTCAGTAATAAGGGGAGATAAGGGGTATGGGGTGTTTTGGCTTTTCTTTTTTTGTGTGTGTATCTGATAATTTTCCTTTTGGAGTAATGAAAGTGATCTAAAAATGAGTGTGATGATGATAGCATAACAAAGTGATGACTCTGTTAGATATTGATTGTACAATTTGGATGAAATATATGATAAATGAATGGATCTCAATAAAATCTGCAAAAAAAATAAAATGATAATAAATAAAGGTAGTGTGACTAGACCTAAAGAGCAAGAAAGGAAGCAGCACAAATTGAGGCTGCATATAGGCAGAGGCTAGACTATGCAGGACTTCATTGGGCTGCCAATGCCTTGAGAATTTATTCTAAACACAATGGTAAAACATAAAAGGGTTTCAAACTGGGGCTCCAGGTTGAGGGGAGTCATGCCCTATGGGTTAGCATGGTAGGATTCATTTTGGAAAGGGCACTTGCAATTACTTTGGTGGATAGGCCTTCTTCTCCTGGCCCTGGGATCTGACTCTAGATGTAGGACTGAGGACAATGAAAGTTAGTAGTCATGGGACATAAGGTAAATTGGCCTCCCCTTGCAAAGTAACTATTCTAGATAGTTTTGGTTAGGCTTTTAAGTAAATAATTTTCATCAGACATAATATTTGGAGCTGATTCTGTCATCAAGAGAGTCTCAGTGAGATTAAGGTGTTTAGGGGCTTGAGCTACTTTATTAACTCATTTTAAATCCTCCCAAATATCCCAATTCCAATCCTCAGTGTCTGTGATGGTTAGATTCATATGTCAACTTGGTCAGGTGATGGTGTCCAGGTGTCTGGTCAAGCAAGCACTGGCCTAATCGTTACTACAAGGACATTTGTGGTTGGTTAATAAACCAGAAGGCTGGTTTATTAAATCATCAGTCAATTGGGTGCAGCTGTGACTGATAACATCAACAGAGGGTGTCTCTTCCACAATGAGAGAATTCAATCAGCTGGATTTAATCCAATCAACTGAAGACTTTTAAGGGAGAAAGATAGAGGACCTTTATCTCTTCTTCAGCTAGCTAGTGAAGCGTTTCCTGAGGAGTTCATCAGATACCTTCATCAGAGTGGCCAGTTTGCTGCCTGCCCTATGGAATTTGGACTAGTGCATCCCCACAGTTGTGTGAGACACTTTTATAAAATCTTATATTTACAGATATCACTTGTTGATTCTGTTTCCCTAGAGCACCCTAACTAATACCATGTCTAAATCTTTCCGAATCAATTCCATTACCTTCTCCAGAAATATTGTCAAGTCTGTGAATTCAGCCTGCAGTACAAGTCAGCAACCCACACGATCAGGCTGTATTTGATTTATGTAGCGAGACTAGCCCTGAAACTACATGAAAGAAGAGATTCTCTTAGAGCAGTTTAGAATGACTGAATTTTTTGACAGGAATTTTAGCATTAAATTTAAAATCTTGAGTTTGTGATCTCTTTTTGGTACGCCCTCTGGCATAGTTAGAAGTAGCCATTTCATCACACAGTCCATATATTCCTCATGATCTTCAGAATGGTCAATGTCAGCAGCTACTCAAGGCTTGCACTTCTTTTTCACATTTCAAGATTTTGCACTTCTTTCCATGTGGTCATAGCTGAAATTTAACCCTTGCTCAAACTTTGCTACACAGCTAGGAGAAGTGTAAATTGGTACAACCACTTTGGAAAACTCTTTGGTATTATCTCTATGGTCTAACAGTTTCACTCCTACCTATACATATATCCAGAAGAAGTAAGTACATATGAACAGAATGTTCATGTACAAATGAACAGAAGATAAGCATAAAAATGTTCATAGCAATATTATTCATAATAGTCACTGTAAATAACTCAAATGTCCATAAAGGGTACAATGGATAGAAAAAAATTTTGATGTATACAAAGAAACACCATACAGCAATGGCAATGAGTTTGGCCATACACAACATGGATGAATCTCACAAACAAAATGTTGAGGAAAAGAAGCTAATTGCTTTATAATGCATACTATTTATATAAAATTTAAAAAGACAAACCTATCTTTTATATCTAAAGTCATAGTGACTTCCTTTGGAGAAGAAACAGGGACACAGGCATAGGAGCTTCTGTGTACTGGTAAAGTTCTGTTCTTGACCTGGATGATGAGTGTTTGGGTAATTTCACATTCAGTTGATCCTCATCATTCATGGATTTCATGTTTGTGAATTTGCCTACTTGCTAAAATTTATTTGTAAACACAGAATAAATATTCATAGCACTTTCGCAGTCATTCACCAACATGTGCAGAGCAGCAAAAAATTTGCATCACTCAATGCACACAGTCCCAGCTTACGTCAAAAGAAGCAATCTTCCGCCTTCTTGCTTCAGCTCTCACACTGTAAACAACTTTTTTGCACTTTTATGTTTTTTTGTTGGTGATTTCATTGTGTAAAATGTCCTCTAACTGTAGTGCTGAAGTGTTGTCCAGCATTACTAAGTGCAAGAAAGCTGTGATGTATCTTATGGAGAAAATACTCGTGTCAGGGAAGCTTCATTCAGGCATGAGTGTGGCTGGCTGTGAATTCGGGTATCAATACCTTATTTAAATAGCTCCAATTACCTGTCCTCCAATGTGTTTATGATTAAATTTGCTTAAATTTATGTTGTGACACTTTGCTTAAATGCTGCTCTAAATGTTCTGAAGGCAATGATACTGTTTCTAGATGAAGTTAAATCGGTGTCTAAAAGGCTAGTGAAACAAAGAATTTCCTAGGGAATTCTTGTATGTGAATTTAAGGAGGAAACAAAAGATATAAGGTGTCTAGAAACAGAAACACTCATAAAACAAGATTTAGAATCGGCCATTGGTTGAAACGTTGTGACTGAGGGTCACAGGAACCTAAACCAGTAATTTCTCTAGGGACAGTAGTTCAGTATTCACTAATTCAGTATTTGTGGTGAATTTATAGCATGCAACTATCACCAATATTAAGACTATATATGTGTGTGTGTGTGTCTATATGTGTATATATGAGAACGTGTGTGTCTACACACACACATACACACACACACAGAGAATTAACTTGCAGTTGAATTTTTAAAAACTGTTAAATATATATTTATTTAACTAGTTCAGGTAACCAACCCTAGATTCCAATTTCTTTGAGGGTTTATTGCATGTAATAATTTCCCTTAACGCTTACCAATCCGATCAGAACAGAACCCATTCTGGCTAATTTAAGTATAAAGAGATTTGTAGAAAATATCAGGCAACTCTCAGAAATTCCAGGACAGCCAGAGAAGCAGTCTAGGATGATATGCAGACAGGAACACTGCAAAAGAGACAGGACTGTTGCACTGCCACCTGCAGCTCGCCACAGCCCCCCTCGAACACTCAGGAGTGTTTGTGCCAATAAACTTGCCCTACGTTCAGACTCCTGGACATGGGGCTCCACCGCATGTTGCTCACTTCAGCTGCCTGCATTGCTTTTGATTGATGAAATCTAGGTCATCCTGCAGCTTCCCATCCAAAGGGAAATCTGGAAAGTACAGGAGTTCTACCATGGACATGAATGATTCATAGTGTGGGAAATAGTGAACTATCAAAATGTTGTTCGAAAGATGCTGGGCACTAAAAATAACAGATACTTGCTACGGTTAGACCAGTAAATGTTATCCAAACTTTCAAGAAACTGAAAATTCTGATGCTGTTTAAACATTTACAATGCACAGTTGTCCATATTCTTTTTATAAAGTCCACAAAATGCTGACACCAACTCCTTGTCAAAAAAACCCAAATCTCATGAATATCAGAGAATAATCCTAAACAAAATACCAAAAAATAGAATCCAGTGATATATTAAAAAAATAATTACACCATAACCAAGTAAGTTTATTCTGGAATGCTAGAAAAATTTAATACTGTAACATCTATCAATATAATACACCATATTAGTTGGTTAAAAGAAAAAGATGATGCAGTCTTTCAATAGAAACCCAAATGGCATTTGGTGAAATTTGGCACTCATTCCTGAATTTTTAAAAAAAACTATAATGAACATTTACTATAATAAGTGTTATTTGTAGGTTTTGGGTGCAGATTTCACTCATTTATTTTGTTAGACATAATCCAAGTTTCCTTTGGGAGCCACACGTACCCTCTTTCTTTGGTTGGGGCTGATAGATCTGAACACCAATTGTAGGGAATTGACTTAAGCCAAAGGCAGAATGATATTCCAAATCCCTGACTACATCACCTGATTCAGACCCAAGAATATTTCCTAGCTACTAAGGATGGAGAACCTCTGTTTTTCCACAGGACTTGAATGTAGAAGGATGTAGGTTGAGCAGTATGGGCAGCCACCTTACCACTAGAATATAATTCTAGGGCCACTAGAATGTAATTCTCATGAGAGCAGATAACATGCTTTTCTTATAGGCAACCATCCTCCTAATAGTAAGAGAGCAGTTCCTGGCATGTAGTAGGTGCCCAATGAGGGAAATTTTGAATGAATAAATGATCAAATACATACAATATTGTGGTGAATTAAGCTGAGATATGGAAGGAACCTGGGTCTCAGAGTTATCATTTGAGACCCTGAATCAAACTGTACCAATCAGGACTTTTCAGTTACATGAGCCACATTCTCTTTTTGCTTAAATCAATTTGAATAAAGTTTTTGGATATTTGCACAAAAATAGCCCTAAATAAAATGTTAATTTAGTATGATATTTTCAAATCTGTATGTCTCACACCAAGTCAGTTTCCCTAGAAGCATCTCCATCAGATTTTGGAAAAATACAGAAATGACTGCTATAACCACTATTATTTTATATTGCTCTGTAATATATGCCCAATGAAAATAGACAAGAGGAATATTTAGAGATATAAATACTATAAACATGAGACAAAATTAACATTATTTAAAAATGCTATGATCAAATATTTAAGAGAGTCAACTGAAAAACTATTTTAAAGCAATTAGATGATTCAGAAAGGTGACCTATTAAAAGTGAATACACAAAAATCATCCTATAAACAAACAATAACAGGTTTCAAAAATATAATGGAAGAAATCATTTTATTTATGATAGTAAAGGATTGTGTACAAGGAATAAAACTTGACATAAAATAAAATCAAACTCTAGTGAAAGAAATTAAATAAAGATTAAGCAAATGGAAAAACATGCTGAAGTCTTGTCTAGGAAAGATCAAAATTTTAGTCAAGTTTCCTTAAGTTATTGAATACATTTGACGCAGTTCCAATCAGAATGCCACCAGGCTTTTGTTTGTTTGTTCAAAACTCAACAAAATGCCACTAAAGTTCATCTGGAATTATAAACATATGAAAGTAGGATATTTTGCAAAGTAAAACAAGGAATTCAGGAAGGGATTTTAGCTCCACCATATATAAAACATAATAATAAACAAATAATTAAAGTAATGTGGTATTGGCACAAGAGAGATAGAGCTGTATGACAGATTAGACAGTCTGACAGTAGACCAAGCACATCAATCAAAAGGAAAAAGAGGACAGAGATAGTTATTTTTGAAATTTCTTCATGTTTTGCTTGAGGCTTACTATAAGGCACATCACCTCGAGAATAAGGGCCATGCCTACCCTTTTCTCCACGGAAGCCACAGCAACCAGCACAGTGCTTGGCAGATAGGAGGAACATAAATGTTTGTTGACTGCTCGAATGAGTGTTAGGGAGTAACTCATGGCACCACTGTGACATAACAGCAAATAGTTGATGTTTTGAACAACAGTTTAGAGAAATACACATCATTTATATGATGATAAAGATGACCTTTCAAATCATCATGGAAAAATGGATTATCAATAAACATGTTATTTTGAAATAGTCACGTTACTTTACATCCCCAATAAATTTTTATAAGAGCAAAAGTACTAGAAAGAACTCAATCCCTATCAATAAGGGACTAGATAAATTAAAAAAAAAGCTCACTTAGAAATATATCTTAGATATTTATATGTAGAAAAGCTAACCGCAGAATGGCAAATATAGCATGACTTCACTAGTGTAAAATCAATTGCCATCTATCTATCTATCATCATCTATCTTGTACAATTCATATGCTTATATGTGCAAATATATTTCAAAAAGAATCTTCAATGCATGTCATGATCTAAAACTGGATGGTGTCAAAGTGTAAATGGGAAGATTTTATTTTCATTTTAAAATTATTTTCCAATAAGCATAGATTACTTTGATGCTTTAAGAAAGGAAATTAATCAAGTTGAAAAAATGCAAGGAAATGTTTAGGACCTAGCAGTTAGATATCAATTGAATTCAAGCCAAGTGTACAGATAGGAGTGTCTGGAAAGGCTTTCCCCTTTCTGATGATATATTTGGAAAGGTTCAGCAGGGTGTTTCTAAGGAAATTCAGCAGTGAAGTCCAAAACTGCCATCTCCATCAAAAAAAGGGAGTTGGTCTGTGCGTTGTGGGAAGATAAAAGAGGGAAGTGAACTGAGTATTATATTAATAACAAAAGTAAACATCTTTGTTTAAAACAACAATCCTGTAGCTATTGAATCTCAACAGACAGAACCAGACGAGAACAGGACTAGCTGCCCAGATAAGAGCTTGCCAAAAGTGAAAGTATCAGCAAAAGGAAATGTATGCTAGTCAAAAATTCAATTAATTTCATCAAGGGTATCATTGAAAACAAATTATCATGTCTGATCACACAAAACCCTAGCAAGCCAAAGGACAAAGATAACATGAGTTCAAAGGCTTACAGTTTACTTTGCTTTTAGTGAGCTACATTTTCTCTAAACATAAGGAGAATAATTAAAGGATGTTTCCTGTGCTGTTTCTGGTATTAATTAAAGCTGTCCAGTGGTACCGATAGGAGAACAATAGTAACATAGCAAGCCAGTTTCATGTGAACTGCCTGCTGCAAATCAACTAAGGAATTTGCTTTCTGGTAGTAGCTGAATTTCACTTGTTCATATCTGGTGTTCAAGCAATGCAAAGTGTATCTTTTTTCTTGACCATTGCCCTTCATTTTTCTTTTGGTGAAATTAAGAAATGAGCAAAATGAAAGCCTGGTATCTACACAAGCACAGATGGACACTACTCTGTAGGTGCTTGAACTCTTTCTCCAGTAGCCGTTGGCTTCTGAACATCTGATTACCATTGTTTGGTCACTCAAATGTGCTTGTTTTGGCTTTTGCTTTTCGAGATATTAAAGAAAAATGTAGAGTTGAGGAAACAGCTCAGGAATGAAGGCTGTGGCTCTGTGTTCTCACTCCCAACTGTGACTCACATTTTTAATGAGGCTTGAGGCAGGCCACTTAATTTCTATGTCTCAGTGCCTTCACCCATAAAATGGAAATGACAGCAGTACACAATCTGCAAGGAGTTTTTGAAATTAGCTAATGAGTGTGAAGAAATCTGAAAAAAAAAATGCATATATTGTTATACACACATGTGTGTATACATATATATTATATATTGTTACACACAAATTGTTTTCAAGAGAGGGCAATCACCTATATAAAAGAGCTTTCAAAATATTATAAATTTTCATTTCTCTGGTGTGGTCCCAAAAGGTCTGTGGTATATATTGGTACTAGATAACCTCTCCAGGTCTCTCCCAGGCCAGTGACTTCATAGTGCCAAATCTTGAAAGATTATCTGTGTCATCATATCTATTAAATATACATATTCATTAAAAAGCAATAACATATCATAGTTCTTGTGTGTTTTACAAATTGGGGAGAAACTGCTGAACTATGAAAAGAGTTTCTAAATCTCAACTGCTATAGTTCTTGCAAATTTCAGGAAATATTCTAAAATCTTGACTTACGAAAATGAATTCTAGCAAAGAAATTGGAATTTGTTCTTTCAAATAAATTCTAAAGAAGCCCAACAGTTTTGAGAAAAAAAAGATACAGAAGCTTCTTCCAAATACTGCAAGTGGTAAAAAAAAAAAAAAAAAAAAAAAAAAAAGCCCACAAATAAAATAATTTAATGAACATATGGATTTTTGCAAATGCTGAAGCTTGCTGCCAATTTTGCAGACAATATTTCTGAAAGTCAGCATATGCTGATCACCACGTGTTTATAAAACGTTTTCACCAGTGAAGACAAAAGATTGAGCCTTGGCATGTTTACTGACCACATGGGCAATTATATCAGACTCTTAACTTCACCTAAAACCAGGAAGAGTAAAGTAAGGAAGCGTCTCCTGTAGGTTTGTGTGATCTGTGTTAATACCTTAGGACTCCTGACATAATTGCTTTCTGTGTGAACAGCTCACCAATATAAAAACAAACGAAAATAGTCCTTTAAGTATTTGGTAATTGTAAAAATATTTGGGAAGATAAAAACTTGGGATTTTGTGTGATATTTTCCAATGACAGCTGGAAATAAGATTTTTCTTTACTTCAGGAAACTAAAACCTCTGGGATTTTTCAAATGTTTATTTTGGACAAAGATTATGAAAACATTCAGAATTTACCCTGGTGCCATTTGAAGCTGATGCTTTGTATGTTTGGATCATTTGGGCCTGAGATGTACTCAAACAAATTTTCCTTTGAGGAGATGTAGGTTTGACTTGGGGCAAAACACCATCTGCCCCTGACTTGCCACTGCAGAGAAAAACTCAAACCATGAATTAATATCTTTAAAAATGTCTTCTTTTAAGCTTAGGTCCTATGAAGAGGTTTGAAAGTCAAGAATTTTAAGACTTTCTCTAAATGAAGGGGTTCAGGTATCGCAAGATGCACTTTTTTCCCCACTGGCTTAAGATCTTCTCTAGGCCCTGGATTTGAAGTTGGAGCTATACCTTTGACATGCCAGGAAAGCCCTGTAGCACTCATTGTGCCTTCTATAACTGGGACTCTTATCAGAAGGAGAGAAGCAGCCTCTAATGGTAGATGGAGTAAGATGGTGTTTATATAAGAGACCCTCTTTCAGCTCAGCTCTCAAAAGCTGTGCCTTCCCTTCATGGAACATTTTTTAAAAACTCACTTTACCCACAAGTTTTGCAGAAGCATGTCCTACTTCACCCCTATGTTTTTTCACTCGGTTAAGGAGAATGTTTCCTCCTCCCCTAGCTTATGGGTTCACAACTATTTCAGTATCCTAAAATGATTCCCTACTTTTGATGCAGGTAATGATGAGAAGAAAGCTTGAGAGAGGCAAGGATGCAGGCAGGGAAGCCAGCTAAGTATGCAAAGCAGTGTGAGGAATGGATTAATTTGGGAATAAATGTATGGGAGCAGGTTATTTCTCGAGCCTGAAAGAGTATGAACTTTCCATGGAGATGAGGCTTCATCTTTATAGAACAGGGTCTCTGCTAAGAAGTCTCCCAGCACAGGACAAAAGCAACCACTTTATTTCTTGACAAGCAGAATGTCCCCTGTTGTGAGTCTCTTGGCATGGGGATCTGGGCCAGCAGGCAAAGCACTTGGCTCCCTGTCCCTAGAAGTATGCAAGCAGAAGCCAGACACCTGTCTGTTCAGATGTGGTAGAGATGGATTTTGCAGTTTTTCTCTGTAATTTTAAGCTAATTTTTTTGTGTGTTTTTAGACTCCCAGTTTATTTTATTTTATTTTTTCATGCATGTCTTTATTTTATTACTCATCTACCCATGCACTGGATAAAGGGGGTGTCAGTCCCAAGGTCTTTACAATCGTACATCACAAGATAAAAGCTATATAGTTATACAACCATTATCAAAGATCAAGGCTACTGGATTACAGTTCAACATTTTCAGGTATTTCCTTCTGGCTATTCTAATACACTAGAAACTAAAAAATATTTATATAATGAGTCAGTGGTCATAATCATTTGTTAAATCCTAACTTCTCCATTAAAACTCCTCCCTCTCATATGATCACTCTCTCAATCTTCAGGGATATCTGGGCAATGACCATTCTAACTTCTTTGTGATGAAAAGGGGCATTGACTTTATGGGTAGAGGAATGAAACTGGGTGATGTTCTTGGAGAGACTGGTACCTCTGGGTTTTAGGGCTTATCTGGCATAGGAACAATCTGGAGGCTTTAAGTTTCTGAAAAAATAAACTTAGTAAGTATAACTTTTATAGAGTCTTAGATAGATCCCAGGGTATTCTTTAGGGTTTTCAGGAATACTGTGGTTTGGGGTTTGGCATAGTGTGGCAAATTGCAATATCTGACTGAAGCTTGCATAAGAATAACCTCCAGAATGACCTCTCGACTTTATTTGAAATCTCTTAGCCACTGAAAATTTATTTTGTTTCTTTTTTCCCCCTTTTGGTAAAGAAGGCATTGTCAATCCCACAATGCCAGGGCCAGGATCATCCCTGGTCCTCAGTTTATTTTGAAAACAGTCTTTTCTGATATATATCCAAATGAATTTGAAATTACAGTTATCTCAAAGTACACATAAATTACCTATATTTTCCTATAAGTGAAACACTGATAAAAGAACACAACAACTTATTTAAGGACTTCAACATAATAGAATCCTCTTTTTCCAGCTTTTTGAACTATCTTTTCCCCATCTAAGCATATATATATATATATATTTGATTTTTTTCATTGTAGTTTGAAATAAATTCAAACTTACAGGAACAGTTGCAAAAACAATACAAGCCCCATACACAGAACTCCAGCATACCCTGACCCCCCTCTCCCAATACCCTGATCCACCAACTTTAACATCCTGTCACACCACCATTTCTTTCTTTCCCTCCCTCCCTCCCTTCCTCCCTATCACCCATCATCTATTGCTCTGTCTTCTGAACATATGAGAGCAGGCTGCACACATCCTTGAACAAACAATATAATTCACATCTACAGTTCCCATGAACAAGAACATTCTTTTATGCAATTCCATTAAGTGCAGCTAAGAAGTTCAAGAAATTCAGCCTTGATACAAAGCTTATATTCTATATTTCCTCTTTTTTTTTCTTATGTCCCAACCGTGTCCCTTTGAGCCTCCTCTCCTCCATCCTCAGATCCCATCCAGGATCATGCTTGGCATTTAATTGTCATTATCTATTTAGACTTTTTTTTTTTTTCAATTGTGGAAACATATACAGCCTAAATCTTCCCATTCCAACCCCTCCCTAGCATTCCCTTAGTGGGATTAATAACATTTAGAGTGTTGCAATGCCATCTCCTTCCCACCGTCCATTACTAGAAATTTCCCTTCACCCCAAACAGAAACCCTACAATCATTTCTTAAACCCCCACTGCCCCTTCCCCCACTTCTCATAACCCATACTCTACTTTTCATCTCTATGGTCATATTCTCTGATACTTTCTTTGTGTTTACTGTGGGGCTTAAAATTAACCTCTTAAATCCATAACAATCTTGTTTTTCTTTGATACCAACTTAACTTCAATAGGACACATAAACTATTCCTATACTCGTCCATTCCCCCACCTTTATGTAGTTCTTGTCAAAAATTACATATTTTACATTGAGTCCAAAAACACTGATTTATCATTACAGTTTATGTATTTTAGATCCTGTAGGAAGTAAATAGCTGAGTTACAAATGAAAAATACAGTAGTATTGGTATTTATATTTTCCATGTGATCTTTACTGGAAATCTTTATTTCTTCATGTGGTTTCAGTCAATTGTTTAGTGTCCCTTCCTTTCAGCCTGCACAATTCCCTTTAGCATTTCTTATAGGACTGATCTACTGGTGATGAAGTCCCTCAGCTTTTGATTATCTGGGAATGTCTCCATCTCCAACTCATTTTTACCCTCCAGGTGTTTGTGAATTTTCTAAGTTTCTGATGGTTACTGACTTCTATTTGTATTCCATTGTGGTCAGAGAATGTGCTTTGAATAAATTCAATTTTTAAAAAATTTACTGAGGTTTGTTTTATGTCCCAGCCTGTTCTAGTTTGCTAATGCTGCCAGAATGCAAAACACCAGAGATGGACTGGCTTTTATAAAAGGGGGTTTATTTGGTTACATAGTTACAGTCTTATGGCCATAAAGTGTCCAAGGTAACACATCAGCAATTGGGTACCTTCACTGGAGGATGGCCAATGTTGTCTGGAAAACCTCTGTTAGCTGGGAAGGCACATGGCTGGCGTCTGCTCCAAAGTTCTGATTTAAAAATGGCTTTCTCCCAGGACATTCCTCTCTAGGCTGCAGTTCCTCAAAAATGTCACTCTTAGTTGCACGTGCGATATTTGTCCTCTCAGCTTCTCCGGGGCAAGAGTCTGCTTTCAATGGCTATTTTCAAACTGTCTCTCATCTGCAGCTCTTGTGCTTTCTTCAAAGTGTCCCTCTTGGCTGTAGCTCCTCTTCAACATGTCACTCACAGCTGCACTGAGTTCCCTCTGCCCGTCAGCTTATTTATAGGGCTCCACTGATCAAGGCCCACCCTGAATGGGTGGGGCCACGCCTTCATGGAAATATCTCTTCAGAGTTATCACCTACAGTTGGGTGGGGCACATTTCCATGCAAATCTAATCAGCACCAAAACGTCTGCCCTATAAGACTGCATCAAAGAATATGGCTTTTTCTGGGGGACATAATACATTAAAACCAGCACAGCCTATGGTCTATTCTGGAGAAAGATCTGTGATCACTAGAGAAGAATGTGTGTCCTGGTGATTTGGGATGTAAAGTTCTATATATGTCTGTTAAATTTCTCTATATCTCTCTCTCCTTTCTTTGCTCCTCTGTTGGTAGGGCTCCCTTTAGTATCTGAAGTAGGGCAGGTCTTTTGTTGGCAAAATCTCTCAGCATTTGTTTGTCTGTGAAAAATTTAAGCTCTCCCTCAAATTTGAAGGAGAGTTTTGCTGGATAAAATATTCTTGGTTGGAAATTTTTCTCTCTCAGAATTTTAAATATGTCATGCCACTGCCTTCTTGCCTCCATGGTGGCCGCCAAGTAGTCACTACTTAGTCTTATGTTGTTTCCTTTGTATGTGGTAAATTGCTTTTCTCTTGCTGCTTTCAGAACTTGCTCCTTCTCTTCAGTATTTGACAGTCTGAGCAGAATATGTCTTAGAGTGGATTTATTTGGATTTATTCTATTTGGAGTTCACTGGGCATTTACGCTTTTTGTATTTATGTTATGTAGAGGGTTTGGGAAATTTTCCCCAACAATTTCTTTGAATACTCTTTCTAGACCTTTACCCTTCTCTTCCCTTTCTGGGACACCAATGAGTCTTAAATTTTGACATTTCATTTTATCTATCATATCCCTGAGATCCATTTTAATTTTTTTCCCCATTCTGTCTTTTGTTCTTTCATTTTCCATTCTGTGGTCCTCGAGGAAGCTGAGTCATTGTTCAGCTTCCTCTAATCTTGTACTATGAGTATCCAGGATCTTTTTAATTTGGCCAACAGTTTCTTTTATTTGCATATGATCATCTATTTTTTTATTTACTCTTGCAATTTCATCTTTATGCTCTCCTAGGGTCTTCTTTATGTCTTTATGTCCTGTGCCATGCTTTTCTTCATGTCCTTTATAGCCTGTGCCATGCTCTCATTGTTTCTCTTTAGTTCTTTGATTAATTGTGCCAAGTACTGTGTCTCTTCTGATCTTCAGATTTGGGTGTTTGGGTTTGGGTTCTCCATATCGTCTGGTTTTATCATATGCTTTAAAATTTTCTGTTGTTTTTGGCCCCTTGGCATTTGCTTTACTTGATAGGGTTCTTTCAGTACATGAAAAGTACCAATCTCTAATTTGTCAGGTCTACAGCTTGGTGGCATACACTTTCTCTAACCAACCAGCAGACAGCATCAGTGAGTCACCTATTCCCCTCAAGTCAGTTATCCCCAACTTTGTCTTTGTGTTATCATGGGTCTCATTCTTGTGGGTTCAATTGGTGCACTAAGTTTGGGTGTGTTGTTGGTGCTGTCCGCCCTGAATGTGGGGTGTGTGTCTGAGTGGTTAGGGAGGCAGGGCAGCTTTAATAATCAAACCTCCCAGGTGTTCCTGGAGATTTAAGGCTGTTGCAAGAGTCTAAGCCTTCATTTCAGTCTTGCCACAGATTGTCTCTGCTGCTGACCCAGAAGTCCTTGGTACTGGCATAGGGTCCCTGGTATTTCCAAGTGGGTCCCCCTTCTCAGCTGTGCTCTTCCAGGACCTCTGCTGTGCAAAGGCTGTGCCATGTCACAAGTGCACGCCGGCCCTCCAGCGAAGTCCTGGGCTGCTGGGCTGTGCAGGGGTATTCCTGCTGTGAAGATGCCTGGATGGGGCATGTTAATTTCCCCCTTTTTGCACAGCTCCACCTTCCCAGCTCTGGGACAATTAGCTGTGGGTGCACTAAAGGCCATTGTCCATGGCTGATATTGTGGTGTGTGTGCAGTATTGCAAGAAACACTCCCCGTCACACTGGGACTCTTGGTGCAGCTCTGGCTATGGCTCCGGCCCCAGGCAGGAGTGTCCACAGCCCGCTGGGAAGATAGTTGCAAGGGGCACGGTTTCTTTCTCCTTTTTTCTCCCCTCTGCTCCCCTGGCCCCAAGACAATCAGCAGTGGGTGTGGGAAGGGCTATCCTCCACACCAGACACTGAGGCATTGGCACAGACTGCTCCTGCCGCGCTTCAGTGTGCGGTTCTTGCCACTGTATCTGCAGCTGCTCCCAGGTTTTTTTTAAAAAGAACTAGTCCATCTCCAAATGCCAACTCATGGTTTCCCCACACCGCAGCATGGCCACCAGGCTTTCAGCTGGCTCACTCACTCATTTCAGAATGCAGACTCCAGATTTCACCAAAAGGACAGTCCCTGTGGATTTAGCAGAACTTGTCAGGCTGGTGCATCGCTGGAACTGGTGCTCTGGCTCACTTTTTGGCTTTCATCTAGTATTTTTCATGGAGGTATTTTTTTGCCCTGTCTCACCTAGCCGCCATCTTCTTCCCTCCGAGCCAATATATATTTGACATTTGGGTTATATGTGCATATAAAAACAGACACATTTGTCAAAGTAAGCATAAGATAAAATACCATACAGTGTCCTTTGTGGTCCAAATGGGAGCAGAAAGCTGACTTCCTTAAGAAATAAACTAGATAAACAAAAATTAAGAATAATCAAAGGTGCTAAAGTTTAATTCCATAAATCATTCTCTTTCTTATCCTTTTAACATACAAGTGTGCACTATGGGTGTCTGTGAATTAGAATACTTTCAATCAAGATTGTGAATTCCTATGACTGGGGGTACATAATTCAATAAAAGTCCCTAGGGTAAAAAGATGAGACGTAGTATAGGTGAACAGAGGACATATGTCTATCAAGTTATCCATAACATTTACAAAAGAGGTAGATTATTTAAAAGTCTGAATAGGTGCAGATATTGACTTAGGCCTGGAAAGAAATGATTGTATTACAAAATGCACATAAAACATTATATTTTGTGGTTCTACTATTTTGTTTGTTCCACTATTTTTTTAATCATTTTATTGAGATATATTCACATACCACGCAGTCATACAAAACAAATCGCACTTTCGATTGTTCACAGTACCATTACATAGTTGCACATTCATCACCTAAATCAATCCCTGACACCTTCCTTAGCACACACACAAAAATAACAAGAATAATAATTAGAGTGAAAAAGAGCAATTGAAGTAAAAAAGTACCTTTGTCTGTTTGTTTCCTTCCCCTATTTTTCTACTCATCCATCCATAAACTAGACAAAGTGGAGTGTGGTCCTTCTGGCTTTCGCAATCCCATTGCCACCCCTCATAAGCTACATTTTTATACAATTGTCTTCGAGATTCATGGGTTCTGGGTTGTAGTTTGATAGTTTCAGGTATCCACCACCAGCTACCCCAATTCTTTAGAACCTAAAAAGGGTTGTCTAAATTGTGCGTAAGAGTGCCCACCAGAGTGACCTCTCAACTCCTTTTGGAATCTCTCTGCCACTGAAGCTTAATTAATTTCCTTTCACATCCCCCTTTTGGTCAAGAAGATGTTCTCCATCCCACGATGCCAGGTCTACATTCCTCCCTGGGAGTCATATTCCACGTTGCCAGGGAGATTCACTCCCCTGGGTGTCTGATCCCACGTAGGGGGAAGGGCAGTGATTTCACCTTTCAAGTTGGCTTAGCCAGAGAGAGAGGGCCACATCTGAGCAACAAAGAGGCATTTGGGAGGGGCTCTTAGTCACAACCATAGGGAGGCCTAGCCTCTCCTTTGCAGCAACCGTCTTCCCAAGGGTAAAACCTATGGTAGAGGGATCAACCCAACAAACCACCAGTCCCCTATGTCTGTGGTCATGTTAGCAACCATGGAGGTGGGGTAGGCGAATACCCCTGCATTCTCCACAGGCTCCTCAAGGGGGCACTACATCTTTTTTTCCTTGTTTTTCTTTTTTTTTTTTTTTTAACTTTCCCTTCTTTTTTAAATCAACTGTATGAAAAAAAAGTTAAAAAGAAAACAAACATACAATAAAAGAACATTTCAAAGAGACCATAACAATGGAGTAAGAAAAAGACAACTAACCTAAGACAACTGCTTAACTTCCAACATGTTCCTACTTTACCCCAAGAAAGTTACCTAATATAGCAACATTTCTGTGAACTTGTTCCTACTATATCCATCAGAAATTAACAGACCATAGTCATTCCTGGGCATCCCCAGAACGTTAAATAGCTTATCTGTTCTTCTTGGATTATTGTTCCCCCTTCCTTAATTGCTCTCTATTGCTAGTTCCCCTACATTCTACATTATAAACCATTTGTTTTACATTTTTCAAAGTTCACATTAAGTGGTAGCATATAATATTTCTCTTTTTGTGCCTGGCTTATTTCGCTCAGCATTATGTCTTCAAGGTTCATCCATGTTGTCATATGTTTCACGAGATCGTTCCTTCTTACTGCCGCGTAGTATTCCATCGTGTGTATATACCACATTTTATTTATCCACTCATCTGTTGAAGGACATTTGGGTTGTTTCCATCTCTTGGCAATTGTGAATAATGCTGCTATGAACATTGGCGTGCAGATATCTGTTCGTGTCACTGCTTTCCGACCTTCCGGGTATATACCGAGAAGTGCAATCGCTGGATCGAATGGTAACTCTATATCTAGTTTTCTAAGGAACTGCCAGACTGACTTCCAGAGTGGCTGAACCATTATACAGTCCCACCAACAATGAATAAGAGTTCCAATTTCTCCACATCCCCTCCAGCATTTGTAGTTTCCTGTTTGTTTAATGGCAGCCATTCTAATCGGTGTTAGATGGTATCTCATTGTGGTCTTAATTCGCATCTCTCTAATAGCTAGTGAAGCTGAACATTTTTTCATGTATTTCTTGGCCATTTGTATTTCCTCTTCAGAGAACTGTCTTTTCATATCTTTTGCCCATTTTATAATTGGGCTGTCTGTACTATTGTCATTGAGTTGTAGGATTTCTTTATATATGCAAGATATCAGTCTTTTGTCAGATACATGGTTTCCAAAAATTTTTTCCCATTGAGTTGGCTGCCTCTTTACCTTTTTGAGAAATTCCTTTGAGGTGCAGAAACTTCTAAGCTTGAGGAGTTCCCATTTATCTATTTTCTCTTTTGTTGCTTGTGCTTTGGGTGTAAAGTCTAAGAAGTGGCCGCCTAATACAAGGTCTTGAAGATGTTTTCCTACATTATCTTCTAGGAGTTTTATGGTACTTTCTTTTATATTGAGATCTTTGGTCCATTTTGAGTTAATTTTTGTGTAGGGGGTGAGGTAGGGGTCCTCTTTCATTCTTTTGGATATGGATATCCAACTCTCCCAGCCCCATTTGTTGAAAAGACCATTATGACTCAGTTCAGTGACTTTGGGGGCCTTATCAAAGATCAGTCGGCCATAGATCTGAGGGTCTATCTCTGAATTCTCAATTCGATTCCATTGATCTATATGTCTATCTTTGTGCCAGTACCATGCTGTTTTGGCAACTGTGGCTTTATAATAAGCTTCAAAGTCAGGGAGTGTAAGTCCTCCCACTTCGTTTTTCTTTTTTAGAGTGTCTTTAGCAATTCGAGGCATCTTCCCTTTCCAAAGGGATGTTGGATTTTGTCAAATGCTTTTTCAGCATCTATTGAGATGATCATTGATTTTTCCCTTTTGACTTGTTAATGTGTTGTAATACATTGATTGATTTTCTTATGTTGAACCATCCTTGCATGCCTGGAATGAACCCCACTTGGTCATGGTGTATGATTTTTTTAATGTGTCTTTGGATTCGATTTGCAAGTATTTTGTTGAGGATTTTTGCATCTATTTTCATTTGGGAGATTGGCCGGTAGTTTTCCTTTTTTGTAGCATCTTTGCCTGGTTTTGGTATTAGATTGATGTTAGCTTCATAAAATGAGTTAGGTAGTGTTCCATTTTCTTCAATGTTTTGAAAGAGTTTGAGTAAGATTGGTGTCAGATCTTTCTGGAAAGTTTGGTAGAATTCCCCTGTGAAGCCATCTGGCCTTGGGCATTTATTTGTGGGAAGCTTTTTGATGACTGATTGGATCTCTTTGCTTGTGATGGGTTGGTTGAGGTCTTCTATTTCTTCTCTGGTCAGTCTAGGTTGTTCATATGTTTCCAGGAAATTGTCCATTTCCTCTACATTATCCAGTTTGTTGCCATACACTTGTTCATAGTATCCTCTTATAATTTTTTTAATTTCTTCAGGATCTGCAGTTATGTCACCTTTTTCATTCATTATTTTGTTTATATGGGTCTTCTCTCTTTTTGATTTTGTCAGTCTAGCTAGGAGCTTGTCAATCTTGTTGATCTTCTCAAAGAACCAACTTTTGGTGATATTTATCCTCTCTATTGTTTTTTTGTTCTCTATGTCATTTATTCCTGCTTTAATCCTTGTTATTTCTTTTCTTCTACTTGGTTTAGGATTGGTTTGCTGTTCATTTTCTAGCTTCTTCAGTTGATCCATTAGTTCTTTGATTTTGGCTCTTTCTTCCTTTTTAATATATGCGTTTAGTGCTATAAATTTCCCCCTTAGCATTGCTTTTGCTGCATGCTATAGGTTTTGGTATGTTGTGTTCTCATTTTCATTCATCTCTATATATTTAGCAATTTCTCTTGCTATTTCTTCGTTAACCCACTGATTGTTTAGGAGTGTGTTGTTTAACCTCCAAGTATTTGTGAATTTTCTAAGTCTCTGATGGTTATTGACTTCTAATTGTATTCCATTGTGGTCAGAGAATGTGCTTTGAATAATTTCAATCTTTTTAAATTTAGTGAGGCTTGTTTTATGTCCCAGCATATGATCTATTCTGGAGAAAGTTCCGTGAGCACTAGAAAAGTATGCGTATCCTGGTGATTTGGGATGTAATGTCCTGTATATGTCTGTTAAATCTAATTCATTTATCAGATTGTTTAGGTTTTCAATTTCCTTATTGGTCTTGTGTCTGGTTGATCTATCTATAGGAGAGAGTGATGTGTTGAAGTCTCCCACAATTATTGTGGAATCATCAATTGCTTCCTTTAGTTTTGCCAGTGTTTCTCTCATGTATTTTGTGGCACCTTGATTGGGTGCATAGACATTTACGATTGTTATTTCTTCTTGCCAAATTGCCCCTTTTATTAGTATGTAGTGGCCTTCTTTGTCTCTCAAAACATCCCTGCATTTAAAGTCTATTTTATCTGAGATTAATATTGCTACACCTGCTTTCTTTTGGCTGTAGCTTGCATGAAATATTTTTTTCCATCCTTTCACTTTCAGTTTCTTTGTGTCCCTGTGTCTAAGATGAGTCTCTTTTATGCAACATATTGATGGTTCATTTTTTTTGATCCATTCTGCGAATCTATATCTTTTAATTGGGGAGTTTAATCCATTTACATTCAACGTTATAACCGTGAAGGCATTTCTTGAATCAGCCATCTTATCCTTTGGTTTATGTTTGTCATATTTTTCCCCTCTCTCTATTAATATCCTTTATTGTACCCATACCGAATCTCTTTAGTACTGAACCTTTCTCCAAGTCTCTCTGTCCTTTCTTTGTTTCTCTGTCTGTAGGGCTCCCTTTAGTATCTCCAGTAGGGCAGGTCTCTTGTTAGCAAATTCTCTCAGCATTTGTTTGTCTGTGAAAAATTTAAGATCTCCCTCACATTTGAAGGAGAGCTTTGCTGGATAAAGTATTCTTGGCTGGAAATTTTTGTCACTCAGAATTTTAAATATATCGTGCCACTGCCTTCTCGCCTCCATGGTGGCTGCTGAGTAGTCACTACTTAGTCTTATGCTGTTTCCTTTGTATGTGGTGAATTGCTTTTCTCTTGCTGCTTTCAGAACTTGCTCCTTCTCTTCTGTGTTTGACAGTGTGATCAGTATATGTCTCGGAGTGGGTTTATTTGGATTTATTCTATTTGGGGTTGCTGAGCATTTATGATTTGTGTATTTATGTTGTTTAGAAGATTTGGGAAGTTTTCCCCAACAATTTCTTTGAATACTCTTCCTAGACCTTTACCCTTTTCTTCCCCTTCTGGGACACCAATGAGTCTTATATTCGGACGTTTCATATTATCTATCATATCCCTGAGGTCCGTTTCGATTTTTTCAATTTTTTTCCCCATTCTTTCTTTTATGCTTTCATTTTCCATTCTGTCATCTTCCAGGTCACTGATTCATTGTTCAACTTCCTCTAGTCTTGTACTATGAGTGTCCAGAATCTTTTTAATTTGGTCAACAGTTTCTCTAATTTCCATAAGATCATCCATTTTTTTATTTAGTCTTGCAATGTCTTGTTTATGCTCTTCTAGGGTCTTCTTGATTTCCTTTGTATCCCGTACTAGGGTCTCATTGTTCATCTTTAGTTCTTTAAGTAGCTGCTCTAGGTGCTGTGTCTCTTCTGATCTTTTGATTTGGGTGCTTGGGCTTGGGTTATCCATATCGTCTTGTTTTTTCATATGCTTTATAATTTTCTGTTGTTTTGGCCTCATGGCATTTGCTGAACTTGATAGGGTTCTTTTAGGATTAGTAGACCAATTGAAGTCCTTATCTCTGATTTATCAGATCTGCAGCTTCGTGGAGTACACTTTCTCTAACTAACCAGCAGGTGGTGTCCACGAGCCACCTGTTCTCCACAAGCCAGTTCTCCCCTGTTTAGCCTTTTTGGTGAGTGGGGGAGTGAGTCTTGTGGGGTCCAATTGGTGTACCAAGCTGCGTGTGTAGTTGGTGTTGCCTGCCCTGTATATGGGGTGTTTTGTTTCTGGGCAGTCAGGGATGGGGGTGGCTCTAACAATCAAATTCCCCTGGTGATCCTAGAGTTTTAAAGCTGCTGCAATAGTCTAATCCTCCAGTTACAGTCCTGCCACAGTTTGTCTCTGCCACTGACCCACAAGTCCTTGGTATTGGCGTATGGCTCCTGAGACTTGCAAGTGGGCCCCTCTTCCAGGCCGTGCACCCCGGGTCCTCTGTTGAGGGATGACTGTGCTATGTCACAGATGAGTGCCATCCCCCAGGGCAGTTATGGGGCTGCTGGGCTGTGTAGGGAGGCTCCCAGTCTGCTGAAATGATGGCTGAATGGGGCTTTGTTAATTCACACTGCTCTACCTTCCCAACTCTGGGACAATCAGCTGAGGTTGCAGGGAAGGCTAATGTCCACGCCCAGTTTTGTGGTGTGTGCCTGTTATTTGAAGCACTTCCATCACACTGGGTTGTCTGGGGTAGCTCTGGGTTATGGGGCTGGAGTGTTTCCTGTCCACCAGGATGATGGCTGTGAGTGGACACCCCCCTTTTCTTGGGAAGTTG
This sequence comes from Choloepus didactylus, assembly GCF_015220235.1. NCBI lineage: Eukaryota > Metazoa > Chordata > Mammalia > Pilosa > Megalonychidae > Choloepus > Choloepus didactylus. The sequence continues at coordinate 58,899,670 of NC_051310.1, read as the reverse complement.
TGGTGTTTAGTGAATTTTCTCAGCCACTGGATTATTGCGTTTTGTCTCAGAGCTCTCTTAGTTCTGCTCTTGACTTGACCTGCCCAAATTGCAAGTCTTTGAAGCTTTCTGTATTGGGCTTCTTAGAGTAATTGTTTTAGAAAAAGAAAAAAGGATTAAAAAAAAAAAGGGGGGGCTCTCCTCAGAGATCTAATGGGTTATTGAAATGCTAAGAGACACAGCAACCAGGGCCATTAAGGAAAGGTCCACAGGGCAGAGAGATCAGCTTTTCTTTGGGATTTGCATATGCGCCTCAGGGCCTGAGCTCGGGCCTGAGCGCTGCCCTTCCCCTTTCTATGTTCACCAGAACTCCAAAAATCCTCCGCTTTTATTTTGGAGTTTTTCGTGTTGATTTTTTCTCTATGCCTGTCTCCTCTCTGCTGGGCTGGCTGCTCTCAGATTCTCTGGTGTCTGGTCTCAGTCTATCTATGGTTGGAGTTTGGATCAGTAGAGTGAGTTTCCGATAAGGGCTGCCACTGCAGTTCTCCCTTCTCCTTTTTCCCGGAGCTGACAGCCCCTCCTCCTACGGGACTGAGCCTGGCAGGGAGGGCGCGGTCCCCTGGCCGCAAAAACTTACAGATTTCGCTGATCTCATCAGTTCCACCTTTCATGAGTGTTGTATGAAGTATGCACAAAGGCAGATTGCTCTGTGGTGTCCAGTCCACGCAGTTCTTGGCTTTCTACCTACTTTCCTGGAGGAGTAACTAAAACATACGCTCACCAGTCTGCCATCTGCCCCGCCTCCCGCAATGTCTTCTTTATGCTCTTCTAGGGTCTTCTTGATCTCCTTTGTATCCGTAATATGGTCTCATTGTTCATCTTTAGTTCTTTGAGTAGCTGCTCTAGGTGCTGTGTCTCTTCCGATCTTGATTTGGGTGCTTGGGCTTGGGTTATCCATATCGTCTGGTTTTTCATATGCTTTATAATTTTTGCTTTTGTTTTTGGCCTCTTGGCATTTGCTTTACTTGATAGGTTCTTTTAGGATTTGTAGACCAATTGAAGTCCTTGTCTCTAATTTATCAGATCTACAGCTTCGTAGAGTACAGTTTCTCTAACTAACCAGCAGGTGCGTCCACGAGCCACCGTTCTCCACAAGCCAGTTCTCCCCTGCTTAGCCTTTTGGTGAGTGGGGGAGTGAGTCTTGTGGGGTCCAATTGGTGTACCAAGCTTGCGTGTGTAGTTGGTGTTGCCTGCCCTGTTATGGGGCGTGTTTCTGGGCAGTCAGGGAGGGGGGGGGGGTGCTCTAACAATCAAATCTCCCTGGTGATCCTAGAGTTTAAAGCTGCTGCAATAGTCTAATCCTTCAGTTCATCTGCCACAGTTTGTCTCTGCCACTGACCCACAAGTCCTTGGTATTGGCGTATGGGCTCCTGAGACTTGCAAGTGGGCCCTCTTTCCAGGCTGTGCACCCCGGGCCTCTGTCGAGGGATGACTGTGCTATTCTCAGGTGAGCCATCCCCCCCAGGGCAGTTCTGGGCTGCTGGGCTCTGTAGGGGGCTCCAGTAAAAATATGGAACGCTTCAACGATTTGCATGTCATCCTTGCGCAGGGGGCCCTGCTAATCTTCTCTGTATCATTCCAATTTAGTATATGTGCTGCCGAAGCGAGCACGTCCACTATTTTTCAATTGGGGGCAAGATAAGAGGTCCAGTTTGTTTAAGATCATTTAATTTATCCCATAAACTGTCTGAATCAAACAGTTTTATTAATTTTCTGCCAAACAATTGACTTCCATCTATGATTATTTTTAAGATAAGAAATAGTAAGTCAATCAGAAAAACCCTTCTGGCCTTGAGCTATGAAACATTACACTTGTACACACTGACTGATTGAAAATCCTAGAACATCACTGTAAAGATGTTAATCACTTTTGGCCTTCAGCAATGAATGGATGCAGCTTTCCTGTGACTTCTCCAAAAAAACTTGCAGCACCTAACACAACTGGTACACAGTCTCAGAGTCAGAGTCATTCTATTATGTTCTTCAATTAGTGTTTTTTGTGTATCATAGCTCCCGAATAGTTTAATTTAGCTTGTGATTTTATCTTCACTACCTTTCTATTCAAATCTCTCAGATTGCTTCATCCATACATAGTACACAATCAAATGTGGCAAAGTCTTTGAAAATCTGCTGGGTAATGTGATTCATAGGAATATCATGCTTCTTCATGCAATTTTGCCCTCAATAATCAGGAAGGTTGCCTATCTCATATGTGATGTTGTGGCACTGTCTATCCTCCAATTATCTGAGATATTTTGATCAGTTACAAGTTTTCTGAAAACTGCTTCTGCAGTGGGTGATCAACAAATGTTACCTAGACCTACAAACAGCACTGACTTGGGCTCCTGTGCTATCAGCTTCTCAGGCACAAAGAGAGGCAAAGAACGAGGCCAATGACCTGGCTAGACTCTTAAGCTAAATCTTAATCTCTTCCTGAAACAACATCAAAACCTAGTATAAACAACATGATTTTTAGTGAAGTAGCTTTGTCTTCAAATGAAAACTTATGTGGGAACCTAATACACAAAACAATTAAAGGTAGGACTGTCCTAGTCCATGGTGGTATGGGGGACTGAGATCCAGCTCGTTTGCTCTATATCATCTCTGAGAACCTGTGTTCAGAGCATCTGATGAAAATCACTGCTCTAACCAAATACCTTTGCTTTTCAGTCTACACCTAGCACACCACATATCTGCAAATGGATTCTCTTTTTCTTCATAGTGAGTAATGTACTGTCAGGCTTCAGTAAGTCTTTGGCTTCTACATGAAATGGTCCATGGATTGCATCCATCTATTCACAAATATTTAGTAAATGCCTACTGTGTGCCAGGCATGGTCCTGGTTGTGGGGATACAATAATGGGTCAAATAGCCGTGATCTCTGCCCTCAGAGAAATGCACTGCACAAGGTTGTTCAATGAAATTGTAAAGTGGTTGCAAAAACATTAGCATTCCTAATCCCATCCTCCTCCTCCCTCGGCCTTCCTCACCTCTGAGTTGCTCATTTTAGCATCGAAGTCAGGAATCCAGGGTTCTAATGGTATCTACCTCACTCTCCCATTTGTCTCACTTTACTGTTTCAACACTCCAAGTAAATCTGGCTTTGAACAGTAGGCTTGGCATTGGAGGGGTAGATAGGTCATGTCACCAAGTCATCTGAGAGTAATAAGAGTTTTAAACTTCAGAGTTCACAACACTGTGACCATGGTTCATAGAAAGGCCTTGGCTAGGTTAACAGGAACACGTTCCTAATCAATGAGTCACTAGTCCGCTCTCTTCTCTCTCTCAGACCATATCCAGGGATTGAGACCAGCCACACATTAGGGAAACTGACAAACTAGAAAGCACCCCACAGAGTCAGAGGTGGACCATGCAAGATCCAGAGGTCATTTAAACAATGAATGCTTGAAGGAATCAGGAATATTTAACCTGAAGAAGAGGAAATGCTTATTACTTGTGTCACCAGAAGGGGAGAGAGGAGAAAGGACTATGAAAGTTGTCTTCAACATCTGATAGAGCTACTGATAGTTAAGAGAGGAAACAGCTTGATCAATATGCTCAACAGGCAGAGCTGTGATCAGTGAATGAACACCAAAGGGAAGAAGACTTGGGCTCAATATAAGGAAGACTTTCATAATAATTACAATGTTCCAAACATGGAATATGCCACCTCAAAATGGAAAGAATTCCCCATAACTGAAAACGTTCAGGTTAGGACTAGATAACATCAATGAGGGTGACGTAATGAAGATTCCTGCAACTGTTTCAGCAAACATCTCCTGTGCACCAGTCATGACGATGCTGAGAGACACAAAGAGAAGGAGACACTTCCTCCCTCAAAGTGCTCACAGTCTAAAGAGACAGATATGCAAACAAATCAATAATGAAATTTTGGCATGATATATATGGAAAATGGGACCAGAGAAGATTTGTTAGAAGGTGATGTTTGAGTAGAAACGTGAGGAGTAAGCAGGAGTTTTCCTGTGGGACTGCTGTTCACTAAGTGGTAGTCAACAAGGAGGGCATTCGAGATAAAGGGAACTGCACATGTAAACAGCATGGCAGCAGGAACAGCATAGTTTATTGGGGAACCAAATGGTTTGAAATATCTAGAGCATCAGGTGATGGGAAGGGAGGAAATGGGAAGTGGCAGGAGGCTGAAGAAGATAGGGGTGGCAGCAAGGTCAACAAAGAGAATGGCCTTTGATCTTGAACAGAAGGGTTTTCTCACAGAGGTAAGAGCAAATGTTTGGGGAGGTATGAAAGAGTGAATGAAGGCTAGTCAGTAAGATAAATATGAGTAGCAACCACATATTTTTTAATGAAGTGGCAGGTGACTATTCAGGGTGGTGAATGACTGTTATGTAGATGTCTGTGGAGACTGCCACAAGGGATTGGCATAATTGTGGTCAATGTGAAAGAAAGATAACACGATTGATAGGTGGCACTGAGGACCCAAAATGAGACTGAAATTTGTAGCATCAAATTGGCCTGCGATTTTCTTCAGAAGAACTCAGAAATGTGGGACTTCAGAGGAGATTACCTCTCAGATCTTATTCTAACTTTCCGAAGTTCCATGTCTTGCCATCGTTCCTTTTGAGGCACATGAGATATTTCTTTCTTTTTAAAATAACATGTTCTTTTTGCATATATCATACAATTCACCAATTAAAATTGTACAATTAAATGGTTTTTAGCATATTCACAGATTTGTGTAACCATCACCACAATCAATTTTGGAACATTCTCATCACCCAAAAAGAAACTCTGTATCCATTAGCAGTAAAGTCCCCATTCCTCCATCCTTCTAACCCTATGCCACTACTAATCCACTTTCTCTCCCTGTGGATTTGCTTATTCAGTACATTTTATATAAATGGAATAATTCAATTCATGGCCTTTTGTGGTTCCCTTCTTTCACTTAGCATAGGATTTTCAAAGTTCATCCATGTTGTAGCATGTATCAGCACCCCATTCATTTTTATTGTTGAATAGTATTACATTAAATGGATATACCTCATTATACTTATCTACTCATCAGTTGATGGATTTTTGGGTGACTTCCACCTTTTGGCTGTTATGACTAATGCTACTGTGAACATTTATGTGAAATTGTTGTGAGGACACCTGTTTTCATTTCTCCTGGAATACTGACTATTTCTTGACCCCCACTGCCCAGGCAGTCATATTATGGGTTCACTATGTTTCCAGAACTGCCACAACATTTCTAAGTGATATTATGGCATTCTTATCTGACCACATCCAAAAAAGCACAAAACAGCGTCCTTTTCAGTCTATCTATGGATCTTTACTTTCTTCCTGAGGAAGGCCTGTAGAGGTCTGTGGAGGAACCTGTAGAAGTTCCAGGGCTTGAAGCATATGTAAGGCGGCCCTGTGTGCTTTTGACCTCACAAACCTTGTGTATATATTCATTTGCAGTGTTTGCAAACAGATTACATGTATTATGATAGACTGTTATTGTTTTTCATCTGATTAAGGAAAAAGTCCCACCCTACCCCCAGCTTGTGTGCTCACAGCCATTTTGTCATCTTGAAATGATTCTCCTGTCCTGGCTGCTGTGCCTTGTAAGGACACTTGAAAGGGAAAAATTTAGGCCATAGATCTTGTGGGGCAGCAGATACCTTTCTCATGGCAGAAGAGAGACCCCTGGTCATAGCATCCCTGGGGTAACTTTATGTAAAACAAAGCATGGTTCTTTACTTGCCTGAGTTCCTACTCAGCAATTATGGAACAACAAGGCCCACTGGAAAGTCCAACAACAAGTCTTCAAGCCTTAACACAGTGCTATATAAAGGGATTTTATTACCAAGAAATTGCCTCAAAAAGCATTAATGACTTCCGGAAGATGGCGGTTAGGAGAGGCAGGGCAAAAAAACACCTCCATGAAAAATTCTAGATAGAAGCCAGAAAGTCACCCAGAACACCAGTTCCAGTGATGCACCAGCTGGACAATGTTTGCTAAATCCACAGGGACTGTGCACTTGGTGAAACTGGGAGTCTGAGTTCTAAAATGAGTGAGTAAGCCTGCTGAATATCCAGCAGCCACACGTAGTGTGGCAAAACCGTGGGTTGGCATTTGGAGTCAGACTAGTTCTTTTTTAAAAATCCAAAAGCGGCTGCGGATATGGCAGCGAGAACTGCACAGTGAAGCGCGGCATGAACAGGCTGTGCGAACGCCTAAATATCTGGCATGGACTATAGCCTTGCATGCACCCACTGCTAATTGTCTCAGAGCTAGGAAGGCAGAGGTTAGCCAAAAGGGGAAAAAAACCATGCCCCTTACAGCCATCTTCCTGGTGGCTGCGAATGCTCCCGCCTGGCGCCAGCACCACAACCCAGAGCTGTGCCAAAAAACCCAGTGCTATGGGAAGTGTTTCCAGAATGTGTGCACACACCACAATATCTGGCATGGACAATAGCCTCTTGCACACTTGCAGCTAATTGTCCCAGAGCTAGGAAGGCAGAGCTGTGTGAAAAGGGGGAAATTAACAAGCCCCATTCAGCCACCCTTTCAGCAGGCTGGAAACACCCCTACATGGCCTGGTGGCCCAGAACTTCCTTTGAGGGTCGGTGCGTACTTGTGATGTAGCACAGCCTTCCCTCAGCAGAGGCCCTAGAAAGGCATAGCTTGGAAGAGGGACCCACTCAGAAATCCCAGGGACCATACACCAATAACAAAGACTTGTGTGTGAGCAGCAGAGGCAATCTGTGGCAAGACCGAACTGAAGGTTTAGGCTCTTGTAACAGCCTTAAATCTCCAGGAACACGTGGGAGGTTTGATTGTTAAAGCCGCCTTTGCTCCCTAACCACTTAGACACACACCCCACATTCAGGGCAGACAGCACCAATAACACACCCAAACTTGGTGCACCAATTGGACCCCACAAGAATCAGATCTCCACACACCACAAAGACAAAGTTGGGGAGAACTGACTTGAAGGGAATAGGTGCCTCGCAGACACCACCTGCTGGTTAGTTAGAGAAAGTGTATGCCACCAAGCTGTAGATCTGACAAATTAGAGAGGTCTTTGAATTAGCATACATATCCTAAAAGAACCCTATCAAGTTAAGCAAATGCTAAGAGGCCAAAAACAACAGAAAATTTTAAAGCATTTGAAAAAACAAGACATATGGACAACCCAAACCCAAACACCCAAATCAAAAGATCAGAGGAGATGCAGTACTTGGAGCAATTAATCAAAGAACTAAAGACAAACAATGAGAGCATGACACAGGATATAAAGGACATGAAAAAGACCATGGCACAGGATATAAAAGACATGAAGAAGAGCGTAGAAGAGCATAGAGAAGAAATTGCAAGAGTAAATAAAAAAATAGAAGATCTATGGAAATAAAAGAAACTGTTGACCAAATTAAAAAGATTCTGGATACTCATAGTACAAGACTAGAGGAAGCTGAACAACAAATCAATGACCTTGAGTATGACAAAATGGAATATGAAAGAACAAAAGAAAGAATGGGGAAAAATCAAAAAATTTGAAATGGACATCAGGGATATGACAGATAAAATAAAACGTCCAAATATAAGACTCATTGTTGTCCCAGAAGGGGAACAGAAGGGTAAAGGTCTAGAAAGAGTATTCAAAGAAATTGTCAGGGAAAATTTTCCAAACCTTCTACACAACATAAATACACAAAGAATAAATGCCCAGCAAACTCCAAATAGAATAAACCCAAATGAACCCACTCTGAGATATATTCTGATCAGACTGTCAAATACTGAAGAGGAGCAAGTTCTGAAAGCAGCAAGAGAAAAGCAATTCACCACATACAAAGGAAACAACATAAGACTAAGTAGTGACTACTTAGCAGCTCCATGGAGGCGAGAAGGCAGTGGCATGACATATTTAAAATTCTGAAAGAGAAAAATTTCCAACCAGGAATTCTTTATCCAGCAAAGCTCTCCTTCAAATTTGAGTGTGAGGTTAAATTTTTCACAGGCAAACAAATGCTGAGAGATTTTGCTAATAAAAGACCTTCCCTGCTTGAGATACTAAAGGAGCCCCACCAACAGAGAAACAAAGAAAAGGAGAAAGAAACAGTATGTCCCATTTAATACTTGTTTTTGTGCAGAGAGAATTCACTGATCTTTTTATTCTCCTGTAGTTGGAAGTCCCACCACAATAGAATTTTGCATTTGTCTTACAATTTTTTTCTTCTTTGCTTTCTTTCGGATTATGACTTTTTAAAAAAAATTTGTTTCTCCCCCTACATAAGTTGGGAACTTACACAATCTATTTTTATTCTTTAAGTGGTTACATTAGATATTTTAACATGCATACTCATCAATTTCTAAATTAATCTGTCCTAATCTTCATGAAGACAGAACTTTGGAATATTTTAATTTCAATCACTCTGCATTGTTGTATATTTTTTAATTCTAGCTTTTTTTTAAAACCTCATATGATGTTACTATGATTATATTATACAGTCACTCATTTAAATTTATCTACATTTTTACCATTTTCTTTGCTCTTCAATCCTTCTTGCATCTCAAAGCTTCCATTTGGGATCATTTTCCTTCTGCCTGAAGAATATTCTTTCATTCTAAAATGAGTTTACTGGAGATAAACACTCTCAGTTTCTACTTATCTCATATTGTTTTTATTTCTCTCTTATTCTTGAAAGAGATGCTTTTTCTGGATATGGTAGATTTGATAGCATTTTCTCTCAGCATACTGAAGCTATCAGTCTATTGCTTTCTGGTTTTCACTGTTGCTGTTGTTGAGAAGTCAGAGTTTGCTACTTTTGAAGTACTTTTTGAACCTTTTTCTTTTTTTGAAGTACTACTTTTGATCTTTCCCTCTGGCTGCTTTAACAATTTTCTTGTTGTCTTTGATATCTGCAGTTTCAAAATAATGTATTCAGTTATGAATTCATATTTTTCCTGTTTGGATTTTATTATGTTTCCTGAGATGTAATTTTTTTAAATGCTTAAAATATAGTCTTATAGAATGTATAAAAATGCATAAAATTTAAGGAACAGCTTAATAGAATTTTACCAGCATCATAGAATCCCTCTGGCCTTCTTCCCAATCAAGCACTCCTCATTTTCCTGTTAAAGCAATGACTACCTTTATTTTTATGATAATAGCATTCCTGTTTGTTTTTTCTTTTAGATTTCTACTACTTAGGTGTGCATCCATAGTTTAGTTTCAGCTGTGTTTAAACTTTATATATATAGAATCATAAGACAATTATTTTTTGTCTAGCAAAAAATAAAAATAAAAATAAAAATAATTTTTCTAATGGATATGGTAGGAACAAGTTCACAGAAATGTTGCTATATTAGGTTATTTTGTTGGGGTAGAGTACAAACATGTTGGAAGTAAAGTAGCTTCTTAGGTTAGTTGTCTTTTTCTTACTCTCTTGTTATGGTTTGTTTGAAATGTTTTGTTGTTGTATGTTTTCTTAATTTTTTTTAATATAGTTGATTAAAAAAAAAAAGTTAATTAAAAAAAAATGAAAAAAATATGCAGAGCACCCTTGAAGAGTTGGTGAGAATGCAGGGGTGTTGGGTTTCCCCACCTCGATGGTTGCTGATGTGCTCATAGACATAGGAGACTGGTGGTTTGATGAGCTGAGCCCTTCACCTCAGGACTTGCCCTTGGGAAAACTGTTGCTACAAAGAAGAGGCTAGGCCTCCCTATAATTGTGCCTAAAAGCCTCCTACCGAATGCCTCTTTGTTGCTCAGATGTGGCTCTCTCTCTCTAACTAAGCCAACTTGAAAGGTGAAATCACTGCCCTCCCCACTATGTGGGATCTGACACCCAGGGGAGTGAATCTCCCTGGCAACGTGGAAAATGACTCCCGGGGAGGAATCTAGACCCAGCATCGTGGGATGGAGAACATCTTCTTGACCAAAAGGGGGATGTGAAAGGAAATGAAATAAGCTTCAGTGGCAGAGAGATTCCAAAAGGAGCTGAGAGGTCACTCTGGTGGGCACTCTTACGCACAATATAAACAACCCTTTTTAGGTTCTAATGAATTGGAATAGCTAGCAGTAAATACCTGAAACTATCAAACTACAACCCAGAACCCATGAATCTTGAAGATGATTGTATAAAAATGTAGCTTATGAGGGATGACGATGTGATTGGGAGAGTCATATGGACCATACTCCCCTTTGTCCAGTGTATGGATGGATGAGTAGAAAAATGGGGGCAAAAATAAAAGGCAACCAGTGTTCTTTTTTACTTTAATTGTTCTTTTTCACTTTAATTTTTATTATTATTTTTGTGTGTGTGGTAATGAAAATGTCAAAAATTAATTTTAGTGATGATGCACAGCTATATAATGGCACTGTAAACAATTGAACGTACACTTTGTTTTGTATGACAGCATGGTATGTGAATATATCTCAATAAAAATGAATTGAAAAAAAAACAGCATTACTACTAGAGCTTGTGTTTGGGAACTGAACCATTTAGGCCTTCGTCTCAGAGAAGGCCTCTCCCAAGGCCACTCATAAACTCACTAAGGAAGAAAACAAAACAAACAAAACAAAAAATTCTTCTCTCTGTCCTTAGCCTGCAAGGTCCCTGACTGTGAGTTTAGTACTTAACTCTTCTCTGAGATCTGGAGACTCTGCCTGGAGACCCTCTTTCAGCTCTGTTCTCAAGAGCTACTTCTGTGCCTTTGCCTAGTGAGGATTTTTCTTATTCACTTTACCTGCAACTCTTGTAGCAGGGTCTCTGTTTGCCCCTAGTTTCATTTGCCCCATTTCCACGCTTCTCTGAAAATCTGCATAGATCCAGGGAAATAAGAAAGATGTAGAGTTTAGAGAGACTAATTCAGAAAGCTTTGAAAGGTTTCTTCTCTAGTGTTTTGACTTTTGTCTGCCCCAAGTCCTTCCATACTCCTCCATACTCTCAGATTATTATTTTTTCCATATGTTTCCCATCTGCCCATCGAGTTGGCTTTCCATTGTCTTCAATGAACCAGATGTTGGCGCATACACATTTCTCCCATGGGGGGTGGGGGTGGGAGGGGCTCTCTCATCCAGAAGTGATTTGTAATTTAGTGTAGAGATCAGTACTTTTTTAGAAACTCCCTAACAGCCATCCTGGATTGTTCTTACAAATTACAGGAAGATTCCTGCTGATGTTATCTGTTTTAATAACTGCCCCAAGTAACCAGCAGATATGAAGATATCACCAGTTTTGCTAAAGGTGGACTAGTGAAAAGACAAAAATTAGAATCAAACCAGACTAAGAAAGCTAATCATAATTCATTGAAAATCATAAGAATAATTCATTGAAAAGTATCATAATTTTTTTTTATCTCTCTGTGGTTAAACTTAAATCTAGCAGCTAATGCTGAAGAGATTCAGAAATAAATGTTATTAGCAGGAAACTTACTATCAGGAAATTTTAAAATGCCTTAAAATATTTGTTGAGGGCTTCTGCTCCTTAGTAGAATGGAGTAGGAAGCAACAGAACACCACTCCCACTGTAATGCTAAAAGAGCTAGATAATTATATAATTTATGTCCTCATACATATGCTTATTATATGTAATTACATTTGTGTGCATATACATTGGAGGAGAGATGGATGCAAAAGAACTGAATGGACTAAACCAGAGAGACAGTGAGTCCTTCCAAGGTGAGCAAGCTGTTGCTGACCACTTACTTACCTGGCAGTATTTGCCAACTCTGGGTGAGGGCTGAATATTTGGCTTGAGGGAAGAAGATAACCCAGCAAAGGTTTTGGAACTCCAGAGTTCTTTGCTGAATCCAGGTCTGTGTAGGAAGGCTAGAAAGCTTCTAAAAGACATACTGTAATCTCTGTAGTCAAGTAATTGTTGGAGACAAAGTACTGCAATAAAAATAGGGACTCCATCAAACACAGGGCTGGTCCTTTTCTCAAGACATTAAAATATTTGCCATATCATGGAGCAGGAAACTACAGAGCAAAGCTCAAAAATTGCCAAGAGATCATATTGACACTGTCTCAGTCTTTTGGGTGGAGGATGATGTGAGACCTGCCAGGCCTCTCAAATCAAAAGTTGGGAAGGTTTCCTCCTTGAGACTTTGAAACCAGAGATGGACTGAATCTAATAAAAGCTACAATCCACCCTGATCCCAACTCATTTTTCTGATTGGATCTCGAAGGGGAAGACTGTTTTAGAGGAGAAAATATAAATCTCAATCTCTGCAATTAGCTTATTATACACAATATCTGGCATAAATTTTATAAACAATAATAAATACCAGACATGAAGAAGCATGAGAACAGTGTTCAATACCAAAAATAGTCAATAGAAACAGACTTACAGATGATTCACATGCTGGAATTAACAGACAAGGTCTAAATAAGTAGGAGGAAACGATGGACAAAGTGGTTGAAAATATTAATAATTATAACCAAGAATTAGAATCTATAAAAATAATCAAATGAATCTTCTAGAACTGAAAATACAATATCTGAAATTAAAAACATAGTGGATAAGTTAGAGACAAGACACAGCAGAAAAAGGTCAGTAAGAAAGGATTAAAAGTGAAAGTCAGGAGATAAAAGAATAGAAAATGATGGAACGAAGTGTAAGAGACATGTAGGATACAGTTAAGCAATCTAACATATATGTAATTTGAATTTCAGAAGGAGAGGAAAAAGAGAACAAGTCAGGAGCATCATTTGAAGATATAATCGCCAATACCTAACATACAGATTCAAGATTCGGAGACCCTGAGCAAGTAAACACAAAGAAAACAACATGTAGGCACATGATGGACAAACTGCCAAGACCCAAAGATATAGAAAATCTTAAAAGTAACTGAAGAAAAGAGATACAATGCCTTCAGATATACAATAATAAGAATTAAATACGACTTCTCAACAAAAACCATGGATACAGAGAACAATCGAAGGACATTATGAAAGAGCTACCAGTCTACAACTCAACACTAGGAGAAAATATTTTTTTTTAAATAATGGCAAATTAAAAATAAAAGGTGGAATTCATTTCCAATAGGTCAGCAGTACAATAAATAAATAAAGGAATTTCTTCAACTTGAAGTATACATATATGTATAAATTTGTCAATTGCCATTGAGGTTTAACTCTCAATTTAAATTTTATCATATTTAAAAAAGAAAATAATATATAATAAATGAAATTGACCCCCCAAAATATTTATTGAATACCTTAATGTTCCAAGCACAATATTGGGCTAAAAGTAGAGGAAGAAGACAGACAAGGTCTCTGACCGCTCCCCTTGTTCTATGGGGAGATACTTTATACCCCCGAGTTCAGCAGCTCTTCTTTGGGATATCCTAAGGAAGACTATGTGCTTTCCATAGAATAGTGAAATTCCAGAAGCTTTGACTTGAGTTTCTTGAGCTTGGAACTTGCAAGAATCCTGTGTGATTCTTACTTTCTCATAAAAGTAAGAGAATTTGCTTAAAAACTAGTACTCCAGAGGTTTTGGCAGCACAATTTTAAAACATCATCCATTTTTGGGTGACCTCTCTATAACAAGCACTGTGCTAGGCACTTCATACACTTCGTCTCTAATCATAGCAGCAATGTTCTGAGGCAGGAATGATCATCTTCACTTAATGGATGAGGAAACAGAAGCTCAAAGAGGTTAAATATGTTTCTGAACATCATCCCATAAGTGGTAGAGGCAGCACTTTCTAACTCTGAAGTCATGGTGTCTAACCCTGACTCCATATTAGAATTCCCTGAGATGCTTTTAAAAAATACTGGAGCTCCTCTATTAGAAGTTCTGATTCCATTGGATTGGGGTGGAGCTCTGGTATCAGTGGTCTTTAAAAATACTCCCAGGGAATTTTCATGGGCCCCGAGAGTTCAGACCACTGATTTAGAGTCTTGTCTATTTTCACAAACTCAAACCAAGTGGACAGGCTCTGTCCATAAGTGCGGCACATAGTGTGTCACCAAAGAGCCTGGGTCACCTCTATGCTCAAAGGGTCTCTATGAACAAAAAACAGAGGATGAGCATCCTTTTTCTCTAGAAATTGTTTGCTTTGATATTGCTGAGGGACAGAGTGTTTCCCAGAGGCCTGACAGTAAATCACTTCTGGCCATCCTAGTCTGCTCATCCATCATTCTATGTCTCTCTCAACCTTTCCTCAAAAAATATCTTCCTTTCCTCCCTACCCTGGTCAGATACCCTTCTCAGGAATGGACCTCATATGGGTCAGTTTAGTAGGGAAAGAACAGGATCTTTGTCCTCTGAAGATGTAGGTTTGAATTTGGGCTGTGCCTCTTAGCTTTAGACCTATGTGAAATGGGCAAATGGCTTAGCCTTCCTGAACATCAGGTTCTTCATCTGTAAAATGAGGAGACTGGGTTTTTAAACAAGGTAAAAGTTATGAGAAAATAAAATCTCACAGGATTACTGTGAGGATCTAATTCAATTATGTATATGAATTAAGTATATAAAATAAGCTTTATTTTGATATACATATATATGTTGAGTATCATTACGGCTGCTTTTTACAATTCAGCTTTTTGTCTAATTATGGTATAAAATACTGTGTCTTTGGTTGAAGGAATTTCAACATCAGTCAGCAATGGGCAATTTTGCAGGTTAGGGTTTTATCCCAAATCCTGAAATCATCAACACCTACTCCCCAAGGTTGACCTTGAAGACATTTGGTTCAAAGGTAGGGAGCTGCTACCGCCTGCTTAGGCAAGTGGTGGGGCTATCAGGACTGTGCAGACAGTGGGGCCTGCCATAAATAAGCTATATCCAGCTTAAATTAAACGGAATGCGGGGCCATCAGACAGAGGACCATAGAATTCACCAATACAGCCAATCATGTTGATAATGGGTTTGTGTGTGTAGGAAAGACAGTACTTTCTCATTCATTCATTCATTCATGCAGACAGGCAAGTACCTTGCATTTATTCTCTCCTGAAACTTCATGGGATCTCTACAAAGTACTGGGCACTGTAAAAGGACCTAGGGGTCCGAAAGTACATAATACATCATCCCCATCATCTAAAGCCTTTAAAGCAAATACCTATAATTTCTGCTTAAATAAAATTTTTGAGTATAGAACAAAGAAGAATAACACCCAAGTAACCCTGTTAGAAAATTCTTGGTCTCTCTTCACATTTGAGAGCTTTAAGCCATTCACTATGTTGCATATTTCTCTACATGACTAGGAAAGCAAGTGTCCTCAATAAATGCCTTTTATAAGAACTCTGAACATCAGTTTAATCAATGAAAGAATAAGAAAGCAATATGATGTACAGAAGGAACTATGATTGCCTTGATTTACTGACTTTTAACCACCTTTTTCTCAGAATCCTTAATTTATCCATTTCTGGTTATTTTCCAAATGGTTCCTGTCCTCTCTGTTTTCTGATATAATGTCCAGAAGAGTATAGGCCTATTGGGTCCTCTTTCTCTACACCATAAAATAAATTTTAGTGGAGTCTAAAACATGTGTTAGGTATGTGTGATCCCGTACAATGTAACCCTGAATATTCTGTCTTGCACTGCTCTTTTTGTTTCATGTCATGCTTTCTCAAGTTCCTTGTGGGCACAGATTAATAAAGATGTTTTCTAACTATAGACCTTTTCTGCTTCCTAAATATATATTTATCTCTGAGATATTCTACCCTCCCCGTTAAGCTCCTTTCTGGATTTTCTTAAATTTCTATAGGTGAATTTGCCTTGCCTGTCCTATACATTGACATTATAACTTTCTAACATATATCCAGCTAAAACCCTGAGTCAAGATACGTAACCACTCTTCTTTCTATCCCACAAGTATGCTAAAATTCCTTTCCCATCTATTATTACTTACCATATGTATCTTGAATGAAATCTTCTTGAGCCCCCGATTCACTTGCATAACTTAAGTTATACATTGATATGCACCCACATGATATATATTACAAAAATTTTGCCAAAGATAATCTTCCTTGATTTTAGTCAAGCCTGCAAGTATTATCCAAATTTTATTTCTCTGTGCAAGATTGTGCACTTCATGGATCCAGATGTGGAAACACAGTGGATCATGAAAACAAACTCTCAGGAATTTATAGATATCACCCAGATTTCAAGGCACTGATCTCTAGACTCTCACAGGCTGTGAAGTTATCAGTCTAACCCAAGCCTACCTAAATCTCTGAGGAGCATTAAGCCTTAGATGATAATCGGTTACAGATGTAAATCGAATTAATAATGTGCAGTAAATTAGGAAATATATATTAGTAATGTGTGGTAAATTAGTAATCTGTAAATACTTATTAGTGATGTATAGTAAATTAGTAATTAACAGTAAATACTTATTAGTGAGGTATCACAAGCATGGCTCATGGAACCTGCTAGGTGGCCTGTTCTCCTGCCTCTTTCCCAACACTCCTGGGGATATCAGAAAATGGGACAAGCATTCTTTCCACAAAGTTATGTTAACCTAAAATGCTATATTAAAAGAACTTTCCTTTATCCTGTAACATTTAAACAAGGTAATAAGAAAATTCTATCTTTATTTTATACCTGTCCTGGCCTCCAGCGCACTCATGTTGCCATGGGGTAGAGAAATTAGTGTTTCCACCAGTGATACCATCATTTGCCTGTTATGATCTCCTTCCATTTTTCTTTCTTGGGCAGAGTTACTGCCCATATCCATGGGGTCTTTTGAGGGAAGCACTCAGTTCTCTGAGCCCCATCCATTCTGCATTTCTTCTCTGCATTACAGCTTGCTAGAAAGAGTGACACTTGAAGGTACAGTTGAATCTAAATGAGATGACACACTCAACTAAAAAAAAAACTGTAAACAAAAATTTTAGAATCAGACCAGCTTGGGTTCAAATTCTGAGTCTGTCACTTATTTTTGGAGAGACTTGAAGGAAATGTAATATAACCTCCCAAAGTTTATTTCATCTATAAAGGAGACTAATAAACCTACTGAGCAAAGTTGTTTTAAGGACCAGGGACAATTTACATAGCTAGAATGGCACTTGGACAAAATAGGTGCTTAATCAGTGGTAATTTGTTGCTATTCTTAGAGTAACTTCTCTATTACAAGGAACAGAATATACTGATATAAAAGAAACAAAAATATTTGCTTGTGGAGGCAAGGGGGTCATTGATAAAGTGGGAATGTAGCACTGTATGGTAAATCTGAATGAATGATAAAAAAACTGTTTTCTGATTATAAAATATAATTATTATCTTTATTCTTCCCTAAACAGACCCGAAAGCCTCAGTTTTCAAGTTTTCATTGCAGCGCTGAGATTCCAAGCTACAAAATGCAGTGTGCAACAGGCATTACACTTGGCTGCAGCCAACCCAATTGAAATCTGTTAACTAGAATGTCAAGGTTTGATTATACTGTGATAAATGGTGCTCATAATATGACCTTGATTACGGCAAGATCTGGAAGTGTCTTCTGAATCATCAAAGACTAAATTGATTCAATATGATTTTTCTATTGAGCATATTTGTGTTATTCAAAACCTCTGAAATTGGTAACCTAGGGGAACTCCTTGAGGGAAGGGCCAGGATCTTGTTTGTTATAGTTTCATTAGAGAAATAGAAACTCAATAAATACTTGTTGAATTTTAAGCAAAAAAAGAGGTGGGAATGCTTAAGGTATTAGTATTCATGGCAACTCAGTCTTCTAACTAGGGATTTAATCATTTAAAAATGACATTACAAAACCACAATAGAAAATAGAAGCATCATTAAATGTTAGGTGCCTTACTATTACTATTTTATATAGTAGAATTTCTTTATGAAATGGAATTTCTCCAGCAATGTAGTCTAGAGGTCATGTAATAACTTTCTCATCTGTGTGAACAGTGACTTTTTAAAACAGGTAAGTGTGAGAAGATGGGTTTCTTAAGCACACTGGCATTCCTCAAACTTGACAGTATTACTTTTGCAAAATCAACACATTAAAAAATTATATGTCAACTCCCTAACTTATTTCTATGTAATAGATTAAGACGTTAGAGTACCAGCTGACAATATTTCAAGCCATCGTTATGTAGTTGCCAGCCTGACAGCAATTTAATTTTGAAATCATCACTTTTTTGTCCTCAAAGCAGTTTGTATAAAGATATATGTTTTATAATTTTCTATTATAATTTTATAAAAATAATGCTACTAGTAATCAGAAACATTGTTCTGACAAACTTAATGAAATCGAAACAAAGAAAACCATTAGGTGATCTGAACAAGTAAAACATTTTTCCCCAACTAGTTCATTTATGTTGGTCAAAGATCAGAGGTATGAAATGTTGCAAATACATAACCAAAGATTACTTCTAAATGGTCAGGTATAATAACAAATCATAGTATTTTGTAGACTCTTCCTTTTTACATCTAAGTCTATATAAATGTGACTTTCGGGTATATGGTTTGTAGGAAAAGATGAGATTGTCTGTAATTAAACAAGGGATCACAGATGTAATATTAAGAAAGAAGACTTTAGGAGCCTTTGACTATTTCTCCACTTCTCTGTAGATATTTGGTTTGGTTTTTGTTGTTTTGGCAGCTGTAGCTTCAAATATTGGCATATTCCACTTGGAACATAACATACATTCTCTTTTTTGCACTCAGGTGGAAATAAAATGAGTTTTTTTAAATCTCATTGAGGTTATGGTGATTTTTGAAATGGCATATTGACAGTCCTACAAACCTCAACTCCCAGATGCTCAGTCCTGCTGAAGCAAATGGTTAAGCGAGGACAATTTGAGAGAGGAGAAAGAAGAAAGAGACATAAGTTGAAAAGAAATGACTAGCCTTCATACCTCATGCATTACTTCACTCCTATGTCAAAAGCCATGCTGTCAGTCTCCCATAGCAGGCTTTGTTTTGCCCCAACCCTCCATTCATCCCAGATCTCCAGCATCTTTCCCAATGAGCAGCGCCTTCTCAGGCACATCTTCCATGCCCCCTGCCACTCCCAGCTTGCAGCTGGCCCAGAGAAGTTGCTGGTTCCTGTGCTGCCCAGGAACATGCAGCCCGGGCTTTTCTTTTTCTTTCTGGCACATTTTCTTAGAAAGGAGAAGGGAGTTTCCTCCAAACTGATGTTTTATTTTCATGTTTCTCTTCTGAATCCAAATCTTTCATATTTGCTAACCTAAACCTATTCCGACTCACTTTGTATGAATTTTAGTTTTGAACTAGACACTCCAACCTTAACCTGGTATCCATAAGAAAACCATAAAATGACTGATTAACTGATTTTTTTATTGAATTAGGATAAATATTACAACATCTGTTTCATAGTTACTACAATAAATAATGTTTCACTTCTCAAGACTGAGTTATAAAAATAATTGGTTTTGACATTAGCCCATCTATTTAATATGGTCTATAAAATGTTCAAAAAATTCCAAATACAATTGCCTAAAAAAGGAGCTGATCTGCTCATTGGTTGAAGACTGTAGCTCTGTCTGGTGGGACTCTATAGAAACACAGTTACAAAGACTGTAGGAAGGTATCAGCTGTCTAGTCCCGATGTTTGTTTATCCATCCAGCATAGCTTAGGGTAAAAGTCCTGTACTTGTTTCTATGGTTATAAACGGTCCCACCCTTCTGGACATTTACATTGAATCAGTCAGCCAGCCATCCAGTTTTGCAAGAAAGGGTCTGGTAGTAATTAAAATGGGAGTTATAGAAATTTTTTTTTGCAATCATGCCATTTCTCTGTCACACTCTAATGTGAGAGACAAAAACCACCATATCTGAAGATGGTGAGAATATACCAGCAAATGCAAGAACATATTCATAATTAATTCCTGCTATAAAAGATGTAGGAATTAGGTTTCCCCTACTCTCACCCAAATATCCCTCTGCCACACATCAGCTGTGTTTACCACAGGGATACAAACAAGTCTCTGCAGGTCTGGTCCACTGTTGGGGGAGGCCCAGCAGGACCTAATTTGCATGACGGACCCAGGAGGCTCCTGGGAAAGAACTCACCCTAAGGGGAGGAAGGGTCAAACATGAGAATTTGATCTAGTGACAGTGCTTCAGAGGTCAGAGGAGATGGGGATGATGAGACCTGTATAGCATTTGTCACATAGATTTTCCTCCAGTGTCCTCTCCAAAAACTGGCCACGAAGCAGCAGCTAGTAAAAGGGGACGAAATCCTCTTTGAGGTTTTTGAGAAAGTGGGAGACTGGTCTGGTACATAGGTGGCTCTAAAGTTGCTGCAGTAGCAGCAAGGGCAGCCTAATGGGGGCAGTGCCAGCATGAGAAGGCCCCAGGACCTCCACTGAGAAATGGAAGTCATTCAACTTCTCATTTTAGAGAAGAGGAAGCTGAGCCTCAGAGAGACTGAGTGACTGACTCCCTAAGGGTAGTGCAGCTTGAGCACAGAAGCCTGCTCCAGCAACCTTTCTACCACATCTTGCAGCTTGTCAGAAGAGAATTCTTTTAATGGCATTAAAATTAATATTAAATCAAATGTTGCTTTTTTTTTTAAACTAACAGTCCCCTTCTCTCTTTATATTTCCTAATAAGGGACAGCAACCACAGGGGACCATAAATCAAGATGGCATTTTTCCTTTTGTGAGACTGTGATGTTTCCTTTTGTGAAAGACTAAAGACTTGACTGCTGAAAGCCCAGATCCTTTCATTTGAGAGACGTGCTGACTGGCTAGACTTTCTCTTCTGTTTGCCTTGGTTTTATGACTTTCCCCTGATTCAAAGTGTCACTCACTTCATTCCCATTCATTAAGCACTTAGACGGTGCCAGACTCTGGGAATTCCCAGGAGAAATGGACATCACCTCCACCCTCAAGGATCTCCATCAGGTGCATAGGGAAGCAAAGCATAAGCCTTTCTCTCACATGTGCACTTTGTTCATGCAGTGTTGAGGGTCTCAAGCTACAGTGTAATGAATCCTCCCTGAGTTGGGCCTGTCTGAGACATGTGGGTGACCAAGTCAGGCTAATGGCATAGCCCCCTTCAAAGTGATATTCTTCAAATATATTTTCAACAGTACCTAGAGGAGCATCTAAGGGCACAAGAAAGGCTGAAAAAGGAAACTGGGGTGGGGAGGGGGCAGAATTTCATGTTGTTTCCATGGTCCCAAGGACTTTAGTCAGCCCTTCTACTTTGAGAAGAAGGAATAAAGGTGAGGGTGGATATCTGGGCTTTTCTCTGATGAACATTTCTGTTTGAGGGTATGTCATTAACGCGTGGTGGGTCTGAATCTGTGATGAAATACATTGCTATCTTCTCTCCTCTCATTTCAGTTCTTCCTGTGACATGGAATTCTTCCGTGACTCCATTAGTCAAATGTCTTAAGATCTTGAGATGTTGGCTTCTTTGGCATGAAGTCGCACAAACCAGGGCTGGGTCCTTGATTCTCATAGCAATGTGGCATATACTTACAGTTGGCTATTTGGCTCCAAACAGGTCAAAATGAAAAGATCAATCTATAGACTCCTAAACATTCAGATGCTTGGTTTTACCAGTGTGCTTAGGTCATTTTTATGCCATGGAATGATGGACATTTTTTAAAATCATATTACAAACATGGTATCCTCAGAAGGCTCATGATTTCTGTATCCCTCCTGCTTCCGGAGGTATAATTGCCCTTTCCTTGCTGTGCCCAATCTTTTCTGCAGTGCAAGGCAGAAGATGTCTCACAAAGGCCAAACTAATAAAGTACAGGTTATGAAGAGAAGAGAATTCCATAAATGTCTATAGGACCATAAGCAATAGGCTTCATGAGCCTATAATAATATGACTTTGCACCTTTCATCTGAGGCTCTCTGAGTACTTTACATACTACTTAGTATTTTTATCCTTACTTTATAGATGTAGACATGGACACATGGTATATTGTCAAAGTCATAAGCTGAGTCCAGGCAGAGCAGCAAGAGAAGAGTGAGCAGATGTCCTATAAAGCTATATCTATAAGAGGTGTGTTTTGGAGAGAACAAAGCTGGTGAATTAAGACAAAGCTCTTACATTCAATAGCAACAACTCTGTTCCCATCCCAGGCAAAGGTCTGAGAGGAGAGACAGAGACAAAGAAAGCCATGTTAGAGTTCACATATAATGGGAGAGAAAGATATTTGTCTGACATTTGGTTTTGTGTCTATAACTATGCAAATAATTCAATGAACCAAAGTAGAAATTATGTAGTTTAACACAAACTTGCTTTAAAATTTTTTTATTTCCACTTCCATCCTATATAGCCCCACTTCTGCTACCAAATCAACCATGTGGCAAGTACCACATTGGGTGCTTTGCATATATTCATAGTTCACTTTCTCTTCTTAGTGCCTGGCATATCACAATCACTCAAAGAACTATGGAAGGAAGGAAGGAAGAATGGAAGGAAGGAAGGAAGGAATGAAGGAAATAAGCAGGGAGGGAGGGAGAGAGAAGAGAAAGAATGATATTAATATCTCCATCTTAGCAATGAGTAGTGCCAGCTCAGAATAATTAATTTGGACAGAGTTGCACAATTAGTTCCTGGCAGAGATGGGATTTTTAACTCTTTCTTCACCCCCTCACTTCACCTACCACTGAGGAGCTTATCAAGGTATTTCAACTACATAAAATATTCTTTTTAGAAGAGGTTTAGGAAATGCAATTTTCTCCATTTTGTACATTTCCAGCAGGGTTCAGGTATCCCATGATCTTTCTGCTATCCACACTGCCAAGGTCCACCTTAAATCCCTCAACTCATAAAACAGTCATTTTTGTCACTGGTTTAGGAACGAAACATGACTTCATCATGGCATCTCTAGTACTATTATTTCATTTGTCATGTTTTGCTCCCCCCATTCAATGTTAGGCTCTTTGAAGGCAGGAGTCCTGTGTTATTTGCACTTTTTTGCCTTATACCTTATATCTTATGCTGTGTTGTTCACATGGTAGTAGATATTTAGAGTATTTAGCCAATTGATCATAGTGAAAGAATAATATTTTTGCAGCTACTCTGTGATTGGATGTCAAGAGACATTAAGGAGGTTTCTCTCTCACAGCAAGCATCTTAACACCATAAGGACCACTGAAGCATTAATCACTGATCCAGACCCAGCCCATGAGATATGTCCAAAAATAAAGAAATCTGATGTATTAAAATACAGGAGCCTCTATTCTTTGTTCTTTCTTCCACTTCAATAAACAATGATGCACATTTGGGCCAAAAGAAGATTATCAAACAATTCAATATTTTTTTGTCCAGATAGGAATGAGAAATTTTGAGGACCACATTGTATCCAAATGGGGAATTTTTTTTTTTTTTTTTACAATTCACATATGTTTCCTTGGTATAACAAAAGACAATGTAGGTGACTGTTTCCCACATCTATGGCATGATTGGCAGTTTGCACTCCCATAAAGTGAGATGAACTCACTGGTTGTACTAAATCCAGGGGTGGGGGTGGGCAAAACATAACTAACAGGTTTCAAGATCCTAAGTGCAAAATGTGATTTACAAAAGTGCCCAGGAGTGTACTAAACCATGAAGTTGGTAGGCCATGTTTGTCAAGTGTGGAACTTTCTTGCACAGGTACTGACAACTGGTAATGAGATACAGAAACTTTCACCACATCAGTAGCCCAAATCCTTCCTAGCTTGGGGCTTTCCCAAGATCTGTGCCCTCTGCTACTGTGTTTATGCTACACAACACAGCACAGACGGCTGAACGTGCCCATTTTGCAGTGCAAGGGGTGCTCAACCATTTCTTCCACATCTTTACTCATGAGAAGTGATTTTCCAAATTCTTGGATACTGGAAATGACCCAAACATAGCTCACTAAACTAATTTCTCTCAGAATTTTCAAATGCATGTGCATTTGAGCATAAACACTATCCATATGTTTCTGATTCATTTACACTGAACTCATCAAAGGACTGTATTGCAAGAATTGTTTGATGTCTAAGAATACTTGAGGGTCTTTTTTTAATGGAATTTTATACTTTCTTTCACCATTTTCCTTAGGAAGCCAAATGTTGTTGAAAGTAAACAAACGTGGACCCCAAGGATCTGGGGTTTACTCTTATATTTAAAACACAGGAGGATGTAGCTTGGCAGCTTGGCAGGAAAAGCGTTCCCAGCCTCGGGTATTTCTTGGCACTACTCTCTGCAGGGTAGGAAGGATTTGGGGTGAGCAGGGAAAACCCCCTTCAGGAGACTTTCTTTCATTTGGTGGTTTATTCACTCAATTCCAAAAAGCCATCCCAAAGCCTAAAGTAAACACAACTCTTGGAAGCTAGCTGATGTCTCTTTTGCCAGGTTAAGGAAAAGGCTTCAAAATACTGTCACTGCAATTGCCTTTCAGTTTTTGGATGGTAACCAAAGGAGGCTTTATAGGAAACCAGCATTTGTTCACCTGAAAGCAACAAGTCCTTGTCTAAAGAGACAAGACAAGCATCTCTGGCTACAGCTGAGAACTAATTAAGGTTGCTCTTTTCCAAACATTATGCGGTTCATTCCATTCTTCCTTGATTAAGAACAAAAAGAGAAGGAGAGTCATTTATTGCCATGAGTCACTTGAGGTACAATGGAAGGAATTCCAAAACGCTGCTGAGACAAAACAAAACTGACATTATGAAAGCCATGTCTAAACACTAATTTAAACTGTCAACTTACTACCAAAGAAGACTCCTGACAGACAGAGAATTAAAGCTTTAAAGACCTCATAAATCACTGAGGAGATTAGTGTGAATGAGTTAAATACATTTCTGCCTTTAGAGTATTAGAGTGGTTCAAAGCAGTCCCCTAGGATTTGACGGGAAAATTAGTTGTAATAACTAGGAAGAGAAAAATTCTCAAATATAGCTTCTTGGGGATTTCGCAGTATAAGCTTCACCCACCACAGTTATTTCAGGTACTTGAGTTAGTGAAATATAATATATAAGCTTTCAGGATCCAGCATATGTTACAGTAAAAATGACTTTTGAAAAATGTTAGAATTCAAAAGTTATTTACAAATACCAAACCTTTTTTAAAACCCCAAACCACTAAAAATAGCTCAAATGTCAGCCTAGATGTATGACTCAACAGTGGGTTTTACACCACTTTGTCCATCTCCTATTTCCCATTTGTGTCTCTCTCTAGGAATCCTGCTGCGCATTTATAATTCTGAGACAAGATCCATCACCATTTCCCCCATTAGGTGGAGTTTCCAGGCTCTGTTGCCAACACCAAAAAGTCTTAAGAGAAAACTTCAGTTATGACTTCCATCAATTTTTATATTTAAATATTTCCTCTACAGGGCTTTTGAGTTATTAATAAAGGAAGGCCTTACTTCAGAGTGAGCATCCTCAGCCCCACCTCATTCCTGAAAAAAGGGCGGATAAAGCCCTGCTCCCAGGCGGTAAGCACCCAGACACCCCTGTAAGAGAGAAGACATTGAGAGGTGTGCAACTCTTTCAACAGAGAAGGGGCAAAGATGTGTGAACTCTGCATGGCTAACTCACACTGAAGTAATCTTCTCCCCCACAATGGTCTCACTAATCATTTCTCTATGGGTTCTTTGCCAAAGACCCCAAAAAAGAAACATATGTTTCCTAAGTCACTGGTGCACTCTACACGATCTCTTTAACTTAGATCCTATCACATCTCTGCTTGTTCAGGAATATCTTTTCTGAAGCACTTGTTGATCTGGTCTCTTTCTTCCCCAAATCAGAAAGTTTTGCATGCAGTAACTCTATTCCATTCTTTGATTCTTTTTTCTTTTGGCTTAGTTCAAAGTGATACATAAATCCACATGGAGAAGAGTGGAATAATTACTACAGAATACTAACAGAATATTTAAGGAAGCATCTTGAGGTGGAACCAGTTGATCCAATTCCACATATCCAGCTGTGGGACACTCACCCCCAAGTGCCAAAACATAAAACTTAAGACCCCAGCTTGAACACAGGTCTCAAGACCCCTTTAAAGATGTGAATTTCTCCAAAGGCTTTTGGTCCAGGGTCACATCTACATCAGTTCTTTGCCCATTGGGAATCTTAGTTTAACATTTTAGTGGTGCTATAGAGGTTCAGTTACAATCATGTTACTCTAAATTCAGTTTTGTAATGCCAAAACTATTTCACTTTATTCTTTTTTGGAAGTGAGGCAGGAAGCATGCAATGTAATTGAGATCCCTCCTTGGGCTCCCATTCCAGATTCCAAAACAGAACTCAGATTGGAAACTGCAGAAGTGGTTTTTATAGTCTACAATGGAAGACTATTATAAAAGGCATCCTGTTTCTTTGAGGGTGGTGTCAATAGCAAACACATAAACCCTACAGAGCCATAGACCCATCCCCAAACCACTCTTCAGCTGATTGTAAGACAAAGAAAAAGACAGTGAACTCCATCCCTCACTCAGAGCAAGAAGACAACCAGTCTGTTTCATGTATTTTGAACCTGTTCCAATCGACAAGTGGCTATTGCCACAAACTTCCAAATGAGTATCATGAGTGGTGCCCTGTCTGAAGGGAGGAAGAGAAGCTCAGCAGTGAAACAATATGAACATGGCCCTCTCTGAAAAAAACCGAGTGCATCAAGAGCTGATTCTGAATACCATCATTTACTTTTTACTGATCCCTAGCTCTTGAAGATGAAGCTACATGAAAACCCCACTAGCCCAGTTCAAATGGCTTACAGTGATTTCCAGGCTCTTAATTCATCATGAACTCATCAATGCTATAAGGCTCCTGTGGTTCCTTTTATGCTTTGGTCCACAGAAAAGTATACCAGCTATTAGGCAGAAATCCTGGCATCAGGAAGGGGCTGGCTTGCCAGCACTTGAAGTACAGATGAATGATTTGATTTGGTTACACTGTTTAAAGCCTTGAGTGCAGGGAACACCTTGTGTAGCCAGAAACCATGCTTTTTGTTTATAGGTCAAATGGCTAGCCACTCAGAGAATCATAAAGATCATATTTGGATTTGGCCATCTTTTGCTGACATTCCTCCTATGTTTGTAAATATTGCAGACTTTGACCCCAATCTCTCATAAAGCCATGACCAACACCAAACAGCCACAGCAGAGCAACAGAACATAATGTGATTCTGTAATGCAAAACAGGATGGCTTGCTAAATGTGCAGATCTGGAGAGAATTCCTGACATAATCCTTCTTAGGTCTTTTATGATAATCATTTCCATCTTTAGAACACACGCAAACAATGCTTCTTTGGACATTGCTTCTGAAAGCTGGACTGGAACCCCTTCTGCTGGATGAACTGCATGTCATCAGGTGCTGATGCAATGAATATGTGAGCAGGACACAATAGTTCCTGTAAAAATAGAAACAAGCAAAGAAAACCCAGAAACTGATTAGGAAAGGAGATGTTCTGCAGAAAAAAAAGGTGAAAAAAAAAACAACCACTCTACCCCAAACTAGGAAATCAGCTCCAGCCACAACTTACTGATCCATTTACACATTTAGTGAACATAAATATATATATAAGTTAAACATATATTTGTATATAAGTTCTTGGTATGGGAAATGACCACTTAGGACTAAGGGACTATGAGTTAAAATTTCTTAGTAATCTTACACTTTTAATAGTCATGCAAAAAGAAGTCAGCCCCACCCCACAGAGCTAAGAAATAGAGCCTACATGGTGGACTGGGAGTGTTTGTTTAAAATACGGTTATCATTTTTAAATAGATGAAAATTATAGGACATCGGGAAGGCTAAAAATGGGAGGAGCTTAAGCTGTTACAGGCAAACAATAGAAAAAGTGTTGGACCCTGATTTCCACATAGTCAGTATCTTGTAGAAATAGAGTCTAGAGACAATTCTTTCCAATTTGAATCTCTAAGACAGCTTCACATGGATGGAGTTACCTCAGTGAGTCAGTTCTTCAAAGCAGGTGTGTAAAGATCCTTCTTCTATGAAAAACCCCAGTGTAATGCAGTTGTGGGGAAAAGAGGAAAGTGGGCATGAGGTCAAGGTCCTAAGTTGTGGTCCTTATGTTTCATATCTGATGGACTTCAAGAAGAATCTTACCCTTGGGTCATTTATACAGTCTTGCAAAATGCTGTCAGTAAAGTGAAGGTGCCCCGAGATGATCTGTGGTGAGGATACAAATTATGTGCACATATCATTCACACAGTCATCACAATTTGTACCTGAGGGTGGGAAAATAATAAGTTAAATAAATAACTATTTCTCACATTTGTTGCTGAGTTGCAATAGCAGTTAAGTGTAACCAAAGCAACAGAGGGGGAAATGGGAGCATTGACCTAAGGAAGAATATGATACTGTAAGAACATGATAATAAATGCCCATTTCTGCAGAACACCCCACTGTATGTGGGGGTGATGGTGTTTGTGGTTGTGTGTGTGTGTGTTTACCACACATTATCTCTATCTTTTTCCCCTCACAGCAACCTGTGAGCTAGACACTGTTGTCCCTTCCAGTAGATCAGAAAGAGGCTGATGAAGATCAAGACTTTCACAACACCTCATAGATCCCACACTTGAAGTCAAACTTCAGATTCTAAGACCTGTGCTCCTTTCCTTCTAAGGCACCATTGAAGTTGTATTTTGAATCTTTTCAGAGTTAAATTCTGATGTCCTCCAGGGGAATATGCAATATAAAGCCATATTTTTACCTTTGCATGGCCACAATAATATCTAATCCTGATTTGTACCTGGATTTTAAAATACACCATGAAGACTGCCTAAGGACAGCAGTGCAACCTCTGCAAACTAATATTTTGCCCCTTCTTTGTGAGCTCTTTTCTCAAAGAGGGAATCTCAGATGAATATACTGAGTAACTGTGTAACTATATCAGGTTCAGAGGAAAACTTACTCCCCGGGAGTCCAGGAAACCTAATCTAATCCAAGGCTTAGGCTAGAGCTGCTCTGCCCAAATTTCTTATCTGATATCGTCTTTTCTTTCTCTGAAAATGTCAAATATTACTCTAGAAACTCCATATGTTTGACTTCTTACATGGAAATTACTCTGTTCCAAATCCTAGAAGGAACAAAATTATTGTTGTTTGTCTTAACATGGAAATAGAATTCTAGTCTTAGCATGGAAATGCAATTCTAAAACCTTCTTAATATAAACTCTTTCAAATAATGAATCACCAGGCTTTGCAGATGAAATCTTCCCATTTCCTCCATTGGTAATTCACTGAGCCCCATCTCACACAAGAAGAAAACAAAGGCAGGATAATGGATTTAGGTGAGAAATTTGGGGCAGAAATGTTAGCTGAACAAAGGCCATAGACAATATTACATTATCGACATATCTTTTAAGAAAATTAGAGCCAGAAGAGTACAGCTAAAAATGCAAATCATATAACTGAGAGTAGTCAAGTAATTTGATTTTTTGCTGTCATCAGAGGAAATCCTAAAATTAAATTTGATAATTTTGTGAAAAGGAAAAGGCTAAGTATGAGCAGAATCTTAAATAAGAAAGCTCTTGGGATAAGAAGCTCTTGTTAAGTTCTTACCAACAGTATGTCCCAAATCTGATAAAATGAATAATCAAAATTCAGTTCAAGTTGACAAATTCACAATAAGCATGGACTATGCCCACAGATTTGTACTAGGTGATAAATAAGTGATAAAAAGCATGCAAAAAATTTTAAGATTCATGCATTGCCCTTGAGAAAAATTATAATCTACAAGACAAGTGACTATTCTCTTTTTGCTCTTCTCTCTTTTAGTAAAGAAACATAATACAACAAAATCAGAATAATTTTGTTCAGTTTATCTGAAACAAAATGGAGATGAAGCTTAATGATTTGAGTCTAAATAAATGGTGGGTTGAACTGGTAGTCTTGGATTATTCTCTTGATTCCATGTAAAAATCAATTATAAAGATCAAGGTTTATATTTATCCAGGATAAGCCTTTTAAAATTCTGTGTCTCTGGCTTAAGTAATACCTCCTTCCATAAAGCCGTCAGTGTTCTTCTTGTAATTTTGGTCTGCCCCTGTGCTGTGGGTCCCTGAGAATACACAAAAATTTTCTTTGATAAAAACAACAACAACAACAAAAAAAACCCAGCTTCACTATTTTACATATGCATGCCTTCTTTGAAGGGTTTTTGTAAGCCTGGCACACAAAAGATTACTACATCTTTTTCCCAAATTCATTTTTTTAAATTATTCTTGGATTCAATTCATGTATTGACATGTGTGCATGATAAATCTTTCCACATAGCTTCCAAAGTGCTGGTTATCAAAGAAACTGACTTCTAATGATTTATATGGGACTGTGGGTGTTCAGGGGTTTAATTATCTTTCAAGACTCTTGAGTACCATCTAGTAGCATCTTGGTCCCCAGCTCACCTGGGTTTTGATACTTTATTCAAGATCTGCTTTAGGCACCAAAATGAGAGGTAGGAAAGTCTCTATGGTGTGACTACTGTATTCTTTACAAATTATCTTTCTGAAAGAAAAAAGCCCTGAGGCAGAAATTAATAGAGAGTAATTATTCAAAGAAAAACTATCTGGTGCTATTTTAAATGATGTTAATTTGGCCTTAATGGGAGTGATTTTGAATGTTAAATAAATAGCAATTTCATCATTAGGGACACATTTACAACACAGGGGTATAGAGGAAAAAGACAAGAGTTACAGCGAAGGTCTTCAGTAGAAATCCAATGAAGACCTCTTCAGGCGAATATTCTTGAAGTGCTTTCAGAATTTTAATTTAAAAGTGCTTTCCACAGCCAGCACTAATAGAGGTTCTTTAAAAATCATGTAGCTGGGATGTACTCCCATAGATGTAATGATTTGAGTGGCTTGATGTAAAAGTTGCTGTTAGTATTTGAAACACTTCTATGAATAAACACAAATTGGTGCTCTGGGAAAAAAAATTCTGTGTCTCACTTTCCATCTTTATGGTGATACAAATAACATTTGCCACATTTTTCCTCACATATGGTAACAGCAAAAAACCTTAGACTTCCTTTTGAAGTAGAATCTTCAGTCAATCCAATTTGGTTCAATCATCAATTAAATAATAATTACACAATTAAAAAACAGAAGGTAAGGAAGAGAGACCTAGACAATCACCAAGTTAATATACTACTAATGGTGGCTAGACGACCTAACTGGATGGTTCTTCTTGGCTAGTATTTTAGGTATTCAATATTGATTCTCATTTATATAAAGTTATGTCCTTTAAGAAAAGCATATAACCAGAACTAATCATTTAATCTACTTCTTGAGATGAAATGTGGAATAAAATCCAACTATCACAGCTATATTGGATCAAAAACTAAGTTGTAATGACAACCGAGATAAAGTTCAAAATGTTGGTTCTGAGAACCAACCTATTAGAATCTCCACCTATTAGAATTATAGGCACTATTCAGGAAAAACTTCGCATGGGAGGAGGCATCAAACTGTAAGCTATGAGGAATCCCAAAGACTTAGGAGACAAGATTCTTCCTCTCAAAAAGTTTCTCACCTATTTAAGAATAAAGATACACAAGTGAAATGACCAAAGAACATCCGTGCAGAACAGAGATGAGATAAGGAGGGAAGCAAGGAGGCAGGGAAGAAACAGCTGCTTGGCTTCTGTCTTCCCTCTCCTCCAAGAATGTCAATGAATCTCAAAAACCGGGGACAAGTGGTGGAAGTTTCCTGGGAAATTGAGAAGAAAAATGTTCAAAATGGAAATGTAGATATGAATTTCACTTGTGGAAACTTGGAATAGATGTTTATAATAGTAAGCCTTGAAACATTACTATCACTATTGTTTCTGATTTTAGATTGATATATATTAGTTATAACAGGCAATTTCATAGAGCCCTAATCCTCCCTAATTTGAAGGGTGGTTGCTGAAAATAATGGTAGGGTATAGCAAGGGTGCTCACATGACTCAATTGACTGAGACAGTCTCCATTTATAGACATTGTTCCAGCTTAACTGTAAATGAGCCCTCTTCCAGTCCCATAGTGTCTGACGTGGGATTATAAATAACATAGTAACCCAGTCAAAGGACAGATTAAGAACTCTCTAGTTGGGAGTCCCTTTATCCCCACCAATCACTAAACTTTTCAAAGTAGCACTAGGAGGAGGTCCAAGGGCAAGGACAGAGATCCCAGAATACAAACTTAGTGGAAGACTCTTTCCTCCAGGGCTCAACCTCTCTCTGATCCTGGAGGCATCAGTATCCAGAAGAAGGCAGACATATCTCCAGCTACGGAGGACAGGCAAATTTGAATATCAAGAGCTGGTCTCTGGCATAGCAAGTTTCACCAAATACAGAGAAGAAACCACACATTTTGGGTCAACCCATGATTCTGACTCTCTTCAAACTCCCTTAAAGCTACTGTATCACTGCACTGGTGATATAAACTTTCATCAGAACCTCAGTTAAGATAAAAGATAACCATCCAAAAAGCAACCCAGGAAATAGTGAGGGAATCTGAGAAGACTTCACCAATACTTTTTTGGGGGGCAAATCGGTCTTTGGATAGCTTATTGTCCTATACTTGTTAACCTTAAAACAATAACAATAATATAAAATAAGATGTTATGAAGAGCTAAGTTTTGAAAATAATAAACTATAAGTATGCCAAATCAACTTTAAATAGCATCTTTTTTATATTCTCGAGGAAATTCAAGAATACGGGAGTCTGAGAAACAATAGATAAGGCAACAATTAACTAAAATGAAAAAGAAGGACATTTGGAGACACAGAAAATATTTCTAAAGCCACATGAGAAATATAAGACACTAAATAAACAAAAAGATTTAGTATCAGCTTTAAAATTAACACAGAAGCATAAAATCAGAATTAACCTTGTAAAAGTAAACTCAGTGTTATAGAAGGCAAGACTATAAAGCTACCGATGAATGGAAAGAGAAAGGACAAGGAGATTAAATCATTAAAAGTGAAGATTATGGATAGGAGAATTGAGAAGGGAGAGCTAACCAGTGCATAAGAAGACAAAAGGAACAGATTGAATAACCAAAGATACAAAAAAAGAAAATTATATTGAAATAAGAAAGGACAATTATACAGATTAAAATACCTCACCACAAATGAGATTGATTTAATGAAAAGAAAATAAACCCAGACATAGCTGAAAATTATAAATTTTAAGGAAAAATAAAGAATCCTAAAATCACTGACAGAAAAAAATTTACCTTAAAAAATTAGACTTTTTCCATAACATTAAATGCTAGGAAGCAATGGCATGGCAGTATTTGGAGAAAAGGGTCTGATCCGAGACTTTGCTTCTAGCAACACAAAGACATTTTTAGATCTATGCTAATTTACAATTATATCATTCACATTCTTTCCCTTTAAATTTTTACCAACAAATTAATCAAAGTAAAAAATCAAAGAATATAGATATAGTAGCACTAAATGATTTCTGGTGACATAGAAAACTTTTATATATAAAACTAGTTTAAATGATACATATCAAACTAAAACCACATTTAACAATTATGAACATGATGGAATGATTTCAATTATAAATTCAATAAAAAAATAGGAGATGGGATAGAGGAGGTTTAAAGCAAATAAAAGTAGTTATTTTCCTCATTGTATATAAAATCATCTGTATTGCTTGATTTTTGACTGCTAAAATTAAATTCCAGATGAATTTAAATTTAAATAGGAAATAAAACTTTAAATTATTAAAAATAAATAAAGTTGCCACAGCAAAATATTTATAACAAAGGATCAATGAAGGGGACAGTAAAATAAAGTATAAACTAAGGTAACAGAAGTGAGACAAATGTAGTTATGACAATAATGGTTAAACTGCCATTTAAGAATAGTAACACTCAGAATGGGACAAAACTTCCCATTCTGAATACAGAAGTCTAAAGAGAAATCTCCATAGTTTGATAAATAGCTTGATAAATGTTTAAAGTAATTGGATGAACAAAGATATAAATAGCCACTGCAAACCAAAATAAAACAGAACTTAAAATTTACATCAGATGAAATAAAATTCAAGTAAAAATACTTTAAGAAGGCAAATTAGGTCATTTTTAGTAATAAAGAGTACATTTTTCAATAAACATATCCATTAATATGACTGGGATAAATAATGCATAAGGAAAAACAATTAGATATGACAAGAGTAATTAATAGAAACACATTAATAGTTGGCAATTGCTTCTTGATGGATCAAATAGGAAAAAATAAGTGTGTAAACAATCTGAATTACATAGTTTATAAGTTTCTATAATCAATATTTACCAAAATCTAATAATAGATACACTTTGTTTTCAAGTGTCCAGATAACTTTTACAAAAAAAAAAAAAAAAAAAATAGATCTTACCACTTTTGAAAAAGAAAATCTTAATTCCTAAAAGGAGAAATTATATGTTGTGTTCTCTGACCACAGGGTATAAATCACTTTAGGGAAAATAAAGATATTTCCAAATACACAAGAACAGAAGGATGATCTGAGGGAATTCCATGATGATGTACTCCAGGAAACTGAGAGTTAACAAGAAAAAAACAGCTTGGAATCTAAAAAGACCAATAAAGAGAAATCCAGAATGACTTTTGTACAAAGGCCTTGGAAGCAATCATTCCAAATTAGAACAGTTGGTTCCAAATAAACAGGAAATTATAAGCCCCAAATATTTTGATTCAGCCTTGTTTAAAATTACCGGTGAAACCGTATGCCATGAAGCAAAATGGTATTTCAAGTAAAACCACGAAGGCAAAAAAGGTTGTTGACGCAACTCTTTGTTTTAAAGATGAAGCGCAGGGTTGAAAATTTTACATAGAATAGCAAAAAGCCTTAGACACAGGGGTGAAGTTCCTGTGTAATTTCATTTACAGGTATTTTGTAACTTTTCATCAAAGAATTTAGTTTTTACCTAGTGTGTTTATTAAGAGGGAAAAATAGTTTTTGATGATACATGTGTTATTGGAAACTGTACTTGATGAACGCTTTCTCCTAAAAATATGAATTTGCTCCTCAATCTTGTGATAATTAATACACCAACTATGTCCTCATGGATCATATTGTAATTCATCTTACTAATATATAAACTGCAGATTCTCTTGAAAGTTAGGAAACAGGTTTTTAGATTTACTTACTTAGAAGACATTTTGAAAATAAAATAGACTTTTTGTCAGATTCAATTTTTAAATATGAAGCAAAATCTCCTACAGCTCCCAAAAATTTATTGTGAAGAAGAAGGACAGAATGAATTCCAAGCAAGAGACAGAATACCTAAGAACCTGGATAATATTAGTGCAGAGTGAAGAAAGTATATAGTTCTTCTCTCTAAAGAAAAAAAGAATAATGAGTAATTAAAGGAAAAATACAACTGTATGAGAAAGTCATGGTCCACTTATGAAGCAAGCTAAAATATGGAATGATTGTGAACACTCAGTGGAATGCAAGGAAAGGTCAAGCTTTGGACTTGAACATTTGTTATCTGGTGAGATGAACATAACTTTGGACCCATGGGGAAAGAAATAAAACACTACCACTCTACCTGACTCCCTGGTGAACAGTATTTATGTGTTCGTAATATTACACACAAATAACATATATATTAGGTTCAAATTATAGAATAAACCCACAAGAAAATCCCTCAAAATAAATGTAGTTACATATCAAAATGTAAATGTCATAAACTTTGACAACATAAAATTAAAGATATAGCTGATAGAGTATGGGAAATGAAAAGAAGAGTAAGGGCTATTTCTGCTCCTACTAGAAATGAGAAGCCAAGAAATGCAAGTCTAACAATAGAATTTAAAGGTAGATTGCAAACCAATAAAATGATGAAAGAACTATAAAAAAATTGGGATAAAGCCCTATCTCAGCATTTAGGTTCCAGAATAATGACCAGTAACCCTTACTTACACCAAGGCAATGCCTGCTGGTTGACAAGTCCCTCCATGGGCACAGAGCTCAGTCATCCTTTATGGCCCTATTCATAGATACAGATGGACAACCAAGAACCACCAAAAAATTTGAGGAGAGAAACAGCAATATGAAAGAGAAAAGTCAAGAGGAAGAAATAAATATGAACTCTGAGAAATCTAAATATATAAGGGAAATCTAACTTTAATTAGCACCCTCAGAAACTGTCAAGAAAATTTTTTATTCTTAAAATTAAAAAGGCAAAAAATAACAACCAGAGAAAAATAAAAATTTTTGGAAATTTTAAAAAGTGAATGCTGAAATAAAATAATTTAATTAAGAAATTAAAAGACAAAGCTGAATGAATCTCCAGAATGCAGAAATAAAAGATTTAAATGCAGAAAATATGGGGGGAGGGAATGGATAAGATACATACAAGTCCAATCTGGAAGCTGAAGAAATCAATCCAGAAAGGGAAAAAGGGAAATCAAAGAAGAAGAAATTAGAAAAGAAAGGCTACAAATAAATTTCTCAGAGCTGAAGGGAGATACGTCATCAAGGTAAAATGATATACCAGGTGCTGAGTAGGATGAAACAAGGAAGACCTTCACTTAGGTATGTATGTAATTGTGCAGTTTTGAATTACCAAGTGTTCTAGTTTGCTAATGCTGCCCAGATTCAAAACACCAGAGATGGATTGGCTTTTATAAAAGGGGGTTTATTTGGTTACACAGTTACAGTCTTAAGGCCATAAAGTGTCCAAGGTAACACATCAGGCAATTGGGTACCTTCACTGGAGGATGGCCAATGGCATCCGGAAAAACCTCTGTTAGCTGGGAAGGCACATGGCTGGCATCTGCTCCAAAGTTATGGTTTCAAAATGGCTTTCTCCCTGGACGTTCCTCTCTAGGTGCAGTTCCTCAAAACTGTTACTCTTAGTTGCACTTCGGGTATTTATCCTTTCTCAGCTTCTCTGGAGCAAGAGTCTGCTTTCAATGGCCGTCTTCAAAATGTCTCTCATCTGCAGCTCCTGTGCATTCTTTAAAGTGTCCCTCTTGGCTGTAGCAAGCTTGCTCCTTCTGTCTGAGCTTATACAGTGCTCCAGTAATCAAGACCCACCCTGAATGGGCGGGGCCATGCCTCCATGGAAATTATCTCATCAGAGTTATCACCCACAGTTAGGTGGGTCACATTTCCATGGAAACACTCAAAGGATCCCAATCTAATCAGCACTAAAATGTCTGCTCCACAAGATTGCATCAAAGTACATGGCTTTTTCTGGGGGACATAATACCTTCAAACCGGCACACCAAGGTTAAAGACAATATCCAAAAACTTCCAGAGAGAAATAAAAAATATTGTCTACAAAAGGAAAAGACAACTGGTGCTAGGAATATTCTCCTTGGAGAGGCCCAGGGGTCATGACACTGGAGAACCACCAAAAAGAAATATAATCACCCCCTCACACTGGCTCTGTGGTGAAAAAAAGTTGCATAGACACGATGTATCCTCAGTTTTTGCTTTGCAATAAAGCACAGAAGACACTTACACTTTCAGAGCAGAGACTGATTATCAAACAATGTAGAAGTAAAATGGAAAGAAGTTGGGAGGTGGAATGTGGAAGGGGATATGGTAGGAAGGTGAGGGTGATAACATCTTAAAAGGTGGGGAGTCAAGACACATTACCAATTATAGATGGAACAAGAAACACAGATTGAAGTAATAACAAATAGGACTTAAAAATTGTGAGATAACTATTGTAAGGAGAGGAAAGGGGAAAACAGGGTTAGAGCAGAAGAGCTAAATACTCATCCATTATAGCAGGGAGTCAACAGACCATGTGTAATGCTGATAAATAAAGAAAAAGATTATTTAGAGAAATGGAGGTAACCACTAAAAATTAAAATCACTAAAATAGAGCAAGACAGGATGCAAAGAAGTGAGGCTTATTTTAACCAACAGATAATAATCTATATTTATACATCAAGTGACAGCAACATAATTATTTAGGTTTTAGAAGAATAGTTCAAAGAATAAGCTGAATCCTGATCTGCCAGGGGAAGACAGGGGGAAGAACCCTGGAAAGAAGTAGGCAGAACAGTTTCTGGAACTCATGCAGAGATGGAGATATTTAGTATTCTACCATCAGAGTGGAAAGACATTGCAATATATGGTCATCAAGTAGAATACTCAGAAGGTATACTGGGGCTCAGTTTGCCTTACACTAAAGGTTTCTCTGGGCCCAACCTAACAAAACCTTGAAGGCACACAGCATTCCAACTGATTTCAAGTAATTTAACTATGTACACAAACACAATTGAATACTATTTAAAGCACCAATTAAAAGACAAAGATTGTCAGATTGGGGGAATCCAACAATGTACTGTCTACAAGAAACCCACTTAAAATATGAAAACACAGAAAGTTTAAAAGTAAAAGTGTGGAAAAAGATACACCATGCAAACATTAATCCAAAAAAAAAAAAAAATCTGGATCACTGTATAAATATCAGATACAGTAGACTTCAGAGCATGAAATATTGCCAGGGATAAAGAGGGACATTTCATAATGTTAATGATAAAAGTGCAGGTACCTGTGGTAGGCAGAAAATGTCCCCTTCCAAAGATGTCCCTGGAATCTGTGAATATGTTACCCTCTATGGCAAAAGGGAATTTGCAGGTGTGATTAAGTTTACAGATTTTGAGATGGGAGATTATCCTGGATTATATGAGTGGGCCCAATCCAATCACATGAATCCTTTAAAGCAGAAGTTCTTTCCTGGCTATTGTCAGAGAGACACAGTGATGGAAGAAGGATCGGAGAGTTGCAACATTGCTGGCTTTGACCCATGAGCAAAAGAATGTGGGTAGTCTCCAGATACTGGAAAATCAAATGAAAAGAGTTCTCTCCTGGAACCTTCAGAAGTAATACAGGCCTGCAGACACCTTGATTTTAGCCTGGTTGCACTTCTGATGTGCATAACTGTTAGACAAAGTTGTGTTGTTTTAAGTCACTATTGTAATTTGTTAACAACAACAAAAGAAGACAGCACCTAACAAAGACCTTCAAAGTACATGAAGCAAAAATTGATTGAAGAGAAATGAGAACTCAATAAATCCATGATTACAGTTGGATATTTCAACAAGTGATAGAACAAGTAGAGAGAAAATCAGTAAGGATATAGAAGATTTGAACACTGTCAACCCATCTGATCTAATTGACATTTGTAGAATACTCTACCAAACAAGGGTAAAATACACATTCTTGTCAAGTACACATGGAACATTTACCAAGATAGACTGTATTCTGGGTCATAAAAAAAGGATTGAAATCATGCAAAGTATGTTTCCTGACTACAGTGGAATTAAACTAGAAATCAATAACAGAAATACATAGAGAGAAAATATTTTCCAAATATTTGGAAATTAAACAACACCTTTCTAAATAATCCATGGGTCAAACATGAAATCACAAGTGAAATTAGAAAATATTTTGAACAGAATTTAAATGAAAATGCAAAATATCAAAATTTATGATATGCAGCTTAAAAAAAAGTGCTTAGAGGGAAACACACAGGACCAAATACTTACTCTGAAAAAAAAGGTTTCAAATAAGTGATCTTAATTTCTATAATAACCATAAGGAACAAGAAAGAGAAGAGTAAATTAAACCCAAAGCAATCAGAAGGAAGGCAAAAATGAAAATGAGAGCTGAAATCAAGAACTAGAATACCATAGAGAAGCAGTTAAACCAAAATATGGTCCTTTGAAAAGATTAACAAATTTGATAAACCTCTAGCCTGACTGATGAAGAAAAAAATGGAGAAGACAAAAATGCCAATATCAGGAATGAAAGAGTGAATATAACTACAGCATCTACAGACATTAAAAGAATAATAAAGGAATATTATGAACAAATCTGTGCCAATAAATTCAATAACTTAGATGAAATGGGCAAACTGCTTGCAAGACACAAACTACCAAAGCTCACTCAAGCTATTAGAAGAATTGACTTTGTATTTTAAAAGTTTCCCACAAAGAAAACTACAGTCTTAGGTAGCGTCATTAGTGAATTTATGAGACTTGTAAGGAAGAAATACCACCAAATTTACACAAACTCTTCCAGAAAATAAAAGATGATAAAACTCAGCCCCACTCATTTTATGAGGACAGAATTACTGTACACAA
The DNA here is from genome assembly GCF_015220235.1 of Choloepus didactylus. Lineage (NCBI taxonomy): Eukaryota > Metazoa > Chordata > Mammalia > Pilosa > Megalonychidae > Choloepus > Choloepus didactylus. The sequence continues at coordinate 58,859,669 of NC_051310.1, read as the reverse complement.
AACCAAGCAAAGACCACAGAGAAAAAGAATACTGTGAGTTTCCATCTTGAGCATAGATCATGTGCTGGTTTGAATGTCTTATGTCCCCCAGAAAAAGCCATATTCTTTGATGCAATCTTGTGGGGCAGATGTTTTGGTGCTGATTAGATTTGCATTGAAATGCACCCCACCCAACTGTAGGTGATAACTCTGGTGAGATATTTCCATGGAGGCGTGGCCCCACCCATTCAGGGTGGGCCTTGATCAGTGGAGCCATACAAATGAGCTGATGGGCAGAGGGAACTCAGTGCAGCTGTGAGTGATGTTTTGAAGAGGAGCCACAGCCAAGAGGGACACTGAAGAAAGCACAGGAGTTGCAGATGAGAGACAGTTTGAAGACGGCTGTTGAAAGCAGACTCTTGGTCCAGAGAAGCTGAGAGAGGACAAATATCCCAAATGCAACTAAGAGTGACAGTTTTGAGGAACTGCAGCCTAGAGAGAACCTCCTGGGAGAAAGCCATTTTGAAACCATAACTTTGGAGCAGACGCCAGCCACGTGCCTTCCCAGCTAACAGAGGTTTTCTGGACACCATTGGCCATTCTCCAGTGAAGGTACCCGATTGCTGATGTGTTACCTTGGACACTTTATGGCCTTAAGACTAACTGTGTAGCCAAATAAACCCCCTTTTATAAAAGCCAATCCATCTCTGGTGTTTTGCATTCTGGCAGCATTAGCAAACTAGAACAGATCAGAAATCCTTAATAAATATTAGCAAATTAAATCCACCATTATAAAAAGAAGATAATGCATCCAAGTTTTATCACAGAAACCAAAGTTGGTTTAACATTTTAAAAAATCAATGTAATTCATCATATTAACAGACCAAAACAAACAAACAAACAAACATTGGATCATCACAATAGATAAAGAAAAAATACTGAACAAAATGCAGTATACATTCATGCTAAAATAAACTAGAAATAGAAGGTAACTTCCTAATCTATTAAAGGGAATCTATGAAAACCCAACAGACAGCATCATACTCAATGGTGAAAGACTGAAAACCTTCCCCTTAAGTTTGAAAAGAAAGCAAGGCTGTTCTTTCAGACCATTTGTATTCAAGATTGTACTGGAGGTCCTGGCCAGTGCTATAATGCAAGGAAAATAAAAAATAAAAAAAGAAAGTCATATGTATTGGAAAGAAAAAAGTAAACCTCTCTTTATTCATAAATCATATATGTAGAAAATCACAAGAAATTTACCAGAAGAGCCAGTAGAATTAATAAGTGAGTTAGCAAGATTTCAGGATACAAGGGCAAAACACAAAAGTCGATTGTATTCTGTATGCTAGCAACAGATATTAAAAATATTTAAAACACCACTTTTAATACCATAAAAATATAAAATATTATTGATTAAATGTGCAATCAAGTTTATGGATTAAATATTGCAAATATATACAATAGCTGTATAGTAAAAACTGGACATTGCTGAGAAATGACCTAAATAAATGGAGGTATATCAGTACTTACCAAATTGATCTTTAAATTGAATACAATTCCAATTCTTATGGAAACTGATGAGCCGATTCTAAAATTTATATAGAAAGATAAAGGAAATAGAATAGCAAAAGTATCATAACAAAGTTGGAAAATGTCCAGTACCTGATTTCAAGACTTACAGTAAAACTATGGTTACCAAGATGGTATAAGGATGAACAAATAGATAAATGAAACAGAAGAGAGTCCAGATATAGATGCTTATGTTCAAAATTAATTGATAATTGACAAAGGTGCCAAGCTATACAATGAGCAAAGGATAGTCTTTTCATGAATAGTGCTGAAATAATTGGATACCTATATGCAAAAAGAACTTTGACACTTACCATCATATGCAAAATTGAACTTTAAATGGATCACAGACCTAAAAGTAAGAGCTAAAACTATACAACTTCTAGAAGAAAACACAGTAGAAAATATCTGGACCTCAGGTCAGGCACAGATTTCTAGATACAACACCAAAAGCACACTGCATAAAAGAAAAAAATTGATAAATTAAATGTCACCAAAATTGAAATCTTCCGTTCTTTGAAGGACTATATTAAGCAAATGAAAAGACAAACCATACACGAAGAGAATATACTTGCAAAATCCATGTCTGATAGCAGACTTGTATCCAGCATATACAAATAACTCCTACAATTCAATAAGAAGAAGACAACTTAATAAAAATGTGCCAAAAATTTGAATAGAGGCTTCACCAAAGAAGCTATACAATGGCAAAATAATCACATGAAAAATTGTTCAGCATCATTAGGGATATATAAATTAAAAGCATGAGATACTGCTGCACATGCTAGAATGTATAAAATTACAAAGACTGACTATACCAAGTACTAGCAAAGATGTGGGACAATTGAAACACTTATACATTGCTGGTGGGACTACCAAATGGTAAGCCACTATGGAAAAAAGTTTGACAGTTTCTTATAAAGTTAAACAAATACTTACCAAGTGACCCAAAGTTCCCATTCCAAGATATTTACCCAGGATAAATGAAGATATGACCACAAAGTGACTTGTACAAGAATGTTCATTGCGGGACACTGATTACGTGCTTTGACTTGCTGCAGTTCTTTCCAGGCGGAGGAAGAAGTCTTCCTCGCTGTGGTGTTCATAGCAGCTATGTTCATAAGGCACAAAACTGAAAACAACTCAAATTTCCATGACTGGTGAATGGATTAGCAAATTGTGGTATATCCATACATTGGAATACTATTTAGAGATAAAAATAAGTGACCTACTGATAGGCTCAACAACATGGATGAATCTAAAACCATTATGCAAAGGGAGAGAAGCCAGAGACATAAAGAATATATATATATATCTATATATATATATATATATATATATATATATATATATATGATTAATACAATATAATTCCTATTAGTATATGAAATTGTAGAACAACAATGACAAAAACTATAGTTACAGAAAGCTATTTAGTGGTTGCCAGAGATGGGGGTAAGAAAGGGGTTGATTGCAAATGGGCACAAGGGAACTTTTTGGGGTGATGGAAACTTTCTATATCCTGAAAGTGCTGTCAGATGTATGGCTGTATGCATTGGTCAAAACTGATCAAATTGTACACCTGAAATTTGTGAATTTTATTATATGTAAATTATACCTCAACAAAATAAATCATAGAAATATAAATAAATAAGAGTGAATGTCTCTGGAAACAGGCCTGAGGATGGTAGAACATTGTTTGTCATTATTTGAACTTCTATACTTTTTATTTCCATGGGCATATATGACATTATAAGGGGAAAGAAAATTGAAATCTAACCAGATTAACTTGGATCACAGCCTAATGTGGTCAATAACATTTGTATTTTATCTCAATGATAAGATAAACAAGTTCAAAATTTTACAAAAGAAACCAGCAAAAATATAATGTAAAAATCCCAGTCACAAGGGCAAAACAACCTAAATGAAAAACTCTTACTGAGATCCATGAGGGAAGACTGAGCAAATGGAGAGATGTGCAGTCACAATAAGATCACAAGGTGGTTTTTAAAAATTTACAATATAAAGAAAAAAAAGTTCTAAATGTCCTAAAGTTGTCTGGAAAAATAAATGTGCAAAAACAGTCAAGAAATCCCTGAGTAAATTTTTTCTGCTTCACAGAGCATGGATGTTATGTATTTTAAAAATGATTCTACTCCTTGATGTCTTAATTTCATGCTCTTCTTTAGAGAATTTGTTTGTGTTTACAGTAATCTTCAGCTAAGTTATATCGGTTAACAATAGATTCTTAGGAAGGAATACTTAACTTTACACTGAGCAGGATTCTTCCTGATTCATTCTCGCATTGCAGCATGAGATGTAGATAAACTGCATTTACTTTGTAAGCCCAGATTTTACATATTTAGTCTGCAGAAGGTCAACTTGTATATTCTGGAGAAATCAGAAGGCTTTGTTTGAACAAACCTACAATGTGCAAATTTGTTTGTCAATACACCCCAAATCTCCTCCAAATAATGGGAGTTTAAGAGCTTATGAGTCGACCCGAACAGTTGCTGATGATCATTTGACAGACTGTGTGGGATATTGAGTTTACTTCAAATTTATGAACTGATGGAGCTATGCCTTATAATGATTAACAATGAGTCATAGAAGAAACCAGGGGTCATGCTCAGACACATGTGCCTAATGTCAGGTGTGGAGGGAGTGAGAACATTTGTAGAAGAGGGAAAGGTCTCATGACAGTCTGTTAGCTAATTTTAATTTTTAAAGTGAAGACACAGACTGGAAAAATTTTAAGGCAAACTTAGTACCTAAACCATCACCAAAATGGGTGCTTTGTGGAAAGTCTGGGGAACAATCCCCAAAAGATTATTATTAATGTAAGAAAGCTATAATTCAGAGGAAGCTGTAATAATATCACAATATGTTTACTTAATTTGGAGACCCAGAAGAGAATATAAGTGCAGGGAGCATAGGCTGGTTGTGCACATTTCTCTGATAGTTGATGTTTTTACCTGAAAAACACATAATACCCACATTCCAAGGCCCAAATGTGAAACACTTAGAAAAGTATATAGAAAGTAAATGAAGCAAATTTAATAGGATTACCACTTTTCTAAAAAAAAAAAAAAAAACGAAAAAAAATGAAAAAAAGCCAATATGACCTCCAAAATAAGAAAAAAATACACAAAACAAAACAAAAAAAAATCAAATGGGAAGAAATTTGAGCAAGCACTTTAAAAAGATATTGGGGTACATGAGGTCATACCCCTAAAAAAATTAATATCAGATGGTTAAATAGAAAGAAGACACAGAGCTGACATTCCAAAGAAGACTTTTGTAATGCAATCAATGTTAAATAATCATGTTTAAAAAAAAAAATCAATAAAATGAGCCATATTAAATTAGGGTTTATTCAACAAATATCTGCAGTTCAGCAAATAGCAATTGAGTGTCTGCCATGTGCAGGGATTGTTCTAAGCACTTTAAAAGCATAATATCATTCTGACTTGACAAGAATCCTATGAGAGAAGTATTTTTATTTTCCATATTTTATAGTTAAGTAAACCAAACAAAGAGAGAATAACAACCTGTCCAAGTTCACATAGCCAATTAGTGGTCAATTCAAAACCAGGTATTCTGATACTAAGACAGAAGTTAACTGCTAAGTTGAAAAAATATCATCAGGTAAAATCCAGTCTATTTCTATGAATAAATGCTTTTAAAGTGTAAATAAATATAGTATGAATACATTCTATTGTTTTCAAATCTTCTATTGATAAATCTTCCAGCTTAATTCTCCGTGTATGACCAGAAAATGCTCCTTCTCCCCTTCTTATAAAGCAATGTTACTTTAAAAAAGTCAGTCAGCCCATAATTATTATGTTATGATTTCTGCATTTCTTTAGAGAATTTAGCCTTACATTAGGTACTATGGAGAATATTTATACACATAAGATGAGCTTAAAATAAAAATCAGACTAATATATATGAAACAGAAAATACCGCCAGACTAATTGTCTAAATGATTCTGCCTAAAACAATTGGCAAACATAACTGGATACAAATAGATCTTTGTGTAGAACCTCAGCACTCAACATGTGGTCCAAGGGCTCCTGGGAATTCCCAAGAAAATTTCAGGAGGTCTTTGAAGTCCAATCCATCTTTATAATAGTGTTTTACTCTCACTTCATTCTCTCCTAAGTGAAGAGTGGCATTTTCCACTGCTATGTTCATGGAATGTAAACTCCTAACCTTTCCAACTCTAGCAAAATGGAATTAGCCTCTCAGAGTAAGACCACAAATCCCTGGAACCATGGGACAGGCTTTCAGGGTTCATTAAAAAGTTCTCTGCACAGTTCTGCACAGAGAACCTCCAAAACCTGTGATAGCAATTGCTCTGTTCTACACCAGTGGTTCTCCAATTTGAGCAGGCATCTGACCCACCTCCAGGACTTGTTAAAACCCAGATTGTTGGGCCACCTCCAGAAATTCTGATTCAGTAAGTCTGGAGTGAGTGTCGAGAATCACTGTTCTCAGCTGTAGAACCAGCCAAACTCTGGTTCTACAACTGTCTGGGCTTTAGCAGGTAAAGCCAAATGTGGGACCTACTTTAACCTTTTCAACTTTTCGGCAATTTGTCCTCATATATTGCTCTTTTAAAACTCTCTACTTGGGTACAACTGCTTGCAGATAAGTGCTGGAGGAAAAGCTTTTGAAACATTAGGCAAGAAAGGTTCTTTTTAGACGTTCACACATTGGAAATATTAATTGTAGTTGGAAAATAAATTCTTGAAATGATTCATGAGAACAACAAAGTTAGGTAGGTGGAACTCCCACCCCCACCCCAGCACAAGCAAGTATCTGGGAACTACCCTCAATACTGTTTCAGTCAGCAAAAGCGGTAAGTGTTTAAACAAAACATTATCTTCAATAGCTAAGAATATGCTTCGCATGATACGCTAAAGGCATGCATTGCACCCAACAGAATTCCACAAGGCAAGGAGACTTCCAGGGCCTGTTGTCTCCTTAACAGAAAGCTTGCCAGTATTCTGACAGAATTAGGAAGCCCTCCTTGAGCAGCCCTTCAGACATGAGCACAAACAAAAGAAGGCTTCATCTGAAATCCTAAGCAAATAAAAATCAAGTGAGGAAAGTGGAATATTAAATTGTAGAATTGGCAAGTAGCAACATGTTGCAACCTTGAAGATATTTAACTAAAGAGTTCAAACTCTATGAAACTGCAATTTTGACAACTAAATGACCCTCCTACCAAACTTCAAACTTTACCTGGAAAAAATGTCTAAAATTTAACTCAGATTTAATAAGCCCTAAAATTATTTTTACCGAATAGCTGGAGAAAAAGATAGTCCACAGCAAAAAGGAAAAGGAGAGAATTTACCTAGATGGTGGGAAGATTTAACACTTCCTTTAAATGTGCTGTCATTATAGAGCCATTTTCCTTGTAGTCTCTTTCTAGGTATTTAGCATTTCCATTGAAAGATCTTCCTTCCCTAAACTCTCTAGGTTTCCATAAAAGTGTTAGCATTGATGTGGTAACATTTTACCTACTCTCTTCATATTTGTCTTTTCTCTGATCTGAAATTCCCAATTGTTTCTAAACCAAGAACTTCACAAGGATTCCAAAGCCACTCAAGCCTTGTCTGTGAAATTCACCCAAGTTTGTTCAACAGGAGATGGCCGAGTCCTGTTATGTATAGCATACCAAATTAGATACTTTAGGTATAGCATGCCATATTAGTTGCACCTGACATTGATTCTTCCCCCAAAGTATCTTATATAGGTCTTGTAGAAGAAATAAGGTCTCTCCACTTATTATGGTAAAATAGAGGAGGACAGTAAGAGTTGAGTGATGGGTCGGGGTCAGGAAAGGTTTTGAGGAAGATTTGGCATTTAAATGGAGCTTTGAAGAATGGGCAGAATTTGGACATGTAGAGATGATGAAGAGCCAGAATGGTAGGCACAGATGAAATTTCAGTTTCACCAAATCTGACTGAGTGACCAATATGCACATGCAAGGCAAACACAGCTCAAGCCCCTAGAATCAATCCACTGCCCTCGCCCACCACCCACCCCATGTGACAGGTCATTTTATTAGTGATCCACTCAAATGAATATCTTTTTGGAGTTCCAGTAGCCTCCTCCTCTGGAAATATTTTTGGAGATCTTTTTTCCCCCTTCCTTCCTGGATATTGAATTTTGAATTCCTAACGTGAAATCCAATGCTCCAGAGGGCACATTCATGTTTGTGCCTTGTCTGGAGTAAATTCTTTAAAAAAAAACAATGGTGAGATTTATATTATTTGTGTACAAATAATGTATTGGGGGTGGGAAAGAATCTCTTTAAATCTGGCTGTATCCATACTCTTCTCGGAGAATGAGAGAGGAATCATCCAAATGATAATCCAAATTTTCCAAATGTAAACTTTACTTCCTCAAATCTGTTCCATTTATAGCTGAATGGTTTGAACATCTCCATCATACAGGAAAAACACTTGAACTAAAAGGAAGAGGGGAATAGATTTTTTTAAAAGACAGGGGAGGAGAAAAAAAAAAAAACAAATGCAACAGAATGAAAGGGGAAGTTTTTTGGATATGAGGAAAGCATGAAAGGAGGCAGGGGGAGAGATGAAGAAGAGGAGATAGGGTTGGATGACAAGACACCTTTTTCAAACCATGCAAACACTTCTGTCTGTCCCTATAGTAGGAAGTGGCATGGACATTTCTAGGGAGGTTTCTCCCCGTGGGCATACCCATTATCAGGATTCCAAACATTCTGCCTGGCCAGCCTTTGGCATTCCTGTCCTTGTGGGATAGAGGAAAGACAGACAGAATGCATGGGCTGGAGGAGGTGATGCATGCCAGAGGAGCCTGTGAGGATTGGAGAAAACAGACCACACTGGCCCGAAGAGCCAGACACCTGTGTAAACTGCAGGAAGCAGAGAGGAGCCCAGCTGAGCTGATGGAGACACCACATGCACTGAGGCTGTAGGAGGTAAAGTCACACAGACAAAGGCACACACGTGCGTACACACAAACACACATGCCTACACTCACCCAGGGACATAAACAGAGGCAGATTGACCCAGAAAGGGGCAAAGAAACATTGAGAGGGAAAAAGCTATACTAAGGCATGAAAAACTGTCCTCAAAAAGTATCTGAAGGGATATGCCTATTTCTAAATTCCCTTGTTACACATTTTCATGTAAATTTAATGCCGATGTCAAAAAATACAAATGGTGTCTTTCACTGGGTTAAGAGTACTCAACTAATTTAACTTAACTTGTCAAATATGTAGACAATTGGGGGATCACATTAAAAACACATGGGTGTTTTGTAAGGTGTAAATGCCCAGGCTCCACCCCAGATCTACAGAATCAGAGTTTCCAGGGCATGAGAGCTAAATCATGGGAGATTTTGGTGCTGACTCCTGCTTAAGAGCCACTGAGAGGTCTGGGGTGGCTCAGTTCCACTCAGAGGAACATAGAGCCAGTCTCGGGGAAATGAGATTGTTTACCTGTTTGTGTTTTGAAAGGAACTCCTCCAGTGCACACACAGACTTAGAGAGGGAAAACAGCTGATAAAGATCTTGAAATTTGAATTCTTAGAAAAAGAATATACAATATAAAAAGGTTAATACCAACGACTTTTGCAAATGCTCTATTTTAAGGTGTGGTGATTCTCACTTATGTGGGCATATTTATTCTCATATTTTCAGTCCCCATGAGCACAATGAAAGAGTGTTTCCCAAAGCATGTCACATGGTCTAAATCCCACAGAATGCTCTTTGGGGAAAAATGTTAGAATTTTAGAACTGCTGCATATTTCTTCAGCATCGCTCACACACATCAACCACTGCAACCCAATGAATATCAGTATTATGACAATTTAAAAAACCAGTTTAATTTTATTTTAAAAAGTGTTTTCCAAACTTATGTGACCACAGAACCAATTCTCAATATAAAACCTGTGAGTATCATGAGGAACTAACATTATAAGGAATTCACTTAAAAAAAAATTAGAATTTTGTATAAAAAAGATGACTGGTCACCAACCACAGTTTCACCTTTTTCATTGTTAAAGAGGCAAAGCCACCAATTTGCAAAATTTTAAATTTTAAAACACAGCAACAGCAAAGACTGTGTTAAAAGCAAATGTACCAGCATTCATTATTTTCCATTCTCAAAGTTCCTGAACTCCCTTTGTAAAGAGAAACTAAATTATTTAAAGATCAAACTACTTTATATTTAAAAAAAAAAAAATCTGAAGAATTCAAGCTAAATGTAGTTCACAGGCATATCAGATAGGAAAATACTTCTGGCTAACCAATGCAAGTATATTTTTAGCTAAGGACTCCTGAAAAGAAAGAAACTAGTAGAAAAGGGTTGTGTTGGATGGACTTCTCAGATTGTCAAGGATACCCTGCAGCCCATTTGGGTTGTAGTATAAGGAGGGAGCTGGCTACTTTATAGCTTGTCCGAGTCCCTCACACCAAGACAACCCAGGAAGAGTTGACTAGAGGTAGAGGAAATTGGTGAAAACACTGGATTGATTCATAACTGGATAATTCACCAACTCACACACATCTGTTCCATAAGCAAAGCTAACCTGACAGAGAGGCCTTTAGAGAGCCCCTGAAGGTGGGTTAAATCTGGTTTTAGAAAGGAACACAGGATGTGAGACAAAAGTCTCGTGAGGGGAATTGGGAAGATGGAAAGTTAACAAGAAAGGTAAGAATATATACAACTTTTATTTCTAGACCTAATGATCCTAGGGAAAGAAAACTCCACAAGTCATTCCTGAGTGGCATATATAATTGGTACCATAAAATAAGCAAATAAAATGACCAAAAAGGTGGACTTTTTAACAGGGAGGGTGGCTTCTGCACATGATTATGAAGCAAATGGTTGCTAGGAAATAGGACAGAATGAGGAAATAGATTATATGAGATATTTGGGATGTGTGCAAGAAAGGGTGGGGTGGGCAAGATGATCTAATGTAACTAGATGTAACTAAATACATTTCTTCCCTGTGGTTGATTTGGCATCAATTTTAAGACTTTATGTTGAAATTTCCAAAGCATACCTCTCTAACTGGGTTTTAGAATACGAAACCTGATACACATTCTTTTAAAAACCCAGTGTCCACATGGTGCATGGTGGTGATGAAGGAGTATAATTCAGGAAGAAAATGATAAAAATTTCCACTGAGTGGTTTATCAGCTCAAGATTTTGTTCATTGAGTGTCAGTTTTCTTCTTAATAGAAACAGGTGCAGTTTTATTCTGAAGTAAAAATACCAAATAATCTGGTTCACATTGACTGACCAGAGTCCACAAATTCTTTGGGATCTTCCAGACTGCCCTGACCCCAGCTTTCTAACCTTTGAAAACACCGAGAATAATGTCTTTGCATCCATTTTTACTAGAGCCAAACACCCGTCATCCCTGGATCAGAGATCATACCCAGATTGCTCTTAGCCACAACAACCACAAAGTCCACTCTATGAGAAGAATGGAAGCCAGTGGGTGAAAGCTCATGAACTCAGGGAGCACAATCGACACATCACAGGTGCTCACTTGGATCCCAAGAATGACTGCATTGTCACTCGTGGGGCAGATCGCAATGCCTACATCTAGAGTCAAAAAGATGATATCTGAATATGAAAAGTCCAAATATAAGACTCATTGGTGTCCCAGAAGGGGAAGAAAAGGGTAAAGGTCTAGGAAGAGTATTCAAAGAAATTGTTGGGGAAAACTTCCCAAATCTTCTCAACAACATAAATACACAAATCATAAATGCTCAGCGAACTCCAAATAGAATAAATCCAAATAAACCCACTCTGAGACATATACTGAACACACTATCAAACACAGAAGAGAAGGAGCAAGTTCTGAAAGCAGCAAGAGAAAAGCAATTCACCACATACAAAGGAAACAGCATAAGACTAAGTAGTGACTACTCAGCAGCCACCATGGAGGCAAGAAGGCAGTGGCACGATATATTTAAAATTCTGAGTGACAAAAATTTCCAGCCAAGAATACTTTATCCAGCAAAGCTCTCCTTCAAATTTGAGGGAGAGCTTAAATTTTTCACAGACAAACAAATGCTGAGAGAATTTTCTAACAAGAGACCTGCCCTACTGGAGATACTAAAGGGAGCCCTACAGACAGAGAAACAAAGAAAGGACAGAGAGACTTGGAGAAAGGTTCAGTACTAAAGAGATTTGGTATGGGTACAATAAAGGATATTAATAGACAGAGGGGAAAAATATGACAAACATAAACCAAAGGATAAGATGGCTGATTCAAGAAATGCCTTCACGGTTATAACGTTGAATGTAAATGGATTAAACTCCCCAATTAAAAGATATAGATTCGCAGAATGGATCAAAAAAAATGAACCATCAATATGTTGCATACAAGAGACTCATCTTAGACACAGGGACACAAAGAAACTGAAACTGAAAGGATGGAAAAAAATATTTCATGCAAGCTACAGCCAAAAGAAAGCAGGTGTAGCAATATTAATCTCAGATAAAACAGACTTCAAATGCAGGGATGTTTTGAGAGACAAAGAAGGCCACTACGTACTAATAAAAGGGGCAATTCAGCAAGAAGAAATAACAATTGTAAATGTCTATGCACCCAACCAAGGTGCCACAAAATACATGAGAGAAACACTGGCAAAACTAAAGGAAGCAATTGATGTTTCCACAATAATTGTGGGAGACTTCAACACATCACTCTCTCCTATAGATAGATCAACCAGACAGAAGACCAATAAGGAAATTGAAAACCTAAACAATCTGATAAATGAATTAGATTTAACAGACATATATAGGACATTACATCCCAAATCAACAGGATACACATACTTTTCTAGTGCTCATGGAACTTTCTCCAGAATAGATCATATGCTGGGACATAAAACAAGCCTCAATAAATTTAAAAAAGATTGAAATTATTCAAAGCACATTCTCTGACCACAATGGAATACAATTAGAAGTCAATAACCATCAGAGACTTAGAAAATTCACAAATACCTGGAGGTTAAACAACACACTCCTGAACAATCAGTGGGTTAAAGAAGAAATAGCAAGAGAAATTGCTAAATATATAGAGACGAATGAAAATGAGAACACAACATACCAAAACCTATGGGATGCAGCAAAAGCAGTGCTAAGGGGGAAATTTATAGCACTAAACGCATATATTAAAAAGGAAGAAAGAGCCAAAATCAAAGAACTAATGGATCAACTGAAGAAGCTAGAAAATGAACAGCAAACCAATCCTAAACCAAGTAGAAGAAAAGAAATAACAAGGATTAAAGCAGAAATAAATGACATAGAGAACAAAAAAACAATAGAGAGGATAAATATCACCAAAAGTTGGTTCTTTGAGAAGATCAACAAGATTGACAAGCCCCTAGCTAGACTGACAAAATCAAAAAGAGAGAAGACCCATATAAACAAAATAATGAATGAAAAAGGTGACATAACTGCAGATCCTGAAGAAATTAAAAAAATTATAAGAGGATACTATGAACAAGTGTATGGCAACAAACTGGATAATGTAGAGGAAATGGACAATTTCCTGGAAACATATGAACAACCTAGACTGACCAGAGAAGAAATAGAAGACCTCAACCAACCCATCACAAGCAAAGAGATCCAATCAGTCATCAAAAATCTTCCCACAAATAAATGCCCAGGGCCAGATGGCTTCACAGGGGAATTCTACCAAACTTTCCAGAAAGAACTGACACCAATCTTACTCAAACTCTTTCAAAACATTGAAGAAAATGGAACACTACCTAACTCATTTTATGAAGCTAACATCAATCTAATACCAAAACCAGGCAAAGATGTTACAAAAAAGGAAAACTACCGGCCAATCTCCCTAATGAATATAGATGCAAAAATCCTCAACAAAATACTTGCAAATCGAATCCAAAGACACATTAAAAAAATCATACACCATGACCAAGTGGGGTTCATTCCAGGCATGCAAGGATGGTTCAACATAAGAAAATCAATCAATGTATTACAACACATTAACAAGTCAAAAGGGAAAAATCAATTGATCATCTCAATAGATGCTGAAAAAGCATTTGACAAAATCTAACATCCCTTTTTGATAAAAACACTTCAAAAGGTAGGAATTGAAGGAAACTTCCTCAACATGATAAAGAGCATATATGAAAAACCCACAGCCAGCATAGTACTCAATGGTGAGAGACTGAAAGCCTTCCCTCTAAGATCAGGAACAAGACAAGGATGCCCGCTGTCACCACTGTTATTCAACATTGTGCTGGAAGTGCTAGCCAGGGCAATCCGGCAAGACAAAGAAATAAAAGGCATCCAAATTGGAAAAGAAGAAGTAAAACTGTCATTGTTTGCAGATGATATGATCTTATATCTAGAAAACCCTGAGAAATCGATGATACAGCTACTAGAGCTAATAAACAAATTTAGCAAAGTAGCGGGATACAAGGTTAATGCACATAAGTCAGTAATGTTTCTATATGCTAGAAATGAGCAAACCGAAGAGACACTCAAGAAAAAGATACCATTTTCAATAGCAACTAAAAAAATCAAGTACCTAGGAATCAACTTAACCAAAGATGTAAAAGACCTATACAAAGAAAACTACATAACTCTACTAAAAGAAATAGAAGGGGACCTTAAAAGATGGAAAAATATTCCATGTTCATGGATAGGAAGGCTAAATGTCATTAAGATGTCAATTCTACCCAAACTCATCTACAGATTCAATGCAATCCCAATCAAAATTCCAACAACCTACTTTGCAGACTTGGAAAAGCTAGTTATCAAATTTATTTGGAAAGGGAAGATGCCTCGAATTGCTAAAGACACTCTAAAAAAGAAAAACGAAGTGGGAGGACTTACACTCCCTGACTTTGAAGCTTATTATAAAGCCACAGTTGCCAAAACAGCATGGTACTGGCACAAAGATAGACATATAGATCAATGGAATCGAATTGAGAATTCGGAGATAGACCCTCAGATCTATGGCCGACTGATCTTTGATAAGGCCCCCAAAGTCACTGAACTGAGTCATAATGGTCTTTTCAACAAATGGGGTTGGGAGAGTTGGATATCCATATCCAAAAGAATGAAAGAGGACCCCTACCTCACCCCCTACACAAAAATTAACTCAAAATGGACCAAAGATCTCAATATAAAAGAAAGTACCATAAAACTCCTAGAAGATAATGTAGGAAAACATCTTCAAGACCTTGTATTAGGCGGCCACTTCCTAGACTTTACACCCAAAGCACAAGCAACAAAAGAGAAAATAGACAAATGGGAACTCCTCAAGCTTAGAAGTTTCTGCACCTCAAAGGAATTTCTCAAAAAGGTAAAGAGGCAGCCAACTCAATGGGAAAAAATTTTTGGAAACCATGTATCTGACAAAAGACTGATATCTTGCATATATAAAGAAATCCTACAACTCAATGACAATAGTACAGTCGGCCCAATTATAAAATGGGCAAAAGATATGAAAAGACAGTTCTCTGAAGAGGAAATACAAATGGCCAAGAAACACATGAAAAAATGTTCAGCTTCACTAGCTATTAGAGAGATGCAAATTAAGACCACAATGAGATACCATCTAACACCGGTTAGAATGGCTGCCATTAAACAAACAGGAAACTACAAATGCTGGAGGGGATGTGGAGAAATTGGAACTCTTATTCACTGTTGGTTGGACTGTATAATGGTTCAGCCACTCTGGAAGTCAGTCTGGCAGTTCCTTAGAAAACTAGATATAGAGTTACCATTCGATCCAGCGATTGCACTTCTCGGTATATACCCGGAAGATCGGAAAGCAGTGACACGAACAGATATCTGCACGCCAATGTTCATAGCAGCATTATTCGCAATTGCCAAAAGATGGAAACAACCCAAATGTCCTTCAACAGATGAGTGGATAAATAAAATGTGGTATATACACACGATGGAATACTACGCGGCAGTAAGAAGGAACGATCTCGTGAAACATATGACAACATGGATGAACCTTGAAGACATAATGCTGAGCGAAATAAGCCAGGCACAAAAAGAGAAATATTATATGCTACCACTTAATGTGAACTTTGAAAAATGTAAAACAAATGGCTTATAATGTAGAATGTAGGGGAACTAGCAATAGAGAGCAATTAAGGAAGGGGGAATAATAATCCAAGAAGAACAGATAAGCTATTTAACGTTCTGGGGATGCCCAGGAATGACTATGGTCTGTTAATTTCTGATGGATATAGTAGGAGCAAGTTCACAGAAATGTTGCTATATTAGGTAACTTTCTTGGGGTAAAGTAGGAACATGTTGGAAGTTAAGCAGTTATCTTAGGTTAGTTGTCTTTTTCTTACTCCCTTGTTATGGTCTCTTTGAAATGTTCTTTTATTGTATGTTTGTTTTCTTTTTAACTTTTTTTTCATACAGTTGATTTAAAAAAGAAGGGAAATTTAAAAAAAAAAAAAAAACAAGGGAAAAAAAAAAAAGATGCAGTGCCCCCTTGAGGAGCCTGTGGAGAATGCAGGGGTATTTGCCTACCCCACCTCCATGGTTGCTAACATGACCACAGACATAGGGGACTGGTGGTTTGATGGTTTGAGCCCTCTACCACAGGTTTTACCCTTGGGAAGACGGTTGCTGCAAAGGAGAGGCTAGGCCTCCCTGTGGTTGTGCCTAAGAGCCTCCTCCCGAATGCCTCTTTGTTGCTCAGATGTGGCCCTGTCTCTCTAGCTAAGCCAACTTGAAAGGTGAAATCACTGCCCTCCCCCCTACGTGGGATCAGACACCCAGGGGATTGAATCTCCCTGGCAACGTGGAATATGACTCCCGGGGAGGAATGTAGACCTGGCATCGTGGGACGGAGAACATCTTCTTGACCAAAAGGGGGAGGTGAAAGGAAATGAAATAAGCTTCAGTGGCAGAGAGATTCCAAAAGGAGCCGAGAGGTCACTCTGGTGGGCACTCTTATGCACACTTTAGACAACCCTTTTTAGGTTCTAAAGAATTGGGGTAGCTGGTGGTGGATACCTGAAACTATCAAACTACAACCCAGAACCCATGAATCTCGAAGACAGTTGTATAAAAATGTAGCTTATGAGGGGTGACAAGGGGATTGGGAAAGCCATAAGGACCACACTCCACTTTGTCTAGTTTATGGATGGATGAGTAGAAAAATAGGGGAAGGAAACAAACAGACAAAGGTACCCAGTGTTCTTTTTTACTTCAATTGCTCTTTTTCACTCTAATTATTATTCTTGTTATTCTTGTGTGTGTGCTAATGAAGGTGTCAGGGATTGATTTGGGTGATGAATGTACAACTATGTAATGGTACTGTGAACAATCGAAAGTACGATTTGTTTTGTATGACTGCGTGGTATACGAATATATCTCAATGAAATGAAGATTAAAAAAAAACAAAAAAAAGACATAATGCTGAGCAAAATAAGCCAGGCACAAAAAGAGAGATATTGTATGTTACCACTAATGTGAATTCTGTGAAAAATGTACAATGTTTTATACTGTAGAATGTAGGGGACCTAGAGATACCAATTAGTGGAGGGGGAATGATAATCTAATAAGAACAGATAAACTATGGAGGGTAATCTCAATGTTATGGGAATGCTCAGGAATGATTATGGTTTGTAAACTTTCTTGGATATAGTAAGATCATGTTGGAAGCCATAGAGTTATTTTAGGTTTTTTTTTCTCTTATTCCTTTGTTTTCTTAGGGGTTGTTAATTTTCTTGGGGTATGGTAGGAACATGTTGGAAGCAATGTAGTTATTTTAGATTATTTGTTTTTCTTACTCCTCTGTTTGGACATGGTTTATTAATTTTCTTGGGGTATGGTAGGAACATATTGGAAGCAAAGTAGTTATTTTAGGTTATTTGTTTTCCTTAATCCATTGCTTTGTTTGAAATGTTGTGGGGTTTTTTTGGTTGTTGTTTGCCTGTTTGTTTTTAATTTTTTGATAAACAAAGTTAAAAAATTGAAAAAAAATCAGTAGAAAAATGGGAGTAAAAACTAAATGACAAATAGGGTGGGATGGGGGGATGGTTTGGGTATTCTCTTTTCACTTTTATTTTTTATTCTTATTCTGATTCTTTCTGATGTAAGGAAAATGTTCAGAAATAGATTGTGGTGATGAACGCATAACTATATGATCATACTGTGAACAGTTGATTGTATACCATGGATGACTGTATGGTTTGTGAATATATTTCAATAAAACTGAATTTAAAAAAAAAAAAAAAAAGATGATATCTGGAAACCAGCCCTGGTGACGCTGAGAATTATTTGTGGACCATTTTTGTGAAATGGTACATGCTAGAGGATGCGTTTGCTGTGTAACAGTGGAGCATGACTCATTTCTGTTACTTTGAGTCTGAAAATGACTAGTGGGTAAGCAAGCACATTCAAAAGTCTGTCACTTCTGTGGTCCTCAGGTTGGGTTGGCATACGAACAATGTTTTGCTGGCAGCAGGATCCTGTTACTTCAAATGCAGAGTACAGTTTGCCTACATTAAAAAGTGGATGAAAAGCCAACTAGTATGCAATGTGGCCAGCTGATGTCAGAGTTTGGTGCCCGTGTCTGTTGCTGATGCCTCAAAAAGTGTGCAGGTTTCAACTCTGAAATTGGAGTTCCCGCCACTCGTAAGTGTATCATGTATCTCCAGGAATAGCATCATAGATGCTGGCTATGACTGCTGCCCAATGCTCTTTAACTATGATGACCATGGCTGCTTGATCTTGCTCTCCATACTAGACCTCCCAGAACAGAGCATCCAGTGCAACATGTTGGCCATGGAACACTTCCACAACCTGGACAAGAGTTTCTACAACCTAGGACTGCAATATAGCCTTGGAGACACTGTACCAGAATAGCATCACTCACAAGTCTATTTATGAGGTGGACAAGCAAGATTGTTACAGATTCTGCACTACTGCCATCAATGGAGCCATGACAATTTGGGATTTCAAGACTTTAGAGTCTTCTATCAAGGGTCTTCAAATAATGTGAAGCTGAGAGAACCTCTAAGATCTAGCATGACAAACTGCAACTGACCACAGCTCTGCCAATTGCATGATGTGGAACAAAGCCAGCCACAAGGAAACACTGAGCACACAGTGTGCAAATATTATTTGTGTGTTTTTGTTTGAAGATAATTGGTGAAAGTGTTAGGTATTTAAAGCAGCAGTAGTTTTTTGTTCTGTTTCATTCCATTCATGACCCAAGCTTCTCTTTAAGTGGTTTATTATGGAAAATTGTCACACTAACTTAAAGGAAGGGGTAGGGAAATATGTAAACTGTCTGCTAGAAATTTAAATAAAAATAATGAATTTGGAAAAAAAAATAATCTAACAGTAAAAAAGCTGCGTGCTTTTGCTTGTTGCTTCCCATTGGCCTCTTTCTTTTCCAAAACCACTCCCCTATCCCAACCCTGAATATTTCAGCACAGTACTAAGCAAACAGTTGGGGAAATCAGGGCAGAGAAGCTGGATCCTTTAGGTGCTAAGGAAAAGAACAAGCACAACAACCACCTCAGTAATTGGAATGTGATGCTGTTTTTTTGAGACATCCTCTGTGTGAATTGGGGCACAGATACCATAGTTGCCGTAGTTCTCCTGTACGCCCTCATCAGGTCTCAGAAGAGTCTTTTATTACTTTTGAACTGATTTAATTACCCAAACTGATGTTTTAGAAGCCAGGGAAGAGCAGGGATGTAAAGACGTATGTATTGATTCGTATAATATTTGTTTGGAAAATGTTATTAACTATAAAAAGTAGATCAGAAGGAAGAATGGATAGTATGATCCCACTTTGTTAAAATAAGTATTCTTTTTTCATATGAAAAGTGTACTATAGATAATAGGCTTTTAAAATGATAGTCTCAATGTGTTATTTTGATTGAGGCATCAATATGGTAGATTCAAAGCTTCTGAGACAGGCCTCCATATGCTACCTTTAAAAATGAAGTGGTCAAAAACTAGTTTCACAATTCTAGGTCATTCACCAAAGGGCCCCTCTCTCACATGGAGAATTTGAAGGACTCATGATAGTAAAGAGGGTGTTTAGGAAGACGTTTCTTTAGAGAGCTGTTGCTATGCTCCTCGTTTCTCTCTCCCAAAGGGGGAGAGTTAGGGGAAGCTACCTTCTTCACCTCCAGTCTTCTGAGGATGGGCATCCATAGATCACTTAAAGAGCTTTAAATATATTCCCTATCTTTGGGGGAACACAGAGGACTAGTTAAAACACCCTGTAGCAGTGAGATGTAGGTAGCTGCCTTGTAATCAGTCTGTACTCCTAGAGCCTGTTGGAGGAAATGGATGCATGAGCAATTCTCATGGGCCGCAGGTAGACCACCTGTGAGAGAAAGCTAGCACAGGGCTGCCTTGGGTCCTGATCAATAAAAGCATCTAGAGGGACAGAGGGGCCAAGCACCAAGAAGCTGGAGGTAGACTCTGGATTCCTAGGAGGTGTAGAAGAAGTTGCAAATAACCACCCCAAATAAAACTGCAAACGGTCCTCAGTGATGAGAATCTCTGAACAACTAGCAAAAGAGCTAAAACAAAACAAAACAAAACAAAACAAAAGGAATCAACTTTACTAGGGTGACCATACAATTTATTGCCCAAACTAGGACCATTCTGACAATGAAAAGTGTGTTATTAATAATTATTCTGGGATGATAAGTATAAACCAGCACCGTCCCAGGCAGAATGGAAAGAACTGTCATCCTAATTTTAAGCATTTGCTACTTAGAAAGCTTTGCTGCCAAATGAGAGCAGCACCCACTATTTAAGATCGTGCTCTTTCTCCCTTGGCCAGAGCTATAAGCAGGAAAAAGCAAAGGACTAGAATTCCCATTCTCAAGAGTTATTTAGCTTTTTGTTATTTGGTTTTGAAACTTAAGGGATTTTTAATTAATCTTTTGTTGTTATTTTCTAATTATTCTGATTATATTTAGAAAACATAATCCATATGATATTGATTTACTGATGCTTTTAAATGGTTTAATACAAAGTCTTATTTTGTAAATACTGCAGGTACACTTGGAAACAAGTAGTATTCTCTGCTGGGGTAGAATTCCACGTATATCTAATAGCTCATATTTACTAATTGTATTTCCAAGTTCTTCAAAATCTCTGCTTAATCTATCATTTTCTGAGAAATGTATATTAAAACCTCCAGATAAAATTGCTGATTGATTTCTTTCTGCAGTTCTGTCAATTGCTGTTTGGTATATTTTGAGACTGTATTGTTGGGTGCATATGTGTTAATGATAGACACAAAATCAGAAAATCTTAAAAGCACTCATAGAAAAAGAAGAATTTCTTCAAAGGAATTAAAAATAAACTGGCAGACAACATCTCAACAGCAATAATAGAAGCCAGATGATAGGGAAATATATTCAAAGTACTGAAAAACAAAAAAAAAATAGCTGTCAACTTAAAATCTTACTTCCAGTGAAATTATCTTCCAAAATAAAGGTGAAATAAATTAGTTTTCATCAAATGAAACCAAGAGAGTTTGCTACCAATAGGTCTTAACTAGAGGAAATTCTAAAGATATATTTCCGGAAGAATGAAAGTACTCCTAGATGGAAGGCCTCAGATGCAAGAAGAAATAACTAGCAGGAAAGTGATAAATAAATGTGTGAATTGAAACAATCATTGGGAAATAAAACAATAATAATAATACCATGTAGTGTTATAAAAAAAGATAATACTAAAAAATATGTTTAAATAGCATTTATATTGGTAGAGATGTTATCAGAGATAATGTATTCAAAGTTTCTAGTACTATTCAAGAGGATAAGGATATTGACTAAATGAAATCTTTGATAAGTTAATAATGAATGTGAAAAATTTCTAGGGTAACTAATAAAAGAATTGAAATGTAACATATCCAAATTAGTAAAGGGAAAATGGATTGAGGGAGATACTCAAACATTAAAAAGAAAGAAAAAAAGGGGGAGGTGTAAAAAGAAATTAGAAGAAGAAAGGAAAATAGAGAGCAAAAAATAAGAGTATAGAAATTAGAGAAGCAACAAAGTTTAGCTTAGTCCTTGGTGTTCAGCCAAAATATGCTCTTTGGCTTTGATTTCAGCCAAGGCCTTTGGAAGGCTGAAGAGCTTCATAACTATTCCAAAATCACTTTTGGCATCCCTGAACTTGTGAGTGATCAGTGATCATGGGATCACATAGGTTATCATATTGAATCACCATAACAACATCAGTAATATAAACAGACCACTCAGATTTATTGCTAACATCTGAATATTAATTTTCAAACATAGGTTAAGTATTCTGCAGGTTACTTGGATTGAAAAAAATACTGTATGTACCTTACAGGGCTGGATTTCTTTTTTCAAGGTTTTTAAAATAGCATTTTTTCAACTTTTAATTGTGCAGTATAGAAAACTGAAAAACACAAGAAGCAAAGAACACAAAAGCCATCCAGAATCACAAGCAGTCCACAGTTTTACATATCCTTCTAGGTCCTTTATGTGTATACACACAACTGAGCCTACATTTTATGTGGTTGAGATCATACAGAATGTACCATGCTTTTTCATGAATATTTACTAACTCAGAATCCCAAAGCCATGAGTATTGTGATAAGCAAGAATACATGACACCAACTCAATCAGGGGTAAAAAAAAAAAATGTATTTCTGCCTTTCTTGGGGGCAAAATTTAATAAAAGACAATAATGGCAACAGGCTTCTATAGGTATTGGCAGAGTTACAAATATTGCATTCCCTTAATGCTCAATTTAAAATGAGAAAATGGTATAATATGTTAAGTATAATTCATTATATCTATATTGAAATATTAGCAAGAAGGTATGTTTCCATTGGATAATTTAACAGTTTTCCAATGGTACAGCCAAGAGATGGGCACATGCAACATTACATTAAAATGAAAATATGAATACGTCTGCATACATCCCTTCCCTGCACTTCCTTCTGCCCCTCTGTAACCAACTTAATGAACAAGTCTTGATGCCTACTGCTCAGAGGTGGTGTTCTAGTTTGCTAATGCTGCCGGAATGCAAAAAAACAGAAATGGAATGGCTTTTATAAAGGGGGTTTATTTGGTTACACAGTTACAACCTCAAGGCCATAAAGTGTCTAAGGTAACACATCAGCAATCCAGTACCTTCACTGGAGGATGGCCAATGGTGTCCGGAAAACCTCTGTTAGCTGGGAAGGCACATGGCTGGCGTCTGCTCCAAGTTCTGGTTTCAAAATGGCTTTCTCCCAGGACGTTCCTCTTCAGGCTGCATTCCTCAAAAACATCACTCTTAGTTGCACTTGGGATATTTGGCCTCTCTTGGCCTCTCTGGGGCAAAAGTCTGCTTTCAATGGCCGTCTTCGAACTGTCTCTCAGCTGCAGCTACAGCTACTCTCTCCGGCTCCTGGTGTTCTTCAAAGTGTCCCTCTTGGCTGTAAGCTCCTCTTCAAAATGTTGCTCTCAGCTGCACTCAGTTCCCTCTGCCCATCAGCTCATTTATAGCTGGCTCCACTGATCACAAGACCCACCCTGAATGGGTGGGGCCACGCCTCCATGGAAATATCTCATCAGAGTTATCACCTACAGTGGATGGGGCACATCTCCATGGAAACACTCAAAGAATTTCAATCTAATTAACACCTGATAGGTCTGCCCACACAAGATTACATCAAAGATAATGGCATTTGGGGGACATAATATATTCAAACTGGCCAGGTGGTTTAACAATTCCATTTCAAGGTTGCTTCTTTTCTATTAATTTAACAAAAAAGGTATTTATAAATTCATTAGTTCACTAGCTCTACTTTTTATCATACATTGTCATCTCAAGATGTCTAAAAACAGATGTTGTGAAATAAAGAATGAATGTTATCACACAATAAACACAAGTATGTTACAAAACATGCACATAGAACCATGGTTATAATCTAAAACTGTCTTCTGGATATAGAGATACAAGCAAGGAGCCCTTTCCTTTGCCCTTCCTCTTTTTCCTCTTCTACCATTGCAATGATTAAGTACAGAAATATGTCCAGCTCCAAGGTCCGCTCCGAAGACAGGTCTCCTGCAATTACACAGGGAAATTTATACTGTGATCATTCTACTACCTCTATTTTAATATTGGGATTATTTTACTACCTCTATTTGTATATACTTTGGACTTAGTGCTTGTCCTCTAATAAATGGCAACAACTAAAATGCCCTTTAGAACACAGTGAGACAATCTGAACTTGTCTACACACAGACAAAGAATCCTTCCCTCTGCACTTCCTTCCTGTCCCCACCACCACCATCCGTCTGCTCCAAGACATCCAGTTCACAACAGTGCCATTCCTCAAATACAGCCATTTCCTGCTGTATTAACGATATCATAGTTTAAGCATTAACACTCTCCACTTTTAACAACATATTGTATACTTCTAAGCAAGTTTGTCCAGATTCACACAGTAGCTTGAATCAACCACACACAGTTGCAAGGGTATATCTGAAGGTGCCTTTTAAATAGGAAATTTTGGCCTAGAACCCTTCCCATTCTCATCTCTATCAACCCAGTGGTTGCATCTGCAATGCTTAGTGAGGATTTTTAACAATTTTACTTCCACAAGTAAAATTCTGTCATTTTCAAAACAAAGTCTTCCCGATGAATTTTAACACAGAATATATATGTATTAGTTTACTAACTCTACTTCTCCCATTCACTGGAAACTTCTTTAACATTTAGAAACACCAGAAGATATAAAATTAGGACTCATTTGTCCATGATATACACTATATACACAGTAAAGTAAACAAAATGCTCAGAACATATAGGATGATGGTTTATCTTGCCCAACTATAGAGCCCTTGGCACTTCCTTCTCCCTCCTCCCAGAAACAGCACACACAGAATGTGTACTGCTCTGAAGCAGAGAGATCCGTTTCCAAAAGATATTTCACATGAATTTTAACAAAACAATTTCTACAAAATGTGTTATTTTACTGCCTCTGCATTTAACATACTTTGTGCACTTCTAAACATCTAGAATGACTAGATGTTTCAAATAAGGACTTAAATTTGTCCACTATATACACAGTAATGTTAAATAAACTACACACATGTAACAATGGTTATATCAGAAAGTATCTCCTTGTGCCAGTTTGAATGTATTATGTTCCCCAAAATGCCATTATCTTTGATGCAATCTTGTGTGGGCAGATGTTTCAGTGTTGATTAGATTGTAATTCTTTGAGTTTTTCCATGGAGATGTGCCCCACCCAACTGTGGGTGATGACTCTGATTGGATAATTTCCACGGAGGTGTGGCCCCACCCAATAAGGGTGGGTATAAATTAATCACTGGAGCCATATAAATGAGCTGACAAACAGAAGGAACTCAGGGCAGTTGAGAGTGACATTTTGAAGAGGAGCTACAGCCAAAAGGGACACTTTGAAGAATGCACTGGAACTGAGAGAGGAGCTGCAGCTTACAGAGACATTTTGGAGATGGCCTTCGGAAGCAGACTTTTGCTCTGGAGAAGCTAAGAGAGGACAAATGCACCAAGAGCAACTAAGAGTAACATTTTTGAGGAGCTGAAGCCTAGAGAGGAACATCCTGGGAGAAAGCCATTTTGAAACCAGAACTTGGAGCAGACACCAGTCATGTGCCTTCCCAGCTAACAGAGGTTTTCCAGACACCATTGGCCATCTTCCTGTGAAGGTACCTGATTGTTGATGCCTTACCTTGGACACCTTATGGCCTTAAGACTGTAACTGTGTAACCAAATAAACACCCTTTTATAAAAGCCAATCCATTTCTGGTGTTTTGCATTCCGGCAGCATTAGCAAACTAGAACAATCTCCTAAATACACACATTCTTGTCTAGAGTCCTTCATTTCTTCCAATTCCTTCTCTCCACCACAAACCCAGCAGGTGAGTTACAGGCACATGTGTCACTTGGATGTGGTTTTACAATTTCATTTCCGAAAGTCATTTTCAGAAGACTATCTTTCTATGAATCTTAACACAAAGTAGACAAATTGTATTAGTTTACTAACTACTTTTGTCATACATTGGCAAACTCTTTAATATCTAGAGACAAGATATTATAAAATTAGGACTCATTTGTCCAGTATTTAAACAATATTTACAGTACAGCAAAGTTAAATGAATGCACATAATATACAAGGCGATAGATGACCAGAAATTTTCTAGTGCACACTAACAAAACACCTTTGCAATTTCTCCCCTCTCATCTCCCTCAAACCAATGAACAAGTACAAGAAGTACAATGTTCAGAGGTAGTTTAACAATTCCATTCCCAAATACAATATTTCTCACCAACTTTTAAATGCTATTTAAAGTGTTATCCTACTACTTCCATTTTTTTAACTGCAATTGCTCACATACCAGACAATTATCCAAAGATCCAAAGTGTACAATCAATTGCCCTCAGTACCACCATACAGCTGTGCGTCCATCATTACAATAAATTTTTTTTTCAGTTTTTAGAACATTTTCATTACTCCAGAAAAGAAAGAAAGACAAAAAAAAGGAAACTCAAATCCTCCCATACCCCTAACCACCCCCTCCATTATTAACTCATAGTATGTGTATAGTACATTTGTTATGTTGATGAAAGAACGTTAAAATACTACTAACTGGAGTATATAGTTTGCAATAGGTATATTTTTTCCCTATGTGCATTTCTATTATTAACTTCCAGTTATAGTGTCATACATTTCTTCCGGTTCATGAAAGAAATTTCTAATATTTGTATAGTTAATCATGGACATTGCCCACCACAAGATTCACTGTTTTATACATTCTCATCTTTTAACCTTCAACTTTCCTTCTGGTGACATACGTGACTCTGGGCTTCCCCTTTCCACCACATTCATGCATCATTCAGCACTGTTAGTTATTCTCACAACATGCTACCATCATGTCTGTCCATTTCCAAACATTTATGTTCACCCTAGTTGAACATTCTGCTCATAATAAGCAACCGCTCCCCATTCTTTAGCCTCATTCTATATCTTGGTAACTTATATTTCATGTTTATGAGTTTACATATTATAATTAGTTCATATCAGTAAGACCCTGCAATATTTATCCTTATGTGTCTGGTGTACTTCATGCAATGTAGTGCCCTCGAGATTTCTTCATTGACCCATTTTTTTAAAGACAGTTTTGTTCACACACCATACATTCCATCCTAAGTAAACAATTGATGGTTCCCTATACAGTCATATATTTATGTATTCACCACCATCACCACTATCCATACAAGGACATCTCCATTTCTTCCACAAAGAAGGAGGAAGACTCAAAGAAGGTAGAGAGAGAAAAGAAAAA
Organism: Choloepus didactylus; assembly: GCF_015220235.1. Lineage (NCBI taxonomy): Eukaryota > Metazoa > Chordata > Mammalia > Pilosa > Megalonychidae > Choloepus > Choloepus didactylus. Next base: position 58,832,746 of record NC_051310.1, on the reverse strand, counting down.
GATAAAAGAAAGAGGAAAAAAAAATCCACCAAAAACACGACAGCTAGTAAGCAACAGAAGGAAAGATAGCATTAAACTAAAGTAGAATAAAGAGTCAGACAGCATCACCAATGCCAATAGTCCCATACCCCTCCCCTATGTCCCCCTCTTATATGCATTTAGTTTTGATATATTGCCTTTGTTACATTAAAGGAAGTATAGTACAGTGTTTCTATTAATTATAGTCTCTAGTTTGCATTGATTGCATTCCTCCCCAATACCTCCCTATTTTTAACACTTTGCAAGGTTGACATTCATTTGTTCTCCCTCATGTAAAAACATATTTGTGCATTTTATCACAATTGTTGAGCACCCTAGGTTTCACTGAGTTATATGGTCCCAGTCTTTATCTTTCCTCTTTCCTTCTGGTGTCCCACATGCTCCTAACCTTCCTCTTTCAACCATACTCATAATCATCTTTGTACTTACATTGCTGTGCTATCATCACCCAAAATTATGTTCCACATCTCTCACTCCTGTCTTTTCCTTTCTGCCTGTAGTGCTCCCTTTAGTATTTCCTGTAGAGCAGGTATCTTGTTCACAAACTTTGTCATTGTCTGCTTGTCAGAGAATATTTTAAACTCTCCCTCCTATTTGAAAGACAGTTTTGCTGGATATAGGATTCTTGGTGGATTTTTTCTTTCACTATCTTAAATATATCACACCACTTCCTTCGTGCCTCCATGGTTTCTACTGAGAAATCTGCATATAGTCTTATCAAGCTTCCTTTGTATGTGATGGCTTGCTTTTCTCTTGGTGCTTTCAGGATTCTCTCTTTGTCTTTGATGTTTGATAATCTGATTATCAAGTGTCTTGCTGTAGGCCTATTCAGATCTATTCTGTTTGGAGGTAGAGTGTGCTTATTGGGTCTGTAATTCTATGTCTTTCATAAGAGATGGGAAATTTTCATTGATTATTTCCTCTATTATTGCCTCTGCCCCTTTTCCCTTCTCTTCTTCCGGGACACCCATGACACATACATTCATGCGTTTCATGTTGTCATTCAATTCCCTGAGACGTTGCTCATATTTTTCCATTCTTTTCCCTATCAGTTCTTTTGTCTGTAGGATTTCAGGTGTCTTGTTCTCCAGTTCCTGAGTGTTTTCTTCTGCCTCTTGAGATCTGCTGTTATATGTTTCCATTGTGTCTTTCATATCTTGTGTTGTGCCTTTTATTTCCATAGATTCTGCCAGTTGTTTTTTTCAAACTTTTTATTTCTACCTTATGTATGCCCAATGTTTTCATTATATGCTTCATCTCTTTTGGTGTATCTTCCCTAAGATTTTTGAACTGATTTAACATTAGTTGTTTCAATTCTTGTATCTCAGTTGAAGTGTAAGTTTGTTCCTTTGGGCCATAACTTCATTTTTCTTAGTGTTGGTTCTAGTTTTCTGTTGTCTAGGCATCTGGTTTCCTTGATTATCCCAAGGATAACCAGAATGGGCTCAGGTACCAGAAGGGGACAATATGACAATATTCAGTATCAGGTTTCCCTAAAGGTGTGTCTTAGCAGATTGACACACCCTGTGAGGCCTCACGCCACTGTGCTTTTCCTAAGCTGTCCAGCAGGTGGCACATGTCTGACTGACTGGTATAAGGAGGTGGGGCTTGCTTAGTTTCTGTTTTGGCTGTTTACCCCAGGCTCCGGGATCTGGTTTTGAATGGAAGTAGAACTGAGCACCACCTCCTTCCTCTTAGGAAAAATACACCCCCTAGGGAGTTATCATCTGCATTTAAATAGGTTCTTTGTCTCTCTGACTCTGCTATCTCCACCCTTGTCTGGGTCAGAGCCTGTGAACTGAAAAAGGCTGAGGCTTTCTCCACTGAGCTGCTCAGGTTGAGAGAGAGAAAAAGGGACGGAAAGTCCCTTTTCAAGGCCAGTCCATGGCTCCCACTTTCACCCATCAGCCGGAGGTAGCACCCAGTCCTCTGGGCTCCCCCTCCTGGGACAGAGAAATCCCCTGCCTCTTCAAGGTGAGTTCTCACTAAAAGCCTTTGTCTGCTTTTTGGTGATTTGCAGCTTGCATTCAGCAGTCCACATTTGCCAATTAAAACCCCAGCTGGAGCTGGACTGAGGTATATTCACTTGTTCAGAGAGTGCTGCTCTCTATCACAGCAAGACTTTGCAGTTCAGGCTGCCCTGGGGGGGGAGGAGGCTCCCAGCTTGGGTCCACAGTACCTACTCACAGATTCCATGCTGTAATCTCAGGCATTCCTCCCAATCCAGATTGGTGCATGATGTGTGGAAAGTCATGGTTGTCCCCCAACAGTTATTCCAGATCATTTACTAGTTGTTCCTGGTTGTTTATTAGTTGCTCCATGGGTACTAACTAACTTCTACTCCTCTCTATGCCACCATCTTCTTCTGTCTCCCCCCACTACCTCTATTTTTAAACACACAGAGCACTTGGAAACATATAGAAAGAATGCTAATTTCAAATAAGAACATACTTGTCTGCTACATACATTGTACTGTTAAATAGAACTGCACACACATAACAATGGCTATAATCTGAAGTATCTCCTAAAAATGACCATTCCCTCCTCACTTCCTTTACTCTACCAGTTCAGTGGACAAGGACAGACAAGTATACTGCTTAGAGGTAGTTAAAAAAATTCATACCCTAAGTCATTTACAGAAGACATTTCAACCAAAACACCTGGGCTTTATATATAAAGCAAACCTAAGAGAACTCTGAAAGGTAGAATGAAGAAGGCAGTTTTGCTAGGGACCTTGGGTCTCAAGGAACAAAATGTGTTCCCTGAGTTTTCCTTTTGCCTCATATATCACAGGCTGGGTATTAGAGAAGCTGGCAACCCAGAAATGCAAATGGGTGTAGACCAGAAAAGCTCCAAGAAAAGTCTACTGTCTCTAGTTAAAAGATCAGGGAAGACAAAGACTACAAAGCCAAAAACTTCTATATAATAACTGCTCTACCCCAGCCAAACACTATAGAAAACCTACAGCCCTACCGCCACCCTTGCCAGCAAATGCTAAGTGGAAAGTCTAAACTTCCACCCTTGCCTGGCTGTAGCAAGATGCCCAATACCCCTAGTGGGGTATTATGAGAGCATGCCAAGTGGGAAATATGAATTTTATCCCTACCAGTCAGTAAGGAGCTCCTGTTAGTAGAGACCAAATGAGGAGTCTGGATTTCCATCCACACCAGTCACTAACAAGGTACCCCTGTCTCTCCTTGCTACAGTAGTAGTTGAGGGTCAGGACTTTCACAACTGCCCAGTGGTGACAAGGCCACCCCTACCTCTGTATTGTCAGTGAAGGCTATATTATGAGCAGTAATGAAGTGCCCCTTCCCCCTCCACTGGTGATATCACAGAGGCCTAGTGGGGATCCCAAACTCCCACCCCAATTCAGCAACAACAAATATCCCCTCCTGCTACCCTGAAGTCTTCAGAGGCCCTATGGACTCTCACTCTCACCTGACAATAAGAAGGCAGCTCCTTCCTTCATCCACTGGAGTGGTGTCAGAGAAGGCCTGCTAAAATGTAATGTTTTAACAATATCTGACTGTTATAGCATAATACCGAGAATGTCTAGGTGTTAATCTGAATAACTTTTCATACCAAGAACCAGGAAGATCTCAAATTTAATGAGAAAAGCCAAGTAATGTATGACAAAGCAGTGAGATGACATAGTTATAATGATCTGACAAGCATTTTAAAGCAGCCATCATAAACATGCTTCAACCAGCAATTATGAATGCACTTGAAACAAATGTAAAAATTAGAAAGTCCCAGCAAAAAAAAAAAAGAAAGAAAGAAAAAAAGAAAATATGAAGAACTATATGGAAATTTTAGTCTGAAAAACTAGTACTGAAATTAAAAATGTGATAGGATAAAGAGCATTATGGAGAAAGAACTAGTGAACTTGAAGATACAACAATAGCTAGTATCCTATCTGAACAACAGAAAGTAAATAGACTGAAAAAAAATGAACGCGCAGTAGGTCTACAACCACAGGAATGGATTAGCTTTAAGAACATGATCTTTTCTGGGGTACATAACAGCTTCAAACCATTACAGAAAGTAAATAAGAAATGTTTAAATAATAATCCATAGACCAAAGAGGAAGCCTCAAGAGAAATTAAAAATATATTGATCTGAAAGAAAATAAAAATACATCATATAAAAAAATGTGGGAAACTGATAAAACAGTGAGGAGAAGAAAATTAACACCAAATGTGCTATAGAAAAGAGAAAGAGCCTAAAATCAATAATCTAATTTCCCATATAAAAACTTAGGAAAAGAACAAATTAAACCCAAAACAAACAGAAGGAAGGAAATAAAAACAAGGGCATAAATAAATAAAATTGAAAATACAAAAATAATAGAGAAAATCAATTAAACAAAGAGATGATTTTTTGAAAATATAATAAAATTTACAAACCACTATCAAGACTGACAAAGAAAAAGAGTAGAAACATACTACAAATATCAGAAATGAAATAGGGGATATCACTACAGACCCTGAAGACATGAGATAATAAGGGAATACTTCAAACAACTTTACACAAATAAATTTGATAGTTTAGATGAAATGGGCCAATTCCTAGAAAAATACAAACTATTACAATAGTCCTATAACTATTAAGGAAATTTAATTTGTAATTTTAAAACTCCAAAAATGAAATCTCCATGTCCAGATGGTCTCACTGGAAAATTCTATAAAATATTTAAATCAGAATTGACACAGATTCTACACAATTTCTTCCAGAAAACAGATGAGAAGAAAATTTTCTGAATGCATTCAATGAACTCTGTATTACCTTGATATCAAAACCAGATAAAGACCATAAAAAAACCCATATACTTCATGAATATGGATGCCAAAATTCTTAACAAAATATCAGCAAATAGAATTCAACAACATATGAAAAGCATTATACACCATGACCAAGTGCAGTTTACCCAGGGATGCAAAGCCGGTTCAATATCTGAAAACCAGTGAATGTAACCCACCATATTAATAGGCTAAAGAAGAAAAATCCCATGATAATATCAATTGATACAGAAAAAGCATTTCACAAAATCCAACACTCATTCAAGATAAAAGCTCTCAGAAAAATAGTGATAGAGGGCATGTCCTCAACCTGATAGAGCGCATCTGAGAAAACTTACAGCTAACATTATGCTTAATGGTACAGCACTGAATACTTTCCCCCTAAGATAGGGAACAAGAAAAGGATATCCTCTCTCAAAACTCTTAGTCAATATAGTGCTGCCATATGGCAAGCCAATACAATAAATCAAGAAAAGGAAATAAAAGGCACACAGATCAGAAAGGAAGAAATAAAACTGCCCTTATTTGCAGATGACATGATTGTTCACACAGAAAATCCAAAGGAGTATTTAAAAATTACCCTTAGAATGAGTTCAGTAAGATGCAAGATACAAGTTAAATGTACAAAAATCAATTTTATTTCTATATTCTAAAAATGGACACAAAATAAAAATACAATACCACTTACAATCACTCAAAAAACCCAAAATATTTAGATATAAATCTAATAAAACATGTATAGGACTTACATACTGAAACTACAAAACACTGGTAAAAGAAATTAAAGACGATCTAAAAAAATGGAGAGATAATTCATGTTCATGGGCTGGTTGCCTCAGTATAGTAAAGATATGAATTACCCCCAAATTAATATACAGTTTGAAGCAATTACTATGAAAATTCTAACAAAATATTTCTTTAGATATAGACAAGATTATTCCAAAATTTATATGGGAAGGCAAAGAAACTAAAATAGCCGAAACAATTTTGACCAAAGAATGAAGTGGGAAGTATCACACAACCCAATTTTAAGACTTATTTTATGCATAGGTTTAGTAATCAATATAATTTTTCTGAACGCATTCGATGAACTCTGTATTACCTTGATATCAAATGAATTAGGCTTTTGTATTTTTTGTAGATTGTATAATATAATTGTGCATTGTAAACAGGGTTAGGGTTAGGGTTAGGGTTAGGGTTTGAGTGGAATTGGAAGAGGAATAGACACACAGGTCAATGGAACAGAATAGATAACCCAGAAATAAATCCATTTAAGTATGGCCAATGATTGTTGACAAAAGTGCAAGAACAATTCAATGGAGGGAGGAGAGTCTTTTCAACAAATGATGCTGGAGCAATTGTACATTCATAGGCAAAACAATAAACATCAGCCTAAACCTCACACATTATATAAAAATTAACTCAAAATGGATCACAGATTTAAACGTAAAACATAAAACTATAGAACTTTTCAAAGTTAACATAGGAGAAAATCTTTGGGACCTAGGGCTTGAAGAAACATTTTAGACATGACACCAAAAGCATGATCCTTAAAATAAGAAATCAATAAATTGGACTTCATCAAAATTAAAACCTTTGTTCTGCAAAGCACACTAAGTGGAAAGAAAGAAAAGCTGCAGATGGAGAGAAAATGTTTGCAGACCACATACCTAACAAAGGACTAAAATGTAGAATTTATGAAGAACTCTCAAAACTCAATAGTAAAAAAACCCAAACAATCCAATTACAAAATGGGACATTTTCATTTCATCAAAGAGAATTTCACCAAAGAGGATATATGGATGGTGAATAAACCCATGAAAAAATGTGCAATGAAGCTGGCCATTAGGGAAATGAAAATTAAGACCAAAATGAGGTATCACTACACACCTAGTAGAATGGCTAAAATAAAAAATAGTAAAAATTGTGTCAGTCCAAATGCTGGCAACGATGCAGAGAAAGTGAATTTCTCATACATTTTCTAGTGGGAAATAGTTTGGTAGTTTCTTTAAAAACTAAATGTACATTTTTCCATCTGACCCAACAATTACATTCCTAGGCATTTGTTCTGGTTTGCTAATGCTGCTCTTATGCAAAATACCAGAAATGGATTGGTGCTTAAAAAGAGGGTTTATCTGGTTACAAAGTTACAGCCTTAAGACCATAAAGTGCCCAAGGTAAGGCATCAACAATAGGGTACCTTCACTGGAGAAAGGCCATTGGCATCTGGGAAACCTCTGTTAGCTGGGACAGTGTGACTGGCATCTGCTTGCTCCCAGGTTGCATTTCAAAATGGTGTTCTCCAAAGCACCAGCGTTCAACAGCCGTCTTCAAAATGTCTGTCTCTGTTGCAGCAGCAAGCTCCTTCTGTCTAAGCTCTTATATAGTGCTCTGGTAAACTAATCAAGGCCCACACTGAATGGGCAGGGCCACACCTCCATGGAAATTATCTAATCAGAGTTATCACCTACAGTTGTGTGGGTCACATCTCCATGGAAACACTCTATCAAGGGATTCCAACCTAATCAACACTAATATTTCTGCCACACAAGATTGCATCATAGAACATGGCATTTTGGGGGACATGATACATCCAAACCAGCACAGCATTTGTCCCAGATAAATAAAAACTTATGTCTGCACAAAAACCTAACACAATTGTTCACAGTAAATTTATTTGTAATAGCCAAAATATCCCTTGATAGGTGAATGGCTAAGCAAACTTCGGTACAGCCATACCATGGAATACTACTCAGCAATAAAAAGGAACAAACTATTGATTCGTGCAACAACTTATATCAATCTCAACATCATTGTGCTGAGGGAAAAAGAAAGCCAATCTCAAAATGTTATATACCAAACGATTCCATTTATATAGAACTCTTGAAATAAAAAAATTACAGAGATGTAAAAACAGAGCAGTGGTTTCCAGGGGTTAGGGACGGCAGGAGGAGGGAAAGGAGGTAAGGTGAGGAGTAGTACTTTTTTAGTATGGTGGAATAGCTCTGTATCTTGATTGTGACAGGAGTTACACAAATCTACATATGTGATAAAATGACATGGAACTGTCACACATGTAGTACCAAAGCCATACTCCCGGTTTTGTTATTGTACTATAATTAAGTTAGAAGTAACCATCGAGGAAAACTGTATGAAGAGTACAAAGGAATCCTCTATCCCATCCTTGCAATTTCTCATGTACCTATAATTATTTCAAAATAAAAATTAGAAATAATTCATAAGGAGAATTAACTATAAAGCAACAACCCCACAAATTATAAATCATTTTTGATCTAGACCTAATGAAAAATACAGAAAATATGAAGGAAGAAGAAAGGGTTAGTGAAAAATGTGTCACCCAAATCATATTTTTTTTTCCCTTAGGTCAAACAAATAAACCAGACTTTATAAGATTGCCTTCCTTAAGTAGATAACTCCTTATTTTTTTTATTTTACAGATGCAAAACTTTTAAGCAAAGTATTTTTTAGATGATCTACTAACCACATTTAATAGTTGAAGGTAACAGGATATTAAAATTTTCCCATGTCATGTAGCCTAAGAAACACATTATTTCTAGAAAACAAGTTCTTGGGGGAAAAGTTTCTGGATTATGTTTCCCCTGTGCACAAAAAGGTTAGTAATATTATTAAATGTGACATTCCCATATATTTTTGTACATAAGCTTCAGGACATGCAGACAGATCTGGAAGTCTTTTATTTTTTTTTTTAAGTTTGACAGCACTGGGGATTAATGATTAATTCTCTGCTTCTGCTTTGCTTGGCTGCCAAGAGATTTCTGGGTGTCACACAACTAAACATAGTGAATCAGATTGAAGACATATTTATAGATGAAACAATCAGTTGAGAAAAATATCCTGTAATTGTGTCATTGACAATGGAACAAACATGATGAAAGCTATGAGTGATTTAGGAATCCCAAGCATGTAATGCTGTGTTCTTATCCTTTAGTTGTATGCTCAAAAAGTAATCATAGGACTGGTGGTAAGCAGAAAGATAAAGGGCCATTTTGATCAATCTTCTTCAGCCAAATGATGTTCAAGAGATTTTCATGCTGCCTTGCCATGGACTTTCACAAGGTGTTCAAACAAGATGGAATAGCAGCTAATACATAGTTTATAAAAAGTCACTTAAAAGCCTTAATCATTAACTTTGCAGATAATAATATGCACATAGTAGCACTGAGATAACCAATATTTATCTGCAGAGAAATTTGTTTGCTGAACCTGTTGAAGAGGTAAATAAATTAAAACTCCTTGAGAATGCAAGTATTTCTTATAGAATACTCCCATAATTCTGCTCTAGGGAAAGTGCTGGAATAAGTATGTGTGCAAGGAAGACTGAGATACAGATGGAAATACAGAGAGGACTTCATCATCTCAAAAGCCATCCACAGTAATCCACTGCCATATATAGATGCAAAGTTTAAATATAAAAGTTTCTCAATTGGTTTTGTGAAGCAGCAATTGCCTGCTGTTCCATTTTCTGTTGCTGCATAACAAAGCACCCCAAAATTTAACATGTAAAACAAGTATATAATACTCACAGACCCATGGGTCAGAATTTGAACACAGCACAGAAGGAATGGTTTGCCTCTGCTCCACAACTGGGTTCTCATCTGGAAAGACACAAAGGATGGGGATAACTCAAGAGCTAGAGGCTGGAATCATTTGAAGGTGTTTCATTGATGTCAAGCAGGATGACAGCAGGCAGAGTGGGGCGAGAGCAGGCAGAGTGGGCTGGGAAGCTTCTCCCACACTCAGCACATGAAGAGTTGAGGCTGAGTACGGAGGTATCCGCGTTGTTGCAAACGACTGTGCTTCTCCTCAGCTGTCCAATCAACAGTAGGCTTGCCCAGTATCATTTGGAGCTTGGCTTGAATGCTCAGATCTAGACTGGGAAGGATCAGGTTTAATTCTAGGTATTTTAGAGGACTCCTAAAAGTAAAAATGGACTGAACCAATGTTTTCATCCTCACTCCTTCCAATCCCTCTCGATCAGATGGTTCCTTTTAAAACACAGATCTGAGCCTCTGCTTAAACTCTCTATTTTATCCCCATTATTATGGTATGATGTTCAATTTCCTTAGACTTGCATCCACACTATGCAAGGGGACCTCTGACTACCTTTCCAACTACAGTTCCAAATAGTCCTTTCCACACCCCGGACACACTAGGCGATTGAAAATGCCACATACCATCAAAACTTCATACCTCTGTTCAAACTGGTTCCCTGTTCAAAATGCCTTTCTTCCCTATTTCTGCTCCTGATTCTTTACAGCTTATGAAATTCTCTTCTTCTTTTAAGGCTCAGCTCAAGCATAACCGTAATAGCAAAGCCTTCTCCCACAACTCACTACCAAGCTGAAGTCAATGGCAGCACATTATTTTTTTATTGAAGTGTAATTTACATTGAGTGAAATGCACAGATCTGAAGCGTACAGGTCAATTTTGGCAAATGCGTAAATCTGTGTAACTCACACTCCTATCAACATTTCTACTATCCCAGAAAATTTCCTCAAACACCTCCCAGACCCTCCATTCAAAGAAGCAAAACCTATTCTGCTGTCTATCATTATGGATTAGTTTTGCCTGATATAAAATGTTGCATAAATGAAATAGCAAAATTTGTACTTTTTTGTCTCTACCTTCTTTCATGCTGCCTGATGTTTTTGAGATTCATCCCTGCTGCTGTGTTTAGTTTGTTACTTCTTATGGCTGAGAGATATTGTAATGTATGAATATACCATAGTTTGTTTAAGCATTCTCTATTGATGGGCACCTAGGTTTGTTCAGTTTATTTATTTATTTATTTATGAATAAATCTGTTATGAACATTCTTGAACAAGTCTTTTTGGAGGACAAACGTTTTCATTTCTCTTGAATAAATAACTATCAGAGGCATAAGGTAGATGTATGGTTAATGTTTTAGAAAACTACCAAACAATTCCAAAGTAACCACAGTACATTCATACTAGCAATGAGTAGGCACTCTAGGTCCTCCATATTTCAATTCTTTGAAGTTTATTGAGATTTATTTTAAAACCCAGGATACAGTATATCTTGGTGATTGTCTCATGTGCACTGGAGTCTAATATATCTTCTGCTGTTGTTGGGTATAGTGCTTAATAAATATCAGGTCATTTTGAAGCATTGTTCAAATATTCTGTATACTTACTGAATGTTGTTTACTTGCTCTGTAGACTAATGAGAGATGTTTTTCTCTTTAGTTCTGTCAAGTTTTGCTCCATGTATTTGGGAGCTTTATTACTAGGCACATATATATTTAAGGTATTTGGGCATCTTGGATGAACTGACAATTTTATCATTATGAAATAAATGCCCTTCTTTATCTCTGATAAGGCCCTTTCTCTTGTGTTCCACTTTGTCCGTTATCAATATAGTTACACCAGCTTTTTTAAGCTTAGTGCTCACGTGGTTTCTTTTTCCTTTACTTTCAATCAGACTGTGCCATTAAGTTTAAAGTGTGTTTCTTATAAGCAAGTATTTGGTTGGGTCTTGTTTTTTCTATCTACTGCCTTTTAATCAAGGCGTTCAGTTCATTTACATTTAATGCAATTATTTATATGGTTAAGTTTAAGTTTACCATCTTGATGTGTGATTTCTTTTTGTCCTGTCTGCTCTTTGCTCTTCTTTATCTCTTTTGATGACTTTTGGGGGGTGAATTGAATATTTTTTAGTATTCTATTATATCTCTTCAACTTTAAGATACTCCTCATTGTTTATTTTTTTAGTGGTTGCTCTGGAGATTAACATATGTGTGCTTAACTTTTCACAGCCTAACTTCAAAAATTATTTACTAGTCCATGAACAAAGTAAGACCTTTATAGCTGTATACTACCAGATACCCTCTTTCTGCCTTTTGTATTCCTATGGTCATATATCTTATTTCTATATATGTTATAAACTCCGCATTATATTGTGATTATTTTTACTTTGAAGAGTCAAAAGTCATTTGAGAAAAAACACACATGCACAATTTTGAAGTTGTTTTCTATTTATCAAACTTGTATTCCTGGAATATATCCCACCTTGTCATGATGCATTATTCTTTTTATTTATTATTGGATTTAATTTGCTAAAATTTTGTTTAGAATTTTTGCACTTATGTTCACGAAGGATATTGTTATATAGTTTTTGTTTCTTGTAATGGCTCTTTCTGGTTTGGATATTAGGGTAATACTGGCCTTATAGGAGTTGGGAATATTACTTCCTCTTCAACTTTCCAGAGTTTGTGTAAAATCAGTATTCTCTCTTCCTTTAATATTTGGCAGAATTCATCAATGAAGCCATTTGGGTCTGGACTTTTCTTAGTGGGAAGGTTTCTACCTACCAGTTCAAAGGCTTTTATAGATAGGGCTTTTCAGGTTATCTCTTGCTATTTGTTTTTTATTTGTCCCTCCCATATGTTCTTTGTTCCATTTTTCTTTCTGTTTGCCTTCTTTCATTTTAATTGAATATTTTTTATGATTCCATTTCATCTCCTTTGTTGTCTTATTGACTATAATATCTTGAGTTTTACTTTTTATTTTTTACTTTAATTGCTGCTTTGAGGTTTCTAGTACACGTTTTAACCTATCACAGTTTACCTTCAAGTGATATTACTTCATATACAGTATAAGAAACTCATGGTAATATAGTTCCATTTTTTCCCTTCCAACCTTTATGCTTCTGATTTCAAACATATTTGTGATATGCCAAAACACTACACTACATTGTTATTATTTTTCTTGAAACAGCCAATTATTTCTTATAACAGCTTTATTGAGATATAAATCACATCTCATACAATTCACCCTTTTAAAGTATACAATTCAGTGGTTTGTAATATATTTACAGAGTTGTGCAACCATCACCATTATCTAATTTTAGAACCTTTTAAATACTAAAAAGAGACTCCATAAAATCACCAGTCACTTCCCATTCTCCCCTACTCCTCTACTCCTATGATTCCACTTTCCACTGCTATTGTAAATGCAATTTTCTTCATTTCATTTTTGTACTTTTCATTACAAATGTATAGAAATACAATTGATTTTTATATATTACTCTTTATCCTGCAACCTTTAGTTCTGTGATTATTAGTTCTAATGTGTGTGTGTGATTTTTCCCTAGGATTTTCTATATACAAATCAGGTCATATGCAAATAGGAGAGTTTTTACTTCTTCCTTCCCAAACTGATTACCAATTATCTTTTAATGAGATTTAAATATTGGTAAATAATCTTTGTATTTATCCATGAAGTGATCATTTCAAATGCTTTCCCATCCCATATTCATGTAAAACTATATATCCATCCATCATTTTCCTTCTCCCCAAAGGAATTCCTTTAACATGTCATGTAGTAGGGGTCTTGCTGGTGATGAATTCTTACATTTTGTATGTCTTAGACAGTCATTATTTTACCTTCATTTTTTAAAAAATTTTTAATTAAACTCAGTTTTATTGAGATATATTCGGATACCATACAATCATCCATGTTGTACAATCAACTGTTCACAGTACCTTTACTTTCATTTTTGAAGGATATTCTCACTGAGTAGAGAATTCTAGGTTGATAGCTTTGTTCTCTCAGTACCTTAAAGATAATGCATTACTGTCTTCTTTCTTACATTGTTACCCCCCCAAAATCCTTCCATCATCCTTATCCATGTTCCTCAGTATGTAAAATATTTTTTTTCCCTGTGGCTAGTTTCAATATTTTCTCTTCATCACTGGCATTAATCAATTTGTTTATGATGTGACTTGGTATAGTTTTTTCATGTTTCTTATGTTTGAGGTTCACTGAGTTTCTCTGAGGGTTTACAGTTTTCATCAAGACTTGTAAAATTTTGGCCATTATTTCTTCAAATATTTCAGTGTCCTCTATTCTTTCTCCTATCTTTTCAGAATTCCAACTACATGCACTCTAGTCCACTTGAAGTTCTCCCACAGCTCACTGATACTCTGTACATTTTTAAAAATTCTCTTTTTTTCTGTGTACTTCATGTACATAGTGTCCATTGCTATGCCTTCAATTTCACTAATATTTTTCTTCTGCAATGACTAATTTGCTGTTAACCCCATCCCATGAATTTTTTAAATCTCATACTTTATAGTTTTCATTTCTAGAAGTTCAATTTGAGTCTTATTTATATCTTCCATGTCACCACTTTTTGAACAAAAAGAATACAATTTTAACAATTGTTTCAGTGTCCTTGTCTGTTAATTGTAGCATTGTGTCAGCCCAGAGTTGGTTTTAATTGACTGTTTTTTTTTCCCCTCCCACCTCTTTGCATGCCTGGTAATTTTTATTGGATGCCAGGCACTATGAGTCTTACGTTTTTACATGGTGGATATATTTGTATTTCTACACTTGAGCTTTGATCTGGGGTGCAGCTAGGTTACTTGGAAATAGTTCCATCCTTTTGAATCTTGCTTACAGGGCTTGTTAGGCAGTACTGGGGCAGCACTAAATCTAGGTCTAAATCAGCTGAACATTTGAGGGGGCCCTCCTACATATCCCTGGACTTCTCTCTCTGTGAATCTCTCCTTTCCAGTACCCTTTCCTATAAACTAAAGCTGCCATGGTCACCCATATTTTCAACATCATCTCTTCAAACTAGGGAGGCTTCCAGTCTTGAGCTGGAGCCTGGAAATTCACTCAAGGCAGTAAGCTGGGAAAATTTAAGGGCTCACCTCTTTTATTTCCCATCTCTCACTGATTATTGCTTGTGCCAGTTTGGGTGTATTATGTCCCCTAAAATGTCATGTTCTTTGATGCAATCTTTGTGGGGACAGACATATTAGTGTTGATTAGGTTGGAATCTTTGGATTAGGTTGTTTCCATGGAGATGTGACCCACCCAACCATGAGTAACACCTTTGATTAGATTATTTCCATGGAGGTGTGGTTCCACCCATTCTACATGGTTCTTGATTTAATCATTGGAGTCCTATAAAAGAGCTCAGACAGAAGAAGCTCACAGCTGCAGCCAAGAGAGACACTTTGAAGAATGCAGAGGAGCTGAGAGTGGAACACAACCTGGGATCAGCAGACACCAGCCACGTGCCTTCCCAGCTAACAGAAGTTTTCTGGATGCCATTGACCTTCCTTTGGTGAAGGTACACTTGTGTTGATGCCTTCATTTGGACATTTTCATGGCCTTCAGACTGTGACTTTGTAACCAAATAAACCCCCTTTATAAAAGCCAATGCATTTCTGGTATTTTGCATAATGGCAGCATTAGCAAACTGGAATGCTGCTCTTTGTTTCCTAATGTTTAGTGCCTTGAAACCAATTGTTTCATATATTTTGTCCATTTATTGGTTTTCTCAGAGAGAAGGGTAAATCCAGTTCCTGTTATTCCATTTTGGCTGCAATAAGATGTCCCAGGTATTTACTTTTTTTTTTTTTTTTTTTTACTACATCTAATTCCTTTATTTAGCTAATATGTATTAAATCTACAAATTTATCTCAGAATCTGTGACTTATTTTTTCTATTTCAAACTAAGGCTCAAATCCCTGCACTTATTAATATAACAAAAGTACATACATTCATATTTCTTGAGTAACCTCTTTTTTAATGCAGTATTATTAAGATAAATTTACACACCATACAAATATCTGCAGTGTGCAATCATTTGTTCACAGTATCATCATATAATTGTACTTTCATCACTAGAATCAATTTTTTGAACATTTTTATCACTCCAAAAAATAAAACTAAAAATAAGAATAAAAATAAAAATAAAAGTAAAAAAAGAACACCCAAAATATCTTGTATTCCCCGCCCCCCCATTATTCATTTACATTTTGTCTCCCTTTTTTCTACTCATCTGTCCATACACTGGATAAAGGGAGTGTGAGCCACAAGATTTTCACGATCACATGGTCACACCATATAAACAATATTGTTATACGATCATCTTCAAGAATCAAGGATACTGGATTGCAGTCCAACAGTTTCAGGTATTTCCTTCTAGTTATTCTAAAACACTAAAAACCAAAAAGGGATATCTATATAATGCATAAGAATAACCTCCAGAATGACCTCTTGATTCCATTTGAGATCTCTCAGTCACTGAAACTTTATTTTGTGTAATTTCTTTTCTCCCTTTTGGTCAGGGAGGCTTTCTCAATCCCACAATTCCAGGTCCAGGCCCATCCCTGGGAGTCATGTCTTATGTTGCCAGGGAAATTCACACCCCTAAAGTCATGTCCCACGTAGGGGAGAGGGCAGTGAATTTACCGCTGAGAAGGCTTAGAGAGAGAGGCCACATCTGAGCAACAAAGAGATTCTCTGGGGGTGACTCTTAGGCACAATTGTAAGTAGGCTTAGCCTCTCCTTTGCAGTAACCAGCTTCATAAAGGCAAGCCCCAAGATCGAGGACTTGGCCTACTAAGCTGGTAGTCCGCAATGCTTGCAAGAATATCAGGAATTCCCCAGATGGGGAAGTTGAATGTTTCCATATTTTTCCCCAGGCCCTCAAGAGAGCTTTGCAAATACTTTTTGTTCTCTTCCCAAATTACTCTGGGATGTATCAGGGTTTCATGCTAATCTGTGCAAACCAGGTATTCACTTTTAAATGTGATTACTGACTCAGTAGAACCTTAGGTAGAATTTCAGAAATTGTGATATGAAATTCAGAAATGTGTTCTGAAAAAACTGTTACCTATAGTGGAAGATATTTTCTGTTCATACTGAGTCTCTCTTTGTGATAAACTCCCATATCTTTGTTCCCTCTTTTCAGATAAATTGTTTGTTATCCACTTTAAGTCTGAAAACATCCTAAATATTTGACATTTTTGTTATTTATAATGAATACCATGGAGAAAGGTAGGGCAACATAGATGGAAGCAGCCCTTGGTGAGTGTGTAAATTGTATATTAGCATCAGTCCTTAATCCATTACATAAAGTTGATATTCTATACATCAGTGTTGTAAAGTGGGACATAGTTATTTGATCACAATGGCCAAATGGGACAGAATAGTGACACGAGTTCTACTTGCCTACAGTCTACTCCAGGTTCTACCTATAACACAGGTATGTGACCATACAAGTCATATAATTCCTTTAAATCACAGGATTCTTTCACCTGTTAAATGACCCAGCTAGAAAACATTAATGATCCTCATACTACTTGCATTAAAATCACCAAGAGTTGTTTATTTAAATTTCTGAGAAAGCAACATGGAACTAGGGATGGGAATATAATTCTTAAAGAAAGTGATGAACATTTGAAATAGCCCCCATAAAAAGGGAGTGAGCTGAGCCAGGGTTTGTAAAGCACAGATTTGGGTTGCTTACAGCCAACTGAGAGTGGGATTCAGTGCCCCCCTTATTTATGAAGGTGTGACTTTTCTCCATCTCTCTGCAAATATTTTTCTTCTATATCTACTATGTTCCAGTGACAAGACACCCAATTTAGAAGCAAGTATGAATGAAGAACAGATCATTAAATGGGGTTGAGAGTTTGGACTAATTAGCTCTAAAATTCTATGCAATCCAGAGATTCTATGTTCCTATGGAGCACAAGAATTGAGGTTCAAAGTGTTAAAGGAACACAGCTAAAGGAGAAATTGATTTCATATCAGAAGAACCAAGGGGACTTGTTGAAAGCAAAAGATGAGCTTTGATGTGTGCACACCATTTGCTGAATTAGTTTCATTGTGTGTGTCACAATAAGTAATCAAAAAATAATTCCAGAAACATAGTACCCAACTCCTGAAGTCTTGAAGAGTAGCATGTATCTTTATTGTAGGTTTCCTTAAATGGTGGGGCTGGAGGTTTTACATAGCTCTTCACAGGTAACGTTCTGAAACTTGTTTAGATGCATAGTTTCTCTTCTAAATCTTCCACTCATAATAGCTTAAAAAATTTTTCTCTATGTCTCATCAGCACAGTCCTTTCTTTATGCCATCATTCTCCAGCATGGCCTCCCAGGCAGAAGTGACTTGCAGAACTTCCACTCCCACCATCCAGTTGCACAGGTCAATCTAGGAGTACCTTGGACTCATCGACCTTGCCTGGTTCTCGCTTATCTCCCACAAGGGAAGTGTACGGAGCTCTCTGGGACATTTGATTCATTAGTCACTCTGACCACTTTTCTTGTGAAATGTTCTTTAGAAAAATTTCTGGTAGGAGAAGACTCTTCATTGCAATATAGTAAATATCTTTCAAGCATCAAATAAATGCACTTGCTTAAACATAAAATTAACTATATAGAGTATATAAAATATACATAGTGTTTTGGTGACTTGGCAGAAGGGATGGGATGGGAAGAGGCTCTTGTAATTTTCCCCTTCACCACTGGCTATGAGTTTTGTTTCCATTAAATTAATTCAAATGGAATGTCTTTTGCTGTTCTGCGCATGTTGTCTGTAGTCTGTACCGCATCATCCTAGACATGAAACTCTATCCTTTTTCTTTTTCCCTAAACATTTGTAGGTAGAGCAGACTTCACTGAACATTTAAGAATAACAAGAAATGGGCCACATCACAGATAACTCAAAATTTAATACTCGGCCTCACCGTTCCCAAAAAATCCTTTGGCTATTTCAAACAATTCAATACACATTCCCTTAGAAGGCAGAAGGAGGGCCCCAAAGTGAAAAGAGACTAGAGGAAGAAGATTATACAGAGCCAAGAATATATAGCCATTTAGCTTAAATGACCCCTTCAGTAAGAAACAAGATGAGAATTGACCTTGTATTAAAGATCTTCAACCAAATTAACTGCTCCTCCTTTCCTTACCCTGTAACACTCAAAATGTTCAGAGAAAAATATAATGGGGACTTGTAGATATTTCTTTGAACTATATTATGTATAACCCATTATTTTCAGTAGTAGAATGGCTGTTTGAAATTTTAAGGGTCATTGGCTTTCACACTAATTTACAAAATCATGATGCAAAAAATAGAGAAATAGACACTATCTCAAAAATGTGCATAAAATTTAAAAGCAATTGCACTTTAGATTTTAATATATATTTATATATGTTTAGCTTTCACTAGAAGAGAATGTGTTTTGTTTTCTCTTTCAGTCTAAGTAAATAAATTTACATACATATACGTATATATGATATTATATTACTTTGCATGATAAATGTGTAGATCAATTAGCTATCTCAAATGAGCCTCACTACACCCATGAAGCTGAAGAAGAAACAAGAATGATGGTTCCTATTTTGAGATTAGGGACACTGAAGCACAGAGGGATTAAATACCTTCTTTCCCACAAGGTCACATAGAGAATCTATGTCATGGAGGCCGGGGTAGGGGGAAGTGGAGAGGGGCGGTTAGGGAGATCTTTCCTTCTCTGCAAACTGTTCTATATGCTAACCATCATGCACATGCTAAGTCAATGGATGCTGGCAGTTTACATAAATATATGATGATCCAGTGCTATATGTAATAAAAATCTGAAGCATGAAATGTGGAAGCAATTCAAGAAAACAGATCTCACATTTTTGCCTTTGTCAGAGTCAGATTCTGACATGCTCTGATTAAAATTCAACATCTGCAGGCATTTAAAATTAAAATATATAGGTATTCATGTTTTCCTCTTTCCACAATGTTTTATTGCTGCTTTTTTTCATCTTAAATATTAAAAACATTACATTTTATTTCATATGTTGAACTTCATGTCTCAGTATATTACACATTGCCCTTTCACCTCTGAGCTCTGGTTCAAATCCAGCTTTTAGCTGGGGAAATATAAAACATCTGAAAACATTTAGTAGATTCATCTCAAGGTCTAATGGATTACAGTTTACATTAACATGACAAACACAACAAACAAACATATTTGCCACAACTTAAAACATTTACTTGAATGCAATCAGGAATGAACAGTATATAAAGGCCCCTTAGACAGGGCTGAAAGCTACACCTTTATTTCACAGAAAATTTGAAACACAGATAGAGAAAAATCTAGGCTGCACCTGTCCCACCCAAAACAGGTGAATCAGGGATTTAGGTCATAGATATCTTCCTCAGTTATTTTCTGGTGTAGAAAACTGATGTTTGGGAGGACTTGTGGGACAGGAGGAATAAAAGAAGATGACCCTAAAATAAATCATCAGCCATATCATGTTACTGTCTCATTTACACAAAATTCTTTATCAAGGCACATTCTACACTAAAATATTGTGCTAGGTACTATTTCATTGCTACCTCCCAGTGAGTCAGGAAAATAAAGGTAACTGGTGTAAAAACAAATCAAAGAGAAAAGTCTGTTTGTTATCTATAGGCCCAACTTTTATGAACAGATTCATTTTCCATGATTTAAAAACAAGTAGGCAATAGGTCATTTACTATTAAATCTGCCATCCCCTCCCCAGAAATTGATGATCGCATGACTAGAGGGGTAAGGGAATGAGCAAGTGGTGAAGGGGCCATGGAGGACTGAAGGACATGTCCCGTATAAAGGTATTCCAAGTTTTAAAAATATTAAATGCCACATAGTTAAAATAAAATAATAAAATAAAAATAATGCCTGTCCTACAACTACTTTCTAAGTCTTATGTTTGATCACCATTCTCATGGAACCAGTCTCTGTTCCTTCCTATACCTCCTCCATTCCTTAATTTTCAAGAAGCACCCACCTAACCAACTGCAACTACAAATGGAACAACTCACCTAAGCCCTTAATTCTGAAGTTCAGGGTATATAGAAACCTTTGGAGACTCTCTTAATTTTCATTTTCCCAGGCCCCAGACCCAGAGATCCCGATTCTGAAGGTATGGCATAAGTCATGGGAATATGCATTTTAAAGATTTCTCAGGTGATGTTAAGGCAGGTAGTTCAAGGGCCATACTTTGGGAGAAACTGTTTATGCTGCACTTGACTCCCTTTCTTCAATGGATTTATCAAAGTGAAGTGAAAAGTCCAACACAGTGTAAACCCACCCTTCTCCAATCATTGCTTCCTTTCCTCTGATTTCAGGACTGGCACTCTAGGAAGGTTTCACTGAAGACTAGCATTTTCCATGAAAGTGGATCTTAAAAGGCTAGAAGAAAACAGAGCATTTCAGGTGAGGGGCAAATAAGGTGCATATTCCATCCCAGGCCTCTCTGAGCTCATGAGTTCATGCCCTCCCCCAACTCCATTCTTAGCAGCACATTGAACTGTATGCTTATGCTGTTGAAGTTAAGTTGGTATCAAATCAATAAATTTAGGGTGTTAAATTTAAGCTCCATTGTAACCACAAAGAAAATATATGAAAAATATATACAGAAGGAAATGAGAAAATGGTACAATACAAAAAATCAAATAAATATGAAAGTAGGCATTAATCAAAGAAATAAATGACAAAAGAAGGTATGAGACTTACAAAAACCAAATAGGAAAATAGTAGAAGAAAGTCCTGCATTATCAGTAGTTACTTTAAATGTAAAAAGATTAAACTCTCTAGTCAAAAGGCAGAGATTGGCAGGATGGATAAAACAGCATGACCCAACTATATGCTGTTTACAAGAGACTCACCTTAAATTCAAAGACACAAGTAGGTTAAAAATGAAAGGATGGAAAAAATATATACCATGCAAGTGTAACGAAAGAGACTTAAAGACAGCACTTTCAATAATGGGTAGAACATGTAGACAGAAGATCAGTAAGGAAATAGAAGACTTGAACGATACTATAAACCAACTAGTCCTAACAGACATTTATAGAACATTTCACCCAGCAGCAGCAGAATACACATTCTTCTCTACTGTGTGTGGGTCATTCTCTAGCATAGACCATATGTTAGATAAAAAATAAGTTTAATAAATATAAAAATACAGAAATCATGCAATGTATCTTTTTCTGACCACAATGGAATGAAGCTAGAAATCAATAACAGGGAAAGCTGGAAAATTCATAAATGTGTGGAAATTAAACAACACATTCTTAAACAACCACAGATTAAAGAAGAAATCACAAGGGAAATTGGAATATATCTTGAAGTGAATGAAAATGAAAACACAACATCCCAAAACTTAGGAGATAAAGCAAAGGCAGTAGTGAGAGGGAAATTCATAACTCTAAATGTTTACCTTAGAAAAGAAGAATGATCTCATATCAGAGACCTAACCTCATGACAGAGGATCCAGTAAAAGAAGAGTAAATGAAACCCCAAGTGAGCAGAACGAAGGAAATAACAAAGAGTAAGCAGTGATAAATGAAATAGATAATAATAATAATAAAAACAGAGAGGATCAATGACACCTGAACTAGGTTCTTTGAAAAGATCAATAAAATCTACAAATCTTTAGCTAGACTGTCAATGAAAGAAAGAGGACACAAATAACTAAAATCATAAATTAAAGGGAGACATTACTACCAAACACAGAGAAATAAAAGGATTATAAGAGAATACTGTGAACAAACATGTTGACAAATTAAATAACCTAGATGAAATGATCAAATTCCTAGAAATTCACAAACTACTGATCCAATAAGAAATAGATGATCTCAACAGGTGAATATCAAGTAAAAAAATTTAATCAGTAATCAAAAACTTCCCAAAAAAGAAAGCCCAGGACTAGATGGCTTCACTGGTGAATTTTACCATACACTCCAAAAACTAACACTAATCTTGCTTGAACTCATTCCAAAAAATTGAAGAGGAAGGAGTACTTCCTAACTCATTCTATGTGACCAACATCACCCTAACACCAAAGCCAGATATAGAAACCATAAGAAAATAAAATTATAGACCAATGCCCCTTATGAATATAGATGCAAAAATCCTCATCAAAATATTAGCATGCTGAATCCTACAGCACATTAAAAGAATTATACACCATGACCAAGTGGGGTTTATCTCAGGTATGCAAGGTTTGTTTAATATAAGAAAATCAATTAATGTAATACACCACATTAATAGAATAAAGGGAAAAAAACATACAAGATCATGTCAACTAATGCAGAAATAACTTTTGACAAAATCCAGCACCACTTCTCAATAAAAACACTTAGAAAATTAGGAATAGAAGGAAACTTCCTAAAACCCACAGCTAAATGATACCCAATGGTGAAGGACTGAAAACACGTGACAGTACAATAAATACTTGGGTTTATATTCTCATGGAAAACTGGCAGTCAGTTAAACCACGTTTTGGGTCCAGAGCATAGAACACCATTCCTAATACTTTCATATTTTCCTTATTGGAGTATCTATAAAAATTGGGAGTGGGGAGCAGAAGGTGGGTGTGAAATGGTGAAGAAGGAGAAAGTTGTACTTTCATACTTTTCTCAAAGTAAGAGATGCCAGTGTAATGTTTGTCATTCTAGATGTTTTGTTTCTTCACTCTTATTTTTCTGTATCTCATAGTGGTTCTTCTAAGAATACGATCATTTCTTACATCACCTTCACTTTCATTTTTTTTCTGGCTGATTTTTCTTCCAAATGAAGCTTCAGGAAAATTTAGATCTGCTACAGGATTTTGATAACCATTTCTGTCCTGTCTTGGATGTGCAATTAATTAGTTGTGTGATGCTGAATGAGTCATCTAAGTTCTTTATTTCAGTTCCCTCTTTTGTAATAAAGGAGTTGAACTAAAAGATGGTCTCTAAGATTCTTATAGTCTGACAGTCTATGAATCTCCTAATTCTTCCTACAAAGAGAGTTTTTTTTAACAATGGGGGAAGTACTGTCAGTTGAAGGAAGTACATATCCAACCTCAGCCCACTTCTGAGGATCACTGTACCCTGGAGCAGCTTTTTTTTCTGTATGTATGCCCTTGCTATGCAACTTGATAGCCATACCTAATCAGTGTATATTCTTATGACGTTTTTACAGGTCTATCTTGTCTACCAGAACGTGAAAGGCATGATTCGGGGTCCATGTGTTTTTCATCTTTGTTTACCTAATCCCATCTCAGAAGGCAACACTACATGCAGTATGGTCTAGAGGTTAAGTACACAGGCTCTGGCCCTAGAGCAGTTTTGAATTCTGGCTCAGCCACTTGCAGATTGTATGGCCTTTGGAAAATTGCTTATGTCCCCTGTGCCTCTGTTTCCTCATCACTATAAAGGCAATAAAAATAACATTTCCTTTGTGATGGGATTAAACAAGTATAGTATTCTTAGAATAATGATAAAAATATTAACTTATTTTCAGTAACCAATACATACTACATGTTCAGTAAATGTTTGAATAAAAGAATAAGTCTATAAGATGGGAAGCTACATGGAATAGATAGATTAAAATATATACATATAAAATTTGTGGGATTGTTGCTCAGATGTGGCCTTTCTCTCTCTAAGCCCAACTCAACAAATAAATCCATTACCCTTCCCCTCTACATGAGACATGACTCCCAGGGGAGTGAGTATCCCTGATGATGTGGGACACAACTCCCAGGAATGAGCCTGGCCCTGCCAGCAAATGATTGAGAGTGCCTTCTTGACCAAAAGGGGGAAAGAAGGTAACAAAATAAGGTTTCAGTGGCTAAGAGATTTCAAATAGAGTCAAGAGGCTATCTTGGAGGTTACTCTTAAGCAGGCTTCAGCTAGATATGCCAAATGACCACACTATGCCAAACCCAAATCAACAGTAGTCTCAAAAATCCTAAAGAATACTCAGGCCCACATCAGAGATTCTATAAAAGTTTCACTCACCAAGTTTATTTCTCAGAAACTTAAATCCTCCAGAGTGTTCCTATGCCAGATAAGTCCCAAAACCCAGAGGCAACAGCCTCTTCAAAAACATCAACCAGCTGCATCCCCCTTCATCATAACATTGACACCTCTTTTCTTTTCTTTGTTTTTTAAATTCAGTTTTACTGAGATATTTTCACATACCATGCAGTCATACAAAGCGTACATTCAGTTGTTCACAGTACCATTACATAGTTCTGCATTCATCACTGAAATTAATTTTTGAACATTTTCATTACTACACACACAAAAATAATAAGAATAAAAATTAAAGTGAAAAAGAACAATTAAAAAGAACACAGGGTGCCTTTTTTTTTTTTCTTTGCCCCCATTTTTCTACTCATTCATCCATACACTGGAAAAAGGGGAGTGTGGTCCATATGGCTTTCCCGATCACATTGTCACCCCTCATAAGCTACATTTTTATACAATTGTCTTCAAGATTCAAGGGTTCTGGACTGTAGTTTGATAGTTTCAGGTATTTACTGCTAGCTACTCCAATTCATTGGAACCTAAAAAGGGTTGTCTATATTGTGCGTAAGGGTGCCCAACAGAGTGACCTCCTGGCATCTTTTGGATTCTCTCTGCCACTGAAGCTTATTTCACTTCCTTTCACATCCCCCTTTTGGTCAAGAAGATGTTCTCCATCTCATGATGCCAGGTCTAGATTCCTCGCTGGGAGTCATATTCCACATTGCCAGGGAGATTTATTCCCCTGGGACACCCCTTTTCAAATATGAACAAGTTAGGGTGGTCGCTGCCTAGATATCCCTAAAGATTGACACAGTGATCAACAAGAGGGAAGAGTAGCAATAGACAAGATAAGATTTAACAAAGGATTATGAATATATAAAGATATATGTATACATATATGTATATATATACAGTCTCTAGGGTATTAGAACAGCTAGAAAGAAAATGTTGAAATGGTGGAACTATAACCCATATCATTCTTTGAAACTTGCTCTATAGCTACTTGTTAAATTGTACTTTGAAAGTTATCACTTTTCTGTGTATATGTTATATTTCACAATAAAAAATGTTTAAAAAATTTGTGGGAAATACAAAACTGAGTAAGACACAGTCCCTACCATGATGAAAGCTACCATCTAGAAGGGAAATTAAGACATGCACATGTAATTACAATACTCGACAGAATCTGAAAAAATACTCTAAGAAGAAGCAAAGTGTAGCCGTAGTTCAGAGAAGAGCAAAGGAGAGAAGAAATGATTTCCAACAGAAGGGATCAGTAAAGTCTGCAGGGCTGAGTAGGTATCTTTCAACATAGTATAACTGTGTTTATACAGCATCTGTTCCATCATCTCCTCCAACCCTATCACCTATGGAGGTTACAAAAATTTTTCCTCATTTAGAATACAAAGAAATGGAAATTTAGAGAGTCAAATTTGCATCTTGTTTTGGGCTAATGACTTAAATTCTAAGCTATGTTTTTGAACAAGGACAGTGGATGGATATCCCCAAAGGTTGTCTGCTGTTTTGTGCAACCCCAAAATTCTTACTACCAAGCACCAGAAGCAAATGCATGAGCATAACACCAGGAGAGTAGCCAAGACCCCACTTGGGCTGCTTTTATTGTTTGTTTAAACCGGATGTTTTTCCAAGTAAACATCACTGTGTTCCAAAAGGAGAACCATCATACTTGTCTTTGGGGTTATGAAGAAGGAATCAGAATGACAGGTGATGGGTGCCTAGGCCAAAGGAAAGATGGTCCAGATCAGATGGTCCTTTCCCTTGCCTAGTCCTTTTCAAGAACAAGAAAATCTTTGGGATGAAAAATGTAGCCACTGACCTTGAAGGAACCCATCCCCAGGGGTTGACTCTCAGGGAGTTTTAGACGCTTGGGGAACCCAACCCAGCCACTGAGAACTTTTACCCAGCCTGTGTAGAGTGCAAAACCAGATTACATGTGTCTAGTGATGTAAAGACTTCTCAGATTCTGGAATAGAGAGTCAGGTCACATTTTGGGAGTTTGCGTGATTCTGGAGTACATAGACAAGATTTCCAACCGCAGGGAATACATGCTAATGGAAATAGGCACTCCTAATCACATGAAGGCTATTGTTAAATATTTTATGAAATTGAAAGCATAAATTCTGGAAATCTAAGTCAAAATACATACCTGTGCTTAGAACTTCATGACTTTTGTGATACTTTTCAACCAGCCTTATATTTGGAATTATGATCTTTGATTTTCAGTGTCTCAAATAACATACTAGAGTGGTTTCAAATTACCAAATTTGAGTCAGGTGCAGACTTTTAAGACATTAAGCTAGTACCATTCCCTAAAAGGTATATCCAGGGTCTTCAGAGTGCATAAACACCATTCCTTCCCCCACTGAGCTCTCATCCTATCTCATTCCATGTACCCTCAGAAGCTGCAACCGCAGGCACTGTCTCCGCGAGCTGCACCTAGTACCAAGTCAATAGATTCCTGATCCCATCTCTTTCTCCTTCCCTGCAGTTCTGGAAGAGGCTGATGCCTCTATTTCCAAAAACACTGACCTCTATAACCACTCTAACTCTTAGACTCTTCTCTTCTCCCTAAAGGGACACCTGCCTCTAAGCCCTATATCCTCTCCCTGGCAACAACTTTCCCAGCTTTTTCTCCTTGTCCCTACTGCATATACAAGTCCATCTATTTCTTAAGAGGCTATAACTGTATCATCGTCATCATCATCATCTTTTCTCATTTTCATCATCTATCATTTTTTCACCGCTGTACCAAGTAGGAACTTCATGTATCATTTTATTTAATCCTCAAAATAATAAGTTAAATCTCATTATCCCTATTTTAAGATAAGAAAATTTGATCCTGCCGTCCTTGCAAACTAAACTTCAAAGCTCACCTCCTCAGATGGGTGGTCTATCTCCATTGTTCGGTTACTTTCTCTTTTCCTCTTTGTTAATTATGGTGTAGTTTCTGTTTCCATATCACTCTTCTAAAATCAATCCCACAAATGTTACTAGCTAAAATTACCCCCACCCCCTTATCCCTTCAGATCTTTGGACTATGTCACATTCCAATAACCCATTTCTGCCTTGTAAATCTCCTTCCTTCTATCCTGCCTCCCTTGGGGCATTGATCTGTTCTGATAATTTAGTGCTCATCAAAGGTGCTGGATATGTCACTCAGGCCTTAAGCACTGTCCCAGACTTCTCTCCAAGCTGATAAGAAATTATTTTCCAAAGGTAGTCACAGATATCTTTAATAGTCCTATAATTGTATCAATGAATTTTAGGAAAACATATAGATTGTTCATCAAATTCAAGATTCCATGGATATTGATGCTTAGGAAAGAGTTAAGATAAAAAGTGATTTGATCAAAAGAAATATTACGTTAATAAGAGTAAGTGGCACACAGATATAGGACACAAATTGTAACGGTGATATTCAAATTATGAAAACTGTTGTAGAACATCTTGTTTTGTTGCCAAAAAGGATATGGCCCCCAAATCCCTAAATATCCTTCTCCCTCTTTCTTTCTCTAAGTTCTTTTATCTTGCCTACTACATTCAATGATATCCTCCAACTACTCAGTCCTCCAAATTTATAACCTTGAAGTAATCATGCACCTCTCTACTTTTTTCATTCTTTATATCAAGTCCATCTACAAGTTTTGCCAGATATTCTACAATTTGTCCCTTCATGTCTAATCCCACAGCTAAAACCCCAGTAAATACATTATTGAGACAATCTCCTAACCTGTCTTCCAGAAAAAGTTCTTTAATTCAAGAGCTGTTTTAAATCATATGCTCAGTAAAGGACTTGGGAAAAATTTGTAGCAGTATACACAACCTTTGCTCCCATCCCCATTTCCCATGCTATGGAAATTGGAAGAAAGACAATTATAGCTAGGGAAGTAAGTTTGCAGGATAAGGCCATCTCTGACTTCCAGCAGGAATATCAGGATAAGTCACACTGTCTTTCTTTCCCAAAGGCATGTCCTTATCTTGTTTGCCAACTCTCTGCATCCATCACAACTGCTATCCAAACCCATCTCTCTGGATGACCCTTCCACTGCTACCTCCTCCTCCTCTGCAGTTCTATGAAGCTGAGCCTTCTACTTCTTGCATATCTACTCTGTACCAGCCTCTGTTGCCATGCCCTGTGGAGCTCCCTTTCTCCTGGCTTTCAACTTTTCTAAACTGGTTTCTTCTGTTTCATGCTAAATTTCTTAAGTGACGTCATTTCTCCCACAGTTCCCAGGTGAATTGCAGCTACATAGTTTATTCCAGCTCTCTACACTTTGCTATCTAGTGCTTCAGACCACAATTTGGTTCTACAAACACTCAGAAAACTCTCCACTTTTGAATCTACTCAATCCTTCTGGACCACCCTCTTCACTAATTTTAGATATCTACCTCTCCCTCTATGCTCTCTTCCTCCCAAATAGTGCTAGCACCTGGCTGCATTTTCCTCTTCATCATATTCAAAGCTACTGCCCTCAATGGCTTTAATATCTAGACTTTTTCTCCTCCTTCTTAATCCCTCTGTCACATGACATAGCTGACTTGAGCCTCCTAAAGTACAAATCCTCTCTTGGCTTTCATGATACTCATTACTCTGATTCTTGTTTTATTACTCTGGCCACTTCTTTTCTGTCTTCTTCCCTAGCTCCTCTTGCTCCTCCTGAGCCCTAACTTGATGTATCATCCAAGATTTTGTTCTTGTTTCTTTTTTTTTTTATCCAGTTTTATTGAGATATATTCACATACTATACAATCATCCACAGTGTACAATCAACTGTTCATATTGACATCATATAATTGTGCATTCATCACCACAATCAATTTTTGAACATTTTCATTACTCCAAAAAAAAAAAAAATAGAATAAAAATACAAGTAAAAAGAAACACCCAAAACATCCAACCCCCATTATTCATTTAATTTTTGTCCCCATTTTTCTACTCATCTGTCCAAACACTGGATAAAGGGAGTGTAAGTCATAAGGTTTTCATAATCACACAGTCATACTGTGTAAGTTATATAGTTATATAATTCATCTTCAAGAATCAAGGCTACTGGGTTGCAGTTCAACTATTACAGGTATTTCCTTCTAGCTATTCCAGTGTACTAAAAACTACAAAGGGATATCTATATAAAGCATAAGAATAACCTCCAGAATGACTTCTTAACTCCATTTGAAATCTGTCAACTACTGAAACCCTATTTTGTTTCATTTCTCTTCCCCCTTTCGGTCAAGAAGACTTTCTCAATCCCATGATACCAGGGCCAGGCTCATCCCCATAAGTCATGTCCCATATTGCCAGGGAGATTTACACCCCTGAAGTCATGTCCCATGTAGGGGAGAGGGCAGCAAGTCCACCTGCCAAGTTGCCTTAGAGATAGAGACCACATCTGAGCAACAAAAGAGGTTTTCTGGCGGTTACTCTTAGGTACCATTATAAGTAGGCTTAGCCTCTCCTTTGCAGCAGCAAGCTTCATGAGGGCAAGCCCCAAGATTGAGGGCTCAGCCTTCTAAATTGGTAGTCCCTGATGCTTATGAGAATTTCAGTAATTCCCTAGGTGGGGAAGTTTAATATTTACACATTTTTCCCCAGTCCCTCAAGGGGGTTTTGCAAACACATTTTTATTATCTGCCCAAATTACTTTGGGATGTACTGGGGCTTCTTGTTTATTTTTTATCTGAACACTTGAGAAATCTCATCTATACCAATAAATCTGACCATTACCTCAATACCAATGAATCTCTAATTCTGACTCCTTTGAAGAGCTTGGCAGTGATTTTCATTAGTTTGTCGGTCAGTTCCACCTGTATAGATTTTTGGCATCTTCATATGTCATCAATTTTTCCTCCCTATCTTTATTTCTCTGGCACAAACATTTTTCCAGTTATCTAAGTTCAAATGCTGAGAATCATTACTGCATGTTCCTTCTTCCTTGTTGGCGAAGTCTGTCAATCCTGTCAATTTTTTTCTTATTTTACTTGCAGCTAGACTCCATTTTATTCATGCCCTTATAAGGTGAACGTCATTATCCCCATTTTACAAATAAAGGTTTGGAGTTTAAGTAATTTTACCGATGTTACAAAGCTAGTAAGTAATAGACACAAGATTAAAATCCAGGTCTTTCTTAGCTGAGAGCCTGGGTTTTTTCCTCTATCAAAATACTTCTCTGAAAATAGACATTGTTACATAACACAAGAATATTGTAAAAATGTATAATTAGAAATAAATGTTTCTCCTTTTTACAATTCTTTCCTCCTTAAAGATAATATGATCATTAATTGAGTTCATATTTCAAAAAGGCAATTCTTTTATACATATGAAAAGTACAGAAGCAGCTTAGGGTGGGTTGGAGAACACCAACTTTGGGGCGAGGGTTGCCCTAGATTCTATCCCACATACACACACTAACAATGCAAACTTTGATGTGAACTTTGGAAAGTTGCCTAACTTGTCTGTGACTTGTTTTCCTTATCTGTAATAATCGAGTTCACCATCTGCGATTGTTGTGAAGCATACATGAAATCTGTGCATATAAAGTGCTTGATATTTGTGTATATAAAGTGCTCAAAATAGATGATGCAACATAAATCATCCATTTAAATAGATTTAGATAAGTGGGAGGGGGAGTGGGCTGCACCCCTTATGACTTTCTTGGGTGGAAGTTATCTAAGCAGGCAGGGAAAGACCCTGGAAGATACATAAATGTAAAAAATCCAACTTCAGAGAGCAGAAAGTTCCTAAACACATTGACCAGCAATATCAATAATTGACTCCTACATATGATATTTTTGTCTATTTACTCACAGGGCAGAGTCTGGCATATGTTTGGAATATGTTCAATTAATGTTTTAAGCTTAAGTACCCTATGATCAATACAATGGTCAATAGCCAATGTCTGGCTATGTTATATGACTTGAGCATTCAGTCCTAAAGTACCTATAAATAACTGGATCTGATTCAAATGAACTAGTCACATGAGTTTATGAAGACAGTATCTGATTTCATGAGTGCTGCTTATATCCATGCCTTCTGTCCTCTTCCCCAAGCCAAAACCTTGGTCTGAATCTTTGATATCTTATCTCATCATCTCCAGTCAAGTCGGATGCTATTTTCCATTCTCCAATAGCCCTCTGGTCTCCCCCAGCACTGCCCTTCAATCAATATCATATTCTCTTACAAGAGCCATCCTTCTTACCTATCATTATAGACTCATTTCCTCTTCTTTCCTGAGCCAATAAATTTTCCCATTCCCTTCTCTGTTAGGTGTAATGTCCACTGTCTTTGTTTGTCAGGGCTGTTATAACAAATACCACAGACTGGTTGCTTTAAACAGTGGGAATTTATCTTCTCAAAGTTTTGGAGGCTAGAAGTCCAAAATAAAGGTGTTGGCAGGCTGTGCTTTCTCTAATGTCTGTAGGGTTCTGATGTAGCATTCTTGTCAGCATAACTCAATCTCTACCTCCATCACATTGGCATCTGTCTCTACTTCCTAACTCCTCCTACTACTGTGTCTACATTTCTTCTGCTTATAAGGACTCCAGTTGTATTTGATTAAGGGTTATCCTGATTCTGTTTGGCCCCATAGTAATAGGATCTTCGGAGATC
Organism: Choloepus didactylus; assembly: GCF_015220235.1. Lineage (NCBI taxonomy): Eukaryota > Metazoa > Chordata > Mammalia > Pilosa > Megalonychidae > Choloepus > Choloepus didactylus. Next base: position 58,800,638 of record NC_051310.1, on the reverse strand, counting down.
CTATTTACAAAGAGTTCACATCCAGAGGACTGGGGTTAAGACTTGAACATGTCTTTGAGGGGTAATGATTCAAACCATAATATCTACCAATTACAAATTCCAATTCAAATGCTACCTTTCTTCTTCTCTCCAAGGCCTCTGACTTGTTTTCTCCAAAGTCCTTTCTACTCGCTTTGAACTGTTCCTTAACCATTCACAAATACTGCCTCCTATGTCACCTACACTCCATTTACCCAATCTGACTTTTCTCCTTTAAAGAACTCAAATTCTTCTTCCACAAAGCCCTCTAAGACTAAAAAGGAGAGAATGGCTTTTCTTCATCCCCAAAAAACTACTCATTCCTTCCTTCCCACCCGAAATCAGGAACACTTCACTCAGCATTTCAGCTAAATGTTAATTTTTTATTAATAGGCTCTAATGTCTCATCATTGTTTATTTGTTACACTCTACAGCTGTCCTGTTATGAAATTATCCGAAGAGACTATTAGCAGTGAACATCTAAAGCATTGTTACTTAACTAGTGCCTCTTAACTCTAGAGGCATGAAGTCATCCTCAGAGAATAGCATTCTCTTCTGCCAATTTCTGAGTAGGGACTCAGGGCATGGAGATGGTGATAGACATGACAGGAAGATGAGATGCACAAATAAGGACAGGTCTGAATACATTGAATTTGCCTGAATATTAGGCAACATTTTCCCCAAAATATTATCTCTTTAAAACGAGTCATCTTATGTTTGAGTCTTCACAAACTATCTCATATTGCAGGAATGCTTTCTGAAATTATTTCATTCTGTGCAATGAATACTATTGGATGAAGATTCACTAGAACGAAACAGCCTCAATCAATACTGGCTTCGGAAGTTCATAGAAGTCACTTAATGTGAGCCATTTTCTTTTTCAAAAAATTAAAAAGAAAATTAGCACAGATTTGTCATTATTTCTGGGAATTTGACAGTTCTACATGTTAGATATACATTAATAAGACTTTTAAGGGTCACTTAAGTGGTTATATTGTGGGGATCAAGGTGTAATTTTTAAAATTATAATAAAAAGACTATGCAAATAGGTATTGTGGCTGGGATAAAATTTCCAATACTTTGAAAATTCAAAAAATGAAATAGTAGTGAAGGTGACAGGCTCTAAAAAACTTTATTAGGCAATTCCTAAAGCAGCTATAGTGATGACAGTCTCCAAAGCATCTTGGTTGTCCTCAAGATGCATATAAAAAGTTTAGATAAAAATTATTTTGTCAAATGTGAACCTCAAAAAATTTATTCTAAAATAACATAGTATGTATATAAATATGATTTCAAATATGTATGTGAGATTGAATGAATAAAATAAATATAAGTAAAAATTTACTCAATTCACCAATATCCATTGCATTTATTATATTTAAAGTAGACAAAAAAGTCTATTTGGGGCTTATATCATTAGAAAACTGGGGGCTCAGCTGGGCCTTACATATGCAAGTTTATGGGGTGCATGAGTGTGTATGAGATGGGTGGGGATAAAAAGTTTGGATGAACAGGCAGCTGGATGACAGACTGGCTCAGGAAAAGAGAATGGTCATAGATTTTCTTGTTGTTTTGCAGCAAGATCACAAACATGTCCTGTACTAAAAAGCTTGGGACACTTTGGTCTGGAGGATAAGAATGAATTCACTTTAGCTCATTTTGTTCTAGTCCCAGAACTGTAAGTGCTTACTAAATATTATTCATTGATGGTTAGGATACGCCATGAGGCTGTTTATGGCAACATCTTTCTACTTTGTTACATAACGAAAGAATGGAGTCTGGAAAGCACAAAAGGTAGAGAAATATTTAGCATAATAAAATCCTGTGTGATAGCATATTTAACCCTCTCTACAAGTTTCTCTAGCTATTTGTTTAAACCCACTTTTTTCACTTTTTCCCAGCTTACAGGCCTCCTTTTTGTGGAGCAATTTCAACGTATAGTCACATTTTGAACTGTTGCCAGCTAAAATTCTTGCATTCAGCATCATGGCTTTCTGTTCCACCAAGACAAATAAGAACCGGCCCATCCCCTCACTTGAGTACATTGTTCATGGTGCTGAGCAGTGATTTTCCATATCTGACTGTCTTTGCATTCACCCCAGGAGGAAGGGTGAGCCTGGTTTATTGAGTTCTCATTTCTCAGTAAGCAGCAACATCTGGAGGGCTGAGCAGTTTGTTGGCAGGTCCAGCCCAAAGGAATTCAGTCATGGTTCTGATTGGCTCTTATCAGTAGGTGTCACTAAAGACAGCTTCGGAGATGGAAAAATAAATAGGCCAATTAAACAATGCCAAGAACAGACTATTTTATAGCCACCTCTGCTCTTTTTATTGTTGTTCCAACTGCAGAAGTTTCAAGATGCTAATTATTCTCTGGCTCTCCTGCCCCCCTCCCCCCACTGCAAATGAACATTTTTCCATTTTCTGAGTGCTTCCCTTTAGAGTCGGAGAGTGGGACATTTAATTAATACATTTATTTTGTGGTGCCGGATGAAGTGGGTTAGCAAAATGAAAACAGATGAAGGAGATTAACTTCACACTTTATTGTAATGAAGCTGCAGCAGGCTGTTTGTCTGCAACAGGCTAATGAATGCTTCACCAGGTCCTTCCTCTCTGCACATGAAAAGCTCAGCATAGGTGGAGAGCAAGACACTGCAACTCATCCCACCCTGCCATGCCTTTGTGTCCTCCAAGGATGCAGGCACGGGAACCCTGGTGTAAGACCACGTATTTCTGAGGTCAGCAGGGACAACTCCCAGGCCTCTTCTGGAGAGGGGCCAGACTCGTCGTCCGCAATGGTCACCAACCTCACAGGCTTAATTTTTGTTCACTAAGGTTTCCCACTTGCAAAGGCAAAAGCCCAGTGTGGAACTCTAAATTTGGTCTCCAAATTTAAGCAATACCACATATGTAACTATAGTTACCTGAGAAAAATAAGTTAGGAAGCATTCGAATGAATGAGTTCTATTTGTGAAATGGACTGTGAATAATATCAGGCCATGAACCCCAATGGCGGGACAATGTCTAGCACATGATAGGTGCCCAGGCAATGTTGGTTAAATGAATGATGTATCTGTTAACCTGGAATATCAGTACACAGTTCTATGAGGATCGCATATATATATATATATAGCCTCTACTCTACATGGCCATCACCCACTGTGCATATTGAATTTGCATGCATTTTGGTGGGTACTTTTGAACTTTTTGGTTTCAAGGCACCATTTCCATTACACCAGATAGGTGGACCCTTAGGTTTGAAGACCAAACCAAGGACTTTCAATGCCAAATTACTTACAATTACAAATATAAAAATAAATGATAATTAATAACAATAGTAATAACAGATATCACTTGAATATTTACTCTGTGCCAGACTGAGTTCTATACATTATTTCATAAATGCACAACAACCCTATGAGCCAGGTTTATATCAGATCTGCCTGACCCTACACCTTTTCTCTTAATTCTAGAATCTTCCCTTCTAGCATAGAATTATTAGTAAAAAAGCTTAATAACAGGAATGGGGGTATATTTGGAAGGGGAAAAATGAGGAGTGAAAGAAAAATGAGTGAAGGTTAAATCTACACTGTGGGATTTATTACTGGGATGTTGGTGATTAATATATACTGGGCACAAAAAGTTATTGCTTGTTTCTATGGTTGGGAACTATTTATATTCATAGCACTATCATTTGGTCTTCAAGCTCAAGAATGGATGACTAGTGGTCCTCAATTTTGACCATGAACATTCTTCTCTGGCATCATTCTGCAATTTAGAATTCCAAGTCCAAGTTACATGATGTTATTTCCATTTATTGGGTATAATTATTGAATTACACAGATCATGAATCCATATGGGGTATTCTCCAAGGAAAATGATTCTGTGAATTGAAAATTACACATCTGAACCCAGAATTGCCTGGCCTCAGGTTGCTCCCATATCAACAGTCCCTACTCAGAAGCCATAGAGACAGCTATGACAAGAATTTCAAAGGCTAACCTTCTACTGCTCTTTTAGATGAAAACTTTCAAAATCTACAGGAATGTGTATCCAGCTTAAAAACTGATAAAGGTATTATTACACAGTTTAATGGATTTCATTTTGTATAAATTACCAGGAAACTTAGTTTTTTAATGAGATTTTTCTAGAAATATTCCATCTCTAGCAAGGCATAACATGGTCACAGTAAACATTCTCCAGCACATTTCAAACCATATGGCTCATATATTATCCCTGTTGAGGAACCTCCTTATGGAATTTTATTTGTATACTCAAAAAACCGGCTTTGGAAATTAATCCTCCCCACCTCTATGAGTTAACCCAATGGCAAGTGGGAGAAGAATATTTAGTGGGTGATTATGAGCTCTTTTGGCAACATTATAATGTGTTTTATACAGGTGATTGAAAATACAATGGAGGATACATTAAGAGTATGCCTTGTCAATCATAATGAAATAATTTAGAACAGGCTTTGCTAGAATCCCTGATCCTCGAATATTCATTTACAGAATCTAAATCTGCAAACATTGATAATCTATGGTGAATAAGACACTGTGCCTTGTACTGCCAAGGAAATGAAAATGAATAACTTTATTTTTGCCCTCAAAATCAGCACACAATTAAAATAAAAGGCAGGACAGGTGTTATGAAAATTGGTCTTTGAAGGAATGAAAGATGACCTCCATTCAGGGAATCAGGACAGGCTATTTTAGAGGTTGTATTTGAGATCAGACTTGAAGAATATGTAGACTTCATTGTTGAAAAGTAAATAAAAATGCAACAGTATTGAGTAGGGTCAAGTAGAAACCACAGAGGATATTGAGGAATGTAAAGAGTTTACTAAGAGTGTAGTTGGAGATTGTGCTGAAAAGATAAACAGGTATCATTTTGTTATGAGCCTTGAAGGCAGGCTGAGGATTTTATACATAAATCAGTGGGCAGAGGGGAGCTACTGCAAGTGTAGTAAGATCAATCCCAAGCTTTAGGATACATCTGGCAGCAATGTTTAAGATGGGATACATGGGTGACAGAAGAGAGTGGAGAGTTTAAAGTATGGATCTGTTAGGATGCTATCACAGCAATAGAGATATTAGACTCTGAAAAATGATAAACTTTATTAAGCTCAGGAAGAAGGAAACACAGAGGTAGATTCTATGCTGCTACTTGACAACTAATTGCTAGGAGAAAGGGATGGTGTTGTTTCAGGACAATAAGAAAGGAAACAAAGATTTTTAAATTGATGACAGAAAGTGTGGTGGTTCTGTAATTAGAAATAAGAAATACAAGAGGAAAGATAGCTTTTTCATGAGTGAAAGTCACAGAGTTCTATCTGGGACACTGTGAGTTCCAATTGCCAGTAGTACACGCAGAGGCATTTGGAATGGGACTGGAGGTTGGCTCTGGGGTTGTAAATGTGGGATTCTGCTCACCAAAGCTGCAGCAATAAAATCTATGGAAGCTAGTCAACCACCAAGAAAGAGGTTATGGATGGAAGAGAGAAGAACTGTGTACAGATAAGTGGGCAAGTATGCTGGAGGATAGTAAAAGAGTATAGTTGAAAAACACGTATGTGCTTTAGAATCACACACACCTGAATTCAAATCCAGACTCTACCTCTTGATAGCTGTGTTGGCTACAAGAGTCTTTTTTGAGAATTAAATTATATGTATATAAAGCAACTATCACAATGTCTGGCACAAAGCAAGTACTGCATATGTGAGTTCATTCTTAAAAGCATTTCTGGTACTGTTACTTATTTGTTTTGATGCTCTTTTTATTATATACGAAATTTCATATTTCTTAGAAATTCAGTTTCCAGAATGACAGATATACATACTTTAATAGGGAAAGAAATGCCTGATTGATAAAAATGAATGATTTAGGAAGGTCTTTAATTAGTAACCAACTACAATTATCTGAAAAGGCAGAGCTTCAAATATTCCAGAGAGGTGATGGGGCTCAGGGTTCCACTTTCCAGCAGGCTTCTCTCTTGTCATATTTCTTTATATTTAGTAATTAAAATAAAATATGTTCTTGAATGATCACTAAAAAGTACTATTCTACATGAAGCCTCAAAGTAGTACTAGTCTTCTGTCCCCTCAGTTACACAGCCTGAACAACACAGGTTATTACTGCTCACCCACCACAAATTGTAACTGGTTCTAAGCAAGTAGGTGAGCAGCTGATTCAATCACTGAGACTTAAAATTCACATACAAGTGTAGTTTGTCCCCATTAACAGGTCCCACTGCCTTGTTAGACAAATGATTGTGTTTTAGAATACAAGACATTCTCAGATGAAGGAAAATTAAGAGGATTTATCACAGCACACCTAACCTAAATTAATGGCTAAGTTAAGCTCTTTAAACAGAAAGGAAATGATGGGGAAAGAAAGAAACTTGAAATATCAGAAAGGAAGCAAGAGCACAATAAGCAAAATTAGGGGTAAATACAACAGACTTTCCTTCTCCTTAAGTGTTCTAAATTATGGTCAATGATGGAAATAAAAATTATAAAACTGTCTAATGTGGTTCTATGTAGCTATAATAATCAAGACTGTGTGGTTTTTGTGGAGGAATTGGCTCACAGATCAAGGGAACAGAATAAAGAACCCACGCAAACATGCCCAACTGATTTTTGACAAAGGTGCAAAAGCAATTCAGTGAAGGAAAGATAGTCTTTTCAACAAACATGTGGTGATCAAAATGTTGTGGTATTGTACTCCAGCTTTTCAAGATGTTGCCCTCAGGGAAACTAGGTAAAGCCTACAAAGGATTCCTCTGTATTATATCTTATAACTGCATGTAAATCTACAATGATCTCAAAATATAAAGTTTAATTTAAAAAATTATAGCCTTGTGTGTCCTCCTATATTTTGATAAGATTCTGTAGGGAATCAATATATGCTAAGAGGCAATGAGGAAGGAAGGAAGGGAGGAAGGAAGGGAGGAAGAAAGGAAAGGGAGTGAGGGAGGGAAGGAAGGAAGGAAGGAAGGAAGAAGGAAGGGGAGAGGGAGGGAGAGAAAAAAGAGGGAAAAAAAATAGATCTTGCAGAAGATGATCTGGCAGTTTTAAGGAATCATTTGGGGAAAATGGAGGCAGAAGAACTAGAAGCTTCCCATAGGGTTCTAGGAGGGGAAATGTGATACCTTTGATAGAGGAAGCTGCTCTCTTCTCAACAAAGAGCATGAACTTACTCAGTGTGAACCCCTCAAGAATTCCTCTTAGCATCAAGTCTCTGGAGCGCCCAGGAAAAACTGATGACCCATAGGGCATAATTTTGCAAATGTAAAAGTTAAAACGAAATCTCTCTATCTCTTCCAGCACATGTGTGTCCTTGCAATATGATATTTATGATGTGAATTGGACTGATTAAATCCATTTTAGGGTTCAGGGATTTGCAACAACCTAAATATCCTGGTTCTCAGGGAAAGAAGAGCTTTGTATTTCCTTTGCATATTTAGTCTCACTAACAGGAAGTTGTTAGTGATAAGAATATCTCAGCATAAGAGTATGGGGGTGGGGGATTTAGCTGTATGCAGTTGAATGTCAACTTGAATATAGGACATCTCAGCCACGGTGCCATTAAACCTCTTTATAAGCCCCAGCCTGGGATTTTCATGCACAGATGGCATATATAAGAAAGCTTGACAGGAGGTTTCTCAAAGTTTGTAACCAGAGGGTAAACTTTGTCATGGAATCTAGAGGAAGGCAACATCCCTGCTATAGACAACATTCCTGCTAGAGACAAAAAAAAAAAAAGGTAAATGAACCAGTGAATTAAACTGAATGCTGAAATCTGAAATCATTGCATACATGGAGCCTGAACTCATATCCAAACTTTATAATGTAAAATATAATAGGAAAGATTATTATCCTATTGCACACTCAACTTCAACTCTGATAGACTTACATCAGATAGATGCAAGAACTTAAAAACCAAAAATAAACAAATTTTAAAATGAGCCAAACAAAGGTCCGTGCAGTGAATTAACTCAGGATAACTGACAGAAGATTCATTTTTGAATAGTATACAAAACCCAGCAAACCCTTGGGTGAGGAATCCCCAATGAAGCTAGACTTGTCAGATTGTCTTTATTAACATCAGACTGGAATTAATAAACAGGGCAAATGATGGAAAATCCATAAGGAAGAATGCTAATTGCCAAATTTGTTACAGAATTAGCACATCTTCTGTTTCAGTGCTAAGCTCTGGGAGACACACTGAGTGAAAGCTCTAAGGAAACTCTAGATCAATGTCAGCCACAATGGTTGAGGTGGAAAAAATTCAGAAGTCAAACCTGTAGACATTGGGCATTAGATCCTTCAAAATAGACATCGTTGAGGGGAGCAATCAATAGCAAACATATTTGCTGTTGAGTGAAATAATGAACTAATATCTGCCTATAAACTAGAAGGCATGATTAATATAGAGATGGCAAAAATCTAGTTCTTTTCTAAAGATTTGGGAAAATCTTTTATTAAGATTCATTTCTGTCTTGACCTTCAACCCATCACTGCATCCTACATCCTTTCTGCCTTATATATACTCTCACCTTGATGCAAGTCAAAAGACTGTCTTGCTACATTGCTGGCATTTTATTTTAGGTAACTTGTATAGTTTAACTTTGCTCACCACCATTCTTAACATATGGAAGCAAATAATTCATTTTCTTTACCATCATTAGGGATAGGAATCCTAGGATATTCAAAATGTAAATTCATCATAGAATTCCCTTAACTAATTGCATAATATCTTACCCATTTTCTTAAAAGTAAAGCTTGCTGGTTAAGAAATAAAGAACAGCATTGCTTGTAATAAACTCTGCATGCTACACTGTAATTTAAACTGTACTGTTATGTATGGTGAAGGACTGAAAGTTTAGAGTTACTCCCCTTGGCAAACATTTTTTTTTAAGGATTGCTTAAATAAGCAGTAAAGAAACCAGATGTCATTTGGTAAGAGTATCTGAATGACCAAAAATTTGCTGTCTGGGTCTTTTTTTCCTTTATAAAAACAAGAAAAATTCTTTGGATTTATATCATATTTAGCAGCTGTGAAACAGTGCTAACATCTGTTTGTACCTATGGAGAGCTGACCCATGGGGTACTCATCTCTTAATCACCAAGCATCAAGCCAGTCTCACTTGCACAGTTCATTGTTTTCTTCACCATTGCCTCCACACTTCAAAGTTTTCATATGTTCATATTCTACTGGCAGAATGGAGTGACTAATCCATTCATTATAAGCCTAGATGATTAGAATTTTGGGAAAAATGATCACAGCATTCTCTCCATCTAGCCTGTGCCCAAAAACACATCTACATTTGCCTCCAAATTCATTTTGGAGTGTCTACACTTGCTATAAATAATGCAAGATTTATGAGCCTCAATCAAAGTCATAGAAGCACATATAGTAGACTACACAAGACCTTTGGTCACTATTTGGGGCCACATCTTTAAAAAACAATTTAAAAATATTTTGTCCCCTTTTTCATGTAACCACAGATATTACATGAGCTCTTATTTGGCATTTTCCTATTAGGATTTTCCTACAATTTTTTCAGAGAGCAATAATAACAAAAAAAAGCCTCATTGCACTTGCACACCCAGGGAATATCAGTTTCTAAAGGCCAACATTTTTACTGCACTTTATAAATAGGGAAAGTACGCTGAATTGGAATTGAAGCTTGCCAGGTCAAATCAGCTGCTTTATTTATATATTCGCTTTTTTATATGAAGCCTGCCAAATAAAGCATTCTTATTGCAAAATAAAAAAAAAGAAGAGTAGGAATGAGCCTCTTTTTTATATTAAAAAAACTAATTAAACAAAGACTCTTTACAATGACTTCTATTACAAAAAGGATATATTCTACATAAAAATGCTATTTCTGAGGATGACCTATCATTAAAATGTTGTACTAGAAGGGTAATAACAAATTCTCTAATAATTGGCTCTTGATCAATGAATGCCTTTGGTGGCCCCTATTCCTATAACAGACACCATCTACACTGAGAATACAATTGTGTGCTATTTTCATTGCACTTTGGAAACCAAGAGGAGGCCACGTTATAGCTGTACTTTCACCACGTAATTTTGATGATTTCTGTATTGCAGACATTCTTTAGGACTATCCAGGCATTAAAGAAAGAAGCTAAGGTAAAAACCACATGCACAACACCTCCTGTTTTATCCTGCTGAGTTCAAAGCACTTCTTGTAACTTGATGACTCGACCTTGGATTTGTCTCATCTTCATAAGAGGAATGGAGCAGTGTACATATTCTGAATCTGGGATCCATAAAACAAGACAAATCCCCAAGGTACTAACAGGTGTTCCAAGAAAAATAAAAGGTTCCATGGTCAATTAAATTTGAGAAACACTCCTAGAATGTACCCTTTTTGGATAAATACAAGGACTATTAGCAAATTAAAGGCACTGAGAACTACCTCAGTAAAGGTATCCTATTGTTATTTGAAAAAAAAAAATCAGGAAAAAATTAAAGACATGAAAAAGTGTAAAGAATAATAAACCCATGTACCCACCTAGAAGCTAAAGAAAAAAATATTACAAATACAATTGATGCCTCTGTGTGGACTTCCCTCATCATACCCCTTCCATCTCTCAGAGGCAACAAAATTTTGAATGTTGTGTGTATCATTTCTATGTATTTATTTGTTTCTTTATTATATTTTCATATATTTCTAAACAATTAGTAGTACTGTTTTTGTGTTTTTAACTTTCATATAAATGCTATAATACTCTATTGTTTTGTTCTCTTTTTGTGGCTCAACATTATATTTACAAGATTTGAACGTCTGTAGTTCTAGTTCATTTCTTTTCAGTGCTGTATAATATTTAACTATATGAATATTTCATGATTTAATCATTTGATTTCCTCTTGAGGAACATTTAAATAGTTTAATTTTCTTTCTTCTTCTTCTTCTCCTTCTCCTTCTCCTTCTCCTTCTCCTTATCCTTCTTCTTCTTCTTCTTCGGCAATTACAGACAGTATTGGTATTGGATTGGTGTATAAAGAGACAAATTTACCAAACAGAACAGAATTGAAGAATTGATAGGCCAGAAACAGATTCACACATGTGTGGAAATTTCACACACAATGGAGGTGGCCCCTTAAGGTCAGTTAACAAATGTGCAGGGACAATTGTTTATTCATGTAGGAAAAAGTGAAATTAGATCCCTACCTCATACTGTATCCCAGCATCAGTTCCAGATAACTTCAAGACCTAAATGTAAAAAGCAAAGCATTGAATATCCTGTAGAAAATATATGAGAATATATAAGGGTGAGGAGGAATTCCTAAAGCAAACACCAAAAACTTAAACTATGAAAGAAAACTGATAAATTAGTCTACAGTTTAATTTAATAGTTTTATTTATCAAAAGATACAGTAAGAGGGAGGCAGGGCAAGATGACAACATAGGGAAGAGTGGAATTTAATTAGTCTTTTATAGGAGCTAGTAAACAGTCAGAAACAACTAGTAAACAGTCTGGAACAACTGTTTGGGGGACATCCATGACTGGACACACATCATACACCAGTCTGGAATGGATGAAAGGGCCGAGACCACAGCATAGAACTGTAAGTTAAGCCCCCAAATGGCAGAGTTGGTGCCCCTCCCCCACTGGCATGGCAGGCTGAGTTGGAACACTTCCCTATGAGAAAAAGAAGCAGTTTCCACTAGGATCAAGGCAAGGCAGCTCACCAAGCTCCAAGCACAGTTTCAATTAAGAAATCTGGACTACTGAATAAAAGCTTGAAGCATAGATAAACCTGGAGCAAGCAGGAAAGGAACCCTGTGGTTTCTCTCAGTAGAGAGGAGGTGGGGCTGACAGAAAAATAAATAGATAAATAAAAACAGAGGATTTTGTAGTCAGCTGAGCTCAGAATACTGGAAAAGGGATGTGCCCCAAGAAAAGGGGCACATAGAGTCGGGTACCAACTCCAGCTCTTGACTGGTGAAACTGTGGGGCTGGAGACTGGCTCTGAAAAGAGGATTTCTTTTTTTCCCTCTCTCTCTTTTTTTAAACAAGTCTAATTTGCTCATTTGTGTAAACCTCAGGTATTTTTAATTGTCAGTGCTGACCTAGGCAAAGATGCAGTTAAGATAGGTCTGAGAGATAAAGTAAGGAATCAAGTGAAGGAAATAATTCCGTAAAGGATGTATCTTCCCCAAGAAAAAGGGTGTGGGGCCCAGCTCAAGTGGCAGCCCTCTTTCAGAGAATTCAGACCCTAGGAGCTGGAAAAAAAAAAACAAAAACAAAACAGAAACAGCTTTAGCTTGGCTTCTGACTCACCTTTGGTCTAAACCACACCCCTGGCAGGAGCAGAGTGTGCTGAGAATTAATGGCACCACACCTCTTTATGCCAGTGGAGAATTATGGGTGATAAGAGCCACCTGCTGGACAGGGTAGAAAAAGCAGAGTCTAGAGGCCTCACAGGAAAGTCTGACAATTTTCTGGGTCTCATCTTCAGGGAAACTTGATTCTGATTACATTCTTCTCCGGAGACCTGGGCCTGTCTAGTCTGGGAAAATATGTTTGGAGGCAATCATATCCAGGTAGATCTTCTTCAAAAAAAAAAAAAAAAAATTAGGTAGGGCAAGAACCAGAATAATAAAAGCTAAAAAATTCTGATCAGTTAAACAGAAGCTATGCTAGAGGCCTAGAATAAGTTGAAATGAATGCCAAAGAACAAAGCCAACCAACAAGGAAACCCTAAATAAAAGACTGAAAATGACCTCTAGATTAAACTAATCAAGGAAACTAGATGCCAAGAAACCAACAAGACATTATAAGTCACACTAGAAAAATATGGTCCAGTCAAAGGGGCAAACTAACACTTCAAACAAGATATAAGAGTTGAAACAACTAATTAAATATGTTCAAACAAATATGCTAAATCAATTGAAAAATAAAATCAACAAGTTGAGGGAGGATATGACAAAATTGATGAAGGATAAAAAAAGACATTGGGTGAACATAAGGAAGAAATTGAAAGATTAAGAAAACAATTGGCAGAAACTATGGTAATGAAAGGCACAAAAGATGAGATGAAAAACACAATGGACACTTACAACAGCATATTTGAAGAGGCAAAAGAAAAGATTAATGAACTAAGAACACAACATCTGAAATCCTCCCCACAAAAGAATAGATAGGGAAAAGAATGAAAAAATATGAGCAGGGTCTCAGGGAATTGAATGACAACATGAAGCACACAAATATATGTGTCATGAGTGTCCCAAAAGGAGAACAGAAAGGAAAAGGGACAGAAAGAATAATTGAAAAAAAAAATTTCCCTTCTCTAATGCAAAACATAAAATTACAGCTCCAAGAAGCATGGCATACCCCAAACAGAAGAGATCTGAATAGGCCTACACCAAGACACTTACTAATCAGATTGTCAAATGTAAAAGACAAAGAGAATTCTGAAAGCAGCAAGAGAAAAGCAATCTGTCACATACAAGGGACGCTCGATAAGACCATGTGCAGATTTCTCAGCAGAAATGGAGGTGAGAAGGCAGTGGTATGATATATTTAAAATGTTAAAAGAAAAAAACTGCCAACCAAGAATTCTATATCCAGCAAAACCACCCTTCAAAAATGAGGGAGGGTTTAAAATAATTTCAGACAAACAGACACTGAGAGAGTTTGTGAACAAGAGACCTTCTCTATGAGAAATATTAAAAGGAGTGCCATAGGCAGATAGAAAAAAGGAGGGAGAGGTTTGGAGAAGAGTGTAGAAATGAAGACTATCAGGAAGGGTAAAAAGAGAGAGTGAAAAAAAAAATAAGATATGATATATACAATCCAAAAGACAAAATGGTAGATAATATTGTAAGCACGCTGAACAAAGCTGAATGTGAGTAATGTTGGAAGAGAAAGGCTAGGGGCATGTATAACACCAGAAGAAAGATAGAAGATAAAGTCTGGGACTATATAACAGTGAAACCTAGAGTGGACAATGATGGTGATTAAATGTACAAATAAAAGAATGTTTTTACATGAAGAAAAAATGAATGTCAACCTTGTAAGGTGTAAAAAATGGGATGTTATATGGAAAAATACAATCAATGCAAATTCAAGTCTATAGTTAACAACAATATTGTAATATGCTTCCGTGAAATACAACAAAGGCAATATACAAAAGCTAACTGTCAATAAGAGTGGGCTATAAGGGAAGTGAATGGGATTCTTGGTGGTGGTGCTGTTTCTTCTTTTTATTTTATTTTTAACTTTTTTATGTTTTATTCTTCATTTTTTCCCCTCTTCTTCTTTCTTTGCAGAAGAAATGAAAATGTCCTCATATAGATTGTGGTGGTGAATGCATAACTATGTGATTATACCAGGAACAATTGATTGTTTACTTAGGATGGATTGTATGATGTGTGAATAAAACTGTTTAAAAAATAAATAGAAAGATACAAGTGCTAGAGAAAATGTGGAGAGACAGATGTACCTATTTGTTATTGGAAGTGAAGTAGAATGGTGCAGCCCATCTGGGGGGCAGTGTGGTAGTTCCACAGGAGGCCAAGTATGGGGTTGCCTGTGACCCTATTATCAGTTATATACTTGGAAGAACTGAAAACAGGGACATGAATGGACATTTGCACACTGGTATTTATGGTGGAAGTATTCATGATTTGCAATGGATGGAGGTGGTCTAGGGGTACATTGACTGATGAACAGAAGGGTGAACTGTGGTGTATGCATACAATGGAATACTGAGAAACTGCAATAAGGAATGAAGCTGTGAGGCATGCAACTAGAGGAATGAACTGTGAGGACAGTATGTTGAGTGAAATAAGCCAGAAATGAAAAGACTGATATTATAACACCTTATAATATAGACTAAATATAATGTGCAAACTCGGAGAATTGAATTAGAGACCATTGGTTATCAGGGGAAGGCTTGTTGTAAAGGTTCCTAGATTATAAGCTCTTACAGCAGTCACATCTATTCCTGAGTTTTAATGGTTATTTCTAAATTCTGAGATGCTGGGCTCTTTGTGTAAAACCTGGTCATTCCCTGGAACTTCAGGTATCTGTTTGACAACTGAACCTCAGAACTAGAGTTCTGAACCTGTGAAAATCAGTGTTACCCTACACAGCAACTATTTTAAAAGCTGAAAAAGAGATCAGACTTCAATTAGAGTTACAAATGAAGCTGACCTTGTTAGGACTAAGGAAAATCACACTAAAGGTAAAGCACAATTTTTACAGTGTTTTAAAACTTCAACTTCTGTGTCAGACCAAAGGAAGAGATGTTTATTTGGTGCAAAATTTATATTTTCTGTAGCACACCATCTCATTTAACTTGTTTGATCAGTTTATTCAAATACCATGATTACATGGAAACTTGAATAGGCAGTGAGATCTTGTTGGTTTGTACAGGCTAGTGTGATACCACAATACATCCCAGAGTAATTTGGACAGAGAATGAAATATATTTGCACAACCCCCTTGAGGAACTGGAGAAAAATGTGAAAATATTAAATTTCCCTACATGGGAAATACCTGATAGTCTTACAAGCATTTGGATACTCACAATTTAATAGGCCAACCCCTCAATCTTGGGGCTTTGCCTTATGAAACATATTCCTGCAAAGGAAAAGCTAAGCCTGCTTATAATTGTGGCTAAGAGTCACCCCCAGAGAACCTCTTTGGTTGCTCAGATGTGGCTCCTTTCTCTAAGCCAACTCTGCAGGTTAAACTCACTGCCCTCCCCTCTACATTGGACATGACTCCCAGGGGTGTATGTCTCTCTGGTAATGTGGGACATGAATCCTGGGGATGAGCCTGGCCCTGGCATCATGGGATTGAAAGATCCTTCTTGGATCAAAAGGGGGAAGAGAAATGAAACAAAACAGAGTTTCAGTGGCTGAGATATTTCAGAGTGGAAAGGTCATTCTGCAGGTTATTCTTATGCATTATATAGGTATCCCTTTGTAGTTTTTAGTGTATTGGAATAGCTAGAAGGAAATACCTGAAACTGTTAAACTGTAATCCAGTAGCCTTGATTCCTGAAGATGATTGTATAACTATATAGTTCTTAAGGCGTGATTCTGTAATTGCAAAAATCTTGCAGCTGACACTCCCTTTATCCAATGTATGGACTGATGAGTAAGAAAACAGACAAAAAATAAATAAAGGGGTGGATGAGGGGTATGGAATGTTTGGGGTGTTTAATTTTTATTTTTATTCTTATATTTATTTTTATTTTTAGAGCAATAAAAATGTTCAAAAATTGATTGTGGTGATGCATGCAGAACTGTATGATAATACTGTGAACTACTGATTGTGGTTTGGATGATTATCTGGTATGTGAATATATCTCAATAAAATTACATTAAAAAAAAAAGATAGTAAAAAGACCAGGCCCAGAGCAAGAATAGATATTTGCAAAATACAAAGCTAATGAAAGATTTAGATCCAGACTATATGAAGAACTGTTTTATGTGTTATTTAAAACAGCATTTCTAAATTATTTGTCCCTTATTTAGAAGAATACCTATTGAAATCTCATGAAATAAAGATTCCATGGAGCAATATCTGGGAAAAATGTATATTAATGCAAAAGCATCAAACTCGAAGAAGACCTCGGCTAAACTCTATCCCACGCTTTATTCTTCAGCAATATGACTCTAAACAAACAGTTTAATTGCTTTGAACCTTGGTTTTTCATCTATGATGTGGGAATTAGCTTTATCCTTAGTGCAAATTCTAAGCATATAAACCTAGAAACTGTACTAACAGTTACAAGAGCACCTTAAAGTGACTTGTAAACATTTCACAGCGAAATCCTTTACCCGAACTAACAATTGCAAGAGATGCCCTCAGGACTTAGAAAAAGATTCAGTTCTGGGCAAATGATGTCTTAGAAGATTCTTTATTCTTATACAAATGTCTTCTCATGATACTTATTCTATTTCTCATTACCAAATAATATGAATGTATTCAAAATACAGCAAAATAAAAGAGATACATCACCATTGGGGCTAGAACTTAGCCAAACTTTCAAACATCATCCTACTATTTAACTATTTCCTGACATCCCCATGTAGGCAACATAGATACAGCCTTAATGAAAATCTCTTGAGGAATAAAGTGCATTGGTGATTGAGACACAAATAAAAGAGGTAAAAATAATTTTACTGATATTTTCAACTCCAAAATACTCCAAATCAGCTAAGGAAAAACATTCCAATTGAAAACTAATCAAATGCAGTTTTATTCTTGAAGACAAACCCCATGATCCAGGGAGATACCATTTTTAACTGGAGTTTGCATGGAATTTGTCTTTTATCCTATCATCAAAAAGGAGACTACAAATGCTTATGTGGAAAAACACTTTTTTATACATCATAAGAATAGAAACTTCATTTGCATGATGAGTTAATTCTTTAAAATGGAAAATTTGTATTTTTTGATATTAAAGTATAAAGGAAATACTTGCAGATCATGTATTGGTGACCAGTTATAGAATTACAGCAAGAAAAAAAAAGCAAGTTTAGGATAAGTAGTTGGATTATTTCAAGTCCATTAAATAAATTTTGCAATTCAATATCCAGCAATATTGCAAATTAGGTATCATTTTTTCAAAAGAAATGGTGAATAAAATACACTAAACATTCATTAACAAGAAAATAAGGAAGCCACAAAGGCCAAAATGTAATAGGAATCTTCTGAGGTTAGCTAGCACTGATGACAACTTTCATCCTAAAGATATCTGTTGAACACTGACCTTCCATTTTGATGACTTTTTGGAGATAATTCTCCACAAGTCTCTCATTTTTCTGCATGTCTTAAAAGAAAAAGCATTAACTATCTTTACAAGAATGTTTGCTTAGATAATGCCTCCATTCCGAGCAAAGAACACACATGCTTACATGTCCAAAACAAAAGACTGGAGTTCCCTAAGCACAGGGCTCCTCTCCTGTAATGCAATCTGTTGCCCACACAGATGTCATCTGTTTCTCTACTCAACACCCTGCAGGAATTGGTGCTCAGGGAACCAGTGCAAAATGCTGATACTCTGAATGCTACTATTGCTATTATAATAAACAGTTCTTCATCTCTGAATCAGGAGACTCATCATGTCTTCTACCAAAATCCATGAAATTTGATAGCTTGAAAGTAAGGTAGGGTAAAAATCTCAGGCCATTCACATTTCTTGGCAATGGCTGCATGGAAATAGAGCAGAGAGGCAACACCTAGGAGATAGAGAGGGTGGGGCTCCAAAAGACTACAACCTTCTGGAAATAAACCCACTGTACAGAAAAGAATATCAAGGAAATTTGGCAGTGGATAAGAGGAATCACCATAGGAATTCATAACCATAAGTTTTGCCTCATGTGGGTTTACCCAATTTTATCTACTTGTATGGTGCAAAAAAAAATTCTAAGTGGAGAATTTAATTTGAAGGTCACGTGTTGTCAGTAATACCCACCATTTGACTGGTAGAAGTCATCAGAAATCATCTGTGGAGGAATAAATTATCAACCCAGACCACAAGGAATCTCACTCAGCTCCAAAATCACAAAACACCAGAAAACAAGTTACCTGAGGGAGAACAAGTAGAAACAAAAGACAAAAAAATTCATACTCACAAAGATTTCAGATATGGTAATCACCACAAAAGAGTAAATGGGTTTGTTTAATATATTTAAACAAATAAAAGAAAACATGAAAATAAGAGTAAGAATGAAGAGATAATTTTTAAAATTCAAGCACGTTTGAGAGAGAACTACATGGGACAAACAGAAATTAAGAAATAGTTAAATGTAAAAACAATTCAAAGTAAAATACATTAGACAATGCTGGAGATAATTACTAATTGAAGGATAGATCTAAAGAAATCCAGAAATGAGAGGCCAATAGAAGGAAAATATAAAAAGGAGCTTAAGGGACAATGGAAGATAAAGTGATAAAATCTAACGTGTTTCTTGTTTTCAGAAAGATAACAGAGAGAATGGGGAAGAAACAACTTCCAAAGAGATAAAAGCTGAGAATTTTCCAGAACTGTTGAAAGATGCCAATTCTCAGATACAGAAAGCCCAACAAATCACAAGCATGGATAGATATAAAGAAATACACTCCTAGACACAACATAGTAATAATTAAGAACACAAAGATAAAAAGTTTTCTTCAAATCATCTGGAGAGAAAATTCATATTATCTAAAAATTAATAACAATTAAATTAATAACAGTTGCTTTTCAACAGCCACAAATGTCACCAGACAGCAGAATGATTTCTTCAGTATGCCAAAAGAAAATAACACTCAATCTTGAACTCTATATCTAATGAATTGTCTTTTAAGAACAAGAAAAGAAAATAAAGGCTATTTCTAGAGTTACCAAAGCAAAACAAAACAAAAACAGATTTGTTACATTTTGCCATCCAGTCTTCACTAACAGAAAATCTAAATCATTTGTTTCAGGCAGGAGGAAAATGATGCAAGTGGGGAAGTATGATGGAATGTTGAGAAAAGATATTATTAAATAGTGAGGAGGTCTAAGTCAATGGTTCTTACCCAGGACAATTTTTCCCCTCTCAGGGAACATTTGACAGTGTCTGGAGACATTTTTGTTTGTGACTATTAGGGAAGGGATGGTGCTACCGGCATCTAGTGGGTAGAAGCCAGGGATGCTGCTAAATATCCTACAATACACAGGACAATTGCCCTCTGCCCACAGCAAAGAATTCACTGGCACAAAATGTCAGTAGTGTCAGGGTTGAGAAATCCTAATCTAAAAGAACGTTAACAATGTACAGTAGTACTAACAGCATACATCCATTCTTGTGGGGTTAGAGCTAAATACACGGCTACAGTAGAGTATAAGTAGGGAAGATGGTAATTGGAGTTAAAGTGTTCTAAGGTATTTCTAAAATTTGGGAGGAAGGAAAAGACACTGGTTAACTGTAGATTTTGATATGTTAAGGGACCAAATTAAAAAGGCAAAGGTGATTACTAAATGGATTCACATTAGAAGTTATGTTCTCTAACCTAATATGGGGGGAGAATTGAATGATAATAATGACAGAAACAATAATGAGAAAGA
Source organism: Choloepus didactylus (assembly GCF_015220235.1). Classification (NCBI taxonomy): domain Eukaryota; kingdom Metazoa; phylum Chordata; class Mammalia; order Pilosa; family Megalonychidae; genus Choloepus; species Choloepus didactylus. The sequence goes on along the minus strand of NC_051310.1, from coordinate 58,780,535 downwards.
ACCAATGGAGGGAAAAACTAAAAGTTTGAAAAGGAGTAAGCAATTTTGAAGAAATAAATACCAATATATCAGTTATCAAAATATCTATAAGTGGACTAAAACTCTCCAGTTCAAAGTAAAAGCATGTTGGTCTAGATCAAATAAAAATTCCAGCTAAATACTGTTTATAAGGGATACATAAAAAGCATTAGAACACAGAACCATATAAAGTTAAAGGATGGAAGAAGATATCAAGGGAAACACTGTCACCCTGCCCCCAAAAAGGCTTATACTGATATGAGACAAAATAGATTTAAGGTAAAAAGCATTACTAAAGATTAAAATAAAAGCTCACAACATAATAATAAAAAGTTCAACACAACAGGAAGTTAATTCCAAACTTGTCTGCACCCAGTTAGGTAGCCATTAAACATGTATATATATATATACATACATATATACATACACACACACATATGTATAATAGGCAAAACTACAAAGAAATTTAACAAATCCATAATTATAATAGACAATTTTTGATGCACTCTTCTCAGTAATTGATACAGCAAGCAGACAGAAAAGGAGTGCTATCAGAAGATTTGAAACAGAGATTCATAGAATGACGGACCTAAATTTTGTAGAATGAATTGGTTTCATGAATATTTGGAACATTTGAAAAAACTGACCACATGTTATTGCAAGGCAAAGCGGATCAGTAAAGGAAGGATTGGCATTATAGAGACCACTTTCATTTTCCACAATGAAAATAATGTGAGAAGCAATTATAAAAAGTTAATTAATAAAACTCCATATATTTGTAAATATTAAAACACTTTTAACTCATTGATTAAAGTGCAAAACACAGTGAAGAGGAGTGGAGCAAGATGGCGGAGTGGTGAGGTGTAGAATTTAGTCTCTCCTCTAAGGCAGCTGGTAATTACCCAGGAACTCTATGTAACAGTGTTTTGGGGGTCTTCAGTGACCAGTCATACATTGTACACAAGTTTGGAACTGGTGGAAAAGCTGAGATCGCAGCAAACTTTGTAAGTTCCCCCAACCAGGGGTCTGGTGTCCCTCCCCACCCAGACCTCATGGACCATCTTTCAGCTGGCTCCCTGAGAGGGAAAAAAACACAACAATCAACTGGGAGGAAGAAGGGGGGCTCATCCCAGCCTCAACTGCAGAATTAATTAACAACTTAATTAATTAATTTTTGGAGCTGGGGGTGCTAGAGAAGGGCTGGGCTCCAGGAAGGGGGGGCACATAAAAGGGGTATCCATTCCCCGGCTCAAAAAAATGCTTTTTTTTCCCCCTACATTTTGTCCCTTCTCCTTTCTCACTTATCTTTTTACAATTTAATAGCCCCTGGCAAGGGTGGAATCAAAGCTGTTGGAGAGTAATTATCCAGATAGTACCACAAAGCCCTTCTTTAACTACTCTGTTCTGACACTGACAAAACTTACAGGCTTTAAAAAGTGAGGTATTTTTTTTCTTTATTCTTTTATTTATTCTTAAATTTAAAAATAACATATGTGGTTATTTTCTATCAGACAGCCCAGGTTGAAGGTCTAGGCTAGTCTTGGGGGGAGACAAAGAACCCAGAACTTCTTTGAATTTCAGATTCACTTTTGAAGAAAGTCTCGACCACAGTCTTTAATTGGCAACTCAGGCTGACCGAGGAATTAAGCTGGAATTGCCCCAAAGAGAAGAGGGGAAAAGGGAGTACAGCTGGAGTTTCTAGGATTGGGAGATGGAGGGAGATGCAGCTCAATTTGCAGCCATCCTTCTGGGAACTCAGATCCCAGGGGCTGGAATTCAGATTCCAGCTTCAGTCAGACACACCTCTGACAGGCTCAGAGTCTGCAGAAAATTAAAGGCACCACACCTCCTTACACTGGTGGGGGAATAGCAGGCTGGCAAGCACCAGCTGCTGGACAGGATAGGAAAATCATTGAGTCTAGAGGCCTCACAGGAGGGTCTCATTCTCAGGGAAACTCCATATGCTCCTCATGAGACCTAGGCCTCTTTAGACTGGGAAAACCTGACTGGGATCAACCATATCTGAGGAGATCCTCTTATAAAAAGCCTACAAAGAGGCAGGGAAAGGGACAGAAAAAACAAGAGGGTAAAAATTCTGATCAACTAAATGGAACCTGAGTTACAGGTCTGGAATAAGTTGAACTGAACACCAAAGATTAGAGAACTACGCCAACCAACAAGAAACCCTTAGGTAAAAGAGTGAAAAGGAGCTCCAGAATAAACTAATCAAGAAGGTCAGATGCCTACACAACTTAAGATAATGAGCCATATTAAGAAACATAAAAATATGGACCAGCCAAAGGAACAAACTAACAGTTCAACTGAGATACAGGAGTTGAGGCAACTAATGCTAAATAAGTTCAATGAACTGAGGGAAGAACTAATTGAAGATGTTCAAACAAATCTCCTAAAGCAATTCAGTGAGCTGAGTAAGATATGGCAAAAGAGATGCAGGATATAAAGAAGGTACTGGATGACCACAAAGAAGAATCTGTAAACTTGAAAAAGCAAATGGCAGAACTTATGGGAATGAAGGGCACAATGGAGGAGATGGAAAGCACAATGGTGGAATTCAACAGTAGATTTGAACAGGCAGAAGAAAGGATCAGTGAACTGGAAGACAAAACATTTGAATTCAGACACACACAAAAACAGATGGTGAAAAAATTGAAAAATACAAACAGGGTCTTACGGAGCTGAGTGACAGCATGAAGCACACAAATAAACATGTTATGGGTATCTCAGAAGGAGAAGAGAGGGAAAAGGGGGCAGAAAGAATAATAGAAGAAATAGTCACTGAAAATTTCCCAACCCCTATGAAAGAGAGAAAATTACAGAGTCAAGAAGTACAGCATACCCCAAACAGAATAGATCCCAATAGACCTATTCCAAGACACACACTGATCAGACTGTCCAATGTCAAAGACAAAAAGAGAATTCTGTAAGCAGCAAGAGAAAAGCAATCCATCACATACAAGGGAAGCTTGACAAGACTATATACAGATTTCTCCTTGGAAACCATGGAAGTGAGAAGACAATAGTGTGATATATTTAAGATACTGAAAGAGAAAAACTTCCAACCAAAAATTCTATATCTGGTAAAACTGTCCTTCAAAATTGAGGGGGACATTAAAATATTTTCAGACAAAAAGACACTGAGAGAGTTTGTGAATAAGAGACCAGCACTACAAGAAATACTAAAGGGAGTGCTACAGGCTGATAGGAAAACACAGGAGACAGAGGTTGGAAAAGAGTGTAGAAATGAAGATTATAAGGAAGGATAAAAGGAGAGAGAAGAAAAATAAAATATAACATATAAAATCCAAAAGACAAAATCGTAGAAGAAAGTACTGCTCTAACTGTAATAACACTAAATGTTAATGGATTAAATACTCCAATAAAAAGACACAGACTGGCAGAATGGATTAAAAACCAGGACCCATCTATATGCTGTCTACAAAAAACTCACTTTAGACACAAGGGGAAAAATAGGCTGAAAGTGAAAGGTTGGAAAAAGATACTTCACGCAAACAAAAATCAGAAAAAAGTGGGAGTAGCTATGTTAATATCAGACTAATTAGGCTTCAAAAATAAAACAATTAAAAGAGATAAAGAAGGACCCTATATATTAATAAAAGGGTCAATTCTTCAAGAAAACATAACAAACATAAATATTTATGCACCAAGCCAGAATGCCCCAAAATTCATAAGGCAAACACTAAGAACACTGAAAGGAAAACTAGATAGCTCTACAATAGCTGGAGACTTAAACACACTGCTCTCATCAATGGATAGAACACCTAGACAGAGGATCAATAAAGAAATGGAGAAGTTGAATTGTACAATAAAAGAACTAGACTTGACAGACATTTATAAAACACTACATCCCACAACAGCAGGATACACTTTTTTGTGAAGTACTCATGGAATATTCTCTAGAATAGACCACATGTTGGGTCACAAAGCAAGTCTCAACAAATTTAAAAATATTGATGTCATACAAAACACTTTCTCAGACCATAAAGGAATGAAGTTGGAAATAAATAACAGGCAGAATTGTAAAATTCACAAATATATGCAGGCTAAACAACACCCTCTTAGAAAACCAGTGGGTAAAGGAATAAATTAGAAGAGAAATTAGTAAATACCTAGAGGCAAATGACAATGAAAACACAACATATAAAAACTTACGGGATGTGGCAAAGGCATTGCTGAGAGAGAAATTTATTGCCCTACACACCTATATTAAAAGAGAAGAGAGAGCAAAAATTAAGGAATTAACTGTCACCTGAAGGAACTAGAGAAAGAACAGCAAACTAACCCCAAAGTGAACAGAAGGGAAGAAATAACAAAGATTAGAGCAGAAATAAATGAAATCGAAAACAGGAAAACAATCGAGAGAATCAACAACACCAGAAGTTGGTTCTTTGAGAAAATCAATAAAATTGATCTGCCGCTACCTAGGCTAACAAACAAACAAACAAAAAAAACAAAAACAGTGAGAGCATATGCAAACAAATACAAACAGAAATGGGAAAGGAGACATAACTACTCGTCCTGCAGAAATAAAGGAGATAATTAGAAGATACTACGAGCAACTATATGCTAATAAACTAGACAACTTAGATACTTAGATGAAATGGGCAACTTCCTAAAAAGGCATAAACAACCAACATTGACTCAAGAAGAAATAGATGACCTCAACAAACCAATCACAAGTAAAGACACTGAATCAGTCATCAAAAATCTCTCAAAAAGGAAAAGCCCAGGACCAGATGGCTTCACATGTGAATTCTACCAAGCATTCAAGAAAGAATTAGTACCAATCCTGCTCAAAATCTTCAAAAAAAGTGAAGAAGAGGGAAAGCTACCTGTTCCAGTTTGCTAATGCTACCAGAATGCAAAACACAAGAGATGGACTGGCTTTTATGGAGGGGGTTTATTTGGTTACAAAGTTACAGTCTTAAGGCCAGAAAGTGTCCAAGATAAGGCATCAACAATCAGTACCTTCACTTGAGGATAGCCAATGGCATCTGGAAAATCTCTGTTAGCTGGGAAGGCACGTGGCTGACATCTGCTCCAGAGTTCTGGTTTCAAAATGGCTTTCTCCCAGTATGTTCCTCTCTACACTGCAGATCCTCAAAAATATCACTCTTTGTTGCTCTTGGGGCATTTGTCCTCTCTTAGCTTCTTCAGAGCAAAAATCTGCTTTCAAAGGCTTTCTCCAAAATGTCTCTGTAAACTGCAGCTCCTCTCTCAACTCCTGTGCATTCTTCAAAACATCCCTCTTGGCTGTAGGTAGCTGTGAGCTCCTGTCTGAGCCTTTATAGGGCTCCAGTGAACTAATCAAGGTCCATGATGAAAGGGCAGGGCCATGCCTCCAAGGAAATTGTCTAATCAGAGTTATCACTTATAGTTGGGTGGGTCACATCTCCATGGAAACACTCAAAGAATTACAATCTCATCAACTCTAATATGTCTGTCCACACAAGATTACATCAAAGATAATGGCATTTTGGGGGACATACTGCATTCAAACTGGCATGCTACCTAACTTATTCTATGAAGCCAACATCACCTTAATACCAAAATCAGACAACGATACTACAAAAAAAGAAAATTATACACCAACGTTTTTAATGAATATAGATGCAAAAATCCTCAACAAAATACTCGCAAATGTAATCCAACAGCACATTAAAAGAATTATACACCACAACCAGGTAGGATTTATTCCAGGTACACAAGTCTGGTTCAACACAAGAAAATCAATGTAATACACAACTTTAATATATCAAAGCGAAAGAACTTCATGATCATCTAGATCAATGCAGAAAAGGCATTTAACAAAAATCAACATCCTTTCTTGTTGAAAACACTTCAAAGGATAGGAATACAAGGGAACTTTCTCAATATGATGAAGGCAATATATGAAAAACACACAGCTAATATCATACTCAATGGGGAAAGACTGAAAGCTTTCCCTCTAAGATCAGGAACAAGACAGGGATGCCCACTGTCAAGATTGTTATTCAACATTGTGCTGGAACTGCTAGCTAGAGCAATTAGGCAAGAAAAAGAAATAAAAGACATCCAAATTGGAGAAGAAGAAGTAAAGCATTCACTGTTTGCAGATGACATGATTCTGTATGTAGAAAATCCAGAAAAATGTATAGCAAAGCTACTAGAAGTAGTCAACGAATACAGCAAAGTTGCAGGTTACAAGATCAATATGCAAAAATCTGTAGTGTTCCTATGCACAAGTAATGTGCAACAAGAGGAGGAAATCAAGAAAAAATTCCATTTACTACAGCAACCAAAAGCATCAAGTATTTAGGAATAAACTTAACCAAGGCCACAAAAGACCTTTACATAGAAAACTACAAGAAACTGCTAAAAAAAAATCAAACAGGACCTAAAAAAATGGAAGAACATACCACGTTCATGGATTGGAAGACTTAATATAGTTAAGGTGGCAATTTTACCTAAACTGATTTATAGATTCAAAGCAATACCAATTAAAATCCCAACATCTTACTTTGCAGATATAGAAAAACCAATAACCAAATTTATGTGGAAGAGCAGGGTGCCCCAAACAGCCAAAAATATGTTGAGAAAGAGGAACAAAGTGGGAGGTCTCACACTACTTGACTTTGAAACATATTACTAAGCTACAGTGGTCAAAACAGCATGGTACTGGCAGAAGAATAGATATACCAACTAACGGAACTGAATTGAGTGTTCAGAAATTGACCCTTGCATCTACGGACAATTGATCTTTGATAAAGCAGTCAAGCCAAAGCAACTAGGACAAAGCAGCCTCTTCAATAAACGGTGTTTGGAGAACTGGATATTCATTTCCAAAAGAATGAAAGAGGACTCCTATCTCACACCTTACACAAAAATTAACTAGAAATGGATCAAAGGCCGAAACATTAGTGCTAAGACCATGAGACTCTTAGAAGAGAATGATTGTCTTAAGTATCTTGTGATAGGAAGTGGTTTCCTAGACCTCACACCCAAGGTGTGAGCAAACAAAGAATGAATAGACAAATGGGATTGCCTCAAAATTAAACACTTTTGTACATCAAAGGACTTAGTCAGAAAAGTAAAAATTCAGCTATGCAATGGAAGATGATATCTGGAAACCACATATCAGATAAGAGTTTAATATCTCGAATATATAAAGTGATCCTACAACTCAACAACAGAAAGAAAAAAAACCAATTTAAAAATGGGCAAAAGAGCTGGACAGACATTTTTCTGAAGAGGAAATACAAATGGCTCAAAAACATATGAAAAAATGTGCAACTTCACTGGCTATTAGGAAAATGCAAATCAAAACCACAATGAGATATCATCTCACACCTACCAGAATGGCCATTATCCAAAAAACAGAAAATTACAAGTGCTGGAGAGGATGTGGAGAAAGAGGCACACTTTTTCATTATTGGTGGGAATTTAGAATGGTGCAACCACTCTGAAAGATAGTGTGGAGGTTCCTCAGGAAGCAAAGCATAGATTTGACCTATGACCCAGCTATTCCACTGCTAGGTATATACTCATAGGAACTGAAAGTTAAGACACAAACACACATTTGTAAACGGATGTTTATTGCAGCATTATTCACAATTGCCAAGAGACAGAAACAGCCCAAATGTCCATCAATGGACAAGGGGATAAACAAACTGTGGTATATACACATGATGGAATATTATGCAGCTAGAAGACAGAACAAAGACATGGAACATATAATAATGTGGATGAACCTTGAGGACATTATGTTGAGTGAAGTTAGCCAGAAACAAAGGGATAAATACTGTATGGTCTCACTAATATGAACTAACACTAATAAGCAAAGCTGATAACACAGGCTATCAGGAGATAAAAAGAGGGTAGAGATTGAGTATTTGATGCTGAAAGACTACGGAATGCTCAGCAGGATTGATTGTATAAATCCAGAAACAGATAGCATAATACTGTGAGATGGTAGCACAATATCATAAATACCCTGAACAAAGATATCTGTGAGTAAAGCTGAAAGAGGTGGGATAGGAGAATTTATAACACCAGAGGTAAAGACAGATGATAGACTGGGACTGTATAATTTGGCAAAAACTGGAGTGGTCAATGACTGTTACTAAATACAAATATAAAAATGTTTTCACATGTGGGAGAACAAATGAATGTCAACCATGCAGAGTGTTGAAAAAGGGATAGTGTTCCAGTTTGCTAATGCTGCCAGAAAGCAAACCAGAAATGGATTGGCTTTTATAAAGGGGGTTTATTTGGTTACACAATTACAATCTTGTGGCCAAAGTGTCTGAGGTAAGACATCAACAATCAGGTACCTTCACTGGAGAAAGGCCATTGGTATCCAGAAAACTTCTGTTATCTTGGAAGGCATGTGACTGGCATCAGCTAGCTCCCAGTTTGCATTTCAAAATGACGTTCTCCAAAATGCCAGTGTCGGCTTCCAACAGCCATCTTCAAAATGTGTTTCTCAGCTGCAGCTGCGCTCCCAGCTCCTGTGTGTTCTTCAAAGTGTCCCTCTTGGCTGTAGCAAGTTCATTCCTTCTGTCTGAGCTTATATAGTGCTCTAGTAAACTAATCAAGGCCCACACTGAATGGGTGGGGCCACACCTCCATGGAAATTATCTAATCAGAGTTATCACCTATAGTTGGGTGGGGTTCATCTCCATGGAAAAACTCAAAGAGTTACAATCTAATAAATCTTGCGTGTGTCTGCCCACACAAGATTGCATAAAAGATAATGGCATTTTGGGGGACATAATACATCCAAACCAGCACAGATGGTATTTGGGAAAAAACATAATCAAAGCATACTGGAGTCTATGGTCAACAGTAACTTTGTAATATGCTTCCATTAAATGTAACAAAGGCAATATACCAAAGGTAAATGTGTATGAGAGGGGGATACAAGGGAGAATATGGGATTCTTGGTAGTGGTGTTGTCTGTTCTTACTATTATATTTAATTTATGACATTTTATTTTTCTTTTTATTATCTTTTTTATTATTCACTAAAAAACATTTTTTATAGTAATCAATATGTTCAAGTGCTCACTGTGGTCATAAATGTACAATTATATGATGATACTGTGAACAACTGACTGTGCAATGTGGATAATTGTATGATATATGAATATATCCCTATAAAATTGTAGGAAAAATATAAAACGGGGAAAAGTGCTGGAGAAAACATGGAGAGAGGGCTGTAGCTATTTCCTGTTGATGAGAAGGCAGAATGGCATAGCCTTTCTGGAGGTCAGTGTGCTGGTTCCACAAGAAGATAATAAGGGGGCCATAAGGTCCTGAAACCTCATTATAGGATATGTGCTTGGAAGATCCGAGAGCAGAGACATGAATGGACATTTGCACACTGGTGTTTATGGAGGCAGTATTCATGATATTCAGTGGATGGAGGTGGCCTAAGGGTACATCGACTGAGGAACAGAATGGTGAACTGTGGTGTGTGCATACAATGGAATATTGAGCAACTACGAGAAGGAGTGAAGCTGTGAGACATGCAATGAGGTGAATGGATCCTGTAGACAGCATTTTGAGTGAAGTACACAAAAACAAAGGTGCCTCACCAGTATGGTCTAACTACAATGTGTAAACTCAGAATTGAATCTTAGAGCACAGCCTATCAGGGGAATGACTATTGTAATGGTCCCTAGACTGTAAGCTCTTACAGCAGTCAAATCTATTCCTGAATTGTAATGGCTATCTCCAAACTCTAAGATGCTGATCCCTTTGTGTATAACCTGATTGGTCTCTGGAATATTGGGTATCTGTGTGACACCTGAAACTCAAAGCTAGAGCTCGGCAGATAAGAATGTCAGTATTAGTGCATATAGCAACTGTTAAAAAAAAAAATGCTGAAAAAGATCCCAGACTTCAATTAGAGATATGAATGAAGCAGGTCTGGTTAAGACCAGGGCAAATCAGGTCAAAGGGTAAAGGCTGAAACTGGCGTGTGTTCAAATTTCAACTTCCATGTGAGACCAAGGGAAGAGATGTTTACTTGGTGTAGGATCTATATTTTCTAAACAATATAACTTCTACAGTCATTTTGTTCAAACACCACAATTACGTGGAAATTTGAATAGGAAGTGAGCTCTGGTAGGTTTGTATAGGTTAGAGTGAAATAGCAACACATCCCAAAGTAATTTGGGCAGAGAATAAAAATGTATATGCAGGGCCCCCTGAGTTGCTGGGGGAGAAGGCAGAAGTGTGGGACTTCCTCAACTGCATTGTTGCTGATGTTCTCACAAACATTGAGGACTGATGGCTTGGTACGCCGAGCCATCTATCTTGGGGCTTGCCCTTTTGAAGTTCATTACTGCAATGGAGAAAGTAAACCTGCTTATAATTGTGCCCAAGTGTCTCCCCTGAGTGCCTCTTTTTTGCTCAGATGTGGCCGTCTCTCTTTAACTAAGCTACCTTGGCAGGTGATCTCACTGCTGTCTCCCCTATGTGGGACCTGACTCCCAGGGGTGTGCATCTCCCTGGCATCACAGGATATGACTCCCAGGAATGAATCTGGACCCAGCATCATGGGATTGAGAACACCTTCTTGACCAAAAGGGGGATGTGAACTGAAACGAAATAAAGTTTCAGTGGCTGAGAGATTTCAAATGGAGTTGAGGGGTCACTCTGATGGACAATCTTATGCACTATATAGATAACACATTTTAGGTTTTATTGTATTGGAATAGCTAGAAGCAAATACTTGAAATTATCAAACCCCAACCCAGTAGCCTTGACTCTTGAAGACAATTGTATTACAGTGTAGCTTACAAGGGGTGACAGTGTGATTGTAAAAACCTTGTGGATTGCACTCATTTTATTCAGTGTATGGATGGATGAGTAGAAAAATGGGGACAAAAACTAAATGAAAAATAGGGTTGGATGGGGGGGTGATTTGGGTGTTCTTTACTTTCATTTTTTAGTCTTATTCTGATTCTTTCTCGTGTAAGGAAAATGTTCAAAAATAAATTGGGGTGATGGATGCACAACTATATGATGGTATTTGTGAACAGCTGATTGTACACCATGGATGATTGTATGGTATGTGAATACATGTCAATAAGATGGAATTTAATTAAAAAAAAAAAAACAATGAAAATTAAAACTGCATGCTAAAATTGTGGGACAAAGCTAAAGTGGTACCTGGAGGAAAAAGATTAGCCTTAAGTGGTATATAAAGAAAAAGAAGAAAAGAACAGCTAAAAATTAATGATTTGAGCATTTAACTTAAGAAGCCACAAAAAGACAATCAAGATAAACCCAAAGAAAGCAAGGAATATAAAGATAAGAGCAGAAATCAATGAAATGGAAAACAAATATATGGAATATATGATAGAAAGAATCAACAAAGCTGAAAGTCAATCTTTTAAAAATGCTAATGAAACTGAAAAAACTCTGACAAGATTAGTCAAGAAGAAAGAAAGCAAGCCCAAATAAACAGCATAAGGAATGAAAATTAAGACATAATTATAGGTGCTGCAGAGAAATAACAACATAAACGAACAATTTTATGCCCCCTACAAAATTGAAAACCTTAATAAAATGGATGTTTTTAAAAAAATATGACCCATCCAAAACCAACTCATGAACAGAAAAGCGGAAAAACTGATTTTTTTCTTAAAGATTAAGAAATTAATTAGTAGATAAATATCTTCCCAAAAAAGAAATACCAGGCCTAGATAAATTAATGAGAAATTTCCTTCCATCATCCAAGGAATAAGTAATTATAATCTCATACAAATTATTTCAAAAACGCAAAAGAGGAAACTCTCCCCAACTCATTGTAGGAGGCTCGTATACCTGTGACATCAAAATAGACAAGAAGGGGGGAGTCATTGTGGGAAGACGGTGGAGCAGGAAGCTCTAGGAACCAGTCCCTCCACCAGAACAACTATTAAACAGGCAGGAGGAGGCGTCTGAATCAACTATTTCAAAACACCAGAGTCAAGTAGAACACTGTGCAGTATCCAGGGAAAAGCAGGAGGAAGGGGCTGGTGAATCATGGTAAATACGAGTGAACTGCTATCTCAGTGCAGCAGTTACATCACCCATCCCCCACTCTCATGGCAGGCAGCAGTGGGGTCCAGCCTCTAGTGCAACTTGCTGGTGCCAGAGAGGGACATGAAAACCCAGTTCCCCAAGATCTGGGGGTGGGAAGAGGTTGGAGAGGCATGGCTCAATTGCTGATCACTGCTTTAGATTAACTACTTCAGATCACTGGCAGCCCTGTTCTGAGGGTGGCCATTGTTCTAACCTGCCCCAGAAAAAGACTGTTGAGGACACTTAAAGATGTATGCTTCCTCAGAGCTGCAGAGGACTGTTGAAAGGCTGTCCAATTAATAAATGAGACAAGACTTGAATAGACATTTCTCCAAAGATGATATACAAGTGGCCAAAAAGCACACGAAAAGATGCTCAACATCACTTGCTATTAGGGAAATGCAAATCAAAACCACAATGAAATACCATTGTACATTTGCTAGAATGGCCACTATATTAAAAAAAAAAAAAAACAACAACAGAAAATTATGTTTTGGAATGGTTTTAGAGATGTAGGAACATTCATTCATTATTCATGGCAATGTAAAATGGTGTAGCTGCTATAGAAGATGCTTTGGCACCTTCTTAGAAAGTTAAGTATAGAACTACCACATGACCCAGCAATCCCACTTTTAGCTATATACCCAAAAGAATTGAAATCAGGGACTTGAACAGATATTTGCGCACCAATATTCATAGTGGCATTATTCATAATGTCAAAAGATAGAAGCCACCTGTTTCAGTTTGCTAAAGCTGCTGAAATGCAATATGCCAGAAATGGGTTGGCTTTTACAATAGGAGTTTATTAGCTTACAATTTTACAATTCTAAAACCATGAAAATGTCCTAATTAAGGCAATCAACAAGAGGATACCTTCTCTGAAGAAAGGCTGCTGGCATCTGGAGCACTTCTGTCACATGGGAAAGCACTTGACTAGCGTCTGCTGGTCCTTATTTCCCAGGTTTCATTTCTTTCAGGTTCTGGCTTCAATGGCTCTTTCATCTTCTGTGGGTGTTTCTCTCTCTCTGCATTCTCTTGGGTTTTCTGCCTTTTATCCTCTCATAAAGGACTCCAGTAAAGGATTAAGACCCACCTTGAATTAGGTGGGTCACATCTCAATTGAAAGAACTTAATCAAAAGGTCCCACCCACAATAGGTGTACACCCACAAGGATGGATTAAAAGAACGTGGCCTTTTTGGGGGTAAATAACAGCTTCAAACCAGCACACCACTCAAGTGTCCATGAATGGATGAATGGATAAACAAAATTCTTACAGAATGGAATATTATTCAGCCATAAAAAGGAATAAAGTTTTGATTCATGAAACAACATGGATGAACCTTGAAGACATCATGTTGAGTGAAATAAGCCAGACCATGAAAGGACAAATATTGTATGATCCTAATGATATAAAAGAATTAGAATAAGCAAACTCATAGAGTCAGAATCTAAAATAAAGGTTAGCAGGGGATGGCATGAGGGTAGGCAATAGGGATTTAATACTTAAAATGTACAGATCTTCTATTTGGGATGATGAAGTTTTGGTCATGGTTGGTGGTAATAGCAGTGCAACATTGTGAATGTAATTAACAGCACTGAATAGATATTTGAATGTGGTTAAACGGGGAAATTTTAGATTGTATATATGGTAATAAAATAAAATTCTTTTAAAAACTCCATAGAACTATACAACCATGGACTAAAATAGTACAATTTTTAAAATGTGTTTTCATCAATTGTAACAAATGTATCATACCAAAGCAAGGTGTAATAATAGGATGGTATATGGGAACCCTGTATTTTATGCATTATTTTTCTGTAAACATGCAACTTTTTAATAAAAAAATAAAAAATAGATAAGGATAGTACAACAAAAGGAATATCACAGGCGAATCTCAATCATACACAAAAACAAAAATTCTAAGCAAAATTTAATTTTCGCATCCAAATCTGGCAGTACATAAAAATGTAATGTATCATGACTAAATAGGGCTTATCCCAAAAATCCCAAGTTGTTTCAATATTACAAAATCTGCTAATTTAATTTACCACATTAATAATTTAAAAGAGAAAAACCATATGATCAACTCAATAGATTTATGAAAATATATTTGATAAAATTTAGTCACATTTTCAAGATTGAAAAAAAAAAGAGTAAAATAAAATGTTCCTAAACCAATAAAGGACATCTACAAAAATATATACAACAAACTACATACTTACTGGTGAAATTGTAAAAGGTTCATAACCATTATAAATATGCCCACTCTCACCTCATCCATTCAGTAATGCATTGGAAAACCTAGAGAGTGTAATAGGACAAGAAAACAAAATGAAAGCACTTAAAAGAAAATAATGTCAGTATTGTTTGCAGATGATAAGATTTTTCTATTTGGATAATCCAAAAGAATGTCCAGATAAATTATGAGAATTAATTAAAAAGAAAGTTTACTAAGTTTTCTGGGTATAAAATAAAAGTCAATTGCATTGGTAATGCTGTAATTTTAACATGATTTTTCTGTAAACCTGCAACTTCTCTAATTAAGAACAAATTTAAGAAACCCTTCAAAAGTGAAAAAGAAAACAGTACTTAAATCTACAACTACTCTAATTAAAAAAACAAAACTTAGTGGCTTAAAAAATAATGAAAAAAATAAAAACAGTACTTAGCAACTATAGATTATTAAACAGGAAGTCCAATACAGTTCTGGATGTGGAACAGTGGTTATTACACTCTGAAGGTCTTACCAAGCAGACACAGTGATAGACGGATACAAAGATGCCCAACAGGTTCCACCTTGTCCTCAGTCTTCTGCTCTGCTCCAGCTGTTCCTCACACTGGCCCTGCCAACAAATAGTGGCTCCAGGCCCACCACCAAATACTTGGCTGAAGACCCACCAAGGAAGTTCCTACACAGGAGCAACAGTTTCCCATACACTTCTCTACAAATTCCCCCTTTGCATTGCTGCTTTCTCAATTGCAAGCTCCAACTCATCCTCCATGTCAGTGCTTCAGGAGGATGGATAGTGGCTTCATCCCTGATCCCTCAATTTCCCTTCCAGACATTCACATGCCCAGTTCCTCCCACATACATATAAGGTCTAATTCCTATAATAAATCCTTTATTCCATAACTCTTATCATGGCCTTGCTTCCCTGAGTGAACCCTGATTGATATATCAAGCAAAACAAAGCAATATCAGCACAGGATCCTCTCTGACCTCCTTCAAGTTTTGTTCAAATGCCACCTTCTCTGGGAAGACTTTCCTGGCCACTATTAAATTTAATCCCATCCTAGCACCAACATTACCTACTCCTTCTCTCTGATTAATTTTCTCCTTACCATTTATTAGTAGCTCAAGTGCACTGTAATTATCACATACATTTCATTTACTATCTGTTTTCCTGACTCATAAGTTCCATGAGCACAGGTTTGTTGTTGTTGTTTGGTCTGCTGTAATTACTGCTGTATCACTAACACATAGAAGTCACTTAATAAATATTGGTTAAAAAAATGAGATTCAGTTTCACATCCAGCAGATTGCCAAGATCATTAAAAATTCAAAGAATACCAAGTGTTGGCAAGGATGTAGAGCAATGAGAATGCTTATACATTTATAATGAAATCACTCTGAAGAACAATTTGGCATTATCTGGAATGTTAAACGTACACTCATCTTATAACCCCCAAATTTCCTCCTAACTGCTCATTGACAGGACCAAGAATAAACAACTGGGCTATAATTTTAAAAAAGGAATACTATACTTTGGTATAGTATTGTATTTGTACAGTAACTATACAAATTATATTTGTACACATAAAAATTAATCTCCCAAATGCAATATTGAGTAAAAATATAATTCATGTAAAAACATATGCATTTATATAAAGTTCAAAAGTATGCAAAATGAAATGCTATATTGTTTAGAGATAAACACAGGTGTGCTAAAATTCTAAAGAAAAGGAAATGAATAATAGATAGAATTCAATCCAGTGGTTATCGCTGGGGCAGGAAAAGGAATGGAATTTCCAGATTATTAATGTCCTATTTCTTAGGTTGGATGGTATGTTAGTGAGTGTTTCTATTATATGACAGTTTATACTCTTCACATACAATATAAATATTATTTTGTAAGTATTTAATATTTTAGCAGAAATTTCGTTTTTAAAAATTATTTTTCCAAACAGATTGTGCACTGTCTGGAAAAATAAAAACTTTCTCATTGACTAAAATGATCTATTACATAATGTTGTGCTTTTTACCCACACTTAAGTTACTACTTGAACTCACAAATATTTAAATTCTTCTGGATTTGCAAGAAACAGAAGTCCTTTCAAGGCAGCTTAAACAAAAGGAGGAATGACTTTTAAGGAATACATTGTATTTCAAGGACCTCAAGGATAAAAATGTAGTCAAGCCTGGTGTAGGGACTAGAAAGAGATCAAGACACTTTCTGTCTCTACTTCTATCCACAACTTGTCTCATTCTTTTCTCTGAAGGCTGGCTTTCCCTGCTTCTTCATCCACATGACAGAATTGAATCCCCTGACAGCTTTGCTTTAGTTGTTACAGTTCCAACCTCAAAGAGTAATTCATCAGCTCCATTCCCAAATCACAAATTTCAAAAAGAGAGTCTGGTTGCCCCAGCTTGGGTTGTGTGTCTACACTTGGGCCAACTGGCTATAGCCACAGGCGCAGTTTTAGATCATACAAACATGGTTTCTATGACACTACAGTTCCAGCTCAAGAAGGTGAAAGGGACAATAGTGAGCTGAGAGGGTAACTACTACAACTGGGCAGTTTACAGCATACGCAGGGTGATCATTAATTATACATTTAATTTCTTAAGTACTGCTACCCTACTTCACTATTGGCATTTTAAAATCTGCCCTGATTCAGAATGTCATGCTTTCCATAGTCATAGAAGACTGAAAAATCACTGTGATAAAGACACAGAATTTCAATGAAGTTACTTTGAATAAGCACTTTTGAGAAAAATATAAGTATCTATAAGTTCAATAATATTAGGGAGAAACATTATCTCCTTTCCTCACCCTAAAACCATATTTTGAATAAAACCTGCCATTCCCCTTTGTGACTTTACTTTCCTGGCTACAATGCTTGGTCCAGAAATAGTCATATCACCCAAGCTAGGCCAATCAGAACCTTTCATTGGATTTTTCAAACCAGAGCTGGTAAGGAGTAAATCTAGAACTGTTAGCATACCAGTCCAGAGCTTCCCACAGCCATGTCTCATGCTGTGGGGGTAAACTGAGATTGACATGCAAAAGGAAGTGCAGAGAAGTAATGGAGTGCGCTATGGGGGAGTCTCCATCAGTTTTAGTCATTCCTATTTTTCTCCTTTTTTTGCTTTAAACTTGTTCTGTTAGTTGGTGTCAAAGTAGCCTATTTCAGTATTTTTGTTACAAGTAGGCAAGTGGCAGATAGATACCATATTGTACGTTTATTTATACTTATAATCTATCTAATATATTGTTTTAGTATACATAGTTCTCACCTCATTTTCTGAATAACCGGTAATTTGTTCAAATAACATTTTCTAAATTTTTGCTATTACAAACAGTGTGCCAATGAAAATCCTTCTCTACCTACCCATTTGAGTTTATGTATAAGAGAAAATACCTTACTGATGCATAGGCTATAGTGCTAGTTACATTTGGTAAGTCATACATACTTTTTCCACAGATCTGAACAAAGACTAAAAGCCCCTATATCGATCCATTGATCAATGTAGATAGATAATATGAGCATGGAGAAAAATATGGAAAGACATAATAAATTGTTAGCATAGGTTACAGGGGAAAATATAATTGGCTATAGAAGGCAAAAATAACAATTTATGTGATGTTTAATACACACATATATGGATATTATATATATGTGGAAAATATATGACAACAATAACAAAAAGGAAGAGAGAATAGATATGAAAGTATACTGTTATCAGGGTCTTATTTATACATAATATGGCATAGTAAGTTAAAATCATATTGTAAACCTTAGAGAACCATTACAATGACAACACAAAGAGATATGGGTAATAAACCTTTAGTGGAATAATAAGCTAGCAGTAAAGATGAAATAAACCCTGAAAATATTCAGTTCATCCAAAAGAAAGAAAAAAAGAGGAAAAAGGAACATAAACACATGGAACAAATGGAAAACAAATAGCAGGATGATTTCTTTAAATCTAACCATATTGCTATTTACATTAAATGCAGATGGCCCTTCTAAAATTAGATTGTGGTGATGTTTGAATAATCCATGTATATACTAAAAAACACTAAGTTGTAAATTTTCAATACGTAAATTGTATTGCATGTCAATTATATCTAGATAAAACTGTTTTTAAAATGTATGAACTAAACAGTATAATAAAAAATCAGAGATAAAGGTTAGTAATAGCTAACCTGATTTTAAAAAGGAAGACCAACAATATGTTGTCTACAAGAAACCCATTTTAAATATAAAGATACAGAGAGGATAAAAATAACAGTTTGGAATAGATACTATGAAAACACTAATCATAAGAATATCACATAAAATATTCTTCAGAACAAGGAATGTTACCAGAAATAAAGAGGAACACACCAGTATGATGAAAGAGTCAAAACATCAAGACCCCAAAATCCTAAATGTGCCTGCTCCTAATAACAGAGCTTCAAAATACATTAAGCAAAAACTGACAAATCTTCGGAGAAATAGACAAATCCACAATTATAGTTGGAAATCTCAATACTATTTTGTCAATAATTGATAGAATAAGGAGATATAAAATCAGCAACAATACAGAAAACTTGTACATTATTAATCAACTAGAACTAATTAAAATATGTAGAACATTTCATCCCAAAATAGAAGAATATACATTCTTTTCAAGTGCACATGGGACATTCATAAAGATAAATCATAAGCTGGGTCATAAAATAAATCTCCATAAATTTAAAGCCAATAAAATCATAAAAAGAACGCTCTCTGATGATTGCAAAGGAATTAAATTAGAAATCAAAAAAAAAATTATACTCATCAATAAAAATGAAAAAACCTACCCATACATGTGATAACATGGGTGGTTCTCAAAAACATTATGCTGAGTGAAAGAAACTAGGCACGAAAGAGAATATACTTCATTATGTCACTTAAATTAAGTTCAAGAATGGGCAAAACATATCACTGATTATGGAAATCAGAACAGTGGTTTTCTCTCGGGTGGAGAGAAGGTAAGTGGAAAGAGAACTTTCTGAACTGTTGGAAATGTCCTACATCTTGGTGAGTGTGTGAACCACATGGATGAAAACATGGCTCTAAATTCACAGAACTAGGTACACTTAAAACCTGTGGATTCATTGTATGCAAATTATATTTTGGTAAACATGGCATTAAGGAAAGAACAAAAATCACCTGGGACTTCCACTAATTAATAGTGAGGACTTTTGCTCTCCTCTCTTGACACAGTGACCCATCAGAGAGCTCATCTGTTTATGGCCTCTACTGTCTCATCTATTCCCAGATAGACTTCCCTTACCATGGCCAAGTCTCTGCAAGAGTACCATCTTTCTCCCTGTTCATTAGGCTCAAAACTTTGTAATCAAATCATCTCCAGACATAGAGGTTGAGTAAAAAGGAAAGTCAGTCACAAGTCTTTCAAATTCTTCTTTTACAATGTTTTTAGCATTTAACCTCTCCTTTCGTTTCTCCTGCCACCACTTTTGTTCAAGCCTATTCACCTCAAGCTTGGATCATTATAACAATCTCTTGACCCAATGTCTTCCATTCTAGTCTATCCCACAAATTCACTGCCACCAGATTGACATTCCTGACATAATTCTCTAGCTGTCACTTACTCAGAATTTTCAGTTGCTTCCCTTTCCATGCAGTGGACTTCAAGGCCTTCTTAATTTGGCTAAGAATAGCTCTATCCAGTGGTATGCTTGTAAATGTTAAACAACTGATTCTCCAGTGGGAGGGATAGGAAGGAGCCCTAATTTGAAGCCAATTTCTTGGGTGTAAATACATGGCCAAAATTTTGAGCTACCAATGATTTAACATATGCCTCTCAAAATTTCTGAAAATTGATCAGCTCTCACATGAGCCAGAATGACCCGACTCCCAGCATTCCACTAGATCTACCTGTTGGAGTTCCAAAAATATCTTTCCTTCTAGTTAAACTGGACAAGTGATTGTCCCCAAAAGTTCACAAATATTTCATGGAACATAAACCAAAAAATTATTTATTGTTTTAATTCTAATTTAATGGCATGTTCTGTATTTTCTGGCAACCCTAACCTGGACTCATTATCATAAAAGTATTAATTATTTTTATAATCTATAAAGATATCTATGGCAATAATCTATAAAGTCAGTGCAATTCAATCAAAATTCCAACAGAGGTTTCCATGGAACACATTTATTCTGAAATTTACCAAATGAAGCAAATTCCAGAAACTAGCCTATTTGGCACTCTTGGAGCTGAAGAACAATCTGGAAGGATTTTCTCTACAAGATATCAAGATTTATCATAAAGTTCTCAGGGTTAATACAATGTGGTGCACAATTATTATCATAGTTGTAGATAAAGAGACCAAGACAGGATAGATAACCCAGAAACAACCCATACTTATATAAAACATTGATACATGATAAAGGTGGATCCATGGGGAAAGAAAAAACTGTTTTAAAGTGGTAGGAAGACAATTGGTTTTTTTTTTAAATAGATGGATAGAAACAAAAAGTGGATGAATGATGGGGATGGATGGGAGATGTGGGATATTTTGGGTGTTCTTTTTTACTTTAACTTTTATTCTTATCCTTTTTGTGCACGGTAATGAAAATGTTCAAAACCTGTGGTGATGAATGCATGAGTATACAATGGTACTGTGAAAAACTGATTGTATACTGTGAATGATTGTATGGTATGTGAATATATCTCAATAAAATTGAGTTTTTTTTAAAAAAGTGAAATTATACCCATTCTTCAAAATATACACAAAAATAAATTCCAGGTAGATTAAAAACCTAAATGTGATTTATAAAATTTAAAATGTTTAGAAGAAAATATTGAAAACTATCTTAAAGAACTTGTGGTAAGGAATGATATCTTGAGTATAAGTCAAAAAAAAAAACAAACCCACAAATCATAAATAAAATAATGATAAATTTGATTACATTAAAATTAAATCATAACACCAAAAGTCAGCACAACAGAAGTAAAAAGACAAAGGAAAAGGTTTTACAACACATACGACCATCAAAGGATTAGTTTCCAGACTTACAGAAACCCTACTAATTAACTAGAAAACCACAAACAACCCAACCAGAAAAAGTATAAGTAGGCAATTCATGGAAAAGGAAATGGAAAGGCCAGTAAATCCACAAAATGATGTGCAAGTCACCAAAAACCAGAGAAATGCAAATTGAATCCACATTGCAATACCATTTCATAGCCCAGCTGGCAAGAAAGAAAATGTGTCAACACCAAGGGTTGGTGAGGGTATGAAACAATAGAACCATTTACGCATTACTGCTAAGAGTGAAAATTTGTTCGACCACTTTGGAGAACAATGTGCAAGTGTCTAAGTAGGTTGAAATCCACATATCCTACCACTCAACAAGTCTTCTTCTATAAAGATACTTGGAGAATCTCTCACATTGTGGACAAGATGGCATGTACAAGAATGTTCACCTCAGCATTCTCTGTAGTGGCAAGAAAATGTAAATATGGCCATCAACAGGAGAATAGGCAAGTAACCTGTGCAGGGCTGAATTATCCATTAGGCATAAAAGGCCCGGTGCCGAATACCCAGAATACTTTTAGGGACTCATAAAAATTTTGTAAATTTCTTTCAAAGTCAGAAGAAAAAAGTGAACAATTTTATTAAAGAAAACATTTTAATAGATAATATTAATTTATCTATATATCTGTATAGTCATAAAATATAATTTTTTAATACTTTTACAAAAGAAGCAGTCCATGGAGGCAAAATTTCCTCAGATCCACAAAAATTGTAATGCATCTTCATATACTGGAATTCTACATAGTAGTGAAACTGAATGAACCAGAGCAATTCACAACATTGACATGAACGAACCTCATAAACAAAATATTGAGAAAAATACATAAATATACATAAGTTATAGACTATCTTATAAATTATGAAATCATTTATATAGAAATCAAATTAGCAAAAAAATCCCAGATATTGTTTGGAAAATCATATACATGTAGAAAAACTAGGAGGAAATGTACAGGAATTAGAAACACCAAAATCTAGAGAGTGGTTATTTTGGGCTGAAAAAAAAAAAGAGAAAAGTTTAGGGAGGGCATACAAGGGATTTTCAGAAGTGTTGTTTCCTAAATTGGATGGTAAAAACACAGGTGTCTATTGTATTATTCTGTATTCTTTTACGTTTTTAAAATATTACATATTAATGAGTTTTAAAAAGAAAACCAAAAAGAAACAGTGGTTTCCAACCCACTGAAATTGATCATTCTTTAGCAGGTGTTAACGTATCTAAAGAAAAAAGTATCAATCAGAAGGCAGATCTACAAAGACAGCATAGAAAAGAGGCAAACCAGATGCCAGTGTTTTGAGTCGCATCTAAGTATTGTCTAAGTGTCTTGTCTGACTGAGTTGTATTCCTATCACAAAAAAATGTGTATTGAACCATCAACCATATGCCAGCAAGCATCTAAACTTTATATCCATTCTTGCTCTGATTCTGCACTCTACAATTAAATGTCTGATAATTTGACCTCTCCTGTAATTTACCTTGACTAGGGAGAAAATGCAAGGTTGATGACCATATGAGTAATCACTCTGGCTTGAGGATTTTATTTTTCAGCATAAATGAATAAATAATCACCTGGCTTTACAAGTCCGTTTCTGTGAGTTTCACTGGTACAGGTCACATCCCCAACTCCAATCACCTGAGATGCTTATGAGGTCATATGTCTGAGTTGTGAGGCTCAGGGCTAGCTGTGGACAGTGTGGTAAGATCATCAAGGTAAATGCAAATCTTGTGAAATCTCAAATTAAACAGAATAGGCTAGTCTATTCTGATTCTATTCTGTTCAAAATAAGCCCCAAATCTCAGCAAGTCAACACAATAAAAGTTTATCACTCACACACTATGAATGAGGAGGCCCTCCAGGAATATCTGGGACGCCTGGCCTCCAAGGCTGCATGGCATTGCACTGCAGCATTGAGCAGGATATTTCTAAGGGCCGGACCTGGAAGGAGAGTGTGTGTGTGGAAGGTATATTAGTTCTGCTCAAATCTCATTGGTCAGAACCCAGCCATGTGGCCTTAACTAAAAGGGAGGCTAGGAAAAGTTGTCTTTCTATGTGCCCAGAAAAAGGAGCTGTGTAGTGAACATGTAGTATTGCCTCTATCATAGCCCTAAATTAGGCTCAGGTCCTTTATTCCCTTTTCTGCAAAATTCTGCACTATTGCATGTAGTACTATAATTCTTTGTTTATATATTCCCCTAAACAATGAGCTCCTTGGGAAGGGTAAAAAGGATACGTATTTATTTATTTTTGCATCTGCCTGACTGCCTAGAAAACTAGGAATTTGATAAATACTTGCACAATGAATGTGCACAAGCCTGATAGTCACACTGGCTCCTTGTGCCTGACATCTATTTACTACCACCCAGCCTTTCTCTGCTGGGCCTCTTTCTGCCCTGAATCCTGTTCTGTTCCGATGAAGGGTGTTGGAGACTACTTAATCACATATGCTCCTCCTATTTGTGTTCCAAGACAACTGAGTAATAGATACACAAGCCAAATAGAAAGTAAAATAGACTATGGTGTTTTATTGCTGTTAAACTGAATGCATGAATGTGGCTTGGTCCCAAGTTCAAAACAGAGTTTCCCTAGCAAAGTTGCAAGAGTTGACTCCACAGAGCAGACAAGAAGCACTATGGAGAATGCAGTTGTCTCAAACCCTACAAATACGAGTAAGGCCAAACAGAGAAAGAATGAGAAGGGCCTCTAAAAGGCCCTGGATTATGAGTGAGGTGCACTTTTGTGGGACAAGGAAACAGAAGAAGAATGCTAGGTTTGAGGATAGGTGGCTCTGAGGGTGTGAAGTCACTAGGAAGTCAGTCCATGCATGAACAGAGACCATTGCCCAATCTCTCCAATTCTATAAGTCACTGCTTTGTCCTATGAAGAGGGATGGGTGAGTAGAGAGAAAGAAAGAAGCATCCTCTACTTCCTGGAGGGAAAAGAAGTGTTGGTAAAATTTCCTATTTCATGGTCCAAGGAACTCAACAAGGAGAAATGTTCTACCTGCTGATAATATTCTGATAGGCTCATTTAGAACTTCCTTATTAGTTTATTTCTTCCTGCTTTGGTTGATCTCCTTGATTAACCTGACTACTCAAGGTGTGGACCACAGGCCTGCCTCATTAACATCACCTGAAATCTTGTTAGAAATGCAGAATCTTAAACCCTGGCCTACTGAATCAGTATTTGCATTTTAACCCAATCCCTAGGTGAATCTCATGCATATTAAAGTTTGAAAGACCTCTCTAGGAGATCCTCAGGCCAGGTCAGTCTACTTGGCATTATTCTACTCTGGTGTTATTCTAGTCTTCCAATTCTTCTTATCAGTTAGAATCCTCCAGACTGTGCTGTCCAATATGGAAGCCATTAGCCACACATGACTGTTAAATATTTGAAATGTGCTGTCAGTGTAAAATACCCAATGGATATTAAAGACAGTACAAAAAAGCAAATGTAAAACACCTTATTTTTCATATGAATTATATATTGAAATGATAGTATTTTGGATACATTGAGTTAAATAAAATATATCATTTAAATTAATGTCACCTGGTTCTTTTTACTTTTTTTTAACTTGGCCACTAGAACTTTTTTGATTACATATGTGGCTTGCATTTGTGGCTCACATTATATTTTACTAGCCAGCACCGCCCATGACCCTGGTTTTTGCCTCCCCACCTGAAATTATATGCTTCTCACACACATTCCCATGCTAATTAGCTTCCTGGCCACAAGCCCATGATGTTCACAACTCTATATGCCTAATAACCCCCTAGTCTGACAAGCCTCTGGTCTTAGTCATCTTCATCAAGTCACTAACCCTCTGGTGAAAATGTGCTTTTTTATCTGAGAAGTTAGAATTTTATTGTGGTTTGAAAAGGGCCCATAAATAAGAGAAAAGGGTCCAGGGCTCTAAGTCAGACTATGCTGTTAACTTTTTCTATGACCTTGGCCAGGTCACTTTATATCTGAGTATCTCTTGTCCAATTCCTTTATCTGAAGAGTAAGAGATTTGTACTAGAACATTTTTAAGGCTCTGTAAATCTCTACCATAAAAAATAATTTTGCATTCTCTCTTATATTTTATGCGCATTTACTGTCACTCCAGATAGCCTGTATACTCTTTGAAGACAGGCATTTTATCTTATAATTCAATCTTCTTGTGCTGTGCATGAACATTGGAGATCTTCAATTGTCTTTGATGATGATTTCTATGCCTAAGCACAGACTATTTATTTGAGCAGATCCAAGCTGAAGGCAAAATTCGAGATCCTATAAAGAAACAGAAGTAGAGACATGATCTGCAAGCAGTGGCCTTCTGAGGTAAATCATGCCTGCATATTTGTGTGCACACATTTGTTTTAAAAGTTTGGCCATCTGACTGTAACCTGAAGAATCTTGGTTAAACATTTCTTTATGCAAAACAAAGAATGTTGAGTAGTTAAATGTTTTACTACTGGGGCTAAAATTGAGTTATCTTTTTTAATCTCCTCCCCTCTGAATGTTTAAGATGAAAAATTGAGTGTAATTGTTCAAAACATGTCCAGTCATGAAAATCCCATTATCAATGAAGGAATATTGGTAACAAACACTTTTAAGTGGTTAATTCATTCAACAAACATGAATTATGAATCTGCCATTATAACTGAATGAGTGAGCAATCATTGCTGAGCATATACTAAAGGTGGAGAACTCTCAGGTGATACAGAGGAAATGGAAGACTAGTTCCTCTTCCCAAGCACCTTACAGTCTAGCTGAGGGAAACAGAACACAAAAATTAAAGAGGACTAAATAGATATTCACACAACAACACAAAAATAATTAATATTCATTTGTTGTGCCCCATGTGCTAAATGTGGAGTGCACAGCAGATACTAATCTGAACAAGGCTAATATTTGCACTCTCATCACATGTTCAAGTGCTTTTGGTTGAAAGGGGGATCAAATTAGTTTGGATGCTCAAAGAGTTTAGGAACTGCTTGAAAAAGCAGGAAGCTGAGAGAGGGCAAACTGTGCCCAGAAACAGGGCAATGCCAAGACGCTCAAGCAAGCAGTGTGATTCCGTCATTCCACCAGAGAAACTGGAAGAGGGGAAAAAACAGAGGAAGGCATTTTAGTTATCTGAAGTTCACCCATGAACCTGTGGTTTGTGGACCACATATGAGAGAATCACTTGGAGATCTTCTTGTAAATGCAGATAGCTCTGACCTATTGCAGAACTATCATATCAGAACTTTGAGAGTGAGCGCAGAAATCTGCAATTTGAATACACTGCAGGTGAGTCTATGCACAACAAAGTTTCAGAACCACTCATTAAAAGAGAATGAGGATGTAAGAGTGATTCTGACTCAAGTTTCAGGCCTGTCTCCAAAGTTTTGTGATAAGTTGTTCTATATCTCTCCGTCTCCATTTCCCTATCTGTCAAATGAAAACAATAAATACTACCTACCTCATAGTTTTCTTATAAAGAGTCAATGATTAATGAACTTATGATGCTTAGCATATAGTGAGCACTCAACAAATGTAGTAAAAGTTATAATAAACTCATGAACAACTAACCAAGTGTGAGCAGGTGAAGGAGATACAACAAGGAAAGGAGGCAGAGGGAAATTTTTAAAGGGCAGAGTCAGAGATCCAAGGAGAAAGCTGTTCCCCGAGGAGGTATTTCTAATCACAACCTCCATGTCCTGACTACTGTATTAGTTAGGGTTCTCTAGGGAAACAGAATCAATGAGAAGTATCTATGAATATAAGATAAAAGTGACTCACGCAACTGTGGGTATGCACGAGTCCAAATTCTGTAGGGCAGGCAGCACACTGTCAACTCTAATGAAGATGTCCAATGAACCCCTCAGGAAACGAACTGGCAACTTCGACGAACTCCTCACGAAATGCTTCGCTGGTCAGCCGAAGAAGAAGTGAAGGTCCTCTATCTGTCTCACTTATAAGTCTTCAACTGATTAATTGGATTAAATCCAGCCAATTGCATTCTCTCATTGTGGAAGACACGCCCTTCAGTGAGTCATCAGTCACAGCTGCAGGCAATTGATTGATAATTTAATAAACCAGCCTGTTGGTTTATTAACTAGCCACAAACATCCTTGCAGCAATTGTTAGGCCAGTGCTTGCTTGACCAGACAGCTGGGTACTATCACCTGGCCAAGCTGACACATGAACCTAACCATCACAATTCACCCCTTGACAACTTGGTAGTTATACACGTCACCTAAAACCATACTTTATCTCTAAGTAGATAACAATAACAGACATATATTTTGCCTAATATACTCTGTTGTGCAGCGTACAGCTGAAAACACACTAAATCTCTCCAGAATAGGGTTCAAGTCCTTGGGTGACATTAGTGCTTAAAATTGATTTCCTTTAGCTTAAATACAGCAAAATGAACAGTACAGCTTATGCCATCTGATCAGGGGATAAGACAGAGAAGAAAGCAAAAATATTTGCTTTACAGACAAATACAAACATGCTTATAGCAAAACAAGGAGGAAATATTCATGCCATCATAGTCCTCGTTTCTGTAACTGGTCATGTGGCCGTAGTTCATATTTATCACTACCTTCCTCCACTACCCATTCCATGTTCCCTTTACCCTTAGCAAGCACTTCAGCTGGCCATGGTTCTTTGCCTGCTGGGGTGACCCAAACCTTCATTCCTGAAGTTTCTTGGCCATTGGGAGTCCTGCCTGGATTGGGTTTTTGCAGTTTTCCATTGACTTTAATCACAGGGCAGGGCATAGTAGTACTAAGAGTTGCCCTAGAGGATCTCCTGTATTCCAGGAAAACTCTTCTTTACTTCCATTGTGTAGTTGCAGTGTATTCCCCCTTGATAGTCAGGATCAATCACCCCAGCCAGTACAGTAATCCCCTTCCTTGCCTGTTGATTCAGAGGCATAAGAAGACCAAAGTGGCCAGGTGGCAGTATTAACTTCCAGTTCAACGGGATTATTGTTGTGTTTCCTGGTGGAAGCACTCCTCTTTTTGGAACAAAAACTTGTAGACCAGTAGAGCTTAAGCTTGCAGGAACAGGAAGTAAAAATTTACCTAGTGGATCACTAGGAGTGATAGTGAGTGGTGCCACTCCTGTTTCCACCCCTTGATTCCTGGACCCATGAATCCTGGCTATGGGAGAAACATCACCATAGAGTGGACACTGATTACTGATTCAGAGCATACACAGCCTCCTGGAGAACACTGCCCGAGCCCTGCAAAGTATTGCCACTTAGTTGGCACACTAATTGAGTCTTCAACAGGCCATTCCACTATTCTATCAACCCAGCTGCCTCTGGATGATGGAGAACATGGTAAGACCACAGAATTCCAAGAGTATGTGCCCATTCCCTCACTTGATTTGCTGTGAAGTGGGTTCCTTGGTGAGAAGCAATGCTGTGTGGAATACCATGACGGTAGATAACGCATTCTGTAAGTCCACAGATGGTAGTTTTGGCAGAAGC
Source organism: Choloepus didactylus (assembly GCF_015220235.1). Classification (NCBI taxonomy): domain Eukaryota; kingdom Metazoa; phylum Chordata; class Mammalia; order Pilosa; family Megalonychidae; genus Choloepus; species Choloepus didactylus. Next base: position 58,751,636 of record NC_051310.1, on the reverse strand, counting down.
TTGTAGTGTAGGGAAGGCAAACCCATATCTGGAATATGTGTCTATTGCAGTAAGAAGAAATCGCTGCCCCTTCCATGATGGAAGTGGTTCAGTGTAAACAACCTGCCACCAGGTAGCAGGCTGATCATCTTGGGGAATGGTGCCATATCGGGGACTGAGTGGGTCTCTGCTGCTGGCAGATTGGGCACTCAGCAGCAGCTGTGGCCAGGTCAGCCTTGGTGAGTGGAAGTCCATGTTGCTGAGCCCATGCATAACCTCCATCACTACCACCATGACCACTTTGTTAATGAGCCCATTGGACAATGACAGGAGTTGCTGGGGAAAGAGGCAGATTGGTAACCACCAAATGGGTCATTTTATCCACTTGGTTATTAAAATCTGCTGCTGAAGTCACCCTCTGGTGAGCATTCACATGGGACACAAATATCTTCATGTTGTTTGCCCACTCAGAAAGGTCTATCCACATATCCCTTCCCCAGACTTCTTTGTCACTAATCTTCCAATCATGTTCCTTCCAAGTCCCTGACCATCCAGCCAAACCATTAGCTACAGCCCAGGAATCAGTAGACAAATGCACCTCTGGCCAGTTCTCCTTCCAAGCAAAGTGAAAACCAGGTGCACTGCTCAAAGTTCTGCCCACTGGGAGGATTTCCCCTCACCACTGTCCTTTGGGGACATCCCAGAAAGGGGCTGCACTGCTGCAGCTGTCCACTTTTGGGTGGTGCCTGCATATTGTGCAGAACTATCTGTAAACCAGGCCCGAGTTTTCTCTTCCTCAGTCAACTGATTGTAAGGAACTCCCCAAGCTGTGGGCTGGGAAAGAGAAGGTAAGGTGGAAGAAGTGGGGGCCATGGGCATTTGGGCCACTTCCTCGTGTAACTTACCTGTACCTTCAGGACCTGCTTGAGCTCTATCCTGTATACACCATTTCCATTTTATGACGGAGTGCTGCTGTGCGCACCCAACTTTATGGCTTGGTGGGTCAGAAAATACCCAGCTCATGATAGGTAATTCAGGTCTCATGGTAACTTTGTGGCCCATGGTTAAGCGTTTTCTCTCTACTAAGGCCCAGTAGCAGGCCAACAGCTGTTTCTGAAATGGAGATAGTTGTCTGCAAAGGATGGTAAAGCTTTACTCCAAAATCCTAAGGGCCTGCATTGTGATTCTCCTATAGAAGCCTGCCAAAGTCTCCAAACAGCATCTCTATTTGCCGCTGACACTTCCAGCACCATTTGGTCAGCTGGATCATATGGTCCAAGGGGGGGCAGAGCAGCTTGCACAGCAGCCTGGACCTGTCACAGAGCTTCATCTTTTTCCAGTCCCCACTCAAAACTAGAAGCTTTTCTGGTCACTCAGTAAATGGGCCGGAGTAGCCCACCTAAATGAGGAGTATGTCATCTCCAAAATCCAAAGAGGCCAACTAAGCATTGTGCCTCTTTTTTGGTTGTAGGAGGGGCCAGATGCAACAGCTTATCCTTCACCTTAGAAGGAATATCTCAACAGGCCCACACCACTGTACACCTAGAAATTTTACTGAGGTAGAAGCCTCTGTATTTTTATTAGATTTATCTCCCATCCTCTACCATGCAAATACCTTACCAACAAATCTAGAGTAGTTGCTACTTCTTGCTCACTAGGTCCAATCAACATGATATCATCAATATAATGGACCAGTGTGATGTCTTGTAGGAGGGAGAAACGATCAAGATCCCTGCGGACAATAATATGACATAGGGCTGGAGAGTTGATATAACCCTGAGATAGCACAGTGAATGTAAACTGCTGGCCTTACCAGCTGAATTCAAACTGTTTCTGGTGGTCCTTACTAACAGGAATTGAGAAAAAAGCATTTGTCATGTCAATAGCTGCATACCAGGTATGTGTTGATTTCCTCAAGCAATGATACCACATCTGGAATAGCAGCTGCAATTGGAGTCACCACCTGGTTAAGCTTATGATAATCCACTGTCATCCTCCAGGACCCATCTGTTTTCTGCACAGGCCAAATAGGAGAGTTGAATGGGGATGTGGTGGGAATCACCACCCTGCATCCTTCAAGTCCTTAAGAGTGGCATTGGGAGGCGGGGCAAGATGGCAGACTGGTGAGCTGTATGTTTTAGTTACTCCTACAGGAAAGTAGGTAGAAAGCCAGGAACTGTGTGGACTGGACACCACAGAGCAATCTGACTTTGGGCATACTTCATACAACACTCATGAAAACGTGGAACTGTTGAGATCAGCGAAATCTGTAAGCTTTTGCGGCCAGGGGACCCGCGCCCCTCCCTGCCAGGCTCAGTCCCGTGGGAGGAGGGGCTGTCAGCTGCAGGAAGAAGGGAGAACTGCAGTGGCAGCTCTTATCAGAAACTCATTCTACTGATCCAAACTCCAACCATAGATAGACTGAGACCAGACACCAGAGAAACTGAGAGCAGCCAGCCCAGCAGAGAGGAGACAGGCATAGAAAAAAAACAACACGAAAAACTCCAAAATAAAAGCGGAGGATTTTTGGAGTTCTGGTGAACATAGAAAGGGGAAGGGCAGAGCTCAGGCCCTGAGGCGCATATGCAAATCCCGAAGAAAAGCTGATCTCTCTGCCCTGTGGACCTTTCCTAAATGGCCCTGGTTGCTTTGTCTATTAGCATTTGAATAACCCATTAGATCTCTGAAGACGGCCCTTTTTTTTTTTTTTTTAATCCTTTTTTCTTTTTCTAAAACAAGTACTCTAAGAAGCCCAATACAGAAAGCTTCAAAGACTTGCAATTTGGGCAGGTCAAGTCAAGAGCAGAACTAGGAGAGCTCTGAGACAAAAGGCAATAATCCAGTGGCTGAAAAAATTCACTAAACACCACAACTTCCCAAGAAAAGGGGGGTGTCCGCTCACAGCCATCATCCTGGTGGACAGGAAACACTCCTGCCCATCGCCAGCCCCATAGCCCAGAACTGCCCCAGACAACCCAGTGTGACGGAAGTGCTTCAAATAACAGGCACACACCACAAAACTGGGCGTGGACATTAGCCTTCCCTGCAACCTCAGCTGATTGTCCCAGAGTTGGGAAGGTAGAGCAGTGTGAATTAACAAAGCCCCATTCAGCCATCATTTCAGCAGACTGGGAGCCTCCCTACACAGCCCAGCAGCCCAGAACTGCCCTGGGGGGACGGCACTCACCTGTGACATAGCACAGTCATCCCTCAACAGAGGACCCGGGGTGCACAGCCTAGAAGAGGGGCCCACTTGCAAGTCTCAGGAGCCATACGCCAATACCAAGGACTTGTGGGTCAGTGGCAGAGACAAACTGTGGCAGGACTGAACTGAAGGATTAGACTATTGCAGCAGCTTTAAAACTCTAGGATCACCAGGGAGATTTGATTGTTAGAGCCTCCGCCCCCCTCCCTGACTGCCCAGAAACACGCCCCATATACAGGGCAGGCAACACCAACTACACATGCAAGCTAGGTACACCAATTGGACCCCACAAGACTCACTCCCCCACTCACCAAAAAGGCTAAGCAGGGGAGAACTGGCTTGTGGAGAACAGGTAGCTCGTGGACGACACCTGCTGGTTAGTTAGAGAAACTGTACTCCACGAAGCTATAGATCTGAGAAATTAGAGATAAGGACTTCAATTGGTCTACAAATCCTAAAAGAACCCTATCAAGTTCAGCAAATGCCACGAAGCCAAAAACAACAGAAAATTATAAAGCATATGAAAAAACCAGATGATATGGATAACCCAAGCCCAAGCACCCAAACCAAAAGATCAGAAGACACACAGCACCTAGAGCAGCTACTCAAAGAACTAAAGATGAACAATGAGACCATAGTACGGGAGACAAAGGAAATCAAGAAGACCCTAGAAGAGCATAAAGAAGACATTGCAAGACTAAATAAAAAAATGGATGATCTTATGGAAATTAAAGAAACTGTTGACCAAATTAAAAAGATTCTGGACACTCATAGTACAAGACTAGAGGAAGTTAAACAACGAATCAGTGACCTCGAAGATGACAGAATGGAAAATGAAAGCATAAAAGAAAGAATGGGGAAAAAAATTGAAAAAATCGAAATGGACCTCAGGGATACGATAGATAATATGAAACGTCCAAATATAAGACTCATTAGTGTCCCAGAAGGGGAAGAAAAGGGTAAAGGTCTAGGAAGAGTATTCAAAGAAATTGTTGGGGAAAACTTCCCAAATCTTCTAAACAACATAAATACACAAATCATAATGCTCAGCGAACCCCAAATAGAATAAATCCAAATAAACCCACTCCGAGACATATACTGATCACACTGTCAAACGCAGAAGAGAAGGAGCAAGTTCTGAAAGCAGCAAGAGAAAAGCAATTCACCACATACAAAGGAAACAGCATAAGACTAAGTAGTGACTACTCAGCAGCCACCATGGAGGCAAGAAGGCAGTGGCACGATATATTTAAAATTCTGAGTGAGAAAAATTTCCAGCCAAGAATACTTTATCCAGCAAAGCTCTCCTTCAAATTTGAGGGAGATCTTAAATTTTTCACAGACAAACAAATGCTGAGAGAATTTGCTAACAAGAGACCTGCCCTACTGGAGATACTAAAGGGAGCCCTACAGACAGAGAAACAAAGAAAGGACAGAGAGACTTGGAGAAAGGTTCAGTACTAAAGAGATTCGGTATGGGTACAATAAAGGATATTAATAGACAGAGGGGAAAATATGACAAACATAAACCAAAGGATAAGATGGCTGATTCAAGAAATGCCTTCACGGTTATAACGTTGAATGTAAATGGATTAAACTCCCCAATTAAAAGATATAGATTCGCAGAATGGATCAAAAAAAATGAACCATCAATATGTCGCATACAAGAGACTCATCTTAGACACAGGGACACAAAGAAACTGAAAGTGAAAGGATGGAAAAAAATATTTCATGCAAGCTACAGCCAAAAGAAAGCAGGTGTAGCAATATTAATCTCAGATAAAATAGACTTCAAATGCAGGGATGTTTTGAGAGACAAAGAAGGCCACTGCATACTAATAAAAGGGGCAATTCAGCAAGAAGAAATAACAATCGTAAATGTCTATGCACCCAATCAAGGTGCCACAAAATACATGAGAGAAACACTGGCAAAACTAAAGGAAGCAATTGATGTTTCCACAATAATTGTGGGAGACTTCAACACATCACTCTCTCCTATAGATAGATCAACCAGACAGAAGACCAATAAGGAAATTGAAAACCTAAACAATCCGATAAATGAATTAGATTTAACAGACATATACAGGACATTACATCCCAAATCACCAGGATACACATACTTTTCTAGTGCTCATGGAACTTTCTCCAGAATAGATCATATGCTGGGACATAAAACAAGCCTCAATAAATTTAAAAAGATTGAAATTATTCAAAGCACATTCTCTGACCACAATGGAATACAATTAGAAGTCAATAACCATCAGAGACTTAGAAAATTCACAAATACCTGGAGGTTAAACAACACACTCCTAAACAATCAGTGGGTTAATGAAGAAATAGCAAGAGAAATTGCTAAATATATAGAGACGAATGAAAATGAGAACACAACATACCAAAACCTATGGGATGCAGGAAAAGCAGTGCTAAGGGGGAAATTTAGAGCACTAAATGCATATATTAAAAAGGAAGAAAGAGCCAAAATCAAAGAACTAATGGATCAACTGAAGAAGCTAGAAAATGAACAGGAAACCAATCCTAAACCAAGTACAAGAAAAGAAATAACAAGGATTAAAGCAGAAATAAATGACATAGAGAACAAAAAAACAATAGAGAGGATAAATATCACCAAAAGTTGGTTCTTTGAGAAGATCAACAAGATTGACAAGCCCCTAGCTAGACTGACAAAATCAAAAAGAGAGAAGACCCATATAAACAAAATAATGAATGAAAAAGGTGACGTAACTGCAGATCCTGAAGAAATTAAAAAAATTATAAGAGGATACTATGAACAACTGTATGGCAACAAACTGGATAATGTAGAGGAAATGGACAATTTCCTGGAAACATATGAACAACCTAGACTGACCAGAGAAGAAATAGAAGACCTCAACCAACCCATCACAAGCAAAGAGATCCACAGTCATCAAAAATCTTCCCACAAATAAATGCCCAGGGCCAGATGGCTTCACAGGGGAATTCTACCAAACTTTCCAGAAAGAACTGACACCAATCTTACTCAAACTCTTTCAAAACATTGAAGAAAATGGAACACTACCTAACTCATTTTATGAAGCTAACATCAATCTAATACCAAAACCAGGCAAAGATGCTACAAAAAAGGAAAACTACCGGCCAATCTCCCTAATGAATATAGATGCAAAAATCCTCAACAAAATACTTGCAAACCGAATCCAAAGGCACATTAAAAAAATCATACACCATGACCAAGTGGGGTTCATTCCAGGCATGCAAGGATGGTTCAACATAAGAAAATCAATCAAAGTATTACAACACATTAACAAGTCAAAAGGGAAAAATCAATTGATCATCTCAATAGATGCTGAAAAAGCATTTGACAAAATCCAACATCCCTTTTTGATAAAAACACTTCAAAAGGTAGGAATTGAAGGAAACTTCCTCAACATGATAAAGAGCATATATGAAAATCCCACAGCCAGCATAGTACTCAATGGTGAGAGACTGAAAGCCTTCCCCCTAAGATCAGGAACAAGACAAGGATGCCCGCTGTCACCACTGTTATTCAACATTGTGCTGGAAGTGCTAGCCAGGGCAATCCGGCAAGACAAAGAAATAAAAGGCATCCAAATTGGAAAAGAAGAAGTAAAACTGTCATTGTTTGCAGAGGATATGATCTTACATCTAGAAAACCCTGAGAAATTGAAGATACAGCTACTAGAGCTAATAAACAAATTTAACAAAGTAGCAGGATACAAGGTTAATGCACATAAGTCAGTCATGTTTCTATATGCTAGAAATGAACAAACTGAAGAGACACTCAAGAAAAAGATACCATTTTCAATAGCAACTAAAAAAATCAAGTACCTAGGAATCAACTTAACCAAAGATGTAAAAGACCTATACAAAGAAAACTACATAACTCTACTAAAAGAAATAGAAGGGGACCTTAAAAGATGGAAAAATATTCCATGTTCATGGATAGGAAGGCTAAATGTCATTAAGATGTCAATTCTACCCAAACTCATCTACAGATTCAATGCAATCCCAATCAAAATTCCAACAACCTACTTTGCAGACTTGGAAAAGCTAGTTATCAAATTTATTTGGAAAGGGAAGATGCCTCGAATTGCTAAAGACACTCTAAAAAAGAAAAACGAAGTGGGAGGACTTACACTCCCTGACTTTGAAGCTTATTATAAAGCCACAGTTGCCAAAACAGCATGGTACTGGCACAAATATAGACATATAGATCAATGGAATCGAATTGAGAATTCAGAGATAGACCCTCAGATCTATGGCTGAATGATCTTTGATAAGGCCCCCAAAGTCACTGAACTGAGCCATAATGGTCTTTTCAACAAATGGGGCTGGGAGAGTTGGATATCCATATCCAAAAGAATGAAAGAGGACCCCTACCTCACCCCCTAAACAAAAATTAACTCAAAATGGACCAAAGATCTCAATATAAAAGAAAGTACCATAAAACTCCTAGAAGATAATGTAGGAAAACATCTTCAAGACCTTGTATTAGGCGGCCACTTCCTAGACTTTACACCCAAAGCACAAGCAACAAAAGAGAAAATAGATAAATGGGAACTCCTCAAGCTTAGAAGTTTCTGCACCTCAAAGGAATTTCTCAAAAAGGTAAAGAGGCAGCCAACTCAATGGGAAAAAGTTTCTGGAAACCATGTATCTGACAAAAGACTGATATCTTGCATATATAAAGAAATCCTACAACTCAATGACAATAGTACAGACAGCCCAATTATAAAATGGGCAAAAGATATGAAAAGACAGTTCTCTGAAGAGGAAATACAAATGGCCAAGAAACACATGAAAAATTGTTCAGCCTCACTAGCTATTAGAGAGATGCAAATTAAGACCACAATGAGATACCATCTAACACCGGTTAGAATGGCTGTCATTAAACAAACAGGAAACTACAAATGCTGGAGGGGATGTGGAGAAATTGGAACTCTTATTCATTGTTGGTGGGACTGTATAATGGTTCAGCCACTCTGGAAGTCAGTCTGGCAGTTCCTTAGAAAACTAGATATAGAGTTACCATTCGATCCAGCGATTGCACTTCTCGGTATATACCCGGAAGATCGGAAAGCAGTGACACGAACAGATATCTGCACGCCAATGTTCATAGCAGCATTATTCACAATTGCCAAGAGATGGAAACAACCCAAATGTCCTTCAACAGATGAGTGGATAAATAAAATGTGGTATATACACACGATGGAATACTACGCGGCAGTAAGAAGGAACGATCTGGTGAAACATATGACAACATGGATGAACCTTGAAGACATAATGCTGAGCGAAATAAGCCAGGCACAAAAAGAGAAATATTATATGCTACCACTAATGTGAACTTTGAAAAATGTAAAACAAATGGTTTATAATGTAGAATGTAGGGGAACTAGCAATAGAGAGCAATTAAGGAAGGGGGAATAATAATCCAAGGAGAACAGATAAGCTATTTAACGTTCTGGGGATGCCCAGGAATGACTATGGTCTGTTAATTTCTGATGGATATAGTAGGAACAAGTTCACAGAAATGTTGCTATATTAGGTAACTTTCTTGGGGTAAAGTAGGAACATGTTGGAAGTTAAGCAGTTATCTTAGGTTAGTTGTCTTTTTCTTACTCCCTTGTTATGGTCTCTTTGAAATGTTCTTTTATTGTATGTTTGTTTTCTTTTTAACTTTTTTTTCATACAGTTGATTTAAAAAAGAAGGGAAAGTTAAAAAAAAAAAAAAAAAAAGAAAAACAAGGAAAAAAAAAAGATGTAGTGCCCCCTTGAGGAGCCCGTGGAGAATGCAGGGGTATTCGCCTACCCCACCTCCGTGGTTGCTAACATGACCACAGACATAGGGGACTGGTGGTTTGATGGGCTGAGCCCTCTACCACAGGTTTTACCCTTGGGAAGACGGTTGCTGCAAAGGAGAGGCTAGGCCTCCCTATGTTTGTGCCTAAGAGCCTCCTCCCGAATGCCTCTTTGTTGCTCAGATATGGCCCTGTCTCTCTAGCTAAGCCAACTTGAAAGGTGAAATCACTGCCCTCCCCCCTACGTGGGATCAGACACCCAGGGGAGTGAATCTCCCTGGCAACGTGGAATATGACTCCCGGGGAGGAATGTAGACCTGGCATCATGGGACGGAGAACATCTTCTTGACCAAAAGGGGGATGTGAAAGGAAATGAAATAAGCTTCAGTGGCAGAGAGATTCCAAAAGGAGCCGAGAGGTCACTCTGGTGGGCACACTTATGCACACTTTAGATAACCCTTTTTAGGTTCTTAAGTATTGGGGTAGCTGGTGGTGGATACCTGAAACTATCAAACTACAACCCAGAACCCATGAATCTCGAAGACAGTTGTATAAAAATGTAGCTTATGAGGGGTGACAAGGGGATTGGTAAAGCCATAAGGACCACACTCCACTTTGTCTAGTTTATGGATGGATGAGTAGAAAAATACGGGAAGGAAACAAACAGACAAAGGTACCCAGTGTTCTTTTTTACTTCAATTGCTCTTTTTCACTCTAATTATTATTCTTGTTATTTTTGTGTGTGTGCTAATGAAGGTGTCAGGGATTGATTTGGGTGATGAATGTACCACTATGTAATGGTACTGTAAACAATCGAAAGTACGATTTGTTTTGTATGACTGCGTGGTATGTGAATATATCTCAATAAAATGAAGATTAAAAAAAAAAAAAAAGAAAAAAAAAGAGTGGCATTGATCTCTGCAATCCCTCCAAGAATCCAGTATTGCTTCTGGTTTACTATTTTGCTAGGCAAAGGCAGTTCTAGTGGCTTCGACTTGGCCTTTCCCACAATAATAGCCCTCACTCCACGAGTCAGGAAGCCAATGTGAGGATTCTGCCAGTTGCTGAGTATGTCTATTTCAATTATGCATTCTGGCACTTGGGAAATAACCACAGAATGGGTCCAGGGACCCACTGGACCCACTGTGAGATGGCCCTGGGCTAAAACTCCATCGATCACCTGACCACCATAAGCCCCAACTGTGACTGGTGGACCAGAATGAAGTTTTGGGTCTCCTGGAATTAACGTCACTTCTGAACCAGTGTCTAATAATCCTCGAAATATCTGATCATCTCCTTTTCCCCAATGCACAGTTACCCTGGTAAAAGGCTGTAGGTCCCCCTGGGGGAGGCTGGGAGGAAGATTAACAGTATAAGTTTTTGGCAGTGTAACAAGGTCCTTCCCCAAGGGTACCCGGCCTTCCCTTCATTCAAGGGGCTCTGGATCTGTAAACTGTCTCAAGTCTGGGAATTGATTAAGGGGCCATGACTCTGTTTTTGTAATTCAAGGGAGACTTTTATTCACGTGACCTAGAATTCTTCTGCCTGTATAGTTCAAACAAGAATTTAGTCAATTGCCCGTCTATTTTACTACTTGGTACTCCATGATCCACTAGCCAACGCCATAAATCTCTGCGAGTCATATTATTTTGATTGCTGCTTTGAGCCTGTTTTCCATTATGGTAGCCACACCCAACTTGTCTGTGGCGATTAACTGCAGCCACTTGGCTTCTGCCAACTCGAGACCCAATTATCCCCATTGTGTTTAAGGATTCCAGCTCAGTGACAGCAGTTCCTACAGTAATATCTGACCTACAGAGAAGGGCTACTACAGAGGTCTTCCGGGATGATGGAGCTAGTCTCACAAATTTATTCCTCACAGTCCTGGTAAAAGGTGTGTCCTTTGGACATTCCAGGGGTGTGTGAGCAGGTCTTCCATGATAAATCCAGGCTACTATTTCAATCACTCTAAACCTTTGAATTCCCTCCTCCACATTGTACCAGGGCAGTTCTGGCATTTCAACCTCTGGTAATGCCGGCCACCTTTTGATCTATGTTTCAGCCAACCACCCAAACAGACTGTTAATGCCCTTTCTAATCCCTCAAGCTACAACACTGAATACAGAATCTCTGCTTAGTGGGCCCATATCAGTAAATCCAGCCTGATCCAACCTTATATTCCTTCCACCATTATCCCACACCCTTAATATCCATTGCCACACATATTCCCCTGGTTTCTGTCTGTATAAGTTGGAAAACTCATACAGTTCTTTTGGAGTATAGTGTACTTCTTCATGGGTCATACTTTGTACCTCACCCTTCAGGGCCTGTTGGGACTTTAGTTTAGTTATAGGTCTTGAAGCAAAGACTGGTGGTGAGGGTGAGTAATGAAAAGAGTTAGAATTATCCCTCAAACCATTTACCTCAGGACATTCTGTTGCATTTTCATCTCTTTAAACAGAATTAATTTCTCCAGACAGAGGAGTGAGGGCTGCTTCCTCAGGGGAGGTGATTACAGGATTAGCAGACCCTGAAGGGTTACTCTCTTTAGGTGGAGGTTGGATGGCAAGTTCCTTAGAGCAGACTGGAGGTGGGGAAACTGTTTCCTCAAGACAGCCCTCTACAGGTAAATCTAACAATGACTCAGCAGAATACAGGGTTCTAATGTCCTCACTGCCATTATTATCAATCCATATGTCCCCATCCCAAGTTTCCGGATCCCATTCTTTTCCAATCAATGCCTTTACTTTAACAGCAGACACCCTGAGAGGCTGAGATTTTAGTTTACCTTGTAAATCTGCTACTTACACAATGAGAGTCTGCATCTGGTTTTCAGAAACCTCAAGTCTGCAGCCACAGGAAATAAGATTTTCTTTCAGGGTACAATAGAAACCTTTACATCTGTCATACAGCATTTAAGTTTTGAATTTGAAGCCTTTAGCTCATCCCTTTCTCTTACAACTTTATCCAACGTATCTAAGAACAGCCAGCCAACATTGTTATACATCTTATTTCTGCAAAACTCTGTGAAGGTGTCAAAAACACTGTCACCCAGAGCCTTGCTTCAGACAGGAGTATGATTAGGAGAATCAAACGGTGCTATGTTGCGTATCTCCTTTGCCAACACATGCTATGGACTGTCAGTGCCCTCTTGATTATTGGAAATAGAGTCATTAGTGCCTCTGAATCTAATCAGAGTAGAAAACAAATTGTAAAAGCCCATTTTAAGATTCTGTTTCTCAAGAACCACTCCGGGTACCAAATAGTGTTAGTTAGGGTGCTCTAGGGAAACAGAATCAATAAGAGGTATCTATGAATATAAGATAAAAGAGACTCACGCAACTGTGGGTATGCACGAGTCCAAATTCTGTAGGGCAGTCAGCACACTGTCAACTCCAATGAAGATGTCCAATGAACTCCTCAGAAAACAAACTGGCAACTTCGACGAACTCCTCAGGAAATGCTTCGCTGGTCAGCCAAAGAAGAAGTGAAGGTCCTCTATCTGTCTCACTTATAAGTCTTCAACTGATTAATTGGATTAAATCCAGCCAATTGCATTCTCTCATTGTGGAAGACACACCCTTCGGTGAGTCATCAGTCACAGCTGCAGCCAACTGACTGATAATTAAATAAACCAGCCTGTTGTTTTATTAACCAGCCACAAATGTCCTTGTAGCAATTGTTAGGCCAGTGCTTGCTTGACCAGACAGCTGGGTGCTATCATCTGGCCAAGTTGACACATGAACCTAACCATCACAGCCAAGGATGTGTTTCTAATCACAACCTCCATGTACTGACTACTGTCTATGTTCCATGCCATGTTCACACTAAAAAACTCAAAGGACCTTATAACCACCCTATAAAGTAGGATCCTTGGGTAATCTGAAGATTGGCAAGGTTCAGTGTCTTGAGCAAAGCCAAACAGTTATTTAAGTCACATGACATACTTTAGGGGAACAAATTATATTGTATTCAAATTGTCAGAATCCAACTTATGAGGCACCTGGCATACCCTCCACTGGACAGAGATGAGCTAGGACAGCCTTGGGTGTGCCTTGGAGTTAAGGCTAGTTCCAGGACCAAAGAGTACAGGTATTGGGGTTCAGGAATGTAGGATCAGCAATAGAGCTGTATCACCTGTTCTGCCAAGAAACTTCCTTATGACCACAAGCTATTATTAGTAACTGTAGAGATAGAGGCATAGGAGACATTTATTTCCTGCCACATTTCTAAAAGTGGGGAAATCTAAACCACTGTTCTGTCACTCTGTGGTCAAGATATGCAAATAGTATTAAATGAAATTGATGAAATAATATTAAATGAATACACTACATTCTACATATTCTGTTGATAGAGGTGAGTAGGGTTAAAAACCTGAATACAAGATAAGCTCTGAAAGGAGCAGAATCTGCCTGGGAAGGAGATTCCCAGCATCCATTTCTCTATCCATACTACCACCCTGATTTTCATTTAAGAACTACCTCCCCACACCTAAGTCTCTGTGGTTCCAGTAGGGTTGGTCCCCATTCCCAGACTCTGAGAATGAACACAGGACCCAGGTTTGGCCAATCAGCATATTCCATGCCTCTAGTAACAATCATTGGCTCAGGGATGGTAAGTGATCTGAAGCAGTCCAATCAAGAGCTGATCTGAGAGTTTATATTTGAGCATCAGGAAAGAAAAGGTCTCCTTCTGCTGGGATTGCTGGCAGAGATGAATGTTAAGCCTGACATTACCAAAGCCCACCTCATGGCTGCATTATTTGCACCTCTGGATCCTGCCATGCCAGAAGTTCCACCCCTTAAGACTTTTCAGGTATTAAGTCAATGAATTTTTTTTCTTAAGTCTATTTAAATTACAGTTTTTTCTGGAATCAGAGATGCAAATAGATATTTGTATTTTGTTGTTTATGGTGGTGTTATTCATGATTTGTAACAGATGAAGGTGGACTAAGGGTACATCACTTGAAGAACAGAAGGGCAAACTGTGGTGTACATGTACAATGGAGTACTGAGCAGCTACAAGAAGGAATGAAGTTGTGAGGCATGCAACTAGGTGAATGAAACTTGAGGACATTATGTTGAATGAAATAAGCCAGAAACAAAAGGACAAACATTGGTCTCACTAATATAAACTAACTATAATGAGCAAATGCTGAGAACTGAGTATGACAGCATAGGCTATCAGGTGATAGAACATGGGCAGAGTGATCAACTGTTGATTTAGGAGTACAGAATGTTCAATAAGTCTCACTGTAAAGGTTTCTAGATTGTAAGCTCTTACAGCAGTCACTCTATTCCTAAGTTTTAATGGTTATTTCTAAATTCTGAGATGCTGAACTCTGGGTATAGCTAAGTAGTTCCCTGGAACTGTGGGTATCTGAGTGACACCAGAGACTCAGAGTTAGAGTTCAGCAGTTCTGTAAATCAGCACTACTTCATACAGCAACTGTTAAAGAAGCTGAAAAAGAGAAGAATCTTCAATTAACAATATATATGAAATGGACTTGGTTAGGACTTAGATAAATCAGAATACAGGGTAAAGGATGATATTGACTATATTTCAAAACTTCAACTTATGTGTGAGACCAAAGGAAGAGATTCTTATTTGGTACAAAATTTATATTTTCTTTAGCACAGAAAATTTAACCTGTATGGTCAGTTTACTTAACATAATTATATGGAAACTAGAATAGGGAATGAGAGCCTGTTCTTCTGTACAGGTTAATGTAATACCCCAATACATTCCAGAGTATTTGGGGCAGAAAATAAAAAGCATTTACAAAGTCCCCTTGAGGGACTGGAGGAAAATGTGGATGTATTAAACATCCCTATCTGGGGAACTCCGGATATTCTCTTAAGCATTAGGGTCTCCAAATTTAATAAGCCAAGTCCTTGATCTTGGGGTTTGCCCTTATGAAACTTATTCCTGCAAAGAAGGTTTGCCCTTAAGAAACCTATTCCTGCAAAGGAGAAGCTAAGCCTACCTATCTGTATGCCTAAGAGTCACCCCCAGAAACCTATTTTGTTGCTCAGATATGGCCTCTCTCTCTCTAAGCCAACTCTGCATATAAACTCACTACCCTCCCCACTATGTAGGACATGAGTCCCAGGGGTGTAAGTCTCCCTAGCAATGTGGGACAGGACTCCCAGGCTTGAGCCTGGCCCTGGCATCATGAGATTGGGAAAGCCTTCTTGACCAAAAGAGGGGAAAGAAATGGAACAAAAAGTTTCAGTGGCTAAGAGATTTCAAATAGAGTCGAAAGATCATTCTGGAAATTATTCTTATGCATTATATAGACATTCCTTTTTAGTTTCAAGTATATAAGGATAGAAGGAAATACCTGCATCTGTTGAACTATAATTCAGTGGCCTTGATTCTTAATGATGATAACTATATAGCTTTCATGGGGTGACCGTTTGATTATGAAAACCTTGTGACTGACATTCCCTTTAATCCACTGTTTGGGTAGA
The DNA here is from genome assembly GCF_015220235.1 of Choloepus didactylus. NCBI lineage: Eukaryota > Metazoa > Chordata > Mammalia > Pilosa > Megalonychidae > Choloepus > Choloepus didactylus. The sequence continues at coordinate 58,736,166 of NC_051310.1, read as the reverse complement.
TGAGTGTGCCAGTTTGAATGTATTATGTCTCCCAAAACTCCAGTATCTTGGATGTAATCTTGTGTGGGCAGAGGTATCAATGTTGATTAGATTGTAATTCTTTGAGTGGTTCCATGGAGATGTGCTCCACCCATCTGTGGGTGGTGACTCTGATTGGATAATTTCCATGGAGGTGTTACCCCATCCATTCAGGGTGGGTCTAAATTAAATCACTAGAGCCATTTAAATGTGCTGACAAACAGAAGGAACTCAGTGCAGCTGAGAGTGACATTTTGAAAAGGAGCTACATCCAAGAGGGACACTTTGAAGAATGCATGGAAGCTGAGAGAGTAGCTGCAGATGAGAGACAGTTTGAAGATGGCCTTTGAAGGCAGACTCTTGCTCCAGAGAAGCTAAGAGAGGACAAAAACCCCAAGAGCAACTGAGAGTGACATTTTTGAGGAACTGCAGCCCAGAGAGGAACATTCTGAAAGAAAGCCATTTTGAAACCAGAACGTTGAAGTAGATGCCAGCCGCATGCCTTCCCAGCTAACAGAGGTTTTCCAGACACCATTGGCCATCCTCTAGTGAAGGTATCTGATTGCTGATGTGCTACCTTGGACACTTTATGGCCTTACGACTGTATAACTGTGTAACCAAATAACTCCCCTGTGCCAGTCTGAATGTATTATGTCCCCCAAATGCCATTATCTTTGACATAATCTTTTGTGGGCAGATGTTATCAGTGTTGATTAGACTGTAATTCTTTGAGTGTTTCTTTGGAATGTGCCCCACCCAGCTGTGGGTGATGACTCTGATTGGATAACTTCCATGGAGGTGTTGCTCCACCCATTCGGGGTGGGTCTAAGTTGAGTCACTGGAGCCATATAAATGAGCTGAGGGACAGAGGGAACTCAGTATAGCTGTGAGTGACATTTTGAAGAGGAGCTACAGCCAAGAGGGACACTTTGAAGAAAGCACAGGAGCTGCAGATGAGAGACAGTTTGCAGATGGCTGCTGAAAGCACTTTTGCTCTGGAGAAGCTAAGAGAGGAGAAATACCCCAAGTGCAACTAAGAATGACATTTTTGAGGAACTGCAGCCTAGAGAGGAACGTCCTGGAAGAAAGCCATTTTGAAACCAGAACTCTGGAGCAGACGACAGCCACGTGCCTTCCCAGCTAACAGAGGTTTTCCGGACACCATTGGCCATCCTCCAGTGAAGGTACTCGATTGCTGATGTGTTACCTTGGGCACTATATGGCCCTAAGACTGTAACTGTGTAATGAAATAAATCCCTTTTATAAAAGCCAATCCATCTCTGGTGTTTTGCATTCCAGCAGCATTAGCAAACTAGAACACCTCCTTTTATAAAAGCCAATCCATCTCTGGTATTTTGCATTCTGGCGGTATTAGCAAACTAGAACAATGAGTAATAAAATAAAGACAATAAATAAATAAATAAATAATAGGGAGATAAAGGGTATGGGATGCTTTGGTTATACTTTTTAATTTTTATCGTTTTTTTCTTTTTCTTTTATTTTTTGGAGTAATGAAAATGTTCTAAAATTGATTGTTGTGATGAAAGCACAGCTATTGGTGGTACTATGAGCCACTGATTGTATTCCTTGGATGGAGTATACAGTGTGTGGATATAGCTCAGTAAAACTGCACTCTAAATAAATAAATTAGGGCTTTTGTCACCCAGGAACAAAAATCCTGACTAACTGAGAGCCGCATGTAATGCAAAGGCCATCAATTTTGCAACCAAGTTATACTTAGAGTGAACTGACTTTTGAGCACACATGGATAGGAAGAGAATTGGGATGGGTGAAGGAGCTCCCTTAGCTGAGCTTCTATACTTACCTCTAGCTTTTTCCTTTTTATGCTGTGTCCAAAGATTAAGAAGGGCCAGAGAGGGAGTCCCTTTGAACTTCCGTTTCTCTTTACTGTAGCCAAGTGTGCACCAAAGAGAGAGACTGAGGCTGAAAAGAGAAAATGAGCATGGCAGAGAGACAGAGAAACAGAAGCTAATGATTTTAGGGAGAGATAGGGCTCAGAAAAACTAAGTGAAGTTAGAAACAAAACAGGTGAGACCCACTAGGAAAAATTAAACTCCAACATGCATCCCTCCTCTCTACAAAGTAGAAAAATTTAAAATATGAAGACAGGCTTAGCAAATAATGTTTTCCTGATCTAAGTCATTGGAGAGAGAGAGAGGTAGAAAGGGTTACATTCTGAAAAAAAAGGCAGGAAGAGTAGAGTGGAATAAGGAAAAAGCAAAGCATTTCAGTATATGGCATTCTCAGGACCATGCTCAGCTGGAAGGGGAATTAAAGTCTGGATTTTGCCTCAAAATATAAATTATCCAGTTAATTCAGTCTGTGGCTTAGTGGGCAAATTTAGAAAATATATCTGAAATGACCATCACCATCAAACACCCTATTTTTATGTATATTATAGGAGGGTTGGGAAAATAGCCAACATAAAATTCCTAGTGCTAGAACGCTTTCATAATCAAGACACCATGCGGACAGACACAAATGAAAACAATTTAAGCATATAATTCCATTTTAATACAAAAAAATTAACCCTCTTAATAATCTCAGGCAAAGAAATAGTTTGTCTCTGTAAGTGGATTTTATAATTCCACATGACTTGGTAGGATCTGCGTTTAATTTTCTTCATGAGTAGCAATTAATAGATTATATATATATCTCTCCAAGCCTCTCTTCAGGTGCTAAACAATCAAATAAGAATAGATAAGACATGGGGAAAGTGAGAGGCAAAATACACTTGCCTCCTGGTTAATTAGTTTCAACCAGGAGGCTGGTGCAAGGCATAGCTGTAGGTGGATGACATGAAGTATCTTATTTAGATCTAAAGGATGAAACGCAGTTCCAACAGAGTATGCAAAAGAAAAGATCTTTAAATTAAAGAGACAATATAAATAAAGAAACCAGATATATAAGATGAAGAAATGGAAAAACACATTAGCACTATAGTGAAATTTCATTATATCCCATTCAAATCCTCACACTCCATGTATATTTGCCTTGAAAACTTAATAGTAACTCTAAGCTGTAGCAGAAGTTAATGTATAATAATTTTAAGTGCCTGTACTGACTACTGAAGGATCATTCTATGTAAATTAAGAATTGGGAATTAATATGGGATTTCCAGATGGCGAATGCAGAGATAGTTGACATATAGTTTTTCCTTTGGTCATTTCTTCTGGTCATTGATTCCAGTGGATTTTATCTGTGCTTTTTAGGGCCCTGTACATACTGTTTTATGGTTAGTTGTTTACATGGCTGTCTGCTTCTCTGGAGTGTAAACACTTTCAGCTCTAGAACCACATCTTGCTCATTATCGTATGTCCTATACCTAAGATGCTAAACCCAAAGGAGCCTTTGCAAGAGTAAACCAAAGCCTCCCTTTAATTAATAATAAAGTTTGGTATTTTTTGTCAGTGAGAAATCTAAAACCAAATTGTCATGAAGTTTTTGTACATTAAAGTTTGTAATACACCTCTAATGTATGTTTATATATAATATTTTTAAAATCCAGGATAAGATGAGGGACAGATTCCCTTCAAACATGAATAAAACCAAAGTTAAAGAAATGTTGATAATTTATATGGATTTGCTAGGTACTGAGTTGTATCATTTTTAAAAATAATGTGTATGCATTTTGCTCTATTTTATATATCCTTTTAAAAAATAGTGATTAGCAATAGTAGTTAAAGTATATACTTATTTAATAGAAATTCAATTTAAAAAATAGAGTGGAAGAGTATTGTGGTTTCCACATATAGTATCTGGTCCTAAGGAAAGCCATGGAAGATCATAGGACCTTAAAGCCAGGCCCTGCCTCATGTCCAGAAGTTTATTCTAATTCCATATGACCTGGCAATTCCACTTCTGGGTAAACACCCCGAAGAATATAAAGCAGGGACTCGGACAGACATTTGTGCACCATTGCTCATAGTGGCAGTATTCACAATTACCAAAAGGTGGAGGCAACCCAAGTGTCCATCAACAGAAGAATGGATAAACAAAATGAGGTACATCCCATACAGTGGAATATTATTCAGCTGTAAAAACAAAAAAATGAAGTGCTGGTACATGTTATAACATGAATGAACCTTTGAAGGCATCATGTTGAGTGAAATCAGCCAGACACAAAAGGACAAATGCTGTATGATTTCTCTTATATTAAATATTTAAAATAAGTAAATTCATAGAGACAGAAAGCAGAATAGTGGTTACCAGAGGTGGAGGAAGGGAGAAATGGGGAGGTATTGCTAAATGAGTATAACTTTCAGTTTGGGTTGATGAAAATAGTCTGGAAATAGTGGTGAAAGTCACACAGTATTGTCATTGTACTTGATGTCAAAGAATTATTCACTTAAAATGGTTAAAATAATGTTTATATTATGTATATTTCAGCACAATTAAAAATTATTTTAAAAAGACAAAAACTTGATGTGCTCATCAATTGCAGCCTGGATGTCTGATAAATCTTTATCTTCAATCTTGACCTCAACCCTACATTTCAGGTGCAACTGCTTGAGGACATGCTACTTGGATGTACCATAATAAACTGACTTCATCACCCTTCTATAGAGTTGTAGACTCTGCAGCCAGATCACCTGAATCGAGTCAGCAAGCCACTTATCCTCCCTATGCTTCAGTTTTACCCTGTGAAGAAATGAGATCAATTAAAATATCTTCCTCACAGAGCTGACATGAGGACTAAAACTGTGACTGACACATGTTAAATGCTATTTAAGTGTTTGGTAAATAGATAAACACTTCAGCAAAGCCATGGGTAACTGGTTCCTGCCTAACTCCCAATGGCTCATTACCCTTCAGCTCTCTTTTCTATTCTTCCAATGCCAAGCTATTACTTGCTTCAGAACTTTCACTTCCTTTTTGATTCTTACATAATTTCCTTCTGTTTTTGTCCTCAGATACCTCCAGAGCTTTCCTAAGGTGATAAAATTTTCTACAACGTCCAAGTTTTTTGACATGGCTTCCATCTTCCTTAGTTTAAGAAGCGGGACAGGGAGCTGTCAAAAATGTTGGTGCCACAAAAATTCAAGGGAAATAGAAGTCATAGAGCCCTGAGCCCAAGTGCTGACAGAGGGATTGTGGGTCAGTCACTTAATCTCCTGAGCAACACTGTTCTCTCTAAAGAGATAAAGGAAAAAGGGATAAAGGTCATGCCCACTGTTCCGGTTTGCTCATGCTGCTGTTATGCAAAATACCAGAAATGGATTGGCTTTTATAAAGGGTGTTTATCTGGTTACGAATTTACAGTCCCAAGGCCACAAAAGTGTCCAAACAAAGGCATCAACAAAAGGATACTTCACTGAAGAACAGCTGATGGCATCTCGAACACGTCTGTCAGCTGGGGAGCATGTGGTTGGCATCTGCTGGTCCTTTAGCTTCTCCATGGCAAACTTGGGGTTTCAGTTCTTAGTTTAGCATCTCCAAATGACCTTCTGTCTGCATCTCCAAGCATCTCTCAGTGTCAGCAAGCATCTTGGTTTGTGTCAGGTCTTTTTAAAGAACTCTGGTAAACTGATCAAGACCCACCCTGAATGGGCGGGGCCACACCTTAATGGAAATAATCTAATCAAAAGTTTCACCTACAGTTAGGTGAGTCAACTCTCCATGGAAACAACATAATCCAAATATCCCACAAGATTGGATTAAAACGTACTTTCAGCCGCACACTGGCACGGTCACCTTTAAAAGTTGTCAAAAGGATTTCATTAGACAATGAATGGGGAAGGGCTCAATACACCGAATTAGCATTATGTTGTTTTTATTAACAGTAGTAGCTATCATTCTGTCAACTGGGTAATGACTAGAGTTTCAAGTATATCATCTCTCCATTATGGCTAAGTCTCCTTCTTGATAAATATGCTTCCCTCTAGTTTGTTTCTGTTTATTTTTTCTGCAATTCTATGCGAAGCAATGAAAACTCATGCCAGGTATAAAGACGACTCCTAGTACTCTGATATCTAGAATTCAAAAGCTGGACTCTGTCAGGCTACACAGCTTAATAAAGGCGGTCATTTGGTAATGCAATTGGAATGTGTTAGATGTGTTTTCTGTTTGTAAAAATTTCCTCATACTTGACAGACAGTAAAAAATATGTACCCCAAGATAAAAAAGGAAGGGGAGGAGGGAAGCAAAAAATGAATACTCAACAGCCTACTATGTGCCAAGTAGTTAAAAAAAAAAAAAAAAAATGAAGAATCAAGTTCAGCACCATTTTCATGAACTAAGTGCCACAGCCAGAGGCTTGGCAGAAACTGCCAATGTCAAGGCAAAGTTACAGAAACTATGGCCTATTTTAAATGCTTACTAACAAATCAAAGCTTTTAACAGAAAGAAAAAAATATTCAATGCACTAAACTTGTGCTAGCCATAGATTATTATTTTTTTTTATGTCAATTCCAAGTGGCCTCCAGTGTCTGTGGTCTGATAATAGGCCACACATTTACAGGACTGGGATGAGTAACTTCTTTTTTCAGTCCTGCCAGTGTATCCCTGTGACTGTAGGTATAACTTCACTTGGAGATAATGTCAAAGGTTTAATTTATGAGTGTGGAGCTTGAGTCAGGGATGCTCCTGCCTCCACCTTTAGGATGAGCCCTGTTCAAAGCAGGGCATTTTGACCTAACACTTTTTTTTCATGTTGAAAACACTGTTCCTTTATTCAATCAACAAGTACTTATATATATATATATATACTCACACACCATATAAGCCATCCAAAGTATACAATCAATGACACACAGTTTCATCATATAGTTGTGCATTCATTGCCACAATTTTCAAGCATTTTCATTACTCCAAAATAAAGAAAAAGTATATAAAAATAATAAAAAAGAACACCCAAACCATCCCATACCCTGTATTCCCCCTATTTATATTTATAAATTTTTGCCATTATTTTATTACTCGTATGCCCATACACTGGTTAAAGGGAGTGTCAGTCACCAGGGTTTCACTATCACATGATGATCCAACACTTTGATGCCACCATTGGATGTCAAACCACCTTGTCAACATGTAAAGTCACAGTGTTTTCAAAAGGAAAAAGAGATATACCCGACCAGTGCTAAACTCAGATCTTGTGGGGCCTGTTTTATATCTGAAGTGACTTCTTAAAGAAAAAGAATAAATGAGGTATGAAAATAAGTATTTACAATGAGAAAAAAAACAACAAATGTCCAATTTGAAAAAGCAGCAAAAGTGCAAACATCACAAAATCCAGAAAAATAACACGATTTTTAAAATTAATTAACTGCCTAATAGACCTCTAAAGAACTTTTTTCCAGTATTTTTTGGCTGCATACTTCTTGATCATCCATTAATAAGCCAATGATTTTGTTATATTCCTTAGAGAGAACAGGAAGCTAATTCTATCTTTCTTCTAACATGGCTGATGAAAATTTATTTTCAATTCTTGATAGCTTAGGAAAGTTGCTTTGAACATTACAACTTGTTACCAGTAATGATGCATACATTTTTAGGATTGTTGTCAAATTTGGGAAAACTTCTATCAGATTTCGTCACATATGAGCTCTAAGATTTCAAGGCATCGTGAGTTTTCTTGTGCAGTGGCTAATCTTAAATACTTTTTGAGTGGACAAAATTGAACTAGTCAGTAAACTCATTATGATGATATATTATGAGTTTTATGCTATCATTGTCAATGTCAGTGTAAATTAGTTAGAAATTTCAGTCTTTTTCCAATGTGTCCATTTAATTCAGTGACATGTTGGGGTGCATAACACATGCAACTTCTCAAAGATATACTGTTTGAAATACTACTACAGATGTGTGTCCTATTATTGCACAATAAATATGATAAATTCCTTCTGAAAGCTTTCCAAAATATTTCTAAATGTATCAAATACACTATCGAACATATTCCTGGCAGCAGAGAATGTCTGTTCTGACTAGACATTGATGAAAACCCAAGGCTACTTTTACAGTTTTATACACCTGAAGACTGGAAGAATTTTCCACAGCTTCTGCCCCCATATATTTCAAACCATGTTTCTCCTCCACTACCCTCCTACTTTTAGTCACCGCACAAGCTCTGGCCCTGCATCTTTGAATCATGGCATTGGTGAGTCGAGGCAATGGATGATTGGAGTGCGCCTGGAAGCAATTTCTACACCAAAACAGCCAGCTAAACAACTCTCCTTGGAAAAGGCAGAAAACCATGTAAATATATAACACTCTGACATATGCCTAAATGTATCCCGACTCAACTTTCCCGTAGCCCATTCTCCAAAATGTGCGTGGGAATCTGAGTGCCACTCAACATGAGGGAAAATGTGACAAGTGGAGGTGAGAGTGGGAAGACAAAGCCAGCTTAACTAGTTGAAGTTAAATACTTTACACATTTTACAAAAAAGATATGACTATAAGAACACAATGCTAGGACTTTTGAAGGGACCCATGCAAGTGAGAGGCCTCAAAGCATATGCTTTAGCATTTTGCAGGGATTCAGTTTTGGTCCCTGGCTTTTATGCCATCCATAACCTCAAACTTGATCTTGGAGAATTTTCCTGTTTTTAAAATTTTATTTCTGTATCTTTTGAATACAGAATATGTTATTTTGTGTGAGTAAACTCTAATTTTAAAATCAGAAAAACAGGATAGATTTTAAAAGTTCATTAGAATTGATCAGGTTGGATGCTAAATTTCATCACATATTCCCCCAACCTCCACTTTGAAGGAGATTAGCAATAAGTGAAATGCCTATATATAGTACTGAGAGAACTATTAGAAATTTAACTATTTCTTGTGAAATCTAGAGAATACGGGATCTTACTGTGCTACAAATATCTTCTTCCTATTCCCACCCCTGTCCCTGCCAGGTGGATAATTTATGCCCACTCAAATAAGCTTATAGAATGAAGAAGACAAATAAAACAGAGGTATTCATCCCATGGATTTTCAAACAAAATAAAGAATCATTGCCTTTATTAAACAATCACACCTATTGACTGATTGAAAGCAAACGATAATGGCAATTGTCAGCTTTCAGAGATAAATCTGAGATCCAAGATGCTGATGAAGCGAGCATAGTCTCAGAAAATAAGCAGCCTGACTTAGAATGATGGGTGGCTATTTATAACTCCTTTTTTCCAGGTAGTTTGCCAGCATTTGTAACCTCATTTCTATACCATCCCTCCCTGATCTTAACACTAACCCATCCCTGATCACATCGCATTCCTAATCCCTACCCCAGGGAGTATAGGTTGAAGACAGGGTGAAGTTTAAAGAGGGAGTAAGTCTGATTCACACATTATTCATATGTAAAATAGATAAACGTCTGTGGTTTGCTTTTTTTTCAGACTATGTCAAATTATCCCTACCCCAAAATCACAGAATTAGAATGGCCAGATCCAAATGTTGAGGACCCTAGTGAATTAGTTCATTATGAAGCAAAATTATAAAAGATTATATAAATTTGGGTTAAATTCTTAAGGAATTCATTTATCCCCATATTGCATAATGTCTTTGGGTGTAACAAGAAAACATATTTCTATAACTCTACCATCTTTCTTATCATTCCTTAGCAGCTTATTTTATGGATGTGTCTCAACAGCTATTTTCATTGGAACTGAATTTTAAGGAGCTTAAAAAGCATACTCTGCCCTTCCATTCTGATGCCAGATTATGAAATAAAGCAACTCCAGTAACCATCCTATTAGGTGTGCTTTGGAATAGAATTTCTGTCTTACTAGGAAAAAGGAGCCTAAAAAATGCCAAGAAAGCAGGTTGAAGACCCTCATGGGGGAAAGCTAAAGAAATCCCTGAGTGTGCTCCCATGGATGGGGGCAGAAGGGGTGCTGGGCATTCACACACCACACAAACCGCCATTTCAGGACCCCATTGCTGAGTCAACACAATGAAATTTGGTAAAAACTGATCCAGAAACATTTCATTGACATCTCTTTCCTAAATCTGACCTTCATTGCAGTGGGTATTTCCAAGACTAGGCATTTGTTCATTTGTTCCTTTATCTATCTGTCCATCCATCCATTCATCCATCCATCAAAGAATGAGAATTTTCCTTGTGCTAGGAAATGAAGACACTACAGTGAACAAAACAGATATGGCTGCTGCCCTCATGGAGCTAACAGTTGAGCAGGAAAGACAGATAGTAGATGAGACAGTACACAAATAATTAATCAATCATGCAGAGGATTGCCACCTTTTGTGAGAAGTGCTGAATTTGACCCTCTTTGCTAGGCTTAGAGGGTAGTTGGTTGTGAAGAGCCCCAAATCTACTTTAGCCCCAAAAATCAAAAGGAAGGAAGACCCTGCGTGGCTTATTTGGTCACACCCTCCCCTGAAAAACCTGATCGTCCACCCACCCTGTGTGTTGCAGGTAGACAAGATGTGTTATCAGAAAAGTAAAGAAGGGAAGTTTGCCGAACAGACCAAAAAAAAGGCTATAGCTGTATATATGTTTATCTACATCTTTATAGGCCATAAGGATCTGGAGCTTATTCTAAGAGCAAGCAAAAAGCCAATGCAATATTTTAAGCAAAAGAGTAATGTGATTAGATTTTCTTAAATTGTCTTGGGCTGCACTCTGAATAAGGGATTGGATGGGAATAAGAATAGAGTCAAAAAGAAGAGTTAGAAGGTTATTTCAGGCAAGAGATGATGGAATCTTGGTTTGGGATAGTGACTTTGCTGATGGAAAACTGTAGGCAAATTCAAGAGCTATTTAGTAGATAAAATATCAGCAATTGACTGACAGTGAAAGGATAATGAAAACGCAGAAGTCAAGATAACTCACAGATTTTCAACTTGAGCAACTAGTTAGTTCAGTGATTCTTAACCTGACAGCACATTAAAGTCACCTTGCCACCCTCAGCCTAGAGATTCTGATTTAACTGGTTAAACATGGGGCCCAGATAGGGGTCCATTTTCAAAGCCTCTTTGATGTTTTGAATGTTGAGTCAGGTTGGAGAACCCCTGAATGAGAGGGACAATAGTTCCCAAGGTAGAAAACATTTAACAAGGAAGGAATTTGAGGGGAAATTCCATGAGTTACTTTCTACACAGATTTTGTCAAAAGAGCTCAAGTTTGGAGTTGGACATACATGCCTGGAAGATAGAAGGAAGGTCTAAAAGGCAAGCAGGTGAAAGTGATTGGCATTATATTGTAATAAAAGTCACAGCAGATATGCAGTTACGTAGGGAGAGTGCCTAATGAGAAAATAAGAGGGCCCTGAAAACCCCTACATGTTACGGTAGAGGATGATGAGTCAGCAAAGGAGATTACAAAAGAGAATTGGTAAATTAGGAGGAAACCAGGAAAATGGGGTGTTGCCAAAGTCAATGTAGGGAATGTTCAAGAAGAGTGTTTAAGTGGGTTGAAAGCTATGTTTAATTTTGGCAGGACTTGCAACTCCACCCTCCTCCCAACCATCAAATCCCTGGATTGATTTCAGGCCCTCCCCTTGGTAAGGCTATACTTTGGCAAGATCACTATTAGCAGGGAATTATTATTTAAAGATCAAATTGTTGGACACTGTAAAGCTCAGTTTTTAAGGATTTTGAAAATAATCATAATCTCACTTTGGATACTGAAGATAAAAGATAACATTCCATGTGCTCACGACACTGTCTAGCCGTCAGACATATATTACGTTCCTCTCTTCGTGGGTTTACACTTGGCAAGTATTGCAACCCTTTCAGCATTGGGTGGCATTCTTTCTGTTGCCAAGCCTACCCAGAGCAAAACAAACACAGAGCAATCATTCAGGATTCACCTCTTCTTTGAGCCTCTACTGTAACATGTACAGATTTTTGTCATGATCCCAGTGTCTATCACATTTTATTTTATTTCTTTACATGTGTCTCCTCCAGTTTCCCCAGCACCTATCACAGTGCCTAGCGCTTGGTATGACTGAATAAATGTTTGCTGAATGAATTTGTAGTTGCATAATTTTCCTGTAAATTCATGAACAGCCATTCTGGAAATGGCTTCTTTAAGTGTTCTTTCATCCTAGACTGTAAAATATTATTTAAATAAATGTAGTTTAACCAGGTTCAAATTTTAGGTTGATTTCCTATGGAGTTAGTAAAAATCTCATTCAAATACAAACTACTTAATCCCTTGGTGCTTTGGGTTTGCTGTCTATGAAAGAGGAATGGTAATGTTGCCACTGTTGTAAATGCAGTGAGGATGGCAAAACTCATTGAAGACATGAGCCACATAGTACAGACAGGGCATCACTTCTGTTTCGGTTTGCTAATGCTGCCAGAATGCAAAACACCAGAAATGGACTGGCTTTTATAAAAGGGGATTTATTTGGTTACACAGTTACAGTCTTAAGGTTATAAAGTGTCCAAGGTAATCCAAGGCATCAACAATTGGGTACCTGCACTGGAGGATGGGCAATGGTGTCCAGAAAACCTCTGTTAGCTGGGAAGGCACGCGGCTGGTGTCTGCTTGTTCCCAGGTTACATTTCAAAATGGTGTTCTCCAAAATGTCTGCATCAACTTCCAACGGCTGTCTTCAAAATGTCTGTCTCACCTACAGCTAGCTGTGAGCTCCTTCTGTCTGAGCTTATATAGTGTTCCAATGAACTAATTAAGGCCCATGCTGAATGGGCAGGGCCACACCTCCATGGAAATACGGAACTAATAGGTTCCAACCTAATCCACACTAATACGTCCGCCTCCACAAGATTGCATTAAAGAATATGGCTTTTTCTGGGGGACCTAATATATACAAACCAGCACAATGTCATAGAAACACCCCTGGTTTAGTGGTGTTATTGATATCAGAACTCTGGCTCTAAGAGGTGCTCCTTTTGATCTGAAGAATAATTGATGATCATTTCTGTCTTGTTCTCTCTCTCATTATGTGTTGGTTCAGATGCTGGGAGGGGGCAACAGACTAGTTCTCTGGGTCTGTTTACAACAGCTCCTGGAGCACTTGCTAAGGGCTGAATTGTTCATGTCACTCTTTACCACAGGGGTGATTCTTCTAAAGGACCCTGGCCCCTTCTGGACAGTAGGAAGTATAGTGGCCGTAGGGCAAACCTAGGTGGTCAGTTCTACCTTTAAGGTCTCATCGGACTAGGATCAGCTCGTTTGGAGCCAATCTTCCCTCCTGTTCAATTCTGCTGTTGGCTGACTTAAGAGTCTCTTGGTGAAAAACTTGTCACAGTGGTGAGAGATTACCTTAAATAAGGGCAATCTTTCTGACTGCGTTATAAATAGTAAAACGTATCCACTCACTAGATGCACTTTCATTTATTATAGGTCCACCTGACACATAATAGCCCCATTGATTGGGCACTGAGTATATGCCAGGCACTGCCACCATCTCATTTTACCCACACAGAGACCAAGGCAGAGACTGAGGCTCAGAGACATTAAATAATCTGCCCAGGGTTATGGAGCTGGCAAGTGGCAGAGGCCAGACTTAAAGTCTAATCTGCCTGACAACCACCTCAGCTTCTTTACCAGTAATCAAAATTACCTTCTCTGTTTAGGCCTGTAGTTTGCTTTTAAGCTAAATTCCATCCTAAATAGGCTGAATATTTGCAATCCCATCTCAGAGAACAACATGCATTGACACATGGGTTTTGTTGTTATTTGAGATTACTTTAAGACAAAAATAAAATAAAAGCAAATATAATAGTTAGCAATCTGATCCTAGTAAATAATCTTAGATTTTAACTGAAACCTCATTTCTCATTTTCTTAAAGTGATTTTTATTATTGTGTCTGTTTCAATATATGAGCAGCATTCACGTGTTTCTTTAGTTTAAAAAAACAATTAATTGTATTAGTTCTATGGCTTTTCAAATTCTTTTTCCTATTTCTCACATAGTTTAAACATTATTTGCATTAGATTTATCAGTAGTTGAATCCATTGAGTTCAATGTGAATAGCTGATGCACTGAATATTTCAGGAGGCTACTGCACTCATGAGAAAATGACAGTGGCCCCTGATCATGGAGTTGTGTGTTTTTTTGCATTAAACCCATGAAGATTGTTGCAGATTCTTAATTCCTTATCCACAAAGACCTAACAGCTTCATGAAGGTAAGATAAGAATTCATAAAGGTAATTTTGTGGCCCACAGAGAAGTTCCATTTTCTCTAAGTGTTAGGAAGATTGTACAGCTGAGGTAGAACATTCAGCAAAGAATGAATTAACCTTGTGTACTGAAGATAGTAAATTGTTTTCTCCTCATGTGTTTGCTCCAAGTGATCAGTAGAAGCAATCTGAAATGATAAGTAAAGTAAGATTCTGAGGCCATGTGCAGGCTTAGCGGCAAAGAATGTGCTGGTTTGGATATATTATGTCCCCCACAAAACCATGTTTTAATCCAGTCTTGTGGGATATTTGGATAAGGTTGTTTCCATGGAAATGTGACTCACCCAACTGTGGGTGATGCTCTTGCTTGAATGTTTCCATGGAGATTTGACCCCACCCATTCAGGGTAGGTCTTGATTAGTTCACTGGACTACTTAAGAGAGCTCCAGGCCGAGACGCTTGCTGAAGCCGATGCTTAGAGATGCTAAGAGATGCTAGTCCAGAGTTTGCTCCAGAAAAGCTAAGAGATGAAAATGCCCTGGGATATGCTAAGCCAGGAGACCCAGAAATTTGCTGACATTTGGAGATGAAGACAGAAGGACATTTGGAGATGCTAAGCTAAGAGATGAAGACATAAGACATTTTGAGAAAGCCATTTTGAAACACAACCCAGGAGCAAAGGAACAGCAGACGCCAGTCACGTGCCTTCCCAGCTGACAGAGGTGTTCCAGATGCCATCGGCCTTTCTTCAGTGAAGGTATCATCTTGTTGATGCCTTACTTTGGACACTTTTATGGCCTTAGAACTGTAAATGTGTAACCAAATATACCCCCTTTATAAAAGCCAATCCATTTCTGGTATTTTGCATAATGGCAGCATTAGCAAACTGGAACACCCACTAAACAATGTCTAATACACGCAGATTCAAAAAATATTGGGAATTAAACTCATTACAGCCAAAGACCCATGGATGAGGGGAAAGGGCAAGAGAGAAACTAAAGAAGTTAAGATGACTCCTAGGTTTCCAGCTTGGGAAGATACAATGGCCTTTAGTGGGCTGGAGAATACAGGAGGAGCAGCAGGCTTTGTTTTCCTTTTCTTCATAGTTCAACCCCAGGAGCTAAATAAATAGTGGTAGAGAGCATGTGCTTTGGAATCAGATATGAAGATTCAAACCCACGCTCCTTTGCCTCCCATTCAATAGCTACACAACATTCAGTAAGTTAGTTAAACTTTTTTGTGCCTTAATTTCCAAAAGGTAAAAATCCAATTTCTAACGGTAGTGGTAATGATAATATAGCTCATAAGGCTGATGTTGAAGATTAAATAAGAGTGTGCATATGTTACTTAGTACAGTGTCTGATACATGCATTTATTCAACAGTACTAAATATTTTTTAATCAATCAATACATTGCTTTTTTTTTCTTGACAAAATAAGCATTAGGATAAAAGTGTTTTGATTATCTTGGGTCACATAAAATTCAATTGCTACTTGTATTTCACTAGCTTGATGAAACCGAGCTAAGCCATTTATGGTATAATACATTAAAAAAAAAAACAAAAAACTGTTCTTGAACAGGCCTACAAGCTGAGGGCTTACTGTTGGCTTCTTGACCAAAACATCTGTATATCCTCCTAAGAACCTGGCCACTGGGAGCCCACACATGATAGATTAGGTTATATTTCTTGAATTGGGCTGGGATCAGTCTCAGTAAAGCCAGTACCATGAGTTAACTTCATATGTCCCTGTATATAGCACCTGTAAGTTATCTTTCACCATTACTTGCAGTGTACAAGACTGTTCTGACCCTTGAAGTAGTGTTTCCATGGAGTCCAACACACTCAATAAATTTTGGTTGAATAAATGCATGCATGCCTTGCACCACCACTCCAATGCCCAGCCTCAGGAAGGAACCCTTACCCCGTGCTGATGCCTACACATTTCTTCCTTCAATCCAAATCATGTGCCCTAAGCAGGAATATCTTTAGCATGAATTGTTCTTTACAGACCTTTCAAAAAGTGAAACTGAAGTGTTTAATCTGCCAAATATAAATTGAAAACTGTAAGATAAATATGGATTATGTGAACAGTGTTCACATGCGTAAGTTTCTCCAAGCATTCATTGATAAACTAAAATGTTTTTGCCATGCAATGATTCAGTAGATTAAACCAAGTCTCTCTCTCTTCGAAATATGATGAGTGTGTTCATCCAGATAACTCAAGACAGTATGAATTAATAGAACTCATGGGTATTTGTGTGTTTTTCAAACCCATTGAAAATAAACTGCTTTAAGGATCTGTGATTTAATGAGCCTTTCAAAATTGAAAATATGTCCCACTGAATTTTAAAACAGAAAATAGATTTAAAATAGAAAAACATAAAACAAAGCTAGTTTTGTGTTTCACAGACACAGAAAGGTGCTAGAATTATTTACTGCTTTCTGGACTTTGCGTTATGACCAAATTGATACTTTCCAGATTTTTCATTAACTTAAAATGCTCTGAGGTAAACACATCATTTGCCATGATTAAATCCAAGGTGTTTCCATAGCTTACTTCTGAGCAGCTAAAAATTAGACAGAGAGGAAAGAGTTCTGATTGATGCTTTTGGTGAAGCAGCACTAAAGAAAATGTGCAAATTCCACCCTATAAGTGGACTGAGATTCTAATAGCCACAACAAGCTGAGAGGCTCTACAATCAGAATCACATGGTAAAATCTTCTAGTCCAGAATCTTCTCACCTCCAAAACCAGATTGATTCTGCCTTGTCTTAAAAATTCCACAGATTCAGCAAATCATAAAAGAACTAGAATTGACCTGCCCCACCTCATGCCTACAAAGGGCTCTTCAAGGAACGAAACTTCTACTCTCTCTTCTGGAGTGGTTCTAGGTAGGTCCAAGTTACTAGAAATACAGCTCTTAGAATGCCCCTGGATTTCAAATTCCATTCCCAACCTGAATAAGACTGATTAAATTAGTTTCTGTTAACAACTAGTCTTTTAAAACGGATGCAACATGGTAAGGATGAATAGAAAAGCCAATTCAGTATGGACCTTCCTTCCTCCCTCCGCTATATCCCACCGCTTAGTATTAGAGGCAGGTACATCCCCTGGATGGAAGCCCAGTGAGTTTACAAAGTCTACCTGATGGAGAAGCCAGGTATGCCATGGAACTGGCCCTCATTTGTGACCAATTTTGGATGCCCAGTTGGTCACCCAGCATAGCTCTGAGTACACTATCTGTAGGAGGTAGTAAATTGCAGTGAGGTTTCAGCAGGAGTGCCCAGAACAATTTTTTTAAAAATCCATTTCTCTGACTCTGGCTACCTGATTTGGCATGGAGTCAAATTTTGAATTCTCACTTCTTACCTCTTCCAAAGTTGAGTCACAAGAAGACATAGAAGACATAGAAAACAATGCCCGTTCATGTACGTCTTATAACTGCATCTCCCACACATTACATTTACCCAAGACAAGGTCAATGCTTGCCTCGAATGGGACATTGGCTTGCCATCATTCCAAGACCTTGGTACATAGTGACTGGTTAAAGTTCACTACCATCATCCAGATCATGCATATAGATTAAACCTCTTATGATTTCAAGCAATAAACATTAACATCAATATATAGGACACAATAGTAATAGGGAGACATTTCAGGAAAAGTGGATATTGTTAAGATCATTTTTTTCATAATACTATCTCTGAAGAATGCCCACTGTACAAATGGACAATTCTAATTGTTAAATAGCCCTTAAAACTGAGCCAAAATTTCTTTCCCTAGGACTTCCAGCTTCTGCTCCTAATCTATTCTCTGGGACAAATCATGGAACCCTTTCATACATGGAGGTATTTTTCCAAGAAAGGCTTAATTCCCTGCTGGGCAACCGTGGCTGCTCCTTTCAAAGTAAAACCTGACATTTTAAATTACAACTTTTGATGAACAACCAAGAAGTCAAAAACCTTGAGTACTTACTATATGGCAGGCACTGTACTTGACACTGGGAATAAACAGCAGTAATTATGTTATTCCTAAGGGATTTGTTTTCCACTGGTGGTGATGTTTCTATTTTCAATGCCTCATCTGAAAACAAAATCAATTAAAAACTAAATTTAATTTGGGGGGAGAAAAAAAAAGAAAAGATAATATATACACTGCTTGCAATTGTAAGCTTCAGGAAAATGGTCCAAGAAAGAAGCCATTAATTTGGTTCCCAGCAACACCAGGTGCTTTATGTTTATTATTTCATGTAATTCTTATCACAACCTTGTGAGATGGGTTTTACTTCCAATTTACCAGTAAGAAAACTGAAGTTTTAAGAGGTGACTTAATTTGCCCAATATTACACATGTGCTACAGTAGAGCTTGGAGCTGCACCCAGATCTAGTTCCAAAGTGTATGCTCCTTTAACTACATACTACTTCATTACTGCAAATAAATTAATTCTAGAGCATTTCCCCTGTCACTGGATTTGCTATTGTCTGTGGATGGTTAACAGTATACACTTTATGTTATTGGTTTCATATACAGACCAGGGACAGAATATAATTTTTTTTTTTTGCTTTAGAACATTCTTAAGTCATTGAATTACACTATATTAATTGTGTACAATTTGCAATGGCATATGTCTTTTTATTTGGTGTTTCCAAATTGGCAAGTCACCGAATGCTTATAGAATGATAATAAACAAAAGTTTTAAGGAGAAAATGCTGCAAGAGAGAACTTGAGGGAGAGAGAATTAATCTGGTGGTCTGTTCCTCAGGATATTTTAAAGCTATTAAAAGCAATAATGAGTGTAGGGCAGGGGTGAATGTAAATTGAGGGGGAAGCAAGTTTCTTCTGAATACCCTATTAGGGCCTCTGGAACTCTTTCACAGTAGAATTATACCGAAGGGAGCTCTGGTCGGTCTCATCTGGGTCTTTCAACTCAGCTCTGAGCAGAGGATTCTGCCTGACCCTCCTGCCCTTTGCTAACTGGCCACCTCTCGACAGGAGAAGACTTAGGTCAGGTCATCCCGTAGCCCACCCATTTTCCTGTCGAATCCATTCCTGCCATATTCTAAAAACAAACTGCAGTGCTGGTGTTCAAGACCCTCCTCAAGTTTTGCAGTGATGGGAGACAGACCCAGCTCAGCTTGTAGACCAGCCACTTGTGTTTTAACATAAAAGAAAAGGGAGTAGGATGTGGTTTTCCTCACGTACCATGCCATCTGTGACATTTGCCATGCAGAGCTGTGCATTCCTCTTAGAGGGCAAGATTGCTCACCATTGTTCTGACTCCAAAATTATTTCCGACATGGGTGCCTGCAGTTAACCTCATTTATTGACTTTACACATCAGAGATGCAGGAAAAGTTTGGTAGTGTTCTTAACTGGATCCTCGGTAGCTAGCAAACAGCAAAGATACACGTTTTTAACTTCCCTACGCAGTAGCAACTTGAACAGGTCTTTTATGTTACATCTCTTTTAAAGTCTCTAAAAGTTCATTATGAAATTAAAGGAAAGGGGTTCAACTTACAGATCTTTGCATTCAACCCTGCAGTACGTCTGTCTCATTATATCTCAGCTTTCAGGGGTCATATTATGAAGTTGTATGAGCAAAACTAAAACGGACCATTTAAGAATGTTAAATAAGAGACACAGTCCATGTCCCTGCAAGTGCTGACCTGGGGTAATTCTGAAAAGATGCTATGAAATCATATCATCCAACTTCACTGGTCTCTAGCCCATCTGTATAAGTCCCTCCCCACCCATAATTGTTAGTCTAGGAGGCATTTTGTTGCAACAATCTTCTCAGGGTTCTGTGCATTCTTACTTCCCTAACTCAATCTTAATTTGCTAACACAGAAGCCCCAATTCCTTTCTTTCCACAGAACAACTACATCAGATTGATACAGTGCAAAGGAAATGATATTTGGTAACTGTTGGCAACGAAGGATACTTCTGTGTGTGCTGGGGATCGATATTGGGGACAAGGAGTTGATTCTCTTCAAAATTAACCTATTTCTGCTGTCATCTGGGGCCCAAGCATAAAAAGAGAATGTGGAAAACAGTGCAAAGAAGGTTATTCTGAAATAAATCTCTGATTTTCAAATCTTCTCAAATATGTATTAGCTAGGATGCTCTTCATTGCAACAGAAACCAAGTGAAGTTAACTGAAGAAAAAAAGAGTAATTGACTATGAGGACACCAGGGTAGCTCACCAACCTCAGGACAGGCATGCAGCTGCACCTGAAGAAAGAAAAATTGAAATGCTCTAGTCTAGAGAATGCAAAAAAACCCTCTTTCTTTTGTCTTTATTTTATTCTTACCCTTAACTGCAGAGCTGCTTTCTCTCTGATTCAGCTGGATGATGGAAAAAGTCACCACCAAAAACTTCTGAAGTTTCCTTTTGCCTGTTTAAAAGATCAGCCAGATGGAACTGGAATTTCTTGGTCAGGGACCTTGTTGGTCAGATGCTCAATCCTGGTTCAATCACCTGGATGAGGAGACTGACTCAAATTGTTCAAATATAGCTCGTGGGAGTCCAGCCATTGTAACCATGTAGATGGGGGTGAACATGGGAGGGGGAGCTACCCTAAAAGAGCAGGTCCAAGACAGGTATCCCAATAGATATTATAATATATATATATATATATATATATATATATATATATATATATATATATTTATTTATTTACTTGATTCTCTGCTCCATCCACGAAAGTTATTATTATTATTATTATTATTCTCATTTTACAGATGAAGAGACTGAATTTCACAGGCATGCAGACAGTAAAGGTAAAAACTGACAGTAAAATCAAGTTCTTCTCATTCCTTTCCTTAACCCTTATGAGATGAATAGCTTCTCTGTAGACACATAGGAGTATAAAGGAAGAGAAACTAAAAAAAGAAGTACACAGGCCCTATCCCCTACCTTCAGAAAATTTTTCATTTAATGGAGACAAGACAGATTCTCCTGAAAATACTATAAGAACATTTTCAAAGCAACATATAAATGCTGCAAACTATTCGAAGGGGAATATAGAGTAAAGGCAAGTAAAGTTAATCAGAGGAGGTAACTTTGGAATCTTGTTTAGAAGGAACTTGGGAAAGGGTGAAGGAAAGGCATTTCAGACATAAGAAATGGAAGGAGTCACATATTAGCAGCAGCCAGTCACATGCTAATACTGCAAATTTGACTCAGTCATTACCCTAAAATTTGTAGGAAAGCAAGATATATATTTTCAAAGAGAAAAAAAGAGGATAAGAGCAGAACCATATGAAGTCCTAGACATTCAGATTTCTAAAGAAGCACAGAGCCTAGCCCCTAACCTACCATTTTCCTCTTCAAAGATACCCAGTTTTTTAGAATTATCTGTTTTCTGAGGCTCACCACAAGTGCTATGTTAACCTGTAGTTCAATAGATGGAAACAGAAATTCTTCTCCGATCATCCTCCAAATAGGATTCCTTTTGTTTCCACATCAGTGTTCTTAAAACGAAGACTTCAACTGATCTACACCCACATGAATTTTTCTGATCTATTTCCAATGTACCCAGATTTCAGAAATAACACCCAGATCTGAACAAGATAAAGTACCCAGTTAGGGTAGAGCTCACCTGAGCAATCAGTAGTTTGGTCTGTTAATCTCATTCACCTTGAAGTCTTGTAGAGCCAGCCAAAGCACCCTGACATCAGGGACCTCAACTCCAGATTCAGACTTTGCATAAGTTCACTGAATAATCTGGGGGAGCTCTTTAATGTGAAGCTTTCAGCTTCTCCATTCAATTATTCAACAAATATCTCTTAAGCTCCAACTATGTGCCAGGCCCTGTCCAGCCCAGGACGTGCAGCAGTGACCAACAAACAAATGCTCTGCCTACAAGGAGCTTACCTTCTACTGGCAGGAGAAAGAAAATAAACATAATTATTTATTTTTATATAGATAAGTTTTATAAAACATTAGAAGATGATAAGTACAATACAAAATTAAAACAAAGAAAGGGGGTGGGGAGTAGAAGGGGTAGTTATAATTTAAAATAAGATGGTAAGAGTAGGTCTCAATGACTAAGTGACAGTGAAGGGGACAAGGGGGAGCCTTGCAAATGTCTAGGAGAGGGGCATTTCAGACAAAGAAGAAATCAATGCAAAGGCCCTAAGGTGGTAGCATGCCTGGCATGATTGAGGAAGAGCAAAGAGGCTTCCAGAGCTTAGTCTGCTTTCGGAGAGGACTAAGAGGAAATGTAGTTGGAGGGTACTGGGGGAGCAGGTAGTACAAGGCCTTGCAGGTAATTGGAATAACTTTGGCTTTATTCCAAGTGAAACAAAGGATCACTGAGGGGGTTAACATAGTGTATTATGTTCTAAAGCCAGGGGTGAACAGGAGCTCAAGGATATATTAGGATTAGACTTTAAGGTGGCAAGAGTAGAGGCAGAGAAATGAATTAGGAATAGGGTGACAGTACCTCATGTTTGCCCATACTGTTACACTAGAGTCTCAAAGCAATTATTAACTAGTCTCCTCTTTGAGTCTTCAAAGTATCCTAGCTTGAATGATAAAGTACATTATCGCCCGAATTAAGAGGCTGCACCATTGCCACAATTTGAAAAAGAGATAATGGTGATTTGAGATGGTTAATAGCAATGAAGGAGAAGTAGTTTGTGTCAAAAGATATTTTGAAGGTGAAACCACAGGATTTCCTGATGGGTTGGATGTGGACTAGGAGAGAAGGAGAGGAGTCAAGGAGGATGCTAAGATTTTTCAGCTGAGCAACAGGAAGGACAGAGTTGCCATTAAATACGGTAGAGCAGGTTTTGTGGGAGAAGACCACGAGCGCCATTTGGGGCATGTTAATTTTGAGCTATCTGTTAGAAAACCAAGGAAGGTGTCAATTAGGCAGTTGGAAATATGAGTACAGAGTTCAGGAGAGAGGTCTGAGCAGAACATATGAATTTGGGAATTGTTAGCGTGTGGATGGAATCTAGAGTCATGAGATTGGGAGGAATCATCAGAGGTATGACTGTGGAAGACAAGAGGTCCACAGACAGACCCCTGAGGTACCCCAGTGATCCAGCAAAGGAGAACAAGCAGTTAGTGAGGTAGGAGGAAAAGTATGAGTGTCTTCATCTTTAAAATGAATTAGTTGTCCTACATCAGTGATATTTTTTTAAAACTGTGGCCCAACGGATACATCAGGGACAGTCATTTTAAAAGGTAGAGCATAGGCAGGAGTTGGACCACAAGGAGCAAAGAAGATGAATTCTAATCTCCTAATCCCCCTTCAACCAGAGCCAGTTTCATGACTTTTGGCTCCAATTAATGAGCTACTGTGTAAGATTTCACTTATAAAATAGATGGAGGTAGCTGGGGGAGGGGATTCCTGCTACTTAAAAAAAAAATGCAGACCACCACACTGGATAATCTCTAGGCCTATGGTCCCTTCCAACTCTAAAATGTATTTGATTCTACTCAATTCTAACAAAGAAACAATTTTCTAATGTCTAAATCTGCTTACAACAGCATTTGAATTGTTCCTTTTGCCTGAGATAACCCATTTGTTGTAGAAATTAATTCTTACAAAAATAAGAACAGAAAAATAGCAATTGGCCTTGAGGTGTGGGAAGTCAGTTAAGGTTTTAAATATGAATCCAGGAAATGTTTTATTAAACAGCTAAAGCATTTACCGGCTTAGACTAGAGAATAATCCTGCTCTAAATCCCACTAACCTCAGAGTATTCAGTTTATCTAAGAAAGCCACAGAATCACATTCCAAAAACATTTCTTGCTGTACTACACTGACAGAGCAAATGTAATAATGCTTCTACCCACAGTTGTTAATAATAATAATAATAATAGATAATAGTCAGTATTTATCAAGCATTTGATACGTGCCAAGTACTTTACAAATTCCTTATGTGTATTGGTTCACTTAACCCTCTCCCGGTAGGAACGATTAGGCACTTGGTGAATGTCTGTTGAAGGAAAATCATGGCTGAGATCAAGAACAGTTAAGTAAGCCCAAGGTTACCTAGCCAGATTAGTGGGACTGGGATTCAGTACTGGGACTCTCTGACTCCATTGCCAATGTTCTTACACACTGGCATTAATTCACTGGATTGCAATATTGGATATTCCCCCAGCTGCCAGGAGAGTAGGCAGCTGATGGTTCACAGCTGGTTCTCTCCTTGGAAAGTCCCCTCTGTGGTAGGGATCTGCTCCTTCAAAGTTTACTTCCCCTCCTTGGGAAATCCCATACCAATAACTGGTAGATGCAAGGGTACAGAGGCCCAGCACTTTGTCTCAATTCAGGATACTTCTGAAGGGCCATCCCAGCTCCAAAATTCCCCAGAGGACCTGCTAAAGCTTCCATTGTACCACATCCGCTTCTCCCTTTGTCCAGTCCAGTTTTCTTCATTCCTTCATGACAGCAGTCTCCAATAAACCTCCTGCACACAAATCTCCATCTCAGGGTCTGCATCCTGGTGAACACAACCGCTAGTTTTCCAGGTTGCTATGACAAATACTCCACAAAGAGTTCGAGTAAACAATGGGAATTTATTGGCTCACAGTTTCAAAGGTCAGAAGTCCCAATCAAGGCATTGACTTGAAGGCTTGCTTCCACCAGGGGTCAGCGGCCTTCTAGCTGGCCAGCAGTCCTTGGATTCCTTGGCTTTCTTGCCCCATGACAATATTCTCTCCGTACTCTTCTGGATTCTTGCTGACTTCTGGCTCCTGGCTTTTCCTCTTGACTCTCTCTCTCTTTGTCTGAATTTCTTCTGCTTATAAAGGACTCCAGTAATCAGATTAAGGCACACACTCATTCAGTTGGCCCACACCCTAACTAAAGCAATATCTTCAAGAAACCCCATTTACAATGGGCCCAAACCCACAGAAACAAAGACAAAGACCAAAAACATTCCTTTTGCAGGATACGTAATTCAACCCATCATACCAACTAAGATGACATCTGCAGAGATCTGCTTCTACCATTCATTCTATTCATTTAGTAACCAACCAGTATTTATTGAGCTCCAGGTTTCTTCTGTTGAGAATTACCTATTCATAACATTTGTGCATTATATTGGCTTGTTTGGTTTTTAAATTTATAGGAGTTCTTTTACATAGTGTGGATAACAATCTTGTGTTAGTCAGGTGTGATCCATATCTATTCTCCCAGTCTGGGTCTTGCCTTTCAACTGTATGGTATGTTTTTTATGCAGATGTCTTTATTTTGTGGTTGCCAAGCATATGCATCTTTATGGATCTTTCTTGGGTGTACATATTATGTGTCTTGTCTAACATAGCCTTCCCTACCTGAAAATAAAAAAAATGCAAATTAAAGTAACAATGAGATTCAATTTCACACTAATCAGATTAGCAAAATTTTTAAAAGTCTGATAATAACAAGTGCAAGTGAGAGTTGGGAAGGGGGAAACTTCCTGCACTGCCAGTAATAGGTACAATTTTTAGGGCACTTTAGCACAATTTAATGAAGTTGAATATAGCCATACCTGTAACCCAAATTCCCCTTGTAGGTATAAACCCTAGGGAAATTCTCACACTTGGGTATGAGGAGGCACTTACAAGATTGTTCATAGCAACACTGGATTTGGAAATAACATAAATGTCCTTCAAAAGGAGATGAATGAATAAATTGTGGATTATTTATACAATGGAATATCATATGGTTATCAAATGAAATAAACATGGATAAATCTGCAAAACACTATGTAGAACAGAAGTACAAAGGACTAACTTTTATGTTAAGTTTATAAGTCTGAAAAGTAATAAGAGATTTTTTGGGATACACAAATATGTAGTATAAGTACAGGCACTGTAATGATAAACATTGAATTCATGATACTGTTTGTCTCTGGGTGAGACAGAAGTAGGGAAAGAATGGAGTTGGGGTACCCAAGGGCCTCTACAACTTCACTGAAGTTTTATTTCTTAAATTAAAAAAAAAGAGAGAAAGATCTGAAATAATTACAGGATAATGATGGGATTTAATAGAGCTCAATGGTGAGTTCATTACATCACTCCCTATTAGTGTATATCCAGAATATGACAAAAAAATGCATTAAAATAAAAAAATAAAAACTGTTTCACTACAATTGAGGATTAAAAACAGGTTTCTTGGTATTGTTTCTGATAGACCCTGATGGATGCAAAACAATTTGATAAGAGATACAGAATACATGTCTCATGGAAGGCACATGGTGACAATAACTTGCTAAGGAGTTTTTCCTAAATTTGATCAGCAAATGAGACTCCCTGAAGGCCCTTGAGCAGAGGGCAATATGAGAGCCTCTGTCCTTTAGAAGCTGAGACTCCCAAGGCTGCACAGGTGTTTGGAACAGGGAGCAAGAGGAAGAGGAGAGACTGGGTGGGAAGGTATTCCTGGTGGGCAGTCAGGAGACCTCCAGAAAGCAGAACCAATGAGAGTGGAAGCAGACAAGAAAATGTGCACAATTATATTCTACCTCACATTTAGAATTTATTAATTTTTAATTAATGAAATGTGAGCAGTAGAGCAGAACAAGAAGTCAGAACTGATTCTGAATCAGATGCCTGAGTAATGATGGAAGCTGGTATGATTAGCAGAAGCAGAGACCCCCAAAACAGGAGCTGGTTGCCAGAGACGCTGGTTTTAAACATACTGGAGTTGAGGTGCTGATGGGCCCTCCAGGGAGAGAAAATAATTAGGTGGCTGTGGTTGAAGGTGGCAATCTGGAATTTGAAGAATGGTTTGGGGAGTCAACTGCAGAGAGATGATAGATGGAGACATGAGAATGCCAAATTAAGAGCTTTGAAGAAGGAGGAAGAGGTGGAGCAGGAAGCGAGGAGAGAACCTCGGGGAGCAAAACGTAGCTTTTAAGCTGCACCTTCCCTTTAGCCCTGCACAGCAGGCCTGTCCCTAACATCTCTTGCCCCGGGCAGGAAAATAAATGGAAGTCTCAATTGGCAGCCTGCCTGTTCTGTTCCCACCCCTGGCTCCATCCTGCATCGTGAGGACCTGGGGTACATGTGTGGGGATACCCCAGCCCTCATGACCAAGTTCCATGCCCCAGCCATCCACCCCCACACGTACAACCAGCAGCTGCCCCAAACTCACCCAGGAAGGAGGGCTGCATATCCCCTGGAAGCAGGAGTGGGGTCATTTGGGCAGAAATTGTGTTGTCTTGGGTACCCAGGTTATGAAAAGGTGCAACATGAGCTCTTGGTGGACACTTCTCCTTAATGCCAAGAACATCTTGTCCCCAGGGTTAGGAGCACGAGTACAGCAGCTCCCTCTGAGCAGGGGGTCAGAATAGGGGCCTGGTTGCCCAGGTCTAAGAGTAGTACTGCTCCATGGCTAATACAGAGCTGCATTCATAGACTGTCCCTCTGGAACACCTCATGTCTGTCTCAGTCTTTCCATTTCCACTCAGGTCCCCAGGGATATGAGGTAGAGCTCTGGTGGGAGAGTAGAAAAAGTGTAGATATTCAAGGGCCCCAGTAATTCATTAACTCTCTATACTTCTCTATAAGCAAAGGAGAATGAGTATCTGTTGATCATTCACTCAATAAAAGTCTGAACATGAAAGGCAAAGGATAAGTACCTCCTCTTTGAGCCAATGCTAGACTGGGAGCCAGTTCTCCCAGGGAACCCCTATGCTATCCTGACTCAGCAACTCCCTATCCCACCTGCAGCCTATCAACAGATGCTAGTGATCTCAGTACCAGCCAAGCTAACATAAGCAACAAAAGTAGCCAGAGCATTATGCAAATTAAAAATCTGAAATGAGTTATAATAATAATGGCACTTATTATTAGTTTAATACACTGTTTAGATTTAGCAAGAAAATTTGTGCCTGAAGAGAAAAAATTAGGAAATCTGCCTATCCCATCACATGTGTCCCTAAAAGAATAAATCTACTGAGCTTAGAAATATATGTTTAAAAATGCACTGAACTTTCAAAGAGTTATTTGGTGCTCAAGATACCAAAAGCTCAATTTTTCTGTGCTGATGAAATGGAATATTTTCTCCTATCATCCTTCAAGTTTGTACTGCCACAGTAAGATAGAGTATCTTACATTTTAAAGCTATGAGAAATTTGTTGGCAAGGTCTCTTTGATGCAGATTATTCCACAACATAAATCAGAGCTGGTTAAACACACAAGAAACAAGAGATGGCAATTCAAGTAATTTTACAATTTGCTATACACAGTAGTAAGAAAAACAGGAAGTAGGTGTTTATTAGCAGTTCCAAATATACCAGCCAAAATACAACTCCCCATGGAGTCTGAGTTATTCAAAATATAGCAAAGAACAGAATTCCTAAGATTATAAAAGGGTAATTAATCACAAGCAGTGTTCACAGACCAGTGATTTGGAAACTACCTTCTTATTGAAGATCTGGATCAAGAGCAAACTTCAAAGCAAAATTAATTGATCTCAGATTCACTGTGTCTGGTCAATATCCCCTCACCAAAAAATGTTACTTTAAGCCCACTCAGCAGTCTATATTACGTAACAATTCTCTACACAGTGTATTTTTCACCTAACTCTGTTGGTAGTTCACTGCCTTCCCACAGAAATGTTCATATTAAGAACACCACTTTTTACCGATAATCTGTAAATTGCATTCAAAAGTCTGGCATGTTGTTTTAGGCTTGCTCCGTAGAAACCCAAGCTCACCATGGAGCCAGTTTCACAAAGTGGGAGGAGCTGCTTGCTTGAAAAGCTAACATAACTTGTGGCTTTCAAAAATTTGTCCTTGATTGAGTGAACTCTTTAAATATATGTCTCAACCATTTCTGAATGAAGAGAAAGAAACTTTTATTTCATGGCAGTGGTCCAAAAACACATCACTTGAAATATAAGAAATGTAAATATATTGTAATTTTTCAGGAATAATGTAAGGGATTTAAATGTGAATTATGATCTGATTTATCAATTATTTGCTTATGTCTGCTGAGACTGGATAATTAGCTGATTAGGAGTCTTAAGACCTTTGGCAATAATGATTACTCATGAGAGATATTGTGGACAAAACCCTCAACATTCTGTGATTCAGTTTCTCCCTGTGTAAATTAAGAAAGTTGGCTGTTCGATTCTGCTATGTGGCAACTTAAATACCTGGATAGTACAATTAAGTCCTCTGATGGGAGTCACTTTGAAAGTGCAAAGAACAGTGAATTAAATAATTTGTCTTAGGGGTGGAAATGGAAGATATTAGGTAAGGGAATCTATGTGTATATCTATTTGGACTGGTCTACATACATCTTACACAAGTCTTTGTGTTCTTACGAGTTTAGATTTATTAAGGAGGAGAAGGCATATGAGTTCTTTGAAAATAGCTCCATTGGTAAAGGTGAGAAATTAGCAATGGGCTAATTAGAGGCAAATTAGCTCTTGGCCCAGGTCTGAATGAAGAGACCTCAATGCCTGATTTTTTTTTTTTTTCAATCTTCATTTTATTGAGATATATTCACATACCACGCAGTCATACAAAACAAATCGTACATTTGATTGTTTACAGTACCATTACATAGTGGTACATTCATCACCCAAATCAATCCCTGACACCTTCATTGGCACACACACAAAAATAACAAGAATAATAATTAGAGTGAAAAAGAGCAATTGAAGTAAAAAAGAACACTGGGTACCTTTGTCTGTTTGTTTCCTTCCCCTATTTTTCTACTCATCCATCCATAAACTAGACAAAGTGGAGTGTGGTCCTTATGGCTTTCCCAATCCCATTGTCACCCCTCATAAGCTACATTTTTATACAACTGTCTTCGAGATTCATGGGTTCTGGGTTGTAGTTTGATAGTTTCAGGTATCCACCACCAGCTACCCCAATTCTTTAGAACCTAAAAAGGGTTGTCTAAAGTGTGCATAAGAGTGCCCACCAGAGTGACCTCTCGGCTCCTTTTGGAATCTCTCTGCCACTGAAGCTTATTTCATTTCCTTTCACATCCCCCTTTTGGTCAAAAAGATGTTCTCCGTCCCACGATGCCAGGTCTACATTCCTCCCCAGGAGTCATATTCCACGTTGCCAGGGAGATTCACTCCCCTGGGTGTCTGATCCCACGTAGCGGGGAGGGCAGTGATTTCAGCTTTCAAGTTGGCTTAGCTAGAGAGACAGGGCCACATCTGAGCAACAAAGAGGCATTCGGGAGGAGGCTCTTAGGCACAATTATAGGGAGGCCTAGCCTCTCCTTTGCAGCAACCGTCTTCCCAAGGGTAAAACCTGTGGTAGAGGATTGCCTGATTTTTGAATCTCAACCTGTTAGAAGGCTAGGCTGCCAGCTTTGTTATCAGTTGAACTCCACTGCTTTTGTGGTTGGCCAGTGTTAATCAGCCTGACAGAGAGAAAAAGATAAGAGTGGAAGAGAGGAAAAGAGAGAGAGGGAAAAGGAGGAATGGACATGTCGACATATTTCTCCCCCCTCTGACAGGATGATCAAGAGGCAGTGTGCCGAGATGCCTATACATTCTAAATACTGTTTCCTCCCCCCTAGATAAGCAGGAGGGTAAACAGTTTCTCATGTGGCTAAATTTTGGACAACAAAATGTTGCATCAATAAAGATGGCTACTCCCAGTGGTAGCTCTAAAGCCTCCCAGAAAATTCTCTCTGTTTGCTTTCCCCAGCAGAGGACCTCAAGGAAACCCTAAGGAACAGTGGAGCCACTGAACAGAAGGAGCTTGGTCCCAGAATCTATGTTTGGAGGAAATCCCACAGAAGTCACCCTCTGAACATCCAGTGGACTTTGCTTAAGCAAGAATAAGACTTAAATTGTGTTAAGCTACTCAGATTTGGGATCTGTTTGTTACAGCAGCACTTAGCCTACTTTCTCTAATACAGACAAGTAAATATAGACTCATTAAATCAGTTCTCTTCAGCTGATCAGCTCTAGGTCCTGCGGCATCTGGATAAGTTGGCAAAAAAGTCTTTCTTGTTCACTCCCTTGTTTTTCTGGCAAGCCAAGCTTCCTGCTGACCAGCTCAATTGCTGGTGGTAGCCTGAGCCATGGCCTCCTCCTGGAACTTCTGAAATAAAGAAGGCCACAGATGTTCTCTGCAGGCCACACCCTGGAAATTCACTCCACACTGGATGGGGTACAAAGTCCATTTTCTCTTATTTGCAGAGTGTACTCGGGCCTCAGTTCCCTGTCTCCCCACACCAACCTATAATTAAACATGTTTATTCCTAATGTGGGAAAGCCAAACCTAGAGGAGGTATTGTTGCCTGTTGTGATCATTCTCAGAGCATGGCCTGGTTGGTGCCCACATTAGTGATCAGGTAGAAGGACCCACACAAAAGTATTTTAAACTCATTCCTCTAATTCTGATGAATTAGGCACAAGGAGTAACCCCAAGATTTCCAGCAACCTGGAGCTAATGGAAGGACTCTAGTCACCTGCTCTGAGAAGCAGTAGGCGGCCAAAGAGAGAAACAACAGTGGGAGAGTTAGAAAATACTGTCAGCTTTGCCTAGAATCTCACAGGCTGTAGCATATTCTCTAGGTAATATAAACCAAAAGAGTTATTGAATATGAACTGAAAATAACTTTGTCAAAATTTTCTTCATCCAGTTGATGCCCAATACGGCCTCTGTTTTTTGCAGCTCTGCTAGAACTATAAACCAGCAGACATGGGCCACAGCTGGCCCACAAATATGTTTGTTTGGTCCTCATGGTGTTTTAAAAATAGTGATAGCAAGATTTTGAAAATGAGATTTTTTTTTAATGAGATCTCAAACAGTAACCCAGATTTCTGGATCTGTGTTCTGCCTGTGGTGATACTCCATGGGAACTAAGCTGCTGCTATCCCACTGGCTGTCCGCTCGGCCCTGGCTTGAGCAGTGTCCACCATTCTGGCCACTCCACTCATTTGTGTCACCTGCCTACCCCCATAGGTTTTCCCCCTGGGATGCATTTATATTAATTGATTCAACACACATTTTTTTCCATGGCTTGCCAAGTCCTGCACGTGGCTTGTAAATAAGAGCAGTCCCTTCTCAAGAAAAGACCAGCATCTGGAAGAATGAAGATGGACAGGAAAGGACATTCCTTCATCATAGGTGACCACTTCCTTCTCTTCCACTGGTCATGGAGCAGGGAAGGAAAGGAAAACAGGAGGCTCACTCACCACTAGCTCTGCGTTCCTAAGGCAGTAGTTTCCAAAGCTTTGCAGTCACCAATAGAGGAATCCAATCAAGGGGGTAGGAGGTGGCGCTGAACTTGTGGCCGCAACTTGCCTCTGCAAGATGAGTGGGGGTCCCCTCTGTGCTCTCTCTGTGGTTGCCCCAACTCCCAGGCACTTCAGCAGGTGTTGGTGTCAGGAAGAAACTCCCCAAAGTATAGCAAACATCTGCAGCCTGACCCAAGCCTTGGCTCCCCTGCTGTTTCCCACTTTATACTGCCCATTAAACAAATACCATGTGATAGGGTGTCTAAGGGAGGCACAGAGAATTCATGGATATGGGCTGATCTTTCTGCTGCTCATTATCACAGTCCCTGGATTTCTTTTGTGTTTGTTCCTTGGTTTATTATACCTTAGGCTTTATTTTCTTGTATTTTCTTTTCTTCTCATTCTCCTTCTCTTCCTTCTTTCCTCCCCCACCTCATTATAATTATTAAGTGCTCTTCAGCTTCTGAATAAAGCATTTCAAAAGGTAAAAATCTTATTTGTTCCCTGATAACTGTTTTGATGCTGCAGACAGAAACTCCAAGAAGGCAGGGATCATTCTGTCTGGTCCCAGTCTGGCCCATAATGGATGCTAAATATTTGCTGAATGAGTGAAGACATGAATGAATGAAAAACGTGAAGACCTAGTAGCATATTATAGTGAGAGAGGCACATTACTCATTAATATCTGAGAATGTGGGAAAGTACTTCCTTTTCTTCACTGTAAAGTCTGAAATACAAGCACTTGGAAATTTCATGGATCCTAGGATACTTTCACGAGGTTTGAAATTTATGGTTTCTAGTCTGCCCCTAACATCACCAAAATATCAGCGTAAACTCACCTAGAATCTGTCGCTATTTCTGAGCTTTGCATCTTCTATGAGACAAGAGGAAATTGTCATCTACCTGTGAGGACAGGCCCTCCTTGCCCACAACAACCTGGAAGCCCAAATCCTTTTTTTCTGTTAACTTTGTCCAAGAAAAAGCGAATTTATAAGAGACAGGTCTGTGTCTGAGCATAACTTACTCCTTGGAGGAAAGCAAACAATGACCTTTTTCTGCCTTTGCACCTCGAATTGTGTTTATATCAAGGGTGTGCCTCAAAAGATACATTAGACTTCTTTGCCTTTATTTCAGTGGTTTGCATGAAGGCAGCCTAGAGGCAGGGAGGTGACCTAACTTGACCTCAGCATCACGTGACAGATATTGCTTTGGTTCAATTGTTGTCTGGGAGGGATTGGGGGTTAGATGTGACTTAATAATATTAGCAAAAACAATGGCCTTTTAGTTTATATAGAGTCTTTCTTCCTGTGATTGCAGAGCAAATTTCAGGCCTAATACAAATGACGTTAAGAAGGAACAAGCCAAAGACTTGGCAACTGCAACTGGCAGGATAATTCATTCTTCTATTCTGCAAATATACATCGAGCACCACTACCACCCTGAGGATGTAGTGGGAGTCAGGACAGTCACAATCTCTGCCTTCTCAGGCTTTATGATGCTGTATTTCTGTTTCAATTGATTTTAACATCTCCTATATTGGTTTCTCCCCCCTCGCCCCCCAAATATTATGCGTGTAGATACCCATGAAACATAGCCATCACATACTTCCATCCAGCATTTCCAGTTTCCTCTTCAACAGGGTTTGTCAGAGAAGGCTGGATCCCAGATCAATGAGGAGCATGTTTTGTTGTTGTTTTTAATTAATTTCTGAGGGGAAAAATAGAGTCTTCCAGGAGCAAATAGACAATTAGTCAATAGTACTTATTGAGGATGGGGGAGCAGCAGGGAGATGAGTTAAGTATTTACAAAGTCCTTTCTATCTCAAGGCACTGAGCCAGGAACTGGAAAATTCATGCTCTGTAAAACTGAAGCCCACTCTGAACAAGACCTTCCGGAACCACCCTCTGCCCAAAAGGATTACCTCACTTCCTTAGGATGTCTGCTCCTTTTCTTTTCCCAGCATCCTTTTTATATGAGCACCTTCCAGCCAAATCAATTAAAAAACAACAGTAACAAAAAAAAAAAAAAACACCCACAAAAAACAAAACACATCTCATTTCCCATCTTTGAATGAATCCTGAGAACCATCCAATGCTAATGTTAAACACAGGAGAGCGACAAATGTTTCAAGGGAGTGTTTGGGAGATGAGGAAGTAAGGGTTATCCATTAAGAGTGGATTCAGAAGTGGGAGGGACATGGCTACTGTGAGATGAAGCTCATTTACACGAAACAAAACAAAAATCTGCTAAATGCATCTGGGAAAAAAATAAGATGTGAAAGGCAGAGAAGGGCACAGAGAACAATAAAGGAGGCCTCTGTGTGTGTTTTGCCTTTTGTTAGTTGAGAAGGACAAAAGGAAGCATATATACTTTGTATAACTGACAACCCCAAGAATTTGTTACCTTAAAGTTCAAGTGACCCTTCAACAAATTTTGCAGAGATTTATGCCTGTGCTTCACAATGAAGAAAAATTTTAATTCTGTTATATGAACAAATGAAATATTTTTCACTTATTTTCCTCCATGGGTGACTTGTAGACATCTCTCCTTCTTCCCTTCCTTCCAATGCCATCACCATCCCTCAATGCTTCTGTTTCTTTGGAATTCTGCAGCCAAGTCCCAGAAGTCTCATCCTGAACCTCAGAGAGGAACCTCCACTCTGGTCTGTAAGTGTTCGGATAAAGTAGTCATTTGGGAGAAAGTAATCATTTTCAGGGTTCTTCCAAGTTTTTATTTTGGTAAATAGGCAAAAAGAAAAAAAAATTCCAATAACTCATGAGATCAGAACATTTTTCCTTCTTCACTATGAAAGATTTTTATCATTTTACTCAAAGGCGAGTATTAAGCATCACAAAAACCTTTCCTTAAATACTGAAAAGTCTTTTTCAATCCCCAGGCTTCATCATGACATAACCTATATAAAAGGCAGGCAAGACATTCCAGAGGAAAAGTTGGCCCTGCACATTTAATTATCTTCCGGTATTTCCTTTTCTCCTTAAAAGGCTTAAATAAACTCACTGGTGTTTAATTTTTCTAGTCTTTCCCAAAATTATTGCTACAGCTTTTTAAAATTGGGTAACACAATTTCTGTTCCCAGTTAAATAATGTTCTTCTCTGTGTCATCCAAATTCAACAAGGAAAAAATAGTGTGGCTCTGAACAAAATCTTTTACAACGGATTGAATTTCTTCTAAAAGCATGTAATTCTGCATAGCCAGAAGCAGTTTCTAATCTTTATATATAGGAACTTACAAGGCAAGGAATTCCAAGACATCGGATTAAATGAAAAATGTGAATGAAGAACTACAAGCCCCCGCTCAGCTGACACAAGAAAAGCTCTGTAACATTTTCTACGTTAATAATGGCTGCGGGTGGGAAAAATTGTGGAATATGCCTAATAGGTCTTGTAGGTCATTATTTACTGAAATGCTACACTGAATGGTTATTTCTTTTTAAATACTAATAACCTAGAAAGCCTGGCCTCATTCAGCAAGAGGGTCAACACAGAGGCATCTGATTAGTGTCAAAAATGACTGCCTCTCTTTAGTAAAGGAATTTCCTAAAGGAAACATAATTCACAATGACAAATGTCGGCATTTTTAGAATTGCAAACATTACCTACAGCTTGCATTCAGGTTATGAACCCACTGGACAAAGTTCAGTACTTTGTTTAGGAGCTAGCTGGTGAGCCTAGTCTAAAAAATATGTAAACATGCATCTAAACTATCAATAAAGAGCAACATAACAAATGTCAGAGGTTTGTTAAATGATTGGCATAAATGATTGGCATAACAATAATAGTACTAAGTCTCCTTCCTTTCCACAATCTGCACTTTTGAAGTGTTCACAAATATATTTCTGAACTGGCTTTTTTTCACCAAAATTTCCCACATTTAATGAAAACTGTTCTTAGTAGAATGGGGGAAATGTCTAATGTTGGTGAATAAAATTTTCCCATTCTAACTGCTCATTTGTTAAGCATGTGATTTCAATTTCTTAGTTGTTTGTGTTCCAAGGGATATAACAGTGTTGATATCCATTTAAAAATGGTAAACTTGCTATTAACTTAGTCACATGGCTGGATCTGGCTTGCTACTTAACATTTTCTACCTTTAAACAAAGCACAAAAAATAATAAAACTGCATTAGAAACCACTACTTATCTGTTTATAATTAACTTATTAGTAGACTTTCTTGAAGAAGGAAACCCTTTGAAGTTTCCTCAAGCATCTTTAGAGTTATCTGAGAGTCAAAGTGCTCTATTTATGATAGCCTTAATTTTAGAGGTACGTTGTACAAAATCTAACATATAGGGAGTCTGTTACTCTAAATGCATTCCTTGAATGGATGATTGCTGAGTACATTCTCTAATATTATGGACATATGTATGGTTCAGAAAAATGTTTTCTCCTTTTTTTTTCCTTAAAGTAAAAAAGTTTACAATAGGTTAGGAAATAAGAAATATAATTTGCAAACACAATACTTATAACTTCTATTTTTTGTTATGCATTTGGCATTTATAATTATTATTTAGGCTAAAAACAGTTATGTGTAATATATTTTGTGCTCAATAGATTAATCATTTTTGCATTTACTGTACACCTCCAAAACTATTTTAATGTAATTTTTTAACCAGAAAAGGAATTTGAAATCTGAAAGATGGCTCTAAATTTTATATTTGCAGCAATACAAAAGGGAAAATTTTTAATTCTTAAACCCAAGAAAGTATTATAAATGAAATGTGAAACAGATATATACTGTACATCAAACTTGCTCTCACAGGTGTGCTCTCTTAATGTTAAAACACCCGTGTGAATTTTTAGTTTCCCATAATGTAATGGGAGACAATAAATTCTGAAGTTACCCCATTTGCCTTCAACCCTAACCACAGAAGAAGTAACCTCTTGTCTATTTAGATTTTCTGAGTATACCCATGTCCTTCTGTGTGTCATACCAAAGCAAAGGTTTGTGTTGCAAGCCGGAGCTTATTGCAAGATCAAAGCTCTGGGCCACTCACAATAAAATAAGAGGGTAAAGCCCAAAGAATCAAAGAAACAAAGGAAACGTTTAGGAGATAAGGATCAGTCTCAGATATGACATTTCATCCAGATCAGATCCTGTGCAGAAGTTCAATTCAAAGTTCATAAGACAAAAAGACAACGCAATAAGCTTTAAGACTTGGTGGATTCCCTTTATCTGCATGTCACTGATTTTATTTCCATTTTTTAGAATCAGAGAATGTCCTTTCCTGGATAACTGAACTTGTCTCATCTTTTAAAATCCTATGTGCATATATGGTCATGTATGAATAGGCAAGGTTGTTGTTTCATGGAAATATCGCCAACCTAACCATTACATTATAATCAGGTATGAGTTAGTACCCCTATAAAGAGTAAAAAAGAAGAGTTTAATGAAAATGGCATTTTCTGATTATTTTGCTCCATTTGTTACATACAATTCTCCAAAATAAACACAAAAATCACATATCATAAGCACTTAAATAAAATTCATGTTTTCATGGGAAATAAAACACAGGTAAATATTCTTTGTAAAAGAATTTCAAATACTGTGTTATGTAAATTGATTAAATGGCTTACTGAATTTGCTATTCTAACACAATTCCAAAGCATATATCGATGCTGTTATCGAAGCTCAAGGTATGGTTTTTCATTGTATGATTTTGATTATTTCAGTGCATATACATATATTGAAATAGTATGAGTTACATAAGAAGAATAAAAAAAGTCATTTCACAAGATTTGGAAAAAATTTTCTAAGTTATTTTATTTTTTTCAAGATTTAAGGTAGCTTTATGAATTTAAAGTTACTGTCATCTTTTACAATTAAATCAATGCACAAGGGTTAATACATTCAAAACATATATTACTTTAAATTTATTTCAACAGTGTTAAGTTTTATAGCTAAAATTATTATTTAAAACTCTTGGACTGATAATAGCATAACATTTATAATCATTCAAATTCAGTTTTCAAGTGGAATTTTACATTGTGTTACATTTACAGGTATGTAAATTTGTAAATTGCTTTAATTTCTCATATTAGTACAGGATTTCTATACAATATATCTTTGACCCAAAATGATGAGCATAAAATTATTGTTCAGCTTGGAATTTGTATATCTGTGGCCTTAGAAATTCTGATAAGCATTTTCTCTTCTGTAGCTCAGACACTTTATTGGTGTCATCTAAATCACCAACACAACCATGGGCATTATCACAGCTATTACTTAATGAGCCTCCAGGATAAAAGTGCCTCTACCATGCAAGGGCTTCACACTGGCCTAGGCTTGTCCCCAGCACAACCCCAAAGGGTACCTGGTAGCATCGTTCCTGTTCTGCAGATGACGGCAACCAAGCCCCGAGAGGTCAGGTGATTTTCTGAGAGGTACAGGACAGGTCATTGGCAGAGTCCCACTCTCTCCAATTCAAAAGTAAGTTTTCCTTTTCCATAGCTTCACTAGCCATGGAACAAGAGTCTACATCCCTCCATGAGCATAAAGAAATAGGGGTTTCTGTTTAATGTATTCTTGTATCCTCTTGGACTAATGATATTTTAAAAAATAAAAAACAGCTATGGCAGAGACTAGCAGTAAAGACAAAGGCACGTGTAAAATTTATGTCCAAATCATTCAGTGTAACTACTTTGCAAGATTATTTTATGTGTAATTAGAAGGTTAACCAAACTCTCAGGAAGCCCATAGCTGTATTAAGATAACCTCTTACAAACTCTCACCAAGTAAAACATGTACATACAAAAAGTTGCCAAAAAAAAAAAAAGTTCAAATATTTCATTTTATTAAAAGTTTTCTTAACTAACTGGAATGTTTCCTTCGACTTTCTCTTTGGATTCTAAAGTTATATTGTTAAACTGCTTTTCAATTCCCCATACAGTGATTATTTAATCATGCCTTAACCAGCTGTTAACATAGCTTCTCTCCTGATAACAGTTTATTTTTAAAGGAAATTGTCTTTGAAGAAAATATTTTGATATTATGCAGCAAAATTTTTCACTGGTCTAACTTAAAATGTACAAGTTCACTGGAAGAAAAAATCAAAATAAAGAATGAGTACTAGTTGGTCTATGGGGGTAAAGAGGATAATGGCTACGTAAAGATAAAACAGCATCAGCCACTCACAATGGGAGAAAACAACTGGGTTGTTCCACATAAACAAAACTGACTGACAGCTCCTTTTTTCCATGTCCCACTGGTTGTTTTAGTGTCTTTTGGACACAGCCAGTCAAATATCCGTAGATTCTTGTGTCATCTCTTTCTTTCTCTAGTCCTTTCTCTGACCCCAGAATTTAGGTGTTGTTCAAAACCCTTCACTTTTAAGCATGTAAATAAGAGAGGGATGATCTCTGTCTTTGAGGGACATGGGCAGAACTAAGTTGTAGAGGGACCTCCTGAGGCTGCAAAAGAAAGGGAAGATGAGGAGAGAAAAAGAAATTACTCTTTTCTTCTTTTGCTGTGTAGACTTACTAGAACCATGGAATGGGAGAAGGTGGGAGAGAGAAGGCACTGTGACCAAGGAGGAGATGAGACCAATGTCAAGGAGGACAGAGGAAAGGAAATTTTTGCCAAGGCTATGAGGCAGGGTCTCAACCTGGATACTACGGACATTTGGAACTGGAATATTCTTTGGTGTGGGGTTCTGTCCTGTGCCTCATAGACATCAGTAGATGCGAGTAGCATGGCCAAACTCCACTCCTGCCTTCCTGACAACCAAAAATGTCTCCAGACATTGCTAAATGTCCCCAGAGTAGGGATGGGGAGAGTGGACAGGGCCAATCAAAAGACAGTTATCATTTCTACAGCACTCAAACACCACATCCACCACCCCAGGAGACAGTCCCATTCTCATTCAATATTTACTAAGCCCCACTTAGTTTCAGATTCTGGGCTGGGTGCTGGGAATTCTAAGTTGGGGAAGACAGTATAATTGCCTTTAAAGAGGCTACAGTTCAGTAGGAGAAATAGAAGAGTGAATAAATATAACAGATAATACCAGAAAGGGTGGAACATAATGTGACAGGGTGAAATTGAAAATATTAATGGCTCAACCCAAATGGACACTGGTCATAGCGTGGACTAGAGTTCCAGGAGGCCCCCCACTATTGAAGAAAGTAACCCTCTAATTGCCACATCACTGGCAGGTTCTGGGTGTTCTGGCCACTCCAGGGTCTCTGGGTAGCAACTCTGTACCAACCGTATGGAAAGATTTCAGTGTTGTGCAACCCTTGTGGTTGTACTAGAACCTACAGCCTGAAGATCCCACTAGGGCTTAGATCAAGGCAAAAAAAAATGGTAGCAGAATGAAGAGCTTGGAGGGGACCACCATTGCCTGAGGTAATGCTTGGTCTGAGTCTTGAGGGTGAGTGGGTTCACCTGGCAAACAAACAGGTGAAGGGAAGAGAGAACAGTATTTACAGAAATGACAGAGGTAATAATCATGAGGAAGGGAATGAAGAGAGACCTGTAGGAGTCTGGTGTGGCAGAGGCCTAGACTGTAGAGCAGAGATGGATCTGGAAAGTTAGACATTCTGTGGGGTATCTTGAATGGATTTTATCCTGTAGGCACTAGAAAACTGCTGAACATTTTTTAGTAAAAGAGTAGCATGATTATTATGGCAGGAGTTGGGTGAATAGATTAAAGAAGGGATGATGCATTGGATAAGATCAAAGAAGAGAGATCAATTTGAGGTTCTGAAGTAAGCACAAAAAGGTTATTAGAAGTTAACATTAACAGGAATGAGTATTCATTTTGATATGAGAAGTAGGAGTCACTACAGAAAGAAGAGACCAAACTTTCTGAATATATAATCCCTTACACATTTACTCATTGCACTATTTGAGAAAGCTAAGAATTTATAACTGCTAAATTGTGATGCATATAAAAAATCATCATACCCACATCAAATATGCCATTATTACACCCAGCAGTCTGAGTTTAATAAAATATTGACTGTCACTAAAAAAAGGTTTTCAGTGAAAGTCTTTTGGAACATATTCTAATCTATACTAAGAAACCTGAGTCAGAAAGACATAGGGATAATTCAAATTTGAGTTTGTATTGAGTAGCCAAGGCCAGATTTTTCTTTATCTCTTAGGTCTGAAACTGTCATCTCCATGAGCAACAATCTTTAAAGCAAGAGAAACCTTTTAGAGCCTTTCACACATTAAATTTTTCTAAAAGACAGAACTTTTCATCAAGGGAATTGAAGACAAGCAAGACTTCTTCCATATGCTTAAGTTAATTTTTTTTCTTTTCTTCGCAAATATCAATAGCTTAAGACAGAAACAGCATATGGGAAACCTAGGAAACCATTTACACTCAGCAGACATGTCCAGCTGAATTACTGGAGTCCACCTCAGCAAAGGTTAAACATTAACAGGTGCAAGAAGTGGCTTTTGTTAAAATACTGTTGGATGTAATTTCATCTCACAAAGAGTTAATGGTAATGCATATTCTATATCCCCTACTATGCAATGATTTCATTTTCCTCCCTATTCATTTCAGCAGCCCTGTCTTCACCACTCTATCTTCCCCATTCCAGGTCCAAACCTTATACCAAGAAAAGAATCCTCATCTCTTCATCCTCTTTCAGCATGCCACACTGTACTTTGGAGCAGTCTTAGGTTATTTTGTTTCCTGCTGGAAATGTTTATGCATTCATTGTACATCTCAATTTGGAACTCACAAATAGGTAGTACATATGGAACCATCACTGTCCTAGTCTGAATGTATTAAGTTCCCAAAAATGCCATTATCT
Source organism: Choloepus didactylus (assembly GCF_015220235.1). NCBI lineage: Eukaryota > Metazoa > Chordata > Mammalia > Pilosa > Megalonychidae > Choloepus > Choloepus didactylus. Next base: position 58,694,120 of record NC_051310.1, on the reverse strand, counting down.
TTGATGCAATCTTGTGTGGGCAGACATATCAGTGTTGATTAGATTGTAATTCTTTGAGTGTTTCCATGGATATGCGACCCACCCAACTGTAGGTGATAACTCTGATTAGATCATTTCCATGGAGGTGTAGCCCTGCCCATTCAGTGTGGGCCTTGATTAGTTTACTAGAGCACTATGTAAGCTCAGACAGAAGGAGCAGGCTCACTACAGCCGAGAGGGACACTTTGAAGAATGCACAGGAGCTGAGAGAGTAGCTGCAGCTTACAGAGACATTTTGGAGATGGCCATTGAAAGCAGACTTTTGTTCCGGAGAAGCTAAGAGGGGACAAATGCCCCAACAGCAACTAAGAATGATATTTTTGAGGAGCTGCAGCCTAGAGAGGAACATCCTGGGAGAAAGCCATTTTGAAACCAGAACTCCGGAGCAGATGCCAGTCACACGCCTTCCCAGCTAACAGAGATTTTCCAGATTTCCATTGGCCATCCTTAAGTGAAGGTACCCCCTTACCTTGGACACTTTACAGCCTTAAGACTGTAACTTTGTAACCAAATAAACCCCCTTTATAAAAGCCAATCCGTTTCTGGTATTTTGCTTAATGGCAGCATTAGCAAACCAGAACAATCACCATCCATGCCTTTTCCATGACAGACATCGATAATAGACTGTAGCAGTCTTCCCCTGAATGTAAATGCTGCCTCTGAATCTTTCTCAACACAGCATCCGAGGCAACCACCACCAATTGGTAGGAGTAGACACTTCAGGTGAAACCTAATCACATCACATATGTGGATTCTGGTCACGTGCTTCCCTTCCCTTCTATAGATGTAGTTCTACCTTCACAGCTTCTTAAGCCATAGAGATTCATAATATAATACTCAAGGTTAAAAAAAAGAAAGAACAAAGAACTTTTCCTAAAACTTATCTACAAACTCCTTAACAAACCAATTCTAAAATCCGCCAGCCTCCTACTTATAAAACTTTTTGTTTGTTCTTTCCTCTCTCCTTTTTTCTCTCCCATTTCTCCCCTCTCCACCTACCCAGCCAGCCTGTAATAACGGTGGTGGACATAATCACCAGAGGGAGGTTCTAGGTACTTAATGAATCTTTGAGATTGTGGTTATTTTAAGAGACTTCTTAAACTAAGGTGAAATCACTGCTTCACCCCAAGATGGCTTTGGAGGAGAATGAATGTCCTTGTTTCCATTTTGAAAGGGAATGCAACCAATAGTGTCCCACCTGGAAAAGTGCTTCTCACCTGTTCCATTCACCTCCATCCATTTGGGGTCCTCATCTCACCTGTGGAAAACAGCAAAACATGCTCATTCATATGACCCAGAGCCTTTGTGTTTGCCTCACGGGATGCGATGGGAAGTGGAAGAAGCAGAAGGGGGAGCAGGGCTCAAATATTCCTGCCCAGTTTCTGACTGCTGATGCCTTTTAGATTCTCCTTTACCCAAGCTAGACAGTGGAACATGAGAGGAAGAGGAAGGAGTGAGGGAAATAGGACAAAAAGGGAGGTAGTGGATAGAGTAGAAGAGAAGGCAAGGAAGGTAGAGAAGGAGAAGGAGGAAGGAGAGGAGAGAAGAAGAAGAAGAAGGGAAGGGGAAGAGGAAAAGGGAAACATCAGTTTCTTTACATGGATTTTCTCATTAAATCCTCACAACAAACCTGAGAGATAGGCATAACAATAATTAATATTATTGTTTCTCTTTTCCTTCAGGTGAGGTGACTGTGGCTTAGAAAATTTAAGAAATTTGCCTAAGTTCACACAGCTAGCAATTCATGGAGCTAGAATTTGAGCCCGGGTAGTCTGAATTCAGAGCCTGATGTTTCTACAGGAGGTAAAAGGAGAAAAGAAAATCTAGAGACGAGAAGATGGGCATTCTAGAGAAGTCTGAGCATCTTTGGAAGTAGAGAAACAGACAATGCTAACAAAAAAAAAAAAAAAAAAAAGAAGTCAAAGCTGCAAGGACTTTGTAGATCCTCTAGTCTAACTGGATTATTTTCAGAGGGTGAAATTGAGGCTTAATAGAGGCAAAGAGATTTCTCTTTACTGAGAAATAAGAGAAGACTCTCTCCTCCCTATCCCAATTACTGTCTTTCATAAAGAGTTCTCTAAATTTAGCAAGGTCATTTTGTCAAGAAATTTCTTAGATTTAGTTTGGTTTGTTGATTTTCTTTGGAGGGAGGGGTGGCAAAGTAGAAGGATTGGGGTTAGCTATTATAATTGTTACCCTTTAACAGTTCTTCTCTAATCTAATGGCACCGGGAACTTCTTTGGTCCCCCTTCTCCCCCTCTCCACCTTCTGGTTGGGGGTCAGGCTGACACTCACTTAAGTGAATGCCTGGGGGTTCATTCAGTGACAGTGGAACAGACAACACTCCCAGACAGGCTGGTGAAGATTGCTAGTGTTGGAACAAACTTTCCAGGGCAGGCATTCCAGATGAGCGGCCACAGCATTCTGCATTCTTGGAAGGGGACCACCATTTAACAGGAACGTGGATGGCTTTGTTATGTCTTATCTCCTGATCTGCAGTTGGAGGTTTTCCTTCCTTTTGCAGGTGCTCTCATTTCCTTCATTATTTGTTTATTAGAAAATCTTTGTGGCCTTCCAAAGTCATTCTCATGCTAAGGAAGGTCGAATGTGATAACATATTTGTGTTGGCCAAGAGTGAGGACATAGCAAATACCGAAAGTCACATACTCATGAGTATAACTGAAAGTGGTGTTTCACATGTAAACAAAAGCTCTCTGCCCACCCACCCCCCTGCAGTGGCTGGGAGAGGCGGAGGGTCACAAAAGTTGGCAAAAGTAGGGAGAGAAGGTAAGACTTGCTTCTGCATCTACTGGTGCTACAAATCTAGCTTGAGCTCTGTGGAAGTTGCTGCTGAAACTATTTTTCAGGTTTAATTCAGGGGCTGTATGGGTCAGACAATGTTTCTCAAGCCAAAAGAATGCCTGAGAAGGCCCGTGCTGAACTCAGCTTTCAGTGTGGGAAATAGGTTCTCCATTCATTGACACGCCTGAAACCTAGGAGGAAAACAAAGCAAAACTTCATGCTACAGGCCAGAGAGGAACCTAACTTTATACATGTCTCCAGAAAAAAAAAGGGGGGGGGGGGGGATGAGAAAGCAGACCAAGGGAGAAACCAAGAAATCTTTCTGGCAAAACACTATTCAGATTACTATCTTATTTCTCACATACTCCTCCAAACATTAAGTAGACAGCATAAATAAGATCTTACATTGCTAGAACTCAAGAATCTCAGCATGAACATTGATTTTATCATTGTCATTGCCTCACCATAAAATAAATAAAACTTTGAAAAAAATTACTGCCATGTGAAAATGCCACATTCTTGAAATTCTAATATCTTACACCTACTGCACCCAGTTTATTAAGGACAATTAACATGAGCATAATTTTTTTATACCCTGCCTTGCTGCCAAATGTACTTGAGACAATAACAAAGATCAGATAAAATATGCAATCTAACAAAAGGACTATAAAGAAAATGAGGGGAAGGGAAAATAAGGAAAGGGGCATAACTGGTAACTAGGACGTTGCCCACTGTACCAAGTATATGCTGTGAAATCTTTCTCATCTGTTTAAAGGTCAACCACAGATTTGATTTAAAGCTTTCTAGCAGCCAACAAGAACAGGAAAATCCAATCAGGTACATAGCTGACAGGGCTCATAGGCTAAAAAGAAACCAATTACTTAAGAGAAGCACTGTTGTTTATAATACTGAGAACACAAAAAAACTTCTCCTGGGAGTTCTCAAAAAAGTAGAACCTAAGTAGTATAACAAGTAATGTTCTCAGCTCATTCATTCATTTAGCAACTACTTACTGAGCCCCTGTTAAGAGGCAGGCACTACATGAGGGGCGGGAGATACAAAGGTAAGCAAATACAAACTGGACTCTGCCTTCATGGAGCTTAACATCTGGTGGGAAAGGAAGACAATTGCCAAGTAATCCCACAAATCAACGTACAAATCCAGCTGTGGCAAGTGCCACAAGGAAAGGGAGGTAGAGCCATGGGAGCATCTAATAGAAACCTGACTTAACAATGTCCTTACAGTATACCCAGCACTTGGTTTCTTGGGACTGTAAAAGTCACCTGTGTCTCACTTCCAATTTAATTTAAGAGAAAAATACAGAAAGTATATATTATGTATGCCTCCTATTAAGTAGTGTCTGTGAAAGGCTTTGAGAATTACAAAGTGCTTTGTAAATACAAGATACTTCAACAAAGAAAAGGAGTCTCAAATATGAATATACAAAAATAGCCATTCTCTATATCTGATGAAGAAGTAATTTGAAGTAGAGTAAGTTATGTAATTAATTCTGATCAATTATAATTCAGTATAATAATTTAATCATTATAATTTGGTAATTCCAAATAAGTACAATAATTATAGAAATGCTACCTGAACAATGCAAAGCAACCATAACTCAGCTTTTTAAATCACCTTGACCATTCATTTAAAAGCATGCCAACAGTACTTGTTACAATGTGGTTACAAAATATATTAGCTTCTTATTTAATTGTAAACTAACACATCAATCCAATACAATATATCTATTTTGCCATACTGATGCATCCTATATAATCAAATGTGGCTCATAAAACAGGAAAGAGATTCAATTTATATGGTTTTACTGTAAACATTATTGCAACAAAATGATAAAATGTTTTTTCTCTCTTTCATCTTTTACCTACCAACAATGATCTGCCTTCTCTAAAATTATAAAGGAAATTAAAGTGCCTTATATTTACAAAGTGCTTTTGAGTTTTCAGAGTCTTTTCATAGATGCTACTACATCTGATGCTTACAACCATTCTGTGAAATAGACAAGGCAGAAAACTAAGGCTCAGAAAGGTTAAGTGGCAAGGTCAAATAGCTGATAAGTAGCTAAGACAGAAAAGATACGGGCCGCTTGATCTTTAGCACAGGGGTCTTTCCACTGTACCGCTCTGTAAATTAACTATAAAACTACTCCGGGAAGAATATTATACATAAGAAAGCAGACTCACCAGTGACAGGAGTAAAAGATGGAGGCTGGGACAGCCTCTCCTATGTACAGATTTCTCCAAGGACTAGTGTAAAATGCTCGCATACGGGTACTTTCACTGAAAACTGAAATTGGTGATGTCAGTTTTTACAGATTATGTGCTTTCTGGTGCGCTTTGTGCACTATCTCTTTAGCCCCAGAAGTTTTGCCAACATTCCACCATAGTTCTTTCAGCAAGTACCAGTCATACAATTCCAAATTCCCAGAGATGCAATATGGTTCTACCTCCACACTGTACAAACCAGCCCCTGCCTTCTGGCATCATGACCTCTTTCCTTTCCAATAGAACTCTTCTGAGATGACTTTGCAATGATCCAAATGTATGTGAAGTACAAGGTAACTGTTAGATACAAAAGGACATATTAAGGTGGGGGCGGAGATCAAAGGATGAAACAAATGAAAAAGAGAGTGTCTTAAGCACAATGAAACTACAGGTATTAGACATGTATTTATCAGATTGCCTTGTTAGGTCATCATTTTCCATCAGCTTCGTTTATGCTTTAATGTTTGTTTATCTCACTTGTAATCACAACTAGGAGAAAACAAGACTAAATCACCGGACTAAAATCTTGCATGAAAAGCCAACTGGCTCCAGTTCCTTCCATTTGCATCTATTCCTCCAGATATGCAGTGAATTCAAAAGACTTTTCAAATCAGAAGGTAGAGAGAGGATGAAACTTCCAAACTAGCAGAACCAAGGAGGGTATTGGGCCCCACATGCCAGCAAGACTTACAGGGAGCACTGCCTTCAGAGCCCATCTATAAAATTCTCTGGGCCATAAACTTCAGAGCTGGTCTTTGTGGAAGTGGGAGAGGACAGGAGCTGGAGAGAGGAGTTCAGATTTTGTCTTCATTTCCATTGATTCTACTGATCACCAAGATATCTTTTTCACTATGTACAAGGCACTAAGCTAGATGCTGAAGGGAATCCTTAGGAAACAAAAAAAAACAGAGTGTCTGTCTTTACAGAGGGCAAAAGTGCCTGCACTTTAACATCTGTCCTTGAGTCTCACAAAGGAGGGGTCCAGTGTTCCTCTTGAGGACTACCTGCTCCAAAGGATGCCCCTCCTCCCAGCTAATCAAAAGCAACAGTAATTTCAGCTGCAGCCACAGGGCAAAACTGCCTCCCCCTTTCTATTTTTATTTTTCTACTAGATCTTAAGGGATTCTGGGGTTACTCTTTTTTTTTTTTTTTAATGTAATTTTATTGAGATATATTCACACACCATACAGTCCATCCAAAATATACAATGGTTCACAGTATCATGTATATGTGTATTCATCACCATGATCATTTTTAGAACATTTGCATTAGTCCAGGAAAAGAAGTAAAAAGAAAAAAGAAGACCCTACACATCCCATACCCCTTACCCCTCCCTCTTATTGATCACTAGTATTGCACTCTACTCTGGGGTTACTCTTAATAGAGTTAATAGGGGAAATGAAAGTTTCTTTATTGGGACTTCTGGGAGGGGAAGGAAAAGCCCTGCTTTATTTCTTTCCCTTCTACAGAGGTTCAGGGTGAGGGTTCTAAGGTGAGACAGACACAAATTTGGATCTCAGTTCTACTACTTTCTAGCAGCGTAAACCTAGACAAATTTCTTAACCTCCCCACGCAGGTTTTCTTCTCTGTAAAATGCAGATACTCATTGGTGTGAATTAGTGTGGAGATGAAATGAGCTGATGGAAGTAAAGTGCCTAGCAGAGAACAGAGCTAGTGTTCAATTATGTTAGGGATCATTTTTATCCTCTTTGCCCAGCAGTCTCCATTCTCTCATCCTGAGGTCTGTTCCACTAGGGTACAAACACATCCTATGTTTCCCACTAACTTACTGCCCCTGACTCCTGTAAGGTGCTGCTTGCCATTTTGGAACACATCTGGGATGTTAATATGTTCCTTCAAAGACTCCTGATACTCTGCACATCTTCTACCTTCTCTGCTGCCATGTTCTAGCTGAAAATGTGCTTTATTATTCAATACATTTTCTAGAACGCATTGTTATATTGCCTTACAGATTATAAAGCACTTTCCCATCTGCTGTCTCATGCAACAATCCTCTGAAATAGGAAATTCTTCTTAGGATGCAAGAGAGATTTCAGGACTTGCCCAAAGTCAAACTGCTGGTGAACAGAAGAACAGGAATTGAACCCAGGTGACCCCAAGCAGAGATTTTCCGTAACAGCCCGAGGGCCAGAGATGGGCTTGTCAGGTTGCTCAGCTGCTGGGCAGGCCACTGCATACAAAGTTTTCGAGTAAACTCCTAGGTCCCTAGTGAACCACTTAGAATCCAGGTGCTGCTGGCCCTGCTTATAAAACAGACCTATTTCTCTCCAATAAGGCCATCTCTGCAGAAGCACATTTTACTGTCCCCTCCAACCCAGGCCCCATCCACATGGAATGTCTGGAAGAGCCAAATAAACAGATTTAACTGACTTACATGTTTTTCTTGCCAAACATTATAAAATGAAGTAACGGGTAACCTGCATTAATTCTTCTGGATTCTCAGACTTTCCTTTCTCCCCCTGAGGAATGGAAAATTATTTGAACGAGATGGGAAACCAGCTTTTCCTCTTTCTCTTTCAAAACTTCTCAAAACACATTACTATGCTACTGGAAGCCATTCAATTTAACTAAGTCATTAAGTTAAATCATCTGCACACATTTTCTCAGTAAGATGAGTTTGCATAGTGGACTGATTTCATAGAACAGTTGCATGTAAACATCTCCAGGGAAAACCAGATGTTGGTGACACATCAGTACCTAGTTAGTCTTACAAAGAGCATGGCACTGGTTCTGGGCATCATCTTTCCAAGAATCCTGTAAAACCAGGGTGGAACTCCACCACAGAGACCAGCTGGTGGGCAGTTTTGTTCCCCTCCTCCAGAAATGCTCTTTCCTCACAGTTCTACAGCTCTTAGAGCACAGAAGACAGGCCAGGCCACCCAGCTTTCCCCAGCTAACATCCCTGGAAATGCGAGGCCTGAAATTCAAAAGAGACCGCAAGGCCCCTTCGGGGATGGGAGAATAAAAACTCCTGTACCCACTGAATGTTCCAATATGCCACTCAGGGAGGTGGACCAGGAGAACAGAAGGCCCACTGGGAACAAAGGCCTATTAATTATGGTCTCCCCAAAGGCTCAGGCCAGGCAAGCCTTCAAAACGAAACAAAGAAAAGGGAGGCCAATGTGGCTAAACAAATCCTGGCCAAGAACTCCATAACAAGTTACTTAATTACTTATTGCACTTTTAACTATAGTAAAGACTTTATATATTTTCGTGTGTTATATAGATCATCATAAACATAAAACACAAAGGATAGGCAAACTTCAAGGGATTAGTCTAATTAGTGGGAAAAAAAAAGAAGCATTAAACAGCTGACCCTGTAAATATTCGCTTCAAGACCTAAACCTTAAAAAACATGTTACAGATGTCTTCCAGGGTCTGCCAGGCTTGAACAATAGGCCACCAATATTGCATTCCTTTACCACTGTTTGCAATTGCGATTTTCAATAAAGACAGGATGGTTTCAGTATCTGGAAGCAATAAGCAAATGTGGGTTTAAAGGTGTGTTAAGAACTCAATGTCCTAGGAAACAAAAAAGTGTCACAGAAAAATTGAGTGATATCAAGAACTTTTCCAGTGGTGACAATTTCAACCCTTAAATTAAAAGCATGGTAATAACATGTTTTAAAGGTTGAATGTCCATTTTTTAAGTTTAACAAAGAGACCAATAAAATTAACGCACCTTAGTCCTCCCGTGTGGGTGAAAAAAGTAGAAGCCATTACCTCTGCCCTGGCTTCAGAAGCAAACCTAGGAAAATAATGAATCACCTGTGCGGATGTTGACCATCTCCCAACCAATTCTCAGTTCCCGAAAGTATGTGAAAGCCACTGAAAGCAACCGGGGCATCATTATTGTTTCCGCCTTCCTCTCTATATTTGTAAACAACAATAATAACAATGACAATAATTTCTTATTGGTGAGGCAATATGCTTTTTCTTTCCATCCTCAAACAAATCCTGACTGAAAAAAGAAGCAGAGTAGAGTCAAAGCAGCAAAGAAACTCTTCCTGACAAGAAACATGAATTTACAGATATCAAAAACAGAAGACTAAGCCCAAGACAGTACCCTTGGTTGGCTGTGCATAGTATGACTTCAGATCCTTGTAACATGCCTAGAAAGGTACAGACATTAAAATGAATTAGTCTGTAAGAGAAAAATAAGGCATTCATATATGGAAACTTTAGGGGGATGTCTGTTCTCAGAGAAAGTTATAATTTTAACTCCAAGTCAATGTCTTTGTGTTAATAACTAAATAACGTAACAACTAAAAGTAAAATAAAAACGATTATAATATAACTGCTTACCTTTATGTGCAAAGTCCAGAGCCTAAAACAAGATTTGAAAGGAGGAGAAGATGAGGAAGAAAAGGAGGATGCGGAAGAGATTTTGAGGTTTTATTCTGTACCATGCCCTGTTTTACTATCATCAGTTGCTATGGAGACAAATAGCTAAACTTCTTAACTATAATTATCTTTATTTTACAGATGAGGACACTACAGATGAGACTTAGAAAATGGAGGTAACTTGACTACAGTGGCCAGCCTGGGAAGCAGTTTTCTTTTGCTTTAAATGGGACTTCCTCATACTTTCTTTTATCCCCTGCTCTCTGGCTTCTCCCACCACTCATTGGCACTGCAGTAAAGAATGGTGCACATTCTCCTTGACATCTCTGCAGATTGCTCTCTGCAGGATTGCAGATTCCTCCTTGAATTGCTCTCTTCTCTTCTGTAATGGGGAATCATTTGACTCTCCCCCGTGGCCCCTCTGGTCACTCATCCTCTGGCATTTCTTGGACCATAACCCCTATCTAGGTGTTCTCCTAAGTGTAGCCTTCAGCCTCTCTATTATATTTGGTACATTGCAAGGTCTTCACTAAGACAGAGAAAATGAAGGCAAAGGCCAGAGGAGGGAAAGTTTCTAGGAATGCTTGGGTAGGACATCAAAGCTGGACTGAGAGGACAAAGAAAAGTCAGGAGCATGGCCAGACAAGCACAGTAGAAAACTCATAGAGTTCACAGACACCAGTTCTCCCCAACCCTTCCTAGGCAATCTGCATAAAACACCTGAAGCTTATTTTTGGAAGGAAGGAAGGAAGGAAGGAAGGAAGGAAGGAAGGAAGGAAGGAGGGAAGGTGGGAAGTAGGGGAGGGAGGGAAGGAGGGAAGGGAGGGAGGGAGGGAAGGATGAAGAAAAGTTCTCCAGGTCCCACTTCTGGACCTTAATTACCAGAATTGAGGTAAGCCCTGAGAATCTGCATTGTTATCAGCTAATTTTGATACCCATTGCAAGTAGAATAATGGAAGTCTAGAGTCCTCCAACAAAGCTGAGTTCAGAGCTTGAGGAAATTAACAAAGAAACAAAGCACTAGAACCACAATGGCTCTATGATCTCCTGGAGCATTGATTTCTTAGGTCCACTGCTTCTGAAGGCCCAGGGTCCCAGGGTCCTGACATTACTTGGTTCTTAATCCCACCTATCTCCACAGTTGTTGGCTTTGGTGGTGCAGGAACCCCAGGAGAAAGCAGTGGTAGAAGACAGACTCTAGTGAGGACAAGGATGTCACAACAATTTTCCAAGCTTCAGGCTAACATCCCTCCCAATCCAACAGATGTGGCAACTGGCCTTGTGCCCACAAGAGTCCAGCATGGCTTGGACTGAGTTCACAAGCACTCCATTCATCTTGTGGGGGCACAGAAGGATGGAACCTGGAATCCTATTGGGGTAGAGAGGAAGGGAATGCAGAGAAGACTGATGCTAACCTTGGTATATGGGTTTTTAGTGGTTCACAGTTAAGAAAAAAAAAAGAAGAAAAGGAGGGAGGGAGGGAAGAAACAGGAAAACCAAAAATCTGTGCTTTCCCTTCAGCATGATTTCTTTAGGGCAGGTTCTCTGCTATGTCTTCTTCCAGTTCTTCATTGTCTTGAAGAGGAGCCATCTGAAACCCATATTTGAGATTAATCCCATGTCAGTTCTAGTCCTCATTGAGTGAGCAAAATACCACAACCAGTGTGAGCATGTGAATTCAGCATTTGGATATTTCTCCTTGCCTGGATCACCAAAGGCCTGTTGGAGTTCTTGGGAAAGTTGCACAGTATTTCCAACAGAAGGTTGTTAATCAAAACCAATTCATTAGTTTGGCCAAGCATAAGACACCTGTGAAACTGCTACTAAGTACATGCAATAGTCTAGCATTTTTCATGGCTGTTCTGTTTCCTTCATCTCTCTGTTTGACTCTCTACATTTTTACTACTTCAGGAGGAGCCTAATGTCAGACATCTGGAACAAGTTTAAAATTTACTGTCACAACTCAGATATACAAAATAACCACACTTTATTTCTTGCTAACATGCATAGCACACAACTTAGATCGCAAGCCCAACTCCTGGAGCTCTTAAACTTGCCAGTTCAGGCTTGCAAATTCCAGTTCTCTAAGGGGGCTCAGGACTCCAGGGGGCTGTTCTCACCTTTACTGATCTACTACTCACTCACTTCTCGATGGGTCTTCCAGTATCCTGTAAAGGCAGTGTTTTCCAAACTCTATTTCAAATGTGTTTATTTCTAATCCATAAACATTTTTGCATGCCCACCACATGCAAAGCCCTGGACTGGATGAATCAGGAAAAACAAAGTGGAATGTAACAACCTCGGGACATGCCCCAGGCTCACAATCTGGTTGGGGAACAGGCACTATTCATACATGATTTGTGGTGGCTTTAGTGGAGCTTAAATCGAGTTTTACTTTACCATAAAAGATTACTGAATAAAAACCATCAGCAATATTAATATATATCTTCCAAGAGAAGGTTAAAAAAATTATTAACAAGCAGGGGGAACTGATCTCGAAAGAGACCACACAGCAATAAAGATAAAATTTTGCATATATATTTCTATTTGCTTAATGTTAGAAGAAAAAATGTTAGATTTTGGGAGAAAAAAATTCTCTAATATCAAAATTTAGAAAGCTTCACTTTAAGACAAAGATTGTGGCTGGTCTCCAAGAAGAGAGCCAAGAAGACTGTGTTTTCTATTTTTTTAGTAAATGAGTTTATCACCTTACAAACACTTTTTTAAAACACTTTAATTACAGCAAAAGAAACACTAGCTCCCACATGTTGGTTCACTTCCTGCTGTAATTGTCTACCATCAAATATTTGGTTTATAAATACAAAACATGATGGCTTTCCTGATTACACAAAAGTACCCAAAATCTGTTTTATATGATTTTAAAGGCACTTTTCATTTAACTTTTTCAAGTATAAAAATATTAAACTTATAGTGGAGTACATGGATTCACACTTTGGAATCATATGCTCAAAAATCCTGAAGCAACACAAAACAAGAAAGGAATTTATTACAACTGAAAATCACTGAGGGTTGTGATAGACATGTTGCTCTCTCACAGTGAACCTGCCTGACATACCTCTGTAATACTTTCTTCCTACCTTTTTTGCTTTATACACTCTGCCTGTTTGACAAATATAATAACAAATGTAATAACAAACAAATATAATAACATTTTCTATAGAGAGGACAAAAATGAAATTTAATCCTCCCTCTAGCATGGTTGATCATTTTGTTTCTTATTTTATAGTTTAGAAGAGTTTCGTTCAGTGTCACAACTCATTATTGGGGATGCCATGTAAATGCTCAGGATTGTTGTCAAATGTGGGAAAATTTCTGTCAAGTTTCCTTTTATATGAGCTGTATAATTGGGAAAACCAGCCCAGCTTCTGGTTTTATATGTTTCAAACCTTGTGTCACCTCCCCACATACGTCCTATGCCGGGGACATAGGACGTGCTTTTGTTTGGCCCACAAAAGCACGTCCTTCCCGTTTTGAGTCAGCACAGTGGGTGGTAGGATGATTCCTGGAAGCCATTCCTACATGGGGCCAGCTAGCAATAGTTTAGTTTATATATAGAAGTCACTGCAATCTGTAAATGTGTTTGTGTATGTGTGTGTGTATTTATTTATGTACTTGTATTTACATTTATATATCCCACAGTGCCCTAATTAAATGTGTCTAACTCAATTTCCCCTCAGCTCTATCCCAAAAAATGCCTCTGCCTCTCTAGCATTACCCAACATAAAAGGAAATACGAGGAAGTCGGAGTGGTATGAAAGTGCCTTCTCATCTATTTGCAGTTAAAATATCTTATTTTACTGTGTGCGCCCTTGCTTTGTTCCTTCCGAGTCTTTGGAAAGGGACCATGCAAGTGAGTGGTCCTAAACCTTAAGCTTCACTAGCTTCTTGATAAGTCTGTGTTTCTTTGCTTTTTTTCTAATTTGCACTCACTCCACATTTGTTAACAGTGACCTTGCACAATCTAAAAAATATGGGATTTGCTACTCAGATAGTTAATAAAAATTAGAATATATATCCTTGGAATGCAAATAACCTTAAATCCGGAGTTCATCTGTAAAAAAAAAAAAAAATCTAAGCAATAACAATATAAACCATCACTTTTACAGTAATCTCTAAAACCAATTTGGTAGAAAATTACCAGAAGGTTTTCAAAAAAAAAAGAGATGTCTTAATTAGAAGCAATACAATAAAATGGTAAATCAAATAAATGTTTTAAGAATTGCTTACATTTTCCTTTAAAGTCCATTTCAATTTCAGAATCACTTTGAAAGCAAAGCTCATATAGCAGATGAAAACTTGGAGAGGCCCTGACATATGGACATGGCCAAATCTGATTTTGAATCAAAAAGAATACTTATGGATGAATTGACAAGAAGTCTGGACTTGGCTTTAAAACATTTTAGGAAAAAAAAGAGAATAATAGGTGAAATAAGATTAGTAAAATGTTGGTAACAGTTGAAGCTGTGGGTTGGATACGTGGAGGTTTATTGTAATACTGTTTCTTTTTTTTATTTATACATAATAAAGTTTCCTTTTTTTAAAAAGGAAAGAGCCCAGCTTTAAAAAATACACATCTTATTGAAAGATATTATTAAACTACTCAAAAATCATGTTTAGGATTAAGAAAATGAGATTAACCTAAATCTCAACTTTATACTTAGATGAAAGAATAGTCATTAGTAATTTGATCTGTGCATTGTCCTTCCTTCTGCATACAGTATCCAGCAATATCTCATACTATTATTATGAATGATGATATTCTGATATTTTTATGTCAGCAAAGTTACATTACCTTGCAACATGTGTGTTCATAAATGTCTGTTGAAGAACATTTTAAAAGTTCAGAAGAAAAAATACAGAGATGACTGCTCATTTGTGACTGAATTCAAAAAAGATAAAACAATGAGAGAGGTAGCCTTCCCAAGACCTTTTCCACTCTAAACACCGCTCTGCTTCATTCATTCATTCAACAAATATTTACTGAGTAACTTGTATGTGATGGGTTTTAGGGATAAGAGTGCACAAGACTCAAATGGCCCTGGAGGAAGATTTCCACCCCCAGCCCAGACAGAATAACAAAGACCATCTTTACCCGCCCATGTTACACAACTAGACAAACAGACCAAAATAAAGGAAATAGGTAGGAAATTGGTAGAATTTGTGAGGCAGAACATAGGAAAGAAAGTTCTGAAGATCGACAGAGGGATTTCCTGGAATCTTTGGCTGAGTACTGACCTCCTCACATAGGAAAGGAAACCACTTGAAGCTGGAGAAAAGGAAAAGAGGAGACAAAAAATTTCTGGAGTTGACAGAAGACTGAGAATAGTTCACATTCTCTGTATTCAGAGTAGAAACACCTCATAATACATAGATACCAAGTAGAATCCTCAGAGGATATAGAATTAGTAGTAGGAGAAATTAGCCCCAGATAGACTAAAGACTGTTCCGAACCCACGCTAACAAAGCTTAAAAGCAAGCCTCAAAAGGATCCAAGTAATTCCAGGTAACTTAACTATACATGGAACAAATGCCAACACTATTCAAAGGAATGCAACCAAATCAACAACAAACAATGAAATCTTGCAGAATGTAGTCTCAGCCCCTGTATCAATCACTAAAAACACCTTAACCCAAAGAGTTTGCCACTCGATTCCCTCATTGTGTTTAAAGAGATAGTAAAAATGGTCAATTTTGTAAATAAAAAAGTGGTTTGAGTACTCAGTGAACCAATCTTGGATGCAATTAAACCAATTCTGTCTTACTTAGCCAGAAAATAAATTCACTTGAGGGATTTCATGGAACCAACAGGAAGGCTAAAGAATCAGAGTCAGAAAACAGGCAGGAAACAAAGAGATCTGTGCAACCGATCTCCACGGTCATACCATAGGAACACTCCACAAGAGTGACCCAGCTGTCATCATGGATATTAGACATAGCCTATGACCTAGCCACTACCGCACACAGGGTGCTGCTGGTGTCAGTTGAATGAATTTTAAACCACCCCCATGCCTTTGTGTTACTCCCTTCGGAATTAAATTCCTGGTTGGAAAATCCTATTGTCCAAGCTTAGGCAATGTGCCCATGTCTTAGCTGCCTAGATTCAACTTCCATTGTGGGCAGCGAGGTTCAAAACCCACACAGTAGCAGACTGCTGAAATGCACAAAGGAGGGCCAGACACTGGGCAACCAAATGTAAACAACCAATGTCCTGTGCTTCACTCTTGTTACAAAAATGTGTAATAAAATTGGATCTGATTCTGAACATTTATTGTACTCATCCAGGTTGATTAAACCAGAAGGTGCTCATCAGAAAGCTAAAACTCAAGTTGAATTGTCATTTTTCCCTCATGAAGGGAAAGGGAAAAGTTATCTGGGCAAGGGATAAAAACCCAAACTAAATGAATATATGCCCTTTTCACTTTGATGACTGGGTACTTAACATAGTTGATTTATTTAGCAGACATTTTTCAATGCTGGATACTCTCAATCAACAACAGAAAAGCAAAAGTGAATGTTTTACTTCATTTGTACCTGGCTGATGTGACAAAAGTGGTTTGAGAGCTGGATAAAAAGAATTGATTGAGAAGCATGATCATACATGTGTAAATGGAAGTCAATGTTAGTAGTAAAATAAATAGATCGACGAACATCTTTCTTCATGAACGGCAATTCTTTGAGAAGTATTTCCTGAACCACAAAGGAGAGAGACAAGAATCTTACAACCCACGAATTTACACAAGAGAATGTAAATGTCAAATTAACTATTCAATAAGAAAATGAACTTATCAAAATTGCATACAAAAGTAGCAAAAGAATATTCTGTCTCAACAGTATATCTTGGTAATATTCTGGACATCTCTTATGTTTGTACTTCATAAAGCAGTGAAAACATTAAAATTCACTTAAGTATGAGTTCTTGAAATACTGTGACCCCAAGAGAAAGGAGAAAAATCACCTGTATATTGAATCAGATATTGAGTGTTTGGTTCCCTTTTTACAGCCCAAATTATGACTGAAACTTTTGAAAATTATGATATTCCATACAAGATTATTTCAACCATTAACCAAAAAACAGGAAAGAAAACTTCCTGAAGATATTTAGGACACTGGTTTGATATTGAAGCATACACAGATATATATTATGGGGCAGAATGCAATTAATTTCCTACTTGTGCTGAGCTCTATAGGCTCACCTTTGCTACTGTTAGGAATACAATAGTGGAATCTATACATAGGAAGAAGCATTGCTCAAGGGAACTGTCAGAAAACATGATCAGCTGGAGATTAAAATAGGAACATGTAACTAAAAATGCCAGACTAGCAAGAGGTCAGGAGTCAGATCAGACGGAGAGAACCACATCAGAAGCAGAAAGTTAACGTTCTGGCACAGGTTAGAAAGAGAAGACTTCTACATCATCTTACTTGAAATTCTGCTGAAACGGACATGGCAAGTCCCCATGCCCACCTCAATTGCCACGTTGGGTAACAAGAGTTGATGTAGTTTCATGACTTAGGTAGAGGCCTGAATTGGAAATTGTTCTGATTCTGTGTAACTTTGGGCAAGTCATTTACTCTTCCCAGATACTGAGGTTTTTTTCCCTTTGTAAAATGAGGACTGTGTGATCTCTCCTCACTAAGATTCCTCTTGCTCCAAATTCTGTGCTCTTATGGTCTTGTTTCATTTCCTAACTCTTCCCTTGCTCATGTGATTCATGATGGATGATCATTCACATGCAAGTACCACTGTTGTAATGCTGACCCTTCATTTCCAGTCAGAGATTAAAAAACAACTAAGCCACTTGCGCTTCTCATTGGCATGTCTTCCCCCCACTGTGATTTTAAGCTCCTTTACACTTAGAGCAGTGTTGGGCACATAATTAGTTTTTAGTACATATTTAATTGTTTAATTGAGAGAAATATCTTGAATCAGTGAGTATCTGTAAACCAACCTTGCTACTTGATCCCTTTCTTTTCTTGTGTTCCTTATATAAAAAATCTAGAGTGGTGCTCCCATAGAAATATAATGTGAGCCATGTATGAAATTTTTAAATTCTAGTAGGCATGTTATAAAACATAAAAAGAAACAGGCGAAATTCTTTTTCATAATATATTTTATTTAACCTAATATATCCAAAATATTATCATTTCAACCATTTCAGCATATAATACATACATAAATTATTCATCAGACATTTTACATTCCTTTTCCTAACACTAAATCTTTGATCTCCAGTGTGAATTTTATATTCATAGCACATTTCAATTTGGGCTAGCCACATTTCGAGTGCTCTGTAGTAGCTAATGGCTACTGTATTGGACAATGCAGATCTAGAGAGTATAAGATCAGTAAGATGCATAAGGAGAGATGTATGTTATGTCTTACAATTCCACAAATACTTCTTTAAAAAAAAGAAACCCTGATTTTAAAAGCCAACTTTAGTATTTAAAGAGATAGTGCAAATGCCTGGGGCCATGTAGCTATGACCTAAATAAATAATTCTGCAGTAGTAAATAAATAGTGTCCTGATGATGTTTACCAATTATGTACAAAGTATATCAGCGCATGTAATGGGTAGCTCTGCAAAGCCAAGGTTGTGCCATAATTTGGATGGACAGTTTCTCAGGCACTGCCACCCCACTCCTTAATAAGCTTAACCATTCTATATGAGCCATCATTTTTAATGATAAATGCCCATGTGTTGGTGATGACATTTACAGAAACCTGCCAGTTATCTGAGAGGTAACTGTGACATCTGGTAACTGAGAAGATTTGAGGTTCATAATACCTTATTCGCTTTTTAAATCTTCTCAACCATCATCTAAATATGTATATGCTGAGTCTAGGTCATGTTTTGCTCTCTCTACCCCATTTCGGTTCAAACTTGCCTTCAGTCTTCATTTTAACTTGACTTTACCCACTAAAAATATGCCCTGGAAAGGCAGGTATACTTTTCCCAGAAGTATATACCTCCTAAGTGAAGGTTCTTCATTTTCTGCCCCAAATAGCCTTTGGGTCAGCTTCCCAGGGACCTAAACTATGAGTGTGTCCTCCCTTCTGCTCAAGTCCCATTTCTTTCCCATCATTCTTTGTGGAATTCCATCTCCAGAGGACTGGAAAACATCTAGGTTAGTAAAATATAGAGATAGTTCTGGAAATCGACAAGCAGTTGGGAGTGGGCCCTGTGATGGAAACAGTCTGAAGAGAGGGGCAAAGTGGGGACAACTCCCAGCACTTTGCACAATAGAGAGGTCAAAATGTGGGCTACAAATCAAATTTGTCCTTGGCTGGATCCACAATTACAAGATACCTGAGCCCACGGGCTTTAGAGCATCTGTCTGCCATTTGAGCCCAGAACAAGCTGCCTGGATTTTGAGACTGGTCCACCAATTAGCAACGATTGAGCTCAGGATGAGACCAGTGCTATACTTTTCCTCTCCTCGATTTTGTTATTGTAGCAGCTGTCATCACCATTCACATCCACTCACAGACTGTACATAGTAAAGGAGTACCATTCAAGTTTTGTATCCAGATTACCTTTGCAGCCCAGCTAATGTGAATTTATGAGAACCAATGGTAAATGCAAATGCTAGCTGCACTTCCTCTCACCATGGGATGTTAGTAGATATTTACATTTAGAAGTTTAACACATCCTGGCCTTAATCCAATATTCTCGTAACATTCTCTAAACAAGCCCAGTTTTCTAAACCCTATGGTTAGCATGTATAAAGAGAAGACCAATGAGGGGAAATGTTAGGAAGCAGTTATAAATATAAACCACCTTTCAGGTTTACACAGGGATTTTGTTAGTAAATTTAGAGCTGTGTATGCTACAGCTAAATTTTTGCCTATTCATTTAGAAACTAACAGAAGTGTGCAGGGAAATTACCTACTTTGTTGTTTCTCCCCCTTTCTAATTTTTGAGTTAGGAAGAGAAGGAGACCAACCAAGAACCAAATGCAATTATACCAGCATTACTTTTCAGAATTAATTAGCAGCACAATATAATAGAAAATAAAAATCTTAAAACACCTCCCCCTACCCCCCCAACCCAGGGTATGTTAGTATTTTAACCTTTTCCCCAAGTAAGCTTAAATCATTAAGCTAAACAACATCAGTTTAGTCGTCAGTATTTGAGGTATAAAAAATACTTCCTCTTCAAGATTGTTTTGTCTATTCAAGGACCTTTGCTTTTCCACATACATTTTTAGAATGAGTTTGTCAATTTAAAACACACACACACACACACACGCACACACACACACATATTTTGTTGGAATTTTGATTGGGATTGAATTGACTCTGTAGATCAATTTGGGGAGAATTGACATCTGAAAAATACTGGTCTTTCAACCCATGAACATGTATATTTCTCCATTATTTAGGTCTTAGTTTCTTTCAGTAATGTTTTGCAGTTTTTTAGGGTAGAGCTCTTGCATGCCTTTCATTAAACTTATTCCTAAGCACTTTATGCTTTTGGGAACTAAGGTAAAGTATTTTAACATTTCATTTTCCTGGTGTTTGCCTGAGAAAAAAGAAATCAATACCGTGAACCCTCTTTGCAACCACTGAGCTGGTCACCCTTTCCACAATGACCTTCTTGCCCTCCTAAGTAGCACGAGGGCCACTTTCTGCCTGGCTCCTTTGGCCCTGTTTCTCTACTTCATCTGTATCTAAATCCCCCCTGGGCACAAAATGTTGCTGATCCAATCTCCTTCCTCCAGTGTGCTGCCAACTGCTTAGGTTTTTTGTTTTATTTTGTTTTTGTTTGGTGGGAAGGCATGCACAGGAATCCTCAGGTCAGATGAAAAAGATTCAGAAAGCACTGCTGTAAGAAAACAGAGTGTTCATGTAAACATATTCCACTGCCTTTAATGGATGCATGCTGGAAATGTGTAATCAAATCAGAAAATGTCCTCTATTGGTCAGTGGGCATTTTGTGGAAAGAGTCTATATCTTATGGTATGTGTACCCTTAAATATCCCTTTAGAGTCCCTATTCTCTGCAAAACTGATGATGTGATTATGCATTTGTGTATGAGTAACTAGCTAGGTTACCTAGGTTACAGCTGAGTAGAACATAAAAAGGAAAATAGGATCCATAGTATCTTGGATTTAAATTCCAAAGGCCAAAATAAGTTTTGTTAATTTTTCCCTAGCAGATATATTTTCTCCCAAATGTAAATAAGAATCAACCAAGAACCAAGGCTGAGGCCCCTAGTTAGTGTTATTATTATTCTAAATGGCATTTATTGATATAACCTCTGCTTAGCTCACAGACCACTGGTAAAGGAAGGACCCTCCTCTCTCCCACTCCCCACCTGATCTACACACACACATATTCCTGTACAGGAACAAGCAGATTTCTAGGCTCCTGATCCTCCCAGATTCACAAGGGTAAAAATCCATCCATGAAACTTTTCTGTCTGAGGCAGCTGCATGAAGGTTTTACTCCTTTGGGAATAGCCATCTACATTCTCAGTGCTCTAGGCCTTCTGACTTGACAGTGAGTTTCTATTCAATAGCCCAGAATTCTTCTGGAACTGGCTCATCCCCAACTTAGATCTGACATTTGTAGCTAATGCTACTCCTCCAAATGCTTTTTATAAAATCAAACTAATCCTTCCACAGCATCATGAGATAGATACCATTAAAATCTCTGATTTGCAGATTTGAAAACCAAGGCACAGAGAAACTGAGTAACTCACCCT
This sequence comes from Choloepus didactylus, assembly GCF_015220235.1. Taxonomy (NCBI): domain Eukaryota; kingdom Metazoa; phylum Chordata; class Mammalia; order Pilosa; family Megalonychidae; genus Choloepus; species Choloepus didactylus. The sequence goes on along the minus strand of NC_051310.1, from coordinate 58,672,903 downwards.
AGATCCCATAGCTAGAAAGCAGCATGACAGTGATTCAAACCCAAGTAACCTGACTGCGGAGTCTCCACTCCTAACTGCTATTCTACATTGCCTCTTTGTGCCAGTTTGTATACATTATGTCCCCCAGAAAAAACCATATTCTTTAATGCAATCTTGTGGGGGCAGATGTATTAGTATGGATTAGGTTGGAACCTATTGGTTCAGTATTTCCATGGAGGCATGGCCACACCCATTCAACGTGGGCCTTGATTAGTTTACCAGAGCCTTATATAAGCTCAGACAGAAGGAGCTCGCTGCTACAGCTGAGAGAGACATGTTGAAGATGGCTGTTGGAAACTGATGTAGACATTTTGGAGAACGCCATTTTGAAACGCAACCTGAGAGCAAGCAGACACCAGCCACGTGCCTTTCCAGCTAAGACAGGTTTTCTGGACCCCATTGGCCATCCTCTAGTGAAGGTACCCAATTGTCTATGCGTTACCTTTTATAAAAGCCAATCCATTTCTGGTGTTTTGCATTCCAGCAACATTAGCAAACTGGAACACTCTCCCTATGCATAAAAAAGATACAGAGAGATAATATAAATCACTTTCTCTGTTATAATCTTCATGCTTGATGATTCATATTCATAAGCAATATTGTCACAGACATTAGACACCGGAAGTAGAGTCACTACAACTATTTTAATCATGAGGGGTTTGAGTAAGGATTGACCACCAGACCTATCTGTGCAACATGTAGGGTCCAAATGGGAAAGCGAAAAGAGGCTGTGAAAAGGAGGATAGCAGAAAGAGACAGAGACATGGTGTAAAGATCTAGAGAAACAGAGGGTGGATTGTGAGAAGTGGACCAGCCAGAGGTCAGAGAGAAGAGCAGCTAGGAAAATCAAGGAGACCCCAGAGAGAAATTCAACACAAATCCGGAAAAAATTTGTTACATGCACAAACACAGCCTAGCTGGAAGAACTTAAAGAATGTGCTACTCAGACCTGAGGTAAAAGTAGAAACTATGAAGGAACTCTATACATAAGAGGGAGTCGAAAGGAGAGATAGATTTGGGGATAAATATAAACACACTGGCTGTTAGAGGGCTACCTAAGTAAGCTACTTCCTGTGTTGGAAACAAGGCTCTAGAAGATATGACATCTGCCTACTTGTGTTGAGTTCCTACCCTGGCAAATCCCCACCCAGATAGTAGTGAACTCTGCACTGAAGGCATGGAATGATGGCAGCTCCCATGCTTCCCAAAGGGGAAAAGGCTCCCTTGTGTGGTTTCTGGCCTCCAAATGCACACTCTCAAGGCCTTGGTATTATCCATCGTTTCTTGGGGTTTTTTTTAGACATTTTAATAAGGGTTCTGGTTGCTAATGCTGCCAGAATGCAAAACACCAGAAATGAATTGGCTTTTATAAAGGCGGTTTATTTGGTTACAAAGTTACAGTCTTAAAACCATAAAGTGTTCAAGGTAAGGCATCAACAATAGGGTACCTTCACTGGAGGATGGCCACTGGCATCCAGAAAACCTCTGTTAGCTTGGAAGGCATGTGGATGGTGTCCACTTGCTCCCAGGTTGCATTTCAAAATGGCATTCTCCAAAATGTTGCTCTTGGGGCATTTTGTCCTCTCTTAGTTGCAGCTCTTCTTCAAAATGTCACTCTCAGTTGCTCTGAGGTCCTTCTGTCTGTGAATTCCCTTATACAACTCCAGCAATCCAATTAACACCCACCCTGAAAGGGCGGAGTAACACCTCCATGGAAATTATCCAACCAAACATTTCATTCACATTTGATTGAGTCACATCTCCATGGAAACACTCAAAGAATTCCAATCTAATGAACATTAATACATCTGCCCCCACAAGATTGCATCAAAGAATATGGCATTTTGGGGGGCATAATACATCCAAACTGGCACAGTAAGTGTGTAGTGGTATCTCATTGTGGATTAATTTGCATTTCCCTAATGATAAATGATGTTGAGCACATTTTCATGTGTTTATTTGCCATTTGAATTTCTTTGGTGAAGAGTCTGCTCAAATCCTTTGTCCATTTCCTTATAGTGTTGATTGTAGACTTATAATTGAGTTTGGGATGTTATTTATATAAACTGAACACAAGTTTTTATCAGACAGGTGTTTTCTAAATACTGTTTCCCATTCTGTAGCTTCTCTTTTTATTCCCTTAAGTTTCAAAGAGCACACATTTTTAGTTTTGATAAAGCCCAATTTAACAACATTTTTCTTTTATGGATAGTGCTTTGGATGTCATACCTAAAAATTCTTTGCCTAACCCAAGGTCACAAAGATTTTCTCTTATATTTTCTTTTGGAAGTGTTGTAGTTTTAGGTTTCACATTTAGGTCTGTGGTTAATTTGAGTAATTTTAGAAATAAAGTGTGAAGTATAGGTGGATGTTTCATATTAAGGCATATGAATGTCTAACTGTTCCAGCATCATTTGTTGAAAATTCTACCCTTTCTCCCCCAAAGGCTTTTGCACTTTTGGTGCAAATACAGACCAGAAACTGTATTCATAGGCGGGTATGTGTCCAACCTTGAAAGCCACTGGGAAACCAGCAGCTGGAGCCACAGTTGAGAGTGGTAGGGAGTATCTTTGATGCCCTGGGCACCCACCTCAGTATCTGATGTGGGTGATAACCCTTCCTACAGCCACAGCTAAGAGTCCCCATGCCAGAGATGGACCATTGCAGCAGGCAGATGATCACGGAAGTGGGTAGCTTTCCACACTCTGGGCAGCTGTCTTGCAGCTGGCTTGAGGACACTTCTTCACAGTGCCATGGATGAGAGCTTTCTTGAGAGAATTGGGGATTCGACTGGCTTGTGACAGTGCACACTCCTCCTCCACAGAAGCCCATGGTGTACACAGCCTAGAGGCAGTGGTCCCACATGGAAGTGCCAGAAGCCCTCCACCAATCCCAGAGATTTGTGGGCCCATGGCAAAGAGGGACCGTGGGGAATCTGAGGGGATACGTTCTGCAGCCAGGATATTCAACCTGTAGCCCTGGGAATGCCTGGGAATACTATGTCTTAGAGCCGTCTCCCTACCAAACAGCACAGGGCATGCCCCCCACCCACAAAGCTGTCAGTCCCCACTGCACATTGAAAATTGGTGCACTGATTGGAACTCCACATGGTTTGGGCCCCAAATCAGTGCATAGATGAAGTTGGGGAGAACTGGCTTGAGAGTAAGAGGTGGCTTGGAGCACCATCTGATTGTAGGTCAGGGAAAGTACACTCCACCAAGCTGTAGCTCTGTCAAATTTTAGATAATTGTTTAAATAAGTTTGCATATCCTAAAAGAACCCTGTCAAGATAAGCAAATGCAAAGAGGCCAAAAACAACAGAAAATTATAAAGCATATGAAGAAAACAGAAGATATGGATAACCCAAACGCCCAAATTAAAAAACCAGAGGAGACACAGAACTTGGAGAAATTAATCAAAGAAGTAATCACAAGCAACAATATCATGGTTCATGATATAAAGGACATCAAGAAGACCCTAGAAGAGAATAAAGAAGAATTTGCAAGAGTAAATAAAAAAATATAGCAGATCTTATAGAAATAAAGGATACTGTTGATCAAATTAGAAAGATTCTTGAGACACATAACACCAGATTTAAATAAGCAGAGGAATGAATAAGCGAATTTGAAGATAGTGTGTGGGAAAATGAAAGCACAAAAGAACAAATAGTGAAAAAAATAAAAAAATTTGAAACGGCTCACAGGGAAATGATGGACAACATGAAGCGCACAAATATAAGAATCATTGGTGTTCCAGAGGGAAAGAGAAGGGTAAAAGACTAGGAAGAGTATTCAAAGACATTGTTGGGGAAAACTTCCCAACTCTTTTAAATGACATAAATATGCAAATCATGGATGCCCAACAAAGTCCAAATAGAATAAATCCAAATAAACCCACTCCAAGATATATTCTAACCAGATTGTCAAATGCTGAAGAAGAGAAAGTTCTGAAAGCAACAAAAGAGGCAGTTCACCATATACAAGGGAAACAACATAAGACTATGTAGTGACTACTCAGTGGCTACCATGGAGGCAAGAAGGCAGTGGTATGATATATTTAAAATTCAGTGAGAAAAATTGCCAACTAAGAATTCTTTATCCAGCAAAGCTCTCCTTCAAATTTGAGGAAAGCTAAAAATCTTCACAGACAAACAAATGCTGAGAGAATTTGTTAACAAGAGACCTGCCATACAAGAAATACTAAAGGGAAATCTACTAGCTGAGAAAAAAAAAGAAAGGAGAGAGAGGTCTGGAGAAGGGCACAGAACTGAAGAGTTTTAGTAAGGGTACCTTAAAGGCAATAAAGAGAGAGCAGAAAAAATACATCTGACAAATAAAAACCAAAGGATATGATGGCTGATTCAAGAACTGCCTTCACAGTAATAACATTGAATGTGAATGAATTAAACTCCCCAATTAAAAGATATAGATTGGCAGAATGGATTTAAAAATATGAATCCTCAGTATGTTGCTTACAAATGACTCATCTTAGACCCAGAGACACAGAGAAATTGAAAGCGAAAGGATGGAAAAAATATTCCATGCAAGCTACAGCCCAAAGAAAGCAGAGGTAACAGTATTAATCTCAAATAAAATAGACTTTAAATGCAAGAATGTCATAAGAGACAAAGAAGGACACTGTATACTAATACAAGGGACAATTCAACAAGAAGAAATAACAATCATAAATATCTATGCACCCAATCAAGGTGCCCCAAACTACATGAGACAAACATTGGCAAAACAAAAGGAAGCAATAGATATTCCCACAATAATTGTGGGAGACTTTAATACATCACTGTCTACCATAGATAGATCAACCAGACAGAACCAATAAGGAAATTAAAAACCTAAACAATGTGATAAATGAATTTGACTTAACAAATATATAGAGAGCATTACATCCCAAATCACCAGGATACACATTCTTCTCTAGTGTTCATGGAACTTTCTCCAGGATAGATCATATGCTGGGGCATAAAACAAGCCTCAATAAATTCAAAAAGATTGAAATTATTCAAAGCACATTCTCTGATCACAATGGAATACAACTAGAAGTCAATAACCATCAAAGATCTAGAACATTCACAAATATCTGGAGGTTAAACAACACACTCCTGAACAATCAGTAGGTTAAAGAAAAAATCACAAGAGAAATTGTTAAAAATCTAGAGATGAATGAAAATGAGAAAACAATATATCAAAATTTATGGGATATAGCAAAGGCAATATTGGGGGGAAATTATAGCTCTAAATACATACATTAAAGAAGAAGAAAGAGCTAAAATCAAAGAACTAATGGAAAACTGAAGAAGCTAGAAAATGAAGAGCAAACCAATCCTAAAGCAAGTAGAAGAAAAGAAATAACAAGGATTAAAGCAGAAATAAATGATACAGAGAACAAAAAAAAATAGAATAAATAAAACCAAAAGTTAGTTCTTTGAGAAGATCAACAAGATTGACAAGCCCTTGGCTAGACTGACAAAATCAAAAAGAAAGAAGACCCAAATAAAATAATAAATGAGAGAAGGGACATTACTGCAGATCCCAAAGAAATTTAAAAAAACATAAGAGGATACTATGAACAACTGTAGGTCAACAAACTGGATAATTTAGAAGAAATGGACAATTTCCTGGAAACACATGGACAACCTAGACTAACCAAAGAAGAAATAGAACACCTCAACAAACCAATCACAAGCAAAGAGATCTAATCAGTCATCAAAAAGCTTCCTACAGATCAGACACCCAGGGGAGTGAATCTCCCTGGCAACGTGGAATATGACTCCCAGGGAGGAATGTAGACCCAGCATTGTGGGATGGAGAACATCTTGACTAAAGGGGGAAGTGAAAGGAAATGAAACAAGCTTTGGTGGCAGAGAGATTCCAAAAGGAGCTGAGAGGTTACTCTGGTGGGCACTCTTACACACAATATAGACAACGCTTTTTAGGTTCTAATGAATTGAGGTAGCTGGTGGTAGATACCTGAAACTATCAAACTACAACCCAGAATCCATGAATCTTGAAGACAATTGTATAAAAATGTAGCCTATGAGGGGTGACAATGGGATTGGGAAAGCCATATGGACCACACTCCCCTTTGTCTAGTTTATGGACGGATGAGTAGAAAAATGGGGGAAGGAAAAAAACAAACAAAGGCACCCAGTGTTCTTTTTTACTTTAATTGCTCTTTTTCACTTTAATTTTTATTCTGTTTTTGTGTGTGTGTGATAATGAAGGTGTCAGGGACTGATTTTGGTGATGAATGCACAACTATGTAATGGTACTGTGAACAATTGAATGTGTGATTTGTTTTGTATGACTGCATGGTATGTGAATATATCTCAATAAAATGAATTTTAAAAAAAAAAAGCTTCCCACAAATAAAAGCCCAGGGTAAATGGCTTCACAGTGGAATTGTACCAAACTTTCCAAAAAGAACTGACAACAATCTTACTTAAACTCTTTAAAAAAATTGAAGAAAATGGAGCAATACCTAAGCCATTTTATGAAGCCAACATCACTGTAATGCCAAAACCTGGTAAAGATGCTACAAGAAAAGAAAACTACTCCCTCATGAATACAGATTCAAAAATTCTCAAAAAAAAAATACCTGCAAATAGAATCCAAAGACACATTACAAAAATTATACATTATGATCAAGCGGGGTTCTTTCCAGGCATGCAAGGATGGTTCAACATAAGAAAATCAATCAATGTAATACAACACATTAACAAATCAAAAGGGAATGATCTATTGATCATCTCAATAGATGCTGAAAAAGCATTTGACAAAATTCAGCATCATTTTTTTCATTTTTTTTATTGTGATTGTTCACATACCATACAATTATCCATAGATCTAAAGTGTACAATCAATTTCTCCTGGTACCATCATACAGCTGTGCATCCATCACCACAATTAATTTTTTTCCAATTTTTAGAACATTTTCATTACTCCAGAAAAGAAATAAAGACAAAAAAAGGAAACTCAAATCCTCCCATATCCCTAACCAACCCCTTCTCCAGTGTTGACTCACAGTATTGGTATAGTATATTTGTTACTGTTGATGAAAGAACAGTAAAATACTACTAACTGTAGTACACAGTTTACAATAGATATATTTTTCCCTATATGCACCTCTAATATTAACTTCTATTTATAGTGTCATACATTTGTTCTGGCTCATGAAAGAGATTTCTAATATTTGTACAGTTAATCTCAGACATTGCCCACCACAAGGTTCACTGTTTTATACATTCTCATCTTTTAACCTCCAACTTCCCTTCTGGTGACATATGCGACTCCAAGCTTCCCCTTTCCACCCCATTCACACACCATTCAGGACTGTTAGTTATTCTCACAACATGCTACCATCACCTCTGTTCATTTCCAAGCATTTAAGTTCAACCTAGTTGCACATTCTGCTCACAATAAGCAACCACTCACCATTCTTTAGCCTGGTTCTACATCCTGGTAACTTATATTTCATGTCTATGAGTTTACATATTATAATTAGTTCATATCAGTGAGACCCTGAAGTATTTGTCCTTACATGTCTGACTTATTTCACTCAATATAGTGCCCTTAAGGTTTCTTCATCAATGCATTTTTAAGACAGTTTTGATCATACATCATACATTCCATCCTAAGTAAACAATCAATGGTTCCCTGTATAGTCATGAATTTGTGTATTCACCACCCTCACCACTATCTATATGAGGATATCTCCATTTCTTCCACAACACAGGAGGAAGAGTGAAAGAAAGTAGAGAGACAAAAGAAAAAGAAAAAAAAAAGAGAAAAAAATGACAGCTAGGAAGCAACAAAAGGAAAGATAACATTACACTAAAGTAGAATACTCAGACAACATTACCAATGCCGAGTCCCATACCCCTCCCTTATGCCCCCCTCTTATATGCATTTAGCTTTGGTATATTGCCTTGGTTACATTAACGGAAGCATAATACAATGTTTCTGTTAATTATAGTCTCTAGTTTACATTGATTGTATTTTTCCCCCAGTACCTCCCTATTTTTAACACCTTGCAAGGTTGATATTCATTTGTTCTCCCTCATGAAAAAACACATTTGTACATTTTATCACAACTGTTGAACACTCTAGGTTTCAGTGAATTATAAAGTCCCAGTCTTTATCTTTCCTCTTTCCTTCTAGTGTCCCACATGCTCCTAACCTTCCTCTTTCAACCATATTCATAGTTATCTTTGTTTGGTATACTTACATTGCTGTGCTGCCATCACCCAAAACTTGTTCCAAACCTCTCACTCCTGGCTTTTCCTATCTGTCTGTAGTGCTCCTTTTAGTATTTCCTGTAGAGCAGTTATCTTGTTCACAAATTCTGTCATTGTCTGTTTCCCAGAGAATATTTTGAACTCCCCCTCATATTTGAAGGACAGTTTTGCCAGATGTAGGGTTCTTGGTTGGTGGTTTTTCTCTTTCAGTTTCTTAAATATGTCACCCAACTTCCTTCTTGACTCCATGGTTCTTGCTGAGAAATCTGCACATAGTCTTACCAAGCTTCCTTTGTATGTGATGCATCATTATTCTCTTGCTGCTTTCAGGATTCTGTCTTTATCTTTGATGTTTGATAATCTGATTATTGTGTCTTGGTGTATGCCTATTCAGATCTATTCTGTTTGGGATATGCTGCACTTCTTGGACCTGTAATTTTATGTCTTTCAGAAGAGATGGGAAATTTTCATGGATTATTTTCTCTATTATTGCTTCTGCCACTTTGCTCATCTCTTCTCCTTCTGGGACACCCATGACACATACATTCCTGCATTTCATTTTGTCCTTAAGTTCCTGGGGATGTTGCTCATATTTTTCCATTCTTTTCCGTATCTGTTCTTTTGTGTGTAAGCTTTCATTTATCTTGTCCTCCAGTTCCTGAGTGCTTTCTTCTGCCTCTTGAGATCTGCTGTTGTATGTTTCCATTGTGTCTTTTGTCTCTTCTGTTGTGCCTTTCATTTCCATAGAGTCTGCCAGTTGTTTTTTCAAACTTTCAATTTCTACCTCTTGTATGCCCAGTTTTTCCTGTATAGTCTTCAGCCCTTTTGCCATATCTTCCCTAAACTTTTTGAATTGATTTAGCATTAGTTTTTTCAATCCCTGTATCTCAGTTAAAGTGTAAGTTTGTTCCTTTGGCTGGGCTATAAGTTCATTTCTTTTAGTGTAGATTGTAGTTTTCTGTTGCCTAGGCATCTGGTTTCCTTGGTTACCCCAATTAGATTTTCACAGACCAGAACAGGCTCAGGTCCCAGAAGGAAGAAATATTCAGTATCCAGTTTCCCTGAGGGTGTGTCTTAGAAGATTGGCACATTCTCTGAGGCCTCAAGCCACTGTGCTTTTCTCCCCAGCAGGTGGCACCTGTCAGCCTGTCACTCCTGACTGGTGTAAGGAGATGTGGCCCGTGGCTGTTTTCCCACAGGCTCTGGGGTCTGGTTCTGAATGGAAGGCAGGTAGACTTCTGGGCACCACCTCTTTCCTCTTAGGGAAGATATGCCCCCTAGGGAATTTTCATTTGCACATAAATAGGTTCTTTGTCTCTCTGACTCTGCTATCTCCACCCATGTCTGGGTCAGAGCACTGCGAGCTGAAAATGGCTGAGGCTTTCTCCACTGAGCTGCTCAGGTTGAGAGAAAAAAGGGACAGAAAGCCTCCTTTCACTACAGCCCCCAGTTTCATCTGTCAGCCAGAGATAGCACCTGGTCCTCTGGGCTTCCCCTCCTGAGACAGAGATGTCCCCTAGCTTTTCAAGTTGAGGTGTCACTAAAAGCCTCTGTCTGCTTGTTGGGGATTTGCAGCTTGCATTGATCAATCCATGTTTGCCAATTAAAAACTCAGTTGAGGTATATTCACTTGTTCAGAGAGTGCTGCTCTCTATCACTGTGAGGCTTTACAGTTTGGGCTGCCATGGAAGAGGTGGCTCCCAGCTTGAGTCCACAGTTTCTACTCACAGATTCCATGCTGCAATCTCAGGCATTCCTCCCAATCCAGGTTGGTGCACTGTGTGTGAACAGTCACACTTGTTCCCCAGCAGTTGTTCCAGATCATGTACTAGTTGTTCCTGGTTGTTTATTAGTTGCCTCAGACGAACTAACTAACTTCCACTCCTCTCTATGCCACCATCTTCTTCCATCTCCCCAGCATCCTTTTTTGATAAAAACACATCAAAAGATAGGAACTAAAGAAAACTTCCTCAATGTGATAAAGGGCATATATGAAAAACTGACAGCTAGCATAGTACTCAAAGGCAAGAGACCAAAAGCCTTCCCTCTAAGATCAGGAATGAGACAAGGAATCCTTTTGTCAACACTGTCATTCAACATTGTGCTAGAAGTGCTAACCAGAGCAATCTGAAAAGACAAAAAAATAAAAAGCATCCAGATCAGAAAGGAAGAAGTAATACTGTTATTATTTGTAGGTGATATGATCTTATATTTGGAAAACCCTGAGAAATAGACAACAGAGCTACTTGAGCTAATAAACAAATTTAGTAAAGTAGCAGAACACAGGATTAATGCACGTAAGTCAGTAATGTTCCTATATACTAGAAATGACCTAACTGAAGAGACACTCAAGAAAAAGATTCCATTCTCAATAGCAATTAAAAAATTCAATTATCTAGGAACAAAGTTAACCAAGGATGTAAAAGACCTATACAGGGAGGAGCTAAGATGGTGGCCTAGAGAGGAGTGGAAGACTGTTAGTCCCCCTGAAACAATCCATAAATGACCAAAAAACTAGTAAATAACTTGGAATAACTGCAGGGAGACAAACATGACTGTACACTCATCATCAACCAACCTGAATTGGGAGGAATGTCCGAGATCGCAGCATAAAATCTGTAAGTAAAACTGCAGATCTGCACTGAGAGCCGAGAGCCAAGAGCCTCTCCCTCACGGAAGCCTCGCGGTGCTAGAGAACAGCACTCTCTCAGCCCAGCTCCAACAGGGGGTTTTAATGTTAACTGCTCAATACAGACAGTGAATCCTCAACAAGCAGTCAGAGGCTTTTGGTAACAACTGACCTTGGGAGAGTTGGGGGACATATCTGTCTCCAGCCCAGAGCCCAGAGGATCAGGTGCTATCTCTGGCTGATGGTGAACCTGGAAGCTTTTCTATCCCTTTCTCTCTCTGTGGAGAGAACCTCAGCCATTTTCAGCCCACAGTGCTTTGAAGTAAAGACAGCCTCAGCCATTTTAAAATCAAAACACTTTGACCAGCAGAGTCAGAGAAACAAAGAACTTATTGATATTCAGATGACCTCTCTGGAGGGGGCATAGCTTCCCAAGAGGAAAGAGAGGGGCCCAGGTCTACTGCCTGCCTTTCCGGAACAAGACCCCAAAGCCTGGGGGAGGAGAGCCACAGGCCACGCTCTCTTACACCAGATGGTGACAGGCTGACAGGTGCACCTGCTGGGCAGAAAAGCATAGATGTATCAATCCACTAAGAAAAACCATCAGGGAAACCAGATACTGAATATTTCCTCCTTCTGTGACCTGAGCCTGTTCTCATCTGGGAAAACCTGATTGGGGTGGCCTAGGAGGTCAGATGTCTAGACAACAGAAAACTACAACCTACACTAAGAAAAACAAAGCTATGGCCCAGTCAAAGGAACAAACATACACTTCAACTGAGATACAAGAATTTAAACAACTAATGCTAAATCAATTCAAAAAGTTTACAGAATATTTCGCAAAAGAGATACAGGCTGTAAAGAAAACACTGGGCATACATAAGGCAGAAACTGAAAGTTCAAAAAAACAACTAGTAGAATCTATGGAAATGAAAGGCACAACACAAGAGATGAAAGACACAATGGAAACATACAACAGCAGATCTCAAGAGGCAGAAGAAAACACTCAAGAACTGGAGAACAAATCACCTGAAAGCCTACACGCAAAGGAGCAGATGGAGAAAAGAATGAAAAAATATCAGCAATGTCTCCGGGAACTTAAGGATGAAACAAAGTACAAGAATGTACGTATCATTGGTGCCCCAGAAGGAGAAGAGAAGGGAAAAGGGGCAGAGGCAATAATAGAGGAAGTAATCAATGAAAATTTCCCATCTCTTATGAAAGACATAAAATTACAGATCCAAGAAGCTCAGCATACTCCAAACAGAATAGGTCTAAATAGGCCTATGGCAAGACACTTAATAATCAGACTATCAAATGTCAAAAACAAAGAGAGAATCCTGAAAGCAGCAAGAGAAAAGCGATCCATTACATATAAAGGAAGCTTAATAAGACTATGTGTGGATCTCTCAGCAGAAACCACAGAGGCAAGAAGGAAGTGATGTGATATATTTAAGATACTGAAAGAGAAAAACTGCCAACCAAGAATCCTATATCCAGCAAAACTGTCCTTCAAATATGAGGGAGAGCTCAAAATATTTTCCAACAAACAGATAATGAGAGACTTTGTGAACAAGGCACCCACCCTACAGGAAATACTAAAGGGAGCACTACAGAGTGATAGGAGAAGACAGGAGTGAGAGGTTTGGAACACAATTTGGGGGGATGATAGCACAGCAATGTAAGTACACTGAACAAAGATAACTATGATTACAGTTCAGAGAGGAAGGTTGGGAGCATGTGAGACACCAGAAGAAAGGAGGAAAGACAAAGAATGGGACTTGAACAAGTGTTCAACAATTGTGATAAAATGTACAAATATGTTCTTTTATGAGAGAGAACAGGCAAATGTCAACCTTGCAAGGTGTTAAAAATGGGGAGGCATTGGGGGAGGGATGAAATCAACGTAAACTAGAGACAGTAACTAACAGAATCATTGTATTATGCTTCCTTTAATGTAACAAAGGCAATATACCAAGGTAAATGCAGATAAGTGGGGGATAGGGGAAGCTTGTTAGACACTTGACATGGGTGGTGTTGTCTGACTCTTTACTATACTTTGATTTAAGTTTATTTTTCCTTTTGCTGCTTCCTAGCTGTCATTTTTTTCCTCTTTCTTTTGCCTCTCTACCTTCTTTGACTCTCCCTCCTGTCCTGTGGAAGAAATGTAGATGCCCTTATATAGATAGTGGTGAAGGTGGTGAACACATAAATATGTGACCATACAGAGAACCATGAATTGTTTACTTAGGATGGAATGTATGATGTGTGAACAAAACAGTCTTAAAAAAAAAAAAAATAGGTTGATGACAAAACCTCAAGGGCAATATACTGAGTGAAATAAGCCAGAAACATAAGGACAAATATTGCAGGGTCTCACTAATAAGAACTAATTATAATATGTAAACTCATAGACATGAAATATAGGGTACCAAAATATAGGATGAGGCTTAAGAATGGGGAGTGGTTGCTTAGTATGAGCAGAATGTTCAACTAGGATGAACTTAAATGTTTGGAAATGAACAGAGGTGTCAGTAGCAAGATGTGAGAATAATTAACAGTGCCGAATGACGCATGAATGAGGTGGAAAGGAGAAGCTCAGAGTCATATATGTCACCATAAGGAAAGTTGGAGGTCAAAAGATGGGAATGTATAAAACTGAATCCTATGGTGGGCAATGTCCATGATTAACTGTACAAATATTAGAAAACTCTTCCATGAACCAGAACAAATGTATAACAATACAACTAGAAGTTAATAACAGAGGGGCATATAGGGAAGAAATATATACCTATTGCAAACTGTATACTACAGTTAGTAGCATTTCAACATTCTTTCAGAAACAGTAACAAATGTACTATACCAACACTATGAGTCAACAGTTGAGGGGGGTTGGTTAGGGATATGGGAGGATTTGAGTTTCCGTTTCCTTTTTTTTTTTTCTTTTTTTTCTTTTTTCATCTTTCAGTTTATTTCTTATCTGGATTAATAAAAAGATTCTAAAAATTGAACAAAAATGAAGTGTAGTGATGGATGTACACTTTGGATCTTTGGATAACTGTATGGTATCTGAACAATCCCAATAAAAATTAAAAAGAAAAGAAAAAGACCTATACATAGAAAATTGCATAACTTTACTAAAAGAAATAGAAGGGGACCTAAAAAGATGAAAAATATTCCATGATAAGGCCCCCAAACCCACTGAACTGGGACATAACAGTCTTTTTAACAAATGGGGCTGTAAGAACTGGATATCCATATCCAAAAGAATGAAGGAGGACCCCTACCTCACACCCTACACAAAATTAACTCAAAGTAGATCAAAGACCTCAATATAAGAGACAGTACCATAAAACTCCTAGAAGATAATGTAGGGAAACATCTTCAAGATCTTGTATTAGGAGTCGCTTCCTAGACCTTACACCCAAAGCACAAGCAATGAAAGAAAAACTAGATAAATAGGAACTCTTCAAAATTAAAAGCTTCTGTACCCCAAAGGAATTTGTCAAAAAAGTGAAGAAGCAGCCAACTCAATGGGAAAAATATTTGGAAACCATGTATCTGATAAAGACTGATATCTTGCATATATAAAGAAATCCTACAACTTAACAGTAATAGTTCAAACACTCCAATTATGAAATGGGTAAAAGATATGAAAAGAAATTTCTCTGAAGAGGAAATACAAATGGCTAAAAAACACATTAAAAAAATGTTCATCTTCGCTAGCTATTAGGGAGATACAAATTAAGACCACAATGATATATCATCTCACACCAATTAGAATGTCTGCCATTGAATGAGCAGGAAACTACAAACACTAGAGAGGATGTGGAGAAACTGGAACTCTTATTCATTGTTGGTGGGACTGTATAATGGTATAGCCACTGTGGAGGACAGTCTGGCAGTTCCTTAGAAAACTAGATATCAAGTTACCCTTTGATCCAGCAATTTCATTTCTCAGTGTATACCCAGAAGATATGAAAGCAGTGACACGAACAGATATTTGCACACTAATGTTCATAGTGGCATTATTCACAACTGCCAAGAGATGGAAACAACCAAGTGTCCTTCAACAGATGAGTGGATAAACAAAATGTGGTATATTCACACAATGGAATACTATGCAGCAATAGGAAGGAATGAGTTTGTGAAACATATGACAACATGGATGAACCTGGAAGACATAATGTTGAATGAAATAAGCCAGACACAAAAAAGGAGCTATGGTATGTTACCACTAATGTGAACTCTGTGAAAAATGTAAAATAAGTGTTTTATATTGTAGAATGTAGGGGATCTAGAGACAGACAGCAACTAGTGAAGGGGAAATGATAATCTAATAAGAACAGATAAGATATTGAGGGTAATCTTAATGATATGGTAATGTTCAGGAATGATTATGGTTTGTTAATTTTCTTGGGCTGTGGTAGGAACATTGGAAGCAATGTAGTTATTTTAGGTTATTTGTTTTTCTTATTCCATGTTTTGTTTTATTTGAATTTTTTTTAATTTTTTGATAAATAAAGTTAAAAATAAAAAGGCATCACAAGGAAAAAAAATCAGTTGGCACCACACCTAAAAGGATTGCTATTATTTTCTAAAAAAATGGAAAATAACAAATGTTGGCAAAGATAACAGAGAATTAGTACTTTTATGCATTGTTGGTAGGAATGAAAAATGGTGCAACCATTGTAAAATACAGTTTGGCAGTTCCTCAGAAAGTTAAACATGGAATTACCATATGACCCAGCAATTCCATTCCTAGGTATATACACAAAGGAATTGAACAGGGGGATTCAAATAGTTACTTATACACCAGTGTTCACAGGAACATTATACACAATAGCCAAAAGTTGGAAACAACCCAAGTGTTCATCAACTGAAAAATGACTAAAGAAAATGTGGTATATATAGACCACGGAATACTATTCAGCCATAAAAAGGAATGGATGAACCTTGAAAACATTATGCTAAGTGAAATAAACCAGACACATAGAGACAAATATTGTATGAGTTCACTTGAAATATCTAGAATAGCAGACTCATAGAAACAGAAAGTAGATTAGGGTTATCAGGAGCAGGGCAAGGGGGATATTGTTTAATGGGTATAGTTTCCATGCGGGGTGATGAAAAAGTTTTGTTAATGAATGATGTTGATAATAGCACATTATAAATGTAATTAATGTCACTGAATTGTACCTTTAAAAATGGTTAAAATGGCAAATTTTGTTATATATATAAATGCATGCATATGTTGTCACAATTTAAAAAATGAATCGGCATCCTTCAAAAAAATTGGACATCCAGAGACATAAAATATTGAACATCGACCTGCACTTTGCACCATATATAAAATCAGCTGAAGTCAATCACAAACTTAAATATAAAACTTAAAACTATAAACTTTTAGGAAAAAAATAGGAGAAAATCTACAGGATCTAAGGCTGTACTAAGAGTTCTTAAAAGTGACACCCAGAAGCATGATCCATAAAGGAAAAATTGATAAATTGAACCTCATTAATATCAAAAACTTTTGCTCTGCAAAGGACTGTTAGGAGGATGAAAAGACAACCTATGGTGAGAAAATATTTGCAAACCACGTATTTGACAAAAGACTACTATCTAGATCATATAAAACTAGAGTTTTAAAACTAAATATTTAAAAAAACAAACAGTCCAATTAGAAAATGGGCAAAAGACTTGAAGAGACATTTCACCAAAGAGGACATACAAATATTAAATAAACACATAAAAAGATGTTCAATATCATTAGCCATTAAGGAAATGTAAATTGAAACCACAATGAGATGTCACTACACACCTATCAGAATGGCTGAAGTAAAAATAGTGACTATTTTTTTACTATTTCTTACCAAATGCTGGCAAGAATGTGGAGAAACTGAATCACTCATACATTGCTGATGGGATGTAAAATGGTATAGTCATTCTAGAAAACAGTTGGCAGTTTCTTAAAAAATTAAATATGTCATTATCATATGACCCAGTGATTACACTCCTAGGGACTTACCCCAGAAAAATGGGAATTTATGTTCATGCAAAAGTTTGCACACAAACATTAACAGTAGTTTATTTATAATAACCAAAAACTGGAAGCAACCCAAATGTCCTTCAATGGGTGAATGTTTAAACAAACTGTGGTAGATCTGTACCATGTACTACTTTCAGCAGTAAAAAGGAATAAGCTACAGATTCACATGGCAATGTGGGTAAATATCAAGAGAATTATGCTGAGGGAAACAGAGCCAATCACCAGAGTTATGTACTACCTGACTCCATTATGTAACATTTTTGAAATGACAAAATTCTAGAAAAGGAGAACAGATTAGTAGTTGCCAGGAGTTAAAGGCAGGGGTGAGGGTAAGAAATCCATGTGGTTATAAAAGGACAGCACAAAGGATCATTCTGGTGATGGAATTATATGTTGTATGTGCTTTGACTGTGGATGTAGATGCAAGAATCTACACATCTGATAAAATTGCATTGAACTACATACACACACACATCACTACAAGTAAAATTCAGGAAATCTGAACAAGATCGGTGGACTGAATCAGTGTCAATTTCCTGGTTGTGATATTAAACTAGCTTTCTAAGATGTTATTATTGATGGAAACTGAGTAAAGAATACATGCATGATTTCTTAAAACTGCATGAGAATCTAGAATTATCTCAAAACAAAAAGTTTTAAAAAATCAATTGGCCATATATTTGCAGGTCCATTTCTGGAATCTCTATTTTGCTCCATTCATTTAGTCTATCCTTCCACAGTGCCTTAATTACTGTAGCTTTACAGTAAAACTCAAAATCAGATAGTTTGAGTTCACCAATTTTGTTCTTTTTTCTCAAAATACTAGTTTTTTGCCTTCTCATATAAAGTTTAGAATCAGGATGGAAACGTCTACAAAAAAATCCTGCTGGAATTTTTGATTGGTATTGTGCTGAATCTATAGAACAATTAGGGGACAATTGACATCTTCACAGAATTAAGTCTTTTCAATCCATGAATTTAATACTTCTCCCCATTTATCCAGTCTTTGATTTCTTTCATTAGTGTTTTGTAGTTTTTGGCTTACAGATCCTGCACATATGTTGTTAGATTTATACCTACATATTTCGTGTTCCTAGTGGTATGTTAAACAGTACTGGTTTTTAAATTTGGCTTTCCAATTGTTTATTGCTACTATATAGAAATACAATTATTGTACATTGGCCTTGTTCAACCTTGCTAAATTCACTTAATTCTAGTAGGAATCTGTTTTGTAGATTCCTTTGGAGTTTCTGCATAGACAAATATATCATCTACCAAGGGAGTCAGTTGTTTTTAGTTTTGCCTATTATAAAAATTACTTAATGAATGTCCCTTTCCATGCATTTTTTGCTCATGTAACTGATTATATACACAAAGGACGTGCACATTTTAAAACTTGATACAATATTTCCAATGTTTCCTTCAAAATTGCGTCTGTTTTCTGGTGTCAGAACCTGGGGAACATAGCTCTTTTCCTTCTGAGAATCCCCTCTTCTGGAACATAGCTCTTTTCCCTCTGAGAATCCCCTCTCCTGGAAGATAAGGTGGAACTAGGATGTCTGCCTACTGCTTATAGACATGACTTTAAAGTCTAGATAAAATCAGCTTAAATGTGTGTGCTGGTTTGAATCTATTATGTTCCTCCAGAAAAGCCATGCTCTTTAAATTCAATCTTGTGGGGGAAGACTTACTGTGGAGGGGACCTTTTGATTAGATTGTTTCCATGGAGATGTGACCCCACCCATCCAATGTGGGTCTTAATTGTCTTTACTGGCATCCTCTTTGAGAAGCTAAAAGGTAGATTCAGAGAATCTGAGAGAGACATTTTGGAGAGAAGCTAAAATATGTAATTCAGAGTTTGCCCCAGGAGAAGCAAGCAAGGACCCACAGGAGCTGAGACAGAAGCCTAGAGACATTTTGGAGAAAGCCACTGAAACCAGAAGCTAAACCTGGGAAAGAAGGCTCAGCAGAGCCAGCCATGTGTCTTCCCATGTAACAGAGGAACACTGGATGCCAGAAGCCTTTCCCCAGAGAAGGTATCTACCTCCTGATGCCTTAATTTGGACATTTTCATGGCCTCAGAACTGTAAATTGCAACCTAATAAATACTCCTTGAAAAAGTCAATCCATTTATGATATATTGCATCTCGGCAGCTTAAGCAAATCAGAACAACTTGTCATCTACTTTATGTGGAAAATCTCTCGCTCCTCCTTCCCCCCCAACCCACAGATTTCTACAAATATCAGATTATTTCAGGAAGTGAAGTGATTGGGGAAATGGGTGGGCAATGAGGTTCCTACCTTACATTCTCATGGTAATCTCTGGCTTATAGCTCCTGCTTCCAATTATTAATTCAGTCTATGAATCATTTCTATAGCTTGTGCATGCTGCCTCTTCTCCATAGCACATCAACCCAATCAACTGAGACCCTTTCCTGGAATTCCAGTAAGACCAATAACTAAAACAAAACAGTCACACAAAGCATTTTTATGCATGGGCAGACTTTACAGAAGGTTCGGTGAAATGAAGAGGATTTCAATTGCAGTTTGCAAACATAAGTTTAAAAATTAGTCACTCTGTTCTTAAAAGTCCCCTTGGTCACCACCATTTTTCATGGCCAACTATTCCCACATAGCACACTGGGTTTTCCCCCCACCTGCTGGCCCTTTCTGTCCTTTTCTATTGTCCCATTTCTGTCCTCTAGCACTATTCCTTCACCACTTTGCACTACAGTAAGCAGATCTGAACACGCGTTACCCTAATTAAAACGGACATAAATGATAGGATAGGGCTAGCTTCATAGGCTTGTCTTTAAGTACTAAATATTCTTGTTCTGATTATGAAGGTGAACTTTGACTCTAGACCCTTCTTCAAAACAAGATTTGAGATACCAACTGGAGTATTACGATTAGTTATAAGAAAGAAACTATCTGTGATTATTTGGCAACAATGTTTTGGTTCTTCCAAGAGCTATAAACTCTACCTTATTTGCTTTTCTTTTCTGCTTAATTCCATTGTCACAGGGTTTTCCAAATGGTGGTCCATGTTTTGACTGTACTAGGGTCAAAAGCAGTTAACAGAAAATAAAAATGAATATTTTAAAATTGAAATCAATTTTGTATCCTGCTTTTATGTTCTAGTCTTCCCTCTCCTTCTCCCTCTCCTTTTTAGTTAATATAAGGAAGGCCTGAAAAATGTCTCTTACAATGATAAGGAAGAAATAGATTAAACTAATAGATAGAGAAAATTACAGTAAAGCATTAAAGATAGGCTTGTTATCAGACTTAATATTTGCACAGAGTTGATTCCTTTTTGGAACGGCAACACATTTAAAGGGTCATTTTCTTCAAAAGGCCACAGGCCAAATTTCTGTGGGCTGTTCAAACCATGAATTAAAGTGATTAAGTCCGTAACTACTACCAACTATAACAATCAAAATGTCATGGCAACTAATGATTCTCCAGCTGAAAGTCAGTGCTCAGGGGTATGAAATTATTTTCCATTAAACAGTAATCATCCTTCTTCTAAAATGTGTCTCATATTCCTTGAAACTAAGTTTTTTCCTAAGCTTTGTTTAAAAGTTTTTCCACCAATTCCAGTTCCCAGAACCAAAAATGCTTGTCTAATAATCAGGAGTCTTAATAAAGTTGAAGATGATACAGTAACCGCTTGCACTTGTTTTTTCTTTTTCTTTTTTTTTCCCAGTATGGTAGGAGTGGATGGATCAACTTATCTTCCTGCAAATTAATGTAACCATTTGAACAAAGGAGAAAGTCAAGGAAGTTCTCAGTCCCAGAGTTGGATTAAATTTCATGCCTCATTTTTATTGCTTTCCAATCAGCCAGAAACAAAATTATTTGGTCTAACACACATATAAAAGCTGTTTATTAAGTATGCCCACAATTAAATAGAAATAAAAACATTTTTCATCCAACAGATTAAATAAATGAGAAAGTTTGGCAATAGCAAGTATAAGCGAGGTATTGGGATACGAGCACTAAGATAACATGTCCATGGGAACACATTGTCGTGAGGTTTTTTGAAGTATAATTTCAGGTCCATTAAATTAAAAATACACATACCTAATCATCCTACTTGTAGAAATATGACCTACATAAAATAGGAATATGTAAACACTTATTATAAAGATGTCCTTTACAAGATCCTTAGTAAAAGATAAAAACTGGGGGGAGAAAACAACATGCCTAATAATGGAAGAATGAATACATAAGTTATGATAAATTCAGGCAATTGAACACCATGCAAATATTAAAAAAATGAGGGAGAGCTATGCGATCCGCCTTAGAACTGCCCTGAAGCTGTCCATGATACTTGGTTAAATTAAAATCCTCACTATAAAATGATTTAATTATTTTTTAGAAACTAACCAAAAAAAAAAAAAAAAAAAAGTGCCCCTAGTCACACAGCCGTAATTGACAGAACTATTACCACCCAGGGATGTCACTCTGAAGGTCATGTTCTTTTGTGTTTTTCCATAGGCCATGAAGTATTCGTACCAGTGCTGCATTTGTGACCAGTCCACAGAAAGGCTCTGTTTAAAAGAATTCACTTATTTGAAAAGCTAATTCTACTAAATAGATTAATGCAGAAGTAATTGTCTATAATGGTTTACTTTCAAATGGATTTAAAACAAGGATCTTTTTAAAAGCAAAATTTCCTAATGCTTTAAAAATATGACTCCATTTCCATAAACTTTGGGTGAGTGTATCTGTTATGTAAACTGAGGAATGCTAGCAATCTAAGACCTCTGACATTCCCTTTTCAGAGGGTGTGTTGAACAACCTGTCTAACTTGTCATCCTCAATTTGCAGGTACAAAGGAATTACACCACCATCTCTGCCCTCAAGAAGTTTACAATTCATCACCATGTACTAGCACGGCAATCGCACTCTTGATTAACATTTAACATTAAATGCTTAAATTTCGTCACTGGAAGCCACACAGGCCATCAGTTATCACTCATCCACATGTCAGAGCAGAAAGATATCTTGGATATGTCATAGAAAACTTATTCCTCAGCCCCCTTTTGTTCTCTCTGAAAATCATCCCTAAAAGATAAAGTTCCATGAGCTGAATTTATTTGAGGACCCATGAATCACAAAATACACTAACTTTAATTTTCTGTCCATTGAAGACCAAAGGACAAAGACCCATTCAAGCAACAGTGAAGGCCCCCACTGAGGGGAGCAAGGGTCCTGTACAAAGGAGTAGGAGGTGGATGAATTTTGAGCCTGGTTCTAGACCAGGCTCAAAACATCCCCCTCCTCTACAGTGTTGGGCAAGGCATTTAACTAACTTCGGCTTCTTACCACCTATAAAACAGATAATCATCACCTTCCTTTGAGATGTATATAAATTAATTAGTTGAGGTTTGGAAAGAGTTGTGAGATCAAAATGATATTTAGAAATGCTAAATATTAACCGACTTTCTTTTCAACGTCATAGTTTTATTTTGTCATCATATGCCACATTACATAAACTAAGAAGCAGGAACTATCACCATCATGTATCTGATTACCTTTTCTTAAGTTACATAAGGGCTAACCTCAGGGATTAAAAACAATTCCAAAGGACTAGCAAGTCATCATGGGTTATTAGGGAAAAGGATTATTATTTGTGAGGCATTTTAATATCCTATGACATAGCCTATTGTTTTTATTAGTTATGCTTCACACACTCACTTGTGGAGGTGGTATTGTATTTTGTCCCCATCTTAAAGCTTAGTAAATAGGCAAAGATTGAACATGTCCCTTGCACAGGCAACTTCCCATAATTAGAACTCAATGGTTTCTAAATTACCTATCAATCGCTCCTGTGAATCGCATCCTTCACTCAAAGAAATCGTTCAAATATGCATTCATAAACATCTTAAAGAAAAAAGTGTATGGTTTCTGCAAATGTCAGAAACAGTTTTAGAAGGCATGCCTATAAAGTAAAAGACTCAGTTCTAAAGTTCCATAATTCTCTCTTGACCCTTTAAAGTTAGGCTATGTATGTACTGAAAATTGTACCCTTAAAAAGTACAGTTACCCTTCTGCATCACAGGGGTTCAGGGCATGACACACCTACGATCTGGAAAATCCTTGTGAAAATTTTTTTTCTGGGTTTCAGGAAATTCCCTAGCTGTCTCTTGATCGGCAGGTATTGCCCCTCCCATTACTTTTACACTGCATAACCTAAACCATTTTTTAAATTTTCAAACCAGCCATTGCTGGTCTGAAAATCCATAGGGGTAGACCCTTCACCTCATCTGCAGCTTCCACGGAACTCCCAAAAAGTCCCATTTGATTTCTCATGCTGACCCCGCATATATCAAAACCATAATGGGTGAAGTCACGATGTGGAAGGGATAATTGTATATTTTAACATCGGAAACTTCATAAATCCATGTCACTGTTTAATTTGCTGAGAGGTGACTTGTTATATCTTCCCAGAGCTAAACAAAGGCCAGAACGTGAAGAGTCCTGAATGCTGTGTTGGGGAGTTCGGACTTTTACAACCAAGGGGAGCCCAGCATGGAAGGGCAGGAAGAGGTTATGTGAAGTGCTCAGATTTATATTTTGGAGAGCTCACAGTTGCTGCATTAAGAAGGGTGGTATGAAAAAGGCAAAACTATGAGCATGGAGAAAAATTAGGGGCCTGAAAGATTGTGAGAGATTGTGGTAGCTTGAATTAAGAAAGACACAGTGAAGATGGAGTTATGAAAAAATTCCCAGAGAGGTCAAGTTGATAAATTCCCAGAGAAGTCATAAGGAGGCAAGAGGTGATGGGATCTTAGATCCCAGGAGTAGAGACTGACGTTAGGTAGAAGGAAGAATACTTTTTCAATCATGACAGGGAAAAGAGGAGAAGAACAAATATTTGTTGAAAAAATTAAGGAACTTGCCAAAGTAGTCAATGAATGTCAGTGGAAAGTGACAGGAAAGCGGTCCATGGATGGAGGATGCTAGAAGACAGTGACAGGTCCAGATGACCTCCGAGGAACAGGGCTTTTGCAAGGATGTCAAAGGAGAAGTGGGGAGTGAGCAGGAACCTGGGCACCAAGCCTGCACTGGGGAGGCCCCCAGCAGAAGGGGTCCTGCTGAGCAGCCAGGTTCCAGTTAAAGCAGGAGATCAAGAGAATGCTCTGTGAACCAGGAAATGCATTTGCAATAGAACAAAGTTTAGCTCTGCGAATTCCTCAGCTTCTATCAAAGATGTTACAAAGTCTGGTTCTGACCTCAGCTGTACACTTTTAGCTTTACCTTCCAAGGAAGTGTCATCTATAAATTTAGTGGGCAATGTTTTCTAGTCCTATTCACCAAAGGAAATATTAAAATATCTGACCATGGAGAACACTCAGTCTGCTGTTAACTCAAGGGTGGCAACTTCAGTTCCAAGACTCTGGGACAGGCAGTCCCAAGCATTGATCACTAGGCATGAGGTATAGTCTAAAAAGTCTTCTAAAGTCAAACAAAATAAGATAAATTTCAGAGGTAAGAGTGCATGTACACTCATATACACATGAAAGAAATGGTATTATTCAGAGATGAAATGAAACAAAAACATGGTTTAAAAGATCAATAAAATACTAAAGTGAATGTCACTGCAACAACACAAAATGCTTTGTATTTGAAGTATAAATTTAGATAAACAATACATCAATTTCCAAGGGAAAACTTTTATGTGGCATATGGAAGATGAAAAGTAAAAGCCATTAAATTTGTTTCTAACATCATGCACGTCCAAGTATCCCCCCAAGCTCACTAATAAAAGCTGTAGGACAGCAGAATGCTAAGGATTCTCTAGAGGAACATACAGCAGTACATTCAGAAAAGAAAATTAATTATATGTTTTTTTCCATGCCACAAAACCCACAAAAGGTCATCAATCCAACCAAACTATTCAAATACAGGTTGTGCCAGGCCGCTGAATCCATTACTCCAAGCTGGGCAGGTGTCTTCTGCAGAAACCCTTCCATCTAGGGACTTCCCCTTAATATTTTTCTCCTTTCACTTAATCTCACTAATCCCAATTTCTCTGAGCCAAAGCCTGCACAGCCAGAAGATACTACTTATGGAATTTTTTTAAAAGCTTAATCTTTATTCAAGCTGAAATAGTAATGATATAAATGTTCATTTGTAATTAAAAAAATTCTGTCTTCTCCCTACTTCTCTTCTTTCCATATTTTTGAGCTTCTGGAAGATTTTCTATCCCAGGACACATAGTTTATATACATAGGGCCAGATACAGAAGTTCAACCATTGTACAGGAGGAACTGTGTATGACCAGGTTGCCGTGTTTGTTTTTTCTGGCAATCTTCCCTGGAGTACATGTCTAGTGGGAAAATGCATACCTTTTACGTACAAAGCAAAAAAGCAACCCTTAGAATTTTACTTTCTTCTTCAATTACTTTTCACTCTTGAAGAATAAATTCAAGAAAAAGATGATGGTGGTGTCCCTTCTCAAAATCAGCTCATAGGCACGAATAAGCTTTTTTTGAGGTATTAGAGAAAACTCTGCAACTTCTCTATAAAGAAAAGGAGACAAATTCCTTGCAGTCTTGTGATTATAAAAGGAGGTTTTACTCATGTCTTTCTTTATATAGATTTACAAGAGTTTCTGCTGACATGAAGTATGTTCTTTACAGAATTCCTCAAGTGAAGCAAAACCACACATATCTGCTTCTAAAGCAACATATTGAGTCACTAGTTTACACAGCAAATGTGAAATAGTCATTTGCAAGCCTGAGACATACCTGTGAAGTGGGTTGAACCATAACAACTGTCTGAGATAAGAAAAGAACTTTAAAAAATGCAAAAGAAAATGTTTTGAATCATCCATTTTAAAATTAGCTTACAAACCACTTCAAACAACTACTCACTAGTCGGTAATGTGCCAGCAAAGAGGACACAGGATAAAAGCAGGGAAACTTGGTGTATATATTTACCTAACTAATGCTCTCTTACAACTTTTGCAGAATGGATGCTTGATACAATCATTAGTCCCCACTACATTCTGATTAGTGGCTCTTCTGAAATTGTTTCACCAAGCTCTGCCTTTTTTTATTGTTCAGAGGAAGAGTCACTGGGGCCTGAATTCTCTCTGTCACCCTTGCTTGAAATCAGTTATCAAACTCTTAGTGATGCCTCTTCTATAATCTCAGCATTAAGTCTCTTCCTTTTATTCCCACTGCTACAACCTGAGTCCTGGTTCCCATTACCTATAACAAAGGTTAGTACAAACTTCCTAACTGGTATTAGGGTACCCAAAGCTCCCCCTGCACACCAAGGCCAGGTCAATTGTCTCAGAAACTGTGCAGATGATTGCTTAAAACTGGAAGTTTAAACTCTTTGTGCTCTTATTTGTTTGCCCTGACTCCAACCTATTTCTCAATTTTATCACCTGCTTCTTCCTAACACTTTTCTTACCCTCAAGTCAATTGGATCACTTGTTATTCTGCAAGCTTACTCTATATTTTTCTACCTTTGTGTCTTTGTTCATGTTTCCCCCTCTGCCTAAGATGTCATTCCCCATCCATGGAAAGCCTCACCATACTTTCAGTGTGAAAATTTCCATTAAAAACACAAGATAATCTCTTTCTCCCAACACCCAATGTGCTCTGTTCATGCCTCCATCAGAACACTTCAAAAGCAATATCTAGTACTTGCTTTTTGTATTTATGTCTTAACTCCCATCTTATTTGTACATTCAATGCATAACCATTGAGGGTTTACCAAACTTAATGCACCATGCTAGATACTGTGGATACATAAAGTGATGAATGAGATGGCCATGGATGTTTTCATGGAACTTTAGTCTAGCAGAGAGACAGTTATTAGATGAATAATTGCACAACAATTTGCTTAACAAATAACAATGGCAATGAGTACTACAGTGGAGAGTTTTAGAGGAGCTTAAGGTAGTAGGGAACTTCAGGCCAAGCTTCCCATTGGAAGTGATGTCTAGGCTGAGATATGAAGAATTTGCAGGTGTTATTCAGGCAAAGAAAATGGTAAAAAGCATTTCAGCCAGGGATATTGCATGCACAAAGTCCGTGAAACCAGAAGGAACCTAAAGGAGTCCAGTGGGGTTTGACTTTATTCCAAGTACACTGAGCACCTATTGAGGGTTTGTAAGTGAAGTTATGGTATAATTAGATCTGAATTTTTATAAAGCAAATCACCCTGGATGCAGTGTAAATTATGGATGGGCAGGGTGGGGGTGGGGGTTGGAGACAAGAGTAGATCAGAGAGGCCAGTAAGAAAGGTATTCCAGCCCTATGAAGAACAAACACCTGGACCAAAATGCCACTGAAATAGAGAAAAGTGGGCGTTTTTGATTAATATTGGGTTGAATCATTTGAAATTGCCATTTTGGGAATAAAAAGTGGTTGATTACCAGCAATTGCATATATAGAATGCAGATTTGGCAAGAACTGATGCTTCAATGGATATGGGGAATGAAGGAGAAGGAGTCAAGGAAATGTCTAGTTTTCTGGATGGTACAAATGACAGTGATGTATACTGAAATGGAGAAGACAGAAGGATGAGCATGTTTGGGGAAATAACCCATGATTTCTGCTTGAGATATGTTGAGTTTTATGAGACACCTATAAGCCAACAAAGAATGCACTGTATATAGTGATCTGGACTCAAAGACGAGCTGTGGACTGAAGATTTGGAAGTCATCAGCATACTGTAAAACTAACCAAAAACACTTGCCCCAAGGGGTGGATGAGATCACCTACAGAGAAGGAGAAAAAGAGAGAGGCAGAGAGAGAGAGAAATAAAAATCATGGTTCTTAAAGAGGGATGCTATTAAGATTCAGCTGTGGAATTTTTTTCAAAATACAACACCAGAGGCCCAATAAATCAGAATTTCTGGGGTCCAGATATATTTAACTTAAAAAAGAAAAGGGGAAAAAACAAAACAAAACAAAAAAAAAACCACCATTCCCCAGGTATTTCTGGTATATACCCATGATTAAAATAACCAAAAAAAATGACATGAGATAAAAAGAGCTCAAAATAGAGCTCTAAGAAAAGCCAACACTTTCAGTTTGAAAAGAGAAGGGAGAGCTAACAATAGAAACAGAAAAGGAGTGGACAGAAAGGTAGAAAGGAAAACCAGGAGCAGAGAGGGGAAAATGAGGAAGTGGTCACACATGTCAAATGCTACTAGAGATAATTTAAAGTAAGGAGGACTAAAAAGTGACTATTGAGTTCCCATATTCCACCTTATTGTTAACACCTTGGATTAGTGTGGGACATTTGTTGAGGAAAGAACATTTTCTAAATTGTACTACTGCCAACAGTCCATAGCAACTCTATATTTTATGCATGATTTTTTCTGTAAACCTATAACTTATCTTATTATTAAAAACAAAAAGAACTACTGGATTTGCAACATGGTGACTTCCACAAGACCAGAATCCATGAAGTGATGGCTATAGAATGCAGAGAGGAGAGAGCTAAAGGGTGAGTGAGAGGTGGGGAAATAAAGCTAATATTGACAGCGAGAATTAGGACTGCGGTGGGAGGGGGACACAGGATCAAGGGTGGGCATGTGATTTTGACTAGGCTAAAGTTTCCTCCTCAAGAACAGGAATTAATTCTATCTAAGACTTGTCTAAGTCCTACATAGTCCCCAGCACTCTGCCTTGTACACAGCTCACACACAAAAAAGGTCTTAATTTTAAAAGCTTGGTAAAGTGCATCTTTTGCAACTTATAGGGTCTCCTCAGGAACAGATGCACCTCAAATCAGCTTGATTCAATGACTTTCATTTATTCCCAAGATCATGTCTCTAGTACATGCTAGATACTCTGCTCATCGCTGAGGACACAGAGAGGATGAGGTCCCTTGCCATAAGTTTATAAACAGGCTTACACCCAATATGGACACATGGTTATAGAGGAATGCAAGCTTGGGGGAGCTGGGGAAATTCTCACGTACCTAAGTAGAGGGATTATTTGGTTTTACAGCAAATCACCCAAGTCATGTAAGTGTAACTGGATGGGCCATATTTTTGTGCTACCTAAACTTCCTTATGAGAAGGTCTAGAGGAAATATGAACTCCATTCCCTCCTCCTGAGGCTACACAGGCAGGTTAAGACTCCTTGAGCCAGGAAGCTACCTTGGGAAACCCCAGCTCACAGCTTTCTGACCCTTAATGAGTTCTCCATTCTGCACTGACAGTAGGAATATCCCCTACTGCTTTAAAGGGCTAGTTAAAGGCTTAGGTGACTCTACCCTTCTTCACAGCTGGAGAGATAGCTGGTCTCTCTCTTCCTTGGGAAACTGCCAGGGTTATAGGCCAAGATGCCTGAGAAATTCTGAAACCAGAGAACTGGACTAGATTGCAGACCCAACAGTCCTCACCCATAGTTCAGAGAGATTTGGAGAGTGCCAGAAATGGGTCCAAAAGATCCTCTCCCCAAGAGGACCCCAATCAGCACCTGATCAGCACCTGATTGGGGTCACCTGGCCACTAGGGGGCTTTAGTTACACACTGAAAGACAGGTCAACAGCATTGCAGCACCCTTACCGGTTCTTGAGAATATATTAATATTTTCTCCTAATTCTTAGAGGTCTCATAATTCTGCTGAAAGATATCAGTCAAACCATGAGTCAAAATGAGCACAGAGCTTTAAAACAGGACTGCAGTGAATGATTTATGATTAGCAGCTTCTCCAAGGTACTATGAAAATGAAGTCAGACCCCCTATGAATAAAATTGGAGATGGGGAATGCGGGCAGGACAACCAGGAGTTGCATCCATGCACTACTTTGCAAGATAGAAAACACAGGGGTACAAGAGACTTAGGAAGTTTGAATGATAGTAAAGAGAAATCGAGTGAAAGATGCTTTGGTCATCTCTGGGGAATTCACTACTCCAGAGCATAGTTTAATTTCAGAGGCTTTATAAATGAGATCCAGGCAAATTTAAGTGCTTACTTTAAAAACATCCTTTCCTCACTATTCAAAAGAGAACAAATTTAGACTGTCATAAAATGTGCCTGGAAACTATTAATGTATCAATGGTCTAAAATGGAAACATTTCCTATAAATACACAAGATCCAACACATGTTAACTAAATGTACCTTTTTTCCCCAGAGGATTTCATACTTTATAACCATCAAGAGGCTCCCATACCTTTGGTAAATTAAACTCTTCATTGTTTATGGTATGCCTTTATATTCCAAAAACATAAAAGCTTTATCTAAAATCTTTAGAATAAAAGATACTGAATAAAAGATACTGTATTACTATATCAATTTCATTTGTCACTACAAGCTTTAAAAGACCCACAATTTAAGAGTATTTTAAGTGAAACAGTCTACCTTCATCTCATTTTTAAAATTCTCTGGATTGTGAGTTTTTCTTCCCCTAAGACAAACCTATGAAAAGCCATATCACACAAAAGCAATAAATTGAACAAACAGTAGGTTCTTCAGTTTCACAAAATATGGCCCTGATTGCAATCACATTTCTATTCTAAATACATTTTATCTAATTGAAACTGCAAAGAACTCCACACCTATGTTTGCCAATTTCTTTACAAATCCCAGCCCCATCTAGAGCTGACACAATTTCATTTCTTTCGTGTTAGTTTTAAGTTTCTATCTTTGATGATTTTTGCAGGTGTAAGATTTTGAAGTTGATGTTTACTATGCGTTTTGTTTTGTTTTGTTTTGTTTTGTTTTGTTTTGTTGCTAACTTGGGCACTTAAAATTTGTTTAAGCCCATTCAACATAAAATGTATTTAATTGACTACAAAATTACAGAACAAAGTCAAAACTCTCACCAAGGATTACAAATGAGATAAGTTTACTTTTCATCAATGAGTATGTATTTTTAATTTAATTAGTCATTATTGGAATACTTCATACTTATTAAAAGAACATACACTACATGCCCTTTTGTAATAGTTTGCATGCAAGAATTATGCCTGTAAATAAGATTAAGGTATTTGAGCAAGCCAGTAGCTTATAGAATCAGGTGTTAAAATGGAATTCCTTTGGTAAATATCTTGGCCCTAGGATGCATGTGTTGTCCAAATTTTTTATTTATTTTTTTCTAATTATGATAATGCAAAAAAGTCAAGCAATATATAAAAGACCAAAGAACAAAGTAAAAATCCCCTAAATCAGTAAATATCCCCCCAATTCCCATCACCCAGAGGTAGTAATTCTAACCATATTGTTGAACATTCTACCATATCGTGTCCATCTACATATATGCACACAAATATGCAATTTAATATTGATTGAATCATCCCCTATAGTTGTTTTCAAGACTGCTCTTTTTTTCCATTGAACAATATGATGGGTTTTTTTTTAAAGCAGTTTTAGTCACACACCATACGATCCCTCCAAAGCTACAATCAATGGCTCTCCGTATAATGACAGAGTTGTGCATTCATCACCACAATCAATTTTAGAACATTTTCATTGTTTCAAAAAGAAAAATCCCACACCCCATTATAACCCCCTATTATTGACTTTTAGCATTAGTGTGGTACCTTTGTTACAATTGATGCAAGAATATTTAATTATTTTTAACTATAGTCGATAGTTTGCGTTGGGTGTATTTTTCCCATGTACTACCCTATTATTAACACCTTGTAACGGTAACGTACATTTGTTTAGTTCATGGAAGAACATTCTTATATTTGTACTATTAACCACATTCATCATCCCCAACAGAGTTTATTATGGTACTCAGTCCCATGTTTCATCTCTAGCTTTTCTTCTATAGTGACATATATGAACCTAAACTTCCCCCTTTCAACCACAATCACACACACAGTTCAGCGCTATTAAGTACACTCATGATAATGTGCTACCGTTACCTCTATCCATTTCCAAACTAACAATATGATTTTGAAATCATTTCCATTCTAGTGAATGCAGCTATGACTCGTTCTTTTTAGTGGCAACATAGGGTCACATTATAGGAAACACAATAATGATTTGAGTCATCCCTTATTGATGGATATTTAAATTTTCTTCAGTTGTTTTTTTCCTTCAGTTATTTCCAATGCTGTGATGATTTGTATATATACCTTGGTACACTTGAGATAAACTCCTGAAAGTAGAATTCAAAATTTTGATACCCATTATCAGGCTGTCCTCCAGAAAATTGTACCAATTTACACCCCATTAATAATGTATATGAGTGCCCATCTTCACACAGTCTTGCCAATACAGGATATCTTTTGAATCTTTGCCAAATTGATAAGCCAAAATGTGACGATTCATAATTGCTTTATTTGCATTTCTTTGCTTATTACTGCAACTCTCCATCTTTTTTACATTTTATATAAAAATTTTTCTTTTTATTGTATTGACTTGAAAAATATTATTTCCAACCTGTCACAGATAAATAGTCAATGATGTGATTATAAAGTATTTCAGGTATGAGGCATTTAGATATATCCTGCCCAATTATACTTCCTTCAAAGTGAAACTCCCCACCCCTATCTATAGCCCAAATGGTGGTAATCTATGACCTGGGACTAGGAAATGAATCAACCAATCAGTTGCTATCTCTCTGCTATTTTAACCAAGATAACCCAAGAAAAGTTGCCAGTTGGCAGTGGAGCTGAATGTTAATGGATCACATGAGGTGGGTCTTGGTTATTGTCAGTCACAAGTTAAAATTAGAAGAGAACAGTGAAGATACAGTTTGTGGTAGCAGAGGAATGTCTTGTTTAAGAAATTAGCAAGATCTTAAAATAGTAATTTCAAAACTTATGCTAAATCTTAAAGTAGCTAAAGGAGTAGCTGTGAAAAAGTGTGTGGCTCCATAATGAGAACATTTCTTATTCTTGGTTGACTGGGGAGGGATCTAAATGAAAGAGGGTGGAGAGAAAGGTATGCACAAAATACATGACTAATAATATATGTGCAATGATGTCATTTACTAACTCCATACAGGCTGGAGGACCCAGCAAATTATAGGATGGTTAGGAAAATGTTTCTGTTCCTCCTTGTGAAGTTACTCAGAGACTGCAAACTCAGAACCTATAAGAGTCAAACAGATATTGTAAATGTGGAGAAAAGGCAAGTGTTTGTCCCACCTTAAAGACATTCAGATACATAATTTTTTAAACATATGCTGACCATACAGATCACGTACATGGGCCTAAGTCCATCTATGAATTGCCATAGTGACATCTGCTCTGGACTCTATCAATACTGAGAATTGATATTTGTCAACTTGTGAGCTTTTGAACTTGCATAAAGGTTTCCATACCTCTATTACGCTTAACTCACCATATTGTCACTATGCATATATGTGCCAGTGTCTTAAAATAGGCTGCAAGTTTCTCTGCCTAGTAGAGTACTGGGACGTGGTAGTTACTAACCAGTTCTTTATCGGGTGAGTGAGTGCATGAATTTTCTACAAATTGTGTAGACTTTCCAACTTGACAAGCATCTAAGTTTTTAGTACATTCCCTTTGGGACCAAGAGAGTATAACAAAGGAATTACTAGTTGAACAGGTAGAGACAAAAAGCCCAGGACAGTTCAGAAAGAATACCACTAGCACCAACAGCAACCATCAGCCAAATGAATGGTGCAAAAGGGAAAATGGGGTCTTTTTTTTCTGGTCAAAGAGAACAGCTGCTAAGAGAAGTGCTGCAATAAACTTCAGGCCTCCTTATGTCAGCCTGACTCCAATACACCTGGAGCAGTATTTCCTCTGTAATGGGTAAGAAGGCCATGTCCCCTCCCTCCCACCATTGTGGGCAACAAATGGTCAGCTCCTTTCTGGACAGATGGGAGGGAATAGCTTGGAATTTAAACACCCCACTGTTCCTACAGATGATGAAACTGTTCAAGTTACACTGAGGCATAAAACCGATGCTGCGTGCCTCGGCCATTGATCTGCAGTTGTTCAATTACCTAGACTCTAGGCCATATTTTCCCAATTTGTTGAGAACTATATCATGTGGGAAAGAATTAAAAGGTTTACTAAGGTCAATACAAACATAATTTATTGCTTCCCCTCAGTCAACCAAGCTCATCTACTTAGGTCTGTGACTAGTTAGCTAAGTTGGTTATAGCATTGTCTGCTCAGGGGCAAGGTCAAGGTATCAATTTACAAAATTGGTTACTTTCCCTCTGTGGCAGAGTCACAGACTCCAGCCTTAATAATTCGATATTACTTTGGTCACAGGAGGAACCAGAAGAAAGAATCTGTACAGAAAAGCAATGCTGAGGCTGATCGAGCGGGCTCAAAGCACATGCTGATTATAGCAGGGCGAGAACTTCTGAAGGCACCCAATTCTTAACCTTTAAGGACTATTCAAATATTACTTGCTCTATGAAAGCTTGCGTGTAAGGCAATTTGGGATAAATTTGAGTATTTCCACATATTAAATTTAAATTGGCAGGCTAATTAGTTCTCTTTTGAAAAAGACGTTTATTACTTTATTTAGGCCTCTTGTCGGTCAACACTGAATCCTTCAGAATGTTTGTTTCACACTTTGTGGTGACTTCACCTAAGATTTGAATAGTGCCAGAGCAATTATATAATCCTTCACAAGTTCTTCTCCATGCCAGTTTGGTTTTCTGCCCTCCCATCATATATAGTATCTATTTAAGGTTTCCAGCTCACACTTGACCAGATTTAAAATCAAAGATTAAAAATACAGCCTTGTTTTATATTACAAATTGGCTATCTCCATCAAATTTAAAGAAATATTTCAGTTTTTCTTCTTGATCTAAACTTTTCTGCTTTGGGCTGTTCTGATTTCACACTTAATACCCCCATACCATCTTCATCCACCTCCCTCATAGCCTGACCTAATTCCTCATTTTGAGGCATTCCAGTGAATGCTCAAAAACACCCTTTAATTTTGTAAATCATAAATATTCTGGATCAATGTTCTATTCAATTTGAAATTAAGCAATAAAATGAGTTTCCAAGCAAAGTACTCTTTGTCAGTTTCCAGATCAGTCGCTTTCTAAGTAGATCACATGAGATTCTCTGTAATGCCTTCATATTTCCCCAGCTTAATGGATGTGCTAGAATTTTATATTGGAAATCCAATTTGAAGAAGAAAATAATTTGCACACTTGAGAAAGAAAAGAGTTATCAAGTAAGTCAAATTAAATGTGAGCAGAATTGAAAGTCAGCACTGAAATGTTCTGTATCTGTGGTCTCCAGTACCTGAGTAAGCCTCCTTATTTTGCAGATCTTTTACTAAATGTGTTTAGCCTAATGAAACACTTATGATTGAATGAACTGCTGAGTTAAGCATCTGTTACAAGAAAATTACAGTGTAATATTAAGGATATTCTAAAGATCTCCTTTAATTACAAAGAAGGATCATTCTCAAATATTAAAAAAACAATTTTTCTAAATTAAATAGGAAGATGCCACCTTGTCTGCTTAATAATGTTCATTAAAACACCGGAAATGCTACTCAATGGCCAAGAATTGTGTTAATCCTATGTTCTATGCAGCGCCTAGAACACAGGTTGGTAAACCATAAAAGTATATAATTATGTCAGTTAATAATTTATTCTCATGCTATCTTATATTTAAAAATTACAGGTAATCTACTAAATTTTTAAAAAATGTTTCTATACTGTATGCTATAAGGATCAGCCAATGGTATTACAAATATTGTGTGCAATTTATTTTAAGTTTGCAGCTTTACATTAACCATATTTATTTTTGGCCTTCTATGTTCAAATAATCTTTTTAAATGAAAGCACACAAAGGATGATGTACCTAGCTAGCTGGCTATATTAAATCATAAATGATTACAATTTATAACACTTACACAGATTTTTTTTTGGTATGATGCTTTAATTTGTTTTAAGCCAATTCAAAAAATGATGCTTGAATAATTCAAATAAGCATTTCCAGCTATTATGCTCCTTTACACTTTGGTAAAAAATTATTCCTGGATTGTAAACTACTTTATTTTTACAGAGACTGTATTTGTTTACTATGTACATTATGCAGAAGTGATATAATGACATATATAAGCTGGATAATTGTATATATTCATTGATGAGAATTTTGAAGTTTACATACATTAAGCCCAGTCAAATCCCGTTTTTTCAAGTTTGTGTGCTGCAAAATAGCCACCATACCCAAAATAGACTTGACTAATAGGGTGAGAAAAGATTTTACCCAACATTTTCAAAAGAAATAAAATTAATGTTTCCCTTGAAATGACAGTATTTCTGCCCAACCAATTGTGACTTACAGTTTAAAAAAAAAAAAAAAAAGTCGACGACGAAGAAGACATCATTTTTCCAAACACTTTAACACACTGCCTTTACAAGGGCTTTCCTCCCATGAATCTGGACAAGTCTTCATAAACATTAATTAATTCTCACTATCCTTATGACGCCCACTTCCCAGTGCAAACTATTACACTAGGCGCGTCAGACGCTATAGATGCTATAATTACATAACAGTTCCCCTTTGACTATTGCTTATCCAGGGAACTCACGTACATGCCAGTGGGATCCTCGTGCTAAAGATTAAACAGCCCTTGTCTGTAAAACACTAAGGTTGGCATAATGGCAAATATTCCTTACTGGACAGGGACCACAGAGCATCCTCTAAAGAGGTGACCAGTCTCTCATACCTTAGCTAATCTTAGCATGGCCAGCCCTAGGAAAGTTTTTGCTTTTGAAAGTTTTAAACAGCAGATGTTTGTTACAGTTTAAAACAACAGAACAAAGCTAATAAATTCAAGGTGTAGGAATTAGTATCTTCCATGTAATTTATGTCAAAGCATCCTATTTAGATGCAATTACTTCAAAGTACATAGTAACCTTCTGCTTCTCAAAGAATTCAGAGAACAACTAAGTGAATTAGTTGAGAAATAATCATGCTTGTGGGACCTCAAGCGCAGACTTACCTTGGGAGACTGAATGGTACAAGTTTTGCTACCTTTATTCAACACATTTAAGTCTTCTCTGGTAGACCTCAGACAAATTAAATAGAACTGGTTTTCTCTCCTCCATTCAGGCAAGCTCCAGTACTTTTCCTTGGTCAAATTTTTCACTTTACAGAGAAAAGGCTGCAACAAACACGAATGTAATTTGCATTATTTCATTTCTTACCTATGTTTAGAGGGTGTGTGCACATTTTACAACTATGCAATCCATGGGGCACATATTTTGTGTTCTACTTTTTTAATATTTCCTAATAAACACAATGCCATGTATTATTTACAGTACTGCCATTTTGGATCCATAGAAAGATAATCTCTAATATCTTCCTATTATAACTAAAGTTGATAACAATTTATTGAAAAAATTAATTTTTCCTCTTTAGATTATTTCTGTGAGATATATTCTCCAAGGTCTGGGAGGGTATAAGCAGTTTTAAAGTTCCTGTTTCAGGTTACCTGTATGCACAAGAAAAAAAAAAATGGATCCATTTACACTAATATCAGCAATCAATATGTGTCATTAGATGAGATATTTAGAATAAACTTTAAGTTACAGTATAACCTCTAAGTAGTGTTGATTTTTATTGCAACCATTAGTGAAATTGTGCATTTTTTCAAGTGATGAGTTAGCATTTTTTTATTTCCTTTTGCATAAAGTAGTATTTCCCAAAATGTGAAATATCGTCTGTGAAGAACTCTTTCTCTGTGATCTGTGAAATCTCCCCTTCCCCCTGTCTCTTTCTCTCTCTCTCTCTCTGAATAAAATTATATTGAATACACTTCTTCTAGAGACAGGATGATCTAACAGAAGACAAGAGCAGGAAGTTCCCTGCTCTCATGGACTTCATGGCAGTTACGGGATTAGAGAGAGAGAGAGAGAGAGAGAGAGAGAGAGAAATTTTAGAAAACATTCTATGAAGAAAACAGAACCAAATGAGATAAGGAGGGAGCTGCATGAGATGAACACATCAAAAGGAACCTAACTAAGGAGGAAACATTTGAGTTGAAAACTGTGTAACAAGGCCAGCCTTCTTCTTTCAGATGAACTTTTAAGGTAGAGGGGATAGCAGGTGTGCCGGTTTGAATGTATTGTGTCCCCCAAATGCCATTATCATTGTGGTCTTGTGGGACAGATGTTTTGGTGCTGGTTAGATTTGCTTGGAATGTGCCCCACCCAACTGTGGGTGGTGACTTGGGTGGGATACTCCTATGGAGGTGTGACCCCACCCATTCAGGGTGGGCCTTGATCAGTGGAGCCATATAAAACATGCTGACTCAAAGAGACTGAACGGAGTGCAGCTGTGAGTGACGTTTTGAAGAGAAGCAAGCTTGCTAGAGAGGAACGTCCTGGGAGAAAGCCATTTTGAAACCAGAACTTAGGAGCAGATGCCAGCCATGTGCCTTCCCAGCTAACAGAAGTTTTCCGGACGCCATTGGCCATCCTCCAGTGAAGGTACCCGATTACTGATGTGTTACCTTGGACACTTTATGGCCTTAAGACTGTAACTGTGTAGCTAAATAAACCCCCTTTTTATAAAAGCCAACCCATCTCTGGTGTTTTGCATTCTGCAGCATTAGCAAACTAAAACAGCAGGTGT
The DNA here is from genome assembly GCF_015220235.1 of Choloepus didactylus. Classification (NCBI taxonomy): domain Eukaryota; kingdom Metazoa; phylum Chordata; class Mammalia; order Pilosa; family Megalonychidae; genus Choloepus; species Choloepus didactylus. The sequence continues at coordinate 58,634,403 of NC_051310.1, read as the reverse complement.
CAAAGTCTAAGGCAGGAATGAATGGATATGTTGGTTAAAGGACAGAAAGAAGGGCCACATGGCTGGAATCTACTGAACAAGGCAAAAAGAGACAAGAAGAGTGATCAGAGAGATAGGTAAGAGCCAAATCCCCTAAAGGCTTTGTAGGGTTGAAGATCGGTGGGACAAAAGGGGGTACTGTAAATGGGACCTCACTGGGTTAACCAGTGTTAAGCAGGTTTCTCACTGTGGAATGTCTCAAAAAGCCTTTAAAATGTGATTGCTTATTGTAAATCTCCAAGAGGGTAATACGGTATAAATATTTATGTATTATATTTATGTATATAAATATGTACATATATATTGGTCCCAGAATCCTTTGTTCGTAGAAGAGCTTTTGAGATTATTGTTTCAAGGAAAATACTTTGGAGAACAGCAATCAAAAGCAGGGGTCAGCAATCTGTGACCTACGGGCCAAATCCAACCCACCACCTGATTTTTATGGCCTGCAAACTAAGAAAAGTATTTACATTTTAAATGTTTTTTCAAAATCAAATGAAAAATATTTTATAACATGCAAAAATCATATGAAATTTCAAATTTCAGGGTCCAGAAATAAAGTTTTACTGAAGCATAGCAATGCCCATTTGTTTACTCTTGTTTGTGGCTGCTATTGCACTACTGTGGCAGCATTGAGTGGTTGCAGCAGAGACCAGAGGGCCCACAAAGCCTAAAATATTTACTCTCTGACCCTGCATGGATAAAGTTTCCAACCTCTGGTCTAAAGCATCTATTACTTTGAATATATCTTCATATGGACCTTGGATTCTATCTACAATTCATTTATTCCATAATAAATTTTTATCAAGTAATTTTCATATTTTATATCACATTGCTTTGCCTTTTATAGTTTCCTTTTATTTTTGCATTTTAAATAAATTATAATTATTTACATAGCATATATGTGTTTTTATACTTTTAATTGATCTTTTATTACATTTTGTTGTAAGTTTTTTAATTTTTTCTATTTATCAAACCCTGTTTCTTTACCTCTAATAATATACTCAATTTCTTAAGTAATCTAAATGTTTCTGCAACAGATTGGATAATAGGCAATTCAATTTCCCTATACTTAAAAAGTTCACTATAATTAACTCCTTAATATGTTTAGGCATTTCTACAATTTGATATAATGTGCACATCTATATTAAATCACTTCTGCATAATATCCACTTAACTCAGTAGCATTTCTTAGTAATTCTTGTACCTACTCCTGTATTGCTCCTGGAGTTTTAGATGTTAAGTTCTTAAAATAGTTTAACTCTATTTCTGGGCTATGCTTAGTCCAACAATCTCTTTTTGTTTCAGTTGATAACCTAATAATAAAGGCTTCTCACAACTGTCATTTTATAATAATTTTTACATCTGCTAAGATGGTCTATTATCATTACCTTAAAATTTGAGGGGAATATTCTTCCTCATTTTTTGACCCATCTGAGTATCTTTCACATTCCATATAATATGTTTAAAGATATCTTAGTGATTATTGCATTAAATTAATATAAGGGGCATTTTCATTTTCATAACATAATTTTTCCGCCAATGGCCAAGCTTATGTCTGTCTACCTTCCTGTGTCTTTTTTTAAAAAACAGTGTCTCCTGTTAAAAAAAAAAAAAAAACAACTGAAAAAGAGCCCAGACTTCAATTAGTGATATGAATGAAGCAGGTCTGGTTAAGACCTGGGCAAACCAGGCCAAAGGGTAAAGGTCGAAACTGACTGTGTTTTAAAACTTCAACTTCCATATGAGACCAAGGGAAGAGATGTCTATTTGGTACAGGATCTATATTTTCTAAATAGTACAACTCTACAGTCGGTTTGTTCAAACACCACAATTACATGGAACTTTGAATAGGAAGTGAGATATGGTAGGTTAGTATAGGCTAGAGTGAAATAGTGACACATCCCAAAGTAATTTGGGCAGATAATAAAGAATATATTTACAGCCTCCTCCCCCAACCCCGAGGAGCTGGGGGAAGATGCAGAAGTGTTGGACTTCCTCACCTGGACTGGTGTTGATGTTGTCACAAACATTGGGACTGGCAGTTTGATGTGCTGAGCCCTTGATCATGGGACTTACCCTTATGAAGCTCATTACTGCAAAGGAGAGGCTAAACTTGCATATAATTGTGCCTAAGAGTCTCCCCCTGAGCACCTCTTTGTTGCTCAGATGTGGCCCTCTCTCTCTCTAACTGAGCCACCTCGACAGGTGAACTCACTGCCCTCCCAGCGACATGGGACCCAACTCCCAGGGGTGTAAATCTCCCTGGCTACACAGGATATGACTCCCGGGGATGAATCTGGACCCGGCATCATGGGACTGAGAGTATCTTCTTGACCAAAAGGGGGATGCAAAATGAGATGAAATAGTTTCAGTGGCTGAGAGATTTCAAATGGAGTCAAGAGGTCACTCTGGTGGACATTCTTATGCACTGTATAGATAACACCTCTTAGAGTTTTAATGTATTGGAATAGCTAGAAGTAAATACCTGAAACTACCAAACTCCAGCCCAGCAGTCTAGACTCCTGAAGACAATTATATAATAATGTAGATTACAAGGGGTGACCGTGTGATTGTGAAAACCTTGTGGATCACATCCCCTTTATCTAGTGTATGGATGGATGAGTAGAAAAATGGGGATAAAAACTAAATGACAAATAGGGTGGGATGTGGGGATGGTTTGGGTGTTCTTTTTTCACTTTTATTTTTTATTCTTGTTCTGATTCTTTCTGATGTAAGGAAAATGTTCAGAAATAGATTGTGGTGATGAACACATAACTATATGATCATACTGTGAACAGTTGATTGTAGACCATGGATGACTGTATAGTATGTGAATATATTTCAATAAAACTGAACTTAAAAAGAAAAAAAAGTGTCTCAGCATTACAGTACAGGGAACACAGGGATGCAACAATTCTTTATCTTGATAAACTCAATTTTAATTTTCCATTTAAAATTCTAGGCTATTTATATTTAATTATGGACGTACAACCTGAATACTTTTTTATTGTAAACTATTCTAGGTAAAATAGAAGCCCATCTTGACTCTCCCCCATCCCAACACACTCCTCTCCCCAGAGTTATGCTTCTCCCAGAGACGCCTATGAAACTTTTCCAATGGGCTGAACTCTACAGAATAGACCCATAGACCATTTTGTCCTATTTGTCATTTTTTTCCTCCAACATTTTCCTAAAATTTTTTTTCTTCAGGTCACCATGACTTGTCATACAACGTCATTGATCTTAGGAAGATACGGCTAGAATTAGATACCCCCTTAAGTGCTGAAGTTTTCAAATCAGAATCACAGTTTGGCTTTTAGCAGCAAAACTTTTATATATTGGTAATTGCCCCTTCTTTTTGACAGAGCTTATTAAAGGTCTGGGTTCTGCCCTCATTTCCCTGTGACAAATCTCCCAATTTGGCAATAATGGACATGTTAAAAGAACTACCAGTAGATCCCAGGCTAATTAGAAACCCCAAGTGTTCAATATTCTAAAATGCTGAGAAGTCCCCTTTATTTGTGATGGTGGGTCTCTAAGATAGGGTACATTTGGTTAAAATAAACCGTGAGCTAGTTCTGGAAAATTGGTGACAACCAAATAAACAATAACCTACATATAGTTTAGGCCCTTGGAGACTATGGTTTCACTGCATAAATGAATTTAGGTAAAACAGGCAGGACAGCCAAGTAGCAAATATAATATCAAAGTGTCATCCACATATTAAAGTCTCCTCCTTGATTTATCTGTTTTTTTTTATTAAAAATTAAAAGCAATGTCTGTAAAGAAGAGGAAGAGGATGTTGGTGGAGTTTGTTTGTTTTCCTGCAGTTTTCACCTGCAAGTCCCTACTAACTAGCCAAAAGAAACAATGCCAGCAAAACTGTCTTCTCAGCATCTGTATGCTAAACCCTTCGATCCAGAAAGGCTGGGCAATCTCAAGAAAGACAATAAGCAAAATAGTCTGAAGCTTGAGGGGTTAGAGGAGGGGAAAGGCTGATCAAACCCACTTATCAAACTCCTGAGTTCCGAGATACTGTGGGAAAAGTGACTTTCCTTGTAAATGGCCCCCACCCCCCTCTTTTCCAGCTAAATGGAATGCTTTGCTATGCAAATAATGGGCCTGATCTCAGAGGAAGTAAAAGACTCAGGATAGTAAAGGAACTCACCTTTTGGAGGTAAATTAACTCTTTTAAAGTGCCATCGAACAAATTACTTCTCCATGCTCCAAAAGTTTTCTTAGTGCCCTAAAACCTCAAAATCACCTGAGATCAGTTTGCTCCTCAGAAAGTCAGGCCTCATAAACAAAGTCCCATGGAAAAACATCTTTTGTCTGCCCTAGTTAAGGTACACAAAAGAAGCATGTGGAAATCACTCAGCAATTCAATATTTGTGTTTGACCCTAACCAAGTGGAATCTGAAGGTTGAAAGTGTCAAGGTCAGTTCTGAGCCTAATAGGCTAACTATCTGAATAGGTTTCAATTTGGTAATTACTGTATTTAGATAATTCTGTCTTCCTTTCTCACCACCCTCAGTTCAAAGTAACTCAATGCAAGAAATCAGGGTAAGAAAACTAGGGACACACATTGCATCCAATCACATTGCTCAATCATTGGCTTGTGAGTGTATGAGACAGAGTTCCTCTCCCTTTGCATTCTGGATGACCAAATCATGTGGATACTAGTTCTCCAATATAAAATGTCAGAGCCCAGCTTGTCAGGTAATCCATTTTTCAGGATACTTAAGGCACATAAAAAAGCATCTGTTTAAAACTGGGGCCACAATACTTAAGCCACACCTTAAGAAATTAAAAAAAAGAAGAACCTTAACAAAATTGGGAAATGATGTCCACAGCCCTGATATTATAGCCAGGCTGCTTAAAAGTACCTGAGGATAGGAGGTTAAGTTTTATACTTCACCTATTTCCACAAAGGAGCAGAGGTAATCTACGCTAACTTATGTATAAAACATGAATTTAAGGTTCAGACTGTTATAATATTTATCTGCACATTAAGAAAAACAGAACACAAAATACAATCTATTTGAAAATATGTAAATATTTGGACAAGGACTGGAAGGGAACATTAAAAAATCATAAACAGTTGCTTTAGGATGATGAGACTATATGTGAATTCACTTTCCCTTAAAAATTTTTTTTTAATATTGTTTTAACAAAAGTTACAAATGATAGAAGGAGGAAAGAGATAGCTGCATCTAAGCAACTGGAATGAGTTATTGCAATTGCACAATAAGTGCCTGGGTCTGAGCTTTCTGGAGGTCAGGTAAATGCTTTGGGTTACCATTCCTGAAAGACACACATTTGTCTATTTCTGAATTGTAGGTGAATTCAAGGGACATTGCTATAATCTTAACCGTATCTTATCTTAACCTCCAGAAAAAGCACTTCATTATTGTTGCATAATAACCAATAGAAGACTAAGGTAAGTTGAAGTACAGTGGGAAATTCTCTCTCTGATAATGTGCATATCTATGGGCTCTTCCCGGGTCCTACCTCAAAAACAAACTGCTCAGAAAACCAAATGACAAGGACTGAAAGATTAAATCTGCATGAAGTGTGAGTTGAATACACTTGTACATTTTCTCAACTGAATCATAGGCAACTGTGTGCAGGAAACGATCTGTGCTGATATTTTAGGGACAAAGAAATAAAAAATAGAGTCCAATCAGTCTGCCGTGGACCCATTAGAAAACTGTCTGCTGTTCAGGGCTTCAGTTAACAAATCTGGAAAGAAAATTGTGAAAGCAATGATAAAGAAACTGTGAAACTAGAACCTACTTGCACCTTGGCTATGGGGTTCAAGGATTTAAAGTAGAGGGACTTTGTTTTTGTTTTTAAATATTTTTGCTAGAAATCAGGTTATAAAATATAAAGTGAGATCAATTGAGATCTTTTCTTCAGAAAATGCGGCAAAACTGACTGAAAGCTAGACTTAAGAAATTCTCATTAACACAAATCAGCAAATTATTGTTCCATCTTGTCTTTTTTCCCTCAAATTTCACATTTTTGAAGTAAACATTTCTGAATCTTATAATATATTTTCTGAATAGTTTAAAAATTGTGATACCAGTAATGTCATTTAGAATTCCTAAAAATAACAGCATAACATACATGTATTTTCATTTACAGTTAAAAAAATATTTTGAAGAGAAAAAACAGAGACATTTGGAACTTGCTTCAGATAGTATCTTAAGTGATGTTTGCTAATTTCAAATGGTTTCCTCAATGAAAAAAATTTCTTTAATTTTCTAAGATTGATTAAACATTGTTGCACACCTTGAACTTTTGATTTCTTTTCCAAATTTTCTGTTTGTCCTTTTTTTTTTTTTAAACATTAGAGCATTTCAAACTTTTTCCTAAAACCGTGGATTCTCTTTTCTCCACGGGTGAGCAATTCTTGACTGTTTATTCTGTTGTTAATGCTGAATGTATAGGAAAATGGGGACTCATACAATCCCACCCAGACCACAATTCTAACCACTCTGAATTTATTTCCAATTATATTTTTCAGAATTGTGCTAGTTTATATCACATGGTAAGCCTGAATAACTTAGCATCAATTCTAATTTGGCAGCCCACGAGTTTCCCTAAATTCCTCTAGGGAATACAAATAACCTTCAGCTTCTCAGGTAATGTAAGGTCACCAAAGCTGCTTGCATTATTCTTTTCGTTTTAGAAAGAGGAAATAGGAATATTTTATACAATTTGCGCTGTGTTGAACATCACTGAGGACAGTTTGCACTCCTGAATCAAATAAGCTTTCTTCTCTGAGCTCTGGGCTTTGGAGGGGAGAAAGGCATTCAGACCCGGAGGAGGTCAGCTGAAGTTCTGTCATTATGTATTATGGGCTTGGCATCTCAGGTCTTAAGGAAATCGACCGACTCCACTCACGCACCCCCGCGGCTTCGCCTGCCCTCCTCCCCCGCCCCCAGCTGTGGAGGGAGGAGCGTGGGGCAGCCCAGCTTGGCTCCGGGATTGTGCACCCCCAAGGAGGCCGAGATGGCGGCTCGGCCTTCCGGACCAGTCTGTACGTCCAGCCCTCCAGCCGGTGGCGTGATTCTGTTCCCCTCTCGCCCACGCCGTCCGTGCCCGCCTCCGTTTAGTAACCCAGATGTGTGCGCCCACTGCGAGCTCGGTGAAAAGAGATCCTCGTTCCCTAGTCCCCGCCCTCCACCCCCCAAAGAAAACCCCTAAAGGTCTCAACCCCTCTTACACCCTTCCACCCTGGTGAACTTTCCTCCCAGACTCCACGGTTCTTTGCAGCAGTTTGACCCCATTTCTCATTAAATATGCCGAGCCACAGCCCTAAGGACTAGCGTGTGCTAATCATATCCGTCTGTCTTTGCAGAGCTTCATTTGAGCCCCAAGACTCCCAGGGCGGATGAGCTGGGCGGGTCGTTAGCTCGGGTGGGGGATCTGAAATCCGGAATCGGACTGGGAAGGGTGTCGCGGAGAGGCTGCTAACCCTGCAGCTCCCGCGCGCGGCCGCCAGGTGCACCGAACCCTCTGGTCCCGCGCGGGGATGATGCTCCCTCGTGTTCCCGCGGCGGCGGGGTCTGGGAGCTCTGAGAGCAGGCGGGGGGCGCAGCCTCTCCCGCACGCTCTTGACGTGAGTCCAACGCCTGGTGATTATTGGGCTCTGCCCTCTCAATGTGGTGCTGCCCAGCAGCAAGGGCTGGGGGTTGGGGGGTGGAATAAAGTTATGGTCAAGACAGAAAACAAAGTCAGCAGGTCACCTGGCAGGTTCTGAGTTAATTAGGTTCTGAGCGAATTATGCAACGAAAGCAGGAGAATGTTTGATGCGTTTTCAACAACTCCCCCCCCGCCCCCGCCCCTCCAAACTTCGTCGTCGTCGTCGTCTTTTTTTTTTTTTTTTTTTTTCCCTTTACTTAAGCTCCCAGGAAGCGGTTCTGGTTTAAGGGTTGGGCGGGGATCGACAACAATGCAGCTCTTCTGATGTGGTTACGACTTTGCTGAACTCCTCAAGGGCGATTCTCCCTCCCCATCTTTCTTTAAGTAATGGGAAAATTACTTTGGAAAAAAAAAAATATGAAGGAAAAACAATGCCAGGCTTGACCCAAAAGCAACGCTGAGAATCAACCTACATTTTCTACAAAGCCGAGCATTTAGGCAAAATTACAAACTACTGAAACCTAAATAAAATAATCTCAACACACAGTCATTTCTTATCTCCCTGAGCCTCAGGACTCTGCCATCCAACAGAGTTTAAAGAGTTAAAGCTGGCCATAGCTCATTATTTTTCATGCTAACATTTGTGGCATTAGGACTATTTTGTTAACTAGGTATATGCAATTCACAGAATTTCACGGTGAATTCCCCAGACCAAATATTTGGCTGAACAAATAAACAACATTATCCATTCCTGAAAATAAGCCAGGAGAAGGAGGGGGAGGATAGGTTGGGGCAGGGGAGGGGAGTGGTTGCTAGCAAGTGACCTGAGCCTGGCAGCCAGGGCTCAGGACTGGGCCGTCAGATAACTTGCCCAAAGTGCTAGAGATCTATGGGTTATTCCAGTGACAAGGACATTTTAGAAAGTTGCTGGAAATCAAGCAAACCAAAATGAGGCCGCCTGAGGGGAACCCATAATAGGCTTCTCCTAAATGATTTATTTGAGCTCTATACCATTAATCAAAGGGGCAGTGACCTGGGGGGAGGAGGGAAGGAACCCTCTTTGCGGGGAGTTTTGGAGGAACTGTGGAGTCTTGCTGCCTTTGCCTGGGGCTCTGATCTCCTCTCTCCACCTGTGCTCTCCAGGGAGCTTGGGCTTTGGCAACCTCCCCACTTCTATTTTTATTGATTTCCACTAAGCAGCTCCTTTTGGAAGATTGTAGGATTTCAGTAATTAAAAACAAAAAAGAATCCTGCTTCACTCACCACTTCCGCAGCCCACCCCCCAAAACACATGCAAGAGTGTGTATAAACAAATGTGGAGGGTGCACACACATTACACACAGAGAAATACACATGCCAGAAATGTGCACCATGCATTCTTTCCGTAGAGCACACACCCACCACCACCACCGACACTACCACTCAGGTCTACACCTTTGTGATGGAAAAATACACTCCTATCAGCATTCCCCAAATGGACTACACAAATACACTACTTCTGCCCCAAATCCATCCAGGCCCAAGCAGGAAAAACCCATACAGAAGAAATGAGCCTGAATAGGCTGAGATTCCAGGACTTAATTTGATGGCTGGTGACAGGTAAGAAAAAGAAAAAGCCTCTCCTCTGGTACTCTTAATTCCCAATCCATCTCATTCCAGAAAGTCATTTCTCTGCTTTGCAGGCAGCAAGTCATTTCTCTGCTTTGCAGGCAGCACGTAGCTGAGGAGACTGTCCAAGGACATTAGCAATGTCCTTTTTCTCTTTGGTCGAAAGATGAACTTTCTCCTTGAAGGAACCCTGGCTCAGAACATGAGATCCACCAGGTGTGTATCTGTTTTTTCCCAGATCTAAGGAAAGGGTTGGCAGGGTGGAGTGCAGTATAGAGAGGCAAAGAAGCTTGGTATTTAACACAAGAGATTCTATATAATGGAACACTTTTAGTGCCCACTTAGAAATTCTGGCCCTTTAGTGTTAAACCCCATTCCCACAGAGCTCAATCTTTGGAATATTGAATCTGATGACTTCATGTGTGGAATAGGGGACAAGGAAAAAAGTCGAGAAAGACTGGAGAAGAATTCTACCACATGATATATTAACGTAGTGATCATCCAGTTTTTTGAAGGTAAGACACATTATTTGTGTTTTATTGGGTAAAGCCCACTTCTCAAAAAAAAAAAAAAAAAAGCCACTCCTGTTTTAAAACAACAGGCACAACACACATATCTTAATACGTGAGTGTATATATTAGTTTTGGCTTGAAAATACAACATTGGTGACTGAATAACTGGAGACATCCTGGGTTATCAAAAAGTGGAGGTGGGGGGGGGATTTGAGATGTCTCCATCACACTCAGCTGCTACGCATCTCTAACAGGTGAGCAAAAAACAGAGGATGCACCCGCAGCCCAAAACTGAGTTTTTAATCTGATTTACTCCTTTCATCCCACTGTTTCTCCAAGGCATGTGTCATCCAGATGGGAGAGGATGCTGTGTCCTTGTTAACATTAAACAGAAATGGAAAACAATTCATCCCTGGCCATAAGGGATCAGTTTACTTCCTGTCTTTCTAACTTAACCACCTCCAGTTACCACCCTCTGACTCCCAACTCCACCCAACAGAATAAAATCTCATTCAAAAGAGATGGAGAAGGAAAAGAAAAAGGATTAAAGAGAGAAAGAACAGAGTTTACCTTTAAAATAATGACTCATTTTATTTTTTTCTTTTAATATGTAGTTATAAATATATTTTGTCAAAATATATGATCAATATGGTCAAAACATTTGCACGTAAACTCATAAATAAGGTCAAGGTGAATGTTTAGGTTTTTTTTTTTTTTTTAAAGATAAAAGTCCAGCTATAAGGAAGCAGTCTGTGTAGTGTGTGGGTGAATGGATGGGAGCGTATGTGTTAGTGTGTGTGTCTGTGTGTGTTAGGACGGCCTAACCTCAGCGGCACCCACATCCCTCTACTACCATCTCCTGGTAATTTTTCAGTACCACCTTGTCATACTCATCCAGGTACAGCATGGAGATGGCGCTCAGTTCAGTGGGCACGCAACAGGCTTTGGGGATACTGGAATTGACAGAGTTGACCAGGGTCTGCACAATGGCGTGGTTGGTCGAGTTGAGGTGATCAGCCAGTGGAAAGGGGCAGTCCCCATGGCAGTAGAAGGCCTGGTAGCCTGGTGGGGCCACAATCCAGTCATTCCAGCCCACATCACTGAAGTCCACGTAGAGCGAGTGGCGCCGGCAGTTCTTATTCTTCTTCCGGGCCCTCTGTGGGTGATGCTTGGGGCTACGCTTGGCCCTCCGGTGACGGGTCAAGGAATGGCCCCGGCCATCATGGCCAAAGGTAACCAGGAGGGGCCGGAGCTGGGCCCAATCCCCACTCCCTTGAGGTAACGATCGGCTAATCCTGACATGCTGGCCCTGGTGGGTCCGTGTCTGATGGAGGTGAGTCACCTCAATGGCCAGCCCATAGTTTGGTTGCTTCTCCTGGGTCCAGCGAAGGACCGCAGGACTCACATCAAAAGTTTCCCACCGTGTCACATTGTGGTGGACCAGTCTCGTGTCCAGTAGTCGTGTGATGAGGTGCCCAGGCACCACTTCTGCCGGGGGCTTCATAACCTCATAAATGTTTATACGGTGGAAGCCCCGCTCCCAATCAGGGCCCTGGTCCACCTGCTCCCGGAAGAGCCGAAGCTCTGCGGAGGAGATCACCTCATTCTCTGGGATGCTGCTGAGGTTAAAGAGAAAACGAAAAGCAGAGTTTTCGCTGGTCCCTGGGATGTTCTCCAGATGTTCTAGGCACAGTTGAAGAGGGAAGAAAAAGGGGAAAAAATGCACATGAACTTTTTGAGAAACAGAAAGGTCAAGAAATCGCTTAACAGTTGGATGATGAGTGGTGAAGTCTGCTTATATACTGGAAGCCTATTTTGGGGGAAATACACATAACTTTTTATATGAAGGAGCAGGTAAATGCAGCAGCAAGCAAACCAGCAAAACTCAGCAAGTGTTTAGCAAACACCAAAGACAGAAAGTGTCGCCCAGCTTCCTTTATATGTCTAATAATTTCCATGTGTCAATTCCTTGCTCTACCACCATCAGATTCCCCTTTTAAAAACCTCTTGGCTTTGTGTGTACAGTTTTCTTTACAAGTAGTTGTAAAGAAAAAGAGGGGCCAACAGCAAAAGCGGGAGGAAACATGCACACAACAACCCTCTCCCTTTTCTTCCATTTTTGAGTATGTTACTAAACATTTCCCCAGTGATCTTGGAAACACAGAGCATGCCTTGTTGATCACATTACAGAGGGAAAATAAATTCCAACACAGTAATGATGCTGGTGGATTAATAACTCAGATTTACTTTGGAAAAGAAACATCCGCTAGGAAACATTCAGATCGGATTACAAGGCCCCTATTGAATAAACCTGACAAACACACAGCTGTAATATTAAATTCAGTAGGTGCTTTGAAAAAACCGGGCAGAAAACCGGGCAGAAAAGGCTTTGATATAGCAAAAACACACCGCCGGGGCTTGCACACGTCTGAGTGGTGTCATTCCCCTTCTCCCTCCCCCTCGGTCTCCAAAAAATTTCAACCACAGTTCTGGAAATTCTTGGAGGTGAGCAGCTCTGTTCTCCAGCCTCCTGGACTTGGGGCTTTGATGTAATAAGAACTCTCCTCCCCCAGCACTTCCACTGCCCCTCTAGCCAGCCCCAGCCGCCCTCCCCGCCTCAAACTCAGGGCACCGACTGACCTTCGTGATGGAAGCTCCTCACAGTGTTGGCCCGACTGGCGGGGCGCTCGGGGTACTCCAGCCCGATGCTGTGGATCTGCTCTTCCTCCTCCTCCTCCCCAGACTGCAGCCGGTAAAGATCCCGCATGTAATCCGGAATGACGGCGCTCTTGCTAGGCTGCGGGCGGCGGCGCAGACCGAACATCTGCAGAAGCGTCGCCTCGAAGTCCCGCAGGAGCTCATGGCTTTGCCCTGAGCGGCGTCCTCCCGCGTGGCCCTGAATCTCGGCGACTTTTTTCTTCCCCGTCTCAGGTATCAAACTAGCATGGCTCGCGCCTCCTAGCAGGACTTGGCATAATAAAACGACCATCAGCATTCGGTTACCAGGAATCATGGTGTCTCTGGGGAGGGGGAGGGGGTTGGAGGTTAAAGAATAAATAAACACCAATAAATAGAAAGAAATCAAGATGTGTGCATATGTATATAGAACTAGAAATGGAGAGTCAAGAAGTAAAACAGGTCAGAAAGATCAAGTTTGTGTCTTCTCCCTCATGCACACGCCCACCACCAGCTGCAGCCATGCACAGCCTGAAAGTAGGAATTGCCCTGTAATTACTTCGTCTAACTTGTTTACAGTCAAATAACCCCAAATCAGATAGCCTCCATCCTGTTAATCTTTTTTTGTCTCAACTGCTATCTGAGCCATGATCTCAGCTTGGCTTCTTCAAGGATAAACAGTTAACGTTGAGGGGGGTAAAAAAGGGTGGGAGAGGGAGAATTTAAATGCCCTAGTTCTCTATTTCAGACCTTCAGCCTCTCCCCCTCTTCTTCACCACCCCCCCCCCCCTTCTTCCTCCGCCCTCCGAGCCCAACTTCCACAACTTCCAGCTGGTTCGGAGCGGGAGCGAGAGAAAGCAGAGAAGCAGGGGCAGAGTGAGGACACAGGGCGGTAGGGTCCAGAAGCCGAGAAGGTGGCCTAGGGGCTGGCCGGGTGGCTTGACGGTTTTATTTCACTGTGGCCGATAAGTTAGAAATGCCCAGCAAAAAGCGTCTAATCACGCCCGCGCACTCACTCTCCGGGGCGGAAGGGGGATTCTCAAAGCGACCTGTGTGCGTTTTGACAAACGACTGGGAATGCGCCAAAGGGGCACTGGGCGCTCCGGAGGCAAGTGGCGGTGAGCAAGCCCACAAGGTCCAACCCCCGCCTACCAAGCTTTCATCCTTCTGCACTCTCGCGTTCCCCCTTTCTTCCAACGCACCCGATCTGAAAGGGTGAGAAGGAGCAAGCGGCACTTTAAAAGGAGCCGGTGAGTTGGGAGCACGCCCGGCTGCCCAGCCAAGAAGGGAACGACAGCGCAGCCAAGAAGCAGAGTGTGAACGCTGGAAGTCAGTTCAGACAGGAGGGACAGACGACGAGCAGGGGTAAGGAGGGCAGAGTGAATTCCCGGGGACAGGGGGGAAGGAAGAGGTGTCTACTCACTGACAGAAAACAAGGCATATAATAACAGTCCATGATTCTTGACAGCCAATCTTGAGCAAACTTGCTGGAAAGTCTCAGAGGAGCTGCGGCAGTGCGTTTCTCGGGATGGCACTACAGAATGGCTCCTGAAATGAATATTTGAATATAATGAGACTCCGGCGCAGACAGGCTCTGTTTTTCTTCCAGCCCCTCGGAGTCACGTGAACGCAGAGGCCCCGCCCCACGCACAGAGGAGCCCGCCTCTCCGCGGCGGGCGGCGAAAGGGCCCGCGCGCCCTCCTCCGCTCGATCCCCGCCCCCTCTTGGCGAGCCAACCTCCGAGCCGGCCGCCGGAGCCTCCGCGGTCCGGGAAGAGCTCCCGGCGGCGAGCACCCAGCCTATCTCCAGCCGCCCGTGCGCTCCAAGGGCGCCCCTGGCGCAGCAAGCGGAGGACGCGGTTCTCGCCTGTACCTGTCACGCGCCGTGCGTCGGGCCATGCCGGTGCGGCATCAACCTGAAGCTAGAGGCTCTGAGACGTAATTTAGGGGCTGCGCCTGTCAGCGCGAACCCTGTTCAAGTGGGCCGGGAGTTAGGGCGACGGGGTTTTCGACCGCCCAAATTCTCACCACCAAGAGAACCTTAAAAAGGAAAGCGCTGAGGAACCCTTTTTCTCTCTCTCTCTCTCTCTCTCTTTCTCTCTCTCTCTCTCCCTCCCTCTCTCTCCCTCTCTCTCCCTCTCTCTCCCTCTCTCCCTCTCTCTCTCTCTCTCTCTCTCTCTCTCTCTCTCCACACACACACACGCGCGCGCGCGCCTCCCTACTTCCTTCCCAGGGTCTCCGAGAGGCCAATTATTGCTCCCTAGTGGAAACGCGACAGCCAGTCACTCCCTGGCGAACGCCTGCAAGCAGCCCCTTTTGCTCCCAGCGAAAAGCCGCTGACCCTGTCACGCACGGAGGGTGGGAGGTGATCCGGGTGGGAAAGCGGAGAGGGAGGAGCCGCTAGGCTATTTTCTCCGGTTCCATTACAGAGAAAACCGCGCACCACTTTAGCGTCCCGGTTCGCATCTCTCCTTTCGTCCACCCCTAGTAAAGCAAATCCCGAAAGAAACCAGTGGGCAAAGGGTTCAAGGCGGAGGGGCGGGTTCAAAAAGGCGTCGCCGCAAAAAGGGCGCATCACATTTTTTCAGGTCTTAACGTCGCGGAGGTTTTACAACTCTGGACCTGGCAGAAAAAGGAAATCCCACCCGCTTCCAGGAGTCAAGGAAACCGTGAAAAGCTTTCGGCCTGCGCTCGACCTCTGTGGCTGCGTCTCTCTTTCTTGGCTTATTTTTTAAATCACCACTCCACCTGCCCCCACCCCGCCACTTCCTTCCCCCACTCCCTTCTTCCTCCTTTGCACCAGCTGCAGAGTCGCAGCAAATATTCCTTCAAGAATTTTACTAACCCACAGCTCACGAAATGCCTGGGATGTCCTGCCTCTAACCGAAGATGCTGGACGCGTGGGTCGCTCAGCGCCAGGGCCTGTTCAAAAACTTTAGCTGGTGTGACTTTACATTCCCACTGGGCCCGCGTGCAGGGCCGCCCCGAGGGCCTGAGGCCCACTATTCCTGCCGCAAAGCATTAGACTCTATAGTCTCCCTTCCCTCAGCCAGTCCCCCCCACCAGTCTATTTCCTGAGGCTGTTCCCAGTTCCTGCCTTTGGTGACTTCGGAGCTGCAGGGCTCGGGCTGCCCGCCTCACTCTCCCCCAAAGACTTGGTTTGCTCTTGGGGGACACTCACGGGAAGCCTTTGAGGAAGAAAAGAAAATGATCGAGCAGCTCTGCTCTCATCCAGGGCCGCGGCTGTCCAACGTCACCCCACGCTGCGGGCGGGGATGCGGAGGCCGCGGGCGTCCCTGCACGACCGCCAGCGCCCTGCGCCAAGCCTCACCGCTTTTAAGCGGCCTTAGACTTTCTGGCTCTCCTGCCATTGCTGGGGCAGACCGAGAAAGGGCTAGGATCGGCAAAGTTTCCTTAAGTCGCCTGGGACCCTAAAAAAGTCTTGTGGGGGAGGGGGCGAAGTCCAGAAATGGGAAAAGCAGCCAGAAACCGATCGGTTCGCGCGGGGGTGGGGTGGGGGGGACCGCACAATGGAAGAGACGGACGCCCGGGATCCCCGGACAATCCTCGGCCGGTCGGAATCTCCCAGGGCGGCCAAGGGAGCTCGAGCTGCGCTAAAACAAGGAGGTTGGGGGCAGAGGGGGGGGGCGGGGGCATGCTTCAATTTTGCAATCTGCAGGATTCGTCTCTAATGCGTTTTTTTTCCGAATTATTTTTAATTTAAAAGGATAAAAGCCTGAAAGACAGCTTTCCTCTCCAGAACTTTTTATTGGGGAAGGGGGGACGGGACTTTTCCCGTCTTTTCCCCAAAACTTCCTAACGCCCAAATTTGTTCAGAGGTAGACTCAGTTTACCAAACATGTGTCTTTGGGGGGTTTTAACGTCTCACAAAATCTTCAACCCACCAACCGTGGTCCTTGCAAGCCATGTACCTGAGTGGAGCCCAGAAGGCATCTGAGCCGTGAGCCAAACTCTGGTGGGGAGGTGTCCACCGGGACTTGGAAGTCTCGGGATCCTTTCCCGTCAGCTTCGGCCTGAGAGAGCCGGGAAGAGCCGCGCGCCAGCCGCGCGTCCTGCCAGCTACGCTCGGTAGGACACGAACTGTGGGAAGACTCGTCCCGGAGCTCCTGGCATCCCGGCCATAGTCCCTACAGATCCTATACCACGAAATGATAGAGGGGAAGCTCCTTGGATGCCGCAAGTCCACGAAAATAGCTCATGGAGGAGGTGCGTCTTGCCGGGGACAGTTCGCATGCTCTCTCGGGGACGTCCGGCTGGCGGGGCACCTGATCGGCTAAGACTCCCCTCAACACAATCCCTCGAACGGCACGCACGCTCCAGAAGGCAGTAGGAGTGCGCTTCCCAAGGCAGAGCCAGCCCTTGCTAGGGGTTCTCTCCCCACCCTGCAGTCCCACAGCCCCCTCACCCTTTCCGGACCTCAGGGCCGGCGCCCTCTTTACTCTCCTAGTCTTTCCCGTCGGGGAATCGCAGCCTCCCAGTCCACAGACAACGCTTTTCGCTCACGGCCTCACAATCTTTCCCAATGATCCCCCTAACAAGGGCTCCTCTTCTTCCCTTCTCTCCTCGTCCACACCTCCCGAAGGTGGCAATCGCCCGCGGGCGCCCGACGGAGAAGGTGGCTTGAGTAGAGACGGTAGCAGATATGAAAGTTTTTTTCATTATTATTGCCAGCATCCTCACTTCCAGCACCAACGTTAGAAAAAATTAGACCACCTTTTGCCCCGGCCACATCCGTCACCCGCTTCTCCCCCCAAGGATGCGCTTCGGTCCCCTCTGCCCAGAGCCCTTCACCAGGCAGCCTTGCTCACCATGGGTCCCTGCAATAGCGGGCTCGCCAGCAGCAGCTTCTGGGGACCTCTGAACAGTTGCAGTGAGCCTGGACGAGGGCCGGGGACTGGGGCGCTGCAGGCTCGAGACGGCTCGGACCGGAATCCCATCAGGGAGGGAGGCGAGATACTCAACCCCGAGCAGCAGCGGCGTCTCAGACTCAGTCCCTCGGCTCGGGTGCCAAACTCACCTAGCTTCCGGACCGCGTTCCGCGCTCCTTCCCGCCCGCCCTCCTCCTCTGCCCTCTTGCATCTTCTCCTTCTTCGTCTTTCCCTCTCTCTCTCTTTCTTTCTTTCCCCCTCCTCTTCTTCGTCAGCCCCTCCCTGTGTCCCTCCTCCCTCGCCCGCCTCCCTTTCTGGGGATGGGAGCCCCGCCCACATCCTCCCATCCAGCCGCCCGGCCTCGCCTCCCAGGCCCGGGTCCCGGAAGCCCGGGTAGCGCCCGTGTCCCAAGCTGCCGCCTGGGCTGCGCCGCCCCTGCCTCCAGCTTGGAGAAGCGGCCAGGGCTCACCTGGGGACCACGTGCAGAGGTATTAGAAAGCATGCACCGACTAGTCGCTGTGCCTTCCAAAAATACCCATGGGAGTCTGGGCTTCCCTGAGTTTAGAGTAACTGCTGCCCAAACTGATTATTAAAACAGTGAGTAATCACCATTTACCCTGCGTAATTAGAGATAATGAAACACCTCTAAAATCAGGTTATGGAGAAAGGAGCTGTTGGATTGGCCTTCCATAAATTGGTAAAGGATTTCCAAACGTTGAGAAGCAGGCTGTGCTCAGAGCTGACTGAAAGAGGTACCTCTTTGGCTATCAAAAGTTGGCTTTCCTTCCAAAACGTTTTGGCCTTTGAAAAGCCTTGGTGATGACCCTTAAAAAGACAGCCCCAATGAGCAGACTAGCTCCCCCTTCCCCCACGGGTCCAAACTTTTTGGGAGTGGAGGTGGCTTGGAGTTAGGCTGGGGCCACTTACAGCTAGAAAGTCTGTTTATAGCTCAGAAGCCCTCTTAAGAACTGCCACAGCAGAGGTATTTTTGTTGTTGATGATGATGGTTGACTTTTTTGTTTTGTTTGTTTGTGGTGCATCTAGGACTCCTTTACCTTTTCAAACTCACCTTCAAGGAGGTGACAACCACCAAAGCAACAACCTTTTAGGTCTCAGGAAGGCAAGAAAAGATGCCCGTTGGTCTGTTTTTAAAGGAAGAAGGGGGTTGAGGAGTTGGCTCTTTCATATCCTAGAAAGTGCTAGTAATCATATTATCAGGGAGGTGGAATGTGGTAGCTTTAAAACTTTCCCAAACAGGAACTAATTTCATGCACTGCCTCGGGTGGTGCTATAATGGAGGTATCAGCATCATCTCTGTTTTACAAACATCCCTTTTAAAAGGGGAAGGGACTTGCCCAAAGCCCTGAAGTAAATCTCAGCCTCTGTTCTGGAGCCTTGAGCTACTGCTTCAGGATGGGGTCGAGGGTCCCAGCCCTAAGCTCTAGGTAGCCAGGCGAGTGCTGGAGGACAACATTTCCTGTCCTGGTGCTCTTTCTTGGAGATAGACCTTGCACATCCCTGTCTCAGCAAAGCTTTTAGGTCTTTACTTGAACAGATATTGTTCCAGAGTAGCTCATCTGTATAAAACTTTACATTATATACACCTTCAATATTTAGAAAAAACAGGAACTACTTCCTATGTGTGAACACAGATTACAAAGGGTGGGAAGTGCTCCAGATAAGAGAAACAACCATGAGAGCCATCTTTTCCAAGTTAGGGCTGGTGAGGTCTTCTAGCTCAACAGTGCATCAAACAACAGAAGCAAGCTGTATGACTTTAGACAAGTCATTTCATTCCTATGCATCTCAGTTTTCTCAACTGAGAATGAAAGGATGGGCCAGATAATCTCCATTCTCTCTTTCAATTTAAAAATGATCAGATTATTTTATTGCAATTTTATGAAACATCTAATTCTTTCATCTTAAATCACCCTGAGATAGGGCAGGGCAATAATGCCACTTAGAAAGGAGGACTGGCAATATACCTCCTGCTTCTGACATAATCAAAATTATAATTAACACTAACAACAACACAAAATTAAAACTCCATTAAATAGTTACCTAATGTCTTTCCCAAGGCATTAGGCAATGTGGTCCTTCAGCACACTGTCTGCCTAGAGTAAGGACAGATTAAATAAATGTTTACTGAGCCCCCTAAATCAATCACTATTGTTTTAATCATTAACAAAGTGTGTTCCTTAATCCTTAAACTCAGAAACAAGAATAATGCACTGCCTAAAAGCAGGGCTTTATCTATTTTATTTTAAAACACCGTATCATTTTATTGTTGTTTAATCCAAAATATTTTTGTATGACAGCTGTTATCCCGTTTTGCTGAAGTCTGGATAATAAAGTGGCCATTGACCCATGGTTCTGTGAAACTCAGTCAGAAGCGTCCAATTAAGCCACCTGGCATACTTTCTTTAGACCCTGATATGAATCATTAGATGTGTGGTGGGGAGAGCTCAGCTTCAATTCTCTTGGGATGTCTTTTCTTTCACCATTCTTCTGATGAGTGCAAACCATCTAGAATTGACTGTGTTTGCCCATTCCTTTTCTCTTTCTTCCTTTCTTATGCCAAAAACAAATTACTTGTTGGTTAGAGAGCTAAGTCAATCAGAGCCTAGTTATCAGAGCTGGCGAGAATTGGTCCAGTTCTGTTTCCCATCTCAAGCCTATGGTGAATCTTGTTCTTTTTTTTATAGAACATAATATAGATGGGCCAAGTGAAACTCTACTCTTAAAGCATATACAAGAGGAGAAATCCATCAAGATTCAGGAACAACCATTGCTGCTCTGCTGTTAGTGCTGAATGGAGTTTGTTGGCTTTTTCCTGGAGAACATGAAGAAAGAGGAGTTGGTCAATAAGCCCTTAGGACAGCCTTTCTCAAGGTGTGTTCTCAGGATCACAAGCTTCAGAACAAGAGTGGGGGTGCTGATAAAACACAGATTTCCTGGCCCTGCCCTAGATCTGGGCCCAGAGATCTGCATATTTCACAAGGTCTTCTGATGATTCTGAGCACTGTTTAAAAAGTTCTTTCACATATATTTACAGGGCAGGTACAGTACATACCATTAAAAAGATGATATCAAGAAATTATTAAACAGTCAAGGAATATGCTTGGCTTATGCTTTATAAACTGTTAAATGTGGTAATTACAGTACTACTATACCCAGAGCACACCAAATAGGTCTATGCAAGTAAAAAGATTTCCTAATCCTGTTAGATATAGTGGACCGTGCTTCGACATCACCTTAAGAACCAAATCAGGTCGTCAAACATTCTTTGTTAATTAGGTATTTATTGATGCTATGAAGATGTACTTCGAAGGAACCCGCAGCACCACTGCTAACTTCTGAGAAGCAGTAAGCTAGATAAATTTTGCTGAATTAGAAAGGGAGCACTTTTTCTCTTATTAATATTTACAATTTGTGACATATTTGCTCTCTAGCCCTCACAGTAGCCCCCATAAAATCCCTGTTCTATAGATGAGAATCTGGAATTCAGAAAGGTTGTATAAGTTGCTCAAGGTTATAGAGCTGGAAACTGGTAGACCCCAAATTCAGCCCATGTCAAATGCAAGAAGCCTGTTAGATCACTGTGGCCAGCACTTCTGACTGAGGAAGCCTTGCCCTGGGGCTTTCCTGAGGCCAAGGTAACAGCTGCTGCTCCATCCTGGCAGCACGCTGTTAAAGGGAATTTCAGAATGTCTTCCCAAGTTCTTGAAAGACAGAACAAAATCAAGCTTGTTTCCTTCTAATCTTAAAACACAGTCCACCTTAGGGTGAGACTTAATGTGACCTTCCTTGAGAAAAAGTTGTGATCTTGGGAAAGAAGCTGCTTACTTCTGCTGGGTTTTAGTGTCCTCATTGTAAAATTGTTAGGATTGAACAGGTTCCTCACTGGTCTTTCGCAGGCCCTAGGAGAGGAAATCCATCCTAGTACTTAAAATTATGGACAAACTGCTTAACCTCTAGTGTCTTGGTTTCCTCATTTATAATTTGAGAATAGTGCTTTTGTAAGTCTTAAATGAGTTCATGTAGTAAAATGACAGGAATACAAGTGCTCAGTAAATATTAGCTGTTATTATTATTTCTTGCAAAGGTAATGATTAATGAACAAAGTAGAAGATGAAGAGCCACTTTGGGTATCAGGTTTTACTGAAAGTTAGTGATAAACTTTTTAAAAGAAAGGGTTATGCTTCACATTAATTTGAAATCCCTTATGGTGCTACACACATCTCAGGTGTTTATTGATTAAGGTCCATTGTTTACATGAATCATCATTCACTGAGTTAACATTGTGACTTGTCTATATAGATCTGACCCATGAACATATCTCTACCAAGATAACTAGTAAACAAAGAACAAAATGAGCAGTCAAATCTACAGAGAGCAAGGATGTAATAGACAAGATGACAAGTCCCAAGCATTTTCCCTCTCTGAGTTTTATGATTCCTAACACCTTGGACTTTTAACAATTTTCTTCCCTCTCTCTTTCTAAGATATACATGTATCTCCTTTTTCCTGGCCTAAAGAAGAAATTTTAATCTGATTGCGCAAGTTTCTTTTCCAAACACTTGAGACTATTTTCAAGCATTGATATACTTCATTCAAAGCTAATTAATACTGGATTCTAATTTTTCTCATGAGCAAAATAAAATGCAGTACTATTTCAGTTCCCTATGCCTTAAATTTTTGCCTTGCTACTCTCTGAAATATGGTTCTTTTTTAAAATCCTTTAAAATAGAGCATCAAAAATAAAGAATGCTGATCCAAGCCCCAGTGATAACAGATAGATTTTAAAAAGACTGTTTTTTTTAAAAAACAGTGTTTAGTATGTGATGACAAAATATAGATGCAGAAACTCCTTTTCCAAGAAATGGGTATCACAGGGAGGACGGGATTGGCACACAATGAAGGATATTTAGCTTCTTCCTGCTTTAAGCTGCCCTTCCTAAAAATGGTCAACTGCGCCCATCTAATTATACAGCAGGAATACTGTTCGGAATTAAATTCTTGTAGAGTGTATCAAGAAGATTAAAACCTTGCAGATGACTTTTTCTCAGCTCACACATCTTTCTCCATCTCTCTCTTTTCTCATGTGCTTGAACAGTCTGACCTGAACAAGAATGCAGTGTGACAATGAGATGAGTTTTGGAAGCAGAAGCAGATTTCTACATGGACTCCTGACAGTACCAAATGAGTTATGTGGGGGGAAAACGCAGGTCACCAGAAACGTTATTTCTTAGGCTAACAATGCACTAAGTCCAAACGAGGGGTAAGAGCTTCAGAAAGAAATGGGGCTCCCTCTCCAGAATCCAGGACTCCGGGAATGAGCTGTGGAGAGGACGGTAACCTAGGAAATGGGGCTTCGAAGAATCGCCTCTCTTGGTTTCTCTTCGAAGTCTAGAACCAGCCCGGAAGCAAAGAGATAGAGTGGGCAGGGTTGGGGTTGCTCAGACTCAACCTCAATGAGTCAGAGAACTCAGAGACGGGTGATGAGGTGATGAGCTAGGCGCAAAGAAAATTAGAGGAGAGGGGCTGAAGTCGGTGGAGGACTGGTTCTGCGCTTGCGGAGCAGCTGAGAGACACTCGGCGATCACCTTCAGGCCTTTGTCGAGGGAGGTGCAGACCCCGGGATATTCTGACCCGGGCTTCCCCTTCCCGGGCTGCAGGTGCGCAAGCCGGCGGGGGACGCGAGGCTCGCCAGCCCCAGTGCCTCCCCAGCCCTCGCCTGGGTAGCAGAGGGGAACATTTTAACAGCTCCTTATCCCCACCCCCTTCTTGATCAGACGCAGCGGTGCTTTTCCCAGAGGACCCCTAGCTTAAAGAAACGTCGGCGTGGTTCCCTGATGCCCAAGGAACACCGGAGGAGAGGTGTGCGGTGGGAGCACGAGGCTGTTCCCCGCCCGGATTCTGTGCACCCCGAGCTGAAAAGGCTCAGGAGGCTGCTGCGCCCTCTCCATGGGCCCTCGTCCTGCGGAGGCCCGGCGGCAACGCCCAGTGAGCTGCCACGCGTGTGAAAGAAGGGTCAGGTGGAGGAGTCACTCCGGCCGCACTGCACAGCCCAGCTCCGGGGGCGGACGTTCACGCCGCTCCTTCCCGCGCGTGTCCCGCGAACACACCGTCTGCACTCGCGGCTCCCGCCCCCGGTGACTCCTTAGCCTCCTGCCCTCGTTATTTTTAGTTCAGCGGCTGCACCCTCCTACCTGCAAGAGCTCGCCCCGCTCTTAGACTCGTTTTGCAGGATTTGTGCCCCAGTTGGCTAACCTGACCCGCACTTGGTAAACAGCGAGCGCCCGGGCAACCGAGGCGAGCCACCCGGACGAAGAGACTCCTGGGCTGCTAAGCGCTCCCACTTCCTCCTTTGTGTACTACGACTTTGAAACTGCGGATCATCTCTGGAGTCAGTAAACACACAAACAATGAAAGCAATGAGAGGTCCTAACCTGAGACTCTCCTGGCAGGGGCAAGGCGACTCCTGGGTCAGATTTGCCCCTGCTCCCGGCCTCCTCGAGAAGCTGGAGAGGACAGCCCCTACCCACCCTCCCACACCCCGCCTCCCGCCTCCGGAGGCTTAGGGATGTTGGAGCAACAGAATATAGGAGTCACTGTTATATAAGCAGAAAGTTAAATTTGGGTGACACCTGTTAAGCTCTTGCTTCCCTAGTTAGCCACCCCCTCCACTACCGTTTCCATTTTATGGCAGGTTGTCCAGGTGGCAAAGGATGGTTTTTCCCATCAGTTAAGAAGACTGTGTTTCCCCAGGTGCCTGAACTCCCGGGATCTGCTGTTTCTCCTTGTCAAATCCAGCAGGGCTATCTGCAAGTTTATGCAGCACTAGGGAGGTGGAATTTCCAAGGCTAGGACAAGGAGCAGGGACCTGACTTGGAGGGGACCAGGCGGATGTGAGAGAGTGGTGCAAGGAGCTTCATATATTCCCTGGTGGGGCGGCGCATCTCGCCATCACTGCAAAAAACCCTTTTGGGTTCTAGCCTTCCCTCAAGCCAGTTAAACAAAAACAATACGTAACAAGGGTCTCCTTTATTGAGTACAAAGGAAAAGCAAGCTGGTTTTTGATGCCTTTGCCTCAGAATTCTGATTTTCATTCACTGAGCCCTTAACAATTGAGTTATGTGTCTCTGCTCACTTCCTACACCAGGTTGACAACCACAGATAATGGATAAAATGTCTTCTCTTTGCACCAAAATGGTGCTGTGCCTCTCCTGCATCTGAGGAGCTCTTCAGCTAGAATCGGTAGGGATTTGGATCGTCTGAGTTTACTTCCCCAACCTTAACTGGAAAAAGAAGGGGGGAGGGGCACAAACTGGGAAACTGAAAGACTAAGTAAGGGTCTAAGGAGAAAATAAAAATGAGTGCTGTGTTTCTTTGTTGCACCTAAATTAAATACTAATTTATTTAAATGAGAGATTCTTAAACTTGCTCTGTTGTCTCATTAAGGATCCTGGATGGAGTTTAGGAGATCTGCGAAAACCATAGTATCTATGTGTACAGTTTTGGGTGTAAGTGTAAAAGTGCATGGGGGAGGGGCATAGCTATGTCAAATTTTCAAAGGGATTCAGGACCCAGGAAAGGTTAAAAGTCCTCTAGAATATGTCCCATGCACTAAATCTCTCTTACTGGGATATATCTCCAACACGAACCTTGATTCAGTAATAGATAGCTTTCCCACTCAAAAGTGAAACATTTTTAACTCTTCATTGAGACAACAGAAATGTCACTCTGTTTAGAGACAGCACATGCAGGGGACATGACATTGGCTCTGAAGAACAGTGACCCAGAGTCCAAGTACCTGCTCTGCTCCATGTTAACTGTTCTGCCACTTTGCCACCTAAAACTTCTTGTGACTCTTAATGTGAGGCTCAAATGCTGGAGTGCATGCGAAACTAATTTACAAACTGCAAAAAAATATGGCTAGTGGTATTTATGCTAATAATGGTGATGAGTTTCCACATGATAGTTATAATTAATTGAACAGTTATGTAAATGATTATAATTATGTAAATATTTGCATATTTTCATCTTTGCTGAAGACTAATGGACTTATAAGGAAAATCAACACACATTGGATTCCTGCCCACTGTTTTCATGTTTCATTGTCTCATTTAATCCTTGAAACAATCTATGGCTTACATACTATAGTTACCCCAATATATATTTTAAAAATATTTGAGGAAACAGAGGCTTGGAGAAGTTAAGTGAATTGCCTAAGGCCACCTAGCTAACAAACTCAAACTTCAACCCTAGCTACCACTTGGGATATTCAGTCTTGTCCTATATTCTTTGTGGCAAAGCTGTCTTTAACCCATTCACTTCCTTTTCATTTCCTCCACAGTTCAGGTTCACTGGCATCTTTATAGAAATTCATACACACAGTTCCTTATTAATGGCATATAAACTTCTTCAGCTAACTAAACAGCCTTCACCCCTGGAACCCTTTTATAGTAGGAACTATCATCTTCAGCTAACAGATGCTGAAATTGAGAACTCAAGTGGTTAATCTCACCCAAGGTAAATTAACAAGGACACAACTTTCTTTTGTCCTTACCACCAAGTCGTGGAGCAGATGAAGATAAACAGATTTCTCTTTGCTGTTCCCTCCATCATGGGTACATAATAGGAACTACCACAAACTGTAGCAAACTTCCTGCTAAGCACTCTTTCTTATGCCTTTGGCATCTCAAAAGACAATCCTCCCATTTTATTTCCCTCTAGCATAAAATCCATAATACCAAATTCTACACTACAAAGCTTGTGGAAGCAGCAGAGAGCAGGCAGTCATCTGTTCTTGACCTTTAATTCTGTTTTAATTATATCTTGGGAACCAATATCACAGAAAATGAGTTGCTGGAGGGCAAGGCCCCAAAACAACAACAAAAAAAATGGTAGTACTAAACTGCCATGGGAATTTACTTGCGCCTCAAATGAATTATTTCTACTTTTCACTTTGTTTTTCTTGTGGGCAGAAGTGCTGTGCTATGGCATTATCAGAAGTTAGAGAAGCTGTAACTGGAACAAACACTCATAAAGCAGATTCAAATGGTTGAAAATAAATTGAAGGATTTTAATTTTGGGGATCTCAGATGGGGTATACATTTAAAAAAAACAAAAATAAAAATGTTCCAATTTAGTTTTATTAAATGGCATTTTTCCTGATTACAAAACTAATACAAATTTCATTTTTAAAATTTTAGAAAGTATGTGCAAGGTACTAAGAAAAAAAATCCCTTGTGAGATAACTATGGATGAAAAAAGCTTTTGGCCTCCCTTTTTTCTTTGCAAATATACACTCTGAAATTTTTTTGGATAAGTAACTATGCTGCAATCAGTTTTTTAAAAACTAACCTTTTAAATTTAATATATCACAGACGCCTTCACATACCAGCTTTTACTTTTGAAACCAGTGTGAGAGATTTTATATAGATTGAATGTATTTATTATATGAACATTTAATTATATATTGACTTCATCTGTAATACATTAGATTCTCTGTCTCCTCAAATATTATTATTTCAACAAATATTTATTGGAAGTCAGGCACTGTTCTAGGCATTGGAGCTACAGAGGAAAATAAAACAAACAAAATCATTGGTATCTTTGAGCTCATAAGTGAAGACAAGTGGCACTCAAAAGACAAATACACATGTAATATAACATTAGGTGTTATTAAAATAGTATTTCTCCTCATGTTTAAGAAAAGTGGAAAACATTACAAAAAGTTTTGCCTACAGACTTGTACTGACCCTGATTTGTATATTTACCATAAAATCTAACTTAATAAAAGGAAACAGCTTACAATCTTCAATTGTTGTTTGGATTTGTTTATGTTGTAATTTCACCAGCAGCTTTGGGGAATTATGAGAGTTTCGGTTATCTAATGCTTCATAACAAACAACTTCAGAACAGAGTGGCTTAAATAATCTATTAATCTCTCATGGTTCTGGTTCTGTGGGTTGACTGGGTGGTACCTGCTGGAGGTCTTATGCAATTGCTAGTGGCTAGTACTACAGAAATCTGAAAGCTACACTAGGCTGGCTGTCCAAGATGACATCTTCCCTCACTTGTTTGGCACTTCAGCTGGATGTCTGGAATTGCTGGAGGTAACTGAGTATTTCTTTTTCTCCATGCAGCCTCTCAATGTGCATAGTAGTCTCATGGTAGTTGAACTTACACATCAGCAGCTTCCTTCAGAGTG
Organism: Choloepus didactylus; assembly: GCF_015220235.1. Classification (NCBI taxonomy): domain Eukaryota; kingdom Metazoa; phylum Chordata; class Mammalia; order Pilosa; family Megalonychidae; genus Choloepus; species Choloepus didactylus. The sequence goes on along the minus strand of NC_051310.1, from coordinate 58,606,808 downwards.
AGCATCCCAGGGGCACAAGGCAGAGGATACTAGACTTCTTATGACCCAGCCTCAGAAGTCACACAATGTCACTCCCACCATATTCTACTGGCTACACAAAGCCCACCTAGATTCAGAGTGGGAGGGGTCTATACAAGGGCATGAAACCCAAGAGGCTGGTTCACTGTGGACCATCTTTGGGGACTCATTACCATAATGAGGAAAGTGGCTTTAATTAAACAAATTTGCATTATAGCATGGAAATATCAAAGATCGCCCCACAGAGCTCAGCACAAACCAGGTGAAGATCCTTTCCTAAAACAACTCTGAAGCCACCAGCCTGCTAATTTTCTGGGTCAGTTAATGCTGGTTGTGGGCAGGAATGCAGACAGGGTCAATTATCCACACAGTTTGACTCCCTTGTGAGTGGGGTTGGTGAAATTATGGGTCCCTTTGGTTGGGGAGAATGCACTGGGAGCCAGAATGCAGTATTCATTTCTTTGGAAAGACCAAAGCACATCAAAATGCCCAAGTCCACTCTGCTCAGTAGACCAGGTATGTTGTGCTATTGCTACCCTATCACATAGGCTGGCCACAGCCCTGGTTAAGAGCTACTAAATGCTTACTTTAGGCCTGGTGCTGGGCCAGCCTCTATGAGTGTATTAACTCATTTCGTTTTCATAAAAACCCTTTGAAGCAACTGTTATCCTGTTTTACAGAAGAGAAAACTGAAGCACAGAAATTTAAAATAACTTGTCCCAGGTGACATAGGTAATAAGTGGTAGCTCTGAGATTTAAACTCAGGCAATCCAACTCCAGAGGCCATCCTCTTAGCAGCTACATTCCTGCCTTGAGCAAGTCACTTGACTTGAGTTACAGTTTCCTCCTCTGTAAAAGAAAGCTGATATCCCTTCCCTTACTAGTTTGCACTAAAAAGCGTCTTCCCAGCTGTGCAACCTTGGGCAAATTACTCATCTATCTGAGCCTTGGTTTCCTTATTTAAGAAATGAATATATTCTTAAGAGGGGTACGTGGAATATTGCATGTAAAGTGCAGTGTCTTGCATACAGTAAAAGCTTGACAAATAGTAATATTGTTACTAATACTATTATTGCTGAAGTTGTAGCACAATTTCAAGTTTCTTAACTTGTGCCTAAATCCCTGAAAGTCTCCTATTGAAATTGCTGCTATTTTGTCTTATTTTTACTGTTCCTCTACTTTCCCACCCGAGAAACAGCTGCATATTTGGGCAAAGGGACATAACAAGCACTGGTAGATAGTCACGTTGCCACTACAGATGTCCCTGCTTTGGCTAAAGACAGAGGACAGCAGCCAATATTCACAGAGAACTGCAGATGTTCTCCTTTAGCTCAGATCAGAGGGGCCATTATAGGCACAGTGTGGGGTATTACACATTTTTCTGTTCAGAATGGAATGTTGTAGAATATGTGAGTGTTCATTCAACACTTATTGAATACCTACTCTGTGCTGAGTTGCCTTGGAAATACAAAGATGAATGGGACATGCTCTCTGTCCTCTTAGATTAAAATAGATGGGGACACAAAACACATACAATAAACCACAGTACAGTGTGAGGAGTGCTCGAGTGGACATGCCAACAGTGGTTGATCTCAGAAGGAGAAATCTGTCAGAGAAAGCCTGGAGGAAGACAGGGAAGCCTTCTTGGAAGAAGTGGCATTTTGTCAGGACTTTAAAAAGATGAATGGATGTCAATAGGCAGAGGTAGGGTAAGGCAAGATCATTCAAGGTGGAGGAAATGATGTGAAGGCAGATTTGGAGTAAGGTGAGCTGCCTAATTAGAGTTGGGGTGTGTGTGGCAGGCACTGCTGATTGGCTGAGCCATCTCCCTTCACAGCCCTGCCTGCTCCAGTCACCTTCTACCACACTTCTGGCCAGTGAGTCATAAGGAGGAGATTGCTGGGTTCTGATTCTAGGAAACCATTTGCTTTACCCATAAACAAGAAACAGGCTCAATTAGCATGCACTTTACTTCAACTTTTGCCCTATGCTCTTTCTCCTTTTTCCTGCCTGGAATATGGATGAGAGGCCTGGAAGTGCTTCTTGAGGTCATAAAGTGATAAGCAGAAGGTTTAAAGTCATGCTGTGCGATGGTGGGGCAGAAATAAGGAAGGAGTTTGGGTACATCATTGAGTAGCTGCACCAGCCTTGCACTGCAGACCTCCTGACTTATTATTATGTGAGAAAAATAGGTTTAAGCCAGTGTACATTTGATGTTCAGTTACTTGCAGCCTATTGATTGATGAAGTAGTTAATGGTGAATCATGGAATAAAAGGCCAGGAAAATGAATGGACTCACAATTTGGGATCCATATTATGAAGGGCCATAAAGTCCACATGCAGAATGTATTGTTCTTTATTTAGTAGGCAAAGAGGAACCAGTGAAGGTTGGTGAGTAGTAATAGGATTAGAGCTATGCTTTAAAGATTTATCCAGCAACAAAAGAGAAGCATGAAGTCAAAGAAAACATTTAAGAAACAATTCTAATGGTTGCTACACCATGGAGGGTTTCCCCATCATAATCTCCGTCACAAATAAAAAGATATATATATATACATATATATATATATATATTTATATAAATTTAATATGTACAATGGACACTTCCTCAATTTATGTAAAGTGTACTTATATAAAACTTTGCTGTATTATTAATTTGTAACATACAATCTAAGGAAAAACACATCTTGCTCTGTGAAGGTAAATTCAAAATCAGTCCCCTAAACTTGCTTTGCACCAGATTGTGACCCCATAATTCTTTTCTGTTTAAAAATCGAGGAACCACCACCCTATAATAGGAAAGTAGCAGTAGGCTGCAAAGGGAAGGTGGGATATTAGAAGAACTGACAGTTCTTGGCAATTGTCTAGATGTGGCAGGACCAAGGAGCAGGATGAATGATGGATGACTCCAAGACAAGGCCTCTGCTTCTAGAAGTTTCAGGAGTAAGGAGGAGAAATGCACAGAAGGAGCACGTTTGGGTGCAGAGTGGTGGGAACTGACTCACCAGGCCATTGACTGTTTGGAATGGACACTTTAAGAGCTGACCACACCAGCTGGGATCACACCAGCCTCCAAGTGAAAGAGGGACTGTGTTTGGAACCTGGCACCCCTGAGGTTTTCCTGGATCAATTCTTTTTTTTTTTTTTTTAAATTAAATTCAGTTTTATTGAAATATATTCACATACCATGCAGTCATCCATGGTGTACAATCAACTCTTCACAGTACATCCTGGATCTATTCTTTACTTGCTCCTTCCCTATCTCAAATTTCTCCATAAATCCCCTTCTTTGTCCAGCTGCCTGCCAAGTGGATTCATTATCTCCAGCTTTGGTGTCTCTGCCTGCTTTTTCCCCGACCCATTGCTTGTGACTCTCACTTGGTGTCATCCTCTGGATCTGCTGCTCAGTCAATTTAACCCTTCCAGGCTGGCCTCCTGGGAGGTGTCGCAGCCTGGTTTTGGGGATATAGTATTTCTGTAAGACACCCTTGGAGATCTCAAAATTCATCCATTTTGTTGAATCCCCAGGTTCAGAATGTTCTTCCCCTTCTTTTCTTATCTGGTCCTGTTTTGATTTTCAGATATCAATTCACTATCACCTCCCTAGATGACCCAGCCTCAATAACTACCCAGCTCCTCCTTGTCTCAGCCTCAATCCATTTATTGGGCACCCATGAAGGCCAGGCACTGTTTTAGGCACGAGGCAATAGCGTGAATCAAACAAGTCCCTGTCCTCATGGAGATTAGTTTCTGGAGAGGCAAGGGAAACCCAAAAAACAGATAAATAAATAATTATTCAATATTTCAGGTGGTGTCATGTTTTGTGCAGGAAAATGAAATGAGGCCCAGGGATACCACAGAGGCCTTTGGGGCTGAAACAGAATACTGAGAGGAGAGCAGAGTTGAGCTTGGAGAGGGGTACAGATCAGATAGGGCTTAGTTAAAAAAAAAAAAAATCCATTTTACAAACATTTCTTTATTCAGTGTCTAATACCAGGCTTTGTGTACATGAACAAAAATACAACATGGTAGAGTTCCAGCCCTTGTGGAATTTGATTAAAAAAAAAAAGATAAACTAACAGTTGCAATGTAATTATTAAGAGAGGAGTGCTAGGAAAATGGTTGAGACAAAGTGGAGCTGGAGGGATGTCTGGGAAGACTTTGCAGCAAAGAGGACTCCATCTGAGTGCCAAGTGGGCAAGAACCTCCCACACAGAGGAGGTAGCATGCAGAAGAGGTGTCATCAAACCCCGTGTACTCTGCCACCATGTTGCTGTGGCTACAGCAGACAAGGCGGCTGTGTATAGGAGTAAATGAGATGGAGCCAAAAATGCAATTTGCAATTTACTCAAACAATTTGCTTAACCCCTCTGAGCCTCCTTTTGCTTCCCTGTAAAATGGGGATTTTCTCACAGATTGTTCTGAGGATTTAATGAGATAATGACTGTAAAGGGCTTAACACTATGCCAGATGCAGCAAATGCTCAGTAAATGTTAGCTAAAGTTGTTACCCAGGCTAGGATTAGGTTGGCAGTTAGAAAGTCCCCAATAGTGCACTCGAGTAGATTGTATGAGACAGAAGTTCAGCTAGGAGCAAATTACAGTGGTCCAGGCCAGAGGTGATGAAGCCCAGAGTGAACATGGGGATGGGCAGCCCAAGAGGAAGATAGAAGCATAAATCTTCAGTCAGTCTAAACACCACTTTTTTTAAAAAGAGGGAAACAAAATCTCAAATTTATTTAAATTTCTAATCTGGCATAGTAATTTGTAAATTCAAATGTAAAACAACAACAAAACAACAAACTATTAGTAGACTGGGAAAGTGCTTAGATAGTCTATGGAATTAACCCGGAAAATATCAGCATTTTTGTTACTTCTAGAGGGTGGTGAAGTTTCACTGAACGCAATACGTCTAGAACTTTTCTAGTCTATCAGGAATGGACATTTTTCAGGGAAGCTGGGCATTTAATCGCATATAACAAGTGTTATTGAGTACTTATAAGTGCAAAGCATTATTAAAAATGTCATAATATCTAATACAAGATCCAAATTTGTTCTAAAAGGTTGTGTTCCTTGTGCTAAGAGAACTCGAAAAAAAGTTTTTTTAATTGAAGGTGTAAGAGCAACGAAATGTACAAACATCTCTGAAAATTCAACCAATGATTCTTTAAAAGCAATAGAATACCCCAAATAAAATAAGACAAAGCAAAAAGTAAAATTTTTCTCACAGGTCCCAAGCTTCATCCAACATGGTTCTGTGGCGCCGAGCGGCCTCTTCACAGAGGTATTTTGGCAGGAGAAACAAGGGCAAACTCTTCAGCTGTCTGTTCACTTAGGGATGGTTTGCTCTCATGGATGCATGTGAATACAAATATTCCCCAGGGCTGCCCACAGATAACTTAATTTGAGACTGGGTGCCACCTTAAACAAAATCACCATATTAGCATCACTATCTTTTATTCAGAACCTACAACATGTCACATAATTTAGCTTTAACCTTTACAGTGACTATGCTATATAGGCATTATTTTCCCATTTAACAGAAGGAAAGAATGAGTACACAGAGAGATTAAATGAATCTGTGAGTGGCAAAGCTGGCATTCAACTTGGGTTTCTTGGCCCCATAGCTGGGGTCCTTTCCACCTCACGAGGGGCTTCTGGAACCACCTGATGACTGATATGACTCTTAAATAGACATTTCATTTGATATGCCTTTTGTATTTATTGTCCTATTTTTTTCTTAACTTTATCCCTTCTAGATTATAAAAATAAAAAATGCTGCAGAAAATTTGGAGAAAATAGGAACATATAAGGAAGCATTACACCTATAATTTAGATAATGATTTTTAGATTAGATTGACAAACTGAAACTTCATTGTCCTCATTTAAAAAACAAGGCCTTTTCTTATGAGTTGAGCTTAAAAGGGAAAGCCAGAGTGTGGGCTTGGTATTGCCAATTTTTCAGACTATATAATGAATAAATAAGCTCTCTGGTAAGGAGAAAATTTCCATTCTCTAAATGAGGGTGAGAGCTCGAGGGAACATGGAACCAGACACTGGTACATGGCAAGAAGGATACACTTGATCACACTCCCTTCCCAGTCCTCAAAGTACAGGCTCACATATTTTAGGGACCCTTGTGTACATGCAAGTTTCAACAAGTAGAACCCCAATCCAGTACCACAGCTTTCTGTTGATGTTTGGGGAGGGCCTGCATATTGGTTATAAGCCAAGGATGCACAACTATCATTTCCTCTTTTCAATGGAAAAGAGGAGAGAAAAAGACAGGCAGGCTATGGAAGGCACAGAAAGAGCAGCTGCCAGTGGTGCCCAGGGCCCCAGGAGACCCGTGCTGACCCTGTACATTGATGCTGTTTAATCTGAGGTCAAGCCTCAGCAGTGTAGATAACCACCCTTCTTCCTTCACCAAGGTTCTCATAACGTTTGCCTTCACTCTAAGATTCTGAGGCAACCTGGCCCTCTTCTGCAGTTTGAGGGTTGCAAACTTCTGGTCCCTGGGCGGCATATTTTTTCTGACTTGAGGAGTGTTTTCCCAACATTTTATAACTGGGAAATTTCACACAAAAATCTTAATTTCTTGCATCTCTTATAAAATCAGAAGATGTGGCAATTGTCGGATTGGATTCTCAATGTGGTAACAATGGGTTGGACTGGGGGTCCTCTTGAGACATGGTGGCCATAGTTCACCCGGTCCCCTAGTGTCCCAGGACACTGAGGCCACAAGTGTGTGACTCTTGGTCACTGCTTTAGCACTGTCGTGATTCTTGCAATAGAGAAATGCTTGTCTCGACTCGTTATCTCCATCTAAGGTGGGAAACGGAAAAATAACTAGAGATAGCAGTGCATTTCTAGCAAAACCCAGCCAGCTGCACATGTTGTCTGCCTGGTTTCTTGTACCTATTTGTGTTTGCTGCTTTTGATAGTCTCCATCCTGAGACCTTTTGCTGGTTCACAGGTTCAAGCTGAAAGTCCTGGCTTCTAATTCCCATACTGCCCCAGATTGGTGGTATGAACTTGAGAAAGTCACTCTACACTCTGACCTTTGTTCTCTCATCTGTGAAAAGGGGCAGTTGGCCCTATCCTTTCAGTTCTGAAATTCTGTGATCTCTTATCTCTATACCTTCCATAGCCCACATATGACCAAACTCTCTTCTTCTTCTGACCTCATTTTGGATAAATCCTCCCAGGGTCAGGCAAGCAATTCAGTTTCAATAGATGTCCTGATTGAAGAAGGAAAAAGAGAATTTTGTCTGGGAAGAGAGAAGAGTAAAAAGGCAACTTAAGGAGAAACTCAATGCAGGATAAGAAAAAGAATGAATAAGCAAGAGAGGGTTGAAAAGTTTGCATTTAAAAGCCACAAGAATGAAACAAATATGAGTGAGATCTTTGTATACTTTATAACAAAATTATATTGCATTTTAAAGTAATACATATTTTCCATAGAAAATTAGAATATTTTGAAAACTAAAAAAATAAAGAAAACAATGAGCTATAATTCTACCACTTAAGGTCAAGGATTGCTTAACTCTAATTATGTGGTTTTCTTAGCCTTTTTATTCTTTGAATTCTTTTTATAGTTGAGATTGCACACAAACCTGATTTGATCTGAAAGCAACAAAAAAAAATCATAAGGTAAACAATATCATTGAGAACTGTCTCATTAATAATTTCAAACAAGGTATACTGGTATGTTTTTGTTTGATTTGTTTATATTTGGGTGTGTGTGTGTGTGTGTGTGTGTTTTATAGATAGCACGTCTAGCAAAACACACAAAAAGGATGAATAAAATTATTCATTTTCCATTACTGTTTCAATTTACCACATAGTTTAAGGGTTTTAACTCAGTACTCTGACATATTGTCTTTATTATAAAAGGGTTTCAAATAAGACCAATTAGCAGAGTTCTAACCAAGAAAGAAATTTCTGCATTCTGACTTTTAGGTTCCAACAGCATTTTTCTATGATAATTTTTCCTTTTTTTTTTTTTTTTAAGAGAAGGCTTACCTTTGGTTGTGGCTGGTGCAGCATTTCAGAGGTCAAGTACTCCTTATTTTTATCATTTCCTTTCAATCAGGAGCTACAACTGCTGGTGAGAAAGTCCTCTTAAAATTGGTGGTTCTACGGGTTTTTGCAACATAGGCTAGAGGGAGTTACAATTCATTTTTAGATAACCTCTTTTTGAAGGGCACAGGAAAGGTAAGAAGATGTGATTACAGATGTTCATAAAAGAGAAAGAATAACCTAATTGCTCAGAGAAGCTGGGAAAGAGCATATCTCTAACTTTTCTTGCCATTAAGTCTACTCAGAGAATGGAAGCAACAGATGCAAAACCCAGGAGAGAGAGAAGCCTGCCTCTGCAGAAACAAGGGTGCTTGTTGGCAGTTCAGTTTACCTGATTTGCAGAAGATCTCCAGTCTTATCAGAACTGAACTACCTGGCTTATTGTATTTTGGCTTTGTTGCTACCCAAGCTTGGCTTTTTTTTTTTTTTTAAACTGTGAATGTCTAAAGCCTGGGGCATGCTTCTGGGTGTTCTCAAGACTTAAATGCCATTTCTTAAAGAGTTAAAGATCTAGGTGGCTGCAGTAAAAGGATGATAAGGTAATCACTCACCCACTGGAGATGCTCCCTTGTCCTTTACCAAAACAAGGTCTGAGAAACATGGAATGTATTCAGTGGTTTAGGGAAACTCTACCTTGCAATGCCAAAGATTGGAATTAGATTTTTTAATGTTAGAGAAAGTTCTCATTGTAATGATTTATCTTTGAGAACAAGAGTTTATTTTCATTTTCATCAAGAGCTTAATATTTCCCCTCTTAGGAAAAATGCTTTGAGGGGTACATTATACCCAGGAAAACACTCACTAGCAACATATTTTTGTTTATCAGCTCAAGCTAAAAATTCCCCTTAGAGATGAAAAAAAAAATCTTTCTCAGCATTAGGGGATCCCCTTTTGAACTGTCTGTCCACAGAGGTAGAGGATTTGGACTCCTTTACAACTATAATAATTCGCTCTGGCTCTCAACAAGGAGAAAGCTGCTTCTGAGAAGCATTGTGTTTTCGTTTTGTTTTGTTTTGTTTTTAAATAAAAGTAAAAAGGCCCTCTATACTATCATTTCTGCTGCCAGGAGGAACCCAGTTCTATACTTCAGTGGAAGTCACTTGAAGCTTGGTGTTTGACTCAGAATGGCTAGCCCTGGAGGAAAAAGTGATTCCATAGAGTTGTACTAAGGAAAGTTTTAATATTTTGTATCAAGTTATGAGTTATTGCTAATGAGTGCAGTGATTCTGTTTGGGATCATGAAAAAGTTTCAGTTATGATGGTAGTACTCCATTGTGAATGCAGTCAATGCCACTGAACTGTATAAACGAAAATGGTTAAAATGGCAGACTTTATGTTATATATACATTACCATGATTAAAAAAAGAAAAAATATATATTGGCTATACTTACCAAAAGAAGAAGAGGAGAAGAAGAAAAAGGAACATCCTTTTTAGTAAATGTGGTCAGAAATTAAGATACACTTAGACACATTAGCATACTAATGAAATAAAAAATTCTCTCTTAAAGTCCTAAAACCCATTCCTCTACCAAATTCTCAAATTATAAGCAGGTTGACTCAAGATTCAGATGATGCTTTTTTGATAGAACTCAGTCTCAACATAAAAGACGGTTATTTTGCCCAGAATTCTCTCTTTCAGAATCAGGCATGCTAAATCCTTTCTGATTTTATGGTTCTTACTCAAATTTTAAATGAAAAAACTTTTTTTCCTTGCAAAACTCATATATGGGATTGAAATGTTGGTGGGAGGCAAAAGCCCTCTGCAAAAACATTTGAAAATGAAACACTCCCAGGGCATAATCCCTTCCTCTGTAGCAGAAGGTTTTCAAATAAGTGAAAAAAAGAAAAATGCACACAAAACCTCGCCTACAAAAAGAAGGTATGTGCCTAGGAATCTCATGTGGCAGAGTGCTGACATTTGACACCACTTGCAACCCTGCATGCAGCTGGTGTCAGACTCTGAAATGTTTCCCACCTTGTTCTTGGCCTCTCATTTATCCCTCTGGCCAAGCGCCCCATGTCCTACCTGCCTCTCCCCCTACAGAGATTGCAAGCAGGGCTGAGGCTAAACTGGACCCTTGTCAGGGCTCAATCAGTGTTCAATGACAGCAATCAGAAGGCAGTTCATCAACAACTTCCAAAGAGGCTATGGGCTGAGTGGGTGGCAATGTTCTGTTGGTGCATAACCCTCTTCCATGAGATTGTAAATAGCCATAACTAATTACAACCTGACCACAGTGCTTCGGGAGAGTTCCTTGCGTGAGGAAACAGCACTAAAGATGTTGTTGTGGCTTTTGTGGTGTGGTAGCTATGGAAGCATTAGGGTGTGGCGAGAGATTAGGCTGCCCCAAAGCCATTGTATGTTGCCAGATAGAATCATGCTTTGATGTACGCCAAGGACTAAACTGTTTTATTTCCTTTGATACATTTAAAATTAAGATTCCGTGTTAATCCCTAATTAATTCCAAGTTCAAACTTCTATTTTAGCTCCCTGAATGGGTAGTGTTGGAATGCTTTTAGGGATGTGAAAGCCAGAATAAAATATTTTCCAATTTCATTAAGTGCCTTGTGGGCTTGGTTATTAGACATTGTTGCATTGTCTGTGGGATTTTAAAGCAGAATGTCATGATTTTTAATCAGAAACCATTTTAAGTCAGAAACAGGGTGCTCAAGACAACAGGGTTCTGCATTTCAATGGTTGTCTAAAAAAGGAAAAAGAAGGCTAGAAACTGCTATCAAAAGGGAAAGCTCAACCTAATAAAACACAGGATTGAGAGCTGTGCAATTTAAAAGGATTAAATATTAAGTATGAAAACAGTATAGGGGAATAGGTAAGATGCTCACCAGCTGGAAAATGCGAAGGGGTGGGGATGGAGATAGAAAAGGAAGGAAACCTGTAGTCCAGAGAGAAAATCAGCTTCCACTCAAATGGGGTTTCTTACTGTCCCCGCCAGAGGGTCAAAGGACAACTGACCTAGGCTGGATCCAGGCAAAACTGGGAGGTTAGTTGGGACTTAATGAGTTACCCTTTTAGACAGCCCAGCAATCTCCTCCCAGGTGTTTGCATTTAGGCCCCAGGAGGATAATTCTTTGTAGTAAAGAAATAAACTTCTCCTGGTGGCTTCTTGGCTATCCATGGGACAGGTTTGGGCGGAAAGGGTATACAAATGACCACCAAATGGTACTTGAGATTTGGCAAGCATTTGTCACAGATTTGAAGGACAGTCGCTGATTTTAAATATTTGGTCCTTTTATCTCCATAAATATAGGAACACTCTCATGAGTCTGAGATTTTGTTTGGGAAAAACGTTGTCACCAGTCTCATGGGAATCAGCCTTCTAAGTCAGCCCTTCTACCCTATCTCCAGAAAGAGCGAACTTGCATTTTTTAGTTACCATTTTCTGTGTACCCTCATTTGTCCTGGCAGTTGGGTGAAAACAGGTGATTTCCTGCTTCTCTCTCCCACCCCTAATTAGGGGCTGGAGTCCCCGGTGATAAAATCTTGAAGGATGCTTTGCCATTATCAGTGGGTGGGGCCTGTGGAGTGCAGCCTCCTCTGCACTCAGCCAACAACCTCAGTGCTCACTTATCTGCATCAGTCCTGATGGGGCCCTGCACTTGCTCTACTGGTTGCTAAATATTTTTAATATCATCTGGTGCAAAAACTTCCTTTTATGAGACTCCTGGTCACCCAGTGAAGACAGCTGTGGTACAGTGAAACACAAATTGGGTGCCAGCTCTGCCAAGATAAAATGAGATACTGAAGCTGAACACCTTAGAACAAGGCTTGGGCTGTCTGCTCATTTCAGGTACATCTGTGTAGGATGGCTCATCTTAAGTACACCCCTTCTTTATTACATAAACCTGGAAAGCACTCTGGGGCTCACAGAAGAAAACAACCAGTCTGCAGCTAGACTTTTATGCTTGAGTTTCCAAGATGCTGAGGTGTCATTTGCCTCACTGATTAAATGTAAAAATTTTGGGTAGACCTATTTGGCTTTAAAAAGCACCCACAAGTCTTTTAAAAATTGTTACTCAAAGCATGACTCATTATGGATCACCTATTATTGATCAATCCACTAAGGACTCTGCCCCAGACCTGCCAAACCAGAATCTCAAAAGGCTTAGGGTCCCAGAATTTTCATTTTATAGCTCTCTGCAGGAGATTTTGAGGGACTAATGTAAATAGGAGAACCAGAACTTCAGGAGCCCAAAACTGAAAACCATCCAGTACTGATGATACTATATAAAGACAGAAGCCACTTTCTGGATACCCACACCAGTAGTTATTGCTCAAATGCTCTATCAACGCAGCTTTTGAAATGATTATGAGAAAAGTGTGTGTATCTGTGTATGTTTGTCTGTGTGTGTGAGACTGTGTATTTGAAAGTGTGTATATGTGTGTGCACACATCATGCATTTACACTGCAGGACGAAAACGACTCTCCAGCCAGTCCCTTCTGTCTTCATGGCAATACCACCAACTGCATTCTGGTTTCCCATACTTTGCTCAGATTTCCACAGAACATAGTTAGACATACTCCTGTAAAATTTGACTCCTAGGAATTTAATGAACTTTTGACTGGAGAATCACGTAGGAATCTGTTGAAAAAGTTTTCTTTAGCTTGTGTTCATTTGCAAAAGTAAAGCAGCTTTAGACAAAGTGTCTCAGGATCTCTGAGCTTGATATAGACTAAAATTTAGGGTCAGGATTACTACAACATAAGCAGGATGTCCAGTCCATGGTTTGTGATGGGTTATTTGCATTTGCATGGCATCAATAGGCTCAGGTGCTTTCACTACCTTTCAACCACAATCATTTGCTTGCAGTGTCTCGAGTGCCTTTCCTACAAGGACATATCAGCAAGATAGTCTTGTTTCTGCAGGACAAATGGCAGAAACTCGGATTTCTTCTTGCTCTTTCAGTCTCTTTTCTCCTTGCTGGGTCCAGTCTTCGGATTTCCACTCAGTTGAGTTCAATTCAACAGACATTTATTCGGTACCCCTAAGTTCCAGACACTTTCCTAGGTGTTGTTTTTATTTGTGGGTCAGAGCTGGGACAGGGAAGGGTCAAGGGAGAAAGATGAACAAGACCCTATTCCTGTCCTCGAAGAGTTTCCAACCATGGACAGCTCATGAAACAGCTACACAAATCACTATATTCAAAATGCAATGAATGCTGAACCGGAAGTTCAGAAAGAAGGAAAGATTATTCTTTTGGAAAGTTCAGGGAGATCTTTGATCAGGATCTTGAAGGAAGGGCAAACATTGTTGCCTCCCATTTTCTTGAGACTTGAAGTATACACATTTTTAATTCTGTGATGGTTGCTGAACATACATAATTACAATAACTAAAAATATTTTGAACACATTACTTCTTGAATATATTAATCAATTTAATCCTTATGATAGCTCTGTGTAATAAGAAACACTATGACCATCCCTAGATTGCAGATGAGGAAACTGAGGCAGGGAGAGCTAAAGTAACAGGGCCCAAGTTCACACTATCAGAAAGCAGCAGAACCAGGCTTTGAGCCCAGGCAGTCTAGCTCCATTCCTGGAGGGCTTAAACATCACGGAGTAATGTAGAGAAATTTTACATTTTATGCCACCAACTCCCACCTTATGTTTGCTCTTTCTGCCTACATAAATATTTTTCTCTGCAGTTTATCATCCTTTTAATTTTCCTTCTATATTCTACTGCTTGGCAGAAGGATGACAGTACAGATTTTTTTAAAATAATTCATTTTGCTTTTAATCTCACTATTTAACAGGCAATCTCAGAAGGCCCAACTTGAAGAACACACATCTAAAGTGGGCTTTTCCTCCATGCTGGTGGTGTATCATCCCAGAGGCCCACAGAAGAGCGCATGGTTACGGCCCTTATTAGAGAAGATATTACAAATGTACGTCTAAACGGTTCTGCTTAACTATGACCGCTGCACCACCTCCTACTCCCTGGGCACTCTTAACTATAGATTTCTGCCCAAGGAAAGCAAAAGCATGTCATAGCCTTTCAGACTTTAGTGTTTTCAGACACTCAGAAGGACAGTTAAGAGGACATACCAAGCAACGGGAAGCAACATGTCATGGGCATTGAGTGTCTTAGGAGTTAGATAAAATGGGAGTCAGGTCCTGGCTTTTCCACTTACCAGCTGTATCCCTGTTAATCTCTCTGGATCTCACCTTCCAACTCTGTGAGATGGGGATAAGAATATCTTCCTGACACAGTTTTTTTCCTGAGGAGTAAATGTTTGTAAAGCCCTTTTCATAGTGCTTGTCACATAGTAAGCAAGCCATAGTTATAATTTTTGTGATTTTATTATAAAGGGGAAAGCACAGTATGGAATACTCTGAGGACTACAGGGCAGGAATCAAAAGCAAAGAGCTCAGAATGGAGGGCTCTCCTGCAAATGGTGTCCTGTCCTTTAGGACTTTGTTCTTCCATCTGGCTCAGGGAGGTGTGGTCTATCGCATGCATTAAAGCAAATCGTTCAGGCAGAGAAAAGCTGGGCAGTTGTGTTGGGTGATCCCCTAACCCCCACCTGCTAGTCCATCCTTGCCAGAACCACATCCCCACATTTCACGAGCATGTCCTTCTCTGAGGGGCCTGAGGGCCCCGCTCCTGTTTTCATTTTGCTGGTGGGCAATGCCAACTTCCCTCCCTTCACACCCAGTTCAGGCTTCATATTGATGTGCTTTTAATTTTCCTTGAGACATCCTCTTTGACCCATGGGTTATTCAGAAGTGTGTTTTTCATTTCCAGATATTTGGGAATTTTCCAGATATCTTTCTGTTATAAGTCTCTAGTTTAATTCCTTTATGGTCTGAGAGCATATTTTGAATGATTTCTCTTCTTTTAACTTTGTTAGGCTTTGCTTCATGGCTCAGGATATGGTGAATCTTGGTGAAAGTTCCATGTGTGCTGAAGAAGAATATAGTGGGTGGAGTGGTATATAAATGTCAATTAGGTCAAGTCACTAGAAAGTGCTGCTTAAGTCTTCCATATCCTTCATATTTTCTGCCTACTTGTTCTATCGATCAGTGAACGAGGAGCATTGAAGTCTTCAACTATAATTGTGTATTTGTCTATTTCTTGATTTACTTCTGTCACTTTTAGTCTCATGTTTTGAAGCTCTGTTTTTCAGTGCTTACCCATTTAAGATTGTTATAATATTGTTATGTCTTCTTGGAAAATTGGCTCCTTTATCATGTAAAGTCCCTTTTATCCCTGATAATCTTTGTTAGTCTGAAGTCTATTTTGTTGGAAAATAATATAGCTTCTCCATCTTTCATTTGGTTAGTCTTTTCGTGTTATATCTTTATACAGAGATATATTTAATATCTCTAAGTATTTTTAAAGTGGATTTCTTATAGACAACAGCTGGGTGTCCTATTTTATCCAATATGACAATCTCTGTCTTTTAAGTGGCATGTTTAGATCATTCATATTTAAAGTGATTATTGATATAGTTGGATTAAATTCTGCCTTCTTGCTAGCTGCTTTCTATTCATTGCATTTGTTCGTGGTTTCTATTTCTTCCTTGTCTTCCTTCTCTGGATTTGAGTGAGTATTTTTATGATTCATTTGAACTCTTCCATTGACTTATTTATTTAGGCCTCTTTTTCTTTTTGTAACTTTTCAAGTGGTTGTCCTAGGATTTTAATATACTTTTCAATGAAAATAAGTTTGATCACTTTGTATTTCCTAAGGTTGGATTGGGAGAGAACTGTGATTTTGTTTCCTTCTGAGAAGAACTTTGAGATATTTTGGTCAAGATAGCTAAATTTTTAATAGAATTAAATTAAATTCTATTCTATGTCAATTAGGTCAATTATTACTAAGGGTGTCAAATAACAATCTTTAATAGAATGTTTAAGTTAAGTCCCTATTTGAATAGATTTTTAAATTCACATTTCACTTGTAATCAATGAACTGAGATTACACACTCTTTTTTAACATGGGAATATTAAATCTGGGTAAATAAAAATACTGTTCTGTATTTTTAAGCAATAAAAATTGTACAAAGAAGAAAAGCAATGCCATTGTAAACTGTTCTACTTAATTCTTCTGTAAAAGAAGTAGCCAGAAATAATAGAATTTTGCACTTGGGGAAAATCCTGGAGAATTTTTCCCTCATTTTTATTTTGGGGCCATGACCACTTTGAGAATCTGATGAATCATGCCCTAGAAAAATACACAAACTCATCTACACACCAAATTTTGCATATAATTTCAGGGAATTTGCTCACTCCCTCAAGTCTCCAGGCTTCCAAGAATGCCTGCTCTTATTAGTGAATGCTGTCAACAAGCATTTTGATGTAACTATATATCTTGGTATGTAGCTCAAGTAGCAGAAGTATCAGATTTGATCTGAGTTTCTCTAGTCAGACAATGAAAACTCTTTCCTTGACTCATTGTTTTAAGAGCCCCAAGTCTAGGTCATGGACAGGCCCAGTTCTTAGATTTGTCACTTCCCCAGTCTCTGTGCTTTAGCATGACAGCATTGTGGCCTCTACAATGACCAAAGGAAGCTCAGATGGCCAGCATACCTAGAACATGTTTATCCCCTTTTATGCCCTAAGGTATAGGTCTCACACACAACTGCTTAAATTGTGGCTACAAACACCAAGACAAATTTGTTCATGAGCAAATATTCACACTAATATCAAAACCGTTTTTAGCACAGAAAGATAAATTCAAACAATACTTGCTTGTAATTTTTTTAAAGATTTGTCTCCCATTTATACTTTAAAAGGTCAGAGTCACAAACCATTTAATGTCAATGAATCCCAAAGAATCCACTGATTATTCCTCCCTTATTCTCCTGCCAGTTTCTGAAATCTCCTTCCAACTATGATACCCTCCAGGGTCAATCAAAAGATCATTATTTGACACTCTTAGTAAATTTTGCACAAACAAATAATGCCATTGATTTTTTTTCACTCCTTCACCAATGTACTGCCCAATGTCTTATATTTCTTTTTTTTTTTTTTCCCTTCATGTATTTGTTCTTTTTAATGATTCAGTTAACCACACATCTTCAAGCTAGTTATTTCATCTGCCAGAGGACAAATCCTTAGACAGCAGGAATCAGGTCTGCCCCACCTTACTTTGATTTAAAGTAAGAACGAGCTCCCCTCAAAAACTGAAGGGGTTATTTTGACTCACCCCAATCTTCTGCACTATCGGCAGCTCCCATCTGTCGATCTGGTGGACGGCTTGTGGTTGATTGACCTGCCTGGGAACACCGGCCTGTTCTCGTTTGGGTTTCATAAATCCCGCTTTCCTCCCAGTTGACATAATGCTATATCGAAACACTTTGAGGTACTTTTAAAGATGATGGATCACATTTTTGGTTTTATTTAATATGCTTTCTTTCCAATAATAAAAATAATGGAGCATTTGCATTAACCAAATCTAATAGAGCCCTGTGGAAACAGTCATTAAGGGGCTGGCTTTTCTGTGCCTGGAAGCCCACTTTGGCAGACGAGAAACTGCTTTGGATTTTGCAGACTTTTCCCTGTTCTATCTGAGACTCACCAGTTGACTCTTCAGGCTTGGATCTCTTTCTTCAGCAAACTGGAATTGTATTCTTTTTAAAGCTTCCACATCTTTGAACAAAATATACCATTAAAAAAACTATCTTTCATCTTGTACACAGGTGCATGGAAGTAAGTGACATTGATAACGGAAAAATTTTTTTTCCAAATTTCCTAAATAAAAATAGTTTGAGAAAACTTCATTCCTCAGAACATACTAAAGCAGCCCCAAAGAAAAACAAAGGTATCCACTCTTACATGTTTGCATCTTCTCAGTGCTCTTTGAAATAATCGGAATTTCAGGACTTTGGCATTTCTAAGGGAACATTCTCAGGTACTCCAATCAGATGGTTTTAATTTCTCTTTATTCTTTGTAATAGTTTATACTCAATAAAATATAAGCTTCTCTTTTACTATCTTCTTTTCCGCTTGATAAACAATGACAGTTTTTCATGTGTTCCCAGGGAAGCTAAAATTAACTTAGATTCATTTCAGTGACGCCCTTATTTATACACCAACGACACTAACAATATCCTCAAGAATCCCATCCAACATAGATCATTGATTCGCTTCTGTCTCCTCCTCTGACTTGAACATCTTCTCTCTAAACAGTAGCCCTTTTTCAATGGCTTGGCCACATTAGGAAGACCTGAGTTTTCCCTTGGTGATAATAAAAGTACATCTTTAGTATGATTCTGTTGTTCTGAATAAAATCAGAACTAGAAAGCAAGCAAGCATTTCAAAGTTGAAGCATGAATTTCTCCTTCCTGTACACTCTTCAGTTTTCACCCTAAAATGAAGGGTTACCTGAAATCTTCTAATCTTCCAAGTTTTCCAAGATTATGTGCTATAGTGTTATAATAAAGGCCTTTCTTTTTTCAATTGGGCACCTAATACACTGATATAGGGTAAAGCAGGTCACTCAGGAAAGGTAAGCCACTTCCCTTTCAAGATTCAGCCACTGATATTAACAACAGATAAACATGGAGTATTTGCTGCTCTGAGGTATCCAAGCCATAAAAGGCTGATGTGCCACTGGGGGTTGCTTGTCTAATACCTCTGCCAACTGCACGTTCAAAGAAAGTTATTCTTTTCCTAAAGTGCCACGACAAAGGCCCTCACTTCTTGCATATTCAAGAATCAGAGCAAAATGGAAACCAAGAGAGGAGCAAAGGAAGAAAGACATGCTTGGGGAGCCTTCCAAGAGGGAGCAAAATCCTTAGTTGACGTGAAAGAATCCTTTGTAGATAACAGTGAAGGACAATGGGCAGAAAGCAAAAATTTGGCCATTTTCCACCCTCTCCCAATTTTCGGTGGTGGGGGAGGGATGGGGAGTTGTTCATCTTCTTCTTGACTTGTACTAGCTCCCTGTGAATTAAAAAAATGCCTTTGCCACAGAGAAGCTTAAAATTTTTATGTTATCAAATTTACCCATCTTTTCTTTCTTTTTTGACTTCTGGGCTTATGTCCTGTTTAGAAATGCTGGGCTCATTTCACTCATTCCAGGGTTATAAATAAATTTTATTCTAGTAGTTTTACTAATTCTTTTTTATCTTTCAGTATTTGATCCATTCTGAATTTATTTTGTGAAAGTTGTAAGGTATAGAAAAATCCTTCTTAATGTACTTGGGTTTCAAGGTAAATTCCATGCAGTTCACACTTGGATCAATCAATTGATTGATGACTATTTATTGAAGACCTACTATGTGCCAAGCCAGTGAAGGATCCAAAAGAAATATACGACATGGCAGTTGATTTCAAAGAACTTACAATATAATTGGGGGAAACAGCTGACAACCTGAGCCAATTCAAGACAGCATATAATTAAGTACTAAATACTGCTACTGTTTAGAATTGCTGTGGGAGCTCAGAGGAAGGAGAGATCTACCTGGGCTGAAGTTGTCAGAGAAGACTTTGTAGACAAGATGGGGCTTGAGTTAAATATGCCTTTGCCCAAATGCTAACACAGAAAGCCACAGGCTATGTGGGTGTGTGTGTGTGTGTGTAAGTGCAAATGGATACCCCATTTTCCCACCTATTGGGAAAACATGTCTGACAGACTAAAATAGGATTAGGTGCTTTCTCACAAAATCAAGACATGGTTTTAGGACTACAAGTGGGAGAGTGGTGAGGGTAGTAGTAAGAAATATATGCCCTGGACAGGGGTGTTTGCCTGGGAGTCTTACCTTCGGCTCACCACCCAAGTATCACCCATGCTTATGCCAGAGAGTTCTACAAAGTGCTAGTGGGCATCTTTTGAGTGCGTCTTTCCATGAGCAACTGGCTGCTGCCTCCCTTCTCTCAACTACTTGTAAGGGCCACCACCCCTTTTACTCTTAACCAGCCTACACATCCCCAGGTGAACGAAGAGCAGTGAGCACCACCTTAGGATATCACTTCTAAAAGCCTGTTACTGCTGGTAGAAATAAAAGTTGGTTCATACTTTGCGAGGGCAGGGATTTAGGGAGAAGGATGGGTGGTTATTTAGCAATGTATATCAAAAGCCTTAGGTTTTCACATACCCTGTGTTCTAACTATTCTACTTTCAGGAATTTCCTGTTTGTTTATTTTTTTAACAAAACAATATCTAGTGCTTACTATGTGGCAAGCATGATTTTAAATGCTTAAAAATATAAACTTATTTAATCTTCATCACAATCCCATGAGATAGGTACTATTGTTATCTTCGTTTTACAGTTGTGGAAAATGAGGCACAGAGAGGTTGAGTAACTCACCCATAGTCACCAGCTAGTACATGGCAGAGCTGGCATTCAAACCCACCTTGTCTGACTTCAGAGTACTTGGAGTTACCTGTACTCTGTAGTGCCTGAGAAGACATTGTGGATGCACACAAAGATTTAGTTACAAGGCTGTTCATTTGACACAAATACATTCAGTGCCTATGGTGTGCAAAGCATAAACCTGCTCCCGAGGAACTTGCTGACCCGGGCAGTATTGTTCAAACTGAGGTTAATTACTTATCTGTGAGTTATGGAGTAAATTTTGTGGATTGATACCAGAATTTCTTTAAACTGATATAGGAAAGAGTAAAATAGACATTGTCAGAAGGTAAGCATCTGAAACTTTTTTATTTCATGGAACTTTTTCCCACCTATGTGTGTGCACACGGGTGTGTGTGTGGTGAGTGTTGGATCTCAACATTATAGGCACTTGTGAGTTGCAGTGAAAAAAGTTTGAAAGCCACTAGTCTTGCAAGAAAGATAAATAAGTTATTATACTTTCCTCAAGTTTTTTTTTTAAATAATTGCAAAAAAAGTCTAAAAATAGGAAATCAGTAAATCAAATTTGAGACAGAGATACAATGGAGTCCTAACCAGAAACTAAAATCATATTGTAGATAAGTATTTAGTGACATCAAGACATACACAAGTTAAATAGATAGGGGGAAAATCAGATTATAAAACATGTAAAATATAGCATTTTTTGTTAGAAAAAAATATATATGAATAGAGAATGGACCAGAAAGGATAGTCACCAAGGTGTTCCTAGTCATGGGACTTATGCAAAAAATATTTCCTTCTTTTTGTTTCTTTGCATTTTCCGCATGAGCAGAATTACTTTTATAAGCTATATCTTTATATAAGGTAATACGTATCCTTACATATAATAAGATATGTGATTACATTAAAGGTTAATATCAAACATATGTAAAGAATGCTTACAAGCAATAATAAAAAAATAAAATAATAATAATAAAAAGAACAAACAACCCAATAAAATAATGGGCAAAGGAGGGAAACATATCATTCACGGAAGAGGAACACTTCTTGCCAAATAAACACATCATGTGATGCTCAACCAACCATACCAGTAATCAGGAAGATGCAAATCAAAGCAACAATGAGATAAAATATCACTTTCATCAGTTTTGCAAACTGCTAACCCTGTCTGATAAAACCCACTGTAAGAAAATCCAAAATATGAACATACGGAGTTTCAGAATGGAAATAAGAATTCACCTTATAAAGCAATAGGTTCATTTTAAATGAATATCAAATTTTTCCAGGGCTATTAATGCATGGTTTTATTTCTGCCTCAACTTCCAAGGGCCAGAACAACTAAACACTGTATTCTAGATGTCAGAGAGAATGAAAGACTGGCAATATCAGTGACCTGCAATTTTATGAAAAAAAAATCATCAAATGACACTCTCCCCAAAAGATTCAAAACTTTTAGGAGAGATGGGAAAATTGTGTTTATGAACATAATCAATACCTGGCACACACACACACACACACACACACACACACACATACACACTACGGTAACCTCTTAACATACATCACCTCATTTAATCCCCATAACAACTTTATGAGTTGTAGTCACTCCTTTAGTCCCATTTTACTGTGAGAAAACTGAGGCTACAAGGGGTGAAGTAACTTTCCCCACAGGTAGGTAAGTGGAGAAGCTGGAATTTGAACTCAGATCTCTCCACCTCCAGTTTGTGATCTCAGCCACTTGGTAGTTTCATATATATTGAAACTCAGCAGTCTATCCTGACTGGTGCTAATTAGAATGTAGTTTTTGAGGTCAGAGGTTTTGAAAAAAGGGCTCTGGGCATTATTGGTACTGTGGGTTTCTTAAGTTTCCAAGTGATGGTTTTTTGTGCGTATACTTTTAAACTCTGGTTTTGACTAGATTTCTTCATGGTATAAATTTGAATATCATCAACACATTGTGCCTTGTTCTGGGGAGAATATTTTGTGAGTGTGCACGATAACAATAAGGTATCGTGGTTGTTTTCTATGTTGATATGATTCAGTTCAAAGGAGACTGAAATCATTGTCCTAGGATCTTTCTGTAGCAACATAAGATATGGAAATAGATTATCATAATGTATTTGGCCTAATGTTTACTGTTTTAAGCATTACTGGTAGTCATCGAAGTTAAGACAATAATACTAATGAAAATAACAATAGTATTAACAATAGCAGTGCACTAAGGGAAAAGATAAATGATAACCATGTATAAAGTCTGTCCATGGGAGATCCTTCTGAAGAGCATATGAACTTCAGGCTTTCCGTTTTATCATTTCTGGGAGATGGGCCCATCTCTGCAGGATCTAGCAACCAGAAAATATGAATCCCTTGGAAGGAGACACAAGCCACAATAATAGCCCGATTGTTTCCAAAAGTAATGGCACTCAGCACTTGTGTTTACTACTCAATTTTAGCAGTGGTAGTTGCAGTAATGGTTACACACATTATCACTCTGACATTGTCTTGTTTCTCCTACCCTCACTTTCCCTTTGCTCTGATTTCTTAATTATATTATTGACTTAATTTAATTTTACCTTAAATAATTTGATAAGAGTGAAATAAATACATGCGTAAAGAATCAAACAAACTTTCTCATTTCCTAAATCTGACTGAATTTTTTGCCCTGTGGATACAGAGTTCCAGGTCAAATGGCTCAGCTAATGGCTTTTAAGTGGCCTCAGAGTAGGCATGGGGGATTAAGGTTTCAGGTGCTGACATGATGACACTAGACCACATCTTCATACCGACAGAGAATTGAGCCTAATTGTGCATACAGTCGTTATGTCCTACTTCATTCGCTCCCTGCTAGAAAGTTGCAGTCGTCTCCAATCAAGCCTAATGGAATGTGATTATTGAGAAAAGCTGGGAGAGGGGGAGGAGTGGAGCAGAGCAGGGGATGAATTTAGTGTGTGATCTGCACAGACAACTGTTTTTAACACAAAATCTCTTTTGTGTCTCCCCCCCCTTTTTCTAATATGGGCTTCGGAAAGTAATAATGATTGCTGCAGTTATCATCAGGCTATACCATAGGATATATTTCCCTCTAGATCTTAAACACACACACACACACACGCACACACAGTCAGAAGGGACTATGCTATTACATCAAGATTTATTGAAACATTTTCCCAATAATTAGTTCACTGCAGGTGATTAAGCAGCTGCTAAATAATTTAAGAGAATCTAAAGGGGAATGTAATATTTTAACTAGTAATATCATAGTGGCTAAGTACATAAATAACATAAAACAAAATAAAATAAGATAAATTGCTATGACAGATATTTTTTTTTCCGCAGTTTCATCATATCCGCTACTTACTGGTTGCTGTGAGGCTGGTGTAGAACCATGGTTTATGGCAATTTTTGGCCTCCCTGAGGCTGGAGCAGTGGGGGGCAATTTTTTAAAAAGAACCCTGGCTAAGTCCAGACATTTCTGATTCACAGTCCTTACAAATGTGTAGGGACAGAGCAAACAAGAGAAATTTACGGTAAGACAAGAGATGTCTTTATAGTTTGACCTGGTGACTGGCAATGCCGAGCAAAAGTGGCAAGAGTTTCCTTCAACTTAGCTGCTTCAACTCTTTTTTTTTTTTTTTTCCTTCTTTTTAAAATCTTTTTCCCTCCTTTCAGAGTCCTTAGAGCTGGAGCTCAAATTCAGTTTTGAACTAATAGAGAGAGAGAAGGCAGGAGGTTAAACCAAACTGTTAACTGTGTCTCTTCAAAACTGACATTTAATACAGGGTGTAAATCACTAGGGGAGCCTGTTATTCCTTCAGGAATGCAATTACATAGGGTCAAATAAAACATGAAAGAAACCAACAAGTTTTAAAATGTAGTATGTTCTCAAAAGTAGGCAAGAAGGAATGTGAAGCAGTCCAAATATGCTAACACTCCCTGCTGTCCTATAGGAGAGGATTACAAGGAGAGGTTTCTGCTCTTTAATGATTATGTGGTTAAGCAGGGGCATGCAAGCACATCGTGGAAGCCGAGCTGCTCCCACTTGACTCTGGGCTTCCCGAGGATCCCTGCATTCATTCAAAGCAGGTGGGGGCCTCTGCTGTCCCGCTCATTACCATTACAATCCCATTACCAGCTCTGCCCTCCACTTAACACTTTTCAAAAGTGTTTATATGGCTGAACAGAATGAACACTGGGCTTCCCCACCCCCACCCCTTTCTGTACCTCTTATTCATACTAGAAACCAAAATACCAAGTGGAATCCTCATTCTGTGACTTTGAAGACAGAGAAAAATGAATGTTGGACTTTTGCTAAAGGATTTCGCAGTGTTTATGGCTATTTGTAAATTGTCTATTGTTAATTTAATCTATGGCAGGGGGAGGGGGAGGTTATGTGAGGGTGGGGGCTTATGTTTTTATTTGGGGAAGTGTCTGTTAACATTTTAGTGATTTTCAAACAATATGATGTCTCAAAAATTTGCGTTGGATTTTTTCTTCATCCTCACAAACTAGAGTGACCGACATATGGCCTGGGCTTTCTCTGTTAAAACGGAAAGTCCGGCATCCCGCTCAGTCCCCGGCAGACTGAGACGGCTGGTCACCCCAACACAAAGAAAAGACTATTCCATACATATAATGCACCGTCTCTCCTGGCTCCTGTGCTCCCAAGCCCTGTGTGCACCCAAAGCATGTGCACAGGGAGTGTGTACCGACAGGCATGCACACAGGTGACGTGCACAAGGATTCTGAATCAAACGAAGAGAATCTTTTTGCAAGTAAAAAATTCTTTAAAATAAACATACATTTTGCTTTTAAGCATACAATAACTGCATGGTGGAAACTGAGTATAGATTGTGTGAGCAGAAGGGATGGCCAGGGGAGGGGTACTGGGATCACAACTAAAGTAATTATAAAAGAATTTGAACAAAGCAGACAGGTCAGGTGGGTTCAGATTCCTATATAATCACTGACTTTTATAAGTTAGTTCTCACTTCTCCAAGAAAAATACAGTTTCAAATGAGTTGTGATTAAGATGTGATTTTCCTTATCTTGTTTACAAAATGAATCACACCACCAAAGCCAACTTCTCAGGGTCTAATTCCAAAGGGTACAGATTCTATCTGCTTGGTTTGGTTGGCTGAATCTTGGGATCCACCCTCCTCCATTTCTCCCCTCCCCCCACAACACATACAGCAGGCAGTGATGGCCAAGGCTGGTCCTTACCATCCCTGCTTTCAGGGTCCATCTCCTGCCCATTGCCTAGGCTTGAACCATGAGTCCTGTCTCCTGAGGGGCACCATTTCCCAAACTTCTTCCCACATCAGCAGTTCCACACACAGCACGGTCTTTCTTGGCAATGACTCCATAGCTTGCACAGCTGCCCCCTGAACCCATGAGGTGGACCTTTTTGACTGCAAGCAGAGTTATGGAAGCCTTGAGGCTCAATTCAGCTCTTAAGAGCTGCATAATTCTAAGCAGGCTCAAGACTAGAGTAAAACTAAGTTCATCTTATGCATTTTTCTGCATCCTTTGGCTCTTTCCTTGCCTCTTTTCTTGACCATGCAGCTGCAGTTTCCTTGTTCTGTTCAAAGTATGCCAGGCTGATACGCTCACCGGAGATAACACAAAGTAAAGCAAAAAGCAATGGTAAAGTTTTCTCTCCTGATATATCACACTTACCTCTTACCTTAGAGGCTCCCCTTTCCTGTGTTTAGAACTTGTCAGCCTGGATCAGACCTGCTATAAGCATCATTCTCTAAACTTCGACAAAAGGCAAAGAAATTGATGGTGGACAGCTAGGACAAATAAGGGCTCAAAGACTAAAGAAAAGACTCGGAAGGGTGGAAAGGTGCCTCCCTGAGATTTTTAAATGCCCATGAGGTGTGTGGTGTGGAAAAGAACACAGGCTTGGGAGGCAAACATATCTGGGTTTGCATTTCAGTTCAGGCACTTACTAGCTTTGTGATCTTAGACAAGATATTTACCCTCTGTAAATTTCAGTTCCCCTCCTGTACATGAGGATAATTCTAGTTTCAATATGAGGATAGGAAATAACACATGTAAAGCAAAGAATCCATAGTAGAGGTTTGCTAAGTAGTAGCTATTATTATGATGGTGACGGATTTCACAGGAAAAAGTGATCCCCTTCAACTGCCCAGCATGTTGGGTGCCTCTAGTACTCTGTCTTCACTGCTGGGTTTCTTCTCTAATGGGCACCTCTAGGAACTCTGCTCTTAATCTCACTCCTCCACCTACACTTCCTAACTAGCCTTAGGCAAATCACTTATCTGCCTCAATTGCTTCATCTGTAAAAGGAGTTTAATAATATTTACCTCCCTCAGAGGAGTGTTGGGGAGAATTAATGAATGCTTGCAAAGTACCCTGAGATCTACAGATGAAAGGCAGTATAGAATGGTAAAGTATTATTATAAATATTAGTGTTATTTTGACATTTGCATGCATGCAGGTGTGAGCAAATTTGCATCTATGAGCACTAGATGAAAGTATGTGGCTTTCAAGTGTCATCCAATGAGTACATCTGGCAGTCGATGGGAGTTTAAGTCTGTGTAATTTATACACAATTAAACAAGAGGTCCCAGAAAGGGGAGCACAGCACTGGGTGGCAGGTATAAAATTAACCGTAGCCTATGTCAAGCCCTGTCTAGAAGCTTCTTTGGGCAGTGCCATTATCCTTCCAGCTGCCCCTAAGGGCTAAGGCCTGATATGTCATCAGCTCTCTAAAAAGCTGTAAAGTATAACTTGTTCTCGTGCTTCTCTACCAACACACAAAAACAACCTTGAGTCTAGAGTCTTTGGAGTTTGTTCCTAAAGTAAGTGTATCCACTTGCAAAACACACAGTCAAAAAATCAGATTGCAAAGAAACAATTTCTGTGAGGCTTCAACCGAGCTCACAGCCATGTTCTCCTCTCTACATCAGTAGTGCCAAGTTCTAGCTCTTGCTCACCTCCTCTTCCCAATATGGTCCCTGCTTCCTCCCATTTGTCCCTGCTCCCCATCAACTCAATCCCTACCCCACTAAGTAGTGTGAGGTAGTATCATTATAACCCTCATCCACTGGAATGCCACATCACACATCTCCCAGGAGTACAATTCTGTGGCCTGTGCTTTCAAGGTTAAAAGAGAAAGAGCAAATGGAAGTTACATGCAGAAGTTAAAATTCCCTCGTGCCTCGGGACTGAGTCCTCAGCAGCCTTTTCTGCCTGTGTGAGGATGTGGCCTCCTCCTCTGATTCCAGAAACAGAGATACGTATGGGCGTGAGCAGAACATATGCCTGGTCTCCATTGTAAACCCTTGCAACCTGGCAAAAAACAGCAAGACTTATTCCAGACCCAAATTCTTATTCCTGCCGCAGTCATCATAAACGCCTGCTGACACCAAAGAAGAACAAGCCTGTAATCCTCATAAAATAACATTCTTGAACCCTGGAAACCAGAGAGGGACATGACGGCCAGCTTTAAACTGTCATCCTTTCTGCTAGTGAGCTACGTCACACATCCCGGAAGCAGGTGATCGCCTTTGAAGTATGGGTTAAAGGCTGCACAAAGGCCTCCTTATTCCAAACATTTCTCCCCTTTGGCCTGATGTTCCCACAACTTGTGGTTAAAACATTGTCTCCAGAAGGCTGTGTTTAGGATGGAAATAAGCGACATGAAAATCAGCATTTTAAATCATTCCAGTGGTGTGCTGGAGCCAGCTCACCATGGCTCATGGGAGCAGACTGTTCATCTCTTTCCAACTCCAAGCCCACATCCCATTGATAGGTTGAAATCAACCAATGGCAGCTTGAAATCACCACAGAAATCACCAAACACTATAAATCAGGGCTTTTTCCCCTTCAGAAGGCCTTTTTAACCTTTAAAACTTGACTGCACACCACCAATTAGCACCCACTTTTCTCTATTATCGTTTGATCACAGATGAGTTTATGACATTCATAAGGAATGAGGTCCAGGTTGTTTTTGCATATGGGAAGCAGAGAAGAAGGTTGGGAGACAAAAGGAGCTCACCAGGAAGGCAGGTGAGCATGGAGGAAAGGGAGCAGCATCTCAAGGAGTCTGGAGAGCCACAAAGTATTAAATGCCTTGGGGAGGGATTAGCAGAATGCCTACTTCAAAGTTTTGTCAAAGGCTGTCCAGCTTCATATATTTTAGCAGCAAGTAGAGGATGCAGTGAGCTTCACAGTCCCTGGAATGTTAGCCAATACTGTAATGGAAAGGACCTTTTTGCCCTAATTTGTATAATCTCTCTGAGTCTCAGTTTCCTTAATGTAAAATAGAGATAACAGTACTCATCTGATGGGATTTGAGGGGAAGGCTAAGTGAGAATATTGGTTTTGTAAAGTATTTGCCTCTGACAGTTGTCTGCTATTGACAAATCCTATGGACACTTCACTGCCCTCTTCTTACTCTATTTCTCAACAGCGTTAATTGTCATATCAATCAATCTGGACCTAAAACACTCAACTCCTTTGGCTTCTGAAGCTCCAAGCTCTCTTGATTTTCTTTGTGCTACTTTCTACTTCTCTGATCTCACATTTTACCTGTATTAGAGTTCCTCAGGACTCAATCCTGGGCCTCCTTCTCTTATTTCTGTGTATAACTCCCTTTAGGCAATCTCATCTAGTCCCATGGATTTAAATATTATCTTTAGGTTGGTGACTCCCAGACTCCTAGGATTACCCTCTGTCTAGAGCAGTGGTTCTTAAAGTGAGATTCCTTTACCAGCAACATTGGAATCACCTGGGAAATTGTTGGAAATGTGAAGTCTCAGGACCTATCCAGGCCTTCTTAATCAGAAACTCTGGTGGTGGGACCCTGCAAGCCATTTAGGTGATTCTGATGCATGCTGAAGTTTGAGAACCACTGGTCCAGTTGAACATATTCAGAGGCCTTACTTATATCTCCACTTAGATGTCTCACAGAAACATCAAACAACACATCCAACATAAAACTCTTCATTCCCCCTCCTCGGTTCTGCCCCCTACCAAGTCCTCAGAATTGTTCATCTAAGAAAATGACAAAATCTTCCACCCATTTGCTAAACCTGTAAATCACTGTCTTTAAATCCTTCCTTTCTCTCAACTTCCTCAGCCCACATCTAATCCATTAGCAAATTCTACTAATTCTGTCCCAAATTATGCCACAACTTTGCTAGTTTCTCTGCTTTTCCATCACCAACAACATAATTCAAACCACCATTAAATCTTGCTTGTTTAAGCAAGATGATGCAACATTTTCTACCTGCTTCTACTCTTGTCACCCTCCAATCCATTCTCAATACTGCAGCAAGAAAGTGAGAACTTCTTAAAGTGTGATTCTCCATCCTAGAACAATTGAAATGGCTTCCCCTTAGACTGAGAGTGAAATCCAGACTCCATGCTATAGTTTCCAAGACGCTACATGATTTGACTCCTATCCACCTCTCTATCTACTCAACTAGTGGCCTTCTCTCCCTCCCCTGCTGTGTTCCACATTCACTGGTTTTCTGGGTTCCTGAATAGTCCAACCCCTTTCTGCCTCAGGGACTATGTTCCTCTGCCTGGAACATTTTTCTCTTCACCCTGTGAATTACTGGCTTCTCTTCTTCTCAGTCTCAGCTTTAATGTCACCTCCCCACCGAGACCTTTCCTTACCATCTATTTAAAGTCTCCCCCACACCCCATCATTCTCTCTCACCTTTTAATTTCCTCCCTAGCACATCTGCAATTTGTAAGTTTTCTGTTCATTTATCTATTCACTTGATGTTGGTTTTATTTTATTTTGTTTTGCACCATACCTCCCCACCCACCCCCGCCGCCATGTAAACTCGTAAGGGAAGGGAGCTAGCTCATCTATCTTCACCACTGTCAGTGTCTTGCAGTGACTGGGCAGGGGAGCTGGTTGTTGTTGTTGTCATTATTACAGCATGTGAGCAGGGGCTAGGTGCTAGATACCAAGTAGGTGGGGTAGTCACTATCTCAGCCCTTTAGGAGACTGCAGGTGCTGGAACCTAAATAACAAGGAATCAAAGCCTCAAGTAGGCTTTGTGTTACTATGTGCCCAGCCCTGAGCTAGTAGGAGGCAGCCATTCCCCAAGGGAGCATCCAAGGGAAGGGGAGGTGAGCCGTACCTGTACACAAGCACTGGCGAGCAAATGAAGACATATAAAATCAAGGATGAGCATATTTAGATTTTGAGCCCAAAATCTAAATACCATGGGAATTTTAAGGTGGGAAAAGTGATGGGGCACTGGGATAGGTGAGAAAAACTATGACCCGGAGAAGAGCTTTTGAAGGAAGTACAAGCTTTGGATTTAGGATGGCTTCCTCAGGTGTGAGCTTCTGATGGGCATAGGATATGTCTTTTTGTTATTGAACCTGTTTTGTTCTGCTTATGGGCATAACTTCAAGTAGATAATGGATGTGTCCATCCTTGAAATGAAAAATCAGGGCTTCCTGATTTTTCCTAAAAAAGCCTCCTTTCTTTTTCTGGGATAACAGTCTCTAACACTGTAGTTCTCCAGGGCCAGCATCGTATTGTACCGAAAAGTGTAGCCTTTGATCTGGATTCTCCCTCTTTTTTAATTTTGGCTCGCTAATTTGCCAAATGTGTGATCTTGGACAAATTAATTTCTCCAAATCTCAGTTTCTTCAACCAGAAAAAGGGATTCTGATTAAGGTTAAAGGAGGTAAAATTTGTAAAGCACTTAGTTTAGCATATTGTGGGTGATCAACAAATGATAAAAATTCTGTGATTTCATGTGGATAACTTGGCCACAGCTGCTGAAATGGGAAGAGGGAAGCTGGTATTAAATCATCTTCTTTATGCCAGATGCTGTGCTCGGCATGGTAAACTTCGTTTTTTTTGTTTGTTTGTTTTATTTTGTTTTCATTTAACTGTCATAACAAATTTGAGGTAGAAAATTTTGTTCCCACTTTACTGATAAAACTCAGAAAGATGAAGAAACTTGTCCTAGAATGAAACCAGTATTCAAATATAATTTGTTTTACTCCAAAACTCCATGTTCTTGGTTTTGCTGCTGAAAATTAGTATACTTTTTACTTATGATCCTAAAGCCTAGTATTGCTACAAAGAAGATGCCAGTTCTTTATTTCTTCCTTTGTCCAGGAATGAATGTTTTGATCATGTCAAACCTTATGAGAGCATCTGCTCCAAGAAAGTAAGACAAAGCAAAGTAGGGGGAAAGGAGGACAAATGACATTTCTCATCTTGGGTCCCTAATCGCTGATTGGAGATAAACCATTCTTCCCTTTCATTTCATCCACTCCCTCACTCATAAAAGTTAAAGTTCTCAAGTGAGTCATCTCTGAATCTATATCTTGCTCAATAATTGTTTGCCAGTCAATAAACAAGCAAATAAATAGAAACAGGATGTTAATTTGGAAGTTTCTACTGAGGCACCAAGATACAACAGAAAGGAAATTCCAAAAAGAGGTGTAAGACCAAGATGTAAACATTTAAAGAAAATACTGAGAACTAACTTCTCAACTCTAAAAACATTAACCCATAATGGATAAGGTTCCACCTTAAAACTACAAGGATAATGCCTCCGTGAAGGTCTGACTCATTGGGATTTGGGATCCATCATCAAAAGCTCCTAAAGAGGGTCTTTTGTGAAGAGGATTTCTTGGGGTCCACTTGTTACCCCCTGCTTACCCCTCTGTCCAGCAGGGCAGAGTTAGAAGTGTACATACCCCTTACCCTAATTCTAGTGACAGGGGCTCCAAAGGGAGCATTTAGAGAGCTTAATATGTTTTTCCTGAGTTGGAAGACGCAGAAAAGACCAGAGGCTAGCTAACACAGCTGGTGGAGCAGAGAAGTAATGTCATGTCTCTCTGAGAGAGCAGATCAGTGCTGTGCAAGTCCTCAAATTCATGTGAAACCAACAGAAGAATGTTGTCCTGTGATAATAAAAAAGGAGACCTTGCCCTAAGGAAGCTGCTGGCAGAGGTCACAAGAACGTGAGGGGGCACTACTGGATGCAAAGTCAAGCAGGCTTCAGAGGGCCAAAGAGTGGGCCCTGTCTGCATCAAGGAAGGAGAACTCACAAAGACCCTGCAGGGGAGACTTTGAGGAACCCTGAGAAGAGCTTACAAGGTCCAGAGAAGGCAAAGCCAGCTTATGACAGCAGCACTGAAGTAAGAACTTTCCTAGCCTCCTCTCCTCCTGCCCTCTATTGGACCCTCATAGCAAGCTGGGAGAGAAGGTGAAACACTAGGCAGGCAAAAAAAAAAAAGACAGTGATTCCTTTCCTACTCCCAACAGCCAGCATGAAGCAGGACTGGGCTGAGGGAAGGAAGAAGGCTTAACATTATACAAGTTCAAAATTTGATTATGACATGGGGTTAGACACTTAATGACTGAATGGAGCCTGTGTTTATGACACAAATAACTGTAGGAGTTTTGGTTTTACTGAGTGGTCAGTGTGAAGTAATGGGGCCTGTCCAATTTTTCTTCCAGAATGTGGGACAGGGGAACTATCCCTGATGAATGAATATTAAACAATCCACACATCGTGTTTTTCTGTTTGATTAATATATTATTCACAGAATGAATGAATGATGAATA
This sequence comes from Choloepus didactylus, assembly GCF_015220235.1. Classification (NCBI taxonomy): domain Eukaryota; kingdom Metazoa; phylum Chordata; class Mammalia; order Pilosa; family Megalonychidae; genus Choloepus; species Choloepus didactylus. The sequence continues at coordinate 58,573,838 of NC_051310.1, read as the reverse complement.
TATGAATGAGTAAACCAAAGTGCAACAATCCCCAAAGGTAACCTGTCCAAGATGGGGAGACAATTCTGAATGCCGCACATTCCTTTCAGTCCCCTTTGTCTGTTGTACCTGCAAAGAGCTCATGGGCAAATCCAGGAGAAAACTTTCCAAGGGAGGCATACATGTTATTTTATTATTTAGTCAAAAACTATGATGGCTGAAAAGCTTTTAAATTAAAGGAATCGGTAACTATAAAAGATTCAAACATTAAGAAGTCCTCCTTCCCAACCCTCTTCCCCAATATTCCAGCCCACCTGTCCTCCTCAAAGACCCAAAGTCCGCAGCTTGATCTGTAACCTCCTAGTCCTTTCTCTATATGCTGACATAAATATATGGACATGTAGCTATATAAATTTTGGGGACACATCTGATTTTTTTAATGGGGCCATAATACATGCTATTCAGTGATTTTTATTTGAAATCATTATAGATTCACATGCATTTGAAAGACATAATATACATTTATCCAGTTTTCCTCAACGGTAACATTTTGCAAACATATAGTACAGTGTCATAACCAAGATAATGACATTGATACAATCTACCAATCTTATTCAGATTTCCACAATTTTACTTGTGCTCATTTGCACTTGTATGTATTTAATGCCATACAATTTTATTGTATGTGTAGGTTTGAACAGTACCAGACCCTCTTGCTGTCCTTTTGTAACCATACCCACTTCTCTCCAACCACCCCCACCCCCATCTCTGATCCTGGAAAGCACTAATTGTTTTGCTGTTTCAAAAATTTTGTGTAGTATGTAATATGCATATATGTATAATACAGTATATAAGTTTATATAGTGTGTGTTGTGTGTATAAAGTTTTTTGGATTGACCTTTTTCACTTCGCATAATTCCCTGGAGATCCATGTAAGTTGTTGAACGCATCAGTTATTTATTTCTTTTTATTGTGGCGTGGTAGTCTATGGAGAGGATATACCACAGTTTGCTTAACCATTTATCTGTTGAATCAGTGATTTTTTTTGACTGAACAATGTGTTTTGCTTTTTAATGGGTACACATTACTTCATGAAAGAGGTTTTCATTAATTCATCCAAACACATTTCTACTGATAAACATGAAATTGTATTTAATTTTTACAAAAGTGATGCAGTGAAACTTTTCTTTACATTTTTTTTATTAGAGTAGTTGTAGGTCAGTGAAAACATTGTTTTGTTTTGTTTCTTTTTTTTATGCTCAGTACGTCTAATTTCTGGCCTCTGTCTGTCCCCAATGCCATTAAGTTGAGCATAGAACTACCTTCTCTGTGACAGGTAGACTACTAGTGTTTTTATATTTCTTGGCTGCTTCAAAGAATCACACCCATACATGAAGCAGTGTGTTTCCAATCTTTTGGAAGTTTAGTGTTTAAAGTATTTGCAGTAGGTTGAATTACATACTCCAGTAAAAAACATGTTCTTAATCTTAATCCCATTGTTGTGGGTGTGAACTGATTGCAAATAGGACATTTTCAAGATGTTATATTTAGGTAAATTGTGTCCAACTAAATCAGAATGGGTCTTAATCCTGCTAGTGGTGGCCTTATAAAGAGAGAGCCATGAGGAGGAGCCAGAAACAAGAAGTCAATGGAACCTGGAAGGGAAAGAAGGGGACTTGACCATGTGACAGGAAAGCCAAGGAACCCAAAGATTGCCAGCAAGTAAGAACATACTGACCCCAGGAGAAAGTAAGCCTTGTAGACTCTGAAGCTGTGAGCCAGTCAATTCCAGTTGCTAAGACAACCCACTGCGGTATTTGTGATTGCAGCCTAGCAAAACTAAGACAGTATTTTAAAGAAAATCAAACCCCAATTATTGATACTTTTGTGTTACATTTAGGATAAGTGGGGAAATTTGTCTTTTAAATTGGCTATTAGATTATCTGACACTAAACTTCCATAAGATTGGAAACACAGTGCTTCATGTATGGATGTGATTCTTGAAAGCAGCCAAGAAATATAGAGAGCCTAGCAGCCTACCTGTCTCAGAGAAGGCAGTTCTATGCCTTGTGATTTCAATTTGGTATGCATAGCTGAATAATTGACTTATTCAGCATTTTAAAAGCCTTATAAGAATTTTAAAAGCCTTGAAGAAAATTTAATTTGTAAATACATTTTACTTCCTTTAAGAGAATGTAAGGTGTAAATAGGACTAATTTTTAAAAGGTAGTCTATGAAACTTTAATTACACAAATATTATATTTTTAAAAAGTAAAGGCAATTGTTCTTATTTGGCAATACTTGTAAATGAAAAACAAGATTTGTAACTGAATGTAAAGGCTTAGAAAGAGCTACATTTAAAAATTAATTATCTTAATAAATTGAATATTCATTTTTAAAAACATTGAGTTTTCTCATGCACAAAACTTGTGCATAACAATCACTATAGTCACATTGATTATTTACTTGGATTTTCTAAGTAGATGATCATTTCATGTGCAATAATGTCAGTTTTGTCATTTCTTTCCCTGTATGTGTACCTTTTATTTCTTGTTCTTATTTTACCTGTTGGCCAAGGCCATTTAATATGTTTTATTCCTGATTGTTACGGTAATATTTCACTATCAAGTATGATGCTTGCTGTTAGTTCTTGAATACAACTTTTACCTCATTAAAGATATTTCCTTCTATTCCTAGCTTAAAAGATTTTATAAATAAAAAAAAATGGGTATTGAATTTTGTCACACATTTTTCAGCTTCTATTGAAAAAACCATATACCCTTCACTTTAATCTGTTTATGTAGATAATTAAATTAATAAATTTCCTAATATTGAACTTTCTTGCATAACTCTTATAAATCTCAGTTGGTCATGATATATTAACACACTACCAGATTGACACACTACTTGTTAAAAAGATTTTTACATCTTTATTTGTGAATGAAATTGGTCTACAATTTTTATCATACATTTCTTTGTCTGGTTCTGCTAACCACATAGAATCTTTTCATTTGTTTATATAACTAGAAATTATCTAATATTTAAGAATTGGTAGAATTTGCATGTAAGACTATCTGGTCCTGATGCCTTTTTTCAGGTGGTAGATCTTTGACTACCTTTTCTATTTCATTCTTTTTAATAGCCTGTTTCAGATTTTCTTACCCATTTCATCAAGATTTACAAACTTGTTGATATACATTTGTTTCATTAGTCAGGATTCTCTAGGGAAACATAACCAACAGGAAATATCTGTAAATGGTATGAGATTTTATTAAAGCGTCTCATGCAACTGTTGGGGATACACGAGTCCAAATTCCGAGAGCAGGCTGTGGGCTGGCACTTCACCAGACCACAGGTCTTCGATTAATTCCCCAGGAGAGGCTGGCTGGCTGAAGTAGAAATGAAAGTTCTCTCTTCTGACTACTGAATCTATCACCTCCCCCTTAAAAGCCATCAGCTGATTAGATTAAATGTATCACATTGTGGAAGGCACTCCCCTTGGCTGACTATAGATGTAATCAGCCATAGATACAATCAATGTACTGATGATTTAAGTCCATGAAATGTCTTCTCAGCAACAGATAGGCCAGTGCTTGCTTGACCAGACAGCTGGGCACCATCACCTGGACAAGTTGACACATGAACCTAACCATCACATTTGTATATAGAATTCTCAGATAATTAATTTTCTCCTTTCTATCACTTTGTTGTCTTTCTCATTCCAAATATTCATTTGGTGTTCTCCCTCTCTGCTAAACCAAAAGTGTAATAGCAAAAGTTTTTGTCTATTTCATAAAGTCTTTCAATTTATTATTTTGCTTTTATTCAGTGATGACTCTGCTCTGGGCAAATTGGGCACTCAGCAGTTTCAGGGGCATGATCCCACAATAACTTCTATCCCTACAGCCCCAGTCATCATGGGCTCATTAAGCCATCTCTGAAGTGGCCAAGAAAAGAGGCTGACTGAAATTCACAGAACAGGTCATCATGTCCACCCCTTATCAATCTGATTATTGAGAAACTCAATTGTGAGACCCCTTAGTGAGCATTCATGAGGCACAAATAGTCTCACACTCTGGACCTAAGGCACAATAAGATGCATGGTTTACCAGGTACAGGGATAAGAGGGTACATTCTTGGTAGAGAATTTTAAAATAATAAAACCAATTAAACATTTACCTTCTTTTTATCATGTGTTGCCAATTATGAACAATGTCAGTGATGTAATACTCCTCCTCAAACAATCTTGTTGGTCTACATTCTAAAAAATTCCTTGCATCTAGGGGGCAGAGCTTTCCCACTGCTTGCCCTTGGTGTGACAAGGTTTCCATCAACTTACCCTTGTCCCTAGACCTTCTTATTACCAATTTTCCAGTATTACTCCTTTTTAGTCCCCTATCATCCAGCCATTAGCCACTGACAGTGGATTACTTTAGATCCATAACACAGAACATTTGTCTTTCTAGACAATGTGGACAAAAAGATGCACCACATAATTCTGTCCACAGGAACGATTTCTCTTCCTCATTGTTATCATCACACACAATTGAGGTTAATAAGTATAGCACCCTGCATATAGTGCAGAATGATCCATATATCAGGTATAATGTTTTGTTTCCTTAATCAGCTGGTCATAGGGTGCTCCTCCTACCCATAAGGCTATAGGTGGTGGTTTGAAGATGTGGCTGTGCATCAAGAGTAAGAACACAGAATTTGAGCCACCTGCTCATGCAGCTTACTGGTACCTTTAGGTGTCCCACTTACCCTTGTGGAAGGAGTGCTGCTGGGCACACCCAACTTCATGACTTGATAGATAAAATAACACCAAATTCATGATGAGCAGGCCATAGCAAGCTAGGTAAAGCCCACATCTAGGAGAACAGCTGACTGGAGTTAGTATTTAATTAATTTTCAAATAACCCACTAACATTCTCCAAAATCATTTTGTTATCTACACAGGTCAAATGGAAGACTTACATGGGGATGGGAGGGATCACCACTCCTGTATCTTTCAAATTTCTGATGTCAGTTGTCTCTGCAATATATCCAGAGATGAAATATTGCTTTCAATTTACTGTTTTAATATAGAGTAAGAATTCCAGGGGGTTGTTTTTGTCTTTTTCTGCCATGATAGCCCTAATTCCATATATCAGAGAGCCATGTCGGGAATCTGTCAGTTTTTAACTGCTCTATATCAACATCAAAGAAATACTCAGGAATTGGAGAAATAGTCACAGGGTGAATTCACATTTGGCCTATTTTGAGAGACATTTATGTTAAATTTTTGTGCTTTATGTCATTTAATGTTATTTTGTTACATTCTATTCTACTTTTTTGTATTATGTTTTGTTATTTAATGTTATGTTTCATTTATTTTACTTTCCAGGTTTTCTTATTTTTTCATGTTTCATTTTTTCCTCTCCTTATGCTGTTGACTGAGTTTTATTCATTCCATTTTCCCTTTATTTTTATACAAATATTGGGAGTTAATCAGAATCTATATTTTCTGCACCCCCCAAAAAACTAAGAACCCTAGTTTTGTTGGTCATTTGTTGTTTGTTATGGCTCTTTCTATATAGGTCTATTTCTATTGTCTCTTTTTTCTCTTATCAATCATATTTTCTGCATCTTCATACTTGATAATTTTCATGCTAGACATTGTGTGTTAAAAAAAAAATCAAGAAAGGAGGTAGTTGTTCTCATTTTCTCCCAGAGAACATTTTCTCCTTTTTCCATCAAGCAGCTAGAGAGGCCATTCTCTTCAATTCAACCAGATTCTGAGCTATGGCAGGGCAGGATTAGAACTTTAGTTCAGCCCACATCTGATTTCAAATGGCTTGTGGATGAGACCTGGGTGTGTTTGTTGCATGCCTTTCTCACTAGCTGGGCCTAACCACTGCAAAACTATTGGGGATTTTAATCTCTTTCCAGCGTAGCAAATGTTTCCATGGGCAAATCTAGTCATGCATTTGGGGACTCTTTAGATTCCAGTTTGTCATGTAAGCCGCCATGAAGATTTTCTCTGCTTTCCATTTTACATCTGAGGATCCTTCGCCTTTGGCAAACCTGATAGCCTGTGACCAATTCAACAAATGTTCCCAGGGAAGAAAATCTCTGGCCATCTCAGCCTATCTAGGAAGGACCCTCTCTCTTTGAATTTATTTTTATCTACTCCTCTTTGCTTCCACAACTCTCTGATTTCATTAAATATACGATTTTTGTAATTTATCTGGCTTTTTAAAGTTGTTTCAGTGGGAGCAATAGCCTGTCTATATCTTCTACATCCAATGCAGAAATGGAAGTCCCAGTTCATGCTTTTTATTTATTATTGCATAGTATTATTTATTACTTTATTATTTTGTTATTATTATTTTATTACTATATTTTATTACTCCACTGTCTTCTGGCAATAAATGTTACCAGAGAGAAATCTGAGATGAGTTTATTTTACTTTTCCTCCTTCAAAGTGATTCATTATTTCTACCAGCATGTGTAAAGAGCAACCTATATTTGACACTCAGTACTTTTGTCATGATGCAACGCATGCTCTTGGAATAGTTGGTGAACTTTTGATTTATATATGCAGGTTTTCCTTGTTTCAGAAAAAAATTTCATCTATTTGACTTTAAATAGTGTTTTTTTTTCCCTGTTCTTCTTTTTCTATACCCTACTTCAAGGAAACTTTGTATACATCTATTGGATTATCTCCACATGTATCATCTCTCCAATTGCTTTCATTGTTTTTTATTCTTCTGTGGTCTGTGTTTTTGTATCAAATATCTCCTTCATGTCATAAGCATTGTTATCATTAGTACTCATTCTACTCCTCGCAGCTTCTGATGTGTTTTTAAGCCCCTTTAAAATTGTGAAATATAATAATACAGAAAAATAAATAGAACAAATGCACAGCTTAGTGAATTCTGTATAAGCACCCATGTAATCCCCACCCAAATCTTCTAATAGAACATTGCCAAGTCCCAGATACTTCCTGCAATATTCCTTTCTGATCATAAATTCATCCTTCCCTTTGGATGATAAACATCTTCCTAACTTTAATGATATCTGCTTTCCTACTTTTTTAAAATAGTTTTAATCCCTAAATATACGACCATCGTAATGTAGTTTAAATGTGCCTGTTTGTGTTTGGCTTCTTTCAAGAAACAATATGTACATAAATTTACCCATTTTTTTCGGTTTGCTAAAATTGCCGGAATGCAAAATACCAGAAATTGATTGGCTTTTACAATGGGCATTTATTGGTTCACAAATTGACAGTTCTAAGGCCATGAAAATGTCCCAATTAAGCACCAATAGGACAATACCTTCTCTGAAGAAAGGCCAATTGCACCTGGGATTCCTCTGTCACATGGGAAGGCACATGGCTGGAGTCTGCAGGGCCTCTCTGGATTTAGCTTCTGGTTTCCATGGCTTTCTCCATAATGTCTCTGTGCTTGTGTCTTAGCTTCTCTCTTAGCCTCTCTTCAAAATGTCTCTGTCTTTTATCCTCTCTTACAGGACTTCAGCAAGGTGATTAAGACCCACCTTGAATGGGTGGGGTCACATCTCCATAAAACAACCTCATCAGAAGATCCCACCCATAATAGGTCTGTCACCACAAGACTGGATTAAACGAACATAGGCTTTCTGGGGTACATAATAGATTCAAACCAGTACCCCCATTCTTTTCTGTAAAGTGCCTATACAGATCTTTTGCCCATTCTTGTCATCTTTTTATTGATTTTAGGAGTGCTTTATATACTTTTTATAGATATAAAATCTTTGTCAGTTTAATGTATTGCAAAAAATTTTTCCCAGTCCATGGATTGCCTTTTCATTCTTTTAGTGATATCATTTTTTTCCTTTTCTTTTTAATTATTGTTTTTATATTTTATGTAGTAAAATTCACATTTTCTAGTATACAGTTCCATGAGCTTGACAAATGCATAGAGTCATTTAACCACCACCCCAATCAAGATACAGAACAGTTCCATCTCCCCCTAAAATTTCTTCATGCTGCACATTTGTAGTCAAACCCTCCATTCATCTTAACTATTACCCTCCCCACTGATTTGTTCACCATACCTATAGTATTGCCTTTTCCAGAATGTGACATAAATGGACTCTTACAGGGTGTAACATTTGAGTCTGGTCTCTTTCACTGAGCCTATTGCATTTGAGATTCATCCACGATGACATATTTATCCATATTTCTCTCATTTTTATTGTTCAGTGGTATCCTATTTTATGGATATACCACAGTTTGTTTATCTATCACCAAGTGTCCTGGTTTGAAGTTGTTATGGACCCCAGAAGAGCCATGATTTTTTAATTCAATCTTGTTGGGTAGAACCTTTTGATTAGGTTATTTCCATGGAGATGTGACCCACCCAACTGAATGTAAGATCTTTTGATTACATCATTTCCATGGAGGTGTGACCCCAGAACACAAAGTTAAAGGACATCTAGGTTGTTTCAAGTTTTAAGTTATTATGAATAAAGCTGCTATAACATTTGTTCCCAGATATTTGTATGAACAAAAGTTTTTATTTCTATTGAGCAATTACCCAGGAGTGCAATTGCTGAGTCGTAGAGTCAGTGTATGTTTAACCTTATAAGAACTAATAGAACTGTTTTTCCAAAGCAGATGTATCATTTTGCATTACCCCAGCACTACAAGAGACTTCAAAATGCTCTGCATCCAGATCAGTACTTGATATTTATTGTTTGTTTTAGCCATCTAACAGGTGCATATCATCACATCATTGTGGTTTTGATTTGTATTTCTTAATGACTAAATCAAGAAATCAAAAGATGTTTCCTGGAAAAGCATAACCTCTGTGATTTTAAGAAGGGCAATGTCTTTGTTCCTGAAGTCTTGCTTTTACATTGCATATAGGATAAAAGTTGATCTCACAGCTGCAAACAGAGTTTTTGCTTGGAAGTTAACTAATTTTAATTTAAAGGCTTCAAAATAACCTGTGAATTTCTCAGAATTTCAAGTAAGCATCATGCTTCCACCACCCAAAACTAAGTATATAAAATGTCAGTTTTCCCAAATTGATCTCTAGATTCAACACAATCCCAATTAAAGTTCCAGCAAGTTTTATTTTTATTGAAATTGATGAGGAATTTCTAAAATTTGCATGAAAACTGCTAAGGACTTAGAATAACCAAAATAACTTTGAAACAGGAGAATGAAGTTGGAGGATTTAAACTACCTGATTTCAAGACTTCGTTTCCCAGCCCTTCTTCACTGGGTAGGCTGCCCAATACAATGTTGAATACAATAAGTGATATTTTGAAGCTTTATTATTAGATGAATATATTTTATATTGTTTTATCTGTTTGATGAACTGACCTTTTACCTTTGTTAAAGATCACTTTTTATCTCTGTTAGTACCGCTTGACTTAAATTATACCTTGCTTTTAAATCAGCTTCAACAACTGTCATAGAGGAGGTGAAAGACTTTCTTAGGTTGAAATATTTCATAATTAAGTTTGATGTTAACTGTAGATTTTTGGTAGATGCTTTGACTACATTGAGGAAGTTTCCTTTTATCTGTAGTTTGCTGAGATTTTTATCATGAATGCTGCTAAATTTTATTAAATGCTTTATATGAAACTATTGGGATGATCATTTGGATTTTCCCCTTTATTTTGTTAATGTGGTGAATTACCTGGTTTGGTTTTACAATGCTATACCAACTTTGCATTATTCAGATAAATCCCACCTTTTTATATATTCCTGGATTCTATTTGCTAATATTTTATTAAGACTTTTTGCATTTACTTTCATGAGGACTATTGATTTTTTTTAATTAAATTCAGTTTTATTGAGATATATTCATATGCCATACAATCATCCATGGTGTACAATCACCTGTTCATAGTACCATTATGTAGTTATGCATTCATCACTCCAATCTATTTTTGAACATTTTCCTTGCACCAGAAAGAATGAATATAAGAATAAAAAATAAAAGTGAAAAAGAACACCCAAATCATCCCCCCTCATCCCATCCTATCTTTCATTTAGTTTTTGTCCCCATTTATCTATTCATCCATCCATACACTGGATAAAGGGAGTGTGATCCACAAGGCTTTCACAATCACACTGTCACCCCTTGTAATCTTTATTATTATATAATTGTCTTCAGGAGTCCAGACTGCTGGGTTGGAGTTTGGTAGTTTCAGGTATTTACTTCCAGCTATTCCAATATATTAAAACCTAAAAAGGGTTATCATATAGTGCATAAGAATGTCCACCAGAGTGACCTCTTGACTCCATCTGAAATCTCTCAGTCAATGAAACTTTATTTCATTTCATTTTGCATCCCCTTTTGTTCAAGAAGATGTTCTCCATCCCACGATGCCGGGTCCAGATTCATCCCTGGGAGTCATATCCTGTGTTGCCAGGGAGATTTACACCCCTGGGAGTCAGGTCCCATGTAGCAGGGAGGACATTGAGTTCACCTGCCGAGTTGGCTTAGCTAGAGAGAGAGGGCCACATCTGAGCAACAAAGAGGTATTCGGAGGAGACTCTAAGGCACAATTATAGGCAGGTTTAGCCTCTCCTTTGCAGTAACGAGCTTCAAAGGGAGGACTGTTGAATTTTAATTTTCTTTTTTTGTAATGTCATTGTTAGGTTTTGATATCAGGAGTTAGGAAGTGGCTACTTCCTCTATTTTTTTGAAAATGTGGAATTCCAAGTTGTTAAAATTAAAATTTCAATTTAATTCAATTGAATAAACATTCAATTTCTTTAACAGACAGGGAGATATTCAGATTTTCTTTATCTATTTGGGTCAGCTTTGCTAAGGAATGTGTTCATTTCATCTATGTTGTTAAAGTTACTTGCATAAAATCACTCACAATATTCTTTTATTATTCTTTTAATGCCTCTAGTATCTGTAGTGATGACATACCTGTCATTCCTGACATCAGTGATTTGAGCTTTCTTTTTTTTCTTGTTCAGTCTTACTATATTTTTATCAATTTTATAGATCTTTTCAGGGTACCAACTTTTGGCTTTGTTAATTTTCTCTACTGTTTGCTCATTTTCTATATTCTTGATTTTGATTCTTATCTTTATTAGTTCCCACTTTCTACTTAATTTGGGTTCAAATTTCTCTTCTTTTTCTGAAGCTTATTGATTGAAACCATTTCTTCTTTTCTAATATAAACATTGAAATGTCTCTCTATGCACTGCATAACTGTTTTCCACAAATTTTTAAACATTGTTTCTTCATCATTCACTTTTAAATATTTTGTGATTTCCATTATAATTTCTTCTTTGACTCATAAGTTATTTAGAAGTATTTTGCTTTCTTTCCAAATACTGAGAATTTTCTAGATAGCTTTTTGTTATGGATTTCTAATTTAATTCTGTTGTTTTTAAGGACATAGTCTGAATTATTTCACCCTATGATATTTATGAAACTTGTTTTATGGCCCAGTATGTGATCTGCCTTGGTGAATGTTCCATGTGCATTTAAAAAGAATGTGTATTCTACTATTGTTTTATGGACTGTCTTATAAATGCCAATTGAATCTAGTTAGTTGAAATTTTGGTTCACGTCTTCTATATGCTTAATTGTTTTCTTTCTGCTTATTCCTTAACTTACAGAGAGGGCTATTAGAAATATGGTTATAATGTGGATTTGTATATTCCTTTTAATTCTGTCAATTTTTGCTTCATATATTTTGGAGCTTTGTTATAAGAGACATACATGTAAGATTGCTACATCTTCTTAATTAACTGACATTTTTATCGTTATGAAATGTCACTATTTACCTCTGTCAATAGTTCTCATCCTAAAGCCTACTTATCCAATATTAATTTAGCCTTACCAGCTTTTGTGTGAATTGTGTTTGCATGACATACTTTCCCAACCTTTAAATTTTGGTTTCAGCAGTTTGAAAATATGCTATGCCTAGGTATGTGTTTGGTTTGGTTTGGTCTGGTATTTATCCTGTTTGACATTTTCTATGTTTGCTGTCTAATAAATTTTTGAAAATTGTTGGCTATTATTTCTTTGAGTATTTCTTCTGCCCTATTCTCTCTCTGTCTCTTCTCTTTTCCGGTATTCCAATTATACATATTGAGACTGTGTGCTAATGTCCCACAGCTCTTAAATACTCTGTTTTGTGTTTTATTTTCCCACTTATTTCTCTCTTTGTTTTTTAGTTACTTTCACTTCAAGTTCACTGATTCCTTTCTTGACTGTGTTGAATTTACTGACCATAGGATTTCTTCATCTTTGTTTCCTTATTTTTCATTTCTATTATTTCTACTTTCTTGTTTCTTAGTGTCTCCATCTCTCATGTTGTGAATTTTTTCCATTAGAGCCTCTTACATGTTAGTCACAGTTATTACAAATGCCCTACAGATAGTTCCAATGTATCATCTCATACCTGAGTCTGTTTCTGATGATTGTTTTGTCTCTTGGGAGTTTGTTGGGTATGATTTGTTTGGATTTTTTGCCTATTTGAGTGCTTCATACTTTTTGTTGAAAGCTGACATCTTATATAAGATGGTAGAGGCTGAGGTCAATGGTTTTATCTCTGAAAATGGGCACATCTTCCTTTCTGCCACTTATTGTAGAGTGTGGGGAGTTCACATAATTAGGAGTTGGGCTGGGTTTGAAGCTTGTTGTTGCTATGCTACCCTTAGTGCACCACAGGCTTCAATTTTTTCTTGTGATAACTTTTGCTTTGTGTGGGGGTTGGTTTGGCAGAAGGTTGTTTTTAATGTCTGCTCCACCTTCAGATTTTGGTCTTCCCTTTACACTGTGCTTCAAAGAGGATTTGTCTCTTGCCAGTTACTTGTTAATTGATGCTTACTAGTTCAGCAGAGAGGGATGGGAGTGTTCTCAGTTGTTCTTATTAAACCTCAGTGTTAGGCAGGATACATCCTTCTCAGTAATTCAGAGCCCAGCATGTGTTCCTGCTCCTCCCACAGGGGTAGAGGGTTTTCTTTTCCTGTTCCTTCCCCAGCTGCAAACCAGTGCCCAAAGGACAACAATAGATTAAGGCTTTTGGTCCAAAAAGGAGATAAAGAAGGATCTTGGAAGCATTTAGTGTCCCTCTCCCAGGATCTGCTACTCCCCTCTCCCAGTTTTGAACCACAAAGAGACTTTCTGCCAGTCTTTTCTGTGAGAAACCAATGGGGTTCATGGAGAAAAGCCTATAAGAGGGGGTGTAGGCATCCCCATATTTCCATCAAGTAGGTTCTTCACCTTTTACCAGTGTGATCTTGGCCAATTTTGCCAATTTATCAGTCATTATAAATGAACTATTCTTTTTTTTAAAATTCAGTTTTATTGAGAGATATTCACATACAATACATACCATGCAGTCATACAAAGCATACAATCAATTGTTCACTGTACCATTATATAGTTGTGCATTCATCACCAAAATTAATTTTTGAACATTTTTATTACCACACACAAAAATACATAAGAATAAAAAAAAGTGAAAAAGAACAATTAAAGTAAAAAGACCACTGGGTGTCTTTTTTTTTTTCACCCACATTTTTCTACTCATTCATCCATATACTGGACAAAGGGGAGTGTGGTCCATATGGCTTTCCCAATCACATTTTCACCCCTCATAAGCTACCTTATTATACAATTGTCTTCAAGATTCATGGGTTCTGGGTTGTAGTTTGATAGTTTCAGGTATCTACCACCAGCTACCCCAATTCTTTAGAACCTAAAAAGGGTTGTCTATATTGTGTGTAAGAGTGCCCACCAGAGTGACCTCTCGGCTCCTTTTGGAATCTCTCTGCCACTGAAGCTTATTCCATATCCTTTCACATCCCCCTTTTGGTCAAGAAGATGTTCTCCATCCCACGATGCTGGGTCTAGATTCATCCCAGGAGTCAAATTCCACGTTGCCAGGGGGATTCACTCCCCTGGGTGTCAGATCCCACGTACGGGGGAGGGCAGTGATTTCATCTGCCAAGTTGGCTTAGCTAGAGAGAGAGGGCCACATCTGAGTGACAAAGAGGCATTCAGGGGGAGACTCTTAGGCACAATTATAGGGAGGCCTAGCCTCTCCTTTGCAGCAACAGAAATGAACTATTCTTATTGGTGTCCAGCTGCATCTTGTTCCAGTAAGCCAGTGCTCATGTCTCACCTCTCCCTGTCTCTCCTTAGATTTTGGACCAGATGGAGCTCTGCACTCTGATACATCTAAGAGAAGTACTGAAAGCTGTTTGTTTGGCTCTTTCCATTGTAAGTTTGGGAGTGATGCTCTTTCCTGCTCTCTACATTCTTGAGTGGAAAACCATCCTTTTAATTTTAGTCTATCTTTGCCTTTATATTTAAAGTGCATCTCTGTTAAACAATGCATAATTCTTTCTTACTTTACCCAATATGACAATCTCTGCCTTTTAATCAAAGTTTTCATTAATATGTGATCATTAATATGTTTGGGTTTAATTTACCAGATTACCATTTGTGTTTTTTTAAAACTCCATTTGTTAAATTTTTTTGGTTTCTCTTTTCATGCCTTCTTTTATGTTAATCAATTTTTGTTGTTGTTGTTGTTGTTTGTCTTTTTTTTTAGTATTGCCATTTATATTCTCTCCTTTAGGGTCTTTTCCCCCCTCTGGCTACTCTTAAAATTTTCTCTTTATCTTTGGTTTCTTACAATTCAATTATGTTTTATATAAGTGTAGTTTTCTTTGTATTTCTCATCTTGGGGTTCGTTTAACTTGAAAAACGCTAATGATTATGTCTTTAAATATTTCTCCTGCCCCATTTTTCTCCTTTCTGCTGAAACAAGTATATATATATTAGACTTCTTGATATTATACATATGTTTCTGATGTTTTGGTTTTTTTACATTCTTTTCTCTTCTTTTTGCTTCAGTTTGAATAGTTGCTATTACCTGTGTATAAGTTCACTCTATCTTTCTTTTGCAGTGTCAAACATGTTCATTTTGTCTGAAGAATTTTTCCACATTTGATCATGAAAAAATTTAAAAATTTTAAAACCAGAAGAGTTGAAAGATGCTTACCTATATTCTATAATTAACTGTAATACTTTATTGTCTATCTTTTCATTTAAAAATCTTTCTATCCATTTATCAACCCATTTTATTTCTCATTTCTTTTCAAAGTTGCAGACATGAATATACTACCCCACCCCCCCTGCCAAGTATATCAGGATATGTATTATTTACCAGAGTCCAATATTTTCTGAACTTTCTCCCACCTTACCTGAACTTATCCTTAATGATGCCATTTGGGCCTCTCCTTCCTTGATCTGGATACGTGTCCCTCTTTGGTGTTCCAGGTGTACCCTCTGCAAATCTCTATCCTTGCACTTACTACATTCCACTAAAATTAGTAGTATAAATTTATGCTTCTCCTGTTGGAATATGAATTGCCATAGAGCATAAATCTTATCTTATTCTTTGTATGCTGGGGCCTGGCACAAAGTAGGTGTTCCATAAACATTTGATGACCAAATAAATGAATGAAGAGTTGCCACACCCACAAAGTACAGTAATGCACAAATGTACAGAGGCCAAAAGAAAGCAGTGAAATGATGGTAGCAGCAGTGTATAACTTTTGTATAGTTGAGGGTGCAAAGTCCTTGTTCTGAAACAATTGAATCTTGAGAATGCACAGAAAAGATGTGAGAAATTCTGCACCAACCCATGAAAATGAAACATCAAGCCTAAAACACAGACAGAAAATGTTGGAGATAGAGAGAAAACAAATGAAAAAGGGCCAGAATCCAAACTGAGACTCCCTCTCTCCAGATATACAAGATTTGATGAGCTTACTAATTGTCATTTGTTAACTACTGATGATTTAAGAGAGTCTCATCTGCATTATGCAGGCTGAAATAATTGATGTGTTGGCAAAGATAATCATTTTAGTAAACCTATACATAGGTTCTCTTTGTTTCTTTCTCAATGACTATTTTTAATGTCCTGAATCAAGTGTCCCATAATACCCAGTCACAGACAAGGTGCCCTGGCAGGCACTAAAGTTAATTCTGTCTACCAGGCCCCCATCCATGTGGAATAATTATGCCCAGCTGGGGCCCACCCTGATTTAATGACTTAGGTTGGTCGGTCTTGCAAACATTGGAGAAAGAAAATCTTATTTGGGAACTCCAGCTGGACTAGTTGTGGCACAGAACTTCTTTATCCAGAAGGAGCTTAAACAAGGAAGAAATAAAGCACTTCATGGATAACATCTTCTCCAGTACAACTGCTCACCGAAAGCACATATTTTGGAGTTCCTTCCCTATGCCATCTCATTAATATGAAAATTACAACAAAAACACAACATTTCAATAGGACACTCTTTAATTAAATGGATGCATAACTTTCTTCTGAGTGAATATGACATAATTTATCTAGCAAATCCTGGATTAATAGTTACTCAGGTTTTTCCAACATTTTGCTATTATAATAAAAGCTACGGAGAACATCCTTTTATACACGATTGCACACTTATGTTCTTTTTCACGTGAAAGAATAAAAAATACAGAATTAAATATTGGACAGCTGTTTCCTCTATTTGGATTTTCTTGGATTAAGATATTTCCTGTATTTTCTAATAGTTTTTCTCCCACACCAAAGGTGTCGTCACTTGCAAGGTGGAACAGGGAGAGATTCTCTCCCCGTTCTGTCTTTGCTTCTGGGGCTTGGTGACCCAGTGTTCTTGCTTCCTCCTGAGGTTCCTTTTGCTGTTAAGTTTTTCATAAGTTTAATGTGCTTAATTTCATTAATCAGATGGAAACACAGCTAACTGGAAGCACAAAGATTCTGGTGAGGCATACAGACTGTTGTGGAGTTCTACATGTTTCAATATGGGGGGGCTAGTCGATTAAATTCTTTATTATACATACACAACCTTTTAGGTTAAGTGCATAGTAAACAAAAATATTTTATGAGAATATTTGTTGATTGTCTTCTCTAAAATCATATTATAAAGGATTAAATAGAAAAAAGAAGCTTTTGGAATGATTATTGTTGTTTTTTGGAGTGTGGTTCAAAAGGGAAGGAGAAAGACAAAAAATAGTTCACCTTATTAGGCACTTGAATAAATAGTATTTTCACTTTGTGAAGGAAATTAAATTAATATTAATGTATAAAAATTATATTTTGATACATTTTCTTATTTGCAAAACAAAAATTCAAATTTACAAGAAAAAGTTTTCTACAGGTGGCATTATGGAAGGATTCATAATAGCTCCTTGCCCAAAGTTATATACAGTCAATCAATCTTCCTGGCTCTTGGGAGCGTCATAAATAAATGTTGGGCTAAGCAGTTTCTAAATAACCCTCTCACCTCATATTCCATGAGTCTATGTGTTTGGAATGAAATGATTCATTGCTCTGCAGGCCATATATCTCTCTGAGTTATGCAAGAAGTTAACAAAAATATCTTAAGATACAGATATGGACTTTCTGTGAAATGCCGATAATCTATTATTTACATGCAAATACTTTCAACCATCAGGGTTTTGTTTTGTTTTGTGTTGTTTTGTTTTGTTTGGTAGTTCTTTGTATAAGAGCTTCAATTTAAGAGAAATCACCATTCTATCAGTATGTATTTAGAATGGCAGGGTTTTGGAAGAAACTTTCATAATCTTTCTTCAACATTGGAAAGAGTAAGAACAAATTTGGAAGACTGGAGAAATCTGGACTTTGAAACACAGATGGAAAAAGTTCAGTTCAGTTTGCGGTTATGTCGAATGTGATCTATTTATCTGTATCTTCTTTGGCTGCTTTAATATAATACTGTTGTTTTCAATGCTGAAGTTTAATGAAACCACTCACTTATTGATTTTCTTCCTTTTTATGATGATAGCATAATTTTCACATCATATCTAGTTGTTTTGTGAACCAGTCTGTTTTAGACCCAGTCTGAACAGAAAAAAACAATACAGTGCATTGAAAGAGCACCAGACAAAGGCAGGGAGACCCGGGTTACAGGCTTGACTTGGTGATCTCTGACAAATAAACAAACTACCTGGGTCTCACTTTCCTCTTCTATAACATGAGAGTATTGAGCTGCTTAGGTTTCTTCCTTCTTTAAGATTGTGATTCTATGAATGATCTGGCCAGCAGTTCTAATTGCCTATCAAGATTCTAATTCTAGTATGAATGATTTACACTTAGAATTTCTTATTTTCACCCTAATAATGAGAATAATAAAAACAAGCAATCGTCCTCCTATCTCTTCTGGCATTTGAGTGTCCCATTCTCAAATACAGGAGCTAAACCCAGAAGTATGAAGGCTCGCAAATAGAAAAAAGGGTAAAGAATTAGAAAAGAAGCTTAAGAACAGATTTTCATACCCATGATTAAGGAAGGGGAATAAGCATATTGGTAAGGATTTGGGGTTGCAGGTGGCAGAAATCTAACTCAAACAAATGTAGGCAAAACAAAGGAGTTTATAAGCAGACTTAACTAGTAGGTTCAGAGGATAAATCTAGCTTTGGGTATATCTGGATCCAGGATCTTAAAAAACAATATTTTATTTGAGGTCATGTTGGCATTTAGGACATAGAAAATGATCCTAACTAGCAGTGACTCTTAACCAGGACTGTTCATCAGAATCCCCTAGGGAATTATTTTTAAATAAATATGCCTAGCCTCTATCCCCAAGTTTTGGTCTTTCAATAGGTCATAGGAAGGACATAGAAAAGTAAACGATTACTATATATTACATATCAAAGTTATACATGCTCATAGGAAAAACAAATAACCAAACAAAACAAGACAGAGGGGTGTTACATGAAAAGAAAAAGTCCCTTCCCAAGAGGGGATTTGGCTGGATAATGGGGGAAAGGGGTATTTTCCTTTGTCCAATATAAATTTCTATATTGTTTGAAAATATTTTTTTACAATGAACTTGAATTATTTTTGTAGTCTAAAAATCAGCATACAATACCTTCAGAAATTCCTTTTGAGCCAACATTGGTCTTCTGAGGTAACTACTACTGACAGTTTATATATTCTTTTCAGAAACTTTCTATGCATATAAGCATAGAAATAAATCTATTATCAAAATATCTGTATCATATGTCTATATAGAAAAGAAGGCACAAAAATATAACTATATGTATATAACTTCTTTTATTATGATTAACATGAAATTATAGTAATATACATATTCCGTTCTACAATTTGCTTTATTCACTTGATTATTTTGGCCTCCTTCCCATATTTGCAGAGGAGCTACCTCCTTTTCAGCCATGCCATACAAGATTTTTCCTATTTACAAATAATACTTCAGCATTCTTTTAAATCTATATGTGGGCATATATAGTTATATGGACTTTATTCCTACTTAAATGAGGTTACAACATACGTACATTTAAATTTTTGATGGACACTATCAAATTGCCCTCCAAAAAGGTTACACCAATTTATACATCCATGTACACTGTGTGAGAGTATTTGCCTTCCTACTCTCAGAGGGAAAGTATATTTCAAATACAGCTTCCCAGGTCCCCTTGAAGCACATCCCTGATCAATAATCACAGAGCTTGAGGGCTGTGTCTTTTTTTAAAAAAATAGAGTAATTTGGCTTTAGCTATTGTTTATAAGACTTAGTTAGACACCTCTTGAAACAAGAAGCCATGCCCAGAATGACCTAAGCTCCAGGGATTGTATCCATTTGAAACATTTTATATGGCCTCCCACAGCTGGCATTGAAAGCCAGCAACCTATGAGACTTTTGATGAAGATTCCCAGACCTTGCCCAGTCACCTGCCTTAGAATCTCTGGCTATGGAAGCCACATAGAGATGCAATTCAGTGACTGCAGGATGGATCCTCTCTCTATCTGGACTTTTCTCTGGCCTGGGAGACACAGTGTGATTCTGACTACTCAGTTATGGCATAGTTATGAGCACATTCAGAGGGACAAAGTATTTAGAACTTTCTGGAAAAAAGATTTCCACAAAAATAAAGGACAACCCCAGGTATCACTCACAGCAGACACACTCACCCCAAATGAAGACACTTTGTGATGCGACACAAAGTCATGTATTCTCATTTTGCTGGAGATTTTGCAATTGAGAAGAAAGGTGGAAACTTTCTCAGGTTTGTGCTTATGGTCCCTGAGTTAAATTTATGTCATGGGATAATTCCCTAATCTATGTGAAAAAAAGCAAAAGTATGATAAATAAAACTCCCAGATAACCTAAAACACGTATTTCAGTCTCTAAATACAACGTCCATCCAATAAAATTGTTTTTACTAAGACTTTTTTGGTTGCAGGTAACAAAACCAACTGACGCTAGCTTAACAAACAAACAAAACAAGATTTGGGTAAGTTTCTTATAAAGACACCGGGTTTCTTCCAGACACTTGAAAGCAGGAACTTCAAAGGAATTGAAATCACAAGTTACTGAGGCAGTACTAGCCTCCAACTCTAATCTCCTACCTCTGCTTAGCTTTTTTATCTCCTCCATTTTCCTCTCTGTGTCAGCTCTCCATACCTTTTCCAACCTGTGAGAATGAGAGTCAGTTTAGCTTTCACACAGGGTAGGTGTGTCTGGCGGGGTGGGGCAGTTCAGGGATTGGCAGAAGGTTAAAAAGCCAGGCTGTAGTCAATGGTTGGTTGACGGTCAGTCCCCCTGTTTATCAGCCCACTATCCTTGCAAGGTGGTGACTGGCAGGGTAGAGGTTCCTAAAATAGCTTCATGACTTGTTACGGAACTAGCCCAGACTGGCTCTGCAGTTAAAGAACAAAGGAAAGAGGCCTGGGCATAACCATTATAGTCAGGGGTGGAGACTTGTTACAAACCTTCCCTGTTTCAAATGTTTCAAATTCACAGGGAAGACTTATTTTGAATGTTTCAAATTTGCACAGACTAGTTAGGCCAGTCAATAGAATGTAACCTCTGAAGTATCCAGCCACTGGAGAAACAGGAGAGGGACTTGCAAGTTAGGAGTAGGGAATAAATAGTGCTGGATCTATTTGTTCTGCACGCCAACCCCCCACATTTTGGTTGTGTGCCTGTTCTTGCAAGATCATGAATAAATTCTTTTCTTCTCCACAATCGAGTGAGCATTTACTCCTTTTTAGGAATAGTGCTTGTTTCTCACAAACCCTTGCAGGGAGAAGAAGATACTTTACCACTCCTAAATTTCCATCAGTTTGGTTCAAGCAACAGGCTTTGTCTATTAGGCTATCTCTGAAGCCAAATTTAAAATTCTTGAAAGAGAGACTCCAACTGGCCCAGCTCATGTCAGGTGTCCACTCTTGGTCTATTCAACCTTGGCCTGAGAAGGTGGATTCATGTAATAATAATTTAATAGCAGCTAAAATTTATTGGGTGCTGTAGTGGGTTGAGTTGTGTCCCCCTAAAAGTATGCTGAAGTCCCCACCCCCAGTACCTGTGTATGTGACCTTATTTATTAATAAGGTTTTTGCAGATGTAATCAAATTCAGATGAGGTCACATGGATTAGGGTAGCCCCTAAATCTGATTGGTGTCTTATAAGAGAAAGGAGAATGAGATTTGGACACAGAAACACACAGAGGGAAGATGGCCATGTGAAGACAGAAATTGGAGCGATGCAGCTATACAACAACAATTGCCAAGGATTGCCAGCAACCAACAGGAAACAGGAAGAGACAAGGAAGCATTCTTCCCTGGAGCCTTCAGACGCACTGATTTCAGAAATCTAGGCTTCAGAACTGTGAGAGGATAAATTTCTATTGGCTTAAGCCACCCAGTTTGTGGTCATAAGTGGCGGCAGTCCTAGGAAACCAATATAGGTGCTAACTACACTTTACAAGCACTATCTCTATGCGGCCTTGGGGACCTCCATTATCAGGCCCTGGGACAGTTATTAGAATAAAAGGATGATTGTGAGTTGTGCAGATGTCCTAAAAGGTGTGTATGACTCAAATCTTTTCCCCAGAGCATGTGAAAATTATACACAGAGAAATAGATACGTACGTAGAAAGCTAATTTAAGCTTCATAACTCAATTCAGTAATGCCACAGTGGAAATAAATGCAGTCCTGGAAGTCAAAATACCTGAGTTCTAATTCTAACTCAACAACTTTATTAGCTCTGTGGCTTGAACAATCACTTAACCTCTCTGCTCAATTTTCTTTTCTTTCTATGAAATTGTGATAACAGTACACATCACATGGGATTGTTGTCAGGATTCCCATGACTTAGAGTACATAGAGTGATTAAGAACTGCTACCCCTAAAGCACTTCAACATTAACAATTATTTATGAGTGCTTCCTCAGATGTTCAGAAAGGATGCACAACAGCAGGAAGGAAAAGAGGAGAAGATGCAGAGTATGACCATTATATGATACTATTATATAATAACAGGGGCTAATATTTATCAAGCATGTTATTATGATGGGAACTTTTCTCAGTGCTTTACATATATTTATGTTTATTAGCTTGAGTACTATTGTTGTCCCCATTTGGAGGCACAGAGAGTTTACGTCACTTGCCAAGTTCACACAGCAAGTAAGTTGTAGAAGAACTTGAGCCTGGACAGCCTGGCTCCAAGGCTCACATCTTAAGCTTTACTCTACATTGCCCTCAGGCCAATTATACAATAGCTTCTCCTACCATAAGTGTTTCTGAAGCAGAGAGGTATCTGTGGATATACCACCATGAAGAGAAGACAGTGTGGCTTCAGGTTTTCAGTCTGGCTAGAACCTCCCCTTCCCCCCTTGTTTATTCCACATGCCCTTTTTAATGAGGTTACTTCATCAGAATTAATGGATTGTTATTCTTCTTGATCGGTGGTGTAA
This sequence comes from Choloepus didactylus, assembly GCF_015220235.1. Classification (NCBI taxonomy): domain Eukaryota; kingdom Metazoa; phylum Chordata; class Mammalia; order Pilosa; family Megalonychidae; genus Choloepus; species Choloepus didactylus. The sequence goes on along the minus strand of NC_051310.1, from coordinate 58,551,084 downwards.
ACTGTAAACTCTGAGAGAGTTTGCCTACCACACTTAGTTTAAGATTTGGAAGGTTTACTTGCAAAAGCTCTTAGAAGCACCCATGAATAAACAAGAGTGAAAAGTTAAATCAAGGACAGACGTTTCTGTTTGCACTTTTTTCAAATCTATCCAAACAACTGGATCCAAAAGCTTTCCCAAGCACAGAACAGCCTATTGGAGACAGCATAGTCATATTGCCGTTTCAATTGGTGAAATTTAGAAACAGTGCACAACTTCGTATTTTTGCAGGTTTTAATTTAAAAGAGCCCCAAATAGCAAGACATACTGATAACCAGTGGTGAAGGTTGATGACAACTGATAGAATTAGTCAACATTCGTAGATGCCATTAGTTGGCCAACCCAACTCCCATCCTCAGACCTACCTCCTCTGTTGTCCTCCATTATAGAGACTAGAAAAGTCAAATATTTGCTTTCTTGACCTCCCTTGCAGCTAAGGCTGGTCGTGTGAGACAGTTTGGGCACCGATGAGGTATAAACAGAAGTATCCAGGGGCTTCTGGCAAAACTTTGATTTCCTGATACAAGGGACAGATGACACTGGCACCACCCCTTCTGCTGCCCTCTTCTTCCTGCCTTGGAAGTAGTTTTATGCCCAGAGCTATAGCAGCCATTTTGCCACAAGAGAAAGACCAACAGAATTGGAGAAACATTGGTACTTTTGATCTATTAATCACCTACAGCTACGTACTTCTAGAATGCTTATGTGAGGAAAATAGTTTACGCCACTTTTAGTCAGGTTTTCTATTTCTGCCAAAAGCATTTCTATTGATACAAAGTGATTGCAGATATTTTATCCCAACCTTTTATCTCCTTTTAATTCTACAACTATCTCTACCCCTAAAACATCCCCCAGAAATTCAGTTAAAGAAGCATTATTCAGGGGTACTGGCCTGCCCTACTTCAATGGATGCTAATGTGCTCACAGACATAGGGGACTGGTGTTTTGATGGGTTGAGCCCTCTACCACAGGACTTGCCTTTGGGAAGATGGTTGCTGCAAAGGAGAGGCTAGGCCTCACTATAATTGTGCCTAAGAGACTCCTCCCGAATGCCTCTTTGTTTCTTAGATGTGGCCCTCTCTCTCTAGCTAAGCCAACTTGGCAGGCGGAATCACTGCCCTCCCCCCTACGTGGCATCAGACACCCAGAAGAGTGAATCTCCCTGGCAACATGGAATATGACTCTCGGGGAGGAGTGTAGACCCGGCATCGTGGGATGGAGAACATCTTCTTGACCAAAAAGGGGATGTGAAAGGAAATGAAACAAGCTTCAGTGGCAGAGAGATTCCAAAAGGAGCCGAGAGATCACTCTGGTGGGCACTCTTACACACAATATAGACAACTCTTTTTAGGTTCTAATGAATTTGGGTAGCTGGTGGTGGATACCTGAAACTATCAAACTACAACCCAGAATCCATGAATCTTGAAGACAATTGTATAAAAATGTAGCTTATGAGGGGGGAGAATGGGATTGGGAAAGCCATAAGGACCACACTCCCCTTTGTCTAGTTTATGGATGGATGAGTAGAAAAATAGGGGAAGGAAACAAACAAACAAACAGACAAAGGCACCCAGTGTTCTTTTTTACTTTAATTGCTCTTTTTCACTTTAATTATTATTCTTGTTATTTTTGTGTGTGTGGCAATAAAGGTGTCAGGGATTGAAAAAAAAAAGAAGCATTATTTAATCAAATCACTGAAATGATTTATAGAGCAGAAAATAATCCGAATGATACTTCTTTATAGTGTATACCCTAATCGTAATAACTGTTTTAATGCAACCCTTGTATTACATCCTTAATAGCATAAGGAAGGGGTAGCATAGTCCATTATTAGACAAACTTACTGTTAGTCCAAAACATACATGGAATCCAAAAGAACCATCCAACAGAACCATCTTTTACTTCAGGCATCTTCCAATTTTAGAGTCCATGATTGAGGGGAATGAGTTCAGGAGTAGGTCCTTTGTTCTGTCTGCCTTTCTCTAGCTCCTAAAAAGGTACAGTCCTTCCAAATAGGCCCTGAAAGTCACCCATGTGATCACCCCTCTCATGGACACCAGGGAATAAAATTCCTCCTCTTTGGACTCCTTCCCTTCCCTTCCTCCACCCCAACGTTGCCCTCCTCCCGAGTCTCCCACCTCTCCTTCTCTCCAGTGTTTTGTATGGGTTTTAACTCACCCCCCCTTGGATGGGACTCGGGGAGGTAAGATGGGGCACTTTGAATCCTTCAAGTGGGGCATATATAAAAAAATTCAGCAGGTTGCCCAAATGGGCCTCCCTTATGCATATCTCTTATATTAAAAGAGTCTCCAACCCTCTCTTTTATGTTATTCGGATACATGGCAGGATGGAGTAGAGTGTATGCTTGGGGTGGGCATCTCACTGCACAAATGATACCTCCTAGCCAAAGATTCAAAGCAATCTACAAATACCAAATTCCATCCCCCAACCCCCCAACCACCCCTGCCAAATTTATATCCTTGTTGTACTCAAAGTTCTGGTAAAATCATGCCTGGCAGAAACAGTGACAGACAACCCAGATAAGTAAACACACCAGGGCCTCCTGCTATGGCCATGTCCTGTGGTCAATCTCCTTGAAACTCAGACAAGCCAGTTGTAGATCCAGTGCTCACTGCTACATCACATCCTTCTTAACGCTTTGCTAGTGAGGCAGCTAACAAGGAAGGCTGGTGATTCCTAATGTTTTTTTAGCAACTACCATACCCAACCCTAAGTGTCTACAGTGCCATCACCTTCCTTCCACTTCCCACATTAGTTGCCATTGTCAACACGCCAAAATATCTGTTTCTTGGTGATGTTCCAACTGGGAATATGGAAAATAAAACCCCCTCTTCAAAAAGTTGCTGATCCATGAGGTGAGGATTTCTACGTCTGCTGTCTCTTTCATTTTCTGTGACCTCCCCCCATCCCCAACCATGTTTACCAAACCAAACCTTGGGACAAGAGGTACATCTGCTCTGGTTATCTAATGCTGCATCATCAACCATCCCTCAATTTACTCTCATAAAAAAAATAATAAATAAATAAATAATAAAAAATAAAATAAAAAAAACTGCTTTATACTCATGGATTCTGTGGGTCAGGGATTTCTAAAAGCACACGGTGGGACTGGCTTGCCTCTGCGACTTGGCACCTGGGGCCTCAGCTGGGAATTCTCAACAGCTGGGACTGACTCCTAATGGCAGAGCCTTGACATTATCTGGAGGGTTCTTCAGTCACCCATCTGGTGCCTGGGCTGGGATGACTAAAAGGCTGGGTTTAGTTGGGACTATTGACCAGAGCGCTCACAAGTGGCCTCTCCATGTGACTTGAACCTCCTTGCAGTATGGTGGCCTCAGGGTTGTTGCACACGGCAGCTCAGAGCTCCAAGAGCACATGCTTCATCAGAAAGAAGCCCAAACTGCATGGCCTTTCATGACCTTGCTGCCTGAATCAAAGCAGCCTTGGTTGAAGTAGTCACAAGCCTCCCAGCCCCCTCCCATATTCAAGGAAAGGAGACATTGTCCCAATCTCTCAATGCAGGAGTGTTAAAAAAATATGTGGCCATGTTTTAAAACCTCCATCCCACCCCCTGCTCACATGTCAACCAACACACTTTTTGGGGACCAGGCACTGAGCTATAAGCCACGACACTATGAAAATGAGTATCATATAATTCCTGATGTTAAAGAACTCACAGTCTAATGGGACAAATAGCAAAACAAATAGATCATTTTACTTCAATGCAATGAGTCCATTGATAGAGATGGGCAGAGGGACTAATGAGAGAAAAGCGACTCATTAATTAATACTATTGGGTTCATGGTGGGCACACAATAAATTTTTATTAAATGGATAAATTAAAAGAAGTACCTATCATAGTGTAGGGATTTCCGGAGAGGCTTTTTGGAGGATGTGGTCTAAACAGAATTTTAAATGTTAGTCATGATACAGCTAGGTGAAGAAGCAATAGGGGAAGCACCCATAAAGAATCGACAGCATGAAACAAGGTGTCTTAAGTGAATAAAAGAGTAGTGTATTGGAGGGAAGTAGAAACAACGCTGCTCAAGTGTGGAGTGTGAGGCAGAGAAGTTGACAAGAGTCAAATCAGCATGGTCCTTGTCAATGGGAAATTTTGGAGGGTTTTTAAAAGGAAATCGGCATTGCTTTGCATTTCAGAAAAATCACTTTGGGGACAGCTTGGCGGGGGTGGGGGGTGCTGGATTCAAGGGAGGCTCATTATGAAGTTCCTGGAGAAACAAGAGGTCAAGAGGTTTAAACTAGATAATCCATTTCTAAATGTACTATGTACAGATTTAAACATTTCAAAGGACCCTACAGAGTCGATTTCAAGTCAACCACAGGCTGAGCTGTGTGTCAGTCAACACTGTAAGGAAAGGCAGGGCCAAGACCCCCATCCTCTCATAGGAAGAGCCACCCCAACAAAGACTGGGCAGGGGCCCAACTGTGGGATGGGCAGAACCAAAGCCCTGCTCCTAGGGCGCCTGGCTGGCTGCTACTCTAAGTCTGGGAGGCACAGCATTTTCTCAACTGTTCATTCTTTACCTTTCTGACAATGAGTTCCAGAAGGTAAGAGCCCTAAGAAGGTCACACAGTGACCAGCCAGGAATAGTCCCAGTGGCTTCTAGACCCAATTCCATGCCCTAAATACCAGATGGCAAAACCTACTGCATAAAAATAGTTCAATTAAAATCCAAAATAAAAAGGATCACTTGCTCTCAAAAAGAAAACAAGCGCAGTATTTCAGGAAAATGTCACAAAGCTGAATGAAACTGTAATTTGGGAAGCTGTAAAAATATGGCCACACAATGGGTGACGCCTGTCACGTGACCATGGGACCCGGGGCTCCTCCCTGCTGGTGTTTTGCCTGGTTCATGCAGGGCTGCGGGTAAAACAAGAATGGAAGGTCAGCTGCACAAGATGGTCCATTTAAGAGCTGTTCTACTGGGACCAATGCCTAAGAAGTTAATTTCTAGCTTTGAGATGGCTTCTGGTAATTGTAGGTAATTTAAAATATAATTGCATTTTAGTTAAAAAAAAAAAATCTCTGTTTGCAGTGTTTATGCTCATCATTCTAATTTAAGGTCTAGAATGTTGGGTGAACTGCACTTCAATACACGCCCATTTTGCATCTTCCTGATTTTACCACCAGTGATTATAAAAACAGCCTCAGCAAACCTCAATCTGCATTGGAAGACAGATGCTGCAAAGCTGAGATATAAGGTTTCACATTGCTTGAAGGTTAACTGCTGAGCATGTTAATGATTATCAAATAGATGAAGAAAACCACAAGGCTCTCAAATGCAAAAACTCTTCAAAAAAAAAAAAATCCAGCTTGCCCATGTTTATAATAAGGCCACTTAATTTTTTTCAAAGAAGGATGACTACAGCTCTGCTCAGTGCGGTCTGCAGGCAGGCTTAATGGAGGAATAATTACCGATGGCTGCTAGTGACCGGCCAACAGAGCTCCCTTCAGGGTTGTGTATAATAAACTACTTAGTTCTGAGCATCTGCTACTTTGCAGGGTTCACGGAAGATATCTTACTCAGAGTGAGATTGAATGTTTTAAAATGGAGTTTATTTTAGGTAAAGAAGAAATGTTAAGATCTACTTTGTGTGGATTTGTAGAAAATATTTTAAATTGTCTGAAATGTGAATAGAGAGTTACTCAATGGCAGACACCCCAGTAATTATTTAAGTTCCAAATCACTTTCATGGGCCAAATTAGCCATTGTTGCTCACCTGGGATATATGCAGCTGAAGGATTGAGAAAATAGTTTAAATGAGAACTCAAGCTAATAGCCTCACATGCAATCTCCCATCCACCAGCTTATAAAACTTTGTAGAAGGAAGCTCAGGGCTGAAGCAGCATTGCATTGCTCCACAATTACACTGTGTTTGGAAATTCCACTCTGAGTCTGAGAAGTTTGGGGTCAGAATTTGCAGTGCTGGTATCTGGAAGGCTGCCTTAAAAAGCAGACTCAAACTAATGTCAATCATCAAACAATACACTTAGATAGTGAAGATTATCTGCCTAGTGAGTTCTCAAGTGGAGCTTCAAAGGTTAATGATGGGGAAAACAAAATGTGTTCCACAGTAGCAAAGCCAAATCAATTCAGTTTTATTGATACTGGCTCAGTAAGAAAACAAGTTGTTTTTTTTTAATTGACAATTTATTACATCTACCTGTTTAAAAAATTCAAATATTACAAAAGTGAAAATTCAATTGTTCTTCAACCTCAGATCCCTGTCCCCCGGTCTCTTTCCGAGGCAGTTTCTGTTACCTGCTTTTTGTGTGCTAGGATCTATGTATATCTAAATATGTATGTGTATGCTTCATGCAAACAGTGGTGGACCAAAATTTCTACATAGGAGGGGCTTAGGAATCTGACTGGATGTAGGGGCTACAGAAAAGTTGCATTTGCCTGGTATTTTACATAAACAAGAAAAATACATTGGAACACCAAAAGAAATAACTAAAGAAATGAATTATAAACTTTTAAAAAAAAGAAATTCAAGAGTCTATACCAATAATAAATAGATATTAAGTAAATAAACAAACAACTGGGAGAGAGGGAGCCCTTGATGAAGTGCCGTGGGCTGACTGGTGAAGCTGCTGAATTTGGAGGGAGTTCTGGAGTTACAGAAGTGTCATTTTGCAACCATAATAGTAAAGATTGGATCAGACAAGACTTACCAATGGATGCTAAATCCAAAAAGGAATTTGCATGATGAGCAGATATTTGCATCCTCTTCAAGTATCTTACCATAGATTGCTTAACATTTGCAAGAGTGGAAGAAAAAATCTCAGTAAGCATACAATGGAGAAATTGGACAACACCTTGACTAGGTCATTGAAACTAACATCACCGATGAGGAACAGTGGGCTCCAAACACTCCCAACATGATACCCTGAAGACACACATCACCTAAGCTGTGCTCTGGCTCAGAAGGCATAACCTCAACCTAATCCCAAGGATATCAGACAAATCTAAAATGAGGAATGTTCTATTAAAGAAAAAAAAAAGTGGGAGTGGAGTGGTGAGAACTGTATTGTAAGAAAATGTCAATATCATAAAAGACAAAGAAAGACTGTGGAAATGTTCCAGTTTAAAGGAAGCTAATAAGACAACTAGATGCAATACCTGGCCCCAGACTTGATCCTGTACTGGAGGGGAAAAAAAGTGTTATAAATAGCATTATTAAATTAACTGACAAAATTGGAATACAAACAATAAGTTAGATAAAAGCATTGTATCCGTGTTCAGTTTACTGAAGTTGATAACTGTTTTGAGGTTATGGAAGAGAATATCTGTGTTCTTAGGAAATTTACAGTAAAGTATTTAGGGTCAATGAGCCATTCTGTATGATTCAGACAATAATTGTGTAGTGTGTGTGTGTGTGTGTGTGTGTGTGTGTGTGCGCGCGCGCATGCACGTGTGTGTGTAGAAAGAAAGAAAAAGAATAAGGATAAAATAAATGTTAACAATAAGAGAAATGTGCAAAAGTTATGGAGCATTTTTTGTACTATTTTTATTTTTGCAGTTTACTTATAACTTTTAAATTCCAAATAAGAAAATTTTGAAAAAGGAAATATTAATGACCGTATCAAAAAGATAAGGGAAGGGCTGCTGAAGAACATGGGACTTCACCCTTCCATACACCACTGAAAATAGATATATATTTCCATATATACACACACACACATATATGTATATGAAAGTATAAAGGATGCAAATTTTGGAGCATACATTGTTCAGTGCCTTGCTTTTTTACTTTCAGATGATGTTGAGAACTGTTGCATGCAAAAACATGTACATCTACCTCAGTCTTTTGACAAACTGTAACTTAACCAGTCCTCATTGATGAATATTTAGATTGGTTTCCAAGCTTTTGCTATCACTAACAATGCTACAAGATAAGCATATACCTTAGTACGCATTTCTAGAAGCAGATGTATGGTAATTTTACTCTACACAAATGGTAGATTCTAAGAGATAACTCTGACAACTTGGCAAAATGGCAACTTTAGAGCCAGTTGTGGGCTTGATACTGTTGCTTCTATAAAACAAAGCCTGCTGAGCCCCAGGGAGCTCTGAGTCGCCATCCTCCTTTGGAACCTTTGAGTTCCTTCCTTGCTCATGGAACCAGGAGTCAGGACAGCTCCAGACACAGGGTAGGCTGTTTCTGAAGCTTCGGAACTGGAAGGAGAGCCCATTTTAAGTCCTGCTGGAGGACCTGGAATTTTAGACTGTCACTGACACAGACCTATGAGTGAGGCTCTCAAAGAAACTTTTTGACCCCAATTCCTTTCTGGTCTCCTCTGACCAGCTTGTGCTAATCCACTAAAACCCTTATCTCACCCTCCTTTTACCTAAAGTTCATTTTAAAGCCAAATGAACTCAAGGAAAGAATAATGCCTGGCAAACACAGGTGGTTAATAATTGCTTGGTGAATAAATAAAATGAATGAATGAACAAATAAACAATGAAGTTAAAAATGAGTAATGCTATGATGGCAAAGACTACTACTATGATTTATGACGAAACAACAAAAAGTAAATATTTTTTCCTACCTTAGCCCTTGCTGAGCTGGGCTTAAGTAGTGTAGTCATTTCTCTATCTTTGCTTTCAAATTTAAATACCTATTTATTTGAACCAATATTAGTTCTGGGAGCACAAAACAAAGCGTAAAGAGGAGAAAATATTCTTTAAGGGACACATGGTGGTATAATGTACTCATCATCTGGATTTCTATTCAGATAGATGGAAATGGAAAATTAAACCAATAAGAATTTTACACTCAAATGAAAGCTTGAGATAAATGTGCACTTGAGGAGTGGGGGTGGGGGAGAGGGGGGAAGAAACTGGAAATGATCAAGAAAACAGAATAAAGGTTTGGGAAAAACAGAATCTACAATTCAGTTTGACAGAGGAAAGTGTAGCTGAGTCAAAACTCACTAGGCTCTTGGGATTACACTACTGCCTAAGATGCAGAAGGAAGCAAAGCTGGCGAGGTGCTGGCAGTCCCAGGTGAGCAGCCACAGCTAGGTTCTACTAGGTTCTAGAACGGTGTTAGTATGGGGGAATTAGCATTCTCTAGACAAGTGATTTGGAACATTTGGAAATGTGCTCCCTGTGCCAGTTTGAATGTATTATGTCCCCAAAACGCCATTATCTTTGATGCAATCTTGTGTGGGCAGACGTATTAGTATTGATTAGATTGTAATTCTTTCGTTGAGTGTTTCCATGGAGAGGCAACCCACCCAGCTATAGGTGATAACTCTGATTAGATAATTTCCATGGAGGTGTGGCCCCACCCATTTAGCATGGGCCTTGATTAGTTTACTAGAGCACTATATAAGCTCAGACAGAAGGAGCAAGCTGCCTACAGCCACAAGGGACACTGAAGAACACACAGAGAGCTGAGAGCAACTGAGAGTGACATTTTGAAGAAGAGTTGCAGCTAAGAGAGTACAAAACGCCCCAAGAGCAACATTTTCGAGAATGCAGCTTTGAAACACAACCTAGGAGCAAGCGCACGCCAGCCACCTGTCTTCTGAGCTAACAGAGGTTTTCCAGATGCCAATGGCCAACCTTCAGTGAAGGTACCCCATGGTTGATAACTTAACCTGGACACTTTATGGCCTTAAGACTATAACTTTGTAACCAAATCAACCCCCTTTATAAAAGCCAGTCAATTTCTGGTGTTTTGCAAAATGGCAGCATTAGCAAACTGGAACACTCCCCAAACAAGATAAAGTACTAGGAGAGGAGTTGGTATTTCTTAAAAAAAGAACAAACATATGAATGTTTGTGCACTGGTGGGAAACCATCATACATGGCTTATTAGCTATAATGAACACCCAACATCCATTCCACATCTGCTAACAGCACCTTGATTTTGTGCTACAGAAATGACCCTTCTCCCTACTCAAGTTGTGTAACCCCCATGCCTGGCATGTAATACCTGTGATCAGTGAATATATGTGTTGGAGTGAATGAGTAAATGAATGAGTGAGTGCCCAGCTCTACTCTGCCTAGGCCAGTGAGATGCCTTTCTCCTTGAGATTTGGACCTTAAATATTCTAGAAGCAGATCCGTCCTTGCCAGGAAATCCTAACAAGAGAACAGTGGTTTTTGTTTCCTAGATCTCTGAATCCCTCTAGCATGGCTCCTGTGCTTTTCAAACCAAATTTCTAAGCTTTTTCTTTTATTCTGAGAACTATCATATATCATTCCAATAAACTCTCTTAGTGCTTAAGTTATCCAGAGATGATTTCTGCTGCTTATGAACAAAGAACCTGACAGACACTCATTTCCCAGGTTGCCCCTATGGAGTACACCAATATGGACTTTGTAATAAGATGGTTGGTGGAGGCTTAAGGATTTTTCTCTACTTTTGTTTCCATGTTACTCTGGTTGATGTCATCAAATACGATGAAGGGCAGGAACTTGAGGAGTTGAAATGAAATTTTTCGGTTCTTTGTATTTCCCTGCAGGAACCCTTTAAGATTATGCCTAAACATATCTATTATTCAATAGAAGTTAGTCAGAGTTTCACGTATTTATGTTGTTTATAAGAAATCACCCATTTCTAGATTAATTCCAAAGGGTAGATTTGCAATCTTCAATTTTCAAAGCCCCACCCCAGCTCCCACAAATTTCTTCTGATTTTCATGTTCATTCAGGAATAGCTTGAAGCAGGTACGTGGTACTAGTTTTTCTGCTAAAGCTAAAAGTTTCCAAGTTTGCCTAAATATGTAAGGAACAAATCTAAACAAGTCCTAGAACCTTCCTTTTATAAAAATACAGTTGAAACACCAGGTTTTATTTAGCAGTCTGGAGAAAATTATTGTGACTACCCTGTTTTCAACTGGCTATTTTTAAACAGTTAAAAAATATCCACTGATCATTTTTATTGTTTTTGCTGTGATTTCAGGGCTTACTACAGTTCTGAGCACCTAACAGATGTTCAACAAAAGGTAGTTATATTTATGAACAAATAAATGTTTGTTTTTAGTTGTGAGGCAATTTTGGTTGATCCACCCAGTAAGAGTTGGTGAAAGGGAGGCTATTGCAGTTATTTTTAATTTGAAGGATGCAGATGTCACAGCAAGTGGCTACTTTTGATGTTTCCACAATGTTTTAGGGTCCTACAGTGGTCCCATTCAGAATGAAAGTCTGGGATGAGCCTGTAGTGGGATTGACACTCCAGAGAGCCGCTACATCAAGCTAAGCCTTAACTTTATCTGAAACCACCTCATTTCTTGACTCCATCTTCTCCTCTGTCCTGCTTTCCTCATTGCCTTATAGGTTTTTCCTGAAGAGCAACTGAATCCCTGTCTCAGGTTCTGCTTCTAGCAAATCCAACCTCAGACAATAATATGCTTATCTTAGTACATGTATTACATAACAATACTTCTGAACTTCCTTGCCAATTAAATTTGAAATTTTATCAAATGCATGGATGACCACAAGGGATATATCATCACTGTATAGAATCAAGACAAATAAAAGACCATTATAATTTATTGAGAGCCTCCTATGTAGAGACTAGTTCCTTGAATTCTTCTCATCATCCTCTTAGGGAGGCATTATCACTCCTACTTACTAAATCAAAAAATTAAAAGTCAACAATATTATAAAACATTTCCAAAGTTATATAACCAGTACATGATATTTATTTTGACTATTTCTTAAGAGGTCTCCCAGGTTGAACATAAATGTCCTAAAATACTGTAAAAGAAAATGACGATGTTCTTCTAACTTCCTGCTCTTAAATAGTGGAACAAAGCACAAGTGGTCACTTCAGAAATGATTGATTGGTTTTAAGGATTACCCATGAGATATAAAACAGGTCTCTCCAGAAAAATCTGGTCTCAGCCACATTAACTCCTTTGTTAACTACAAAAAACAAACCAACCAATCTCTCCATAGCCAAAAAGGAGGGGGCAATGTTGTTAAAATAGCATCTTAGTTTTAAAAGAAGTTGAAAAGTAGAACAGGTAAAAGAGCACACAGCCTACTTAGAAACCAAAATACCAAGAGCCTTTTTGTAAGGGAACTGGAAGAAGGCAATTATGAGCAGCTCCACAGGCTGTCAACCTCACATATCTGTCAAAGCTCTCTGTGCTCTGACATCAGTGAGGTTATCGCAACCTTTTCTGAGTCTATTTTTATTTTCAGCCTGGCCTACATCTTAGGATAATGATCTCGTTAGATGAATTCCCAAGAAAAATGTTACTATATTAATGCAACCCTATGAAAGCCAAAACATACCTGGTCCAGTCCCCAAAAAGGTGATATTTAAAGTAGACAGTCTAATAGGTGAAAAATAATTATAAAAGAAATTCAGTGCTTTTCTCAGATATCTTGTAGGATGCTAATGAGAATCTAATTAACTTTCTCACTCTTCCTATGTTTTTTTTAATCCTCTCCCCAATTTTCTCAAAACCCACACTCACTGACAGCATTCTCTTCCAAACCACCCCCAAACTTCTTAAAATTCCACCCTGGCCACCACTTCAGGCCCTCCTCTTGTCCCTTTCCTCATGAGTCTATATTATATGAGGACCCAAAGTTAAAACCTTTCTTTCAGAGCAGAGAAAGGAAAAAAAAAATAAATAAATTAAAAAAAAAATATATATATATATATATATATGAGCAAGCAAGGTCTGCTGTGGCTGGCAAGAGAAAGGGAAAAGCTAAAAGTAGTCATCCATAGTAATTTTAATTTATCATTCTTTGTTCACTGATTAACCTTTCTCCAGCTTCAAGGGCTTCTAATCTTCTGACAGTTGATAAACAAACCTGTATTCATAGTATCCACTGCCATTCATATTTCATAATCTTCATTCAGATCACATCTGAGTCCCTTGGTAAGCAGGTGTTCATATAATGGTTACAGGTTTTAGGGCAGTGACCCAGTGTTTGCTGAACATCTGAGTCACCTGGGTTTTGTTGTTTTTAATCCAGTTTTATTGAGATATATTCACATACCATACAATCATCCATGGTGTACAATCAACTGTTCACAGTACCACCGTATAGTTGTGCATTTATCATCCCAATCTATTTTTGAACATTTTCCTTTTGCCAGAAAGACTCAGAATCAGAATAAAAAATAAAAATAAAAAAGAACACCCAAATCACCCCCCGATCCCACCCTATTTTTCATTTAGTTTTTGTCCCCATTTATCTACTCATCCCTCCATACACTGGATAAAGGGAGTACAATCCACAAGGTTTTCACAATCACACTGTCACCCCTTGTAATCTACATTGTTATGCAGTCGTCTTCAAGAGTCAAGGCTACTGGGTTGGAGTTTGGTAGTTTCAGGTATTTACTTCTAGCTATTCCAATACATTAAAACCTAAAAAGTGCTATCTATATAGTACATAAGAATGTCCACCAAAGTGACCTCTCGGCTCCATTTGAAATCTCTCAGCCACTGAAACTTGATTTTGTTTCATTTCACCTCCCCCTTTTGGTCAAGAGGATATTCTCAATTCCATGATGCTGGGTCCAGATTCATCCCTGGGAGTCATATCCTGCATCGCCAGGGAGATTTACACCCCTGAGAGTCAGGTCCTGGGGTGGGGGGTGGGGGGTGGCAATTAAAAGTCCTGATGCCCAGGCCACAGCCCATACCAACTAAATCTGAATCTCTGAGAGTGGGTCCCAGGCAACAGAATTTTCTAAACTCCCATTGTATGGCTAAGTTTGAGAACGAGTGTTTTAAGGCAGTGCTTCTCAAACTTTAATATGCCTGCCAATAACCTGGAGATCTTGTTAAAAGATCTGATTCTGATTCAGAAGGTCTGGGATGAGTCCCAAGATGCTGTATTTCTAACAAGCATTGAGGTGATGCCGAATCTGCTGTTTCCAGACCACACATTGGGTAGGAAGGCTTTAGGGAACAAGAATCACTCAGATTTCCTTTCTTAATGGAACATTTATTATAATACTACGAGCCAGGCAAGATAAAGTCACAGCTGGGCCTCCCAGCAGATCCGAGCCAGGAAGATGGCTTGAGACATAGCTGTGGTGCCCCAGGGACTGTAGCTGTCCCCTAGATGCAGGTGTTTATTTCTCCTGCTTCGGTGCTCTTTGTGCTGATTCAGCATCTCTGCCTTTTCTTCTAGGCCAATCTAGGTCTGAACCCCAACTCAGCTATTTCTTCTTCCAGGTGTTTTTTTTTTTTTTATAACAAATTACTCTGTTCCCTCAGCCTCAGTGCCCTTGTGTGTAAAATGGAGATAATATCAACTATTTCACTGGGTAATTGTGAGGTTACATGCGATGTGATGTACCACACTGGTATGAAGCCCACTGTGAAGCATGCCCAGGAAACACTGCATGTCTTTATTTCTGCTTCTGCTTCCAACGACAAACCAACTCACGTATTCTCCCTCTACCTCAAGTGTCTGCTTATGGATTCAGCTCACTTGTGGCTTCACTCTGTGCAGTTTTTGACCTCTGCCCTCAGTACCAACTGCTGACTGTCTCTACACATTCAAGTTCATAAACCTCAAGAGTGGATCTCTTTGGTTCAATTGGTCACTGTCATTATAGGCTGTGCCCTAGGACTGTGTTTGTACAAAGCCGTCATGTGAGCAGACCAGGGAGAACTTATGGATTGGCTTCCCTTGGCCAGGATTTAACTCATACAAGGCTGTAATGTAAGTTAACCTATATATAAGAAACACCTAAGAAAGAGATGGCAATATGGCAGGCAAACCGAGGCTTCCTAGGAGGGGGCAGTGTAACTGCCAGCCCCTTGCTTGACTTGCCCAGTACACTTAGCAAATATTTACTGGTCATGTAATATTTGCAGAACATTCATTGTAGCTCCAATCCCTGGAGGCCCAAGATCATCTGTGTTTCTTGGTTCTGGCTGGGAGGGGCACAGCACCCAGTGCCACAATTCTCTTTCATGCAGATAGTATAAAAAATGATACCAAGGAGGATTGTTGGAAGATGGCAGAGCAGGAAGCTCCAGGAACCAGTCCCTCTGGCAGAGCAACTATTAAACAGGCAGAAACTGTCTCAGTCAACTATTTTTAAACTCTGAAGTCTAGTAGAACACTCTGCAGCATCCAGGGAAAAGTGGGGGAAGAAGCTGGTAAGTTGGGGTACATACCAGTGAATTGCATTCTCTGAACAGTGGCTACCTTCGTGCATCCCCCAGCCTCATGGCTGGCAGCAGTAGATTCCTCCACCTTGGCTCCTACTGCCAGGATGGGATATAAAGACCTACTTCCCCAAGATCCAGGGGTGTGCAGTCTGATTGCCAATAACTGCTTTTTTTAAAAATGTAATTTTATTAAGATATATTCACATACCATACAATCCTTCCAAACTATACAATCAGTAGATCACAGTATCATCACATATTTGTGCATTCATCACCATGATCATTTTTAGAACATTTGCATTATTTCAGAAAAAGAAAAGAAGACCCCAAACATCCCATACCCCTCACCACTCCCTCTTATTGATCATTAATATTGCACTCCACCCAATTTTAAGACTTACAGTAGTGGTTGGTTAACTAAGACAGTGTAGCATTGTCAGAAATAGAGGTATAGATTAGTGGAACACAACAAAACATCTAGAAGTAGGGCACGGGCAACTGATTTTTTTTTTTTTTTTTTTTTTTTTTGCTATATATTTATACAATCATTATCAAAGATGAAGGCTACTGGATTACAGTTCAACAATTTCAGGTATTTCCTTCTGGATATTCTAAAACACTAGATACTAAAAAGAAATATCCATATAATGAGTCAGTATACACAGTCATTTGTTAAATCCAAATTTCTTAGTTACACCTCTTCCCTCTCGTTTACTCTTTCTCTCAATCTTCAGGGATATCTGGGCAATGACCATTTTAACTTCTTCACACAGGAAAGGGGTATTGACCTTACAGGGTAGAGGCATGAAACTCTTGATGTTCTTGGAGAAACTGGTACCTCTGGGCTTCAGGACTTATCTGGCATGGGATCAGTCTGGAGGCTTCAAGTTTCTGAAAACATAAACTTACTAAGAAAAACCTTTATAGAGAGTTAGAAAGAGTCCAGTGCATTTCCTAGGGTTTTTTTTTTTTTTTTTTTTTTTTTTTTGCAGGGGGAATACTGTTGGTTGGGGCTTGGCATACTGTGGTAGTTTGCAATACCTGGCTAAAGCTTGCATAAGAGTAACCCCCAGAATGACCTCTAGACTCTATTTGAAATCTCGTAGCCACTGAAACTTTATTTTGTTCCATTTCTTTTCCCCATCTTGGTCCAGAAGGCATTTTCAATTCCATAATGCCAGAGCCAGGCTCACACTGGGAGTCATGGCCCACATTGCCAGGGAGACTTACACCCATGGGAGTCATGTCGCACATAGTGGGGAGTGTGGGGAGTTTATTTGCAGAGTTGGCTTAAAGAAAGAGGCCACATCTGAGCAACAGACAAGGCTCTCTGGGGGTGACTCTTAGGCATAATTACATACAGGCCCAACTTCGCCTCAATAATTGCTTTTGATCAGCTACTTTACATTGTTGGGTCCCAGCTCTAAGGGAGGCCATTGTCCCTACCTACCTCAGGCAAAAGCAGCAGAGGAAACTTAAAGGCAGTACTGTTCCTCAAAACTATGGAAAACTGTTAAAAAGGCTGCGTTTACTGGGGCAAGTGCCAAATCAAGAAAATGCAGCTTCAAAGAGGAGAAGCTCCTGGCACCCTTGCAAGCTCCTCCCTCAAACCCTCCCCAGGGCGGTGTAAAGCCAGCTGGCACTCCCTTTGTGGGTCTCTAGCCTCCTTCTGGGAATTCCTCTCTGGCTCACCCTCCCTCCTAGAATTTGCCCTTCCAGCAAAAGCAGCTTCGGACAGCAAAGCAGTGTAAGAAACAATTGAGTCGGGAGGCCTGGGGCAAAGGCTTACCTGCTTAATTATGCAGTGGAGAACCTGGGATGGGAAAAGGTCTGTTTCCTAGGAAATAGAGGGGCATTCAAATTCCTGTAAGCAGGAAGACTTCTAAGGCCACTGACAAGCACAAGCCCAGGACAAGACATAGGCTCAGAAAAGACAGGAAATACCCTGTACTTTGCATTCATAGGAAAGCTAAACTCTGAAGGCGAGCAATGGCCAATGGAAAGCCAATTTGTATTAGATTGTGTAAGCTGTTTTTTGTTTTGGTTTGTTTCATTTTATTAGCTCCTGGCACTCAAGAACATCTCTGTCATACCACTAGCTGGATATACATTCAAGAAACAGCATAAGTCCCAGAGCTAACATTTTAAAATATTAAAATATGCTGTGTGCAATAAAAGATTAAAGGACAAACACACAGGAAATGATGGCCCAACCAAAAGAAGAAGATAAAAATCCAGAAAACATCAATGAAGAATACTAGATTGCAGACATACTGGACAAAGACTTTTTAAAAATGATCTTCAATATGCATATGGAGATAAAGGAAAATATAGAGAAAGAACTGAAGGACATCAGGAAAACAATGAATGAACAATATGAGAATCTCAATAAAGAGGAAGAAAATTTAAAAGGGAACCAAACAGAACTACTGGTGTTGAAGACCAAAATAACTGAAATGAAAATTTCCCAGGAGGGTTTCAACAGCAGATTGGAGCTGGCAGAAGAAAGAATCGGTGAATTTGAACACAAGAGAATTCAAATGAGTAAGGCTTAGCAGCAGAAAGAACAAAGAAGTAGAAACAGCAAAAATAGCCTGAGAGAACTTTGGGACAACATTAAGTGTACCAATATATGTATTATGGGAGTCCCAGAGGGAGAAGGAGACAAAAGAAGGAGAAGAAGACATAGTCAAAGAAATAATGGTAGAAAACTTCCCAAACTTGGCAAAAGACATGGATATACACAACCAAGAAATCCAACAAACACAAAATAGGGTAAACTTGTAGCAATATACCTAGATATTTGGTGATCATACTGTCAAATGCAAAGGAAAAGGAGAGAATTCTGAAAGCAGAAAGCTTTAAGAGAAAGGTAATGTTTTACATATGAGGGAGGCCCAATTAGATTAAATGCTGATTTCTCATCAGAAACCATGGAGTCAAGAAGACAGTGAGTTGAAATACTCAAAGTGCTTAGAGAAAACAATTGCCAACTAAGAATTTTATATCTGATGAGATTTACTTTCAAAAACGAGGGAGAGATAAAGATGTTCCCAGATTAAAAAAAAAAAAAAAAAAAATAGTGGAAGGATCCCTTTACCACTAGCCCTGCCCTACAAGAAATTCTAAAGGGAGTTCTTCAGACTTAAAGGAAATAAGGACCTGTGGTAAAGGTAACCATATGGGTGATTATAAATGCCAGTACTATTACATTGTATTTTTTGTATGCAACTCCACTTCTTATTTATTACAGGTGCTAAAATGCTAATGTAAAAAGTAATGATAAAGCTATGATTTTGGACATAAAATGTACAAAGATATGAGGGGTATAGGAACAGTATGTATGTATGCTACTCAATATAAGTTGGCATCAAATCAAATGTGATTGTTATAGATTTAGGATGTTAAATTTTAACCCCATGGTAATCACAAATAAATATATGAAAGATATATCCAGAAAGCAATGAGAAGGAATTCAATATGGTGCAAAAAAAGATCAAATAAATATGAAAGTAGGCTTTAATGGAAGAATTAAGGGTCATAAAAAGGAGGTACATGACTTGCAAAGATGAAATAACAAAATGACAGAAGAAAAGTCCTGCATTATCAGTAGTTAACGTAAGTGTAGATGGATTAAACTCTGCAGTCAAAAGACAGAGATTGGCAGGATGGATAAAAAAGCATGATGCAACTATATGCTGTTTACAAGAGCCTCACATTAAATTCAATAAGCAGATTGAATGTAAAAGGATAGAAAAATATACCATGCAAGTAGTAACAAAGGAGTCCTGGGATAGCTATACTAATATCAGATAAAGTAGACCTTAAGTCAGAAACTGTTATGAGGGACAAAGAAGATTATTTTATACTGATAAAGGGGTCAATTCAACAAGAAGACATAACAATTATAAATGAATATGCATCCAACAGTAGAGCCACAAAATATATGAAACAAATATTGACAGATTTGAAGGGAGAAATAGATGGTTCTACATTAATAGTAGTTGACTTCAATACAACACTTTCAATAATGTATAGACCATCTATACAGAAGACCAATAAGGTAATAGAAGACTTGAACAATACTCTAAACCAAATAGACCTAACGGACTTATAAAGAACACTTCACCCAACAGCAGAATACACACTCTTCTCAAGTGCACATGGATCATTCTCCAGGATAGACTATATAGTCTCAATAAATTCAAAATATTGAAATCATACAATGTTTCTTATCTGACCACGATGGAATGGAACTAGAAATCAATAACAGAGAGGGAAATGGAAACTTCGCAAATATGCGGAAATTAAACAATATACTCTTAAACAACCAAACAGTCAAAGAAGAAATCATAGGGGAAATTAGGAAATATCTTAAGGTGAATGAAAATGGAAAACATAACATACCAAAACTTATGGGATGCATCAGAGGCAATACTGAGAGGGAAATTAATAGCTCTAAACAATTACATGAAAAAAAGAAGAAAGACCTCAAATCAG
Organism: Choloepus didactylus; assembly: GCF_015220235.1. NCBI lineage: Eukaryota > Metazoa > Chordata > Mammalia > Pilosa > Megalonychidae > Choloepus > Choloepus didactylus. The sequence goes on along the minus strand of NC_051310.1, from coordinate 58,531,385 downwards.
ACAGCTAACCTCACAAATGGAGTTCTACAGAAAGCAGGGCAAACTAAACCCAGTGTGAGCAGAAGAAAGAAAATAACAACGATTAAAGCAGAGATAAATGATACAGAGAATAAAAAAGTAGAATCAATAAAACCATAAATTTGTTCTTTGAAGTGATCAATAAAATCAAAAAACCTTTAACGAGATTGACAAAAAAAAAGAAAAACAGAGGATGCAAGTAAGTAAAATCTGTTAAGAAAGGAGGACATTTCTACTGGCCCCAATGAAATAAAAAGGACTATAATAGGATAATATGAACAACTGTATGCCAAAAATTAGTTAACTTAGATGAAATGGACAAATTCCTAGAAATACAGACACTACCTACACTGACTCAAGAAGAAATAGAAGATCTCAACACACCAATATGTAGTGAAGAGATTGAATCAGCAATCAAAAAACTCCCAACAAAGAAAAGCCCAGGATGAGATTGTTTCACAGGTGGACTTTACCAAGCATTCCCAGAAGAATTAATACCAATATTGCTCAACTTCTTCCAAAAAAATTGAAAAGGAGGGAACACTCCCTAACTCATTCTAGAAGGCCAACATTACCCTCCTACCAAACCAGATAAAGATGCCACAAGAAAGGAAAATTGCAGACCAATATCTCTTATGAACATAGATGCAAATATCCTCAACAAAATACTAGTATATTGAATCCAAGAGCACATTAAAAGAATCATACACAATGATGAAGTAGGATTTATCCCAGATATGCAAGGGTGGTTCAATATAAGAAAAACAATTCATGAAATATACCACATTAACAAAACAAAGGGGAAAAAACACATGATCTCAATTGACACAGAAAAGGCATTTAAAAAATCCAGCATCTCTTCTTGATAAAACCACTCAGAAAACTAGTAATAAAAGGAAACTTCCTCAACAGGATAAAGTACATATGTGAAAAACCCACAGCTAACATCATTCTCCTCAGTGAAAGACTTCCTCTAAGATCAGGAACAAGACATGGATGCTTACTGTCACCACTGTTATTCAACATTATACTGGAAGTTCTGGATAGAGCAATTAGGCAAGAAAACATAATAAAAGACATCCAAATCAGAAAAAGAAGAATTAACACTTTCCCTATTTGCAGATGACATAATCCCATAAACAGAGAATCCTGAAAAATCCACAACAAAGCTGCTAAAGCTAATAAATGAATTTAGTAACATGGTAGGATACAAGGTCAATACCCCAAAATTGGGAGGGTTTCTACATACTAGTAACAAACAATCTGAAGACAAAATCAATAAAAAATTCCATTTACAATTGTAACTAACAAAACCAAATATCTAAGAATAAATTTATTCAATGATGCATAGGATTTTTACATGGAAAACTAAAAAACCATTGCTGAAAGAAATCTAAGACCTAAATAAATGGAAAGACATTCTGTGTTCATGAATTGGGAGGCTAAGTATTATTAAGATGTCAATTCTACCCTAAGTAGTTTACAGATTCAGCACAATCCCAGTCAATATCCCAACAGTTTTCTTTGCAGAACTGGAAAAGCCCATCATTGAATTTATATGGTATACCCAAAGCCATGTTGAAAAAGAAGGAACTTGGAGGACTCACACTTTCCAACCTTAAAATTTATTAAAAGACACAGTAATCAAAACAGCATGGTACTGGCACAAGAACAGACATATAGACAAATGGAATCTAATTGAAAGTTCGGAAATCAACCCTCTCATTCTTGGCAAACTGATTTTTGACAAGGGAACCTAGACCACTCAATGGGGAAAGAATAAACTCAACAACAAATGATTCTGGGAAAATTGGATGTCCATATGCAAAAGAAAAGAACCAGAACTATAAGAATCCTAGAAGAAAACAGGGGATCATCTTCAGGACCTTGTGTTAGGCAATGGTTTCTTCGACTTTATACCCAAAGTACAAGTAACAAAAAAAATAGGTAAGCAGAACCTCATCAAAAGTAAAACTTTCTGAATCAATGGAGTTTATCATGAAAGTAAAACAACAACCTATACAATAAAGGAAAATATTTGGAAAACACATACCCAATAAGGGTTTACTATTCAGAATACATAAAGAAATCTTACAACTCAACAACAAAAAGGGTGTTATATGGAAACTCTGTATTTTCTGCATAATTTTTCTGTAAACCTACAAGTTCTCTATTTTAAAACAAAAGTAAAAAAAAAAATGATACCAAGAAGATATTTGCTCATTGAATATTGTTATGTTTTTGCTTTTGATGAATTTTGTGCTCAGACATGCTATTCCAAAAGGACAAAAATATCTCTCCAAAGCTTAGAACTTGGGAAGGGAATAATAGCTAACATTTATTATCTACATACCAAGCTCTGTTCTAAGTGCTTTGTGTAGCTTCACATGTTTAATCCTCACAACAACCCTCTAAAATAAGTTTTATAATTCCCAGATGGCAAATTGGGAAACTGAGGCTTAAAGAAGTTCAATCATGGCCAAGTCACACAGCTAGTAACTGGTAGAACCAGCATCCAAGCCAGGTGGCCTGTTACAGAACCTATGTTCTCTCCCCTATGCCTCTTCTCTGGCCTTTTCTTGAGTCTGCCTGACTTGGGGTGGCACAGCCTCTATGTCAGCATATATCTGCCTTGCTTTCTGCAGAGATGCCTGGAAAACAGCATTCTTGGAAGTGACACTCTCATGTGTATACCATGGAAATATACACAATTCCCAGACTTCTGGTAGGAACTCTATATATTACTCTGGCAAAGGAGGATATTAAGTGATAAACCTGTAATCCTCCAGTTTATGTCAAAAACCAAATCACTTACAAACATCACATTACTACTACTACTACTATTAGCAATTTATCACATTTAAAAACTGCTGCTTTCTTGTGTACCTGCCATAGTGACATATTTTGTTTGCACAGCATCTGAAGCTCCTACCTATCTTTGGGAAGGGCCCATTATTTAATTTCCCAAAGGCCAGAGTTTTGCTTTCTCAGTCTTCTTGCCAGCCTGGATGTGGACATACGACCGAGACTTTAACCAGCCAAACATTCCTGCCTAGAACTTGAATAAAAAGAAATAAGGCAAGTGCAGGACTTGTCCTGGGGTCAGAGGACAGGGCAGGAGGCCAGCCTCCGGGAGCAGCCCACCAATGAAGCCAGCGTCATAACCACAAGCAGCTGCCAGCATGACCTCCCCAGACTGTGGCCGGGGCATAATTTTGACTGAGGTTCCCACTGCCTAGCCGCCCTATAATAACTACCTATTTCCTGGGTCTGGATCTCCAGCCCTCCCAGAGATGTTGTAAGCTGCCCAATATTTTTCTAATTGACTCCTTTTCCTACTTAAATCAGCCAGAATTAGTTCCGCTGCTTGCAACTGTAAACCCTAACCACTCTTATTGCTAGCTCTATTTCCTTGATCTCCAATCTGAGAGTCTTCATCCTGAGCTCACTAGGGATGAGCACAATTTCTGATGGCAGAGACCCATTTGCTTTAAGAACAAGGTGAAAATTGCAATCCCACTCCCTGGATCAAGCAGTCTGAGGAGGCTATGGCCCAGGACCCTGTTAAAGGACTCACATTGACCAGTCACAACTTTCATTACTGAAAGAAATCTAAGCCTTTAGATTCCCTAAGCTCTGAGTTTATTTTCAAGCTGAATGTTACACTGGAGCAGAAACTGACCAACTTTTGCCCCTGGCCAATGGATGGTGTGAGGCCTGTCTCAGTGGAGGACCACACTGCTTGCATCATGTCCTGTAGACTTTGTCCCGGTCTCCATAATTTTCAAGTCATGACTTTGCCCCTTAGCACAAAAGGGGCTAACCAGTGTTTCAATTGTATTTGGCCTAAAGTTTCCATAAGCCTCATCAATGCAATTAGGAACAATAACATTACACCAAAAAGAGTTGCAGAGGAAGCAAAACATTATGGGGTTCTAAGAAACAGTAATTAAGGACAGCTGAATCCTAAAAGACAAATCTATGTCATTGACTTCAAGGAAATAAAAATACACTTAAATTTTTTAAATAAATCATTTCACAAATGCCATGTTGCTTTTTGGTTTGCCCTGTTTTGCTTCCTTTTAGACCAGCCCCTTGCCAACTTCACTGAGGTAGGGCTTGGGACCACATAATCTTGGAGCTGCCTGAAGGTATCTTTGCCATCATTTTTAGAGTACCTGTTTGAGAATCAAGGCAACTCAGAAAAGAAGACTCCAAGAGATACATAGAGAGTTATTATATCATTTGAGTCCCTCAATCCAGCTATATCTAAAAACATCCACTAGACTTTCAAGCTATGTGAGCCAAAAATACCCCTCCCTTTTTTTGTTTAGCTAGTTTGAACTGGAGTTCTAGCCTTACAAATGACAATGTGCTATCAAGTATAGGTCTCTGCTTTGTTCCAATTTCCTTGAATTGCTGTTGGCAAGGCAGAATTATGTCAAATGGACCATTGATTTCACCTGGGATGGTGGTTTCTTCAGTTCTGTCATCTGGCATGCTATCAGGAGCATGTGAACACATAAACACACACATCAGCTAATGGAGAAGCACTTTTGTAAGGCAATCTTTTGACCAGTGCATATTATTGAATTTATGATTATACTTAAGAGCATGGCCAATAAGTAAGCAAACTGACTATCTGGAATAGAAAAGTCTTCTTTTCCACTTATGTATCATTGCCTCACTCCATCAGAGCAACAACATGAGAATTTACCTTCCTGGCTTTCAGTTATCTTGTTTACTAGCTAAGCTGTAACATTTCTCCTTGACTCTGCATATTCACAGATGACTTATATGTAACATGGCTCCCAGCTAGACAACTGGACCTTTCTTCCCACTTCTCCAATTCAGTTTCTCCAAAACCCATGGGACTGTCTTGAACATCTTCATTCATTCACATACTCATTCAATAAATAAGTCCTGGGCACTCCCTATTGCCATGTCTAGCTGTAGGCATTGGCAGCTCAGCAATAAAACAGAAAAAGCCTCTGCCTTTGTGAAGTTTCCAATCTAGTGGGGGAAGACAGACAGAAAAAAAAAGTTTAAAATAAATATATGTCAGATGGAGATAAATGTTATGTAGAAAGATTAAATGGGGTGAAGAGAATAGGCGGGCGGAGTGGGTGGCTATTTTACATATGGTGGTAAGGGGAGGCCTCTCAGATAAGGTTTGAATAGAGACTTCAAAGAAGTGAGATAGTGAGTCTTGTGGTGGGAAGAGTATGTATAAAGGCACTAAAGCAGGAACAGATAGGAAACCAGTGTGGCTAGACCGAAGGGAAGGAAGGACAGTGTGGTAGGTGATGAGGTAAGAGAAGTGCTGGTTGTGGGGAGGGGAGCTGGAGATAATTTAGAACCTTTGTAGACCATTGTAAGGACTTTTTGGTTTTATTCTGAGCCAGATAAGAAACCACTGGAGTCTTGTGAGCAAATAAGTCCCATAATCTGACTTTAAGTTTTAAAGATTGCTCTGTCTGCTGTGTTGAGAATATAAACAGTGGTAAGAACAGAAGCAAGTAGGCCAGTCAGGGAGACCATGAAAATGGCAGTGGAGGTGTGAGAAGTGGTTGGTTCTGGATGTAATTTGATGGTAGGGTCACCAACAGAATGCACTGAAATTGGAAGTTTTCATAAATGTCTCCAGGAGTTTTGGTCTGAGCTACTGGATGGATACAGACACCAGTTACTTAGATGCAGTGACTGGAGGGGAAGTACAGATTTAGAAATGGGGGAGGAAACAGGAGTGTGATTTTAGACATATTAAGTTTGAGATGCCTATCACATATCCACCTAGAATTAAAAGTTAGCTAAATGTATCCGAAGGTAAGGAGAAATTTCTGGGTTGGAAGCATATTTAATTTAAAGTCATGAGGCTGAATGAGATCACCTAGGAAGTGGGTTTTCGTGGAGGAGGCATCAAAGGACTGTACCCTGGGGGGGGCAGTCCATGTGGAAGTTGAGATAAGTATGAAACAGCAAAAGAGAACAAGAAAGAGTAGCTAGTAAGGTAGAGTGAGAACCAAAAGGTGCCTGGAACACAAATGAAAAAAAAAACTTTTCAGGAAAGAAAGACGGGTTAATTGGATTAAATGCTGAGATAGGTCAAATAAGATCAGGACTAACCGTTGAATATTGGTTAAAGTTATCAGAGTAGGGGCAAAAAGAATCATAGGGAATAAACTGGGAACAGTGAGTAGAAATAAATCTTTCAAGAAGTTTTGCTTTATACAGCAATAGAGAAATGGAGCAATAGATGAGGAGAAATGGGAGACAAAAGAGGATTTTCATTTAAGATGAACAGTATTTTGGCATGTTGTATGCTATGGGAATGATCCATTAGAGAACGAAAAATTGATGATGCAAGTTGGGAGAGGGGAAAATTGTGGGAGCAATGTTCTTGAGTAGACAGGAGGAGATGGGGTCTGGTGCATAAGTACAGGAGTTAGCCTTAGATAAGCAGACAGGCAATTCAACCAGAGTAAAAGATGCAGATAGGTGGGTAGATGAGGCAATGGATCTTGTATAAATCCTCTTCCAAGTACTATTTGCTCAATAAAATAGGAAGTAGAGTCATCAGCTGAGAGTGAGAATGAGGGAGAAGGTGTAGGAGGTTTTAAGAAAGAGCATAAGACGTGAAATAGTTGCCTAGGAAAGTGGGGAAAAGATTGACGTGAGGCAATATAATAGGACTTCTGGCCAGCAGTAAAGGGCAGCACAAGGTCAGTGATCATCTTCCTGCCATGGGTTTTAAGCATTAGGTTGAAGGAGGTGTCACCTATATGTGTTCAGACTAGGAAGCAAGAAGGGAAGTGAACAAAAACCTAAAAGTGAGTTACATAATTTAGATTTATTATGCAGATGCCAACACAGGTCCACAGTTCAAACATGAAAAGTGCCTGAAACTTTAAAGAAAGCAATTAGATATAATTTGAACACATTCTTAGAAATAAAATCAGAAAATTTTCACACTGAAAATGAAGATGACCATAGAGATTTTCTTGTCTAAATCTATTTCGGTTTACAATATTTGAAAGCTAAGGCTCTGGAAGATTAAATGACTCGCTTGTCCAAGGTCACATAGCTAGTTAGTGGCAGAGGCAAGTCTAGATCTCCGTTTCCTTGATTTTCATCCACTAATTAGTCTTTCCTTCCTCATTGCTGGAAAGATATGGTGGAATTTCAGACTGGGCCTTTTCCACTCACTGCCTTCCTTTCTCTGCGTAATTCTGAGCCCAGTCCTAGCACTCCTGTCTTCTGTACCAAAGCTCTCTTGCTATCTCCCATAATTGCCCAGCTCCAACCTAATGCCTCAGCCAGATGTTCATTTCGTGGAAGTTTCAAACCTCTAGCATTAGGCTGGATCAGAAGCCCAGTCTCAGGAAAGTATGAACCGGGTTTTGCTTGGAAAGAAGAAAGGGGGATGGCAGGATGGGCCTCAGTAGCCCACTGCAACCCATTTCCTTGGGCTCACTAGACAGCACCTTATTATTCAGGCCCCAGTGATAAGCATGTGGCACTCTCTTAGCCTTGCTTTTCTTCTGGTAAGAGTGGAATTCAAGAGACTTTTCAAATCACAAACCGTATGTGCTCTTTGGACCAAAAGAATGCCAAGTCTTTGCTTTAGGAAGAAAATGGATCTGAACCAACAAGCTTGGAGATAGCCTGCAGCCTGTGTCCCATCTGAATACCATTTGAACACAACTGACTAAAGTTCTTCAAATGATGGCTTTTGTTATCTATAAAATTAAGACTAAACCAGAGATCAAGGAATTTCAACTGGAAGCTATATCCTGTCTCCAGTCTCCCATCTTGGTGTAATTTAAGTGAGTTACAGGCCCCTTTAAATTCACTTATTTAAAACAGATACTCATCCGAAGAGGCTCTCTATAAATATTTGGCACATCTTGATGAGCGCTTCAATTGTCCTTCAAAGGCCGTGGAAACAACCTCAAAACCAATTACTTATGCTCTTATCCAAGAAGCCCATTAATCGGAACGAGGGCTCCGCTTCTGGCTGAGCTTCTCCTCTCCACTCTTTCATGTCTGACAATTGTCCCTCCTGGGGAACAGTGGTACAATTCTAGGCAATTCTTTTTAAATTAAAACATTATATAAACATAGAGGTAAAGGGCATCAATGGTGACTAGGAGATAACATATGCCACCAAGAGATGGGGTCTTAAGTCTGCCCTCTCTTCTGGCTGAAACAAGAAATTAAAAAATTAACAGCACTGAAATATATATCTGAATGTGATTAAAAGGGGAAATGTTAGTTTGTATAAATGATAATAGCATACATTTTTTTAAAATCCATGGAACTGCACTACACAAACAGTGAACCCTAAGTTAAATCATGAACTACAGTTAATAGTACAATTATAAAAATTATAACAAATGTACCACATCAGTGGAAGGTGTTAATAATAGGGTGGTTCAAGGGAAGTCTGTATTTTATGCATGATTGTTCTGTAAACCCAAACTTCTCTAAAATAAAATTTTTAAAAAATGGGGAAGAAATCCACACACCTTGGTATCCCCACATGCTGGATGAAATTTTGAAAACAAAATCCCCTAAATAAAATATACCTTATAAAATGGGGCCTACATACCCTGAAAAGGTATCAATTGGATAAATCATCTTTGTCAATGTTACATCCCAGTACTATAGGATTGAGGATCAAGACTCAAGCATGTTTTAAAGAATCTGGTCATGCTTGGAAGACAGTTTGATTTCATACATATGGAAAATATCCACAGCTTTTGATCCAACATCCACATTTATAAATAAGAAAAATAACCATGTATAGGCAAAGATTTGCCTACAGATATAATTATTACAACATTATTTATAATAATGAAAAACTGTGAACCATACTATAAGGTATTGGTACATCCTTATGAATTATGCAGCAGTTAAAAATGAAGTGGAAAAATTACATCATGAAATATTTACAATATATTAAATTTAAAAGGTAAGGCACGAAGCAGGATGTATGCTAAAAATTACTTATAAAGTGTATCTATTCATAGAAGAGACTGGAGGGAAATACATTAAGGTATTAATAAATGGGTGGTGGAATTACAGAAGATTGTTTTCTTTTATTTATCTGTTTTTCCTTATCTTTCCTCTGACCATCACTGTCATAGTCTGGGTCCCCTGGGGAGATTTTTGTGCTCTTGGTAACAATATCTCTAAGGGAATGCTCTCAGAAACAACACCTATAGGGAAGTGAAAGAAGCAAGGGGAGGTAGAGGGGAAGTTGAGCTGCAGTGCAGTTGCCATAGAAACCTCAGCAGATGCCATGGGGAATTTCTGAGAAGTCCTCCTTTGAGGCTAGGAAGCCATACCTCTGCCCCCCTATGTTGTCAAATCGCTGAATGTGAGGTACCCCAGGGAGATACGTCCCCTGGCGGAGGCAGCTTCCTTCACTGAGGGCAGTTCCTGGGCAGGGACTCAGTTGGGAACCATTTGTAGGCAGCATTTGGGGCAGCTGGGGAAATGAGTCCCTCAGTGTTTAAGAGGAGTGTGGGGATCTTGGTGCACACCACAGCATCTACTACAGTCCATTTTGTGCTATTCAGATCCACCCACTCTCTCTATTAAGTTTACTGTATCTGGGAGAAACTGACAAAATAAAGGTTAATCAAGCAAACTACAGCCCCAGCCACTGCAGCTGGTTGAGGCACTGCAACTGATGCTTAATGCCTTCCTCCTCTATTTCCCAGTTTAAATTCTCCTCATGTTTGGCTGGCATCTCTTCTGATTTTCATGTCTTACCTGGAGGGAGAGGGAGGGGTATGATAAACTATATCTTCAACCTTGGTCAACCCTGGAGATCCTGGGCACATGCCCTTCTCAGACCATGGCTGCTGAATTTGCCCATCTACTAACAAAATTCCACAAGGGAGTACCAACAGACCACTCAGAAGATCCAAAAGTTTTTTTCCATGTGCCTACTCCACCTCCTGATTAGGGTCAATTAGCTCTGCCATAATGATGATGCCTTTCTTTGCTTGATGGTCTCTTGATACTATGAATCTATAGTGACCAGACAACAAGCATAATCTAAATTTAGTGATGTTTTTGCCATGTCCTCTGGTGGAAGTCTTTCCCTCCGCTGGGAACCAAAACCTCTGGACTACAGAAACTAGAGTTGTGGGGATGGGATATACAGATTCTCCCAAAGGCATTGGGAATAATGGTACATGGGGGCCACCATTTAAAATATGCAATTCAGTGAGCTTTAACAAAAGCATAGAGGAATGAAACCACCACTGCAGTATAGATATAGAGCATTTTCTTTACCTCAAAGAGTTCCCTCCTGCCCCATCCTTCCCTTCCTCTCTTCCCCAGCTCCGGGCAACCACTTATCTGCTTTCCATCACTACAGCTTTGCTTTTTCTGGAATGTCATATAAATGTAATTCTACATAGAAACCTCAGCAGATCCCATGAGGGAGTTCTGAAATATCCTCCATTGAGACTTGGAAGCCATATCTGTCCCCCTATATTGACAGTATGCAGTCTTCTGTGTCTTTCTTTTAACATAATGATGTTGAGGTTCATCCATGTTGTTACATGTATCAGTAGTTAATTTCCTTTTACTGCAGAGTAGAGCTCTTATTGGTTTCCACAGCTGTTTCCTTCCTTAGCAAGCCCAGGGCTTCTCTGGTGGGATCATAATGACTTAACCATAGTTCTAGTATAGTGGCCAGAAGTAGGAGGATAGGCATAGATTCTGAGGAGGATACGCGTCTTTTGAGGCAGAAGCCTCTGCCTCAGCTTCAAACAGTGGGAAAGTGCTAGGAGTGGGTGGGCCACTTTTGCAGGCCCAAAGGGCTCAATGGTTTTCAAGATTCTCTCCTGTGTTGATTTAGGGTCCCACTCCTTCCCAGCCAGAGCCCTGACCTTGGTATAACAGATTGGCCAAGGTTGAGATTTCACCTTCTCTGGAGGTTGAATCTTGTGCTTTGTCCTCATGTTTTTCTATCCTCTGGCTTCATGAGATGAGCCTCTTTTATATTCTGTCAAAGAGGCCTCGGACTTTCATATTTAAATTAATGATTAATCCTCTACCACCACCACTACCCCCACTTTCATTGTCTTTCTCTAATGCATTCATAGCCCTCAGCAAGAGACATCCAATTCCATTGCTAGGTACTACTTCCTCCAAACCTCTTGAACCCCTGAGATATCACTCAGTCATTGCATTCCTTTTCATCAGCACTTTATCCCAGTTTAGCACCAGTGAAAGTTTCAAAAAGCATATTGCTATAGCATGCCAGGGGCTTTCCATGCTCCAGCTATCACCAATGAAGGGGTCCTCTCTTGACAGTGATGATCTCACTCCCAAATCCCATTTTAGACTTTTCTTCCCAAGACCATTCCCAGTACTAAATGTCATAGGCCAGGTTCACCAGGAATTGGACTGCTAGAGATTTCTGCACAGAAGAGGTCTACTGGAGGGCATTCTTGATGACAGCCTCTCTAAGGGAGGGAAGCTGGATTGGGCAGAAGAAGAAGTTGAGCCTCAGTATATCCTACAGGGGTGCTCTGAAGCCTGGATGACCCTTCAGAGATGTCCTAATTTGAGGCTGGGGTGCTGGCTCTTTGTACCCCAACACTGTCCAGCCTTTGGAGGCAGGCTGCCCCTGGGAGGGGTGTAACTTTCAGTGAGGCATCTCTTTTTAGTCAAGGGAAATTTCTGGAAACAGTCTCAGCTTTGAGCCATCATCAGTCAACACTTCTGGCAGCTGGGGGAATTAGTGCCTGTTCCTTAAGTATCCACTACAGTGATGACATTCATACCACTTACAAGAATACAAATATAAATAGCTAACATTCATTGGGCATTACATTGTGCCAGGCCCGGGGCTAGTTTCTTTATATTTTTTATCCTATTTAATCCTGGTCAGGACAAGCACTCCCTCTTCCCTGAAATCTCTGCACTAAGAAACTACAACAACCTCAAAAACCACAAAACACAGCACTCTTTATATAGCAGTTCTCCCTTTGAATATCATAGTGTGTATCCCCTGACCCTGTTTGAATAATAGCTATTCAAAAGTATATTTATTTATTGTTATTTATTTATTTATTTATTTATTTATTTATTTATTTATTTTTGAGTTAAACTCACTCCTTTACTAGCGTGGGGAAACATTTTTTTGGCAAGACTTTGCATTCCTCTACTCTCCTTCAAAATTTTGGTGGCCAGAGAAGAATTACTGTCTCTCTCACTTTTTTGAGTGAATTCTCAAGAAGTAGAGTTGAAAAATGATGACAGGTAATGCTGGGAGAAGGTGCATTACATCGTCATGCAAAGAGGAATATCTTTTTGGTTGATTAACATGGCAGTGTCGTACCAGGCCCATCTGGGGTCAGAGATGACTGAGGCCCAAAGAACCCCAGTGACAGTATCTGGTCCGGTCCCATATTTCCTAGTAGTGTTGATTCATTCTTCAGGTTTTCACTGAACACCTACAATGTGCAAGACCCAGTTCTTGGCTTGGAGATACAGTGGTAGGCAAAACACACACAGTCTCTGTCCTTAGGTAGTTTGCAGCCATTTTGCCACCACTGGGATCCACAGAGGTGCCTTGTTAGTCTTAAAGTTTCATCTAAAGTCCAAACAGAGACGATGGAGGCAAATCTAAAACATTACCCAATTAGAAATCAGGCTGTACTCTCCTGGTTTCATCTAAGAATTCTGGAAAGTCTCACTGGTCAGCCTTTTCCACCACTCATTTTAAAACATGGCTAGAAGTAGATGCCATACTGGGACCCTTTTCTTGAGGGTGAAAAGGCTTGGGGGTGGCAGCTAAGTTAACGGTCCTCTTCCAGGTGGTATAAACTCTACCAATACACTGATCATGTCTGACAATCTACATGTTGCAAACATCAAGCCAAAATAGAAGTTTTAGTGGAGATAGGACATTCTGAGGTATTTTCAGAAAGCATATATCACAATCAATAACAATGAGAGCAATAAAAATGCTGTAATCATTAATTGAGCCATATGCTAAGCATATTATTTCATTATTTCACTTAACTCTATGTGTGGTGTCATTTTTCTCATTTTTATAAATAAGGGAAACCAAGGCATAGAAGTATCATGTAGTTTGCCCAAGCCACACAGTATAAGCGGCATAACTGGGGTTTAAATGCAAATTTATCCGACTCTAACAGCTGGGTTATGTCCCGTGGTATCATAACACTCTTCAAATTAAGACAATCTCCCCATGAAATAATCCTTCAATATCACTATAGTTCTTGGTTATCTCCCAGGGAAACTAAGTGAATTTAGAAAGTTAGGTTGAGTTATATGGAATGCTTAACATTTTTTTTTTACAGCAGTTCCAGAACAGAATTGATTTCAGAGAGCCACACATTGCTTCTAGCCAATGTTGTTCTGTGATCAATTCCTAGTACAGCAAGACAGTGTCAAGGCTGTCTTATCAACCAATGTTACAGTTTCACTATAAAATGCATTTTATTGTATATGTATTGTATAGTGTCGGAGAAAATTAATCAGGATAAACTACCTGCTGTAACAAATAATCCTCAAACTTCAGTGGCTTAACATAGTAAAAATTTATTTCTTACTCATGCAAAATATTATGAGAATATTCCCTGATGGGCATCTCTTCTCAGACGCGCTCCTTCCAAATGAAGATTCAGATATCTAGTCTCTTTGAATCTTGTGAAGTCACCACTTGCAGCATGCAGGCTCTCCAAGGTTGCCATGAAAGAGAAGGAAAGTGTGGGGAAGGCACATAGAGTATTTAACAACCTCAACCTGGCAATCACATGCATCAGCTCCATTCACAATCCATTGGCCAGAGTTTGTCATATGGCACCCCAAAATTCAAAGGACCTGGAAAACAGAGTCCCCAGTTAGGTTATAGAAGGAGGACCCAAATCTTTGGTGGTCAGCTAGCTGTTTCTGCTACAACTGGTGTCAGCCTGTGAAGAACTTAAGAAAAGCAAGATTTCTCAACTAGTGTCTTTACTGGATGCTGTCACTCTATCTAGTTTATGATAAAAATCAATATGTTATCCAAGACATTTTATTGGATGAATTAATCAGCCTAAAGAGATATGACAGAGACTTTCTAGAGGTAAAACTTCTAATCAAAAAGCCAGGAGGCCCAGAGCATTAGCATTTGATAGAGTTTGTCTAAGTTAACAGACAAACATATATGATCATACCTGGTGCAGAGTAAACACTATTTCATCAATTCTAAGGTAATCATTTTATTTTTCATATTTTTTAATTCTTAAATTTTCAAAACAGGATATATACAATCAGTAAATACATTTTTCCTTAAAATCTATCTTTACATGATGGTTTGTCTTACAATTGATGACACCAATCAAGGAAATAAAGTGTTTACAAGCACAGTATTAAGCACTGCACTTGCTGCATCTCATCTAACACTCCCAACAACCCTAAGGTTTGGGTACCATCAGTGAAGAGCTGGCATCCCTTGTCCCAGCTCATGAGAGCTGATTGGGATCATTTCTCCCCAACTCCAGTTGGCAGCTTGAAATCAGTCACAGTGAGAAAAGATTTACACTATGGAAACTGGCATTTATGAGCACACCACTGGACTGGGCATTATTATGTCTGCCATATAAATGAGGAAACAGGGACTCAAGGAGGTGCTGTAGTTAATGCAAAGTAGCAGATCTCAGATGTCAAGCCAGGTAGATCAGATTCCCACGGCACAGGCTCTCAGTGCCTGTGCTAGGCTGCCACCCTTTGGATGGTGTTGGGGACTGAATCCTGCCCCCCCAAGACATGGTCTAGTCCTAATCCCTGGTCCTATGGGTATGAACTCATTTAAATGGGATCTTTGAAGATTCCATTAAGATGAAGTCAAGTTGAGTGAGGACTGCCTTAATCCAGTATGACTGAGGTCCTTGTGAGGAAAGGAAATTTGGATGCAGAAGCAGCAGCCAGAGAAGGAGACAGAAAGAGACTGATTGCCTTGTGACAGAGGAAGAGACAGGGTTATGGATTGAGGGCAAGCCACCACTAGAATGATACAGACTTTGGAGAAAGCATGACCTGCCAATACCTTGCTTCTGGACTTCTAGCCTCCAAAACTGTAAGACAATAAATTCTTGTTGTTGAAGCCAATCAGCTTGTGGTATTTGTTATAGCAGCCCCAGAAAACTAAGACAAATGGTATTTAATGCAAAGTGATGGCTGCCGTGGTAATTCTGGAACTTCTTGGTAATTCTGGAACTTCTTAAGTCCCATAATAGTGGCAAGGCTTCCTTTGTCCAATTAATTTAGTTCTGTAGATTACATTGTTCTCCCACCATCTGACCTACATGACAAAAGTTAAAGCCATTACTAGATAAGGTGGTAAATGAATTTATAGCATTATATGGGTGCCTGTTTATCACATTACTGAAAACAATACATAGTAAGATGTTACTGAGATACCTCCTAATAGGACCAAAATTTTGCCACTAATCAATACTTGATCACTTAATCCAACAATGTAAATCTTTAAGTCTTTAAACAAAAACTTTGCTTAAGTTTATACAATAAATTAAGCAACAGCAATGTGTTCTTTAAATGAGATATTTTCATCATGCTCCTACAAAGTCTTGATTATGGTTGTTATTCAGGAATGTGTAAACTAAGGACTGAGGAGGGAGTAATCTCTCCTTTTTTCTGGTGGTGGGGGAGACAGGATATAATCCAGCCTTATTTCTATTTCCAAAGATCAGCAAGTTTACAACTGCAAGCAAAGAAGGAATTTGGCCCCATTTTAAATGCCTTCATCTACGGATTTTGACTATAAGCTAGGAAAGAAGCTGCTTCTAGCGGATATAAAACTCCTCAAAAGGCCAGAAAATAGACTACATTTATTTTTCTCCCAGCTCCCAGATATTCACAGCTTCAAGAGCATTTGAAAAAGTGAAAAAGAAAAAGGAAAAGTGCTAGACTCTTTTTCCCTTTTCCCTAAAGTCAGTGGTATAAACAGATCCCAGCCACTCACTCACTTTCATGAATGTAAAGAGGAGTTGGCTCTTTAAAAACAAAAGAGAAAGAAAGAAAAGGCAAAGAGTCTTAGATTCTGTGACTTTCCCCTCATATGAAACACAGCAGATTCTAGCTTGTTTTAAAATCTCTGGTTGTGACAAAGAAGCGAAGCACTATTTCCCCCCTTTTTAAAAAAAATAAGCAGGGAAACTGGTAAGTGGGATAAGTGCGGGGAGAACTGCTTGTTGTCATACAATGGACCAAGAGTAACGCTAGAAACAGGACGGAAAGCTTGGGGTCATCAGAGCTCCTTGCTAATTGCCCATCTTTCCCCCACTCTGCATTCTTAAAGGTTTCCTGAAATGAAAACAAAGGAATCCAACCAAAACCAACATTTTGATGGGTAAAGTGTAAATGAATGAGAAACAGATGGGCTTGGTTTTCCCAGGGGCCTATAAATGAAGGGTAAGGTGCTTGGGGGCAAAATGCATTTGGGGCTTCACTGGCAAATCCTTTGCACTGTTAACAAACCCAAAATGCAGCCAAAGTTCATACACCCACATCATCACACATTGGCAGGGCTCAGTATGAAAAGATCTTGGTGCCAAAGGAGCAGGCTTTGGAGACCCCTAGGACATTGTTCGGCACCTCACAAATCATATTTTATAGGTGCCGAAGGCAGCTGCAAATATCACATGTGCAGCCAAAAGTTTTCATTCAAGAACCCAGCAATTTTGGCTTTGATCAGAAACCACAGATTGGTGTAAACATTTCCCTTGCCACATTTTATGATATTTACGCTTTGCGTGGATCCTCCTGGACTGATGATAACAAAGTGCTCTGCAGGCATCTGCTGCTGAGTAATCGCAACCTCACTTTCAGGTGGAGAAACGGAGAAATCAGTGCAGGGAGAGTGATGTGCCAAAGGTCATTTTCTCAGTCAGAGGGGGAGCGATTCTTGTGCGGCCAAGCCAAACCCCTCTCTCTTTCTCCTTGGGATTAGAGTGTTTCCCCGCTGTCCTCAAATCATGTATATATCAAGTTACAACTCAGAAAGAACGCATTTTTCGGTTTTTCATTTGGGTGTAGGGGGAAGCTATAGGCCTTCAAACCACGGATTATTTGAAAACCATCCAAGCTGACTTTGAGATTTTTTTTTTTTTTTTAATAATTTATTTGGCAATCCCAAGCCCCAACATTGGCCATTTGGCAAAGGTAACATTCCCTTCAGTGCAAATACTACAATTAATGGGCCACATCATCCTCTGCTCTAAAGCAACATAAGCAGCCAGCTGCTGGAGAACGCTGTGCGGTCTTCCAGTGTAAACGCCACTGATATCATCACCATCAGAAGGTCATAAAGCTGATTGATTATAAACACAGCTCTCATTTGTTTACAGCTTACATTTTTGGGTTCGGGGTAATTAGCACATTAGCCATCTCTCAGGGTGAGGGCTCACAGGTGCTGGGAGAGTTCCCTCCAAGGGAAACCAAGCCAGGAGGGAATCACAAAGCCCCTGGCAAAGCGATGGCTGGCCTTTACCAGGAACAGATGGGGAAAATACCAAATCTGCTGAGTATTGTGCTAGCTGATAACACCTATGTGGGCTATTGTGAGTAGGAGGACGTTCAACTCCCTCCATAATTTCTTCTTACACAAGGTAAGGTTGGAAAAATCCAAGACATGTCAGAAATGTGCGGGAGATGGCCTTCGTGAGGAGCCTGCAGCTGCTGAGCCTTTTAAGATTCCTTCCCTGTCTCCCAGGCCCGCAAAGACAGATAAAGATCACCCTTGCTAGTGGTAACTGGTACTTAGTTTCTCTTAGTTATAGTTAAAATAAACTGTTTTAGTCTAGAAAGATGACACACGCACCCTTGATTTGATTCTCCTCTAGACCCTGCCCCTTCCAGCCTTGCACCAGCAAGACAGGTTTTTATTTGGACAGCTGGAGCCTGGAAATTGGTGCCGATTGCCTAATTAGTCAACCAAGCCACTTGGGTAAGTAAATTTTCCCTATTAGCTTCAAGGAGAACCCCCAGAGAACCTACAAACCTTTCTAAACGATTAAAAGGATATCCTTTAAGGGGATATTTGCAGACGCTAACAATTTTGGTTATTATTTGGTTTTGAGGGCCATCTTTTTTTTTTCCTTTTAAACTGTTTTATCCATTCCTAAATCTATTCACCTAGCAAGAGATTCTTTTCAATAGCTTAAGTGATGAACTGCTAACAGGTGAGAGGGTTTGAAATTCAATGTGGAACATTGAAGATCATTGTTCATCAAGCACCACATTTAGTTTCAGCAATTTGAAGTCCATTTTCCACTCATAAAATTATTTTGCTGATTAACATTCATATTGCTTTTTACAGTTTTCAAGGTTTTTCACTTATCTTATCTCATCTGATCTTCATAGCCATGCCACGAAGTCAGGCAAGTATCATTATCTGAATTTCATAGATTAAAAAAAAACAGGCTTGGAGTCATAAAGCTCTAAGCAGTAAGTATTCTCCCTTGAAATTCATTCTCTTTGCTCCACCTCACACTATTTGTGGGAGTTTTGATATGAAGGCTATTCCTTTGAAGCAGTTGTTTTGCCTGTCTTCCAAACTTTAGTCACTGGAATAGGAAAGTAGCTACAAATGACAGTCAAGGAATTTTTAGGTATTTCAACTATCTGTAAATATCCAGTGAAAACACTACAGACACATTCCTAAATAGCTCAAATAGGAGCATGTAATTGCTTCACTGAGTTGGTAACATTCAAATTATGTTATAACACAATGTTTACATTGGCCTTTGCATATTTATTTTTTCCCAGATGCTTGAAAGATAAAATTGGCATTTCGTTGGTTTTACCTGCTATCTTGAGTCCAGTATAGTTGGGGATCCACACCAAAATTTTGGTATTCATAAAACTTAAAGGGCAAATAAATGTCAAGTTAATTAAACTGTATTTCCATATACATCTGTTTTCTTCTCATAAAGAAACTCTAAGAATTAAAGAACAGGATTTGGAACAGCATCTCCCACTGAGAGATGGTTTTTGATGAAGTCAATCATTCAACATATTTTTATTGAGCTTTTATACTAGGCATTGTGCTGCATTGCAGGGATGCTAGAGTGAACCCAAGAGACAAGGTCACTGCTATAGTAGAGATTCCAGTCCAATGGAGAACTTTTCTCAAGGAGTCTTCCTCAACTGCCAAGTTGGGAATAGATGCCCCTCCTGTTTCTTCCCATAGCACCTTGTGCCTACTGCACTTCCTCAGACTTATCACACCAAATAATAACTCATGGTTTCCTTGATCTTTTGTCAACTATACTGCCCATCTGGCTTACAGTCCTGTCCCTAGTCCCTGGCATCCAGGCTGACATGTGGTAGGTTCAATAAATACTTGAATAAATAAATGGAGTCTTATTTTGTGCTGGATTTCTCAAGTCAAATGAGAAATAAGTACCTTAACTAGATATTAGGTTTGGGGGTGGGTAGAGACCAGGGCAGGAAACAGAGATTTGGAAATCATAAGTACTCATGTTATGTTAAGTTGCAGTCTTGGGAGTGAATGCAAGTGCCCCAGGAGAGCACACAGAGTAAGAAAAGGGTTAAGGACAAAACCCTGAGAAACCACTTAAAAGGCAAACAGAAGACAAGATAGCCATGATGGAGGCCCAAGGAAATTTGGAGTAAATGGATTGGGAACCAAAGAGTTGGCTCCAAGGACAGGGGCAAATGCATAGAAAGGTCCAGAAAGAGAAAAACTGGGAAAGCCTGGATTTTGCAACCAATAGGTCTTTAGGCCCTTTGAGAAGGTGGTTTTAATAAAGTACCATAGACAGAAGCTCATGTCAGCAGGTTAAAAAGTAAATGGGAGGTAAAGGGTGGGCAAAGGATATATAGTTATTCCTTGAGGATCTCAGCTTTAAAAGAAAGGACAGGAGGGTCAGCTCAAGAGTAAAGGGATACTTTTTCTTTCACCTCTTCTATTCAACATTGTACTGGCAGTCCTAGCCATTTTGAAAAGAAGGAAGGAAGGAAGGAAGGAAGGAAGGAAGGAAAGAAGGAAGGAAGGAAGGAGGAGAGGGAGGGAGGGAGGGAGTAAAGAAAGAAAAAAGAAAGAAAGAGAGAGAAAGAAAGAAAGAGAGAAAGAAAGAAAGAGAGAGAGAGGGAGGAAGGAAGGAAGGGAGGGAGGGAGGGAGAGGAAATACATAAATATTGGAAGAAAGAAGTAAAACTGTCCCTACTTGCAGATGATATGATTGTTTTTGTCAAAAATTTTAGGGAATCTATAAAACACTACTAGAACAGACAAATGAATTTAGCAAGGTCACAGGATACAAAGTTACTATGTAAAAATCAACTGCATTCTTACATACTAGCAACAAACATTTGGAGAATGAATTTTTTAAATCAAAATAAGTATTTTTTAAAACAAAAAATACCCATAAATAAATCTAACAAAAGATACCCAAGACCTGTACACTGAAAATAACAAAACATTGCTGAGAGAAATTAGAAAAGCTTGAAGTAAGTGGGAAAATATACCATGTTCATAGATTGGAAGATTCAAAATTGATAAAATAGCACTACTCACAAAATTGATCTATAGATTCAATGGAATTCAAATGAAAATCTAAATAGAAATTTTTGTAGAAACTCCAAATTTGAAATAGAAAGGATCTAGAACACCCAAGGCAAGTTTTAAAAAGAACAAAGTTGGAGGCCTTACTCCATCTGATTTCTAGACTTACTACAATGTTGCAGTAATAAAGACAGTTTGGTATTGGCCAAAAAAAAGATAGACATATAGGTCATTGCAACAGAATAGAAATAGAGCCATACATATATGGTCAATTGATTTATGACAGCGGTGCTAAGGTAACTCAATTGGGAAAGGAAAGTCTTTTTAACAAATGGTGCTGGGCCAACTGGATATTTTTTGGAAGTTAGAAAACAATCTTTACTTCACATGATGCATAAAAATTAATTCAAAATGGATTATAGACCTAAATTTAAAACATAAAATTATAAAACTTCTAGAAGAAAATTCAGGGGAAAATGGAAATTTTAGATTGCCTATATGTTACCAGAATAAAATTTTTTTTTAAAAAAAGAGCTGAACAAAAAAGAAAAACAAGAAAATCTTTGTGATCTTGGATAGGCAAATATTTCTTAGATATAACACAAAAACACAAACAACTGAAGAAAAAGTTGATGAACTGGACTTCACAATTTGGGAGAAAATGTACACAACAGAGGACTTATATCCAGAATACACAAAGAACTCTCACAACTTAATAATAAGATAGAAAACAAATTTTTTAAAGGCAAAATTGTTTAAGGCAAAAGATTTGAAAAAAACATGTCTCAAAGGAAGATATCCGAATGGCCAATAACAACAAGCAAAGATGTGCAATATCAGGAAATATCTGAAATACCAGAAACTAAGAATGAATACAGCCTAAGTACTCAAGCTGGGGTCTCCAGTAACACCTTACATTTAAATATACCTAGTACTGTAAGGTTTCGAGGTTTCAAGCAATAGAAACATATTCTGGGCACCTTATGCTAAAAGGTATTTATGAAGGGATTCCAGTATTATGTAGAATGAAAGGAGGAACTGAAAAATAAGATCTTGAGAAGGATGAAACCTAGGAAGCTCCAAAGATCTTGGCAACAAGAATTCTTGAACTATCTCTTTGAGGTGTTGCCACAGGAATGACTGATCCAGCAGCCCTAAGTCAATATGCAAATTTATGGGAAGGATGTCTCATTGTCCTCACCTGGGTCACATGCCTACCCCTTGCTGAGTAGGGAAAAGGACAGGAGGCACTGAGATATCTGCTCCCAGTACATTAAATGGGAAAGAAAAGTGTTGTACAATTACTCAAAATAGGAGGAAGAAATGCAAAAAGAAGACATGTTCCCTACAGGAAGCAATAAGCTTTCCATCCCCAAGAAGCACTTAGGTTTATTACCACCAGGTAAACTGTGCTAGAATGGGCAGCTCAGGCATAGGAATTGCTTTTATGGCCTGCATCCTCCCTTCCCAGGATAAATATCCTCCCCTGTGCTCTGCATGCACCCCTCTTCCTGAACTGTCTTCAATGTATTAAATTGAATTTGGTCCATCCCCCTTTGCCCCACCCCAAGGTTTCCCCCACAATGAATAGAGTATAAGATCCTTAAGAGAAAGACCCTATCATATTCAATTTGTCCATAGTTCATAACACACAGTAGGTATTCAACACATGTTTGTTGAACTGGGCAGAGAAAATTGAAAAATAAATAGTTATATAATTCATATATTCCTTAAATATTTCAAAATTGTATATGTATATAATGGAATGGGAATCTAATATTTTTCTTTTTTACTTCTAGATCACAAAATGCCAGTTCAAACAATGTTTAAAAGGCAGACCTAAGGAAGAGATAATTGCCTTTAAATCAAGGCAGCTTGGTGCTATTTGATGGAGAGCCAGAGCTAACAATGCCTGTGGTCACTTGGTTGCTCAGTCACTCAGGCAGATATTGCCAGCCCCACTTTAAAGACAAATGAACCATGATTCACAACAATTACATTATTGAGAAAATTAAATGAGAGAACCAAACACAAAGTAGGTTTCAGTAATTATCAACACCCTACATTAACTATTGTCAGCTCTATGTTCCCTAAATATTGACAATTATTCTTTCCAAGGCTGTTTGTTTGACTTAGAGCTAGCCATAATGGCAAAAGAAGACATTAATCATTTACTTAAAACTCTTCATGCCAAATCCTGAGGATGTACACCTCTTGGTTTCTCCTCCCTTAAACCATCCTTTGATTTTCCTGACCACACTGCCACCTTCCCTCTCTTCTTCAACAGGTTCTAAGCTGCCTGATTCTAGATGTTTCTCCTTCACAAGGCATGATTCCTTCAGGATATTTAATGTAAATCATTCATTAAAGGTGAATCAAAATGTAATGAACATCTCTCTCTCAGTTGCTTCTGTCATAGTGTGAGAACCTAGTCTGAGAGAACAATGCAGTAACCATAATACTGTTTGTTGGGCAGTAAAATAGGAATGCATACATTCCTCACCTTCTTTTCTCATATATTTATCCCAAATGTTAGTCACTTGTCCAATCAGTTTTTGTTTTGCCTTTTGTCTTTCTAGCCCACTATACAAGTTCCAGGTCTGTTTCTTTCATCATGTATCTCTGGCTCCTACCACAATACGTGATATATATTACATATTCAATAAACTTGGATGAATGAGAGAGTGAATAAAAGAATTAACATATAGGAGTTCCACTTGTAGCATGACTGAATGGGGAACTCCAAGGACCCACTTCCCACCAGCAAAACTGGTGAAAAATTACTTAAGAAACAGACAAGCATTTAAAGTCTCTGTTTGTCCTAAGAGCATACAGCAAATGAAGATACATTGATTCAAGAAAATCTACTAAGGCTCAACAGGATAAATGCAAAGAGATCCACAAATAGACATATAGTAAAAATGCTGCAAGCCAAAGACAAGGTGAAATCTTAAAAGCAGCAACAGATAAACTACTCAACATGCAAGGGAATCCCAGTAGGATTAACAGCTGACTTCTCATCAGAAAACAATGGAGACCAGAAGACAGTGGGATAACATATTCAAAGTGCTCAAAGAAAAAAAACATCTACTAAAAATCCTACATCCAGCAAAGCTATCTTTCAAAAATGAAGGCAAAATAAACACATTCCTAAATAAACAAAAATTAATAGAATTTGTTGCTAGTAAATTCACCTTACAAGAAATACTAAAGGAAGTTCTTCAGGATGAAAGCAAGTGACCCAGAAAGTTACTTGAATCCATACAAAAAACAAAGTGCACCAGTAATGGTAATTATATAATTATAAAAGACAGCATAAATGTATATTTCTTCTCTTTCCTTCCCTTAATGGATTTAAAAAGCAATTGTATATGTAAAACATGTTGATGGACCTATAACATAGAGAAATGTAATGTATTTGCCAATAATAGCACAAAGGAGGTGAGTATAAACAAAGCTGTATTGGACTAAGGAAATGACTGCAGATGGTAACTTGAATCCACATGATCAAATTAAGAGAACCAGAGATGATGCATAAGAAGTGTAATATAACAAAAACTTGATCAATATATATTTGATCTCCTTTCTTCTCTCAGCTTCTTTAAAAGACAAAATTGTATAAAGTAATAATTATAACAATGTATTGTTGGGTTTGTAACACTTATAGATGTAATATGTATAACAATAATATCACAAAAAGAGGGTAAGGAATAGAGTTTTATGGGAACAATATTTCTATATCTCACTGGAATTAAATTAATGTTAATCTAAAGTTGTTTCTGATTGAGTTAAGACCTATATTGCAAGCCTTAGAGCAAGCACTAAGGAAATAACTAAAAATTTTACAGTGAAAAATCATTAAAGAAATTAAAATGCTATATTAAAACATATTCCCTTACTGCAAAAGAAAGAAGTACTTTACCTCTTTAGTTATTCAAAGGAAGAAAAGAGGAACAAAAAAGACATGAGAAAAAAAAAAAGTAAAATTGCATTCATAAATCCAACTAACAATAACATTAAATGTGAATGGATTGTTCTTTTTCACTTTAATTTTTATTCTTGTTATTTTTGTGGGTGTGGTAATGAAGGTGTCAGGGATTGATTTTGGTGATGAATGCACAACTATGTGGTGGTACTGTGGACAACTGAATGTACGCTTTGTTTTGTATGACTGCATGGTATGTGAATATATCTCAATAAAATGAATTTAAAATATGTGAATGGATTAACCTATCCAATCAAAAGTCAGAGTTTGTCAGACTGGATAAAAATTAAAATAAGATCAAATTCTATGCTGTCTATAGGAGAAACACTTTAGATTCAAAGATACAAATAACTAGAAATTAAAAGGATAGAAAAGATAATTATGCAAACAGCAGGAATGCTGGAGTGGCTAAAGTGATAAACAAAATAGACTTTGAAACAAAATCATGTTACTAGAGATAGAGACATTTCATAATGATAAAATGAGCAATTTATCAGGAAGATATAATAATTATAAACCATACATGCACCTAATACTGGACTTATAAATATATCAAGCAAAAACTGACAAAAATGAAGGGAGAAATAGACAATTTAACAATAACAGTGAGAGACTTCAATACCCCACTTTCAATAATAAAACAACTAGCAGGAAATCAACAAAGAAATGGAAGACTTGTAACAACACTGTAAACTAGACCTAACAGACATCTATAGAACACTACACTCATTATTAATACAATATACATTCTTTTTAAGACTGCATGACCTGGCTATTCTCCAGGATAGACCAAAGACATTTGAAGATGCTAAGTTAAGAGATGAAGCCCAGAGTTATACTAAGCCATAAAACAAATCTCAATAGTGTTAAAAAAATTGAAATAATACAAAGAATAGTTTCTGAGCACAATGCAAT
The DNA here is from genome assembly GCF_015220235.1 of Choloepus didactylus. Classification (NCBI taxonomy): domain Eukaryota; kingdom Metazoa; phylum Chordata; class Mammalia; order Pilosa; family Megalonychidae; genus Choloepus; species Choloepus didactylus. The sequence goes on along the minus strand of NC_051310.1, from coordinate 58,505,880 downwards.
AAGAGTAGAAATCAACAGCAGAAAGAAATTAAGGAAATTCACAAATATGTGGAAAGTAAACAAAATATTCCAAAATAATCAATGAGTCAAAGAAGAAGTCAAAAGGGAAATTCAAAAATACTTTGAGACAAGTGAAAATAAAGACACAGTTTACATACAATATACAACATATCAAAACTTATGGGATGCAGCGAAAACAGTGTGTAGAGGGAAATTTACTTCTCCAAATGCCTATACTAAAAAAAAGAAAGATTTCAATTAATAACCTGCCCATTCCACCTAAGACACTGGAAAAAGTAGAGCAACCTAAATCTGAAACAAGCAGAAGGAAGGAAATAATAAAGCTGAAAACAGAAATTAATAGTGAATTGAAAAACAATAGAGAAAGTCAATGAAACCAATGTCTGGTTCTTTATAAATGTTAACAAAATTGACAAACCTTTAGATACAAAAAGAGAAAAAACGCTCAAGTTACTAGAATCAGAAATGAAAGGGGACATTACTATCCACCCTGCAGAAATAAGAAGGATTATAAAGTAATTATTATGAACATTTATATGTCAAAAAAATTGAATGACTTAAATGGACAAATTCCCAAGAGACAGAAACCCCTAAACTAACTCATGTGGAAACAGATGATCTGAATAGACCTTTAACAAATAAAGAGAATGTGTAGGTATGGATATATTATGTCCCCCCAAAAGCCATGTTCTTTAATGCAATCTTGTGGGGGCAGATTGATCAGTCTGTTGATTAGGGCAGAATCTTTTGACTGAGCTTTTCCATGGAGATATGACTCACCCAACTGTGGGTGATACTTTTGATTAGATTATTTCCATGGAGGTGTAGCCCTACCCATTCAGGGTGGGTCTTGATTAGTTCAGTGGAGTATTTAAGAGAGAACCTAAGAGCCAACACAGACCCAGATGCTTGTTTGATGTTTAGAGATGCTTGGAGATGTGGACAAAAGACATTTGGAGATGCTAAGATAAGAGATGAAGCCCAGAGTTTGCCAAGGAGAAATTAAGAGTGGACTCCCAGACACCTAGAGAGAAATGCCCTGGGAGAAAGAAGCAAGGATGCACAGGTGCTGAGAGACAGGAGCCAAGACAAAAGCCCAGAGACATTTTGGAGAAAGCCATTTTGAAACACAATCCAGGAGCAAAGGACAAGCAGATGCCAGCCACGTGCCCTCCCAGCTGACAGAGGTGTTCCGGACACCATTGGCCTTCCTTCAGTGAAGATATCCTCTTGTTGATGCCTTAGTTTGGACATTTTTATGGCCTTCAAACTGTAAAGATGGACCTAATAAACCCCTTTTATAAAAACCAATCCATTTCTGGTATTTTGTATAATGGCAGCTTTAGCAAACCTGAACAGAGAATGAATTAGTATCAAAAAACAATCCACAAAGAAAAGCCCAGGCCCAAATGGCTTTACTGCTGTATCCTACTAAACATTTAAAAAAGAATTAATATCAATTCTTCACAAACTCTTCCAAAAAAAAAAAAAAAAAAAAAAAGAATAGGAAGGAAAACTTCCTGTATTATTCTGAGTCCAGTTTTATCTGGATGCCAAAACCAGACAAACATAGCAAGAAAAGAAAACTGCAGACAAATATATCTTATGAATATGACCCAGAAATCCTCAGCAACATACTAGCAAGCTGAATTTAGTAACATATAAAAGAATTATATGCCATGACCTAGTGGGATTTATCCCAGGAATGCAAGTTTGATTTAACATCTGAAAATCAATTAATGCAATACACCATATCAATAAAATAAAACGAAAACCACATGATCATCTCTAAGACATAGTAAAAGCATTTAACAAAGCCCAACGCTCAAAGCTGGAATAGAAGGGAACTTTTTCAACCTGATAAAAGGCATCTAAGGGTAATATCGCCCTTAATATTGAAAGACTGGATGCTTTCCCCCTAAAATCTGGAACAAGACAAAAATGTCCATTCCCACCACTTCTATTCAACATTGTACTAGAGGTTCTAACCAGGGCAATTAGGCAAAAAAATGAAATAAAAGGCATTCATATCAGAAAGGAAGAAGTAAAACTTTCTTTATCTACAGATGACATGACCTTATATATAGAAAATTCTAAGGAACACACTAAAAAACTGTTAGAACTAATAAGTGAGTTCAACAAAGTTACAGAACACAAGACCAATATACAAACTCAATTATATTTCTATACACATGTAATGAAAAATCCAAAAATGAGACTAAGAAAACAGTTGCATTTACAATAGCATAAAAATAATTAAATATCTAGAAATAAATCAACAAAAGAAGAGCAAAACTTATACTCTGAAAACTACAAAACATTGTTACAAAAAAATTAAAGAAGATTCAAATAAATGAAAAATATCCTATGCTAATGGATCGGAAGACTTAATATTGCTAACGTGACAATACTCCCCAAATTAATCTACAGATTCAATGCAATCCCTTTCAGAATCCCAACTTGTCTCTTTATAGAAATTGATAAGCTGATCCTAAAATTCATGTGAAACTTCAAGAGACCCCAAATAGTCAAAACAATCTTGAAAACAAAGAATAAATTGGAGAATACACATCCTAGGTTCAAAACTTACTGCAAAGCAATAGTAATCCAAACACCATGGTGCTGGCATAAGGATAGACAAATAGATCAAAGAAATAGAGCTGACCGTCCAGAAATAAACCCATGTGTCTATGGTCAAGTAAATTTTGACAATGGTGACAAGACCATTTAGTGAAGAAAGAATAGTCTTTTCAACTAACGACGCTGGGGTAATGAGATAGTCACATGCAAAAGAAGGAAATTTGACCCTTACCTCACATGACATACAAAAAATTAACTCAAAATGGATCAAAGACCTAAATGTAACAGTAAAAACTATCAAAATCTTAGAAAAAATACAGGGTAAACCTTCATGACTTTGGATTTGGCAATGGATTCTTAGATATGACACCCAAAGGAGGAAAAACAAAAAGAAAAAACAAAAAATAGAGAAATCAGACTTCATCAAAATTAAAACCTTCTATGTGCTTCAAAGAATACTATCAATAAAGTGAAAAGACACCCCACAAAATGGAAGATAATATTTGCAAAGCATCTATCTGATAAGGAACTTGTATCTAGAATACAAGAAGAATTCTTACAGCTCAAAAATAGAAGAAAAATAACCCAATTTAAAAATGGGCAAAGAATCTCCAAAGTTATACTAAAAGCTAATCAAAACCACTGTGAGATAGCACTTTATACCCCCTAGAATGGCTAGATTCAAAAATCCAGATAAAAACAAGTATTGGTAAGGAAGTAGAGAAATCAGAACCCTCATACACTCCTTCTGGGAATGTAAAATGGTGCAAACACTTTGGAAAACAGTTTGGCAGTTCCTCAAAATGTTAAACATAGAGTTACCATAGGACCAAGCCATTCTACTCCTAAATCTGTTCTAGTTGGCTAATGCTGTCAAAATGCAAAACCCCAGAAACGAATCGACTTTTATAAAGTGGGTTTATTTGGTTACACAGTTACAGTCTTAAGGCCATAAAGTGTCCAAGGTAACATATCAACTATCGGGTACCTTCACTGGAGGACGGCCAATGGCGTCCAGAAAACCTCTGTTAGCTGGGAAGGCACATGGTTGGTGTCTGCTCCAAGTTCTGGTTTCAAAACAGCTTTCTCCCAGGATGTTCCTCTCTAGGCCACAGGTCCTCTTCCAAATGTCACTCTCAGTTGCTCTTGGGACTTTTGTCCTCTCTTAGCTTCTCTGGAGCAAGAATCTGCTTTCAAAGTCCATCTCCAAAATGTCTCTGTAAGCTGAAGCTCCTCTCTCAGTTCCAGTGCTTCAAAGTGTCCCTCTTGGCTGTAGCAAGCTCGCTTCTTCTGTCTGAGCTTATATAGTGCTCCAGTAATTTAATTCAGATCCACCCTGAATGGGTGTGGCAACACCTGCATGGAAATTATCCAATCAGAGTCATCACCCACAGTTGGGTGGGGCACATCTCCATGGAAACACTCAAAGAATTACAATCTAATCAACACTGATACATCTGCCCACACAAGATTACATCAAAGATAATGGTGTTTTGAGGGACATAATACATTCAAACCAGCACATTCCACCCCCTGGACCCCAAAATGACATTATCTTTCTATATACAAAATACATTCATCCTACAATATCACAGAAACTTAAATCATTTCAGAAACAACAGTTAAGTTCAAGATCCCATCAAAATCAATTATAGGCATGGTCGGTCCAAAGGCACAATTCCCCTGTAGCTATAGATCTGTGAACTTAGAACAAGTTATGTGCTTCCAATATACAAAGGAGGGACATTCATAGGATAAGCATTCCCATTGCCATATGGAGAAACAGTAAGGAAAACAGGTTTAACAGGACCAAAACAGTTCCTAAAACCCACAGGACAAACTCCATTAGATTTCAAAGTCTGAGAGTCATTAACAGAACAATGTTGCATCCTTGGGGCTTGAGAAAGCGGGAGTCTCACCCTTCCTAAGGGCCTTTTTGGCAGCCCTTTCTTCTCCAAATGCTGGGGTGAGTTCTCCAACATATCCACACACTGAGGAGACCACCTTCTCGGCTCCACTGTCCTCAAACGTCGTGGCAGCACCTGGGTTCCCTACCATCTCCAGGGCACACGCTCAACCCCTTCAGAACAGTTGGGTGGCAGCCAGGCTCTCCCCAATTCTCTGGGAATGTCCTCTAGCATCTTTGGGGCTTGAGGAAGCAGAATATTTCCTGAGCATTGAGGCAGAAGGCCTGCCCTCAACCTCCAGGGCAAACTCACCCTTTCCATGGCTGTGGGCTGCTCCGCTCTCCTAGCCTGAGACCTCTTGACTCCAGACCTCAACCTTCATGGCTCTGTCTTTGAAGAAAATTTTCCTTCAATTTGTTCCTTGTCTGTCTCCTCCAGTCCAGACCAGCAGCACCTCTGTCCATAAAGATCTCGTAAAAATTCTGTTGGCTTCGCATGAAGCATACAGGGGTCAAAGCCATCAGACAATAGGACTTTCCATAAATCCTTTCTGGATAACTCCGTCTCCAATCTTGGCTTGTACTGAAATAGTGGTTGGGTTCCAAGTTTGGTTAAATCCTCACGTTGGACTACAGCTTCTGGAGTTCCACTCCCTGGAAGCCTAGAATTTTCCAAACCATCAGTTTCTGGTTTCTTTGAACCCAAGTTTCAGTTCTAAGTTTATCTCTGCCCTGTCATATTTTACTATAAGCTGCAAGTAGAAGCCAAGCTACTACTTCTATATTTTGCTTGGAGAGCTCATCAGCTAAATATTTCAGGTCATCACTTTCAAATTCTGCCTTCCGTCCAACACCAGGACTCAATTTTGCCAAATTCTCTGCCACTTTAAAACAAGGATCGCCTTCCTTCTAGTTTGTAACAACACATTCATCATTTCTGCCCAAGGCCTCATCAGAAGTATCTTTAGAATCCATATTTCCACAAACAGTCTCTTCAAAGCAGTTTAGGCCTTTTCTATCAAGCTCCTCACAATTCTTCCAGAATCGTTTCCATATTCATTTAAAAAGCCATTCCAACATGTTTGGTATTTGCAAACTCAGCAGCATCCCACTCTCAGTACCAAAATCTGTTCTAGTTTGCTAATGCTGCCAGAATGCAAAACACCAGAAATGAATTGGCTTTTATAAAAGGGGTTTATTTGGTTACACAGTTACAGTCTTAAGGCTATAAAGTGTCCAAGGTAATGCATCAACAATTGGGTACCTTCACTGGAGGATGGCCAATGGCTTCCAGAAAGCCTCTGTTAGCTGGGAAGGCATGTGGTTGGCATCTTCTCCAAAGTTCTGGTTTCAAAATGGCTTTCTCTCAGGATGTTCCTCTCTAGGCTGCAGTTCCTCAAAAATGTCACTCTCAGTTGCTCTTGGGGTGTTTGTCCTCTCTTAGCTTCTCTGGAGCAAGAGTCTGCTTTCAACGGCCTTCTTCAAACTGTCTCTCATCTGCAGCTATTCTCTCAGCTTCTGTGCATTCTTCAAAGTGTCCCTCTTGGCTGTAGCTCCTCTTCAAAATGTCACTCTCAGCTTCACTGAGTTCCTTCTGTTTGTCAGCTCATTTATATGGCTCCAGTGATTTAATTTAGACCTACCCTGAATGGGTGGGGTAACACCTCCATGGAAATTATCCAATCAGAGTCATCACCTACAGTTGGGTGGGGCGCATCTCCATGGAAACACTCAAAGAATTATAATCTAATCAACACTGATACATCTGCCCACACAAGATTACATCAAAGATAATGGCATTTTGGGGGACATAATACATTCAAACTGGCACATAGGTATATATCCAAGAGAACTGAAAATGTATGTCCACACAAAAACTTATATATTAATGTTTATAGCAGCATTATTCAAAATAGCCAAAAGATAGAAACAATCCAAATGTCCATCAAACTGATCAATGGATAAACAAAATGTGGTATAACCATACAATAGAATATCATTCAACTATAAAAAGGAATGAAGACACATGTTACAACATGGATGAAACGTGAAAACATTATGCTAAGTGCAAGAAACCAGGCACACACACACAAAACACATATTTATGTGATTCCATTTGTATGAAATGTCCAGAATAGGCAAATCTATAGAGACAAAAAGTAGATTAGTGGTTACCTAGGGTATTATGGATGGGGTGGGGTGGGGGAAAGGAGGTTGATCGCTAAAGGGTGTGGGGTTTCTTTTGGAGGTGATGAACATGTTCTAAAATTGGCTATGATGATGGTCGCACAACTTTGTGAAATACTAAAAATCATTGAATTGTATACTTTAAGCAGATGAATTGCATGATGTGTGAATTATATCTCAATGAGGCTGTTATAAAAATAATATGTATATAGTATTTTAGTTGGAGAGAATGAGAAAATTTTTAAAAAGACTTCTATTTTATCTCCTTTTTGTTAAGGGCTGCATGCTAAAAGCCTTATGAAAGTTTTGAAGTCATCAATGAAAATGAAGCATTGCTTAGATAAATTTAGATGAAGTTGAATCTTTTTGTTCTAAATACGTTCTTCTGAACCCACTGTTCTGTCTCGATCATAACCTGAAGGCTTCTCCAGAAGATGCTGGGGGAATTAACATTCCCCGACATAAAAGATCACATGTTGCTGTTCGCATGTCTTCACAACTCTTATGCTTATCTAAAACCGTCTTATTTATTTATTTTTTGATTGTCTATTTCCCTACATGAAAAATAAAAATTCCAAATTCACTATTGGTGTTAACTCCAGGGTCTAGAACTGTGCTACTCAAAGTGTGGTCCAAGGGCCATGCCAATTTCTATGCTGTGCTAATTAGTCCGTGATGAGCCAAGTAGAGAAACTATATAGCATTTGACAAAGTGATTTTATGTCTCATGACTCTAATAAGAAGAAAACTGGTCTTTTATTTTCTATATCTTTGGTTTATTTTCTTTTTCGAGTAATTCATTTTCATACTATAGTTTTAAAGAATTGGGTTGTAATGTATTAGAAATTAAAAAAAAAAAAAAATTGGTCCTTCACTGCAGAGAGAGTGAGAAGCACTGGTTCAGAACACCGTGTAGCAGACCGTGGGTATCTGCGGCTGAGGTGGTAGGGTGACCATCAACATTTTTGCCCCCCTTCCCTAATGACATGTTACTTCTGGGAAGTGTCCACAAAGCCAGGGACTATATTGCTCAGTCCCCACGTATGGGGTAAGGGAGAGCCTCTTCACTTGTCCTCGGAAATAGGATATAAGCAGAAGTGGTGTGCATCGCTCTAGACTGACATGGCTAAGAAGAGGCTGTGTCTTCCTCACCAACTCATTTCCCGTTGTTGAAGAAATGAAGAGGACCCTGAGGACTTTAGAAGACAGTGTCACCCACAAGATCCAAGGAGCCATTTCCCCAAGTACCGCATAGAAGGCCCCTGGGCCAGAAATACTTGCATAGACTGTAGCATGTTTGAGAGAGGTTTTACAATAAGTTCAGGACTTATTTGTTTCAAAACTTAGGATTAAACTAATATGGTGCCCAGCGAATGTTTGTTGAATGAATGAACAAATACGCAAATGGCAAAATGCCATTAGAGCAGCACTACTCCAAGTGCCAGTCAATGAGGACATAAAGCATTTGTGCCAGATTGGAAATCAAGAAACTCTTGCGAAATAGAAGCAGCTTCCAGGGAGAGGTGGGGTGTGTGTGGAGGGTGGGGCCTTGGAAGAGGGAGGAGGGGAAGGAGAGAAAGAAGAGGAGGGGGGAGGAGGAGGAGGGGGAAGAGGAAGAAAGGGGACAAGCAGAAGTCATAGGTATAGTGTGGTGGTGGGTAAACTAAGCAGTTTTCTTATTGCTGCTACTGGGAACAAATATTTTAAACAATTTATGGATCAGCACCGGTCCATGGACTAAACTTTGAGAGTACTGCTTTAGAAGACATTTTCCAAGTGTTGAAAGAATCTAAAATGATGTTTAAAACCACAAATCTGGTATTTTTAAAGTCAACTTAGCCTAATTTCACTTTGGGTTCACTTCTAAGTTGCTTACTATCCCATAAAGAATAATTGTTAATTAAATTTAGTATATTTAAAAGAGAGACTATATATACATATACATATATGTATATAATTTTTTTTTCCGGTTTGCTAAAGCTGCCATTTTGCAAAATTCCAGAAATGGATTGGCTCTTATAAAGGGGGCTATTTGCTTACAAATTTACAGTCTGAAGGCCATGAAAATGTCCAAATTAAGGCATCAACACAAGTATACCTTCACCGAAGGAAGGCCAATGGCATCCAGAAAACCTCTGTTAGCTGGGAAGGCATGTGGCTGAAATCTGTTGATCATGAGTAGTGTTCTAGCTCCTCTCTCAGCTCCTGTGAATTCAAAATGTTGCTCTTGGGGCATTTGTCCTCTCCTAGCTTCTCTGGGGCAAAAGTGTCAGCAAAAGTCTCATTTCAAAGGCCATCCCCAAAAAGCTCTCAAAGCTGCAGCAGAACTGAGCTCCTTCTGTCTGAGCTCTTATAAGGCTCCAGTGATTTAATTTAGACCCACACCGGATGGTCAGGGCCACACCTCCATGGAAATAATCCAATCAGAATTATCACCTACAGTTGGGTGGGTCACATCTCCACAGAAACAACCCAATCCAAAGGTTCCAACCTAATCAAGACTAAATATATCTGCCCCACAAGATTGTATCTAAGAACATGGTGTTTTGGGGGACATAATACATCCAAACTGGCATACACACACACACACACACACACACACACACATCTATTTATCTACAAAAACTGAAAATGATTTAAGAGCAGAATGGATCAAACAATTAAATACAGATCAGAGAGTCACCAACCGCCTTATCTGAATAATAAATACTTACAACATGAAAGCATGAGTACAGTGCTTTAGAAGGTACAAGCACTTTTAAAAAATGCTTTTTACATTTGTTGTTTAATCCTTATTATAATCCCATGGTGTCGTTAAGATTGCTATTATTCTCATGCCACAAATAAAAAAACTGAGGGTACCTAGGCAAAGTAAAATTAAGAGATAATACAGGTAATTATTGACAAGTTTAGATCTAAATCAGTTCTATTAAAGAAAAGGAAAAAGGTGGGGCCTGAATTATGCAGTTAATTCACCTTTACTTGTCAAACTGTATGAACATTTGCTATTGCAAAGCACAGATCACATTTACCCAGAATCTCTGCTTGCAAGAATAATTTAATAGTAAGCAGAAGTTAGTTTTTAAGGTTCTGCTATTCCCATGTATTGAGCTATCTTGTAATTCATATCTTGTAATTCAAACAGGTTGACCAGGACTGGGAATTCATTGCAACATTTGAATCCTTTGAAGTCCTTTTTTCTTTTAAGTGCCTTTTTGCCTTTCAGCCTATAAACTCACTATCTGTCCAAGTATTGTAGACAGGTTTCCAGAATAAGCATGCCAAAGGTGAAACCGCTCAGCAACTGGGCCACCTGCACCAGATACTTGACAGGTTTGAGCCTCAAATCTTCAGAAAGTTATGCAATCTTTGGTTAAATTTTTTGTCTTCATTACAGAAGTTGTGGGTTTACAGAACTATCATGCATAAAATGCAGGATTCCCATATTTCACCCTATTATTAACCCCTTGCATTGGTATGGAGCATTTGTCACAATTGATAGCAGCACATTTTTATAATGTACTATTAAACATAGTCCATGGTTTAACTTAGGGATCACTGTTTGTCGTATAGTTCCATGGATTTTTCAAAAATTTTTATTCTCTTCCCATATATACAACCTAACATTTCCCATTTTAATCACATTCAGGTATATATTTCAGTGCTATTAATAACATTCACAATGCTGTGCTACCATTATCACCATCCATTACTAAAACATTTCCATCATGACTAATAGGAACCCTGTACATTTTAAGCCTTAATTTCCCAATCCCTATCCCCACCCTGTCCCCTGGTAATCTATATTCTAGATTCTGACTGTATGAGTTTCCTTATTCTAATTATTTCAAATCAGTGAAATCATACAATATTTGTCCTTTTGTGTCTGGCTTATTTCTCTCAGCACGAACTCTTCAAGGTTCATCCATGTTGTATGTATCAGGATTTCATTAGCTCTTATGGCCCAAATAATATTCCATTTTATGTATAGTCCACATTTCGTTTATCCATTCATTGGCTGATAGACACTTGGGCTGTTTCAATCTTTTGGCAATTATGAATAATTCTACCATGAACATCAGTTTGCAAATATCTATCTGAGTCCCTGCTTTCAATTCTTTTTGGTATATACTTAGAAGTGGGATTGTTATCCATATTTTCTGAGGAACCACCAAACTGTCTTCCACAGTGGCTGCACCACTATACATTGCCACCAGCAATGAATGAGTGTTCCTATTTCTCCCTAACCTCTCCAAAACTTGTTATTTTCCCTTTTATTAAATGAAGCCATTCTAATGGGTGTGAAATGGTATCTTCACACCATTTCACACAATAATGGTAACTTATTGTGGTTTTCATTTGTATTTCCCTGATGGCTGATGATGTTGAGCATCTTTACGTGTGCTTTCGGGCCATTTGTGTATCTTCTTTGGAAAGATGTCTATTCGTGTCTTTTGCAAGTTTTTTTAATTGGGTTGTTTGTCTTTTTGTTGTTAAGTTGAAGGACTTCTTTATATATTCTGGATATTAAACCTTTATCAGATATGTGGTTTAATTTTTTTAATACATGTTTTATGACTACAGGCCCACACCTCTGCTCCCTACTACCCCGGAAATTCCAAAGTCCCAGGAGGATCCATTCATTTAGTTAAGTCTCTGAACATATTGGCTGGTCATTGGGAGCTGACCTGAACTCCAGATGTACCAAAGTCTCCTCACCACTAACCCACATCTTTAGGCCTAATGGCTGCCCTCAAATTAGATGTACCAGAGGGCCTGTTCTCCACACCACATTTCTGTAAGTAAAAAGATTAGGAAGGGAAGGAGTTAGCATCTAACTTTATTCTTTCATTTACTCATTCATTCATCATCTAATATGTATAAGGCATAATAGAGAATTCAAGGACATGCTTTATACTTTCCAGAAATTGCAACCCATTGAGAGAGATGAAGCAGGATCCAAACAATTATAGTACAAGACAATACATGTTACGGGCTCTAAGAGTAGCCCTAATGAAATGCTCAAGAACAGGGAGGTCAAGAAGGCTTCTGAGTGAAATGACCATAAAAAGCTTTATGAAAGAAAGAGGTGGCCTCTGAGTTGGGTGTTGGAGGACAAATAAAATTTCATTAAGGAAAGATGAGACAGAATATCATATTTCAGATGGAGGAAATGATAATGAGGCAAAAGTGACAAAGGGAAAGATGAGGTTAAGAGATGGGACTGGGGGGGGGGGGGGGCTTCATTTGGCTGGAACATGGGGAGTAGCCCAGGACAGGAAGCATAATTTAGAGCCAAACAGTAAAGGCCTTGAATGCCAAGAAAAATTGTCAAGATTTTATTCATTAGCAACAGGAGAGCCATTGATAAAGTATAAATAGAGAAGTGATCTGAGCAAAGCAATAATCCAAGAAGTTTGCTCTGATGGTAGTATGTGAATGCCTTTAAAAATTTGAATGACTAAATATCTGGAGATGAGTATGGATCTTTTACAATAGAATAAGCTCTTAAAGTGAGGTGGTGGCTAAGAAAACAGAAAAGAAGAAAAGGAATAATATGCAGGATTTGGTAGGGAAAGGAGAAAAATGAAAAGATAACTCCTGGGTTTTGAGTCAGTGCCTGGAAAGATTTATGTTGTAGATGAAAATGTTTGGACTCAAATTTATACAGAGATCTAGAGATTTTAAAAATTTACATCAAGACTGTCTGTGATGTTATCCATATTTTCAAATTTTTTAAAAAAAGACCATTATTTCCCAGGATCATTCTGGACAGCTGGTTGCTCTCACCACATTCTTTCATAAGGCTTCTTTTTCCATGGTATTAGCCTGTTTTGAAATATGGACCAGAGTGTTGGAAAGGGGGGACAAAGAGTTCTTATTATGATCAATCTAATGTCAGCCTTATTATCTTTCTTACTTGGACAGTCTCTAAATATGCATATGGACCATTTCAGGCCCCTCTCTGGTCTAGACAATCAGATGTGTCCTTTGATGGAGGGCAGAAAGAGATACTCCTTGAAGAATATCTGAGACCCATGGTTCCGTTCTGATGGTACCCACCATAACAGCTCTATAAGGGGACTCTTCCAACCATTCCTAACCACAGTAACCAAGATGCCTCCAGGAAGAGCAGGTCCTTCAGCACAGGCAGCAGATGGGAAACATTCAATTTCCTCAATGTCAGGGCTTTGTTGGTGACACTCTGCATGAAGGAGCAGGCCTATGGGAAAGTCAGTGGGACAGGACTCTTTACCTGTAGCAGGCAGGGGCCAAGAGAAACAAAACTGATATCATATTCAGCATTGGGAAATCTAACCTGCCCGCACAAATAATTAACCTGAAAGGCCACTTCATGTTCCCCCAATGGACCCAGATGTTGCACTTCACTTTAGGTAAACGTTATTTTTAGAGACATAAGAATTCAGCATCCAAAATTTATCACCCATCTGAGTGGGAGACACAGAACACAGAACAGATTTATATGTTTAGGGGGTAGGAATGGGGTTTAAGCTCAATAAAATCTTAACTGTGCTTTACTTTTTAATTTAACTTTCAAACATTTCTTTCCTGTTTTGTGACTGAGAATCTCGTACATGTCACCCTTTCAGTGAAGTATCACAGGAAAGACATTTTTGTGGTGTTTAATGGAAATAATTTTTCTTGTGGTATTGCTTTGATACCCTGGGAAACTGGCTCTTGGAGATAAATTAGGCTAAGAGCCGTCTAGTGCTAATTTATTAAGCAGTCAATGGTTTAAAACAACTTTCCCTGTTTCAGCTCACTGGAGATCTGTTACTGGCTCTTGAGAAGACTGAAAAGAGCCGAAGATGGATAAATTTCATGGATTATCTTGAAATAGACAAAGCGAAGGGTTGTTGAGGGGGGAGGTTCCTAAATGGGCAGGGCTAGTATACACAGTGGGTATATCTACATGCATATTTTAAACACCTCAACATTTAAACTTGTGTACATCAAACACCACCAACGTTCATATTTCATCATTCCAGACCGTATCTCCTCAGATGGTGGTTGAATACACTAAAGACACTTTAAAAAATTACCTTCCAGAAGCAAGTTTCTATAAGAAATACCTTTTAAACTCTCTCCCCCTGTTAGGGTGTACCACAGATAGGAAAAGAAAAATTCCATCTGTAAAGGAAAATGTTAATGGTCTCACCTAGATGTTATGAAGGCATCAACAGACTTCCTACAAATGCCCTAGAACAGTGATTCTTGGCTTTGGTTGAACATTGGAACCACCAGGGGAGCTCTACAAAGTACTGACACTTAGGTCCTAGCCCCAGACGTTCTGGGGTGTTGTTCTGGGGTGTGGCCAGAGTGTTAGGAGTGTTAAACCTCTCCAGGTGATTCTAATGAGCAGTCAAGCTCAAGAACCACAGTCCTGGGAGATACTGACAGAGCCTCAGCTCTACCCCCACCTCATGACTGTCAAATGACTCGGCTGTGACTGTGTCCCTTTTCTTGCCTGAAAATGAGGATCATAGTCACTGTCTAGGAAAACAGAGGCATTAGAAATAAAGTAAGGATCAACAATGAAAATACTTTGGGAACTGTTTCAACTCCAAATGCTGTTCTGTGTGAAAAAGGCTAGTTGATTGAGCCTGTGGAAGAAAACTGAGCCAATTGAAAATACTGACAAGAGTGAAATAGACTTGCTCTTTGGTTCAAACTGGGGCCACCGACCCTCTCTTCAAAGCTACAGGAGCAGCAGGGTAGAAGGCACTATTGGCTTTTATGACCAGAACTAATAATTTCCACTTTGAAAGGCTTCTACATTTAAGATGCATAAGAATCACCTGCAGAGCTCATTCAATATGCAGCTTCCCTGTCTGTCCCTCCTCCCCACCCCCCACCAGAGATCTTGACTCTGTAGGACTGGAGTAGGGCCCAGTAATATGAAGTTTTAAAGCTCACACAGAGATTCCAATTGAGGTGAGCTGCACCCTACCTTTGAGAAACATTGAGTCATCCTACCTCCAGGCAACCTCCTGAATGGTTCTTTGCCATAAATTGAATTGTTCTTCTTCAGTTCAATAGTTATCAGGCAAAAACAAAAGAGAAAGAAGAAAGAAAGAAAGAAAGAAAGAAAGAAAGAAAGAAAGAAAGAAAGAAAGAAAGAAAGAGAAAGGAAGGAAGGAAGGAAGGAAGGAAAAGAAGAGAGAGAGGGAGGGAGAGGGAGGGAAGGAGGGAGGGAAGGAGGGAGGGAAGGAGGGAGGGAGGAAGGGAGAAATGAAGGGAGGGAGGGAAAAAGGAAAGGAGGGAGACAGCTCAACAAGGAATGAAGTACGGGTGTAGTGTAAAGACTGCTGGCTCGGATGGACCAGTCTTGTCCTTGCTTGCGATTAGCTAGCAAGTGAACTTGATATAGAGCAGGAGAACTTGAATAAAGCAGTTTATTCTACAAAAAAAAAAAAAAGAAAAGAAAAGAAATGAGGGAGGGAGGGAGGGAGGAAGAAAGGAAGGAAGGAAGGACAGAAGGAAGGGAGGCAAAAGAGAGAGAGGAAAGGAGGGAGGGAGGAAAAGAGGCAGAAAGGAAGAAAAAGAAAAAAAAGAACAATGAAAGAAAAAAGAAAAAAGAGTGCCTCTTTAGTAAAAGAGACTGCAAAGTGTTTTTATCATAATGTTTAATTAGAGAAGTAGATTTACAGAAAAATCATGTAGAAAATACTAAGTTCCCAAAAAGTGTCTTTTATTGACACTTTTCATAAGTATGGTACTTTTATTACAATGATGAAAGAATATTATATTTGTACTATTAACTATAATCCATTGTTCCAGTTTGCTAATGCTGCCGTTATGCAAAATACCAGAAATGGATTGGTTTTTATAAAGGGTTTATTTGGTTACAAATTTACAGTCTGAAGGCCATGAAAATGTCCAAATTAAGGCATCAACATGAGTATACCGTCACTGAAGGTAGGCCAATGGCACTTTTACAGTTTTGGTTCTTATACCTAGGTCTT
Organism: Choloepus didactylus; assembly: GCF_015220235.1. Taxonomy (NCBI): domain Eukaryota; kingdom Metazoa; phylum Chordata; class Mammalia; order Pilosa; family Megalonychidae; genus Choloepus; species Choloepus didactylus. The sequence goes on along the minus strand of NC_051310.1, from coordinate 58,490,199 downwards.
TGATGCATTTCAGTTAATTTTTTGTATGCAGTATGAGGTAGAGGACTACCTTCATTCTTTTGCATATGGATATCCAGTTTCCCAGCACCATTTGTTGAAGAGACTATTCTTTCTCCATTGAGTGGACTTGGCACTCTTGTTAAAAATCAATTTGCCATAGATATGAAAGTTTATATATTAACTCTTATTTTGATTCCATGGGTACTGTCCTAATGCCAGTACCATGATGTTTTGACCACTGTAGATTTGTAATAAATTTTAAAATTGGGAACTAAGAGTCTTCCAACCTCCTCTTTTTCAAGATGGCTTTGGCTATTTGGGGTCCCCTAGCCTTCCATATAAATTTGATGATTTGCTTTTCCACTTCTGCTAAGAAGTCTGTTGGAATTTTGATTGGGATTGCATTGAATCTATAAATTGCTTTGGGTAGAATCAACAGTCTAGCAATATTCAGTCTTCCAATCAATGTTCACAGAATATCCATCTATTTAGTTATGTCTTCTTTGATTTCTTAAAGCAATGTTTTGTAGTTTTCCATGTATAAGTCCGTTACATCCTTGGTTAAATTTATTCCTAGATATTTGATTCTGTTAGTTGCTATTGTAAATGGAATTTTTATCTTAATTTCCTCTTCATGTTGTTTGCTGGTACTGTGAAACACTACTGAATTTTGCATGTTGATCTTGTACTCTACCACTTTGATAAATTCATTTGTTAGCTCAGTAGGTTTCTTGTGGATTTTTCAGGATTTTTTTTATATAGTATCATGTCACTGGCAAATGGAGAAAGTTTTACTTCTTCCTTTCTGTTCTAGTTTGCTAATGCTGCAGAATGCAAAACACCAGAGACAGACTGGCTTTTATAAAAAGGGCGTTTATTTGGCTACACAGCTACAGTCTTAAGGCCATAAAGTGTCCAAGGTAACACATCAGTAATCGGGTACCTTCACTGGAGGATGGCCGATGGCATCCGGAAAACCTCTGTTAGCTGGGAAGGCACATGGCTGGCATCTGCTCCAAAGTTCTGGTTTCAAAATGGCTTTCTCTCAGGACGTTCCTCTCTAGCAAGCTTGCTCCTCTTCAAAACATCTACTCACAGCTGCACTGAGTTCCTTCTCTTTGAGTCAGTTCATTTATATGGCTCCACTGATCAAGGCCCACCCTGAATGGGTGGGGCCATGCCTCCATGGGAATATCTCATCAGAGTCATCACCCACAGCTGGGTGGGGCACATTCCAAGCAAAATCTAATCAGCACCAAACTGTCTGCCCCACAAGACTGCATCAAAGATAATGGCATTTGGGGGACACAATACATTCAAACTGGCACACTTTCCAATTTGGGTGCATTTTATTTCTCTTTCTTGCTTAATTTCTCTTTCTAGAACTTCCAGTAAAATGTTGAATAATAGCAGTGACAGTGGGTATCCATGTCTTGTTTCTGATCTTACAGGGAAAACTTTCAGCCTTTCTTCATTGAGTATAAGGTTAGCTATGAATTTTCCATGTCTACCCTGTATCATGTTGAGGAAGTTTCCTTCTTTTCCTAGTTTTCTAAGTGTTTTTATCAAGGAGGCATGCTGGATTTTTTTAAATGCCTTTTCTGCATCAATTGAGATGAACATGTGTTTTGTTTTGTTTTTTTCCTTCATTCTATTAATGTGGTATATTACATTAATTGATCTTTTTTAACATTAACTGATTTTCTTATGTTGAACAAAGCCTTGCTTAATTGGGATAAATCCCACTTGATCATGGTATGTAATTTTTTAATGAGTTGTTGGATTCAATATGCTAGTATTTTATTGAGGATTTTTGATCAATGTTCATAAGAAATATTAGTCTGTAATTTTCTTTTCTGTGTTATCTTTATCTGGCTTTGATATTAGGATGATGTGGGCCTCATAGAATGAGGTAGGTTGTGTTCCACTTCTTCAATTTTTTGGAAGCATTTGAGTAGGATTGGTGTTAATTATTCTTGGAATGTTTGGTAAAATTTACTTATGAAGCCATCTGGCCCTGGGCTTTTCTTTGTGTGAGTTTTTGATGACTGTATCTCTTTACTTGTTATTGGTCTGATGAGGTCTTCTATTTCTTCCTGAGTCAGTGTATGTAGTTTGTGTGTTGTTAGGTGATCTAATTTGTTGGTGTACAGTTGTTTATAGTATCCCCCTATAATCCTCCTTATTTATGTGGGGTCATTAGTAATACCCCTCCTTCATTTCTGATTTTATTTATTTGCATCCTCTTTTTTATCTGTCAGTCTAGCTAAAGTTTTGTCTATTATATTGCTCTTTTCAAAGAACCACCTTTTGTTTCCAGGGATTCTCTATTTTTTCATTCTCTCATTTCTCTCTGCTCTAATCTTTGATATTTCCTTTCTTCTGTTCATTTCAGATTTCATTTTCTCTTCTTTTTCTAGATGCTCCAGCTGTGAGGTTAGGTCTCTGATTTGTGATCATTCTTTTTTAAAGAAAGCATTTAGAGCTATAAAGTTCCCTCTCTGACATATCTCATAAGTTTTGGCAATTGTGTTTCATTTCATTTGCCTCAAGCTATGTCCTAATTTCCCTTGTGATTTCTTCGTTGACCCACTGGTATTTAAAAAGTGCATTTTTAATTTCTATGTTTGTAAATTTTCCAGTTCTTCATTTTATTGATTTCTAGCTTCATTTTATTGTGGTTGGAGAAGATACATTGTATGATTTCAATATTTTTGTATTTATGAGACTTGTTTTGTGACTAACATATGGTCTATCCTAGAGAATGACCCATGTGCACTAGAGAAGATCGTGTATTCTACTGCTTTTGAGGAAATATTCTGTATATGTCTGTTAGGCCTAGTTGGTTTATAGTATCATTCAAGTCTTCTGTTTCCTTATGGATCTTCTGTCTAGATGTTCTATCCTTTATTGAAAGCGCTACATTGAAGTTTCCTCCTATTAATGTAGAGCAATCTATTTTTCCCTTCAAATATGTCAATACTTGCATCATATATTTTGGGCCCTGCCATTACATGCATATATATTTATAATTGTTAGATGTTATTGCTGAATTGTTATGTGTTCCTGCTGAATTATCAATATATAATGACCTTTTCTGTCCCTTTTAACAACATTTGATTTAAAGCTTATTTTAATCTGATATTAGTACAGATACCCCGGCGCCTTTTTGGTTAGTATTTGCATGGTATATTTTCTTCTATCTATCTGTTCACTTTCAACCTACTCATGTCTTTGAATTATTTGTAAACAGCATATGACTGAGTCATGCTTTTTTATACATTCTGCCAATCTCTGTTGTTTGACTAGAGAGCTTAATCCATTTACATTTAAGATAACTACTGATAATGCAGGACTGTCTTCTGCCATTTTTTCTGTTTGGTCTTTGCAAATCTTACAATTCTCTATTCTTCTCTTAATGCCTACTTTCTTTTCTTTTTCTTTTTTTTTTTTTTTTTGGTATTGTGCCATATTGAGTCCTTACTCATTTCTTCCTGTATATATTTTTCTTATATGTTCTTTGTGTTAACCATGGGGTGAAAACTTAACATCCTAAATGTGTAATAATCACATTTGATTTGATACCAACTTAACTTCAGTAGCATAGCTATACACTGTTCCTATACCCATCTGTGCCTCTACCTTTTTTTGTACTTGTTACAAATTATATATTTAGACACTACATGTACAAAATCATAGATTTATCATTACTTTTAATGTTGTTGCATTTTAGAATCTGTAAGCAGTCAAAAGTGTAGTTCTATACTAAAAAAATTCAATGCAGTACTCCTGGCATTTATAATGACCATATGGTTACTTTTATTACAGGTCTTTGTTTCTTTATGCACTTAGATCCACTGTGTAGTGTCCTTTCCTTTCATTTGAAAAACTCCCCTTATCATTGCTTGTAGGGCAGGTCTAGTGGTGATGAATTCTCTTAGCTTTTGTTTATCTGGGAATGACTTAATCTCTCCCTCATTTTTGAGAGAAATGCTCACCAGATATAAAATTCTTGGTTAGTAATTGTGTTCTTTCATCATGTTAAATATTTTATGGCCCTGCCTTCTTGCATCCATGATTTCTGATGAGAACCTTATTGGGATTCCCCTGTATATAACATGCTACTTTTCTCTTGCAGCTTTCAGAATCTTCTCTTTGCTTTGGCATGTGATAGTTTGCCTACTGTATGGCCAGGCTTAGTTCTCTTCAAGTTTATCCTGTTTAGGGCTTGTTGAGTTTCCTGCATATGAATATTCATATTCACATCTTCATTAAATTTGCAAAGTGTTCAGCCATTATTTCTTTAAATGTTCCTTCTTTCTCTTTCTCTCTTTGGTCTCTTTCTGGGATTCTCATGATGTGTGTATTGGTATACTTGGTGGTGTCTCACACATCTCTTAGACTCTACTTTTTTATTTTTTTCTTTTCTGCTCTTCAGCTTGAATAATTTAAATAGTCTTTTCTCTTAGCTCATTGATTCTTTCTTCTGGCAGCTCCAGTCTGCTCTTGAAACCCTGTAAAGAATTTTTCATTTCAGTTATCGTGGTCTTCAACTCCAGTATTTTTGTGTATTTCCTTTTAAAAATGTCTGTCTCTTTACTGAGATTCTTATATTGTTCATTCATTGTTTTTCTGGTATCCTTTAGTTCTTTCTCTACGTTTTCCTTTATCTCTTTGAGCATGTTGAGGATCTTTTTTTTTTAAGTCTTTGTCTAGCACATTCAAAATCTGGTATTCTTCTCTGATGGTTTCTGGATTTTTATCTTTTATCTTTGGATAGGCCATAATTTCCTGGTTCTTTATTTGTCTTACAATCTTTTTTTGTACACTGTACATTTTAATATTTTTAAGTGTTAACTCTGGGATTTAGTTCCTGAGATGTCTGTTCCTTAAGTTTGTATGTTGCTAGTGATATTACAGAGATTCCCTTGAGTGCCAAACAAACAACCAAAGAAACCAAACAAAAACACCTTTCACAGTTTTTGCAGAGTGCCTTCTTGGCTGGCACTCTCCTTCAAAGTTCAGCCCTCCTATCAAGAAGATCAGCCCTAAGTGAATATGAAGTTGCAGGATCCTCTGTGTCTTTTCTGAGACTGCATTTTTTCCTGGGCTTGTGCTTGCTCCTTGGCCTTTGGGATTCCTCCATTTACAGGGATATGAAGGCCCCCTGTACTCCCCATGAAATAGACTTTCTCCCCTTCCTGGTTGCTCTATTGTATGACTTAAAGCAGGTAACCCTTTGCCCCAGGCTTTTTCGACTTAATTATTTCTTACACTGCTTTAGTTATTTGCAAGCTGATTCTGCCTGCACAGCAAGTTCTGGGGGTGGGGGAGGGAGGAAGGGGGGGCAAGCCTGAGTTGAGTTTCCTGGTTCAGTCTTTCAGGCTGCCACTGGATAGACTGGCACTTACACACAGACATCCCAGTATGTTCTTAGGTTATGTTTCCTTCAGAAACATAACCAGGGGCATACAATGCATGTGCAAACTGACTCCACACTGCACTGGGGAGCTGAGAAAAGTGCTAGCAAAGGCTCTTTTGAAAAGGAGTTTCTCCTACCATTTTTAAAACTGTGTTTTCCTGATTCAGCTATCTCCCAATTACTGGAACCCTTTAACTGTTTTCTGGAATTTTGAGGACCATGTCTAGTATTCAAAGAGTCTGTGTGGGAATTGCCCCCTGGAGAGTCTTACACCACCATCTTGGTCCACTATTGCAAAGTATTTTAGAAAAGGCATTTGACTGAAATGTTATTGAAAAATCCTCAGTCCTTTCTTAACAGCCATGTATCTCCACAAGAATGGGGATGAAATACAGCAAACTGATATAATCAAATTATGGGCCAATACCAATTATGGGAATTATCAGGATTTTTCAAAATCAAAATCCTCTCATAGTTTGAAGGATCATAAATACTGATGAGGAAAAAACAACAACCATGATGACAAGCACATAAATTTTATTCAAGGATTTTGGGAACAGGAATGGATATGTACCTCCATATCTAGAAGTTACTGTCTTTTCATGACTAGTATGACAAAGCAGTCCATATTCATGTTTATTTTTAAAATTGGTAAATTTTCATTTTGACAGCTTTACCCTCCTAGAGTCAAAGATAATGGAAAGAGCCAAGAAGTCATACACAGTTTAGGAATGAAGTGTAATAATTGTTAGTTGCTCAATCTCTACTTCCAATTCAGTGTGTGTGTGTGTGTGTGTGTGTGTGTGTGTAACCAGAGCAAAACCATGTACTTCCAAGATGAAGTTACAACTATCTTCGCACCGAATTGTGGAATCTGTAGCTCATGATCCTAGACTTCACTCAGAATTCAGAGATCAACCTGTAAATAGGGACACTTGAGGGTTGGAGAGGGAAAGGATGTTCTTCACTGCTTTGTGTTTTTCCCTCAACATTTTCCTGGTCCTCTAGGGCTCTCTAGCCTTGGACATTGTTCCTGTGCTGTGCCCACATTCCACTGGCACAGTCATTGAATGGTATGCTTGGAATGTCTCCACCCTGCAAAATATTTTTGGATCAAGCTTATCCCTTTTCCCTGAAAAACCTCTGTTGTACAGCATTTCCTTCACTGACATTTATATTTTTGTATATTTTTGAATGTGGATCAACTTATGAAAACTCCAGGGCCCTAGTCTACTGTTAAAAAGCTCTATTAACCCTCTGACATCAACAGAATCCCCATGAAAGGAGAAAAACTTGAAGCTCCCTGCTTGGGGTTCCGTCAGTCTCTCTGTTCTGTTGTATTTACCTGCAGGCTCCTTCTAAATGCGCTTGAATTTAGAAATCAGTTCAGAGAGGTCTAATCTAAGGATCACTCCATTTCTCTGAAGACAACAACTCTCTTTTGTGGCTGCCTCTTGATGGACTGTATTTCCTGGTACTAATTGACAATCTCTGCAAAAAACTGAAGCTTAAGGGGGACAGAATAGTGCCCAGGCACTTAGTGTATTTTAGTGTATTTTTGCTTGTATCTCAATCAGGTCAGTCAATAAATAGTACTGTTTTTTATTTGCAATAATAATAACACTATTTGATGTGTCATTATTAGGTCCTGAGTTAAGAGCTAAACATACATTATTTCATGTAATTTCCAAAGCAATCATAGGAAGTGGGTGCTATTCATCCCCAATTTAGTCATAAGGAAAGTTGGGTCATAAAGGTAGCATGTGGCATAGCCAAAATTGTTTCTATTGCTATGATGGATTTATTAAAGAAAAAGTAACAGTGAAAAGATTTTAGGTATCCTTGAGAAAACTGTGACTAAATTAAAACTAAATAGGTTTCCTCCACATATCCAATAAGGGTTTAAATCCAGAATATATTTACAAATCCTTCAACTCAATAACAAAGAGACAAACAACCCAATTACAAAATAGGCAAAAGACTTAAACAGACATTTCTCCAGAGGAAATACACAAATGGCCAAAAAGCACATGAAAAGATGCTCAACATCTTCAGCCATTAGGGAAATGCAAATCAAAACCACAATTAGATACCATTTCACATCTACTGTAATGGCTAATATTAACAAAAAAAGCAAAATTGTGAGTGTTTAAGAGGATGTGGAGAAATAGAAACACTCATTCATTGCTGGTGGGAATGTACAATGGTGCATCCACTGTGGAAGACAGTTTCGCAGTTTCTAGAAAGTTAAGTATGGAATTACCATGTAATATGGCAGGCAATCTCACTTCTAGGTGTATATACCCAAAAGAATTGAAAGCAGGGACTCAAACAGATATTTGCAAACTGATGTTCAGAGCGGCATTCTTCACAATTGCCAAAAAATGGAAGCAATCAATGAATGAATAAACAAAATGTGGTAAATACACATAATGGAATATTATCAGCCATAAAAAAAAATGAAGCTCTGTTACATGTGACAACGTGGATCAACCTTGAAGACCTCAGGCTGAGTGAAATAAGCCAGACACAAAAGGACAAATATTGTATCATCTCATGGTATGAAATAAGAAATAATTAGAATAAGCAAACTCATAGACTCAGAATCTAGAATATAGGTTACCAGGAGACAGGGTGGGGAAGAAAATAGGGACTTAAGGCTTAAAATGAACAGAGTTTCTGTTCGGGACAATGGAAAAGTTTTGGAAATAGATGATGGTGATGGTAGCACAATATTGTAAATATAATTAACAGCATCAAATTATATATTTGAATGTGGTTCAAAGGGAAAAATTTAGGTTGATACATGGTACTAGAATAAACATTTCAAAAAAAAATCCATGGAACTGGAAAACACAGACAGAGAACCCTAATTTAAATCATGGAGTATAATTAATAGTACAATTATAAATTGTGCTTTCATCTATTGTAACAAATGTTTCACACCAAGGCAAATTATTAAAAATAGGGTGGAATATGGGAATCCTGTATTTTATGCCTGATTATTCTGTTTCCCAAGTTCTCTAATAAAAAAAAAAGTAAATGGGCTTCCTAATACCACAATGATAGCAACATATTTTGGAGACAGTCAAATGGGTAGAGAGACTTCGGGAAAAAATTCCTTTTATAATCTTGTTGGCATTTAAGTGACATTTTGGCAAAACACCATGGAAACATCTGGTCACATCCTCTCAACCCTAATTTCTTCCCTAAATGTTGTTTTTAATATGTCACAGTTGTTAAATTTGTAACAAGTAATGCCCTTGAGACTAAACAACAGTGCCTGGTATGTGAAAAATGAACAATACATTTACAGCAGTAAAAACCAAAAGGAAATTTTAAATAAACATTTAATTGAGTACAAGTAGTCTGAAAGTTATTTTGGTGAAACTTGCCCAATCTTTGTGCTGATATTAACAGCAGGATGTTCTAAATAAACTCCATTAAAACAAATGTTGTCTTCTTCAGTTGTGACATAACTGATCAGATTCAGTTCTTCTGAAGGATTATCGTTGGGGAAGGAACACTTGTTAGTAGGAAGTAAATTCTCCATTCACATTCTCAGAACAAATGCATAACCACCAAAAAGCCATGGAGAATGAAGCTCGGTATTTGGATGTCGTACAATGGCTTCAAAGTAGACAAACCAAAGTTGAAAAACAACCACCAACCACCAATGTTTGCATATTGGTCAGTTAGCCAAGGTCCATGGGCCTGATTCACTTCCTCTCTGACTCTAAAAGGATTTTTCCTTCTAGATAAAGCCCTGCATATTTGATTCTAATCCAACATACGTACTTGTCTCAGGCTATATTTTGCTCTTGTTGTATTTTAGTTGTGTGCAATGGAAACTCTTGCAAAGAATCACAGCAAGGGAAAATTCAGAACATGGATTGTGTTCAGGCAATTAGTAATGCAGCTGAGAAAGAGGGGCTGTGTATCTTATCTAGCCAATTATTTGAAAAGAATTATTTTTCAGTTTCATGTATTGACTCTTTCCACATATGGACAGGCAGATGCTATTCAGCAGAAATGTTTTTCCACTGATATGGAATCCCTAAAGAAACCATATTGGCTTTGATGTGATTCAGAGATTGTGTCATTCATCAACATGGTTTTAAAGAATGTTAGCAACCTTAGGGTTGGTTCAACCTGAAAATAAACACAGATGGTTCTTGGGAGAATAAACTATTTTCCATAGCAGATTTAACCGTATATGTAATGGAATATATGTCCTTTGTATTTAGTGCCACATTTGACTTACACAAAAGCAGTTGAAATGAATACGAGTCAAACTGTCTTCCCAATATGATAAATACATAACTAAGCCCATCCCCTTTTAAAAATTTTTATTTTGGAATATTTTTTAACTTACAGAAAAGTTGCAAATACATTACAAAAAACTTTTTATTCTTGAACCATTTAAGCGTAAGTTGCAGGCATCATTTTCCATTACCCATGAATAATTTAGTGTGTATTTCCTACAAACAATTACATGAAAATAAAGAAATTAACCTTCATGTATTATTACCATCTATTCCACAGTTTCAACAGATGCCCCAACAATATGCTTTGTAGCAGCGGATCTTAAACTTTAGCTGCATCAGAATCAATAGATAAATTGTTAAACTTAGATTGCTGGACCTCAAACCCAGCATTTCTGATTCAGGAGGTTTGGCATCGGGTCAAAGTTTTGCATTTCTAGCAAATTCCCAGGTGGTGCTGAAGCTGCTTGTCCTGAGACCACACTTTGAGAACCACTGCTATATAGAAAAAAAAGTTCAACCCAAGATGACATGTGGTATGTGTCATGTCTGTTGAGTCTCCTTCAATATGGAACCATTTTTTCAGCTTTTCCTTGACTTAAATGATCTTGACATTTTGGAGAGTACAGGCAGGTTATTTTGTAGAGTATCCCTCAATTTGGATTTTTCCAATGTTTCATTATGATTAGATTCAGGTTATGATTTGGGGCAGGAATATGTCATAGAGAAGTTCATCTCATTGCATCCCATTCAGTGGTACATAATTTCCGTTTGTCTCATTACTGGTGTTGTTAACTTTGATCACTTGATTAAGGTGATGCTTGCCAGGCTTCTCCACTGTAAAGTTATCCTTTCACAATTAAAAAATATTTTGCAATTAAAAAATATGTTGTGGGGAGATACTTTAAGACTCAAATATTAAAGGGTAAATGTCCTGTCTGTCATCAAACTTTAATCCACTAGCTCTAGCATCCACTGATGTTTCTTACCTGAATCAATTATTATTATGACAGTTGCTAAACGGTGATTTTCTAATTCTATCATTCCTTCTACATTTATTAGTCTCGGCCTTCAACTGTTGTAGAGTTTTCTCTTCTCCCCATTTATTTATTCATTGTTTATCAGTATGGACTCATGGATTCCTATTTTATTTAATAGGCTATAACCCATTGCTGTTAAATATTTTGATGCTCAAATTGTCCCAGAGTTGGCCAATGTGAGTCCTGTCAACCTGGCTTCTGTGTCCCTTTAATATGCCCAGCATTTCTTGAGCATTCCCTTGGTTTATGATATTAAAAGATGTTCTAGGCTTCTCAGGTTCAAACTGAAAATAAACAGGTTCTTGGGAGAATAAACTATTTCCCACAGACTAGGAATCAACCATTTCTTCAAAGAGAATTGGTTGTTCTTAATGGAGAACGGCATTTAAAAGCTATGATCTAGGTACAAGATGTACTCATTGCTTTGGGGGTATTTCTCTCCCTCTCAGTAGACAGAGCTAGGAGAAACACGTATAGGCACACATACACACTCACCCACATGTCATGGACTTACACCTAAATTTATCTATCCATCTATATTATTGAAAGTGTACATATGTCCACATAGATTTTCATCTCTATATATCTAAATTTAGCTCTCTATATTGGTAATCATTAATTCACACTTCTACCTCCAATTCCAATCCAACATTGCAGGATTCAATCTACCAATCTTCCTCTCTATATTTATAATGCCCTTCATTATTCTCAATCTTTTTATTTCCTTGATTAATCCCCCTGTATCTCCCAATCTGGCCAGGCCAATAAGTTACCAATTATTAGAGGATACTGGATTGTCAGGAGGTTTTTGTCTATCCAAAGAAAACCAAGTTAGCTTTTTTGGATGCATTTCTTAGCTCATCTTAGCATAATACATCGCCTTTGAGGTCTTGTCCTAGGTAACTGAAAAAATTAACTTAGCCACGATGCAAAAAGTCAAGTGTTTTGAAGTGTGAGCTGCCTGGAGCTAGTTTTACCCATACTCAGCAGATTCCACAGGTTCTCCCTTCTCTTTAGGGTCAAATTGTGGAGTTAAGTGTGATTCCCCAAGCCTAACATAGTTCAAGGCTTGAGAGATGACTCCACTCTGTGCCTCCCAGAGGGATAAGTGCTACCCAAGGAGAACCTCCAGAACTTACAGGAAGGCTCTTCCAGGTAAACACAACTGATTGAACACATGCATTTATCTCTTGTTCCATCTCAAACCTCATCAAAATAAGGGTGGTGAGGAGAGGTGTAAATCCAAACAAAGAGAATGGGAGAGGAGATATTGCAACAAATTTTAGACAGATCAGGAATGGGAGTCACCAGTACCTCTGAAACTGGGTGGGAAAAGTAGACTTGAAAACAGGAGAATTCACTGAAAGTTTATGTAAGAAGTTAGACTCACAGTTCCCTTTCCCCATTCTTTGCTGTAAGCAGAAGTTTCTTCCTTATCTGAGCAGAAAACTGGAGGCTTACACCATAGAGAAAATGAACCAAGGAGACTCAGATTCAGGGCTGCCAGAGAAAGCTGACAGAGTGTGTGCTATTTCAAAAATCAGGGGACTAAGAGAAAGTCTAACTACTGAATGGTGAAAATTTCCCTCTGCTCCAACTTATCAAACACACATACATAATGCTGGGGGCCAGGCTGATAGACCCCAATAAAAGATTTGAGATTCCTCTTTGGAAAAATAGACCAACCCAAGAGAAAATACCCCAAAATTCTGACAGTTGGGAGTTCCCCAGTAAAATGACTAAACCAGATAATCTTACACCAAAGTCCATTTGTCAGCCTTTGCCCACATACTTACTTTCCAATCACTTATTTCACACCTTTGTGGACAATCAAGAATTATCAGACAATAGAGGAAAGCTTATAACATGAAAGACAAAGATGAATGCTAAGAAATGGGGGTGGTGAGTGGTCAAGACAATGCAGGAAATAGAAAACTTCATACCCTATGAGGGAAGACTTGGTAAAGCTGATTGTTTTGGAGCTCCCTTTGCAAAGTTCTGCATGGACTTAAGCATCCCAAGGACTCTTTTATTTCACAACAGATGAGATTTCTCAGAGTTGACTAGAAAGGAGCTTTTCATTCATTTGGTAGTGGAGGAATTTACTAAGTCAGGGATATGGCACTTCTAAAGGTGCCCTGTTCTCCCAACATATTGTTTTATATTAGGCATCTTTGGAAGTTGCATTAACTCTTTCATATATAATGTAATTACTCAGTTTGCAAATCTAATTAGTCCCATAAGTGTTCAACTAGGCAGGAATTCTCCAACTCTCCTGTATAGATTGTGATCATTCTAATCTGTACTAATTAGGGTCACTTAGCATTTACTAATGCCAATTCACTACAAATTCAGAATTTGTATTGTATGAATCTGAGAAACCATCCCTGTTTCTGTGAAGAAAAGTCTTCTTCCCCAGGAGTCCCAGATCTACTTCCTACACTTGGGCACCATAAAAGTCCCCTGATCTAACATCCTACATTAGGTCAGGTCCTCTAAGAAGCAGACATCAATACAGAAATATACATGCAGGAGATTTATTGAGGGGAAATGCCTGTGAAAGACAAAGTAAAGAGTAAGTAGAAGTAAGCAGGGAAATCTTCCAGCCATGAAGCAAGTGCAACACCTATGAAAGGAAAGAAGAAAGGAAGGAGGACCAGGCAGGAAAAGGCTCAGGCTGCGATGCAGCTCTGAGATATCTCAGCCAGCCTGATGTGAAGCCCCAGAGCAAAGACTCCTATTAGAAGAGTTCCATATTGAGCAGGAAAAGTGCAGCTCTGATAACCCAGCAGGCTCACCAATGGCTGGGAGCAGCTTGGTGAGGTCGTCGGCTCGGCATGAGTGCTGCAGTAGATCCCAAAGATGTGAGCTGGAGGCTGTTGACACATACCATGCTCCTCACAACAGGTTCTCTCTTGAAGGGAAATCTGAGTGGGGCTCTCCCACAGTTGCCACACTCCTTTACCTGCAGATGTATCCTTGAAACGGATTGATCCCATGCAGCTATGGTCAAGGGGAGAGCCAACTCCAGAACTCAGGCCTCTTCACTCAGAGGCCAGTTGTCTTTATACTACACCCTTGAATAAGTCCTAATATATGAAACTCTAGTCAGACTACATAAGAAAAATCCTTGAGGTATCTGGATCTATAATAATTAATATATGCATGTTGGAGGTAAGGGTGGGGGACAATGTTTCTGTTTATTTCTGCTGATAGCAAGATGAATGAAGAAATTATCCTACTTTATGAGGAACTGCCACTAGGCATCATTTCTTTTTTTTACTTTGGCAGCAGAAGTTAGCACAGTTTATATAATATTTAACATATATCAGTCACCTTAGGCTAAAGCCACCAATAGACTAAAATATATCAAAACTATGGTTGGGCAAAAAGTAAAAAGACTATAGGCTTTTCATCTTAGTGGGGAAATAGGGATGGATATTCATGAAAGAGTGAAAGAAAGAAGAGAGTCCTAGATGAATGCTGGCCACACCAGTTTATCCTAGAAATGCTGGTCATAGTTTTCCATCTCCACTCTCTTCTAAAAGAATCTCACTCCATGTTAAACCCTAATGAGGAGATGAGGGAATGAAGCTATGATTGTACTTAGTTTTTATTTATTCTTACTGAGTTAGTACTTATTCATAGTAAGCTGGGTCAATTGATTGGGTCAGTTCTCTCCGGAATTTTGAACTAAGATTCACGAAGAACCTAAGCCGGGAGCCATGTATAGCTGAGGGTATTGCCCTCTAGACTGAAACTAGGGTCATAGGAGACATTATAATAAGTTCAAGCCATATTCCAGTCAAACTTTTAGGGAGACAGCCTCTTTCCGTATCATTATCACCAACTGATCAAACCATCATGAGCTTTAGATCCAAAAAATCTGGGTAGAAATCTTAGCTCAACCACTTACTAGCTTGCCTCTCTGATCTCAGTGTCCTCATCAATAAAAACACACATACTAAGACTTATTTTTCAGGGCTACTGCAAGGAGTAAAAGTGAAAAAAAGACATTCAATAAACATGCAGTTTCCCTTCTTTGGGCCCTATATCACCTCCTTCTGTCCATCAGTGGCTGCCTCCCTGAATTCTTCCAGTCTGGTTCTGAGGACTTCAGTTCTATCAGTTACTTAAGCCTAAGGCTGAGCTAGGCAATCTGCTCCTTTCTAACACAGGCAGCCAAGATGAGAGCAGGCACCTAGACAAATGGTACTGGTACTGGACCATACACCCTGGGTTTATATGTTCATTCACTGAGTTAGTCTACAAATATTTGTGGAGCATCCACTTTGTGACACACACTGTGACAGATGCTGGGAAATGTGGGGTGAGCCAGACAGACAAGATTCCTGCCCTCATAGAGGACACTTTCTACTGTTGTTCTTTGGAACAATTTCATCTTATATACTCTGTCCTGTGGTTCTCCTTAGCACGCTCTATTTTGTGGCTTCAGGCAACTGGTAAACCTGTTTGTGGCTTGGACCACATGATCTTCTTAATGCAGAAGTGACAGGAAAGTTTGAAGCAGAGAGCAAAGGTTTGAGAGCTACATCCAGAGCCCTGGGGTAGGCCCACAGGTCACTAGTAGCCAGAATACAGCTTGAGGTCACTGGAGAGCCAGAACACTATTTGGGTATTTGGCATCAGGAGAAAGTGTGCCTTAGAGAAACAAGTGTGCACCAGAAGGGAAACTGTGTAAATGCTGATAACAAACTTTTCCTCCTTTCTGAATTTACAGGAGTCTTTCTTTGGAGCTGTAAGGCTTGGAATGATGGAGGTCATTGGATACAGCTAGAAATGCAGAAAGAACAAGCAGAGTCAGTGCTGGCTGGATCAGAAGCCTTCTCACTGATTGTGTCTTATTTCTGTTTGGAGAGGTTTTCAGGGATGTTAGGCTTTCCCTCCCAACCCTACAATCCAAAAGGGTCCTGTGATTTTAGGACCCGTTTAGTTACAAGTGTCAGAAACCTGACTCAAAACCATTGGGCTAATAATGCTCACTGCAAAGTTGTCCCTTGCCCATGATGTAGGTGATCCTTTATGTGATTAAACTGAATAGCTGACCCCTTCCTGAAGCACCTGGGATGGAAGCCTGTTTTAAGAGAAGAAAGATCTGACTCTAAAAGCTGTCCTTTGCCACCAACATGAGACCCAGCTTTTATGTTGGGCTGTAAGATTTAGAGAGTGCTTTCAAGGGCTTTTATTTTGCAGGATGGAGCAGTTTACTTCAAGGGATTATCATATATTCTAGAATTTCAGGGTCACTTGATTATAATCTCATTGGTTCTATAACTAAGACACAAACAAGGAAGTCCAGATGGAAAAACTTAGGTAGACATACCAAACAAATTTTGGAAATGGAAGCAAAATAGATTAGGAGTTAATAACTTTAAATTGGCATTTAAAAATAATTAGTGTAAGTTAACACTGAGAATATTTCAATTCTTTCTCCTTGTGCAGTTTCAGGGAATAAAATATTAATTGACCCAAGGTCACTGCTAGAGATGGTGAGTTTTTACCAGGGTCTTCCTAGTTAGAGTCTGGTCTGAAGACAAATAGAAACCACTTCTTTGGTTCATCCAGGTTTGATGTACCAATATATCAAAAACTCATCCTCAGACTGTCTGTGACCTTTTCCCCCATTGACGCCGGAGATATGAAAAGGAAATATCTTGCAACTAGCTTATCTTGTCCATTCACACTCCCCATTTCCTAACATTATTTTTTCCAGACCTTGTGCAAACAGGAACTAGAGTAAAGCCATTATTAAATAATAGGTCAAAGGAGTCTTCTTAAGGCAAACAATACCTTGCTATAACTACACAAAACTGAAAAGGACAATAAAGCAAGTCATAGGGGGAGATTAAGAAACACATTCCTTCCCCTTTCCTCCCCACCCACCCCCACCCAAAAAACACTTTATGTTTGAAATATTTTAACAGATTGAAAAGTGGTTTGCAGGCTCTAACTATCCAGGTAAATGCCTCCATCATAGTTTGCATGTGCAGACACATAAAGGGAATAAATCCAAACTATCACAAGCTTACATTAAACTCGTGTGCTTCCATTTTCTTCGATCGTGTGCTAGAACGATGCTTTTCAAGTGTGGTTCCCTTCACCAGCAACATCAAATCAACTGGGAGTCTGCCAGAATTGCTCACTCTCAGACCACTCCCTAGACCTACTAAATGACAAACTCAGCAATCTCCGGTTTAGCAAGCCTTCCAGGTGGTTCTTAGGCAAGTTGGTGACAAACTCGGCCTAACATATCATCCATATAACGTTTTGTCCTTCAAAGGTGGCTGACGTTTGTGTTCCTGGGTCTAATAGTTTCGTTCTTTGCTTTGTCTCATTTTTCCTAACAAAGGAAGGACCCAAGTGAAGGAAGGCAACACTGCGGACGTTGGTGGACCCTTTCTAGTCCAGTGGGGAAAAGACATTTCTTTTCTTAGCCAGAAAGCTAACTGGCTTTTTAATTTATTTTAATTCTAATTAATTTGCAATTGACTTCCTGAAACACTATATCCCCTCTCTAATGAACACAATCAGCCTGCTGGTCTGCTCACCCTTTAGTGAAATTCTTCCTTTGAGAAAGCTATCTGTTTGGAATCTGGATCATTTATCTTCTCTCTGTTTTGAGGCTCCAAGGCTGCTGGGAAGAGTTCTGGCCTAGGTCTAGTAGCAGGGTATATGCAGTTACCTAATGTTTCCTACTGTCACTTTATTATAGAAAATTTATTTGTAACAATATAGCCAGTACTTCCAGTTGGTTTGTGCCCCAGAGGATATACCATCAGAGAATTGAGTAAGGGAACACTCCTTGGAAACATCACTTTGAAGCCTCCTTTTAAAAACTTTCATTTAAAATGAAAAGAAATTTTTTAAGCTACTTTATTTTGGGGGATTTTGTTTTTCAAAAATTAAACATTGTAAAGCTTTTCAAGAACCCTGTCATTGAAAATATTCTCTGATTAAAAATGCCAAACCTTCTGGAATAAATGATACTCTGAGCTTTGTAGCACAAATCAATGCCAAATGAAGACCACAAACCATGTTTTGTTATGTATTTGGCCCCATCTCCAAATATCTTAAAATTATGTAACTATGCTCCATACTCAGAGGCAGTTATTTCTCTGGAAATTTATGATTGTATGTTATAGGAACATAGAAATGCTAGGGATTAGCAAGTCTGGACTAAGGTGGTAGGGGAAACAAATAAATTATGAAAAACAGAAACAATTTTAATATGACAAGTACCTGTTTTCCTAAACCATTGCTTGGGAAAAGCCATTCAGGCCACGGTAAAGTGCTCAAAGGAAACTGGCTTTGAGTTCCCTTTATCAATCCCGGAAACATGGAAGTCCTCAGAGCTGGCCTACCCCAGGTGGTACCGTTGAGGAGGCAAGAGTGGGTAGAGCGAGTGCTTTGTACAAGTCACATTAGTAGGAAAAATAAGGAATTCCAGACACCAAACCCCATGCCTTTGTCGGAATGCGTGTTACTTTACAGCTTTATTGCCATTTCTAAATATACAGTGGCTTCCCCTATTTCAGGGGTGGATTGCTTTGCAGGTGAAGACCAGAGCCATGGGTTCCAGCCCTGCAGAGCCCACATTTTTGTGGCTGCTTCTGTGGTCAGGGAATCACAGGTAATCAGGAGCCCATATATGACCCATTTCCTAATCTGAGTCCAAGTTGGTATCACAGGTAGAAACTCATGTTTTCAAACACAAGCATTAGTTTCATCATGTAGTTCTGTATTTATCACCACAATTTATTTTAGAACATTTTCATTACTCAAAAACAAAAACAAACAAACAACAACATAAGCATCAACAATGTACAACTTGTACAAGCAAGGTGTGTGTGTATTGGGGGTGGGGGTGGTTGTGTGTCCACTCTTAATGATTCCACATATTTTCCATTCACTTTTTCTCTTTCTCATTACTGTAACTAAACATGCCCCAGCCCTCCAGCTGCTGTCCCTTCAGCTCAGGCCCTTATCCCTTCACCCTTGGACCAGCACCCCTATTCTACCCTGGCTTCACACCAGCCCTGCTCCCATCCATTTTGCACACTGATCAAAGTCAACTTTCATTAAAAAATAAAAAAGGAAACGTCATAAATGAAACACCCTACTTCACCAAACCACCTCATAAAAAAAAAAAAAAAAAAAAAAAAAACAATCATGACTGATTTCTGGTCTTTGCTCAAAAGAAGCCAATTTCAAACAGAAAATATTTTATAACTAAATATCTCAGTAATTGCAAGTGATGGCAATGAATTAGAAAAACCTGAATTGAAAGGATAATGATGTTACATTCACTCTCTTTTGCCTACGGTGTGCAGCCTAGCACTCTTCCAGGAATGTGAGAATTGAGTGGTGGTTCACGTCTAGTTCGCCTGATCATAATCCTTGCCAACTATCTCTGCTTTCACCTGAACCAGAATTTGAACCTGAACTAGTATGCTGAGCTCTCCTGGGCTACTGTTTGGAATTGGCACAGTGCCAATTCCATGCATATGGTATTGTTATCATATGTATGCCTGGGATGATTTTGAGCTGATTTTTCTTCCTTTTGAAAGAAAAATCCCTCCCATAATATTTTTACAGTGCAGCTCCGTGAGATGTTCTGTCTTAATTAGTGTGTGTTGCACTCCTGGAGGTCAGTCCTTTTTACAAACCCTTGCCACCAGCAAGGCAGCCAATGTTTAACATTTAACTTAACATTAACATTTACAAGTTAAGTGAGCAGAGGTATTTGCCAAGGCTTATGGAGTTGATTTGGGGCTTAATGTGGCACTTTAATTTTTCCTTCAACTTTCCTTTCAGGAATTATTTTGCTAAACATATCCAGGCTGACATTTGTGCTTAATATTATTACTTCTTAGTACTTATTGCTACTGATAATTAACAGAAGTGACTGGCCTTGAAAAAGTTACTGAGACTTGAAAGAAGTAGATTTTTTCCCCTTGTCATTCATATAGTTAGTGGTTTAAAAAGTTCCTTGCTTGATAGCATTGAAGAGCCAATCATAGCATTCTCTGATTGTTGACTTGTTTTATATTCATTCATTCAATAAATATGTAAGAAGAACCTACCATCAGGAAACATTGCCAAGGAATTATTTAAATCAAGATTTATTTAGAAAACCTTGCTCAGAAGACAATGTTTGCAATTTGCACAATAGCACTCTGATCTATTAGAAATAGACTTATTTGTAGTCTCCAACTTCGTCTCAGCAAATACCAAGGTTATTATGAACCCGGAGGTAAATGCCAGTGACTTTTATCGTGAACATTTTGATCAATATCCAAGCTAACTTTACTTCATATAGCCAGATGTTCTAGATTGATCCTTAAAATTATCATAGGTAGGGGTAGAGTGAATGCTCATTTCAAAAAAAATATTATTACATAAGTTTCTGCAATCAAGAGAATCTTTTGAAATGACAAAAGCAGCTGTTGATGAGGTTTCCCTGGTATTCTTGCAATGAAATCCTGGGAATATATACTAAGACCAAGGTGGATATCACATTTACTCACTATGCAGGATTAAATCTACATGTTTCTTAGTAACTAGCAATAAAAATTCTGTTCTGGTATTCTAATCTGGAAGTGCTTATAATGTTCATGAAATTTATTAATTCAGACTTCCATTTTAATATTTAAATGTATATTGAGCATACGCTATGGACCAAGTGTAACTGAGAAATTAAGAATTAACAAATAATTATGATTACTGAATCATTATGTAGATACGGTTTTTACTTTCTAATATATTAGTATAGCCAGAAGGAAGTACCTGAAATTACTGAACTGTAACCCAGCTGCCTCGATCTTTGATAATAATTGTATAGTTATATAACCTTTATCTTGGATTTTAAAAACTTTGTGACTGGCCCTGCTTATACTCCCTTATCTTGTTTTTCAACTTTAGAGTTTTATGATTACAAAAGACAGATCCTAATGTTTATTAATGAGGGAATGTGAGTCAGCCCAAAATTAACCCACCCCAATACCTAAACTATCATAATAGACAAAGCTGGATCCAACCAAAATTGGCCCGCCTGGCATGTGCAGGAGCTTAGACTTCAACCTACAAGTGACCTATGCCTCACTATAATACTAAAATCATACCCATCATCATATTATGGCCACCATTTTCCTACACACATTCTGTGACTAAGCATGTAATCAATCTGTGTACATTCAATAATTAGATCATCTCTAACATCACATCTTGAGCCATTGTACTCATTATCCTAAAACCAACCCATCTTTTGATACTCTAAAACAATCAGAGTTACAGCAATTTGGGGAGACAGATCTTTAGGCCAATAGGCCATCTGATCTCCTGCTTCACATTTAGCAATAAACTCTTTCTCTCTTTGAAATCCCAGTGTCTCAGGAATTGGTCATTTGAGCACATTGAGCAGAGAACCACCATCCCTCCCCATTTTTGATTGGTATCACAAGCATTGAATCAGGCCCTGGGTAAATAACTCTAAACAAGATGGACATTTTCTCTTCCTTCACAGAACTTGGAATTTGGGGGATTGTAAGAATAATTAATTTTCTCAATTTTGCCTCCATGAAAATAATCACACAATAGTTTCTTCTTAAAGAAACAGAAGCCAACAATCAGGTGATGCTGCAAGTTACCTACAACTCTCTTGCTTAACCATTCTCAATTTTGCTTCTCCATACTGGGGGAATTACCTATAGCTTTATACATGAGGTTTTCATGACACTAGAGATGATCCATAAGGACACCCTGCTGCTCAAACAAAAAAGCAAGCAAAACAAACAAAACAGAAAACAAACACAAAAACTTTATCATTTACATTCTCTTGTGGTAGAAAGAACATGATATTTGAAATCTACTCCTCCCATACCCCTGCCTCTCTCCACTCCTCATTATGTTCCCTTGATAAATCACTCCTCTGAATGGTTTTTTTTCCCCTTTTTTCAATTGTCAGGAGCATTCCTACTGTGTCTGGGCATAGACCTCCTCTTTGGTATTTTGATTACTTTAACTCACTTGACCTAACTAAGAAGATAGACTGTACTTCAAATATGCTTCAGCCATGAGAATTAAATAACATGCTTAGTAGAGAAGCATAAGAATTGTGCTCTATACCAATAAAGCTAAAGTTTCTCATTAGTGCTGATGGAAATTGATTATTTTTCCAACTGGGTAACAGGACAAAAAGTCCTACAATGACAAGGGTAGAAATCAGAGTGCAAATGGAAGAAGTGAGGCCAGCAAGTGGATTCAGACAGGGGGTAGGCCTGCAGGATCCAAGCTGGGCCTGCAGAGAATTCCAAAGGGAAGGTTTTTAATCATCCCAACTCCCTATTGCCACTTCGGAAGTTGGCACAATTGCTCAGACCAGAGTACCTTTGAGAGAAGGGAAATAAGAGGAGTGAAGTTTATTTTGTAACAAAAGATTAGAAATAACTCTGCAATCATATCTTTTCCCAAGTCACATATAAATCATCCAACCTTGGATCCAGATCACTTTGCCAGGATTTAACTTAGTTCAAACACCCATTAAAATGGAAAAAATCCTTTTCCTCTCATGAAAATCAACATAATCTGCCAACCTAATGATCTGAATCTGATGGTTATCTCACTACAAGAGGTTCAGCCGTTGAGAACTCAATTTAAGCCTGACTCTCAATCTCAGTACCCAAAGAAATAGAAGTGGGGTAAGGTGGGCCCCGACATTCTTTGGCAGCCTACACTTATCTGGCGACTTGCACACATTGTCCAGCAAAGCTGCTCCTCTCCTGCCCACATGGGCAGGTCTGAGGAACCCAGGTTCCAACTGGCATCCAGCCCACAGCTCTGGGGTCTGTACCACTTCACACTCTAAGGGAGTTTTTGTTGTTGTTGTTGGCACTTTCCTCTCTTTCTACAGATAAGGCTTTTCTTAGTGATGAATGGAAGTGAGCTTCTATTTCCTCCTGAATTACTCTCTTCAGAGATTTGGCGACAGGGTTGAATTCTTGCTAATCCTCAGGTGGGCTGCCTGGTTTCTCTGCACCGTGCCAGCCATCCCAAATGAGCCTCCAAGTTATATAGGTAGTCGTTTCCCGTTTCAAATATTCAGCATGACATGATACCACCATGGATAGCAGAAACTGGCTCCCTGGCTGATGGGAGAGATGGGTTTTGGGGATTTTGGAATGCTGGTTTCCTAGCCAAGGAGTACAACAATTCAGGAATGTGGTAGCTGTTTTTAGTGGCTCATGCATTTAAACATCAGGCCTGCTTGTCCCCATATCAACTCTAAAACCACTGCAGTTGTCTACCACTGGAAACTAAAGAAATCTGTACATTTCTGTATGTGTCAGATTGTATTTGATTTTTCTTCCAACCTCCAGATAAAGCATTTCACCAAAACAAATTAGCTGGTAGTTCCCAGCTCTTTAACTTCAGGAATGGAAGCTGTATTCGTTCATTCAATTCCTTAGTCAACAAACATGTATTAAACATCTTCTCTGCACCAAGTACTAAAGAAAAGATTCCAAAAGCTAGAAATAGTCCCAAGAAGTTATTTCTTCAGAAGAGTCCCAGAGAGATGTTCATCATTTTTCAATCTCTAGAAGAAACTCCACGATCTCTTGAAAAACTGCTCTAGAAGTAAATCCCACAAAAGCTGAGAAATTCTATGACTCCGAATTCTTCTTGATGCAATTCCTGCATCACTGGCTTGAATGAAGACAGAGAAGGATTGCTTTGGCAAAACTTGTGCAATAATCCTCTGGGTACCCATTGTTATTGAGTTACCAATTCTCCTCATCTAGCTAAAATAATCTACAATATTTTTCATCTTTCTCTTGTTAGAAGACCATTTTCTTATTTCTTTAGTTAATATAGCTGTTCTTCATTCAACAAATATTTATCGAGTGGTCAAAGAATGCTTTATAGAAGAGAAATAATTGAAGTGTATACTTAAAGGAGACATAAGATTTGCATAGATGAAAAGGAAAGGGACAGCATCCTAGGAGAGGGAATAAAAGAAGCAGAGGCATGGAAATAGGATAAATGAATAAACTGAGTGAGGGTAGGGTAAGAATAGAAGGAAGGAAAGAGCAAGGTTAGGAGAATGTGGCAATAATCCAATTCTTCCCTGGATGCCATCCATTTTTTTCTAGAAACACAGAACAAGAACAATCTTCTCCATGGGGTTCTCTTGAGGAATTTCTAGATCTTGGAGTCTCTTTTTGTGATGGATGTTTTAGTTGTAAGAAATGGAAACTCATTCAAAATAGCTTAAGCAAAAAAGGAGACTTGATTGTAAAGAATCAGGAATATTTCAGTGAACCCAAAGGCAGAAAGTTTGATAGAGCCCCACAAGAAATGGGAGGAGGAGATGGTTACTCTCTCTATATTATCTCTCTGTCTCTCTCTCACACACATACATGCACGTACTTCCACTTCTCCCCACATATCTGATCCATCCTTCTCTCTATATAGTCACATTTCTGAGCTTTTCCCTGTATCTGTTTGCCTCCACACTTCCAGATCATAAAAACCCCCATCCCAGCCTCCAGCAGAGACTAGGTAGCATCAACATAACCCAATTTCAGTCATTAGAAGAAATCATCCAATTAGCCAAGCTGGGGTCAGATCTCCTCCCCCTGTCCCCACCCCACCCCTAGGCTGGCAACAGTGGCTGGGACAAGGTTAAGAAATACGAAAGAAGCTTTACCCACCCAGTTGCCCATGGGTTGGCTCATTCCCGAAGAACAAGTAGCCTTGGCCTCCAGATACCAGGTGGAAACACCCGGGTATGAAGTTTTCTGAAAGGGGGACATAAGAAGATGCACCCTTTCAGTTAAGTGTTCCAATCACCTTGGCAAAGCAATCTGGGTGGGCAGAATGCCTTGCGTGAGATTAAGTTAAGGGGAAGCCAGATATCAGAGCCAGGGGTGTGAGGGACCCCCAACCCACAAGGAACAGTGGAAAGAACCAAGGCTACTTTTCGAGAGAGCAGACTTCAAGAAGACCTGCTGCTGTTGCTGCCATCTTTCTTCAGATAGCTAATGGGCTCTCATTTTGAAGACAGATGTGTGTCTCCAGGGCAAAGAACCAGACCAGGGATGGGACAACCTAGAAATGGTGTAATGGCCTTGGAGTTAGTGAATTCCTTACCAAGAAAGAGATTTCAAAGTCCTGGAAACAACCATTTTACATGATAGGTATAGAGATGAGTCAAGCATCCAATGGAGGATTAATCAGACCCTCAAGGCCCCTTCCAACCCTCAGATTCTATGATTTTTCTATTCAGTCAAGTCCCATCTTGGCATACCCAAGAAAGAATCTTGCAACAACAGCTCCTCAAGAAGGGCCCTTAAGATTAAATGGTAGGGAATCTAGACAACATAGTCTAGTTCAATATTTCTCAAACTTCTTCTTGTGGGACACTAGTACCCAGGGGATGTTCAAAAGTATTCTCCAAAAACAGGGCTACATTTCAAATAAAATGCTAGGTTAAAGAAACCAAAACAGACTTCTTTACTGTAGGATATATTAGAGTCTTTGATAAGTTAATGTTTACTATGAATTTCCAATAGGTGAAATGCACGAAACAAGTTTCCCAGACATCTGACCACACCGGACACTTAATGACATCACACAGTATGTTAAATTCCATGAAACAGAGTTTGGGGAATGCTGGCTAGCTCTTTCAGTGATTCTTCACATTTGCGGGTCACATACTCTTTTGAGAACCAAACAAAGGCTACTCCACTACTAACAATGAAAGACAAACATGCATACCAACAGTGCACACCAAATGTGCACCAAAACTGTAGGGATTCACAGACTATGATGACTCATCCATGGATTCTCTGGTTTTCCTGGGCCTCGGGTGATAAATCCCTGTCTTAGATGATCTAAACTTCTAAATAATTTTCTCTTCATTCATATATGGCCAAAGGTTCATAAGATTGTGCACAGATCTTCCTTGTTGCATTGCTTGTGTGAGTTTTACACAGTTCTCTCTGGTTATTCCTTAACCCTATTCTTTGAAGGCTACTATCTGAAAAAAAGATATGACTCCTGCCTCTTTGGGGATGATCAACAGTTTATCTTTCCTTAGTTGGGCTCATTCAATGTTAAGGTTATTTCCAAATCAGAAGTCCTTTTTAACTTTGTGAATGACGGGATATTTGAAAGATGTTTCACATATTTCAAGGTAATTAACAAAAATTCCAACATATAAATAGTTTAAAACAACTAAATATTAGTATTTTTCTTATTCCACTAAGCAGATCTTCAGGAAATTTCATTGTTTATGAAAACATGATCTTGGGGAAGGAGAAGCCCCACCTCATCCTTTGCAAAAGGGCATTTCATGACCCCAGCCCTGGTGTCAACAGGAAAATGAAGTATTTGAACACAAGAATAAGATAAGCAAGTGAAAAAGCAAAGGAAAAACAGTTCAGATTAAAGGAGTTGTCTAAATTAGAGAAGGTTCTAAATCACAGGTTAAAAGAATAAGTTTACCATTTCTAAATTACCAGTATTATGAAAAAGGAAGAGATTTTAAGTGGGCATTATAAAAGGGCTAGCTCCATTGCACACATGTGGAAGCCAGATATGTTCCTTCTTGCACATCTGTCATTAATTTTATAATTGAAGTTTATGAATATTGCATTTGAAAAACAAATGGTTTATAGCAATAGAAATGATTTAGTTTTTATTTTTATCAAAGTTAATTCATGTTAATAATTCTTTTTCAGAGTAATAGCTGTTTGCACATTATAAGCACGTCTTCCGCTTTCCTTATAAGGATATCTGATGGAAAAAATTTTTATACCCAGCATATTTCCGTTCATACAAGAAGAAAGTAGTCATTTGAAGTCTATGGAGAAATGTCTGTTTGACTAACAGATGTCTATGCTGAAGTAAGCAGGAAGTCTTACAATTCTTTCCTAATAGAAAGGCCCACTCATGATTTAAAAAAAAAAAATGACAAAACAGCTTGGGGATAAATAAGGCAGCTTCTATCCAACAAACATGTGTCCTAAGCCAGCTAAGAAGGTAGAACCAAGAAAATCCCTGGCACCTCATAATTAAACATGTTTGTCTTCCTTTTACCCCTTTCCTACCCTCTCAGAAACCATCCTCAACATCATTGAAAATCAGTCAAAATATTATTTTATTTGTTCCACCATCAATATTTTAGTCTGGAATACTTAACAGCTAACTTTCAGCTATAAAGTAGCAAGTGTGCTTAGAATGGGATGAACTCTGTGAGATGAGGAAGCATCTGAAACCCAGTTTCATCATTGATATTTATTGAGCATCACTGTACGCCATTCAGTATTCTAAGAATTGCGGGTACAGAAGTGACTTTTTCAGTAAAGACAGCCAATAAAGGTGTAGACAAAGGTGGCAGCAAGTTCATTTTAGAAAGTGATAAAGATAAAACAGGATGATATGATAGAGAGTGACTGGTTGAGGATGGAGAGAAGGCAAATTTAGAGAGGGTTTTTTTTTGTGGAGTGACATGTGAATAGATGCAAGAAGGCCAAGGAAGAGCCTTCCATCTGTAGATCTAGGGCAGAGTGTTCCAGACAGAGAAAACAGCAAGTACCAAGGCCCTGAGATGGGGACAAGCTTAAGCATAGAGAACGAGGGGAAAGTGAAAGGAGATGAGGTCAAGAAGAAGGCCAAGTGTGCATTCCAGCCCAGGAATCATAAGGGAAGAAGGCAACTGTGGCCTCAAATATAGTCAAATGATATGCTAAGCCAATAGCTGAGTGAACAAAATAATTACCCAGAAGGTGGTGCAAATTTCATTTTTGTCGTGTAGAAATAATGCAAACCTAAATAGTTGGCTCTTGAGCAATGATTCGAAAAAGGACTTCATATAAGCCGGTACTATCTTCCTTTTTAGGGTTGCCTAGAAAGTGGTTTCCTCCATACCTTTTCTCAGGTAGCAAATGCCAGTTCATCCATCAACTCCTTCACACCCTGGAATCTAGGTGTTCTATCTCACCAGAGCGATAAGGAGAACCAAGCTCTGTTCCTGAAGCGTTGTTCTGGAAGTCTGCCAGACCACTGGATCATTTCCCAGTGTTCTGCAGAATGATCACATTGTTTTCAAGTACAGCCAACTTGGATTATTATCTGAGAGCTGGTCCATGCCAGATGGATTCATGAATCCTGACACCACACTTCAGGTTATTGTCTTTCCCTAACCTTTTGTAGCCCCTGAAAAAAACTGAAATGAGATAAAATCTGGTATTCTCCTCTATATTAGGCCAGGCTCTATTCTACTCCAAGTCAACCCCCAGAAGGAAGAAAATTTACCAGGTGAGTAAAGAATGAAGGAGATTTTCACCAAGGAAATGTCTGTAGTTTCATCAGGATATATGTATCTCTTGTGTGTGTGTGTGTGTGTGTGTGTGTGTGTGTGTGTGTGTGTGTATCCCTCTTCCCAAAAAATAAAATAACTATCATGCAATAAAGACTTGAAAATATTTTTTTCTACAGTAAGTGCTGAAAAAGTCCATCTTCCTTTATCTAATAGTGAAGTGATGGTTTTCTCCATTGGCTTATTTTATATTTTCACATTTCATTGTACATCGATAAATCATACTCATTTCCATTCTCATACAAAACAACACTCTC
The DNA here is from genome assembly GCF_015220235.1 of Choloepus didactylus. Lineage (NCBI taxonomy): Eukaryota > Metazoa > Chordata > Mammalia > Pilosa > Megalonychidae > Choloepus > Choloepus didactylus. The sequence goes on along the minus strand of NC_051310.1, from coordinate 58,461,814 downwards.
TTCAACTTCATTGTGGGTGTTTCTGTTCCATTGTCTGTTTACATCTGTGCTATTCATTTAGGCAGATAGTATTTAAGGTCAGCAGTAATAATGTCTGTTTAAAACAAATGTGTTGATGGAAGCTTCAGACATTATTTTCACAAAGATGGCTTTTTTTAATATTCTGAATTAAAGTAGCCTTAAATATTATTCTGGCATTTGATTTATTCAAGATAAAGAAACCAAATTATCTTTTGGACAGGTTTTAATGTTTATATGTCATCCTAGTTGTTTAATCTTCATCACTGATAAAATAGTATTTAGGAATGGAGTAATTAAACCCTCCAAAATTAATTTATCCTAGATTAGCTATTAGTAGAAGGAAACCTATAAAATCTAAATTTCATGATCTTCCAATCAACTCTTTGTCATTGGATTTTTTCCTTTTCCCAAAAAGGGGGGCAAAACAAATTGTAGGCTGTAACACAATTCCTATAACTTTACATTGTCATTTTATAGCTATGTCATTATGCCTTCCCCTTCCATGTAAGGGGACTCACATGCTTTCTGGGGTAACCCAGCGTTTTCATTTTCTGGGCCCACTGTAACAAACACCACAGACTGGTTGGTTTAAACAACAAGGATTTATTGTCTCACGGTTTTGAAGGCTAGAAGTCCAAAATCAAGGTTTCAGTACACCACGCTTCCTCCGCAGTCTGTAACGTTCTGGTGGTGGGTTGCCAGCAGCCCATAACTCAATCTCTGCCTTCCTCACAAGGTGATCTGTCTCCTTCTGTCTCCCACTAACTCCTGTGTCCAATTTCCTCTGCTTATAACATCTCCAACCATATTGGATCAAGGCCCATGCTGTTTCAGTTTGGCCTCATCTTAATAGGATCTTTGGAGATACTATTTACAAATGGGCTTGTATCCACAGGACCAGAGTTAGGACTTGAACATGTCTTTGTGGGGGGCATGATTCAATATATAACAACCCATACATATTTTTAAAGTATGCAAATGATACTTGAAACATAAATAACTATTACTTTAGATCTTGCATTAATTTCCAAGTCTCTATTTGGTAAAAAAAACAGCATCTTTAAAGAGACTTTTGATAGTATAAGCAATATGTCAGTAGGGTAAGAAGGAAGTGCTTGATGAATTACAAACCAGCAATTAGTGCTACCTGGATCCTAGTCACCAGAAAGACTACACCATTAGCTTACAGACATTAAGACTGTCAGCTTTGATTGACCAACTACCTAGATATTAGTTCTGGGTTAGTTAACTTACTACTGAAGGCCTCTAATTAACTACTGGCAATGTTTGTTGAGATAATTAAGTTCACAGCTAATTGGCTCCTTATTATCTTTTAAACAAATAGATGAATTTCTAAGTTCCCAGGTTTCCTTGCAGAATTATTCCTTCCAATGCCCTAAAACAAAATTCTCTTAAAATTTTAAATATATTATATATCAAAATCATTCTATAAAATAGAAAAAATGACATAGCCACTTGTTGAGACTTTTGCTTAGAAAAAATAATAGATAAGCGATAGTAATTTGATCTGAATAAAGCAAAGCAAAGCAAAACACACAAGCAAACAAACCCTTCTCCTAGCCATGAACAGAATTTCCAGGGAGCAGGGTACATGGGGAAATCCAGACTATGTACATAACTATTTCAGTTCAGCTAACCCACATCTGTAAGTCCAGAGAGCTAGTTGCCACATGTCTTTCCAACAGAAAAAGGCAAAAGACAATTGGTTGCCATATGCTTTTTAAAGAGATTGTAAACAGGTTACTAGTATGGGCCACATATATAGAATCTACACATGAATGCCCTAGAAATGGATTTGGCCCAAAGTTTCCTTCAGCTAAAAAGTTTCAGGCATCATAGTATTCCCACATGTCCACTCTGTAACGAAACAAATGACAGCTTTTACCCTGAAGGTTCTTTTGTACTAAGAATGACACCAAGCAAGGGACAGCTCAGGCAAGCATCCAAAGGAGTTTGGTGGCTTATACATGCATCTATATATATATATAAGGTATATATGAATATTCTTTGAAAATCATAAATAATGTACTAAATAGTTCTAGACAAACATTGTATCACTCTCCATGTCACAACACATACAAACACACACACACGTACAAGTACACACACATGCCCAGATAAAGGCCAAGAAATCGCTTACCAACTTTGGAGCCTTTGTTAGAAACAGCAAAGTAATGGAAGTTTTCTTTATCAAAGTGGCTTCTCTTTCCTCTACTCTGGCTGAGGCTTACTAAGATGGAGACTGAAGGTTTTGATGCTTAGAGGAGAGAGCTGTGAGTGAGGAGCCAGAGTGAGGAAATAGAACATGGAGAGGGATGGCTTTCAATATGTTCTGCCTTCATCAACAAGGGAGAAGGGCAAAGACATTTCTTGAGGTTTCTATTTTATCTTAGCTCAGTAGAATAAGAAGCCAAGGAAGGATTTAGGTGAAAGCTATAACTGGAAATAAACAGCATCTGTTTGCTTGGAGTGGCCCGTGGCTTGTACACCCAGGAATTCAGACAGAGAAGAGCAAGAAATTCAGAAGGTTCTGGAGAGATAGTTAACAGTGTTACATTTCTCCCATCCATCTATTCATCCATCTATCCATCCATCCATCCATCTATCCATCCATCCAACCACCCACCCACCCGATGTCCTACCAGATGTAGGATATTGTATTAGGAAAAGAAAAAGATGGCGTGGGCATGAATTTTGCCATCAGATACAGAAGGAATGATGCATAAGTAATTATGAACTATAATATAAAATAATAATGATAAATTCCAAAGATAAAGTTATAAATAAAACACTATGGTGGTTCTTAAGAAAGGGAGATTCCTTCAGCTTTGGAATGGGAAATGATCAAGGATAGGCTTATGGAGAATGCTACATTTGAACAAGCCTTGAAGCAAACAGTAGTAGTGGTTTTAAAAAATACCCAAATACACACAAAAGTACATACATGCATTCACATACATACAGTTTAATTGGATAATAAGGTTATAAAGAGAAGGAAGGGAAGATACAGCTGAAAAAGTACATTTATTCATTCAGCACCTTTGAGAATTACTATGTGCAGGGAATTGTACTAGATTCTCCCACCACCACCACTCACTCCATCAGTCAATGGCAATGAACCTGAATTTGTAAGGAAAGCAAACATAAATCAACAATCTATTCTACCATCAGATTCAGAAAAGCTCTCTGTTGCCTTGAGTCCAGAGCAAATAATGCCAGGTTTATCACTGGATTCATAAAGCTCCCTCAAACCTCAACAGGTTTGTCTAGCAGCCAGGGTCAGGGGAACCCCATGTTACTGGAGGTCTTGGCTAGGTCTTAGCTACTTTCCTTAAGAAGGCAGAGGGAAAAGAAGTAAAAGTAGATAGCTCCTGGCTGGTGCTAAGATGATCTGCCACAATCACTACCCCTCAGCTTTTCACCAAGGCAAAACAATGGGGTTGATAGTCTTTCCAAACTCACTAGAATCCAATTCCCCTTTCAGATTTCTTTACCTTTTCAAAGTTCCCGCATCATCCCTCCTGCTCCTGATTTCAATAACGGAATTGTTGGAAGGATGGTATCAATATAGTATGTTTTAACTTGATCCCACCCATATGGTCAGCCGACCGTTTTTTCTAAATGAGCTCAGCCTCTCCTCCTTCCAAGCCAGGCTGATTTTGTCTTTTATTGACCAGTGCTCATTTTGAATTACTATTTTGTCGTTCGGTGTAAACTTAGAATATCATTCTCACTCATCAGCTCCTGTATAACCACTATCTCACTCACGATATAATAGTTGTGGAAATCCCTCTCTAACCAATATTTACACGTGGGTAATCCACTGTCACAGTCATCAGTGTCTTCCCATAGAAGCCGCCTTGTTTGGTCATTTGAGATTCAGTGGGAAGCAAATAAAAATTGCTTTTCATTCATATACTAGTCATTGGTCAACAAGAGACCAGTGTTTATGGTGTGGGTGACAATGTTTTTTATATTGAAATTTTTGTCATCCTTTTTATGATATTATATGAGAGAGAGAAAGAATCTGCCATGGGAAGATGACTTTCCCAAACCAAGCATATGTAAGAAAGTATCAAACATGTGGTAAGCTCTGAGAAAATGTTTGTGGACTAGATGAATAAATAAAATTTTTATCTTTGTTTTTAAAATATTTGTTTTGTTCACATAGAAGGAAATATCTTACATCAAGCAACACAGATTCAGAAACTCACCCTAAGTTCTTATATACTGGGGATAAGAAGGAAGGGGAGGTTGAAATAAAATTGCTCACTATGATTTAAGAATATGTTCTATGGGTAGCCTCTACTTCCACATGGATCAAGAATGATCAAGAGGATACTGTCTGAGAAGACAGCTTTTCTGGTTTGCTAAATCTGCCGATATGCAATATACCAGAAATGGATTGGCTTTTATAAAGGAGATTTATTAGGTTACAAATTTACAGTTCTAAGGCCATGAGCATCCAAACTAAGGCATCAACAAGAGGATAACTTTACTGAAGAAAGGCCGATGGTGTCTGGAACACCTCTGTCAGCTGGGAAAGCACGTGGCTGGCATATACTGGTCCTTTGCTCCTGGTTTGCATTGCTTTCAGCTTCTGATTCCAGTGGTTTTCTCCTTTAGTGAATGTGGGTTCTCACTTAGATTCTCTGGGGCAAACTCTGGGCTTCATCTCTTAAAAAGCATCTCCAAACATCTTTCTGTCTGCATCTCCAAGCATCTGGGTCTGTGTCAGCTCTGAGCTCTCTCTCTCTCCCTGAGCTCTCTTAAAGACTCCAGTAAACTATTTAAGATACACCTTGAATGGGCAGGGTCACATCTCCATGGAAATAATTTAATCAAAAAGTCCCACCCACATGTAAATCTCCCTGGAAATGTAGGATATGACTCCCAAGGATGAATCTGGACCTGACATTGTGGGATTAAGAACATCTTCTTGACCAAAAGGGGGATGTGAAATGAAACAAAATAAAGTTTCAATTACTGAGATATTCTAAATGTAGTTGAGAGGTCACTCTGGTGGGCACTTTTATGCGCTATTAGATAACCCTTTTTAGGTTTTAATGTATTGGAATAGCTAGAAGTAAATATCTGAAACTATCAAACTGCAACCCAGTAGCCTTGACTCTTGAAGACAATTGTGTAGCAATGTAGCTTACACAGGGTGATAGTGTCATTGTGAAAGCCTTGTGGATCACACTCCCTTTATCCAGTATATGGATGGATGAGTAGAAAAATGGGGACAAAAACTAAATGAAAAATAGGGTGGGGGGGTGATTTGGGTGCTCTTTTTTACTTTTATTTTTTATTCTTATTTTTACTTTTTCTGATATAAGGAAAATGTTCAAAAAATAGATTGGGATGATGAAGGCACAACTATATGATGGTACTGTGAACAGTTGATTATACACCACAGATGATTGTATGATATGTGAATATATCTCAATAAAACTGAATTTAAAAAAAAGTCCCACCCACAATTGGGTGGGTCACATCTCCATGGAAACAACCTAATCACAAGATCCCACCCACAATAGGTCTGCCACTGCAAGAGTGGATTAAAAGTACCTAGTTTTTATGGGGTACATAGCAGATTCAAACCAGTGCAACACCTAAGAAATGTAATAAACCGTCACTCACTTCCATACCTTTATGGCTTTGGACCATAGCTCTCAGGATTTTTACCATGAAGAGAGAGGAAGGTAATGTGGTCTACTGAAATCTGGTGCTCCTAATCACCACTGGTCCAAGGATTCTTGCCCCTGTGTTGCCCCTTCTCACATTGACTCTAGGCTTGGCCATGCGATGAGTAGCAAAGCTTCATTAGCATCCGAACAATGGGGCTTGGCCTTCTGGAATACTCCTTGGAGCCCAACCACCATGCTGTAAGTAAACCCAAGCAGTGTTGAAGTGAGGCCCATGGGGAAGGGAGACAAGAACCCCACACAATGGGTTGGTTTAGCAACAGGAATTTATTGGCTCATGGTTTGGAAGCCTAGAAGTGCAAACTCATGGCATCAGCAAGGCCATGCTTTCTCCCCAAAGTCTATAGCATTCTGGTGCTGGCTTCAATAATCCTGGGGGTTCTCTGTCTCCTGTCACTTGGTGAACTCTCTCCTTGTGTCTGCTTTTCCAGTTTCTGCTGACTTCTGGCTCCTTGTTTCTTCTTGTGGCTTTCCTGTGACTTCCCTTTATAAAGCCTCTAGTAATATAGCTTCAGGCTCATCTTGATTCAGTTCAGCCATACCTAAATAGGATCTTAGAAGACTCTATTCACAAATGAGTCCACAACCTAAATGATGATATATCTTCAAAGGGTCATATTTACAAATGAGTCCACACCCATAGGAACAGGGATTAAGAACATCTCTTTGTTGGGATACATAATTCAATCTACCACAGTGGCCAACCTTAGGGAATGGAGTACAGCCAGTGTCACCCAAACTTTAGCATCTGACAGTGGAAGAGGGGCAGTCTCCCATGGAAAATCAGGGCATTATTACAAGAAGCAGGGTGAATGGATGCTATATAAATAAATCTCTTCTCTGGCTTAAAGCAGAGAACTCAGCCTCCAGTAGGACAACTCATTCATTTTTGCAAAGGAAGTTCTGTGTCTTGAAGTAATGACTGTGCAGCCACTGCATGCTTGATGGCGCCCACAAACTCCAGCTCTGTACCTCCAGAGTAAACATCTCTTTTTCTAAAATTTATTAGAGAAGTTGTAGGTTTACAGAAAGATCATGCATAAAATATAGAGTTCTCACATAGCACACTATTATTAACACCTTGCATTAGTGTGTTACGTTTGCAGTAAACATCTCCTGTTCCTTCCCCAGCATCCATTAGTTGTCCTGAAGCTGACTGGGGTCACTGATGTTCAATCAGCCTCATCCTGAAAGGTCAGGGTAGAGTAGCCCAACTACAATTTCTTTCTTCTCATGAAGTCAGGCAGTCAAACTACATGGATTCTCTGAATCCTCTCCTCCACTGGCTTGTTGCTATACAATTGGAAAGTTCAACAACTGTTAAATCCTTCAGCTTTTGCTCAAGAAAAAAAAACTTCAAAGTCCAAGATTCTTTAAGAAGACATTCTACTGAAATTAAAAACATTTTCAAATTTACTGTCATCACTCTTGCACATTTTCTCATCTGAGCCAAGTAACAATGTGTGACATATGAGAAAAAAAGAATGCCAACTTTATTGGTTTTACCACCTCATACTCTTTCCAGGTCTGCAAAAAATATTTGAGTGAGTTAATTTTTTTTACAATTCTCTACAAATTTGCTCTACATCAAAGATTGTTTGTTTCCTTTGGGGGGGTGGTATTTCCCAGGTACAGAAAAAGATATTTAAGCTGGGAGAGTTTCATTGATCTTCACTACTCTTGGCATGGTAAAGTATTTGGCAGTGCAGATTATAAAAGTCTCCATATTTCCAGGTTGATGATTGTGCTGGTTTGGATGTATTATGTCTGCCAAAATGCCATGCTCTTTGAAACAGTCTTGTGGGGCCAGACATATCAGTGTTGATTAGGTTGGAATCCTTTGATTGAGTGTTTCCATGGAGATGTGACTCAATCAACTGTGAGTGAAATGTTTGGATAATTTCCACAGAAATATGAACCCCGCCCATTCAGGGTGGCTCTTAATTAAATCACTGGAGTCCTATATAAGAAGCTCTCACAGAAGGAGCTCACTGCTGCAGCCCAGAGAGGAACATCTTGGGAGAAAGCCCTTTTGAAGCCAGAACTCTGGAGCAGATGCCAGCCATGTGCCTTCCCAGCTAACATTGGTTTTCCAGACACCATTGGCCATCCTCCAGTGAAGGTACCCAATCATTGATGCCTTACCTTGGACACTTCATGGCCTTAAGACTGTAACTGTGTAACCAAATAAACTGCCTTTATAAAAGCCAATCCATTTCTGGTATTTTGTATAACGGTACATCAAAGATTGTTTTTTAGGGAGTATTTCCCAGATACAGAAAAAGATATTTTAGCTGGGAAAGTTTCATTGATCTTCACTACTTTTGGTATATACAGTAAAGTATTTGGCAGTGCAGGAAATAAAAGTTCTCCTTACTTCCAGGTTGATGATCAAGGTATTTCATAATCAAGCCAAAGTCTTGCTGGTCTCTCTCTGTGTCTTAATCTTTGGAGCCAAAGAGGAAAGAAGACAGTGACTTCTTCATTGTTCTCTTTCTATTCTTAACCTCCATCTTGGCACAACTCTCACTCCCAATCTGAACCCAGCAAGATAAATATTGCATGGTGTTATCTTTTGTGAGAATGCACAAGCATGAAAGAATGTGTGATTGGGACAGAAAAAAAAGACAGTAGAAGAAGGAGCTGTGAGGTACATACAACCTACCTACCTACCCACAATCCTCTGTTCTCCACACTGTACAGAATGAAGAAAATGAGCAAAAGTGGTGAGCAAAAAGGGCAAAGAAAACTCTTCCCTCCACTCTCAGAAAAGCTAGTTGATTATCCTCCTCAGCACAAAGAAAAGTAATGACCCCACTCCATTCTATGGAATTGGTGAAGTACTCTAAAAATCCTCTAGTATAGTGGTTTTTTAAAATTGTGTGGAATGAATCCCCCAAATCCCATATGAAGAAGAAATTATTTTAATATCTTGATGTTAACTTTGTGCTCACCCGATTATCTCCTGTCTCCTACCCACCACCACCCTCTTCTTCCCCAGCACCAGCCAATATTAGCCAGGTAGGACTTAGAACCTAAGCCATGGAAGGCAGAAAGTTTCTACAGTCCTGGAAAGTCTGATGAGCAGTGAGTTAGAACACAGAGTCATGGCCACATGAATCTAGTTTTTGTACCCTCACTTTGAGCCTCATCACCAGTCTGGCTCTTTGTTTAGGTGACCCTTGGCCCCTGGAGTCAATGTTTGTCTTCTAAATGGTATTTCAACATTAACATCTGGTGATGTCCCCCAGACTGACATTTGTGAAGCAGATGCTTCCAGTGGCCTGGAGAGTATCTTCTGGGTCAATGTTTTCAGTAATGCCCTCTGGCATTGATCTCTGTGGTACCTCTCCCCAGGTAAGGAAAGAAATTTCACTAGGAAATAGCTGAGAGAACAGTTCAGACCATCTGGAGGCAATCTTGGAATATTAAACCCCAGAAGTCTTGTATAAAGAAATACCTAGAGGTAGGGAGTAGGGGAAGAATCAGATCCTTGGTATTAAGCCACTCCAAAAAAAAAAGTTGTATTTTAGTCTTGGAGTTCAAACCTGACAAAGAATAAGGCAAAATCTCAACTTCATTTTAAGTAATTTCTTTATGTCTTTCTTTTCTCTCTGTTCATGGTCCTCTCCTCTGAAACTCTGAAGAGAGAACAGAATCTGTTGTTGAGAAAACCAAGCCCCATTCCCTACTAGTCACCATTCTCCCTCAATCCATATACATCACAGCACTTAGCAATAGACTCCTCTCAACATGGACCTAAAGAAAACATCAAGGAACCTTGTGAAATAGGGTAAAATTCAGGTAGTTTGAACAAAGGTGTCTTTTAAAATTAAAGATTTTTCCCAAGATTCCTGACAAGCTTTAAAAAGTCCAGTGTAGAGTAGAAAAATAGAGTAGAAAAATGGGGGCAAAAAAAAAAAAAAAGTCACCCAGTGTTCTTTTTTACTTTAATTGTTCTTTTTCACTTTAATTTTTATTCTTATTATTTTTGTGTGTGTGGTAATAAAAATGTTCAAAAATTAATTTTGGTGATAACACACAACTATGTAATGGTACTGGGAACAACTGAAAGTACGCTTTGTGTGACTGCATGGTATGTGAATATACTTCAATAAAAATGAATTTTAAAAAAAGGAGCAAGCAGATCAATGAGAATTATTTATTTCAACTGGATGCAGCTACCTCCCCAAATCTCAGTGGCTAATTCAATAGAAGTTTATTTCTCACTCACATAAGATTTAATTAGCAAGACGGGGGGGGGGGTAGGGCAAGGTGGGGGTGGGGAGTGGAATTCTGCCCTTTCAGGGGCTCAGATGCACAAGGATCTACCATCTTTGACCTATGGCACTGAAAGGCTGCCCTGAAATCAACATCCAGTAGACATACGGGGGAAGAGTTAGGGTGATGATCACAGCAGGATCTAGAAAATGGAGTCTCTAATTCAACCCTCATTCTATTGACCAGATTTCAGGCAACTGGATCTTCCTACTGTAAAGGGAGCTGGAGTAAGTACTCAAACACACTCCCCTCCCATCCTCTGATCTCCTGCAGGTGCTCCCGTTTGGAGGAACCCGACCTCACAGAAGGCAAGGGAATCCATTGATTCAGCCCATAATAAAGGTCCACAAAGAGTCCCATGACACAAGCCAGGTTGGAGAGTGGCAATAAGTGAATCTAGAGGGGCTCTGGGAGACATGCAGCACAACAGGATATTACATGGAGTCAGTGGATCAGTAAGGGTTAATCCTATGAGGGAGAAGACCTAATTCCTGTAGAGGGTTTCAGTGAGTCAGCTAATGGTTGAAAATGTTTGAAAATGTTGCACAACAAAAATCTAGGTCTTTGTTGGAGGTTGCCTTTGAGCTGGAGTTTTGAATGTGAGGAAAAAAAAAACAAAAAACACTAAACTAAGAATCAAAAGAAATGGTCTCTGGTCCTAACTCTACCTCACACAAGTTCCCAACACCTTGGACAAGTGACTCAACTTGGCTGAGCTATGATATGGCATCTGTAAAAATTTTAAATAACCACATTTTCCCTGCCTCAACCACAGGCTTCATTTGTGAGGATCCAATGAGACTATACATGGTCAGTCTTCATTATTCGCAGATTCTGTGTTTGCAAATTCTCCTAGTAGCTAAAATTTCTTTGTAACTCCCAAATTGATACTCATGGCACTCTTGTGATCATTCACTGACATGTATGTGAAGAGCAGTGGAAAATCTGAGCTGCTTGATGCACACAGTCCCAGTTGAGGTCAAACAAAGTGACACTCTGCCTTCTTATTTCAGCTCTCATACTCTAAATAAGTGTCCTTTTCATGGTATATTTAGTGCCACATTTTTCACATTTTTCTGCTTGTTGTTGGTGATTACCCTATTTAAAATTGCCCCCAAGGGTAGTGCTGAATCGCTCTCTGGTGTTCCTAAGTACAAGAAGGCTATGATGCACCTTATGGAAAAATAGATATGTTTGATAAGCATGAGTCAGGCATGTATTAGAGTGCTGTTGGCCAATGGTAGGGAGTCAAAAATACATATTAAATAAGATGTCTTTAAACAGAAACACACATGAACTAAATTTATGTATTGATCAGTAGATGAAAATGTGACCAGAGGCTCCCAGGAACCTAATCCTGTATTTCCCTGAGGAGTAATGGTTCAGTGTTCACTAATTCATTGTTGGTAGTAACTTTATAGAACAGAACTACCAAGAACAAAAATTGATGAAACGTGAAAACACCCTGTTAATTACGGACATAATACTGCTGTTGTATTATTGTTGCCACTTAAATTATGAGATACTGTGAGAAATTATTCAGTTATGAGATACTGTGAGAAATTATTGATTCTGATTAAACTGACACTTTCCCAGTGACTTTTGCACAGAACATAAGCCAGTAAAATCAACAAACTTCGATGTAAAATTCATCTCTTTCATGGAACTTTTCAAAGGGCTTCCTGTCAATGTTTGGACATGCTGCATGGAACACTTCCTTTTGCCCCAGAATTTTCATGAAGGCCCACGAGATGTACCAGTCAAACTAAAGAAACTAAGTATCCCACACACTTACAAAAGCTGCCCACATCAGGACCAGGTACCTTCCCCCACAAGCTTATTAGGAGATCTGGAGGTTGGGGAATGAAACCCCAAACCTCACCTCTCTCCCTTTCCAGCCTTCAGGAGAAGACTGGAGAGGAGACAGTCAAGCTTGCGTGGAGTGCAGTGTTCAAGATGAGGTGATTCTCTCCGCTCCCTCATGGGTGCCTCTCCCCACTCCCACCCCAAGTCCAAGAGAGTCACTGGAACAATAAGGTGCCTATAGCAAGAAAAGGGACACACTGTTTCATGGTTGGACACCTGCTCCCACTGCAGAGTTGCTGACAGCCCTGGGCCTGACCGAGGTGGAAATGGGGTGGACTAGGTGGAGGGAGAGAATTCGAGAGAGAAGGCGGGGCAGAGAGAAGGGGCAGCAGTGGAGTGCCTCCCCTCCCGCCATTTCAGGGAAGACGTAAGAGTCTAATGCATCTTGACCGTCTCCAAGGCACAGAGGATGGCCCGTTAAACCTCCGCAATCTCAATTTCGTATTTCCATTCAAATCAACACAACTATCACCTCTTCAAAAATTCATTGAAGGAAAATTGCTGACAGTGTGTAAACTGATGAAAACCCAACCCTCTGAGCTCAAGTTCCATTTTGTTTCAGTCATCAGGGCTCCTTTAACCCTCTGTAAATTATTCACTGTTGGTTGTAAGTAAAAATGGTCTTTCTAAAGCAAACCTTAAGGCACCTGACTGGAGAAATACTTTGTTATAGGAGAAAAAAAAAACTATGATGTGGTCTCAAAAGCCTAGCCAGCTTCACCTGTCATTTGAATGCCTCTTTTAATTAATATCTGAAATATGGGCTGGCGCTTTAACATAAACGTAGAAGTTTAAAATCATTTTCTAATTCTATTTGCTAAATTTGGGGCACATTTTTTTACACATTTACCTATTTAAAGTTGAATTGCGTTTTACAAATCTCTTTTTTGCTGAAAGATTCCAGTTTAAACAAAACTACTGGAATTAATAAAATTTTGTAGGGTGGTTGAATGTAAGCTAAACATGTAAAATCAATAGCTTTTATTTATACTCGCAATAAGTGCCTGGAAATTAATGTGGGGGGAAATATTTCATTCACAATAGTGACAAAATTGTAAATTGCCTAGGAATAAGTTATAAAAAATGGCTTAGAGCCCACACAAATAAAGATATAAAATCTCACTGAAAGACATAAATAAGGACTTGCAAATTGAAAGACTTACGATGTTTTTAGGTACAATGACATAACTTCATAAAAATGCGATTTCTCTCCAAATTCATGTACAATTTAGTTCAGATTAAAATCCTAATGTGCTTTTTAAAAAATTGAATAAAATTATCTTAAAGAATAAATGGAAGGGAGATCGACTTCTGGCATGACAGCACGTGGAGCTCAACACTCCTGATCCCTAGTGAAACCAGCCCGTGTTCCGACACCAACGAACTCACATTCTGTTCCATGTCCCTGGAATGACATTCTTTTACTTTTCCCTCAGGTAAGAAGTCACTCTTGTTCAAGGCTCAGATCAAATGTTATTTCCCCTAGAAAGTATTCTCTATATTTTCCCATTTTTCTGGCTCCTATTCCCCATTCCACCCCCAGGCTCTGTTTAAATTCATATTGCACACACTTACTAAGCTATTGTGATTTTTCAGCTTGCTTTTCTTTCTTTCCCACCAGACTATATGTGTCTCAAAGATAGCTGCTCTACTTTCTTGGCACTCATTAAGTGTTTGTCCAGTGAGTGATTATAGAGCATTCCCTCAGACATTTGCCCCATGGCTCCTCGAACTCCGTATGTCTGCAACTGAACTGACAGTCCGTCCTTCCATGCAGCTCTCCCTCCCCACATCCATTTTCCCATCACAGACCCCACTATTTCTCTTCAATAGGTAGTGTTGAAATCTTGTACTCCTTTTGGATTTCATCTCTGCCTTCATTCCCAAGTTAAAGTCAGCTACCAAAGTGCAGGAGTTTGTGCTTCAAAAGATCGCTGCTGCCACCAGAAACCAAGCCCATCGTCTTTCCACCTGCATTTCTGCCCTGTCCCGGCCTCCCTGCTTTTGACCTCTCTCAACCCAAATCTGCCGAATGCTGCTTCTGGACATTTTCCTTAAAACCATATTTAAAATGTTAATTGGAGTGAATCCGTATTACCTAAAGAGTTTATCTCAAATCCCTTACTCTGGTGCTCAGTGAAATAAAATTGCTGATCTGCCCTTTCTTCCTGAGGCTGCCCACTGCAGATTCCAAGGACACTGCTCACCTTTCCTCCTTACATCTTCCACCTACAAATGCCCTACCATTCCTCCAGTGCCCTGCTCACCATTCATCCCATATTTCCTAGGAGCGCCAGTCACTGTGGTAGGCTCTGGAAATAAAAATTAAAAGGCTAGGTTCTTGCTGTCATATAAATCAGCTGTCCTCAAGTTTTACTATGCCTAAAAAATAGCTAAGATACAAGGTAAAAACGAAGATTCCTATAGTCCCCCCCCACCCCCTGCAATAATCAATTATGTAGGTGTAGAATATGTGATAAAAATCTTCATGATTCCCAAGAGCCAAGGTAATTCCAATGTGTCCCACTTTGAGGAATATTGAAATAAACAGACCCAAGAAAAACAGCAAGCATAGTGGACCATATAACAAACAAAAAAAGGAAAGTTTCCCAGTAACTCTGCAGAGTTGAGAGAAAATACCCCCGCCTCCATGACCCAACCTCCTCAAGTCATTGGAAGTGGTGGGGGGGGGGGAGGTAACAGACACTACCCCCTTCTCCCTCTACAGGCAGGTCCGGCATAACTGGGGGTCCTGAAGGAGGACGAATCTTTGGAGAGGAGACTCACCCTTGCTATTCTCTGCTCTTTTGGAGAAACGATCTTGATGGGTCTTCTACTTGGGGAGTTCATTTGCCTTTATGAAACTAAATGGGATTAGGAATCCAATAGCTGTCTCTTTGGGGCTAGCTCAAGTCAGGACTTCAGGAGAAGGGCTAGAAGAGTCCAAGTGGTGTCTTCCAGCTAAGACCCCGGGGGACTTAATGCATGATGGTGGTTTGGGGGCAGATGCTTGCTTCAGGAATAAAGAGTGTACATTTGGCCTGACCATCCTCAGAGCTGAATCACTTGGGAGTCCCATCTCTGCAGCAGGTAGCTAGATCAAAAGGAAACTTCTCCCCCTACCCCCGAAGAAACTGCACAAGACCCTACAGCTGGTGATTCAGGGGGAGAAAGGAGAAAGAGAAATTATTTGTAAACTTTGCACGTGATCCCAATTCATTTGTATGCCTTGTTAAGGATTAAGATGATTCCCGCTCAAGCTTGCTGACGTACATCCAAGATTATCCCACTAAATCTCCAGAAATGCCAACTGGGAAACAAATGATGATTGTTCTCTTAAAAGATCTTTGTTTGACTGTGTGACTGCAATGCCAGTTGGGCTCCTTCAAGTGCCAGGCTGGAGACAACGATGCAAAAAGGAAGAAAGCAAACCTCTGCAAAGCAGCAAATGAGGGCAAATGCAGGTTTAGCTCTGCAAACCAGTGGATGGTGTTTTAGACAGAGTAGTGCAGTCTCAGCACAGAACTGCACAGAGAAGTTTTGGCCAGAGCTGGATTCTGGGCTGCTGAGTTAATCAGAACTCTTGGCACAGGCGAACTGGGGGCAGCACTGCCTGAGCAGGTCCTGAAGACCTGTGGTTTGTATGCACACATCCAGCATAGCCCAAGGCCACGGGCTGGCTGTCTAGGAGCAAGTCAATGCTCCATCTTCTATCCTGTACATCCTTTCCATTTCAAGGCTGCCAACATTGTTCAATTTCACCCTATTTCCCCTGAGTAAAATTTCTCAGGACTTCCTGGGGAGAAAAGGAAGGGAAGAAATGGGTAGATTTACCGCAAAGGTCAATTTTCTCTCTGCCCAGCATTTCATGCACTTCAGTCTCCACATAGGAAGAGATGGTCCTGCCTCAGCCCTGGATGGGGTCCTGGGCTCTTTCTGATGAGTGGCCATGTGAGTTCTGGACCCCAACGAAGTGATGTCCATCGTTTGTAAGCTGGCACACGTGTGAGGGATGCCCAGAGTTTCACCCTTGCTTTCTTCCTATCTCTCACTGCTTTGGTCAATTTGGAAGCCTCATGACCAAGGTTTTCCATGAGTCAGGAAGGGGGACTTCAATTTGGGGAAACTCTTGCAGGTACATCCATTTGACTCTCTAATATAAAGACTCAGCCAAGAGAGAACGGATCTAACCACTCAAAAAAAAAGATGTTGTATTTTGACTGGCATTTGTGCTCTCAACTTCTGTTCTTTTTAACCTTCTTATTTTGTAATGGAATAGCTAAGATAACGAGGCAAGAGGAAAATATAGACTTTACTGCATATCCATTAAATCCTGCTTAAAAGAGTTTGTTTTCATTATTGCACAAAGCCGATTGACAGGAATGTGAAGTTAGGAGCAAGAGCCAAAGGAAGCTTAAGGATCTTATTTTAAACACATAGACTTTCTTTCAGACCTGGCCCAAGGATCTGAAGAGGGACGCTGGCCACAGATCCACTGCTGTCCTACAGTGGCATCAGAGCAAGGGCCTTGAAATAATAGGGTGGATGAGCGTATTTTTAATTCAGTCGCCTGAGGTTCTGTTCCTGAAAGAACTTGTTTTCTAAAAGCCCTGGAGGACCCAGCTGGCACTAACTTGACAGAGCTCAGCAAAAGGGGACAGTTATCCTGATCAAGGTCCTTAATGTGAAGGCTGAGGGTTCAGACTCCAGAGTGAAGCTGCTAGTTCAACTCCCTCCAGCTGTGGAGTTCAGGGATGTCACTTAGCCTCATGCATAAAATGGGGATAACAGTAGCCATCACTTACTGAGCACACACTATGTGCCAAGCTCTGTGCTGACACGTGCACTATTTCAATGCAGTTAATCTTTTTTAATAACCCTAAGCATTTAGCCCATATTATCCTATTTGCTCCTCACACCTAGGAGGTAGGTTTTATGACCATCCCCATTTTACAGATGGGGAAACTGAGGCACGGAGAGATTTAGTACCTCAGCATACGATTGCCTGGCACATTCTAAGTAGTCAATAAATGTTAGGTATTATAATTAGCATTAAGGATTTCATAAAGCCTTAAGGAGAGTTTGAGTGGATAGAGCAAGATCATATGACATGTAGTAGTAAATTTGCTGTAAACCAACTACCTTCTTTACTAAGTCTATCTTATTTCTCATCCATGCAGATACACACACACACACACAACATATGCATACCCTCCCACGCATACACGTTTTCTCATGCTTGTGCACTCAAGCTCACCACATATGCCCAAACCCTGTGAAACCATAGAGACATTCTGGCAACCTGGAATCTGGTTTGAGATTTAGGGATGCTTTGATTCATCAAAAACTTTTTAGGTGGCCAGTGTAGCTTGAGTCTTTTGTTGTCCAGCTGACCTTAAATGAGCAAATTCAAGAGCTATATTGACTTTAAAGCCTTAGAAATACTTTCTGAGATTTTTCTTATCCAGCTGATCTGCAGCAATATCAAGACTTACAACTCCAGGAACCATCTAAGTTTTAATATGCTGCTGTAGCAATGGGCCCTGTTTCACTACTGCTTCTAGAACCATCTGTGTTGTTACTAATCAGGATATGCCAGAACAGAGTCCTGGGCAGACTACAGTATTTTAAGACAAGGAAACTGGGATTGGGTCAGGGCAGAATACCACAAACAGATGTGCTGTAATGAGAGCAGGAGGAGACCTTAGCAGATATCTAGTTAAGACCCATCATCATAAAAGTGACACTTTTGTGCTCAGAGAGCTTGGAGGGGCTTCCCAGAGGTCACCCAACCAAAAGGAGCCTACAGCTGAGGTCTCCTCATTCAGCATTTGGGATTTTTTTCATTATACCTCCCAATGGCTTAATCTGCTTCACCATCTATAAAACAAAAAGTTTATGTTTCTCCTTTTGCCTACATAGCATTTTCCACCACGGAATATGTGAGCCTGGGAGAGTGAGAGGAAGAGAGCAGAGGGCTAGAACATGGGCTCTCAGTACTGTTAAAGAATGCTTGACCGTGGGCCTTAAGGAAAAGGCCTTTTGATTACCAAGTTCACTCTCAAGTATTAAACAAAGTCTTTCCAGAATGTTCTTCATGAGCAGGCACAAAAACGTCACTCTTCAAAAATGAAATCTTCCTTCCATGCTTGTATCTCCTTTAACAGAACTCTTCACAGACGGACTGCAGAGCAGGGTATATGTCTGAATCTTCA
Organism: Choloepus didactylus; assembly: GCF_015220235.1. Lineage (NCBI taxonomy): Eukaryota > Metazoa > Chordata > Mammalia > Pilosa > Megalonychidae > Choloepus > Choloepus didactylus. The sequence continues at coordinate 58,443,702 of NC_051310.1, read as the reverse complement.
GAGATGGGAGCAGTGAGTACTCAGATCCCTGCACCATCTGTTTCACTATTCCCAGCTCCAGCCTAGACTCCCAGTACAGCAGAATAATCGCAAGAAATCAGATGAACACCTCGGGAAAAAGAATCTAGGACTCAGACTTAACTTCCTCTAAGGAGGATCAAACACTGAAGACTGTTCCTTTTCAAGTTTTATTAATCCTGGTGCATAATTTCCACCACATCATTAGTTGTTTCCTATTTCTGAAGGGCTGGCAGCAGTAGCCAAGGCATCATGCTGTAAACAGCAAGATAACGGTGCCACCTGTGTGCCTTCTTGACATCTACCCACAACCACATCAGGGTGAGAGGCTGATGTGCTTTTTCTAAAAGGCAAGCCATTTAGAAGCACAGCCCAGTTTTTGATCTCTTGCTAAATACTTTTATCCACATCATCTCCCCATCTGGGCCTGGAAGTCATCATGTGACCTGTGGTACTTTGAAGCAAAAGCAGCAACAGCAAAACAGCAAATCTACCATAACCTTGGGGCAGGGTGAGCTCTCAAACCCCTCCCAAGAAAGGGAGGGAGCCTTGACTGAAGCCCAGAAAAGCTCCTGGAGCTGAAGGTTAAAGAAAGAATGGAAAGTGACAGGAATGATGTCCGGCAAGACTTCTTTTTAAAAATGGATAAAATGCAACTTATGAAGAACTTGAGAGCTAACTAGTAAGACTAATTCCCCGGGGCCTTCACCCAGCCCATGATGGCCTGTAGGCAGTCACATGGCCAAGGGCTGCTCAATAGCCTCATCCCTAAGGTCATAGGGTCTCTCTAGTTCGAAAACTCTCAGGAAACTCAGCATGTGACAGATAGACAGGGTGCTGGGGGTGCCTATCTCCTACATAAACCTTAGTATCTATCAATGCAGGTTTCTGTTCTGGGCACCAAAGAGAGAACTATGAAACAAGGTACATAGTAGCTTTGTTGGCCAACCCCCTGGCTAGAGACTCTGTTAGTGAGCCCTCCTCAGGGCTATGGCGATACCCAGAAACTTTTGAGCTGCATTTCGTTCACTAACAATTTCCCATACCAAGGACTGTAAGGGAAATACTGATAAAGCTCATTTGGGGATATTTTAATTTTTAAAAGGCTGTGAGTTTGAAGCTGTTATGGACACCAGAAGAGCCATGATCTTATAATCCATTTTTGCAGTGTGGGAACTTTTGATTGAATATTTCCATGGAGATGTGCCCTACCCATTCAGAGTGGGTCTTAATTACATCATTGGAGTCCTTAAGAGAGCTGAGAGCCCACACAGACCCAGACACTTGAAGAAGTTTGGAGATGCAGACAGATGCATCCACTTGGAGATGCTAAGTTAAGAGATGAAGCCTAGAGTTTGCCCTGGAGAAGCTAAGAGAGGACCCCCCAGACACAGAGAGAAACACTCAGGGAGAACAAGCAAGAATGCACAGGAGCTGAGAGAGAGAAGCTAAGAGAGACAGAAGCCCAGAGACATTTTGGAGAAAGTCATTTTGAAATACAACACAGCGACAACGTGATTGGGAAAGCCATGTGGATCACACTCCCGTTTGTCCAGTGTATGGAAGGATGAGTAGAAAAACGGGGGGGGGGGGGGGGACACTCAGTGTTCTTTTTCACTTTAATTTTTATTTGTATTACTTTTGTGTGTATGGTAATGAAACTGTTCAAAAATTAATTTTGGTGATGAACACACAACTATATGATGGTACTGTGAACAACTGATTGTATGCTTTGTATGACTGCATGGTATGTGCATATATCTCAATAAAATTGAATTTAAAAAAAAGAAAAAAGAAAAAGAAATACAGCCCAGGAGCAAAGGACCAGCAGACAATCCATGTGCCTTCGCAGCTGACAGAGGTGTTCCAGATGTCATTCGCCTTCCTTCAGTGAAGGCATCATCTTGTTGATGCCTTAGTTTGGATACTTATAGCCTTAGAACTGTATATTTGTAACCTAATAAATCCCTTTTATAAAAGCCAATCCATTTCTGGTGTTTTGCATAATGGCAGCTTTAGCAAACTGGAACAAAGGCTTAGTCCTAATACCTGGCCCTTAAATAGCATCTGTATTAGTTAGGGTTCTGTAGGGGAACAAAACCAACAGGAGATATCTGTAAATATGAGATTTTATAAAAGTGTCTTATGCAACTGTGGGGATGCACAAGTCCAAATTCCATGGGGCAAGATGCACAAGTCCAAATACCGTAGGGCGGGCAGTGAGCTGGCAAATCTAATGAAGGTCTTTAATAAACTCCCCAGGAGATGGTGCCTGGCTGAAGAGTATGAAAGTTCTCTCTCTTCTCCCCCAAAAGTCTTCAACTGATTGGGTTAAATCCAGCTGGATAATCCCAAGCACTATGCCAACAGTTGAGGAATGACATCCCTACTTACAAAGAAGTTCCCAATTTTAATTTCATCTCTTGTGAAGGAAAAGTGAAGATAGCAAGTTAAAGGGGAAAGACAGCTTTTTCTCCATCATCATTCAAAACAGAAAAGTTCTCTCTCCTCTGAAAAGTGCAACTTTGAGTGCCATTATCAGTATTAAAACTGAATGAGGACAAGTTTTCATGTAGTCAGGGTTCTCTACCCTTCTCCACTTCTGTCCAGCACTGGTGGCACCAGGATGTCACCAAAATGAGATCTGGAGGCTAGGTAATATCAGCTACCCTAGTGTGCTGGTTTGAATGTATTATGTCCCCCAAAACGCCATTACCTTTGATGTAATTTTGTGTGGGCAGATGTATCAGTGTTGATTAGATTGTAATTCTTTGAGTGTTTCCATGGAGATGCACCCCACCCAACTGTGGGTGATGACTCTGATAGGATAATTTCCATGGAGGTGTGACCCCACCCACTCAGGGTGGGTCTAAATTAAATCGCTGGAGCCATATAAATGAGCTGACAAACAGAAGGAACTCAGTGCAGCTGAAAGTGACATCTGGAAGAGGAACTACAGCCAAGAGGGACACTTTGAAGAATGCACAGAAGCTGAGAGAGTAGCTGAAGATGAGAGACAGTTTGAAGATGGCCTTTGAAAGCAGACTCTTGCTCTGGAGAAGCTAAGAGAGGACAAACACCCCAAGAGCAACTAAGAGTGACATTTTTGAGGAACTGCAGCCTAGAGAGGAACATCCTGGGAGAAAGCCATTTTGAAACCAGAACTTTGGAGCAGATGCCAGCCACGTGCCTTCTCAGCTAACAGAGGTTTTCCAAGGAACTGCAGCCTAGGGAGGAACATCCTGGGAGAAAGCCATTTTGAAACCAGAACCTTGGAGCAGACGCCAGCCACGTGCCTTCCCAGCTAACAGAGGTTTTCCGGATGCCATTGGCCATCCTCCAGTGAAGGTACCTGATTGTTGATGACTTGCCATGGACACTTTACGGCCTTAAGACTGTAATTTTGTAACCAAATAAACCCCCTTTATAAAAGCCAATCCATTTCTGGTGTTTTGCATTCCGGCAGAATTAGCAAACTAGAACACCTAGCAACAGGGGTGTTTTCTTTTCTTACTGGTTCCCACTGTTTCCAGCTCAAGGCAGGAAAAGCATCAAAACACCCATCCTGGTTTCTGGGAAGATGGCAGCACAGAGAGAAGTGGGAGCTAGTTTGTCCCCCTGGAACAACTAATAAACAACCAGGAACAACTAGTAAACAATCTGGAATAACTGCAGGGGGACAAACATGACTCATCATACACCAACCCAAATTGGGAGGAATGCTCGAGATCGCAGCATAAAATCTGTAAGCAAAAACTGCAGATCCAAGCCGGAAGCCCCCTCTCACCACAGCCCGAACTGCAAAGCCTTGCAGTGCCAGAGAGCAGCACTCTCCAAGAAAGTGAATATAGCTCAGCTGAGTTCCAACTGGGGTTTTAATTAACAAAAGTGGTCTGCTCTATACAAGATATGAATCCCCAACAAGCAGACAGAGACTTTGGTGGTGACTGACCTTGGAGAGCCAGAGGGTGGCTACAGACTGGCCCTGAAGGGAGCTTTCTGTTCTTTTTTCAGGTCAGTGGAGAAAGCCTCAGCCATTTTCAGTCCCCAGCACTCTGACCCAGACAAGGGTGGAGATAGCACAGGCAGAAAGACTATTCAAATGTAAATGACCTCTCCCTACGGGGTATATATTCCCTAAGAGGAAGAAGGTGGTGCCAAGCTCTACCACCTGCCTTCCATTCAGAATCAGACCCCAGAGCCTGAGGGGAAACACCCACAGGCTATATCTCCCTACACCAGTTGGGAGCTACAGGCTGACAGGTGCCACCTGCTGGATGGAAAAGCACAGTGACTTGAGGCCTCACAGGGTGTACCAATCTTCTAAGACACACCCTTAGGGAGACATGATACTATTGCCTCCTGAAACCTAAGCCCGTTATGGTCTGGGAAAACCTAATTGGGGTAACCAAGGAAATCAGATGCCTAGACAATAGAAAACTACAACCTACACTAAGAAAAATGAAGTTATGGCCCAGTCAAAGAACAAAGTTACACTTCAACTGAGATACAGAAATTTAAACAACTAATACTAAATCAATTCAAAAAGTTTAGGGATGATACGGCAAAAGAGATGAAGCATATGATGGAAACACTGGGCATTACATAAGGTAGAAATCGAAAGTTTGAAAAAACAACAGGCAGAATCTATGGAAATGAAAGGCACAACACAAGAGATGAAAGACACAATGGAAACATACAACAGCATATCTCAAGAGGTGGAAGAAAACATTCAGGAATTGGAGAACAAGGCACCTGAAAGCCTACACACAAAAGAACAGATAGAGAAAATAATGGAAAAATATGAGCAACATCTCCAGGAAATTAGGGACAACATGAAATGCAGGAATGTATGTGTCATTGGCATCCCAGGAGGAGAAGAGAAGGGAAAAGGGGCAGAAGCAATAATAGAGGAAATAATCAACAAAAATTTCCCATCTCTTATGAAAGATATAAAATTACAGATCCAAGAAGCGCAGCATACCCCAAACAGATCTGAATAGGCTTATGCCAAGACACTTAATCAGATTATCAGATGTCAAAGATAAAGAGAATCCTGAAAGCAGCAAGAGAAAAGCGATCCATCACATACAAAGGAAGCTTAATAAGACTATGTGCAGATTTCTCAATAGAAACCATGGAGGCAAGAAGAAAGTGGGTGATATATTTAAGATACTGAAAGACAAACACCACCAACCAAAAATCCTATATATGGCAAAACTGTTCTTCAAATATGAGGGAGAGCATAAAATATTCTCTGACCAACAGACAATGAAAGAGTTTGTGAACAAGATACCTGCTCTACAGGAAACACTAAAGGAAGCACTGCAGACAGAAAGGAAAAGACAGGAGTGAGAGGTTTGGAAAGCAATTTGGGGAGACAGTAGAACAGCAATGTAAGTAAACTGAACAAAGATGACTGTGAGCATCGTTGAAAGAGGAAGGTTAGGACCATGTGGGACACCAGAACTAAAGACGAAAGATAAACACTGAGTCTATATAACAAAGAAACCTAGGGTGCTCAATTATTGTAATAAAAGGTACAAATATGTTTTTATACGAGGTAAAACGAATGTCAACATTGCAAGGTATTAAAAATATGGTGGGATTGGGGGGAAAATACAATCAATGCAAACTAGAGACTATAATTAACAGAAACATTGTATTATGCTTCCTTTAATATAACAAAGGCAATATAACAAAGCTAAATGCATATAAGGGGGAGACATAAGGGAGGGGTATGGGACTCTTGGCATTGGTGATATTGTCTGACTCTTTATTCTACTTTAGTTTAATGCTATCTTTCCTTTCGTTGCTTTCTAGCTGTCATGTTTTTTACTCTCTCTTTCTTTTTTCTTTTTCTTTTGTACTTCTACCTTCTTTGACTCTTCCTCCTTCTTTGTGGAAGAAATGGCAATGTCCTTATATAGATAGTGGCGATGGTGCTGAATATATAAATAAGTGACTATACAGGGAACCAATGATTATTTACTTTGGATGGAATGTACGGTGTGTGAACAAAACCATATTAAAAAAAAATGGGCTGATGAAGAAACCTTGAGGACACTATATTGAGTGAAGTAAGATAGACACATAAGGACAAATACTGCAGGGTCTCATTGATATGAACTAATTATAATATGTAAACTCATAGACATTAAATATAAGTTACCAGGATATAGAATGAGGCTAAAGAATGGGGAGCGGTTGCTCATTATGAGCAGAATATTCAACTAGGTTCAACTTAAACGTTTGGATGTGGACAGAGGTGATGGTAGCACGTTGTGCCAATAACAGTGCTGAATGGTGTGTGAAGGTGATGAAAAGGGTAAGCTCAAAGTCACGCATATCACCAGAAGGAAAGTTGGCGGTTAAAAGATAAGACTGTATAAAACAGTGAATCTTGTGATGGACAATGTCCGTGATTAACTGTACAAATATCAGAAATCCCTCTCATGAACTAGAACAAATGTATGACACTATAACTAGAAGTTAATAATAGAGGGGCATATAGGAAAATATATATATATATACCTATTGCAAACTATGTACTACAGTTAGTAGTATTTTAACATTCTTTCATCAACAGTAACAAATGTACTATACCAAAACTATGAATCAATAATGGAGGGGGGTGGTTAAGGGTATGGGAGGATTGGAGTTTCCTTTTTTTGTCTTTATTTCTTTTCTGGAGTAATGAAAGTGTTCTAAAAATGAAAAAAAAAAAAATAATTGTGGTGATGGATGCACAGCTGTATGATGGTACCATGGGCAACTGATTGTACACTTTGGATCCTTAGATTGTTGTATGGTATGTGAACAATCTCAATTTTTTAAAAAATCACAGTTATAATAATGAGAGTTGAAAGGGACTTCCATGAATGTTAACCTTCCCATCAGGAAAAAAAGAAAAAAACAAAAACACCCATTCTATTTTGAGGAGCCTTTTCCATGCATCTGGCCTTTTTGCTCTCTTTGATGCTCCTTGGGAATGACTAAACGTTCAAAATTTACTCATGAATTGGAGTTTCTCTTTTTTACTACATACATACATACAAATACTGTTCCAGCTCTTAGACTTATTTTAAATCCTCTCAGATTATGCCCAGATTTTCCCCCTCTGAGTTTTGTGTGGTAGGCAACAATCCACTTATTAGCCAATTTGTCAAAATATCAGGAAGAGGTAGCCACCATTTCTTACCTTTTAATAATCATAATGTCTCTCATCTCAGACTTTTACCCTCAAGTCTAGTTTTTGCACCAAAGGCTACTGAAAAATTAAAACAATGCTCACACTTGTATAGCACCTGGACCCTTATTTTCCACTGTATGACTTAACTCAGTAAATTCTCAACAGTCCTATAACTTCCTTGTTTTATCCCCTCCAGCAGATCAGATATTGATGGCTAACACTCTTACTCCACTGTTTAAAAGTATATCTGCCTCATTAATATACCCTTCTGAGGAGCCAAGCATTCCAGATCTCTCCATGAGCTTAATCCTAATGAGGTTAGCACAACAAAAGAAACCATCTAACAAATCCTGATATGCATGGAATTTAGTCACAAGGCCTCTAAATATCTCTCTCCAAACCACTAGGGACTTTCTTTGCTCCCCCGTTTCCAAACTACCCCCCGCCCCCGACCCCCACACACCCACTCTCACTGCAAATTGCTCTGGTAGCTGAAACCAGTGTTGATTTTTATCTGCATGGCAACCTCATGCTCCCACAGGTTCCAAACTGATCAAGTGGCCTTCAAAAATGCCACCACTTCTTAGAAAGGCTGAGCCAAGCTCTGTATGATGGAGACAGAAAACAACCCCTTATCATGTCGGAAGTAATACTTGTGGCTATCTAAAGCAACGGTAATCATATCATACACTTTATCTGTGAGTGGCTTTTTCCTTCCAGGGGTAGGAATAGAAACAACTTCTCCTTCATAATGAGCTCTATTGAAACTCCAGCAGGCAGACCTCTGCCTTTGGCGATATGCCATTCCCTAGCATTAGCATGGAATCATCTTTTAAAATGTAGCATGACAAGAGAATAGGTACAAGTATTCTTGGAAATACTGTTTGTAAAGGAACAATTTTATAACAGGGATAGTTTGAGTTAGGTCCTTTTAGGTGTGTATGATTAATAAGAACTTGCAGTCCTAGTGCCAGCTCATTTAATACAATGGGGCCAGGTATAGGGGTTCAGGAATAGGACCCAGATAAAAGTGCAGGCTTTTCCCCCTCATAACTACTGCTGCATCGTGAGAGAAAAGCACTCTGCTATTTAATCGGTCATAGTTCTTTTTGACAGATATTGTGGCTGTCTGTGTATCACATCAAACATATGCTCTATCAGATTCCCAGCCCTAGAGAAGTCTTTAAAATAAAATTATCAAACAGCATCATTTATTGAGGATGACAATCCAGCTGCTTTCGTGACTCATCAGTCATGCAACTACCACAGCATTAGGTGTACACATCAGCCTACAGGTCAAACTGTCCAATGAGGGAACCCCACCATCTCTAAGAACACATTCTCAGGAGGGCAGTAAACTGTAGTTTCCTTTTGGAAGGTGCCCTGTGAGCTTAGCGAATGTGGCCCACGATGATGAAGGATGATGGATTTTGGTTTCCCTCATGTTTCCAGCCTTGGGGAGGTGTCTCAGACAACCCTCACCAACCCCACAGACTTGCCTCTCACTGCAATTTTTGTCCCTGGTCCCAGGCTGACTATGTTACACTTATGCAGGCTCCAAGAGATAAAATGAGCCCCATTTGCCAATAGATTCAGTTTTATTTCAGAGAATTAATGTCCCAAGGGGTGGAACAAAGCATGTTTAATGCATAGAACAGTCGTGGTCGTTTAAATGTCTCCTTCACTGGGCTAGTGTCTTTGCCTTTCTGTAATGTAAATATAATGTAACTAATACTAAGATAATTCAAACTACTTGTTCTCCTTCAGAAGACAGCTGTGAGAATCAAATTTGTACAAATAAGAGTCAACCTAAAGCATACAGACTCTAATGAAACCTAGAGAGTGCTTTTGGAGCATTGCTTTAATGTGTAATTTTCTATTAGATCTTTCTACGCAATAGAAAATATTATTTATCTTATTCGGGTGTTAGAGAACAGGTCACTGAAACATACAAAAGATAATTTTTGAAAGATAATCAGCTACTGTCAACCTCCATTGAATACATAAGAAGCAAAAATTTTATATACATTGTAAGACTACATAAAAGGAAGAATTTCTTGACAATGAAGATGGTTAAATATTAAACTCTACAACAAATGTTCTAAATTTCTATTCTAAGGAAGTTCTAAAATTGGGTTACCTTGGATAGTTTGAAAATTTTGTGAGATGTGAGGAATTAGTTTAGATTGCTTATTGAAGTCCCTCCCAACAATATAAGTTTTCAGTAAACATCCACCTGCATATGAGTGCCTGCTAGTGAGTACACAATCAAGAGCTAACCCTGGAGAATGAACTTGAGAACGTAAAGTTTCACATTCATAAAATGCGCGCACTTTTCTCTAAATGGCAAAATGGCCTCAGTAACCACTCTTAAGATAAAAATGGTTTTACACAGGCTGGAGGGAAAACAAACTAACACCAGTAAGATCTCTGATCTATAGAGAAATAGAAAAGGCAAAGAGGTTCTTGAAAATAAAGGTTGTTTGTTCCTAAATGCTGCTTCTTTGCCTGGAGCTATTTCTTAAGAAAGAAGCTGCTTCCTTCTCTAACGGTATAAAATGATCCCTGAAGTTATTTATAGTGTTCATGGCTGGGAGGCATCACTGGTTCCCCCACCACAAGCCCAACCATGTGTTACTATATTAAAAAATGTGAAAAAGTAATTATGGGGTATGGGAGCCAGTGTCTGCAGACACAACCTGCCAAAGAGGAAGTGACAGGAAACTTATGCTCCTCATTGCCGCTCCAGCACTGCCCAGGCTCCAGGCTCAGAAGAAAGGAATCCGTTCCAACAAATAAGAGAGAAGCCTGCCCTGGTGAATCAGAAATATCCCTGTTTCTGAATATACAGTAAACTGGTTTCCATTCCCAGGTCCCCTCACTTGGTCAGACTTTCCAGTCACGTGGAAAGACCACTCACGGCATCCTCCCTCACCAGCTCCGCCGGCGGGCGGACTGGGACACGGAAGGATCTGGACTTGGGCAAGAGTTTGAGATAACTAAAACTGGTCTCTAAGACTCTGACCCACCACTCTCAGATCCTGGTTTATGCCCCTGAAAAATAAGCCACCTTGTCCTAAATGTAGCTTCCTTGCTCTTCCTTCCTCGTTCCCTCACCCACCCCCCAGTTCCCTTCAGGAATGTAGGGTGCGCTCCACCCAATACTGATTTCCAGAGCAGCTCCCACATGCCCCCAGACCCCTGAGCTCTCCGCTGGAAAGATGGGCTCTACCACTGTTGGGATATCCATGCTTTCTCCCCCTCCTAATATCTGCCCCAGAGAACAGAAATTCCCCAAGGGAACCACGGTCCCAGTTCAGATAGAAAGGCCAGTGTTCCAAGGGGCCTCAGTTGAGGAAACATTTGTTGTCAAAAATTACATTTCCTCCCCACGACCTCCTTCTGCCTCTGGGGCTAATCGACAGAAGAAGGAGTTTCCTCAGGAAAAGAGACCAGTGCCAACCTCAGAAGAGAGCCCTGGAAGTCTGGAACATTCCTATCTCAGGAAGGCTTCACTTGGAAGTAAATAATTGTTGCCATCTATGAAGTCAACCTGATTATCTAAATGCATCACTACATGAACTTCCAAAGGAGCAACAATTTACCACCTACCCACCCACCCCTCTCCAAAGTGTCATCTAAAATTGATTTACAGGAGTTTCTTTCAAATAACTTGTTAAAGAAAAAAAAGTCCGAGGCAACCTGGGATGCAGAGAGTAATGGAGGTCAGGGAAATGTCCTCACTGCCTCTTTAACACAACTAAATAAATCGAATTAACCTGTCTTCCTAGTGGATAATATTCTATGGGCATGAAATGTAGTTTTATATTACAAATGCAGCAGGCTTGCAATCTCATTTTACATGCTGCAGTTTTGGAGTATGAGGAAATGGAGATTTCTAAAATTCCCTAAAAACCTTCCCAAGTTTATTTTTCATCTCTGGGTAATAGCTTATATAGAGAATTTATCAATTGATACAGCTGGAAAGAAGACTTTAAAAATCAGAGAAAATATTCCATGGCAGCCTTTCGCATCCAGAGATTGATTTATAGCTGTCTGAGATGCCCTGTTAACCTTCCACAGATCTGTGGACTAGTTTATGTTATCTCATTACCTCTTTCATCTTTGTCTCTTTAAGTCCCAGGTTCTTCACCACTGTAGTATCCACAGTGCCACCTGCTGGTTCTAAAAAGTATTTCCATGGCTTCCAGTTCTTTCCAGAATTCTTTAATTAAAGCCAATCAATGACTGACTGCCAAGAAAGGAAAAAAAAAAAAAACTACAGGAATATACCTTAAAAGAAGAAGGAAAAGGAGAAGAAGGAGTAAGAGAAGAAGAAGAACCCATGACATGAGCAAGGTAGAACCAATTCACAGAGGCTTAACATGATCCCACAGTCTCCTGAGGCAAAGGTGTGGCTATTTTAAAGGTAAGGTGAAACAAGTTAAACATAACATTTATGAATTTGCTATATATAGGCAAAGTCCTATATAGTAATAGGACTTTGTGTAAGAATATAAAAATATGATTAGCAAGACTAAATACCCTGAAAAGTTTCCAAAATTCTGTATTTAATCATAACCATCAGCCCTGGACTTCTACTTTTTCTTGTTTTAGATAAGCATTGTTCCAAAGGATATGAAATTTATCTTCATAATAGTTAGATAGCAATAAAACTTTAATTCAGTCTCTTGACTGATTCATAGCAGCTCCCTCTCCCAGGTTATATAGTCTCTCTCTCCAACTTGGAATTTGTGGGCCAGCCACGTAAATGATAAGCACCAGAGCAAGTGTGAATGCAAAGCTCCCTTCCGTACTTAACCTTTCAGATGGTTCAACTATGTTCCACCTGTCAACCATCTGCCATTTGCATCTCGGGCAAAAGATAAGAGAGGATAATCTTTAGAACCCACAACTAATGAATATGAATGAGGTCATCCCTGTAAGCTTTATTGCAGGACAAAGTAACACACAGGGAAACCTGCCCACATTTTTGCTTCAAGGGTCCTGACAAGCATTAGCTAATCGATTTCCTAACAATCCCTTGGAGCCTGGACTGACAAAGGGTCATTATACCTCTTTGGCAGGTGGGCAAACTGAGGTGCCCAGAGGTTCCCATTTCAACATCAATCCTATGTCATTGATATTCTGAAAAGACATAGGGAAAAGGTGCAGCAAGAAGCTTCTCATTGAGTGTGCAGGAAATATGCCCAAGTATGTGTGCTGGGGGGACACAAAAACATTGGAAGAGTGTGGAACTATTATTTGGTAATGATCTTATCAGAGCAGATAATTTTAGAAATGTAGATTCTGTACCTAAATAAAAATATTTGCAGGATTTAGATTGCAACTGAGTAATAGCTTTACAAAAAAAAAAAAAAGAAATTTCTGTGTTTATCGGTTTAGGATTTATTTGGTGGATTGGTTGTGTTTCTTTCTCCCCATTCCCTCCCAATTAAAGGCTAAACATAGAAACTACAGATAGAGGATAGAGCTCACAAGTGTCAGTCTATAGCTCTATGTGGCACATTCTCTTGTTTTAATTTTGTTTGCATTTTGCTTTCCCTTTTCCAAAAGTATAAACTGGGCCCTGTAATTTTTCTGTTTGCTACCAAATTCAGAAACTGTCACACTTTCTTTCCCTTTTTTTTGTATTTAAATTTCAAAATATTTTCTGGCAAGTTGGCAAAGCACCAATCAGCTCTTCACCACTGTAATTAAAGTGATTTTCTATCTTAATATAACCCTGACATGGAAAGGAATTACATGAGCTCTATATAAATCTATTTTGATAGATCAGTTCCCTCACTGAGCATATTATTATACCCAATCACAAATATTTATACATTCTTACAATATTCAAATTATTCTAGGAATTACCCCACTGGGCATATTCAAGGGGAAAGCTGAATTTAGGATCCCCTTTTAAAGGCAAACAACAACCCAAAACTCAAAAAGGGAAGGAAGGAAGGAAGGAGGGGAGGGAGGGGAAGGGGGGGTGAGGTAGGGAGGGAGGAAAGGAGAGAGAGGAAGGGAGGGAAGGAGGGAGGGAGGGAGGGAAAGTAAGTGTGAGAGATAAACGAATGGTGAGAGAGAAAGGGAAAGAAAGGGAGGGGAGGGAGGAAGGAAGAGAAGGAGAGAGGAAGGGAGGGAGGGAGGAAGAGGCTGCATTTTATTTCTTTTCATACTGTTACAACAAGAAACAAGGTAAACTCATGGTAGAGCTAGACAAAGTTAAACAATATATTCAATTTAGAGGAGACTGTGTAAGAGGGAATGCTGTGTTAGAAAGCATTATTCTTAAGGCATCACTGCTTCCCGAAACTGCTCAAAGCTCCAACATATGTTCACTTAACGAAGACAGGATTCCCTTCTCAGCTGAGGACCTTAGTAATGGTACACTTAGCACTCAGCAGTTATTTGACCTATTTTACTAATGTGTTTGGGAAGAAGGTTAATTAACAGTGGATGGCTATATCCTTAAGCTTAATTTTTCCAACAGCCCTGCTCATAAAAGGAAAAATTGAGTATGTATTGAAGGAAGCAAGCAATTAAGTTGCACAAATAGTGAGCTCATTGAACTGCAGCTGACTTCTATCATGTCAAAGAACAACTAAACACAGAAGCAATAAAAAGATTGTTGCCACGACCACCACTGAGAACCAACTGGCAATAAAGATGAATAACTTCCTACTTGAAGATTACTGATTAAAGCTCTTTAGAAACCAAATGTTACACATAGGCATAAATGGAGCAAAATATTTTAATGTGTGTTTGGCAGGTTCAGAAACATTTTATAGTCAATTTTAAATGAAGGTTTATACAACAACAGTAAATTCCACTTAAAACAGCCTTTCCAATTGCTGCTCTTGCGAGCAAGCTGCAGTGTTTCTCGGGAAGGCTTGAACCCTACTGTGGGATAAAAGTCCCATATCCAGCAGAGTAAGGGAGGGCCAATGGAGCGGAATTCCACAGGACTGGGTCCCCTGAAACCAAATCCAAGAGCAGAGCCAGAGAAGCCCATTTAGATGGCTGTGACCCTTGAATGCAAGTAAACAGACTCCCTGTAGCAGTAACCAGGAAATCTCTCTCCCCCAGCAAACCTCTGCTCCCCTTCCCACCTCCCAAAGCTCTGAAAGGTCAAGTTTTAGCCCAAGCTGCCCTTCACGAAAGCGGACTCACTTCTGGGAGTTCAGTACAGGTTGGCATCAGAATCGGCTCCCAGGACTATCGGTGTCAGTGAGGTGGGACGAGGATGATTTGACAAGGAAAATGTGTTTGACAGAGGATGCGGCTCTCAACTTACAAGTGTCCATGGAGGTGTCTGGAGAATATCAGCTTCTTTGAGAGCCAGATCCCGCACTTACCTGCCGCCTTTGGAGGAGATGCTGTGGAAAGTTACATGAGACAAAAGCAGTGTGGGTTTTGCCTTCAAAGTTGCTTGCAGTCTAACAGTAAAGAATAAGCTGTCCTCTGCATTACCGCCCTCATAGTCACCACTGCGGAGAGTTCAAGCAAGCCTGTTGCAAATAAACCAATCTGCCACCCCATTTCCGTCCTTTCTCCCTTGCTTTCTCAGTCTTAGAATAAGTCTCTAAACTGGAAGGGGAACTGAAAAAGTTCATTTCTTCTGCGCATCCCCTGTCGGCTTGAACTTTAAGAGATCAGGGCCTTGAAAAGAGATGATGATGAGCCATTCTTCCCCTTGTCAGCCCCAGCCCTTTCCTCCATCACTCAGAAATGTTTGCAGTAAGTTCCTATGGGGCTTGTTCCTTTACTCTGTTCCACACAGCACCCATCAGTGAGCTAGGTATATGGTAGGTATTTAATACATTCTTTGTCTGCAATTGGCGGGAAAGGGGGGGGCTCCATCATAACTTCTCTGGTCCCTTTTGAAGTTTATTTATCTGGCCATTTGCTGCTGCAATAACTTGGTGCAGCTTGGGAGAAAATAAAAGGAAGATAGGTTTTTTATTTCTTGGACGGGAAACAGGACCCAGAATTGAACCAGGGCTTTTATAAAGCAGGCCAGTGCCTTAAGTTCACAATATGGTTAGATATCTGCCCACGACACACTATTTCCCAAAGAGTCAGAGCTGAATTTGCTGCCTAGCATTTTAAAATATTTGGTTTGGGGAATTCAAACTGCAAATCAAATTCAGACTGTAAAAATCAGAATGGCTTTATCAGATGACACGCAGGTATTTGGAATTTTGATAACACTTCCCCTCCCCCACTTTCCAAGTGGACTGATTATTGGCCATGTGGTATGCAAATCTAGTAAAGACAATAGAGCTTGGATATTTATATTAATTACTCTTTATTTGCAGGAAGAAAGCACAGTGGCATGGTCCCTTCCTTCCATTTAGAACACTTCCTTAAATTCTTCACACCCAGACTTCTTCACCTTGAAGCCTTGCAAAGGCTTTAAAACTCCATTAAGACTTGTCTAACTCTGTGCTCTAAAATGCAGGAGATGGAATGAATTGTACAGCACAGGAAGGGGGGTGGAAAAAGAAAGAGATGGGAACCGTCTGCTCTCTGGAAACCCCTCCAGCCTTAGGTTCACAAACCAAACTCTAAAGGCCAAAACTCTTTGTCTCCCTGTGTGTAAGAGAATAAGGAACACTGCCTGAAAGCCCACGGTTTCCTTCCTCATCTCAGAGAGGAAGCAGCAGGGGTAGCAGACGCCCATTTGCAGCCATCACTTCCTCGGGGGCTGGTGTCCATTTCCACCCACTGGAGTGGGGTCTGGCAGCTTCATAACCGGCAGGAGATACATGATCCAAGAATCCGTTTTGGCTCCAGTTCTAGCCTTATGAAGGCCAGGTTTGTTCCAACTCAGAGAATTCTATAAGCATTACTAAAGATTTCTTTGCCCCATCCTCAAGCTTATGGTCATAGGAAGGGAACTTAGGTTAAAGAGTCTATCTTGAGTAAGGTTTAAGGCACTACTCAGAGATACCTTGATATTATGGTAAGATAAAAATATGTTCAGAAGTGATAAAAAGCAAACATACCTTTTCCTTTGAGGAGTCAGCATCATTTCTAAATCAAAAGCAAATAGGGTGTAATTCTAATAATGGACTCCAGAAACAATGTCTGTAACAAGCTGGTTCTTTGAAAAAAGAAACAGTGCATATAATCAAAGCATACTAAAAAACGTTAATTTAAGCACTCATTGTCTTCTCCTCCACACTTTCTTCTCTTAAAGTCCCTTATCTCAATTTATGGTTTCTCTGTTTCCCAACCACCTGAGATAGAATCTTCAGCGTCATTGGTGAAACACCAATCCCACCACAAAATCCCACCACATTCAGTTCTAAACTTGAATGACTCTTAGATTATTCTCTCTCTTCTGCTTCCACCACCACTGTCCTGTGTTGCACCACCAATCCTAGATTATTGTAATAGTCTCCCAAACGAGTCACCCATCCCCACTTTCTTTCACTATACTCCAGTTGATCTTGCACATCCCTGACAGTTACCTTTCTAAAGCACAGGTATAATCGTGGCACACTCTCTTAGTCCAAAAGCTTTTACTGGCTTTCTGTTTTCTTTTAGAATAAGGGCCAAATGCCTTAGCATAGTATTCAGGGCCCCTCATAAACTGGAATTATTCTACACTTCAAAACGCACCTGCCATCTTCTCCTCACATGCAGCTAATGTTCAGGCCAGAACAGTCTCCTCTCCTTTCTTTTATCATGTCATGGGCTTTCACATTTCTGAACTTTGCCCTTTTCCTCAAGTTTCATCTATTCAGATCTTACTTTTTCTTTAAAGACTAATTCAAATGCCCTCACCTCTAGGAAGACTTACCCAATTCCAAGGCAAAATACATTTCTCCCTCCACAGTACACATAAAATACTTTGTTTCCCCTTTCATTCCAAGGTTCCTCCCAGTCTGCCTTATAGTAGTTATTGTAGAATTTTCCATCCTCTCCTAAAGGAGAGATTGTAGTTAGCCATTCCAAAAATGGTCCTGGGTGCCTAGCGTAGGGTCTTAAACAAAATAGGTATTTCACAGATTTTTGTTATGCGAATTGAGCATGAGTGAGAGACCAAATGGAAAATCACAATCCAGGAAGGAAGGAAGCAACCTAACTAAATGCCATCCAAACTGAGGCCCATGAATAGGTCTTTCATATAAAAATAGAGATAGCCTAATCCATCTCTTCTCACCATTTTTGTATCTTCACATCCTTCTGGGATGGTTCAACACTAATTGGGACCTGCCATCCTAACCATATGGAGAGACCATCTCTTATTTAACAGTAGGGAATTAATGCAAATGAATGAATTTGAAAGGGATGAAATCAGGTCTCAACAATAACTGTCACAATTAAAACCCACACACATACACATTCACACATATACTTCTATATGCCTCAGACACTGTTTCATTTACCCATCTCTACACACACAGATCTACTAATGTCTTTATAAAACCAATATTTAGTTCACATTTTTGCCATCATTCCAAAGGGGGAAAAAGTCAAGAACTAAAGCCATCTCCTTAGCCCTATTGGCATTAAGTAATCAAATTCCCTGCTTCTCAGAAATTTGAGACAGGCTTATGCAGTTCTCCTCATGCTTGCCTGGAATGAAAAAATAAACTCAAACTTCCAGAAGAAAACATAATTTTCCAACATATTCTCATACCAGTCTTGCCTGTCCTCTAAAAGTTTTCTGAGTCAACTCTTCCTGAGATGAATCAGGTTAAGAAACGAACCTCTTAATTGCACCCATATAAGCTAAACAGTTAGCCATGACCTCATCAGCCTGGATTGTAATAAGGGCAGAGACACTCGGGCATTTCAACATCTTGATTCCTGCACTGTTTTGGTTTATTATAAAGCAGGCCTGTGTTAAGGAAGAAATTTTTTTTAAATGCTTTTATCTCCCTTTTGCATGTTAGCGGATCTCATGGTCTCGTTCCTCTACAGATGGAGGCCTGAACTCTGCAAAAGCTAAGCCAGCAGGACAATGAATTTGCTTGAGAAAGAAAGAAACTTAGTCATGAAAATGACACATGGATTCAAGATGAGCTAGGAGTAGAAGGACCTGAAACTACACAATTACTCCCCAAGCTCATGCCAAAAACAAACAAAAACCACACAATCAGACAAAGCCTGGAGCTGAACAAATAACTGAACACCACTGCCAGACTAGAGAAGAAGCAATAGGAAGTTGGAATACTGGGGTTGAGAAGAAAAAGGGTAACAGCACAGTACTATAGCCTTTGGGTGGCATATCATTTTCTGAGCCTGGATCACCATGAATTCCCCTTCTGATTATAACCAGTAACATTCTTATTTTGCTAGAAGTTGCATGGTAGTCTCACCTACACGTAAGACCTCTGCTGAATGCATCCCATTTGAGCAAAAATGTCCATCTTCTCTGTGCCTGGTATCAATTCAGTGAATCATTACCCCTATAATGATGGCCAAAGGAGAGAATAAATCCTTTTGGTGGTTTTTCTATAAAGTTAATCTTTGTATATGGCAGAGAATGTATTTGCGCCAATCTATAAGTAACTCCAATACAGAATTTCAACTGGAATTAAGAATTTAGCCTGTCAAATCCGTAAATGCATTTAATTTGTGTAGGAGGAAGGCAATTGTGCCCAACTTATCAGGGAGGGTCAGAGTGGCAGCTACCAGCAGAATCAGCAGTTATTAGCTAACTCCACAGCTCAAACCCTGATTCTACAGGCAGACACACTGGTGCAAAGATTGGGCTTATCCCAAGAGAGCTGTTTAGAAATAGTCAAGTGGATTATTAGCAGAGACCCACTCCCAGGAAGCTTCTGCCTCATAATCAAGATGAAATCCCTTTCAGTGACTGTCCATGCCAAGCCACAATATTTGTGATTGATACAGCTTTGAAATAGCTAAAATCAGGAAAGGTACTTGCTCTGTGACTGTGGCATATCTTATTTTATGCAATAGCATTTTCTTAAGAAAGGAGGAGAAGGGAAACAAGTCTACTGTAAAAAATCTTTTGTCAAAGTTTCCTGGAAGAGTTTATTTGTAGAAACAGTCTGGTAACTTTGGAGGTAGCAATGTCCTAATCAGTTATAAAGGATTTAAGGAAGATAGTATTCCTTAACCCCATGAGGTTGGCAGAGTTAGGATGTGTATCATTTATCAAGAGAATTGAACTGAGTGCAACACAAACACATGGAACTTTCCTCCTTTCTTCTTCTACTTGTTCAATGCTGAAAGGAAGCACAAGAAAAGGGAGAAGGGAATTTCAACTGTCCAAGTCCCCTTCCTGATAAGAAATTTCCTCCTCACGAAGTAGGAATGAGAAAAAACATGTACATTTGTACAATTTTCCAGCCATTTCCGGATTCCCTGAATAGGCAACAGTATGTTCAGAATACCTTTAAAAAAAAAAACAAAAACTTTGAAGTTAACTACAAGGTTGGCTGGTATTTCCAGAGGAATGGAGAGATGCTATAATAAGAAAAAGAGGTTAAATACGTGAGACCATGATAATAAACCATGAACATACTTTAATTATATTCTAGTAATTTTTTTTTCATCAAACTTTAAGTACACAAGAAAATCATGTGCATATAAGGACTCAGGGATGGAGAAGTCCTTGTTTCTCCCTCTGTTTTCACTATTTACTAAGCAACCTCGAGCAGTCCTAGTTTATCTTTGCCGGCTGTGTTTGCTGACTTGTTGGTGTTTATATCAAGTTTTGATACTTTCTGGTCATGTCTTCAGCTGGCCATGCAAACGCAGCTGGACCAGAGAGGCCAGAATCGGGGCCCGAGGAGTTGCAAAACTTATCAAGCCCTCTGAGAGGCCTTGTTGTGCTCAACCTTTGTAAACAATAAGACATGTCAGCGTCCCTGGTTGCTGTCATTGCTGACAGTTCTCTGAAGGCCAGTAAGTGTTGAATTCTTTGGAGCTGGATTGTGCCCGGTGAAATGATGGCGTGAGATGAGGGGGACTTTGCAGATATCTGAGTACCTTGGGAAAAGAGAGGAACTGAGGCTTTTCACTCAGCAACCTAATGAGAACTAGACAAATAGTCTTGCATTTAATATATAGTTTCCACCAATCCATGCTTCTTTTGTTAGGAACAATTCTAGCCTGTATGGGGAAAGAGACAGATAAAAAGAAATAATTTCTCATTGACAGGGGAGCTTCAGGTAAAGTCAAGCTTATGAAAGCACAAGAGACTGAGTTTATATTGGTAAATTTCCATCGCACAATCATTTCACTGCTTTAACTTCACAGACCCCCAAAATTTATGTGCTTAAACAAGTAATCAAATGCAAAAGAACAGAATTAAATAATCCATCTGGGATTGCCAGGACTTTATGCAAAACACAAAGAATAAAATAGAAGTCTTTAAGGAATATACATGAGAAATCACGGCAAAGAAGGGAAGGGCTTGAAAATGAGTTACAAAAAGGTATCTAGCGCTTAAAAGAATAATGAACTTTACATATTCTGCACTGAAATCATAAAAGTATGTTTTGAACAATGATCCACTTGTATAAGTGAACTAGATCAGGAAAAAAAAATCCCAATTTACATCATTATGAATCATTTCTAACTTCAGACTTTTTAAACAGATAAAATTAATATACAATTCTTTTCATGGAAACGGATTACATGTGTTGAGTTAGAATAAACACATTATAGTGTCAAAATCTCATTATAACAGCAACTGATAAAGTATTATATTCAAGACTAATTTTGCCAAAGGAAAGGAAATTCTTTTTCCAGTATTTCCATTTTCTTCTTTCTAGGGAGGTTTCTAAATGCATTTACTTTTAGGTGCTAAGGGGACAAGATGTCTAAGATCCATGTATAAAATATTAGGCCCCAAAACTTTGAGAACGATCATCTTTCCAATATGAGATTCATCCTTGACGTAAAAGTTCATCTCTACAAACAAGGCTAGAACCTAACATTCCAAGAATCTAACAGTGTAATATTTAACGTGGATTTTCACTTTTTTCCCCATATAATAAACACTATTTGATGATATAGGATCATAGGTTATTCTTCCCAAGTTTCTTCTTATCCCTTTCAATCTTCTTGATTGAAACAACAAACCTTATCTTACACAGCTGCAGGTTAAGAATTGAGCCTGGGAGTCTGAAACCAAAGGATGCAAAAGACAATTTAAGGGGGGGGGGGGGGTGGGGGAATGGGGAATGTTGAAATTTCTATGAACTAAAAAAGGAAAGTCACCCCTGTTTTCCTAATTTTTTAGGAGCAAAAGTTAAGGATCCCTTGGCAAAGCCCAGGCAGACACTGCAGAACAGCTTTCCAAAGAACAAATGATAAAAATAAAATAAAATGAAAAAGATTTGCCTGTCATGGGAGTTGTCAATAAAATGCAACAGTTTATTACAACATTTAAAGTCTGTGATAAAACACCAAAAGGCCTAAAGAAAGGTTTTCAGCCGTATTTCCCTGCTAGTCCTGGCCTGTACTTCCTTACGAGTTAGCTCAGCAGGGCTTTTTTTCCATGTCCATCATCAGCTTGTAATTATTGCCATTCTCAAAGCTATGCCAGATGGGTCTTTAGAAGCAGGCATGCAGCTTGTTTATGAGAGAAAGAGCTGTAATATTACTCTACACAGAGACCTATCTGGTCCTACTCAAAGAGCCCCGCTCCTCCTGCCCCCCATCCCACTCCCTCCACCATTCTCTCCGCTGCCCCTAGACAGCCCTCTCAGTTTCAGCTCCCTGTCCCAACAGAATGGACTGGTGAAGGGCTGGGACCGTGGGGGCCAAAAGATCTCTGTATCTTACAGCATATGGTCTAATCGTCACCTTTCACCATTCACATATGTAAATGAGGCCAACACCCAAGGGAAAAACAAACCACTGGACTCCTCGTTCGCCTACATACTCCAGGGCAGAGGCTCTCAGTAAAACAGTTATACATCTGCCTTTCAGATCTGCGGAGATACCACAACTGTGCCTTCCTTTTCTCTTTTCTGGGAGTTCCTCATTGGCTAGGGGTGAGATTCCCAGCAAGATTCTCAAGGACAAACCTTTACTCCCATTGCCTGGTAGGAAGGATAAACATTTGTAAGAAGGTTGAGGTCAAGGAGCTGTGCAAAGCAACACAGAAGAAAGGCAAGAGCGCCTAACCCAGGTTCATCTGGTGATAGACCAGGGGTGTTAGGTGTCCCAGAGGGCCAAGCAGTGCTTCAATCAGCAGTTAATGAGGCAAGACCTGCAACAGATACCACTTTTAACTTACAAAAGCTTTTAGATGTCTCTGTTTACTTTGATCCATTTCAGTTCACTTGAGCCTGGTTGGGGTGCATTTTCCTTTTCTTTCTTTTTTTTTTTTTCTTTTTCTTCTTTTTTTTTTAAGCTAGATAAACCCTCCGCTCCCACCCCCCACCCCACCTCCCCACCCCAACAATAGTAGCATTTACCAACTTTATACTTAAGTTTTGAGATCTTCTGTCAAGTTCGGCCACAATTATATAAAAAACAAGGAGAGGAGTACCACAATCTGGCCATTCGGACCATAATTTCAAAACCCCACCCGTGAAAGATCAATGAAAAGGGGGCTGCGACAGGAAAGGCTGTATTTCCAAAAGAGATTTAGAGTTATTTGTTTCTGATTAGGTGAAGTACACGTTCTTTTTATCCCTTGTTATTTCACTCATGTGATGCCCAGAGAGCTTTCTTTGTTAAAATGTTCCAGAGCGGATAAAACTAATTTGCTGGAATGTGAAATAATCCAGAAAGTAAGAACTGTACCTGATGGTCACAGACAGGGAAAGACACCTTAACTGGCTGGAGTTTTCCAGCCCCCAGGGCTGGGACTGGAATTCCTGGCTTGAGAAGCAGAGAGAGGGCTCCGGAGCTGATGGATTTGCATGAGGGCCAGTTTGTTAATGGGGATGGACTGGTGTAATGAGCTTTTAATTAGGTCAGCTCAAGCCTGACCCCACTGTATTGTGGGGCTGCTCCTTAGGGGGTGGGAGAACACTCCCCACCCACAGGTGTGGGATAAATAGAACTGCAAACCTGTGCAAACCTGTGCAACCCTGAGCCAACTGCCCTCCCAGCATGCCCCGGATGGAGCCGTTTCCACCCTAGTCCCCATCTCCCATTATTTTTAGCCTCTTCCTACATCCTTTCCTTATTCTCTTTCTCCCTCCCGTGTCACTTTCCAGAACACTTCTATACAGCTTTTCTGCCTTCAAATTATCATATTTGAGGCAGGTGCTTGTTTAAAAGAATTTTCCCATCATCTGGCCAGCTAAATTAATTTAACAAATTCACATGAGCAGGTTTAGTTTGGCATATTTATTCCTCAAAAATAAACTTTGCTCAAATAAACCATATTCCTATTCTCCACTCCTCACTCCTGTCCTGACTTCTATACCTCTAGGAAATAACATGAAGAAATGCAAGTTAGTGGAAGGAACAGGATGAAATCCTTCTGCATTTCTGCTCTTAAATGGAAACTATTTTAAAGTGCTCTCTTAGAAATCTTATCCATTGAAGACGTCGGAGAGCCAGCAGGGAAGTGGGAGTTAGGAAACCCAACTTCTACTTTGAATCTACGTTGCTAGGAAAGGGAAAGAGTAAGTACCCATCATCGAGCTAATGTTACCCCCGGGGGGAGGATGATAGATGCCCACCATGCCTAATGGATAGCCATCACATTCAAGGCCTCAACAGGAACAGTTTACATTTATTCTGCTCTTTACCAAGTCTTTGAAATGAAAGTAAGGTGAGTTCATCACTGAAGAATATTGAACCCTGTGGTTAAAAGGCATTAAAGCAAGAGAAAACAAAAAGTTCAGACATCTTAAGCTATATTTATGAGGACAACAATAATAGTAACAGCCAATATTTATTCAATGCTTGTTAAGGGCCCACTGTGCCAAATGCTTTAGGATTCTGCACAATTTGTAGAGGGTTTAAAGCACAAAGTTATTAAATTCTTTCAGTGACTGATGATGGCAGTTTGCTAAGCTGTAGGCCAACTCGTTTCTTTCATTCACGGTCTAGGGAGAGATGACAGGGGCATTTTGAGTCACTCAAAACAGGCTCAAACCACTCCAAGGAGCTTGCCTGATGAAAGGTTTTCCTTTCCTTCAAAGCCACTTCCTGTGTCACGTGACCTATATCACTCCAAAGATAATAACACTTCATGCTTCCAGAGCACTTTTATCCGAAGATCTCAAAGCATTTTCAAATGTTAATTAAGCCTTCACCATCCTAGAAGATAGCACTGCCAATCTTGCTGTTTAAATGCTGTATTCCAGAACACAGGTTGTTCTAATCACTGAGAGGAAAGGGAGGCCTTTCTGAGCAAATCCAATGTGTAAGCTACCACCCAGAAACTTATGACACCCCAAATTCTCCTACATCTGCTGGGAAACCATCACAGCATCTCTATTCTAAATTCTTTCCTACTCCCTCCTCCCTCTGATTGTTTCTGCTGAAATAACCACAGTCAAGGAGAGAGAGAGAGAGAGAGAGAGAGAGAGAGGCAGAAAAAAATGACTTTCTAATAATTCTACTTTGTTTAGGGTAGAAATGTAGGTAGAAATGAACTGCAAATACATTAAGTGCTCTCAACAAACAACTAGGTGCTTTCTTTATGTGCTTTTTCATTTATCCTGAAGTCCAGAAAGGGGATAAAGAGCCAGATTTCCCAAGGATAAGACTAGATCTGATTGTTCAGATTGCTATTTACCTGCCCTCATTTCACAAGCTTCAAGGACTTCCTCTTACACCGTCAGAGAGCAGTTAGATTTCATGCCATTTGTGATCCTGTTATCTGGATAAAGGAAGGCCATGTGGCCACCAAGGCCCTGCAAGATCTATCCCTGCCTCCTTTCCAGCATCTTCTCTCTGCACTCTGCCCACTGCATTCCAGCCACACTGCTTTCTCTCCATTTTTTTTTCCCACCCCAAGGTCTTTGCACAGAATTTCCTCTGCCTGAAATGCATTTCCCCTACTCTTCACGAAATTCCTACTCTCAGTTCCCAGATTAAAAGTCTCTTTTTCAGAGAGGCCTTCCCTGATTACTCTGTCTAAATTAGCTTGTATTATTCCCTCTGATGGCATAATTCGTGAGTCTTTTGTTTAATATCTTCCCTCTAGACTAAAGGTCCCCTGAGAATAGAGACTAAGTCTGTTCTGTACCCCACTGTGAAATCCATGCCTGGCACTTACAAAACCCTCAGGAAAAAGAAAAAAAAGTGTTCACTGAATAAATTAATGAGTAAATGAATCTTTTAACCTAGTTTTCAAATCATATTTTTCTTCTGAGGTGGTGTTACGGGTCAAGAGGACAAGAAAGAAATAGGTAACAGAAGTTTGGTTATAAATGTTTAAGATCTTAGGTTATCACTATTACTCTTGAGAGGAGCAAACAATATTTGAGCTATTTGGGTAAATACAATATTAAGCTTCTGTAGTAGGTGTTTAGCTACATTCTCTTATTTTCCCCTCCCAATAACCCTGAGCATGGGATGCTGCTGTTATCCCCATTTTTCAGTCCCTAAAACTAAAGTAATCTGCCCAAGACTCTGAAACTCCTGATTCCATTTGTTCATTTACTGAGCACTCACCGTTGGTCAGGCTCAGTATCAGTAGAGCAGTGAAAAGACAGACATGGCCTCTTCCTTCTTGAGCTTTAGTCTTTGCTCCTCCACAGCAATACCACAGTGCATTCTGGCATGTAGTTAGTGCTCAATAAATACATATAAGCAGTGTGAACCAGGTTAAGAATACCTAAAGACTCAAGGACTGTGGTCGAATCCCTCCAGAGTTGTAAAGTTTCCACCATGTGACTGCAATACTGTTGCTTATTATGTGTTTTGCCCGGGAACATAGACTTGCCATTCATTCCATGAAGGCATAGAGTCCAGAAAGACATCACAGATCACTTCAATATTCTCATAAAAATACAGTGATCAGTGATAACAAGGGTTTT
This sequence comes from Choloepus didactylus, assembly GCF_015220235.1. Taxonomy (NCBI): domain Eukaryota; kingdom Metazoa; phylum Chordata; class Mammalia; order Pilosa; family Megalonychidae; genus Choloepus; species Choloepus didactylus. The sequence goes on along the minus strand of NC_051310.1, from coordinate 58,417,533 downwards.
AACGAGAGGTGCCACATTGTAGCCAAAATACTCTTTCTAAAACACAAACCTAATTCATGTCTCTCCTATCATTTACAACCTGTTAGGTTTCCCATTGGCCGTATGATAGAGTCCAAAGTCCCTAGCTCCTTGATGTGGATTACGAGGTCCTAACTCCCTCTCAGGAATCATGTCCCTCCTCCACCACCTTCACACATTATACTACCCAACTATGTAAAAATGTTCAATTTCTCCAACACCTCTTTTTCATCTCTAGGCCCTGAACATGCCATTCCATCCATTTGTAGCCACTCTTCCTGCACTCCTACACTACCACTCTTTGCCTGTGTTGAGGTCAGAGTTTGTGTTCAGGAGGCTGACTGGGCAGTACTCTTGGGAACTCCTGTGAAGAGGAGGGAAGCAGGATGGGGCAGAAGAGAACGGAGAACTGTGATACAGGTGCAACTGAGGCCTCACCTGAAACTGTGAGGAGCCACAAGGCTGGAATGGCCTTTCAGAGTTGTCCTAATTGAGGTAAGAGGGGGGGCCTTTGACCCCGGCCGCCCCCAGGGATGGAGATAACCCTGGGCAAGGCTGTTTCCTTCTGCAGAGGCTGTCCCTGAGGAGCCACTTCAGCTGAGAGCCATCATCCTGGCAGCTGGGGAAGGAGCCTCCCAGTTCTTAAGGAGGTATCTAGTTGGCATGCCACAACATCCACTAGTCTGGTTAACTCTAGTCATTACTCAGAACTACTTATTACTCAGGTCTCTCAGATATCCCTTCCCCAGGAAGCCTCTCCTGACTCCCTGAGCCTACAAGAAATGCTCCTTTAAGTGCTCCAAAGCTCCCATTGCTTCCCGATCATAGCGTTTTGCATATTATAATCAAATCATCTGTTTATTTGCTAGTATTCTCCCAGGAAAGTATAAACTACATGAAAAAAAGGCATGGGGTCTGTCCTATTCAGCAGTCTATCTAACAATATATAAAAAATATTTAAGTGATAACTTAAAGAATGAGTGAAAAATTAAAGATTTCATTTGAATTTTTTTTTTTAAATCATGCACAAATACCAAAAATGTCTAGAAGACCATACACCAAAATGTTGTCAACTGTTATCTTTCGGTGGTAGGATTATGCATGATTTTTATTTCCTTCGTTATACCTTTTGGGGTATCTAAAGTTTTATAAGCACAAATGACTTTTGTAATTTTTAAAAAGGTATAGTCACATTAAAGAAAAATAAACATGACTCTTACTATAATACTAGCTAATATCAATGGACTCGCCCCATAAAGTTATTATTGTTCTATTGTAATTTATAGCTCATGAAGCAATTTTACATAAATGATTTTGTCTTATTTTGGTCAAAAGTCAAGAAGGGAAGAAAAGCAAGTATGATCTTCTGATTCCTACTGGATTGCAAAATCAAGCCAGCCCTCTCAATCAGGAGTTGATGTACCCCCACAACTGGGATCCCAGCGATCTACCATGTACACTTCTCCAGCACATTCATATGATAAGCTCTTGCCAGATATTGGGGAAAACACGGATATAGGAAATACTTGTATTTGCTATTCCACCTTATCTTCCTTGAGTCTTGCTGGCTGCACTACTTTTCCTCCCTTTCCCCTCCCTCCCCACTCCCATTCATTAAAAAAAGAGTATAATGCCTCTCCCGTGGCCTTAATTTTCATCATTTGTTTGCACAAGCCTAGTCTACAAAGCCAGCTAGAACTGAAAGCCCTGCTTTCCCCTCACATCTCATGTCTCCTTCTCTCCTATAATGATAACACTTCACATATGTATAGCACTTTCCAGAAGGCTTCCCTATACATCACCTCATTGGATCCTCACAATAAACTTTAGAGGTCTGCACATCAGATAGCATTACCTCCATTTTAGAGATAAGGAAACCAAAACAGAGTAGTTAAGTAACTTGCCAAAAATCACAGTTAGTTACTGATAAAGACAGCACTAGAATCTGGGGCCTCACAAAAAAGCCCAGAACACTTTGTGAGTTTTACTTTGATCTTGTAGTCTAGCATATAATCCATTGGTAGGTTTCTAAAGAATCTAAAACCAGTTACGAGTTAAACTGATGAGAGTAAGATTGTGGGTTCGATTTCTGGGTAGACCAGATGTGATCCTTATGTTGGAGTATGTTCAGACATGCAACAGAGCTACAGATGCAAGGCCCAAGTTACAAAAGGAAGTAGTTGAGCATGTGGCTCAATTCCATCATGACAATGAGTTAAACAACTTCTTTACCTATTCACTTCAGCCTATATATATAGTCACATAAATATATAAAATAATCTTCCTATAAATAAATACACTGTACAAATCTGTTTCTATCATTGTGTCTCTCTGTCTCTCTCATTCCAGTTTTCTTGGCAGAGTCTCAATTTATGCCTATTGTCTTGGCATAATTATTAATGGCTGTCCCTTTCACTCTCAGAAATGCCCTAGTGTAGACAATAAATTGTATATTCATCTATATACATCTTATAGGGAACAAATGAACAATTTCAGTAGACACTGAACAGTATTAATTTTCAAAGTAGCAAGCCCCAAATGTTCTAAGAAAGGTGACTGTTAATGAAATACACTGCTGGAAGATATCCCAGTGCTAAATGGTCTTCACTAAAGACACAGTAAGACACACACCACTTTGTGTTCTTTTGGGCTCAAGTTTTAAAAGGTAGTGAAGTTGCAACAAACTTCAATCCATTTGCTAAATGATTTTGGTTTTTCTGCACCACATTGCTTCACCTGATATTGTGTCTTTGTCTCATTGCTTATCAGAAGTGTTCTTTTCTACACTCATTTTTTTAAATAAGGAGAAACAAATTAGAAGTCACATTTTGGGGGACTTAAAATTATAATGACTCTTACATTTCCCAAAAGAACCCTGCAAGCCAATGGCCTAGAACAACAGCTGTTTGCCAAGTGGTAAGATTTTCATGGTACTTCCAAGTCATGCATTTTGTGTTTGTGTAAGTCTCCCCCAAACCCCCATCTGTAATATGGGGAAAATGCCTGCTCCTGAGTTGCTGAAGAAAAGAGAGGATGCTGTGACTCACTCAGTCGATGAACAATTGTAACTTGTGCTCCTCGTAAGTCCCAATACTGCCACCGCGTAACGCCCTGGTCCTTCTTCTCAAGAAGCCTACCATCTGGTTACTAGAGGACAGAGACAAAATAGTACATAATTAAAAACTAAGATTGTGCATTCAAAGAACACTATGTGTTCAGCATAAGGAGAGAGTGGTATAAGTAGGAATAGTAAGGAAGCAAGACAGAATTAGCTTTTCCACAGGGAAACCCAAACACATCAAGAAAATTATCTGAGTAGCATACAGCCACTTTTCCAAGGTCCCCACTGATCCCTACACAGAGTTCAGCTGAGCTTTCTAGACTTTGATGTAGGCCCTAAGGGACTCTGCTGGGCATGTCATGGAAGGCCCCCATGGTTTTGTTTGTTTGTTTGTTTGTTTTAGATTAATCCAATTCAATCGTCTGAACCAGTCAAGATGGCAAAATCCATATTCTGTTGGGAGAGATTCTTTGATCCCTTTTTGCAAAGATCTGCCTTCCCTTATCTTTGAAGAGCTGCAGAATATACACAAAGATAATTTCTAGAAGTAAGTAAACACAGCCCCAACCCATATCCCAGTAAAAGACAGACAGGAAAAGAGATAAAGTAACTTCAGTTTCTTTGAAGCAAGAATTTAGCTATTCAGTGATAATGCATCTCCTTTACAATCATTAATCATCCAGTGATGAGCTTGTACAAACCAGTACAAACTGAGCTTGTACTAGTTTCCTAGACTGGTCACTCTGATGAAGATCTTTGCCCTGAAGGAATATATCTAAATTGCAAAGTGACTGCAATAGGGACATATCTACATAAGGAAAGAAGGGATCTAACATTTTTGAAGACCTACCTTAACCAGGCACTGGATTTTACACACGCTAATTCTTACATGATCTTTCCAGTTAGCCCCATTTTACAGACAAGAAAACAAATGCTCGGAACAAGTATTATGCCCAAGGTTGCAAAGTGGCAAAGTAGGATTCAACCGAGTTTCAGGCTTGCAAAGCCCCTGCCCTTTTTACCATCCCACATTTTCTTTGTTCTCATTTTAATTGACTGTGCTGTTAGTTGGCACTGCTGAAGAGAAGGATCTGATATCTGGATGTTTTTTCCACCAGGATCTTTGCAGTAGAAAATGTCCTAACTTCAGTGCAACAAAAACCTGAGCGATAACATCAGATTTTGCCAGAATGGAGTTACATCCTGGCTGTTATACAGAAACCCAGGCCTCCAACAGTGAACACACTATTATGTCACATTCTTTCAACAGCTCCAGAATAATGGAGGAAAACAATGATATGGGTAATTTAAAATCACAGAGAATTTTTTTTAAGTCCTTTGTATCTGTCTTTTGCATTAATTATATGATAATTTAAGTTCCTACCTACATTTTTCAAAGGTTAAATTACAACTATTCTGCAGTTTCTGGAACAGTGTTAGCTGAGGAAAAGACCAAGTCAGCCACGAAAATACTGGACAGCTGGACAACTGAATTCAGGGCCCACCCTCTAGGGTGCCAAAGAGCTGGTGATGTTGCACAGATCACTAACCTCTCTGGTCTCCAGTTTCCTCTAGAAGAAAATGAAGGGACTGAGCCAGAAGATTTATTTATTTATTCAATAAAGATTTATTATTAGGTATGAATACACAGTCCTGACCCTCATGATGTTTACAGTCAAGTGGAAGACACAGGCAAAGACAGATGATTTCATGAGAGTGTGATACGTGCTGTAAAAGGGTAAAGAGAGGAAGCTATGGGAGCACACAAGGGGCTTTTAACTCGTTTGGCAAAGGAGGGGGATTCACAAGAGGGAGTGACATCTAAAGCAGAGCCGTAAAGGACCAACAGGATTTTAGCAAGCCCAGGCATCCCAGGCAGATGTGACAGCACGGGCAAAGTCCTGGAGGGGGCACGTCCTGATCCCTTGTGAACCTACAAAGAGCTTAGTTGTAGCATCTGATCTGTGGAGAGGCTGTCGGGGAGTGGGAAGAGAGGAAATGGAGAGGGAGGAAGGAGCCAGATCCAAACTAAGAGGTATATAGATCACGAAAAGATGTTCGGTCTTTATTCACTCCTTCAGAAGCAATTTACTGGGCTTACTATAGGCCAGGTATGTTTCAGGTTCTGGGGTTACCAGAATAGTGAAAAGATATAAATAAGGTTCCTGCTTTTACAAGCAACATAAGAATTAATTCCAGGCTTTAAAGCAGGGAAATAACTTTACTGGATTTGAGTTCTAAAAAAGACTACACTAGCTGTAGTGTAGGAATAGCTTGGACAAGGAGGATAAGTGTGGAGAAGATGAGGCCTCTTTCAGCTATAAAATTCTGACTGCATGATTGAAAATTCAGCTAAGATATAATAAATTATAAAAGCTCCATGTCAACATTATACATTAAATATAAAAGTAAAATTATATTCACTTTCTCATATATATAATGTCTTTGATTTACAGAATTCTTTGCAAATGTTCAATATATAGAGTAGGTCCTTTTGACTGTTACATGTTCAGATACTGGAAAATTTATTTAATGGGGAAGGAAGGAAAGCCAACATGTACTGAACACAGAGCATATACTGGGCTTGGGAGGGGATGTTTATTTTTTATTTATTTTTTATTTTTTTTTGAAATAAATTCAAAGTTATAGGAACAGTTGCAAAAACCATACAAACCCCATACACAGAACTCCAGCATACCCTGACCCCCCTCCCAATACCCCGATCCACCAACTTTAACATGCTGTCACACCACCATTTCTCTTTCCCTCCCTCCCTCCCTCCCTCCCTATCATCCTTCATCTATTGCTCTGTCTTCTGAACATATGAGAGCAAGCTGCACACATCCTTGAACAAACACTATAATTCACATATACAATTCCCATGAACAAGAACATTCTTTTATGCAATCTCATTAAGCACAGCTATGAATTTCAAGAAATTCAACATTGATACAAAGCTTACATTCTATATTTCCTTTTTTTTTTCCTTATGTCCCAACTGTGTCGGCATGTTTATTTTTAATGTCCACTTTACAGATCAAGAATACTGAGTCCCAAAGCACTTCTATTAGCTCTGAATGTCACCCAGTGAGAACAAAGTAAAGCCAAGATTCAAACCTGGTTTTCTGATTGGTTCATTTCCTTGTCATGCATCAAAACCCATACTATTTTATGTCACAAAGCATAATTAAAGCATAGTCACCACGTTCCTTGAGCATTTAGAAGACTAGTTAAAGGAACCAACTCAGAAGCAAAAGATAACAGAATATAATATGTTAAATGCATAATAGGTATCTGCTGGTTGATTCAGTTTAGTTACTTGTCCTGCAAGTACATCTTATCTTCAATAAATTGCCAACATCCTGATCTTCCAAAATAATGTGAATTTCAAATATCTGCTGTGATATTACAGAAAATAAAACTCACATTTAGTCTATCAACTAGGACAAGAGTTTCAGATAAAGAGAATGTAGCTTTTTCCTTGGAGTAGAAATGCACAGGTGGTAAAGAGAGAGTTAAAACTTTAATATTTAGCACTTCCTAGAAATTTGTTTTCCAACTGCAAACAATGTTGTTTTCAAGTACAAGAAATTCCCTGAACTTCCTGAAAATAAAACAGAAATAAATAATAAAAACCACCTCAGGCTTCAGAGTCCATTCCTGCTCTGCTCTCATAGCATTTCCTCTCCTCCTGTCACATTGGCTGCTGTCCCCTCCCCACGGAATCCCAACCCCAGCTCATCAAGGCTCAGGGTTTACAAGGCCTCCTGGAGCCCGGCAGCCCCCATGCACTTCCTAGTCCCTGCCCACCACCCCCAATTCTTCCAGACTTCTCTGCTTCCTGTCCTGGAGCTAACCTCCCTTATGGGATGCACAGAAGGTGGGGCATTTTCTTTTCAAGTCCCTGAAGGTGAAAGTTGTCAATCCTTCTGGTTCTTTGCACATGCAAAACCTCTGCCATATTTTCTAAATAAGCTATAACTGTTGGATGCAGCAAAAATTGAACATCTTTGTTTGTTTGTTTGTTTGTGCTTGAAGCCAAGGACTCAGTCATATCTGGCCATATCCAGGTGTAGCAGAGTTTGTTGGTTACCTATCCAGAATTTCTAACTCCAGATTTTGTTTGGCAATTAAACCAGCCATGCTAATTCCAAACCCCTTGCCAGGAGCTGGTTTTGCAGAGAGCACTTGATGCAATTTTAGCCAATGAGATGTGAGGAGTCTGCTGGTGGGAAAGGGGGGGAAAGTTAAGAAAAGTTTCCTCACTCATAAGAAGAGATATCTAGGAGGAAGCAGCCTCATCTTTCTCTCGCTCTGATAAGTGGAATCATTCTAACCATCCTGCAATCATGAAGGGACTCAGCCTAAGGACAAAGCTGACATGCCCAAAGGTGGCAGAGCAAAAAGATGGAAAGAACCTGGGTCTTTGGATTCACCACAAGGCTTCTTGTTATGTGAAATAAATTTTTCTGTTTAAGTCATTTTGAGTTAGACTCTTGTACTTGACAATGTCTTAACACAGTGGAGAACTGATGAGCAGGACAACAAACATATTAGTGTGAGGGATCAAGAAGCCAGGCATGGAAAAGTTGAGCAAGAAAGTTTTAGTTGTCAAGGGAGTAGCAATTCTGAGTATAGCGTAAAGCCGTCACTTGAATTTGTCTACTGGTCCAGCCACTCATTGTATTTGGGAATTATTAATAAGTAATGAAAAAAGTATGCATTAAAAAGAAACTTCATAAGCTGCACACCAACCCACTCATGCCCATTGCCTCCCACAGGACCCCTTCTGACAGAGTATATCACAGAAAAGAAGTCTTCCAAATTTAAAACCAAATACCCTCAGCTTAGGCATCTCTAGGGCTTCACTGGTTCTACTGCCTGGAGAGATACTGGTGCTCAGCAGATGGTGCCAATAGGTGACATAACAGTGATGTCCATGGAGCCTGTCCATGTGGTGGTAGAAGACCCAGCCCTCCCCAGGCAGGGCAGCACCAGTACCAGTTAGGAGACCTCAGTGCCCAGCAACTCACAGCGCTGCCTGCAGGATCAACTGCTAAGAGCTGGGAGCAAAGAGCCCTGCAACATCGGGTGGGTGCAAAGGTAGTTGGATGCAGTTGCTGTCACTTCATTCATACTCACAGGAAGCTGAGGTCTAGGGAAACTTTAACAAGAAAGAAAGACTAGTGGTCCATTAGGAAGGGAACTAGAATAATATTTGGATGGACATTCAGGTTAGTAGTTTAGATAGAAAATGAAACGGCCCTTTCCTCTCCAAGCAGGATCATAACCAAGGAGGTATACAGCTGGGAGGACAAGAGTCTGCTAACAACTTAGCTTTTGAATAATTCTGGTGACACAAAACATTGTCTGAAACTAGACATTTTTAATCAGATAAAAAAGAGAGGTACAACTGAGATTCAAACAAAGGAGGTTTTAAGTTGCAGAAATTCAGAGCAAGTGACCCGAGACTACATAGCTAGAAGAATTAAGCCTCCCAAGATTCACTTGGAATCTGTGCTGAAATGATATCCTGAGTAACTGTGTTTCCAAACCTACTTTCATTGTTGATTCTACCCCCAGAGTATGAAGGGTGTGTGTGTGTGTGAATGCTTTAAATACCCAAGGTCATTATAAGCAGTATACCACCTCCCTTACTTGGCTTTGACAGACCTTACCAATGAGAAACTGGGGGGGTCAAAATCCGTATTTGCCTAAACCAGGAACAGAGAGGGCTGGTTTCATAGTCAAGAATCCACTGATCAGACGCAAGGAGGAAGCAACATGAAGCTATTAAGATGAGACTTCAAAATAGTCTCTGGTGACAAAAAATTAGTGACAGATTAGGAAAACCTTCTTTCTATCTTAATCTTTTTACCTTACTAAATTTTATAAAATAAAATCACAGTTTAGTCCATTCCGTGATGGGTTGAGGTAAATAGGAAATAGCTACTTTTGTCATACTGAAAACGCCTATTCTGAAAAATGGAGCAGGGAGGCACTAATTATGGCACGATCTAGAGCAAGGGCATATTATATTTATAAATGATCTTTTAAAAGGTGTTTTCCTTTAAATATCCAGAATTATCCCGCAAAGGAATGTTCTAGTCCCCAGTGTTGGCTTGTAGGAGAGTGAGGCTTGCATAGGGTTGGGTTCCAGAGGCTTAATCAGGCAGCCACATCACAGTCCAAGGGACCAAGAGGCAGAGCCTGAGTGAAAATACAGAACCATGTGGGGATCACACCAGAGAAGTCAAAACCAACACAAGATCAAGGGGCTGGCTCCTGGCCAGGAACAGGAAAAGAAGCCAGGAGAGTAAAGGAAGGAAAGGAGAAAAAGCGAGATTCAAGGCAGTAGAGTTCAGAAAGTTTACTGTGTACAATCAGGTGCCCAAAGCGTCCTCCTGTTGGATTCCAGCCACATGGATCAGCCTGCCTTAAGGGAACAGATTAAGGTGAAATGGAATGATCCAAAGGAAAACAGATGCCAGAACAACTCTACTTTCAAAAATCTCAACTAACAATCTTAGTCTCATAGATAGACTATATGGGGGCAAGTGATTCCCAAATATGCATAGGCTTCATATAAACAAATAACTTTTAAAAGATGTAATTTACAACAGACTTTCTAGCAAGTTGTAGGGGGGGTCCAAAATAAGGAAAGAACTATTTTCAATTAGGAAGAAAATGGGCAAAAGTATACTAACATTTTTGAGCACCTAATATATGCTATGCATGGATTCTCACTCCAGTCTTGAAGTATTTTCATCCCCAGTTTTTATATGAGGATATGAAGACTCAGAGAGATCCATTCCCAGTTAATCCCAAAGACACAGTTATGACCCCAAAGCTTCCTCCTGAGAAAATCAGGGAAGTTTCAAGGAGGAAATACAGGTGGTCTGAGGCTTGTCAGGTGATTACGAGAGCCCAAATGGGGGTTGCCAGAGTTGAACATTCCAGGAGAAGAGAACCAAGTGAGCAAAAAGAGAAAACTGGGAAATGCAAACATGGGTAGAGAAGGCAGAGTGCTGAGTTAGTTGGAAATGGAGGTCCAACAATCAGAGTCATAGAAAAGAGAAGTGGCAGGATAAGCTGTGACCAGAGCCTGGAAATGCTTCCCCACAAATCCATATGTCGCCCTGTGCTATGAGGATGTGTTCTGCGGCCATTATAAAGTGCCCTCTCAAGGAAATCATCGCAGATTAAATTAAAGTTTGCACCTAGTTTGCAGCACAGGAATCAGGCTCCTTAGCTTGTCTCAAATCACACACAGGGACCCTTCTGGAGTCAAGGGAAATCTAGAAACAAAGGCTCTACCTGGCAAACATCCAATGGAGCCCTCATTCTTGGGCTTTTATGGTGTGTTTTGTTTTCAAAGAATGTTTCAGCTTCTGGAATATCATACTTATTTAAAATTCTATGATCTATAGTGATGAAACTCCTCGGTTCATCCCTGGGGCTCCCAGGCTGTCACATAAACTAGTGTTTTACTTCTAGCTTATACCTCAGAGAGTCTGGAGACGACTGGAGCTCTTACATGTGTCCCTGGGAGGGTCACAGTGTTGCCGTCCCTCCACAGGCTTCCTCTGCAGTCTGTGCCTCTGACCTCCGTGCTCATCTGTTTCCCATGATTCCTACTGGGCCTAAGGCAGAGCAATATAACCTAGTACAGCATAACTCACTTTTATAGAGCATCCTTCATACGAGCTATCAGAGGGAGCTAATCAAACGCTGACAAGAGAAGGTCTGCTGCAGGATAAGATTTAAAGGGAGGAACTGATTTAGTGGCTCAGGGGGCAGAAAAGAAATTTCAGATAGATGGGTTAGGAGCAGGGAGAGAACAACCCATGCTGTGGTAAACTGTGGTGGAGAAAAGAGGCTGAGTCTGGGAGAAAAGAACACGAGGGGGTAGGGAAGGAGCTGGCATCCTGAAGAATGACCAGTACTTTCACAACCCAAAGGTTGATTGGGATTTCATTCAGGAAAAGCAGGTGAGTCATTAGAAAGCTTTCAGGTCCTTATAATAGAAAACTCAACCCAAAATGATTTGAATAAGGACATTACTATCTCACATGGCAAGAAGTTCTGTAAGGGTATATCACCAGGTTCGAGTCATTCAGTGGCCCAACCATGTCATCAGAGACCCAGACTCTTTCCAACTTTCTAGTCTGAAGCCCTTAGTGTATCAGCTTTGTCCTCGACCTGCTGTTCCTTGGGTCACAGGTTGGCTTGGTTCCAGGCATCTCATCCAGAGACAGCAACATCCAGACACAACAATATGCAGCAGTAAAGGAGAGGCTCTTTCTCCAGTGGATCCTGTTATGAGTGAGAAAATCTTTCCCAGAGACCTCCAGCAGATTCAGCCCTCATCTCTCTTGGGCCAGGATTAGAATCCAGTCCCTCTCTAAATCAAATGCTAGCAAAGAGAATAGGATCATCATGATTGGTTCAGACGTGTCAAGATTCACTTCTGAGTCACAGGAGTAAAGGGAGAAGGGCATATCTAGGAACTGGAGTTTTACCTGCAAGGAAGAGGATAATGGAGACTGAGGTGTCAACCCATCATCTGTACAAAAATAACATGAAATAGAGATTGACCTTGTCTACCCACAGAGGAATAAAATACATCCAAGAAGTAATTGTCTACACAATTCAGTTGAATTATTTAGAATTTAGGAAGACCATAGAGGGGACAACAACTCTACTGAAAAAGAAATTAAGAATTTGTAGGTCAAAGGCCATATTAGGAGGAGAAAAACTAAAGTTTGGCCTTTTTCTAGCAGTGAAATAAAACATATTTAAAGATGGGAGGAAATATGTGTGGGGTCAAGGATTTCTGCTCTTGGCAGATGGAGCAGAGAGAAGGGAAATTTAAATTCTGAATTAAAGAATGTACTGGTAAAATCAGAATCTTATGAAAGGGAGAATCTCCTATTTCTGGAGGGGGTGGAGCAGCTGTGAAAGGGAGATATACAAGAATGCATAGCCAAATGCCAATCCAGGGACATGCACAGGAGAACTCCTGCAAAATCCAAAGCAAAGGGTCATCTGAATCCCAAAGGAATAGGAGGAAGATACATTTTTGTTAAGTGTGGAACCAACCTGAAGTTTATGGGTTCTGCGCTTCTCACTGACCCTGAACCTTTAAGGTTTGAGTTCATTTACTCAGAGCAAAATTCACCTTCAAACTACTAAAGAAAAATAGGCTCCAAAGATTGCTGAATACCAACTAGCTCTTGAAACCACACAGGGATGAGTTAAGCGTAAATGAATCACAAACACGCAGATTCAATTTCTCTTAAACGGCCCCGGAGTTTAAAGGCCAAAGGAGAAAGCACTTGAGGCAAAATACATTTTGGCTTTTAATAGAACCTAAAGCATTTGTAATGAGTTTGAAGTCATTCAATTAACTTAACATTCAGCTGAGCTCTTTTTTTCCAAACCTGGTGTTCAGACCAGTGACAAATACACAGCTGCTATTCTAGGCCTGTTTCACCTTTGAGAGGAAATTGCTTTTGGTTTTTTAATACTAACTTCTTTAGCCAATATGATCAATCAACCATAACAGAGACAAGTCTCATAATCATGGCAAAATTATTATTCAAATGGCCTACAACAGAAATTGCAGAACTCCATGTCTATATTCGATGCTGGGCAGAAGATTCACAAACCTAAGAGATATGACAGATGAAAATAAAGCATTCGCTTCTAAAAATTTTACACTGCAAATGCTCGTGAGTCTATAGCAAGATCTCATGTGTCACTGTGGGATTGAGAGAATCTTCAATGACCAAAAAGGGGGAAGAAAGATGAAACAAAATAAGGTTCCAGGAGCTGAGAGATTTCAAATGGAGTCGAGAGGTCATTCTGGAGGATATTCTTATGCGCTATATAGATATCACCTTTTAGTCTTTAGTGTGTTAGAACGGCTACAGGGAAATACCTGGAGCTGTCAAACTAGCAAGCCAGTGACCTTGATTCTTGAAGATAATTGTATAACTATGAAGATTGCATAGTGTGACTATGTGAGTGTGAAAACCTTGTGGCTCACACTCCCTTTATCCAGTGTATGGACAGTTGAGTGGAAAAATGGGGACAAAAATTAGATGAAGAATAGGGTGGGATGGAGGGGATGGAAAGAGTTAGGGTTTGTTTTTTTTCATTTTTTTTGTTTTGTTTTGTTTTTGTTTTGTTTTGTTGCTTTTATTTTTATTTTGGAGTAAAGAAAAGTTTCAAAAATTGATTCTGGTCATGAATGCACAACTGTATGATGGTGCTGTGAATAACTGATTGTACACTATGGATGACTGTAGGGTGTGTGAATATATTTCAACTAAACTGTAATTAAAAAAAAGTAAATGAACAATGGGGAGAGGAAGGAAAGGGATGTTTTGGATGTTCTTTTTTTATTTGAATTTTAATTTTATTTTTTGGAGTAATGAAAATGTTCAAAATTTGATTGTGGTGATGAAAGCACAACTATATGATGATACTGTGAACAACTGATTGTACACTTTGAATGTATGTTATGTGATTATATCTCAACAAAACTGCATTAAAAAAGCAAAAAGATCTCATGTGTCATTTGGCCACCTGTGGAAACTTACTGAGGGTTTACTAGGCAGCAGGTACAACTAGGGATAAACGTCAAGGATGTAAAATTGTGTGTATCTTCACCAGTTTACTTCTTGTTCTGGACTACCATCACTTGGTAATTGATTCAAGGTACTATGTGACCTGAAGTCTCTTTCCTACCCTCTCCTTCCTCCTCCCTGGGAGGTGGATACCCCTACAAGTCTGTTTGCCTTGGTCTTCCAACTCTCACCTCTTATTCGCAGACTTTCTTAGTTGCTCCCATGGCAGACTTTTTTTCTCAGCTATACACACGTCTTTCCTCATAAGATGCTCAAACATGGAGAAGTTGAAATACCTTTAATGCCTTTGCTTTTCTAGTGGACTCTACTGTTTGTCTGGCTACCTCACCCAAAGCTCCTCCTGCCCCTTTGTGATCTGCTCACAGTCACATACAACTAGCCTTGGTTAGTGTTCCCCGGTGGTCTGGCTTGATCTACATGTAGAATTGAGAATATCTGAATGAAAGTAGAAACTCCCTATCTTTCAGGCAATCCTCCATGAATATGATTTCTTAAAACTGAACTTGTGGTAAGTTTTGCACTCAAAGTTATACTCCCTTGAGACATAGAGTACAGACAGTCTGTGTTAAATTGTGGTTTTGTGATGGTCCTCCCAATATATCTTAAATAATGCTAGCAGAGTATTACCTAAACAGAGGTGTCTGTTTATAGCTAACTTTGGTTGGACACATTTGATGTTACAGGCACCATGTGCTTGCCTTTCACCAAGAGATTTTTCTTATCTCCATTTTACAAATGAGGGGTCTGAATTTCAGAGAAATTAAGTAACTCAACCAAGGTTACACAGCAAAGAAGAGGCAGAGACAGACTTTAAACAGAACTGTAGAAGCCCAGGCGTGAGCTATTAACTAGCACTTCTCATTGCACCCAGTAAAACAGAGATGGAGTGCTAGAGTTCTTTTGCTAGAATAAGAAAGCAAACATCAGAATTTTGTTTTGTTAGCCTCAATTCAATTACAGGGAAGGAATGACACTTCAGGGGAAAGAAACCCAATTTATTTTTTCAATTAAATTATACTTTAAAATAATCCCTGATGAAACCGGAGGGGAAAATCTTGCTTATCCTCTCTCCTTCAAACATGTACCCAAAATATCCCTCCTAGTTCCTGTCTTGGGGAGATGACTTATGTAAAATGTCATTTCATTAGAGTGGCCTTTCTTATTAAAGAAAAGAAAGAAAACTTAATGACAAGTGTACTGAGCAACTTCTACTTCAGAACAGACTTCCCTACAGCAGAAGTGACTTCCTACATCCAGTGAAAAAAGATTACAGATCTTGGATTTTAACTTGGATGTGCAATTGGAGAAAGAAACAGGAAGAATCTGTGACTGGCAGAGAAGAAAATAACTGGTGGACCCATTTTCATTGCACAAATCTCTGGGAGTCAAATAAAGCAGTACTCTAATCTTTCCCCCTTGTGGAAGACTTAAAATAGCCAATGAATTTCCACTCCTTTTCTTTAGGCCACTCTCCCCACCTCCCGCAAAATAAAACTTTTTCCTCTCAGTCAACAAATTTTCTGGTAGCCAAAATGAAACACAAATTCACAAAGAAAATGAGCAATTTGGAATGTGACAAATACCTCGTCTGATTCACAGAAAGAAAAAAAAAAAACTGGCTGCTGCCAAAATGGAAACACTTTCTGGAAAATTCTTGAAAATATTCCTAAAATCTCAAATTAAGCAAGTGAATATACCCTCAGGGAAAAATTGGAATTTCCCAAAATATAAACAAGGTGAAATATTTAAAAGATGGAAATAAATATGCTGATACCTCTGTATAAATGAGCATTTTCTTCCTTCTCTAATTCTGTTAGCTTTCAATACTTGAGCTATTGCTCGAGAAGACCCTAATTCCTAAACAGGAGGGGCTTCTGGGAGACTATCTGGGCGTAAAATGAGGTTAGGGACTGAAAGACTGTATAGCAGCACAGGGATTTGACTTAGATTGTACCATTATGAGCACAGGGGTGGGGGGACTTGGAAAGTGAGCTAATGAAGATTGTGGTGAAACCAATAACCTCCATAGATGCTCCAGGCCACAGTAGTAAACACTGCCGGTTGTCTACCCAGCATCCATTCCTCCTTTCTTTCTTCCTGACAGAACCCTAATCTTGATCCGTTATCCACTAATTCTCTACACAGCCATGTTCCTTAGGAGATGGTCTGGGACCAAGCCCAACTGGTTTCAGATAATCCCATCGGCCTTTTCAGGAATGTTTTAGGAATAAGCATATGACCTAACTCTTATCATTAAGTGAGGAAAAGACTGCTAGGGGATTCTAGAAAAGATTTCCTCACTCCTAAGAAGTCAGTCTTCTACCATGAACACTGACATGACACGAGTGGATGTGACTTCTGGAACTTTTGTAGCCAACTTGTTACCAGCTTGAAGATAAAGACAACCCAGGGCTGGCTAATAACAGAAACAAAGAGAACCTGGGCTCCTGATAATATCTTAAGCCTCTGAAGCAGCACACCCAAGAGACTACCTACCTCTGGACTTCCTATTATGTGAAACAAGAAATCTCCACATCGTTTAAACCATTTGACTCAGGGTTTTCCAATGCTTACAGTAAAAACAACCCAATGAACAGAGCCTTCCCTCCTTTGATACAGACACTGGCTTAGAGGCTAGAGGAACTTCCGCATGGCCATCCAGAATTCACAGACAAGATCAATAGACCCAAATCTTATGTAAGACCTAAGACCTACTAATTTAGAAAGGACTACTATAAAGTATTACACTGTATTTACATGGAACACCATTTTAGTTAAATTAGCCAGAGTTGCTCTTCTACTGATACTTTATCAAAACTTTAAGAACAAAAAATACAGCTGCATTATTATAGAAATAGGGACTTGCCTTCTCCACTAATTCCAAGCTGAAATGTTTCCTCATCTTTCTGAAATGTTTATTTTTCATATGCCTATGATCTACTTAGAGTAGGGAAAATATAAAAGGCAATGGAGAGAAAGTTAGAGTCAGTGAGAGCAGCTGGCTCCTGCATAAAAGGGAAACTGCTGTAATGGTCTTAACAAGAGTGACATATTGAAAAATATTGAGTGCTTTTATAATTTTGTATTTCCAGGTATGTGACCTCCCCCTTAGTTGGTCTAAAGCATCCACCTGCTCTAGTGGTAAATTAGGATTATTTTGGCAGGAAAGTAAAAAGAAATAGAGTTAACATTCAACTTTCAACATTCAGAATAGGATACTGAAATAAGACAATATGTTGGTAAGTCAAGTTTTAAGAGAGGATTTTTTAAAATTAATATTTCTTTTACCACATATGTATATTTCCAAATCAATATATGATATTATTTTGTGTGCCTTTAAATATATGTATACATATATATACACATATATATGTGCGTGTGTGTATGTGTGTATATATATACTTTTCTTCAAGGTGTTTTAATTCACTAATTATTATCCCTCTGAGATTAATACATTTCGCAGATGCAGCTATTGTTTTCATTTCATCAGCTGTATAATGCATTCATTATTTGAATATAACATAATTTACTCATTCTTATATTGATGATAGTTGAATTGTTTTCACTTTTTCATTATTCAAACAGTGCCACAATAAATATCTTTCTCTCCTTGTATACTTGTGAGGGTTTCCCCTTGATATAGAGGATGAATCACACAAAATTGCCAATATTCAACCATTTTGACACACAAAATGGCAAACTCATATGGTTCAACTTATTGTATACCTAGAAATGAAAATACTGGGTGACAGTGATGAGCATCTTTAATTCAATCAACTGTAGCCAAATTTTGAGAGATGATTTTCTAAAATTCTTTTGTATATTAACAGCCAAATTTTGAATACTTGGTTTACAGCATTTAATCCATAGAGTAGAAAAAATATGTCTTCAACCTATAAGTTAGGCTATGACATAAAGGAAGAACTTGGATGTTTCCATGTGATTATATCATCTACCAAATAGTGGAGATGATGTTATGCTTCATTTTAAACCCTGAAATTTTCACTTTTCCCCAAGGCTAAGACATCATGGATGACTGAAAAAAATTTGGTATATTATTCTACCCAATGAAATTTGAGTTTTTGTCTCTTAGAAGCAGCCCAAAGAGAAATTTTATAACTGCAAATTATCTAAAGTTAAAATAGCAATAGCTTCACTTGTATCCCTCTTTTCTTAACTAAAACCAAAAAAAGATGGGTGGTGGGGGGAGACAAGTTGGGAAGAGGCAAAAGGAATGTGTACAGATTCTCCTCTGAAACTGTATCAGTTCTATCTCTGCATGAATAAAAGTTCATGTCCTAACACAGAATGAGATGGGCTGACAAGGCCTTCTCCAAGTTTGTATGTTATTCTTTTAGATGGCTTGGTAATTACACCCAGGAGGTCTCCATGGGAAATTATCATGTAACTTGTACTCCTGTAATAGGCATGACATCCCTGATAAAGTCTCTTGCCAGAGCTTGCTACTTACCATATCATTAAAGTACCAACATCTAGTTATCAAATATGATATCTGGATGGTTGAATTCATCTTTAATGATGGAAATGCCCTGACCACCCTTCTCCCACAAATATTCTCCCAATAAACACAATATCTAAACTTGGATCCTCCTGAAATTCTTTAAACATTTTACTTGTTTCTAGAGTCCTGGTTTATAATTTCTTAGATGATTCTTTTTATGAATGACTGGTATTTGGGAATTTTCTTTATGGCCTCACTAAATTAAGTTTTATCTGCTTCATCCAGATAAATAACAAATTTATATCTAAAAGTCTATATTATGTTAGAGTAACAAACAACCTCAATATATCAATGGCTCACAACAAATATATCTTGCTCATGTTTCAGAAGGACTTGGCTGCAGTTCTGTTCTCTGCTCTGCTCCACATATCTTCTTATTGCAGGACCCAGTTGATGGAGCAGCCCTTTTCTTGGAAAAACTGTTCTCATAGCAGAAGACAGGAACAAGAGAGCCTGAGCCAAGCCAGGTCCTGCTCAGATGTGGCAAACATCACACCCACTCATTTCCATTGGCCAGAGCATGTCACATGGTCAAGCACAAAGCAATGAATTGGGGCAGAATAGTGGAGGCAGAAGTAAGATACATACCACTGGATAAGGGATGTAGAATCCTATTACAGGGAAGAAGTGAATCATGGTGAACAATAATCCTATATACATATCACAGAGCCTCTCAAAGTTCTTCTGTTTGGCCAAATATAGAAAAGGAAAAAAAATACAGTGTATATCAGTGCTCATTAACAAAAACTGTACATTGGAGTCCAATCAGCTCCTACGTATTTAGAACAGTAAACATCACAGCAGGAGGAAATTGGGGATTGCAGAAAGATTTTATTCCAATTTTCTCATTTGATTCATTATTTGCTTTTCCAGTAACCAAAAGGCATAATCAAAAGATAATGAAAGTGATTTTTAATAGCACAAAATACGTGGTGCTTCCCTTGTTCAAAACATTTTTCCAAGTTCTATTCTGTACATGCCTTCAAAGCCAACGTCCGTTTCTTGAGAATGCTCTCACTGGAAGAAAAAAAAAAAGCGTTCTTGGAGTCTGGATTCAGATGGTTGAAAAACTCATTTGGAATACGTCATGTCTTAGGAATCAGGTAAATAAATGGTCAAGGTGAATATTACAATTGATTGGTGGGCAAAGCCAAAGTGCCACCATAAAGCAATTAGCTGATTTCTTAAGCTAATTGTAAACTGGTTCTGAAGGTAATTCCAAATAAGCATTTCCAAGAATGTTTTCAGCAGTGGCATTGTCATTGGGACAGATGGAAATAAGTTTAAAAAGTAATACTCATTTGATGATGCAAGTTCTGATTTTTTGTTATTTTGTTTGTTTTTTAAATTATCATTCCTCTAGTCTTCCTCATGGGGATGGTCTGTAGTGAATATATTTAGTATTTGTTTCATCCTCCACAGCAAGCCTACACATATCATCCAAACTGCAAACAAGAATTCAGAGAGCCTGCGATGATCACTGCATTATGCTCATTTCTATGGGGAGACAAAGTCAGTCCTGGCCTTTGGCCAAGTTTCAGAAAGCTGTTTGTTAGACAACCCCCTACGAGTCCACACAGGCACTTTAAACTGACAGCCTCTTCAACACCAAGAAAGGGGCAGCTGATAATTTCCACTTTTGTCCCAAAGGAAATTCCAGATAAAATTAAGATGGCATATGGCAAATGAAACCTCGCCTAATGATAACAAATCTAAGGTTCATGATGCATTGTGGGTTTCTGACAAAACAAATACTGTTCAACAATTACAGGGATCCACAAGAATGAGGATTTCTTTCTCTCCAAAGTCTTCGTACACGTTTTGGAAATATCACATGGGAATAAACATTAGCGAGAGAATGCCTAAAGCTCACAAGCAGTGCAGTATAGCCCACTGTGGAACAGGATATTCAGGACCCTGGTAAGGACAATGGTGGCAGTCCCCAGGATTATGGTGCCCTGGACTCTTAATAGGATAGACCCATTGTGAAATCTCTGTCCCACTGGGGCCAGCTGGAACTAAAGCGCCTCTGCCCAGCCTGAGCTTTAAATCTGCTAGCTTACCACCCCTTAGCTTTACTTCCCTTTTCTTCCCCACTAACACCCCCCTTTCCCCACCCCCACTCTCCCTCCCACCCCGCAGGAAGCGGGTGGTGTGATAAAAATGGAACAGAAGGGGAGTTCATGGTGGGAATCATTTGGCAAGGGCATTAGCACCAGTGTAAACTTCAGACCAGTCTGGCCAACAGAATTACCTCAAAGTCACTCTTTGTAAATCTGAATAAGTAATATCTCTCTTACCATCTACCTCCTCACAGACAGCTCTGCTGTTGAAATCTCTGAGCTGTAGGAATGTTATCCATTTCAGTATGTTCGCATTAAAATAAGTGCAGAAAGGAAAAATCTTCACTGGCTGCTTTTGACAGGACTCAGAAATAAACAGTACCACAGCGTTCCTTTCTCCCGAGCGCTGAAATTCGTGGTAAAGCACCGTCTTGCGCGTTCCCAAAGAGGTTTGCTTACAGAGATCAAGAATAGGAGAGGCTGATTGCGTCTCCTGAGATAATCTCATCCTCTGACAACTCACCGGGACCCGCTGAATTTCGCTGTATGTGTGTAATTACCTGCCTGATACCTGAGCCTCTTTCCCCACAGCCTGACTCCGGGTAATCAAACTATCCCCGAAGGCAAGGCAGACATGCAGATGGGGGGCCGGGACTGGACGGGGAGCGGCCCCCCATCTGCCTCTGGAAATCCCACATTTTAGGGCCTTGTAGTCATTTCCTTGCTAGTGCGAGGAAACTTTTTGTGCATTTTTATAAAAGGGGACCAGAAGAGAACACCCTCCTCTAACTTCCTAATATATTACGTCCTCCCCTGCCGAGTCCGGGGACTTAGTCTGGATTTGGTAACTGAAGTAATATAAATGTTAGCTAAGAAGTATTCCCGCAATATGGTTCCAATTTAGGCTTGTTTTGAAGTCTAAAGGCCCAATATGTCTCATAGACTCTTCGCTGGACGTTAGCGCTAATGTAATTTGCGGAGGAGCGCAGGCCGCGATCTAGAAGGCGTTGCAGGCCCTCTGCCGATAGGGCGCTTTCCCAGTGCACTCGCCGGTAGTTCCCCCACCGCTTTTGATGTTGGGGGCTTTGCTCAGGAAATTGCCTTATACTTGCCAGGGTTTGCAGATAAATGGAGCAAGGTAAGTGCTGTACCCTGTCACCACCCTCACTCCTCTCCCCGCACTGGAAAGAGGCAGCCGAGGCTGAATGCAGCCATTCTCTGCAAGCTGTTTGCACTTTACTTCAATAACATATCTCTCCAAACGCTGGCCTGATTTGCGAAGACACGCATGCATTTTCGGAGTTGGGCTGACGCACTCGCCCCTTCCCGGAGCCTCCCCCATCCACCCACCCACCCGCAGCCCGGCACCGGGTCCACACCCCTCCGGAGCCCCCGGCTCCTTTCGCGTAATGAGCATGCCCCTGGAACTGCCTGCCCTTTATCTTGCTGGGGGGACCCGCACCTTTTGAACTGCCATCTGTAGATTGTGTTGGTGCACTGACTTGTTAACTGTGCCATGCTGTGAAGGAAATGGCATGATTTAGATCAAGTGCTCAGGACGGCTGTTCATAAGAAACACTTGAGCCAAGCTGTTGCTGCTCAGAAAGTGCCCTGCGGAGAGGGGTTCCGTTTCGGGTCACGGTCCTGCCTTGTATGAGGGCAGGCACAGAGCGCTGCAATCCCTGGCCTTCGCTGCGGCTGGAGGGACGGGGGTGGGGAGGAACATTATGAAACCATAGAAGCGAGGCTGCCAAATTAACTTCTCACCCTTTCAATCACACTCCAGAGGATAAAAGCCTAACATTTCTGCCTCAGAAACAGGCTCAGTTTACACCAAACAAGTTATTTCTCTAATTTATCAGCCTTGCCAGCTATCCTTCTAATTACTGAAAATCTCTGACCTTTATGAAGCCACTTTTGTAGGTGTACAGTCTACAGACAGGTAGGAAATCAGTGTTGGAAAGTTTTGGTGGACAGGACTTCCCCGATATTGCTTATCAAAAATAACTAAAGAGCAAAAGGCTTTCTGGCTTCAGTTACTTTGTTTCCACGTGGGGTTTTTGGTTTTGTTTTTTGTTTGTTTGTTTGTTTGTTTTGCTTGTTCCACGGACAAAAATAAAATCAAAGAACCACAAGTTCAGGTAAGCACAGATCATTAAGTCTTTACTTGTAAACGATGAATTCCTGGGAGGAAATTTTAATTAGGAAGACAAAAGTAAAACTGAGAAAGTGGGGAATAGGGGAACCCTTTGGCTTAAAACATCAACTCCCAGCCTAACACCAAGTACACTGATTTGTCCATTATATGGAAATAGATGAATTGGGTCATTGTCTAAGACAAATTTACTTTTCTGCACACTCTAAATCTGTTTAGTCACTTTAAAGGTGTCAATTATTGGAACAGGCTAAGACTATGAATTTCTTAGTAATAGCTTTAATAACATTTTGAAATGAAAAGCAGATACCTTGAAGTCAGCAAACTTTGAAAAGACATATGAGCAGCTCTGGTTTTAATTTGGGGTAGCATTCTACATCTGGAATCCCTTATAATTAAAACTAAAAACTGAACTACTACTTCCACCTGTCAAATGATGAAAAGATGAATGCACTAATAAGTTACTAAATAGCCCAACATGATAGAGTTTACATTCTCATTCTATACAGTAAAACAGAATTTTGGACAGAAGGCTAAAGGTCTTTGGTCATGACTAATAACACGTTTTCCGTATTAACCTATATGCCTGCCGCAACTACCGTCGGGGTCTTTTTTACATTAACCTTATTTTTGTAACTCTTTGTTTTAAAAGCAAATATAGATTTTAGAAAGAATATTCAAAACACGTAATCAAACTGAGATGTGCTTTTCTTCCCACATTTTATGGTGTCACCATTCTTGAAACCTTTCTAATAACTTCCTAAAATAGTAGTACATGGTTGTTGACAAGTTGAGTATTGACAAATATTTATCACGCATCCACAGTATGCAAGGGATTATGGTTTGCACCGAGGATACAGTGGTGAGCAAGATAAATCTTTGAAGATGGCTTACAGTTAGGAGAACTTGCAGTGATTTCTTCCCACTGAATGAGGAAAATAGCTCTTTTTTTGGCCTAGATTCTGATAAGAAAAGGCAGTTTTCTAGGGCTTTTGCTGTCACTCCAATTAAAACAACAATGGCCATTAAAATGCCCTCAGACTGTCACTGGAGATCATAAAGTTAATTATTTAAAAATGTAAATCCTGAGTTATAATCCCTATTGAAGCTGTTTGGAACAACTCCCCCTACAGAGGTCAAGCTGTGTGGGCGGCCCCTAAAGGCTCATTTTTCTTATTACACATTCTTGCTTCTCTGTCATGAAATAAAAATGGAAGTATCACATTTTGAAAACAGCATTGATTCTCCTAGAAAAAAAAAAAAATGATGACGCTTTTTGCCAGTGGTGGAAGGTTTTCCATGGAATGGTTACTGCTTTCACGGAGGCTGTCTTAATTGTTCTTTTCACCACGGTCACTGCCATTGGCACCAGAGAGCAGAAAGGAGGCAAAGTCGGGAGGCAGTCGTAATTGCAGTGGACCAGATTCTCCCTTTGTGAAAGTATGTCCAGGAAGAGAATTCTAGTCTGTTTTAACTCCTTCAAGCCACGGGTTTCCATTAAATTATTGCTTTGGTCCCCTTTTCTGTACATGGCTATTTTCCATTCAAGAAAAAGTATGATTTGCCTGCCACGCTCCCATTCTAGGACAGAGGTCACAAACTGGCTGCCCAGGGCCTGAATCCAGCCTGAAACCATGCTTCATGTGGCCAGCATGTGGTTTCAAAAGTCAGGAGATATTTACATTAGAATCGTCATGCCCAATTCATCTAGAAACAGACGTCCAAACAATAATTAACTTTAGCCAGCACACCTGAAAGACAACAAGAAATGACAGAATAGCCCGTGTTCCCTTAAATGTGCTCCTGAGGTTACCACAGCCCCCACCCCCCTCCCTAGCCTTCCTCCCATCCCACTTCTCTCACCTCAGCTACCTGCCAGGCCTCTGCAGCTACCTGCAAGCCCCTGCTCTAAGGGCCATGTGGATAGCTCACACATGTCCAAAGAACTCTCAAAGACCAGCCTAGATTCAGATTTTAACCTGAGACACCATGCTTAACTCAGGAATGGAGGAGGGGAAGGGAGGCGCAGGAGACAGTGCCCATGATCGAAAAGTGACTGAGAAGCCCCTCTCTTGGAAACTGAACCCGTGGTCCCCCTCCACCTACCCCCTAGGGAAGAGGACGTTGGAAACCCCACTCTGGAGGCCTGCTAAAAGCCATGCTTCCTTGCCGACAGTTCCAGAGTCACGGGCAGATGCATACAAAAGAACTAGGAGCACTTTGCAGGAACAGGGAAAATTTCTTATTACCCATTTTTCTGATACTGACTTTATATAAATTTTCTACAGATTTGGTAGCTCAGAGTCAAGGAGCAATGAATTTAAGAATCTTTATTGAAGTCTGGATTATCCCCAAACCGTGGACTTTTCTTCTAAGCCGATGACTGTCTTAAGGATTTTTGCCTCTTAAATGCTATTGTCAAACGAGCTTTTTAAAACATTTATCAAAAACCAATGGCTGCAAACTTCAATCTGTACATTCCATATGAAGTAAACCCCAGTCTAGTGCTGATTCATAAATGATGTGTTGGTTTAATCTATTTTTCACAGGGGGTGTCTGAGAGAAGGAAAATTAAAAACAGGTAGAATGGACTATTATTACTGTCCCATAGTGTGCTTTTTTACATGAGGTCTGGATTAAGATAACATCTGGTCTATATTTCTTGAACTATTTCCCTTTTATCACAAGAAAAATCGGCAACCCATCTCACAACTGCTCTTAATTTAGATCTAAATATCACTGATGAAACATTGTACAACATGCTGTTATCTATTAAAATGATTTCCCTGAAGGAACAGTTGAGTCTTTTATATATTCCAGCAAAGCTAATCATGCCAGCCCCCCTTGGTAGAACTTACCTTATAATCATATGTTCAAATGTTCCACCTAAATCACTGCTGTGGTACCAAATGAGTCTTATTTTCAGATTGATTTCACTACTTTGTTAAAAGCAGTGCCCATGTCTGAGAGGCCCAGAACTATCGAGAATATGTTATTCGTACAAAGTATTACTGTGTAGCAAATAAGCCATTGTTCTCCCCTGCTGTCTGCACTACGGACTTTCCAGAGACCTGGGACGGCAGTAAGCTGTTTCCAGCACTTTTCAGAGTTCAAGTCCTACACAATGCAGTATATTGATTTCACAGAATAAAAACTTTTGGGTTTTTTTCCCCAAAATTTTATAACTCATATCCACAGATAATAAATCAAGGAGGTTTTTTTTTTTTTTCCTGAAAACATTTTGCATACCTGTGGTGTACATTCGTCTTTTTCATTTTTAACTATATCGAGGCTCAGAATCACTGACGGTAAGTCCATGCATTAACCAGTTACATGGAAAATGACTTTCTCCTTCCCCAGCTTTAATTTGGAAATATCATGTGTTTCTGATTTTTTTTTTTTTTTTTAACACAGGAACCAAACACTGAGGAATTGGGGGTGGAGGGTGGGGGGTAAAAAAATCAACTAGAAATTCTTGTACTGTTGTGAAATACAAGAATGTTCATTGCAGTAACAATGAAATTAGAAATTTATTATACATAAAACATAAAAAGATTGGAAACAATAAAAATGGTTAATAATATGAGACTGATTCAATGAATTATGTTACATCCATAATATGGAGTATCTCACAACCATTAAAATAGGAACAAAGGATATTGGTATGTACTGTTAAGAAAGGAGCTTCATGATACATTAAGAACACAGCATAAATAGCATGATATCATTTTTTTGTTGTCATTAAAAAGAAAGACATAAATGTTTACAAGTACATAGAAGAGGTTGGGAAGAATTCACATCAAATTGCTGTCAGTGATTAACCATTAGGAATAAGGAGGGAGGAGAATGTTTTACTTTATAAAGTACATTTTACTTTATAAACTCCAATGGGTTTTGTAGCTTTCTTTAACATATATACATTATATATATATATTACTTTTTAAATTAAAAAAAAAAAAAAAGAAAGTTAAAGTGCATTGAGGGGAAAAACAAATAGAACAGAGATCAATTTCCCATTCCCTTACAGGAAGGGAGGAGGCCTGCGGGGGAGGCTGGATGCCTGCAGAACCGAGCAAGAGGAATGCAATTGACAGTCATCCTGTCATCTTGTATTTTTTGGAGGGAATTCTGAGAATAAAAAGCCTTTGGAAGTTATCAGTGGTCAGGCTGGAGCCATTCATTTTTCACCTGCCTGTGTTTGTTGTCTGGCAGCCAGTCAAGGGCGCTATTAGCAGAATTAAGATCCAAAAGAAAAGATTATTCCTGTAGAAGGCAAGATAAGGAGCTGGAAAGTGTGGCTGGTTATCAATATCACAATACCAAACAGGTCAGGAAGGATTCCGTATAGGTTTCACTCAAAGCAGGTAATCGCTGCAAAAAATAATGGAGTGACTGTTCTTCTGAAACACTTCAGTACTGCAACATACTGCAGTTCATTTAAGATAAAGAGGCAGTTTTACCAGGCATCTCACAATTGCATTAGGCTAGAAAATGGATAATAAAATGCTGCAACAATGTTCTTTTATTCCCCCTTATTCAGTTAACTCTGGGTAATGAAACAATGTTCTGTCTCTCCCCCAGATCATTTTTAATATTTTGAATGGTGTACTTCCATTCACTTTTATTTTCTTCTCACCAAGGAAAAGTCTAAATGGAATTCCACAGTATAATTTGATATCAGAAACAGGAAGAGTGACATTATTTAAGTATTTAATCGATAGGAGATTTTAAAAATCACCAATAGTCGTGTGGATTGTGAGCAATAACTTTTGTCTAGGGAGGTTTTGCCATTCTGGTACTGAAACATGTGTTTTCAAACAATGAATTGGAATGGTGAAGGTTTGGAGTTCATGTCAGCACTGCAATTTACAAGAGTTCACATACAGCATGAACTTACATAGCATTTCACCATGTTGTCTATGAATCATTTAATTTTAAGCTCTGCAGCATATGGACAATTGCAAAATGCAGAGAGGTAAGAAAACACATTTGGTATTTCCATTTTATATACTTCATATTGGAAATAAATGGTTTTGGTCTCCCAACATTTTTCATCTAAATGATGAGGGCATTTTCATTTTTTTCTTTCTTCTTTTCCTTTCCTTTTTTGCAGCAATTTAAAGTAAATAGATATTAACTTGTTTGGCTAAATAATTTCTGTGTACAGACCTTTGCATTATATGTGCACATACGGAGCAATCAGCAACCAGCAGGTTATTTACTTGGAGTTGTCATTCTGGCAGATGTGATGGATTTACAATACTTTATTCATCTAATACTTGATCAATAAAACACATTCCAAAGACGACTGCAGTTAAGGGAAAAATCCCTGCCTATGGACAGACCAGAACAAATCAAGACCGTTACATTGCACCACCAATCAAGGTAACCAAGCACACACTTAGTCACCCGAAAGCTATAAATTTATCAATGAAAAAATAAACCGATATACATTTTACATGAAAATAGGTTTTGATATTTCCTTAGAGCCATAAAATTGAGCACATGAAAATGCTGCCATTTCAGCTATGACTTCTCAAAGCTTATCAGTGCCATATTGTGAGGATGGAGGAAACTATGCTTGTGTCCATAAGAGGTAAATATCTTCCAAAACATTTATATTCTTTCTCTCTATTGTTTGGTCTACATCATAAAAAAGGACATTACATGAAAAGTTTAAAAATTTTGGTAACTGAACATTAAAACCCAGTTTTAATAGTTTTTAATTGCATAAGCAATACATACAATGCCAACCATACAAAAGTATACAGACAAAAAGCAAAAGCCTTCCTTAAACACCCAGCTCCACCCCACCCCACCCCCAAATACACACAGCACCTTCCTCCTTAGTAGTAGCAACAGTTAGCAATTTGGAGAGTATCTTTACAGAATTTTGCTATGCATCTACAAACATACATGCATACACATATGTAACGGAGAAGGGCTTTTTAAAAAAAAAAAAATGAGATTATTATATACACAGTTCCGTGAGTTGCTTTTCTTTGTTTAACTATTTGTCTCAGACATCATTCCAGGTCAGCATATAGAGACCAGAAGTTGCAAATTAATAGCCCACAGCTCATAAATCCTTTTAAATTTTTTGCTTGTTTTCAACACATAGAAGTCCACATTTCCCATTTCTCCAAAACAAAAAACATTAAGTTAAAAGATCCGGTAACATTAGACCCAATTCTCACATTGAACCAATCAGAAACAGGAGCTTGGTGGCAGCTGTCCCCTCTGGTGGGGCCCGCACTCTACTGTACCACGAGCACCCAAGGCCTCCATGTCCCACATCCAGCCTGGCCCTTTAGACCTGTGAGATTGCTGTCTGTGATCATGTACATCTACACTGTTCTTTTTTAAGTCTGCATAATGCAGATAATCGTAATGTATTGAACCATTCCCCTATTTTTAGCATGTTTTTAAAGTTGAAGCTTTCGTGCTGTTTGGCAGGGTAGAACCAAATCCCAGATTCAGATTTTTTTGACTTTTTTTTTTGTAGACTTACAAAAGTCTACAAAAAAAATGTAAAGGATTATTCTCTATTTCCCTTTGAAAACCCGTATTGTAATTGGGGGACTAGAGTCAGAGAGAGGGGTGGAGAATCCTAAAAGATAAGAAAACTCCATCTGACGCTAACTGAGATGAATTCAATGTGTTATTAAGTTAAATCAAGATTTTTTTTTCTTTGAAAAATGTATGTCTCTGTTTAAAAGTGACAAAGATCTGGGGAATAGTTAAGGTATTCTCTGGTATCTTTTATCAACGCTGTCTGTTCTTATTCTCCTTTTTCCCTCTTCCATAACGCTTGCTCAGAAAATCTCTAAGAGCTTTCAAAACTTTCAGCCAAAGGAGTTAGCAACTGCGAAAACGGGTCAGCAATGCGAATAGTTCAAATGTGAATAAAGCTGACAGAATCTCTAAAAAGAGGGACAAAATCAGAGTTACAATTTCCTAACTGTAGTATACACTTGAGTCAACAATCAAAACACATGCAAAAGTGCAAAGAAACTAGTTTTTTTAAAAAAATAGTCTAATGGCCAAAATAAGAAATACACGTGGAGTTTGTATGACGCAATTGCTATTCTCGGAGGAACAGAACTTTGCCTATGTAATTTGATGTGAGGTAAGAATTCTCTGGCTTGAAATAAAAGTAAACATTGAGACAAACTTTGCCTACTTCTCGGAGTTTTTTTTCTTCCTATTCAGTTTATTAAAAAATCCCTAACCTTGCCATTTTTTCTTCTAGCTACAGAAAATACAAAAGTAGAGAAGTATTAACATATAGTTAGTGTCCGTGAGGATCATATCTGGTACACATGTATTCCTCAGAAATGAACAAAAGTCTATTGTTATATTTGTATTTTTTACCAAAATTAAACTCTAATGATTCTTGATCACAGGTTTGAGACTTTGAAATAAATATATGCATCTAGTGAATGAATCTCTTCTATGTGCTGAGGTATCAAGAGTCATCTTTGATTATTTTCAGTAAAAAATAATCAGCATCTGAAAGCCTTCTAGAATGCAGCAAATAAAGTGTGGTTAGAACAAACTATTTTAAACTAAAGTTGCTTGCCTATTTTAAAATAAATTATCCATGCATGTTTTAGTCACTTTGTTGCTGATTTGAGCTATTACAGATATTTCCCAAGTAAACTAAAATCAAAACAAGGTTTCACACAAAAGGCATCTTGCACTCCTTCCAACAGGAACTGAGAACAGTGCACTGATTAGATCACCCAGACTCCCCAGCTGATTAAAGAGGCACCCTGTGCAGAGCTGCTCTGGGGGTGTTTAGAATCTAACAGTCTCTTTAAAAGAATAACAAATGCTTGCAATTCCTTGCAATAGTCCCTGCTTTGAGGTTACAGTTAAACAAAAGTCATCCCGTCACTCCATCCGTAGCTGGATTCTCATAATATCTGCTCTTTTCTCATTATTAATCAAACACATCTCAATAGCGATTTTTTAATTGCAACCCCTGTGGTATTGCAATAGTGGCAAAACTGAGAAAACTGGTTGCAAAAAAAGCAAACTCCCAAAAAGTGACACAGGATTCACAACTAAGGTGAAATACAGCAGATCCCTGCTACTCAGGACTAGCAAAATCTGGCCTCCCTTGTGCTCCCTGCTGTCCTTCTGGTCGACATTCAGAGTGGCCTAAGGCTGATAACCTTATCACTGAAACTTCATACACTTAACAATATTTGTGCCTTTAGTTTCCAAATACTGTGTTAGGTGCTTGAGGCATAAAAAGTGGGTAAGACATGAGGCCTGCTGTCAGGAGACTCACAGTGTAGTATTTGGGCAGACAGGTGAGAATATAATTACAAAGCATTACAGCTGGTGCCAGAATAGAGATATGCACAAGAGAGCACAGAGGGGAAGGGAGTGATCGAGGAAAGCAATCAGCCACGGTGTGTTATGATAAGAGCAAGAAATGCTCTCTCTTTGCCCAATTGTGAATGCTTATCCACCAGGCCATCTGTTTGATTCCTGGCGGAGGACTGCAGCTTGATATTTCAAAGCTCTAACAAAGACATAAATCTCCTGGGTTTTAGGGCATCTGTTTGCATTCTCTAGCTACCTTACAGTGATTTCAAACTGAAATAATTAAATCCCTTCCAATCCTTCGGGCTGCAGTAGAAACAGTTAGAAAATGAAGAGCTGAACTCAAGATGCCTCAGCTTGCATATCGCCCAGAAACCCTTGAAAGTTTTACATGGATATTTACTCCTTGACCCTAAAAAGTATGTGCACATATGTAAGTGCCAAAGGCTTATGATGAAAGTAGGAACACAGAAATATATTCAGATGGGTGTTCATATTCGTTTTCAAAGCTGCTATCTGCAGTCTGTATCCAGCCAAATTTGACATATCTTGGAATCCACAGATATATCTCCTCCAGTGGTAGCTCAATAAATCCCTGCATAGTTTCCCATTGGGCTTATCTGATTATGTTATACATTTTTAAGGTATGTATTAAGAAATACTACTGACTAAAGTGACCCAGTTGATACTACCAGAAAGCTGTCTGTATTTATTACAGGAAAATCTCAACAGTCAGACATACACAGAATGGTGAATTCTGCACTCCACCATACCTTTCAACTTCCACACACAACTTTTACTCTATTTAAAACACTACAGTGTCTGTTCCTTTTAAAACAAGTTAAGTAAGAGTTCCTAGGAAGCATAGCATAAAGGTGAGACTATCACACATCAAAAATGCAAATCTTGGAACAATGGAGATACTTTCTTTCCTGCCTATTGAATGATAAGAATTAAAATATTAATAATAAACAGAATGTGTAACCATGGAGAACAAACCAATACATACATACAATGCCAGTAAGAGTGAAGTTTGATTCAACCTTCTAGAGGCAATTTGGCAATGTGTCAAAAACGTCTACAACATTTGACTGATCAATTGCATTTCTAGAAATTAATCCAAGAACCTAACCAGAGATGAACTCAAAGATTTATACATAAGGAGTGTGCATTTTGAATATACCTAAAAAACAACTAAATGTCCAACAACATTTATAAAATTGGCTAAAGTGTGATACTGCTTACATTTACAATTTTATAAATCATGTTTTAAAAAGATATTTAATGAAGCAGAAAATGTTTATGGCAAACATAAATGCTTATGGTAAAAAAAAAGTAAAAAAACAGGACATACAGTATAATTACAATTTTCCAATACACGCATATACACACACACATATACAAACATAGTCAAATAAGTATATCCAAGCATAAAAAATAGATTGAACACACATATACTAAAATACTAATAAATATATATATGTGATATATAATATATATATCAGATATACATCAGATATCATATCAGATATATATCATACATAATATACAGAAAGATATTAGTTTAAAAATTAGTTAAAATATCTGACCTCAGGTTTTGAGGGAGAGGACAAAGCCAAATTTTGATAGAAAGTGGCAAAGTTGAACTTTTAAATACTTATATACATCATGTCAAGCACTTTGGAGTATAAACAAAGTCTGATCCCTTAAATCAAGTTTATTCCACAATATAAGATAGAGCACAAGTGTCAACACACGCCTTAAAATAAAAAGGCTATTTCTACTGTTTCCTTTTCTGCATCCTTGCTAAGAGAATTGTGTTGGCAGAGCAGTTTCCTTTACACTTCTAGAACCCTGATGGGTGAGGTTACACCTTTTGTCCATGCCTGCCCTAAATATCAGCCGCCGAGGTCTAAGTTAAGCAAGGTGAAGTTTCTATAACAACCGCTTGCCAGCATAGGCTTCTTTCAGAGGTGAAACCTAAAGAAATGATGAAATAATTACCAGGAGTCTAATTCAGATATACAAAGCAAGAAACATTATTCATTAGCATTTGTTTCCATTGCAATTTTTTATAAGCACAGTCAGACACGATTTTCCATTACACTTTCCTTGTAGAACTACAAAATTGTGGCCACACAGCCAGATTTAAACATGAGAGGAGAAATGGCTCAGTGGGAATATAACAGATGTTCAAAGACTATTGTGTGATAAAAGCACCAAAAAGTAGGGAGGGCTCCTAACTGGCGACTATCTGCCCAAAACTTGGTTAACAAAAGGTGGATGATAGTGGTTGCATGGCAACTGCTGTTTTAAAAACAAAAACCTATTTCTTGCACGTTTCATCCTTAACTCTTGACAAAGAGAAGTGCCACAAAAACTTGGATCTGTTGGGACTGGGATTAAAATGAAGTGTTAATTTTATCTTTTAAATGTTCTGTTTCCTGATAACCCCAGGCCCTTAAAATCATTCTAATGTGGGATTAGGAGGCAATCGGTTCTCTTTTTTTCTCTAGGTGTAACATATCTGTTAGCTCTATTTGGTGAAAATTCTCACAATTAAAATCTGTTTGAACCCAAAAATAAATTATAAAAAAGGGGATTTTAAAACTCCAGGCTATAGATGTTTCTCTCGGAGAAGTTTGTAGGTGTTATCCTTTAAACTTCTCCAAGTTTAGAGCAGGAGTGGGTGCTTTCCTCTGGGGAAATCAGTCTTTCTTTTGACCTGAGAGGGGAGGTGGGGTTTGGACCCTCCGGTCTCTTTCCTTGCTTCTCATTGGCCTCCCTCTGTCTCTTTCCAAGTAGAATTTCAAATCCAGAATTTAGTATGACATTCTATTCAGAACCTCTTCTCAAGAATGTACCCAGAAAAAGAATAGATGTTCAAACAGAACTGCAAAATTGAAAAGGAGAGTAAGGGAAAATTTGAACCAACATATAAATCTCACTTTTTATAGAGTTTCTAGAATAAATCTAATATGCTACTTACATGTAAAACATTATTTTTTGAGGATTCCCAGGATCCCAAAAATAGATAGCAAGCAAGGATCTGATATTTCTGAACTAATACCACAAAAATATAATACTAACCTGGATCAATTTCTGAATAATCCCTTATAAATAATAAAATGTATTTTAAAATATGAAACAAAATTATAAATTAAAAAAAATTTTCCTGGGGCTTTCTGAGGCTTACATTTTAACTTCTGTCAAAGGATGCAGCAGTATGCAGTCAGATTCTTCACTAGAAAAAATCACCTTTAAAGCAGAAGTCAATCCAAGCTTCACACATTCCAAATTTCCTCCTTACAAATAGAAATGAGGAAAACCTATCCATTTAATTACAGAGGAGGCAAACCTGGTATAAACTTACTCACATATCTTCAGTAACAGCCCCCTCCACAAACAATTAGTATGAAGATGGGACATATTAATATTTACAATGTCACAAGCATAAACAAAAATGCCTCTATACCAACCCTCTGGATTCAGTTTCCAAGGGATCAAGATCACTGGGCACTTTACCCCCATCTCTGAAATAACCAATATAATGGAATTCCCCCTCACAAACCACAAACCATTTTCAAAATTGCCCTCCATTTATGCATTCAACAAGCATTCATCGAGCGTCTACTATGTGCCAAGTAAAGTGCTAAGCATTGCAACTAAACAGTGCATTGGTGAGGATTTTTGGGTTGCAAACAACAGAATCTACTCTGCCAAGTCTAAAGGGAAAAAAAGGATTGGAATAAACAGCA
Organism: Choloepus didactylus; assembly: GCF_015220235.1. Lineage (NCBI taxonomy): Eukaryota > Metazoa > Chordata > Mammalia > Pilosa > Megalonychidae > Choloepus > Choloepus didactylus. Next base: position 58,382,964 of record NC_051310.1, on the reverse strand, counting down.
TTAGATAGCCCAACACCCCTCAGAAGGGTCCGAGAGACAAATGTTGAAGCTACATAGCCAGGAATGCTACTGGAGCTTTTCTAAAGAAGACACCTCTGCACCCATTCTCAGTCCCTATGACCCTATGACCCTTAGGTTGGGAAGCCAGAAACCGTACCACTGTCCCCTCCTCCCACATCTTCACCATCAACCTTAGCTGAAGATTGCTTCCTCTCATGAAGACATCTCCTCACACAGCTCACTTCCAAATCCAGCCTTGCCCGAGCCATGTCATTGGCAAAGCCAAGGTCACAGGCTGCCCCCTTGCCACAGAGAAATTTGAGGCATTTATATTTGGGCTTCTACCTTGGAAAGGTAAGACTCATAATATGGGAAACTACTAAAATGTTGAGTGGTCACAAATCTTCACTCTAAAATATGACACTCTTGGCCAATACAGAGCAATGCAGTCTGGCATAATACTACGTGAACAAAACCCAAAACCAAAAACTTTGTATGCACAGTGGTTACCAAGCATCACACAGAACCTTTATAAATAGTGATCTAATAAAAATATTTATATTAAGCAATATATAAGGTTTATCTGTTTTGAGATCTTCTTTTCCTAGAAAATCATCTTCTCTGCCTTTTTCCATAGTTTCTTACTTAACATAAATCAGTTCAGTCATTTGTCAATGGGCTAATTATGTTAAATAAAAAGAAAACCAAATACATTTTAAAGCATGAATTAAATACTTATGTGCTAGACTTCTGCAGAGGGAAAATGTACTTACAAGTCAAATAGACCTGGATTTAAATTCCAGCTCTACCACTACACTAGCTTTGTGTCCTTAGGCAGGTTATTTGCTTCCCAAAGCCTTTATTTCTGCTTCTGATGAACCTGCTACATAGAACTGTTTAGGAAGATTAAAATGAAACAAGGCACGCAAAGTACTCAGCACAGTGCCTAGCGTTATTGGATATTACTGATATCATTATTTAATCTTTACAACAACATTATGGATGGACATTGTTATTCCCATTTGAACTGAGGAAGAATAATCTAAAGCTCAGAGAGCTGAAGTCACCTATCCAAGGTAATATCAGGGTACAGTTAGGATTTGAAACCAGGGTTTCTAATGTCAAGCCTGACCTTTTTCCATTACATCATCTATTAAAACTTAAAAGTCATCACAAATTAAGAACTCATAATGACTCACGTAGGCTTTCAGAAAATCCTTGCTGCCTGTACTAAGCAAAATTGTTATATTTTTCACCATTTTCAAGGAAAAAAGAAAGCACAGAAGCCCAGAAAATGTAGTTTTGTCCAGAGTCTTTAAAACCCCAAATATTAGGACTAGAAGGAAATTTGGAAGCCAGCCATTCTAACCTCCTGGAATTTATTTTACCACAGGACCATTTTACCTTTCTTTAGGTTAGCCCTTGCTTCTTCTTGCTTCTTTTATCTTCTTTCCTTATTGGCAGGACCTGGAGATGACAGTAAGGCAGCCACAAAACTCTTGAGTGTCAGCCGGGTGAGAGACAAGAAGAGAGAGACGCTGACTGCCACCCAATCAGTGGCACTCATGCCTGTATTAGCATGTCCCAAAGAGGACCTGTGGATCCGGACACTTGCAAATGTTCCACAAAGAGAGTGTTCCATGGCCAATTTGGAAAATGTGGGAATAAAGTTAAACAGGTTTTTCCAGAACGTTTAATGTGCTAATATGTATGGTGACTCCACAAGACGGTATGCAGTGTTAAGTTTTCCAAGCACAGCACCCTTTTTTCCCAAAGCGTCTGGTAGGACCAGTGAACAGGGAGACGAACCATTTGAGAAAAACTGGGTGAAGATAAGAATTTGCCAACAGGATAAGCCAATATGACAGGATGCCTCCTGCACCACCCAGGGAAGAAGGGGCCCTGGCCCCTGGCTCACACATCCATCTGCTTGGCATGAATTCCAGTGCTGAAGGTGGACACATCAGGTTTTAGGGTTTGATGCATTTGATACCAATATTGACAAGCTGACTCTCCAGGCTCAATATGCAACCTTTTGATTACATTTTACTCCCTATGTAACCTTGCTACAGAAAGAAGTGCTAGGCAAGCTGATGTAAATATCTGGTACATTTAACAGTTGTATTTCTTGTTTTAAAGTAATGAGAATATGCACTCCAGCCAACATGAGTGTCCAAACAATTTTCAGTGTGAATCAAAACATTGCCACTTTGGTTTCACAAGCTCTTTCGAGTTTTGTGGGCATGAGATCGCTAGTTTTCAAGAGTTCCTAGGCACTGACAAATTTCAGTTTCCAAACCTGCAAACGTTAAGACCAGACAGAAGCTGGGCCTATTGTCTTCAACAAGGTAACACCACTGTAAGACTTTGCTGGACAGCATCCCATTGAGGGTGTGCCACACTCCTTTGAACCACACCATTAAGAACCCTAGTTTTAGCTCTGACTTGTCATGCCCTACATCCCCTGATTCCTGAAGAAACAGTTTTGGAATGACATGAAAACCCTGTTTTCCTGATCTGCCTTGCTCACTGATGTGGGTTGAACAGCAGCCTCAAAAAGATACACTGAAATCATGGCCCCTGGTGTCTGTGAATGTGACGTTATTTGGATATAGGTTTTTTGTAGATGTCATCAAGTCAAGATGAGGTCATACTGGATTAGGTGGGTCCACGTGAAGAACAAGGCAGAGATCGGTGCTTTGTTGCCACAAGCCAAGGAATGCCAAGGATTGACAACAATCCCTAGAAGTTAGGAGAACGGCATGAGACATTTCTCCCTCATGGCCTCCAGAAGGAACCAATCCTGCCAACACAGGCCTCCAGAACTGTGAAATAATAAATTCTGTTATTTTAAGCCACCTAGCTTGTGGCACTTTGTCACAGCAGCTCTAAGAAACTAATATACTCACCAACGTGCAGTTGGTTAAAGTTTTGAACGTGACAATGTAGGGTTCAAGTTTTAAAGACAGGTACCCAGGAGAGCACAGTCTTCTTACACTAACTGGCAAAATCTTAACAAGCTAAAACCAAAGGAACTCCTGCAGTGCCACCAAGAAAAAGCATGAATCTCTTACCCTTCTGTCAATCTTCTGTCCTGAACTTGCCAAGCTACAAGTTGGAAAATCCATGCAAGGAGCCACCTATGCACCAGCCAGCCCTTCCCACAGGGACCCCTGGATTGTGAGTCTCTCTTGGAGAAGGGTGGGAGGTGATGGGGAGATAATTTTCATAAATGCATTCACTTTCCTCCTTTGAACAGGCACACCTGTTTTTTCTACTAACTCTGCTGCTTCGGACACTCATGCCCTAGGGAAAGAAGTTGTAAGAAATAGCAGATGCAGAACTTACAGAGAGAGCATTCCATCCCTTCAGTTTACAAATTCTGCAGAAAACGATCCAAGTGGTGCAGGACTATTTTATGAACTGTGACCTCAAGTCTCTCATTGAAAATGCAGTTACTATCAAATTGTTCTTTGTGGGTTTCTAATTTAAATGACGAACACATTTTGGGTTATTCATACTTGAACCAGCCACACACTTGCATGATAAACTTCTTTGCAAAGGAGTTTACATTTTGTAATATTATATTCTTGTCTCCATTTTATAGATGGAGAAACTGTGGCACAAGCATCTTGCCCAGAATTCCTGCAAAATGAGACAGAACAAATAAGACCACTGTCTACTGAAAATGGAAAAATCTAAAAAGGAACTGCAATAAAGCAGGCTGATCAGAAGTGTGGAGTTTGTAATGTGTTCCCTGGAGGTCAGGGTCTCCTTTCAGATGGATTTGCCTGCTAAGATTTGCATGAAATTGACCTCTAAGGATAGAGTCTGGCTCTCTGGTATCATCCGTTTTATCATTAAAAGACCAGAAGTACCTCTGGTTAGAGGGATCAGGCACAGGGAGAGTAAGATGATATAACAAGTATAAAGGGCAGATACTCCAAGCAAGCATAAAAAAATAAATATCACAAATTGGAGATCATTCTATTTCTGAGTAGTCTGACAGAAAGTGTTGAAATCGGCAGAGATCGCTGCAGACATCAGATTCCATTCTGGCTTGGGCAAGTGAGCACAGGGAAAGTGGTTTCTAGAAGTCCAGAGACAAACTCAGTGGCCACACAGTGGAAGGAGGGGCGTGAAGGAGAGCAGGGAGAACCCAGATCTGCAGGCTTGGAGAACCTAAGTCTGTTAGTGTGACTAACAGACTTCAAACCATTTGCAAATGCCATTGACTGATTATTTTTAAGAAGACTGTTCTGTATTTAATAATCTCTTATAGACTATGAATTTAGGAAAGTGTATTTTAATTTCTCTATGTTTATTTTACAACAGGGAATTAAATTCAAGAAATATTTTCAATATAAAACCCATGTTTCCCCATATCCATGGCCACTCAACCTGGCTGCACCTTAGAATAACCTGGGGGGGGGGGGGGCGTGTTCAAAAATAGATCAGAGCATCCTCTCTATGAATCATCTCTATTCATTCAGAATCTCCTGGGGTGCCACCCAGGAATCCAGGAATCGGACTTTTTTTTTTTTTTTCCAAAGCTTATGCAGGGATTCTTGGTCTACAGAATGACATTTGAGGACTTCTGCCCTGGATATGCCAGTATCAGGAAACACCTAAGAAATACGTGTCACAATAGCCTGGGGATCTGACTTATACTGTCCATGGTCCACTCCTTCCTGCTCACGGCTCTGCTGGGAGCTTCCCAGGGTTCCTCACCCACCATTTTAGCCCTCCTCTTGGCTGCTCCGTGGAGTCTATTCTCCTCGTTGTCATTCTGTGCTCCCCACATGGCTTTCTGCAGATTTTAGCCTTCTTGGCTGAGGCTGCAGCTTGTACCACCCACTGGCCGGTGGAGTCACCAAGGGCAGTTAACCCGGGTCATTCTGCCATGGCCAGTAGCTGTGCTGTGCTAGGGAAAGGACCTACCAACGGCAAAATGAGAAAACTTTTTGACAAGCAACCAAATAAGGAACCGCCATGCATTTAAATAGTGTTTCCAAAATTCCCTTTCACCAGGAATTTGGTACCAGTTTTCTCGGGACTGGGAGTGGGTTTGAGGGGCAGAATCCAAAAATAATAGATCATTTGAGTAATGTCACACCACGGGATACTGGGAATCACCCCACCTCACCAGCACTGCTTCCACAGAAAGAGTCCCTGCCCTCTCAGGGGTAGTGGGCTGCACTTATTTGTCCCCCTTGCTTAGGAAGAGACCCAGGGCAGCCTGCCTTAGCATATGCAAATGCTTTTAAGACCCTTGGGACCCTTGGTAAAAATGGATAAGACAATTATCCATTATTTAAATGGTGAATTAAATTCATCTTCATATACAATCATTTAAATTGGTAAATATCTTTTACAAGGGAAATGTCCCCAGATGCTTGATTTCAAACATTGCTCTTCTTTCTGGCTCTCCCTAAAGTCCATGGGGACCCTCCTGGATTTTATGAGGCACTACCTTCCCTCTCCCTCTCTCTCCATTTCTCTTCTTTTCTTTTTCTTTTGAGAACAAGTAATGTGTGCCACAGAACTGTAGTTATATAAAATGCTAATAGTTGCTTTGCGTAAAGGGTTCCATAGTGAAATCCATTTGGGAAAACTGAATCAAAACAACAAGTTACCTTCTGCAGGACTTTCAGAACCTCTAACAGACTAACATGCATTTTAAATCTCCAGGAAAGAACACAGTACACAGACTTTTCTACTGTATTTGGCCATGGAATTATTTTTTTCTCTGAACAGCTCAAGGGATTAAGGTTCTACAGAACACATTTTGAGTAGGTACATCAAAACAACAATTTGGCAAAGTTCAGAATATTTCAACACTAGGATATTCTTACTTATTTTGACCCATATAGAATTTTAAAATCTTCCCAATTTAAATTTGTATGTAAATTTATATAAATTATGCTTGTGGGTCTTAGAACAGAATTAATCCTGCGATTTCTATCAAAATTACTGCAGTATCATGTCAATTCATCGAAAAGTGAAAATATACAAAAATAGGCTAAATACTCTCTAAAAAACAAATTATTCCTGCTATATATACCATATAAAAGGCTTTTTTAATCCAAAATTCATTCTTTAAGCAGGTCATCTTATATTTGCATCTTTACACAAACTTTTACATTATGGGCACTTTCTCAATTGCTTTAATCAAAAAACAATTAGACTAAAAAAAAACACACTGAAAACTAATTTGGGATACTTATAGAGGTCACCTGATAGAACTGGTGGAAAAAAAAAAGAGAGAGAGAGAGAAAAAATGTAACCCAGATTAATTGCAACTGTTAGATGTCATTGCAAAGAAGCTTTTTATAAAACATTTTTAAAAGTCATACAGTAAAGGTTATATTGTGAAAATCACAACCATAGAAGTAGAGAATGAATGAAAAACAAAATAACTTCCTGATGTTATGTAAATGGCTAACTGTGGCTTGGGATAAACATTCAAACACAGCTGTGTCTGAAACAAAGCAGCAAGGACCCTGTGCTATGGTAAATTATATTAGAGGACTGAGAAAGAAGGCCCAGATGTCACAGATATGGGTGACGAGTTTTAATATAACTATTTCATAAACTGATAGCGAAAAATGCAATATTTCTAAATTAAATCATTTTATATTGTAGAGATTTTGAATGAGCACATATAACTATATTAATAAACTAAATTAATAAGTAGACAAGAGGCAAACTTAGCTACATCCCTAAAAGCTAATATACCCATTTTCCTTTTTTTTTTTTAATTAGGGAAGTGAAACATTCATCTATCTTCAAGGTCTCTCTAAGCCCCAGTAACATTATAGACACATCTTAGCTGTATCGTGGGCTGCCATCAAGGCCTGCTTTGGAAAATCTTTTCTAATCCACTGGCTTTCTAGAATTCCCAAATAGTCCTGTACCTCTGTGCTGGCACTTATCAGAGTCTGCTTTCCGAGTGGATGGCTTTCCTTCCTTCATTCAGTGAACTCTCTTTGAGGAAAGGAGGCTATGAAACAAATGTGCTTATATGTATAAGAAAGTCTTGAGTGTAGAGATATACATTATTCTTTTTTCCAGTGTTCCTAGTATGTGAGAGAAATCTTACCCTGAGTTAGTAGCTTGGTATTCAGAATATTATTTTTCTTGGGTTTTGGATACCATATTATGAGCTTGAACTCATTTATCACAGAACACTCTCATTACTCTACAATGTTCTCCCCACACCTCTTCCCTTGGCCCCATGCTTGGGGAGATGGAAAAGGCAAATTATCTGCACAAGGTAATTACCAACTGCTCAGTCCATTAGAAAGGGCAGGAGAGAAATGTCTAATTAACCAAAGCATTTACTTTCCTTTTAACTACAGTATTCTCCTCTAAAGACAACTTCAAGCTATTATACCAGAGATAGAAACCACAAACCAGAAATAAATATTGGTATCTGTGTTAATGTTTTTTTTTATTAGAGAAGTTTTGGTTTAACCAAAAATCATGCAGAAAATGCAGAATTCTGTATGACACCCCTATTATTAATACTTTGCATTAGTGTGGTAATTTGGTTACAACTGATGAAAGAATATTATTATCACTGTACTCATTAAATATAGTCCATAGTTTACATTAGGTTCACTGTTTGTGTTGTACAATCCCATGTTTGTTTTTCTTAAATTTTTTCTAGTAACATAAATACAACCTAGAATTTCCCCTTTTAACCACATTCAAATACATAATTCAGAGATGTTAATTACATTCACAGGGTTGTGCTACCAGCACTTCTTTTAAATATGACTGGTGCTATCTCTATAAACCTACAAGTATGATACAGTTTATTCCTTGATCAAACAAAATACTCAGCTGCAATTTCATCAAGAAAAGGAAGGGAATTAAAAACAAAGAGAGGAGGGGGTGGGGCAAGATGGTGGAGTGGTGAGGTGTGGGTTTTAGTTACTCCTCTGGGGCAGTCAGTAGATAACCAGGAACTGTGTGGAACAGACACCACAGAGGAATATGAGTTTGGACATACTTCATACAACACTCACAAATGTGTGGAGCAGCTGAGATCACCGAAATCTGTAAGTTCTCGAGGCCAGGGGGCCCATGCCCCTCCCTGCCAGGCACAATTCCGAGGGAGGAGGGGCCCTTGGCACTGGGAACCAGGAGGGAGAACTGCAGTTGTAGCACTGATTAACAAACTCAGACTGCTGATCAAAAACTCCAACCGTAGATAAACTGAGACCAGACACCAGAGAATCTGGGAGCAGTCAGCCCAGTGGAGAAGAGATAGGGCTAGCAAAAACAATAAAAACAGAGACTTTTGGAGTTGGGGTAAACATAATACAGAAAAAGGCAGGCTCAAAGAGAATCAGGCACATATGCAAACAAAGGGGGCTGGGGGCCCTTCTCTGAAAAGCTGGCTTTTCTGGTTTCTTGATTGTTCCTTAATCACCCTTAACTCCTTGTCTTTTTGCTTCTTAATAGCCCACCAAAACTGCAAGGACTATAAATAGTCTATACTGGGCCCTTCTTTTTCTTTTTATTTTCTTTCTTTTTTTTTTTTCTTTTAATTTCTTTTTTTAAATAACTGTTCTAAGAATCTAAGAAGCCCATTACAGAAAGCCTCAAAGACTTGCAACCTGGGCCAGGCAAGAGCAGAGCTAAGATAGCTCTGAGAGACAAAATAATAAGTCTAGTGGTAGAGAATAGTCACTAAAGACCATAACTTCTCAAGAAAAGGGGGGCATGGTGCAGCTCCAGTGGCAGCCCTCCTTTGGAAAACTCAGACCCCAGGGGCTGGAATTCAGAAACCAGCTTCAGTCAGCCATGCCCCCAACAGGGTCAGGATCACCAGGAGAACTAAAGGCTTCACACCATCTCACACTGGTGGGCAAGCTGCGTGTTGGCAAGAACCACCTGCTGGACAGCATAGGAAAAGCACAGAGTCTAAAAGCCTCACAGGAGGGTCTCATTCTCAAGGAAACTCTATACCCTTCTCCTGAGACCTGGGCCTCTCTGGACTGGGAAACCTGACTGTGGTTGACCATATCTGAGGAGAAGACCCTCACACAAAAAGGCTACATAGAGGGAGGGCAAGAAACAGAAACACAAGAGGTGAAAAACTCTGATCAAATAAACAGAACTTAAGTTAGAGGCCCTAGAATAAGCTGAACCAAACACCAAAGGTTAGAAAACAAAGCCAACCAACAAGGAAACCCTAGGTAAAAAAGTGAAAACAAGCTCCAGAATAAACTAATCAAGAAAGTCAGATGCCCAGACAGCTAAAGATAACAAGCCATACCAGGAAACATGAAAATATGGACCAGCCAAAGGAACAAGCTAATAGTTCAATTGAGAAACATGAGTTGAGGCAACTAATGCTAAATCAATTCAATGAACTGAAGGAAGAACTAATTAAAGATGTTCAAACAAATCTCCTAAATGCAGAAGAGATGAAGGATATAAGCAAGACACTGGATGACCATAAAGAAGAAGTCATAAACTTGAAAAAACAAATGCAGAACTTATGGGAATGAAGGGCATAATGAAGGAGATGAAAAAGGCAATCAAGGGATACAACAGTAGATTTGAACAGGCAGAAGAAAGGATCAGTGAATTGGATGACCAGACATTTGAATTCATACACACAAAAGAACAGATGGTGTAAAGAATGGAAAAATACGAGCAGGGTCTTAGGGAGCTAAATGACAACATGAAGTGCACAAATATACGTGTTATGGGTGCCCCAGAGGGAGAAGAGAGAGGAAAAGGGGCAGAAAGAATCATAGAAGAAATAATCACTGAAAATTTCCCAACTCTTATGAAAGACAGAAAATAACTGTTTCAAGAAGTCAATGCACCCCAAACAGAATAGACCCCAATAGACCTACTCCAAGACACTTATTGATCAGATTGTCCAATATCAAAGACAAAGAGAGAATTTTGAAAGCAGCATGAGAGAAGCAATCCATCACATACAAGGGAAGCTCGATAAGGCTACATACAAATTTCTCCGCAGAAACCATGGAGGCAAGAAGACAGTGGTATGATATATTTAAGATACTAAAGGAGAAGAACTGCCAACCAAGAATTCTATATCTGGCAAAATTGTCCTCCAAAAATCACGGAGAGATTAAAATATTTTCAGACAGACACTGAGAGAGTTTGTGAATACAAAACTGGCACTACAAGAAATACTAAAGCGAGTGCTGCAGGCTGATAGGAAAAGACAGGAGAAAGAGGTTTGAAGAGATGTGTAGAAATGAAGATTACCAGGAAGGGTAAAAAGAGAGAGAGGGAAAAATAAGACATGACATATAAAATCCAAAAGACAAAATGGTAGAAGGAAGTACAGCCCTTACAGTAATAGCACTAACTGTTAATGGATTAAACTCCTCAATAAAAAGATACATACTGACAGAATGGATTAAAAAACAGGACCCATCTATATGCTATCTAAAAGAAACTCACTTTAGACTTTAGACACATGGACGAAAATAGGCTGAAAGTGAAAGGTTGGAAAAGAGATCTCATGCAAGCAGCAACCAGAAAAAAAGCAGGAGTAACTATATTAATATCAGACAAATTAGACTTCAAAACTGAAACAATTAAAAGAGACAAAGAAGGACACCATATATTAATAAAAGGGCCAATTCGTCAAGAAAACATAACAATCATAAATATTTATGCACCAAGCCAGAATGCCCCAAAATTCATGAAGCAAACACTGAGAACACTGAAAGGAGGAGTAGATAACTCTAAAATAATAGTTGGAGGCTTCAATACACTGCTCTCATTGATGGATGGAACTTCTAGACAGAGGATCAATAAGGAAACAGAGATATTGAATTGCATGATAAATGAACTAGACTTGACAGACATTTATAGAACACTACACCCCACAACAGCAGGATACACGTTTTCCTCATGTGCTCATGGAACATTCTCTAGGACAGACTACATGTTGAGTCACAAAGCAAGTCTCAACAAACTTAAAAATATTGATGTTATAAAAAACACTTTCTCAGATCATAACGGAATGAAGATGGAAATAAATAACAGGCAGAAGATTGTAAAATTCACAAATATATGGAGACTAAATAACACACTCTTAGAAAACCAGTGGGTAAAGGAAGAAAATTACAAGAGAAATAAATTAGTAAATACCTCGAGGCAAATGACAATGAAAACACAACATACCAAAATTTATGGGATACAGCAAAGGCAGTGCTGAGAGGGAAATTTATTGCCCTAAACACCTACATTAAAAGAGAAAAATTCAGGAATTAACTGTTCACCTGGGGGAACTGGAGAAAGAACAGCAAACTAACCCCAAAGCAAACAGAAGGAAAGAAATAACAAAGGTTAAAGCAGAAATAAATGAAACTGAGAAGAGGAGAACAATAGAGAGAATCAACAAAACCAGAAGCTGGTTCTTTGAGAAAATCAACAAAACCAATGGACCTCTAGCTAGGCTAACAAAAAAAAAAACAGAGAGAGAGAGAGAGAGAGAGAGAGATCAAGAGCAGATGCAAATAAATGCAATCAGAAACAGAAAAGGAAACACAACTACTGGCCCTGCAGAAATAAAGGAGATAATGAGAAGATACTGAGGAACTATATGCTAATAAACTAGACAACTTATGTGAAATGGGTAACTTCCTAGAAAAGCATAAACAATCAACATTGACCTGAGAAGAAACAGACAACCTCAACAAACCAATCACAAGCAAAGAGATTGAGTCAGTCATCAAAAAGCTCCCAAAAAAGAAAAGCCCAGGACCAGATGGCTTCACATGTGAATTCTACCAAGCATTCAAGAAAGAATTAATACCAATCCTGCTCACACAAATTGAAGAGGAGGGAAAGCTACCTAACTCATTCTATGAAGCCAACATCACCCTAATACCAAAATCAAAGATACTGCAAAAAAAAAAAAAGAAAATTATAGAAAAATCTCTTTAATGAATATAGATGCAAAAAATCTTCAACAAAATACTTGCAAATCAAATTCAGCAGCACATTAAAAGAATTATACACCACGACCAGGTGAGGTTTATTCCAGGCATGCAACGCTGGTTCAACACAAGAAAATCAATTAATGAATACACCACATCAATAAATCAAATCAGAAGAATGACATGATCATCTTGATCAATGCAGAAAAGGCATTTGATAAAATTCAACATCCTTTCTTGATGAAAACACTTCAAAGGATAGGAATAGAAGGGAATTTTCTCAATATGATAAAGGCAATATATGAAAAACCCATAGCTAACATTGTACTCAATGGGGAGAGACAGAAAGCTTTCCCTCTAAATCAGGAACAAGACAGGGATGCCCACTGTCACCATCGTTATTCAACATTGTGCTGGAAGTTCTAGCTAGAGCAATTAGGCAAGAAATAGAAATAATAGGCAACCAAATTGGAAAGAAAGAAGTAAAATTTTCACTGTTTGCAGATGACATGATTCTATATGTAGAAAATCCAGAAAAATCTATGGCAAAGCTATTAGAGTTAATCAATGAACACAGCAAAGTGGCATGTTACAAGATCAACACGCAAAAATCTGTAGTGTTCTTATACACAGCTAATGTACAAAAGAGGAAGAAATTTTAAAAATTCCATGTATGATAGCAACCAAAAGAATCAAGTATTTATGGATAAACTTAACAAAGACAACAAAAGGTCTATACAAACCAACTACAAGAAAATGCTAAAAGAAATCGAACAGGGCCTGAAAAAATGGAAGAACATACTGTGTTCATGGATTGGACGACTAAATATAATTAAGATGTCAACTCTTCCTGAACTGATTTAGGCATTACCAAGGCAATACCAATTAAAATCCCAACAACTTACTCTGCAGAAATAGAAAAACCAATAACCAAATTTATTTGGAAGGGCAATGTGCCCCGAATAGCAAAAAATATCTTGAGAAAGAGGAATGAAGTGGGAGTTCTCACACTACCTGACTTTGAAGCATATTACAAAGCTACAGTGATCAAAATAGCATGGTACTAGCATAAGGATAGAGATACTGACCAATGGAATCGAATTGAGTGTTCAGAAATAGACTCTGGCATCTACGGACAATTGATCTTTGATAAGGCAGTCAAGCCAAAGCAACAGGGACAGAGCACCCTCTTCAATAAATGGTGTATGGAGAACTAGATATCCATTTACAAAAGAATGAAAGAGGACCCCTATCTCACACCTTATACGAAAATTAACTCACAATGGATCAAAGACCTAAACATTAGCACTAAGACCATAAGACTCTTAGAAGAAAATGTAGAGCAATTTCTTAAAAGATCTTGTGATAGGAGGTGGTTTCCTAGATCTTACACCCAAAGTGTGAGCAACCAAAGAACAAATAGACAAAAGGGATCTCCTCAAAAGCGAACACTTTTGTACATCCAAGGACTTTGGTGGAAAAGTAAAAAGGCAGCTGACACAAGGGGAAACAATATTTAGAAACCACATATCAGATAAGGGCTTAATATTCTGAATATATAAAGTGATCCTACAACTCAACAACAGAAAGGCAAACAACCCAAATAAAAAATGGACAAAAGACAAGGACAGACACTTTTCTGAAGAGGAAATACAAATGGCTCAAAAACATATGAAAAAATGCCCAACTTCACTGGCTATTAGGGAAATGCAAATCAAAACCACAATGAGATATCATCTCACACTTACCAGAATGGCCATTATCCAAAAAACAGAAAATTACAAGTGCTGGAGAGGATGTGGAGAAAGAGGCACAATTATTCATTGTTGGTGGGATTGTAGAATAGTGCAACCACTCTGGAAGACAGTGTGGAGGTTCCTCAGGAAGCCAAGTATAGATTTGCCATATGACCCAGCTATTCAGTTGCTAGGTATATAATCAAAGGAATTGAAAGTTAAGAGACAAATGGACATTTGTAAACCAATGTTTACTGCGGCATTATTCATGATTGCCAAGAGATGGAAATAGACCAAATGTCTATCAACAGACAAGAGGATAAACAAACTGTGGTATATATACATGATGGAATATTATGCAGCTGTAAGACAGAACAAAGACATGGAACATAAAATAACATGGATGAACCTTGAGGACATTATGTTGAGTGAAGTTAGCTGGAAACAAAAGAACAAATACTGTATGGTCTCACTAAAAGAACTAACATTAATGGGCAAACTTTAAGAGTTAAAAGCTGATAACACAGGCTACCAGGAGATTGAAAGAGGATAGAGAGCGGTCATTTGATGCTGAAGGACTACAGAATGTTCAGCAGGATTGATTGTATAGATCCAGAAATAGATAGCATAATACTGTGTGATGGTAGCACAATATTGTAAGTACATTGAACAAAGATGTCTGTGAGTAAAGCTGAAAGAGGTGGGATAGGGGAATGTATGACACCAGAGGTAAAGATAGATGATAAAGACTGGGACTGTATAATTTGGCAAAAACTGGTATGGCCAATGACTGTTACCAAATGTACAAATATAAAAATGTTTTTACATGTGGGAGAGCAAATGAGTGTCAACCACGCAGAGTATTGGAAAAGGGATGGTACTTGGGAAAAAACATAATCAATGCAAACTGGAATCTATGGTCGACAGTAATATTGTAATATGCTACATTAAATGTAACAAAGGCAATATACTGATGCTAATTGTGTATGAGAAGGGGATATAAGGGAGGGATATGGGATTTTTGGTAGTGGTGGTGTTTTCTGTCCTTACTGTTATGTTGTATTGTATGACATTTTCTTTTTATTATCTTTTTTTATTATTTGCTAAAAAAAAAAACTTTTTTGTAGTAATCAATATGTTCAAGCGCTGGCTGTGGTGATAAACATAAAACTATATGATGATACCATGAAGAACTGAATGTACACCGTACATACACACAATGTATGTGAATATAGCTCTATAAAATTGTAGGAAAATATAAATAGAGGTAAAAGTGCTGGAGAAAACATGGAGAGAGGGATGTATCTATTTACTATTTACTGTTGATGAGGAGGCAGAATGGTGTAGCATTTCTGGAGGTCAGTGTGGTGGTTCCACAAGAAGCTAAGTATGTGGGGACCATAAGGTCCTGCAACCTTATTATGCGGGATATGTATTTGGAAGATCCAAGAACAGAGATATGAATGGACACTTGCACACTGGTGTTTATGGAGACAGTATTCATAATTTGCAATGGGTGGAGGTGGCCTTAGGGTACACTGACTGAGGAACAGAATGGTGAACTGTGGTGTATGCATACATGGAATATTGAGCAACTACAGAAGGAGTGAAGCAGTGAGACACGCAAGGAGGTGAATGGATCCTGTAGACAGCATGTTGAGTGAAGTACTCCAGAAACCAAGCAAACACTATAATGCCTCACCAATATGGACTAACTATAATGTGCAAACTCTGAAGTAAATCTTAGAACACAGCCTAACAGGGAAATGATTATTGTAATGGTCCCTAGATTGTAAGCTCTTACACCAGTCAAATCTATTCCTGAATTGTAATGGCTATCTCCAAACTCTGAGATGCTGATCCCTTTGTGTATAACCTGATTGGTCTCTGGAACACTGGGTATCTGTGTGACACCTGATACTCGGAGCTAGAGCTCGGCAGATATGAATGTCAGTATCAGTGCATACAGCAACTGTTAAAAAAAAAGAAGCTGAAAAAGAGCCCAGACTTCAATTAGAGATATGAATGAGGCAGACCTGGTTAAGATTAGGGCAAATAGGGCCAAAGGGTAAAGGTTGAAACTGCCTGTGTGTTAAAACTTCAGCTTCCATGTGAGACCAACAGAAGAGATGTTTATTTGGTGCAGGATCTATATTTTCTAAACAATATAACTTCTACAGTCAGTTTGTTCAGACACCACATTTACATGGAACTTTGAATAGGAAGTAAGATATGGTAGGTTTGTATAGGTTAGAATGAAATAGCAATCTATCCCAAAGTAATTTGGGCAGAGAATAAAAATATATATGCAGCAGCCCCGCCACCCCCACCCCGCCACCGAGGAGCTGGGGGAAAATGTAGAAGTGTGTTGGACTTCCTCATCTGGATTGTTGCTGATGTTCTCAAAAACATTGAAGACTGACGGGTTGGTATGCTGAGCCCTCTATCTTGGGGCCTGCCTTTACGAAGCTAGATACTGCAAAGGAGAGACTAAACCTGCTTATAATTGTGCCTAAGATTCTCCCCCTGAGTGCCTCTTTGTTGCTCAGATGTGGCCCTCTCTCTCTCTCTAACTAAGCCACCTTGGCAGGTGAACTGACTGCCCTCCCCACTACATGGGACCTGACTCCCAGGGGTGTAAATCTCCCTGGCAACACAGGATATGACTCCTGGGGATAAGTTTGAATCCCGCATCGTGGGATTGAGAACACCTTCTTGACCAAAAGGGGGATGCAAGATGACACAAAGTGAAGCTTCAGTGGTTAAGAGATTTCAAATGGAGTCGAGAGGTCAATCTGGTGGACATTCTTATGCACTATATAGATAACACTTTTTAGGTTTTAATATATTGGAGTAGGTAGAAGTAAATACCTGAAACTACCAAACTCCAACGAGTAGCCTTGACTCTGGAAGACGACTGTATAGCAATGTAGCTTACAAGAGGTGACAATGTGATTGTGAAAACCCTGTGGATCACACTTCCTTTATCTAGTGTATGGATAGATGAGTAGAAAAATGGGGACAAAACCCAAATGAAAAATAGGGTAGGATGAGGAGGGATGATTTGGGTGTGCTTTTTGACTTTTATTTTTTATTCTTATTCTGATTCTTTCTGGTGTAAGGAAAATGTTCAAAAATAGATTGGGGTGATGAATGCATGACTATATGATGGTCCTGTGAACAGCTGATTGTACACCATGGATGATTGCATGGTATGTGAATATATCTCAATAAAACTAAATTTAATTTTAAAAAAAACAAAAACAAAAACAAAGGGAGGCCTATACAGCCCCCACTGCCTCACACTAGCTCATTTTAGACACAGTATCTCTTCCATCTTCCAAAAGCGGTTTGGAGCTCCAATTATATTAAGCACTTTTTTTTCTCATTACAAATGTAGACAACTAAGATTTGCATAAGTGGTGTTGGCTGCTGAGTCCTCATCCCTTTCTTCTCTCTGCCAGGCTCACACGCCCCCATCAGAGGAAAAAAGCACAACTTTTCTTACCCTTTCAGGGACAAATTGCCCTGAAACAAATGAGCAAGCCAACTCCTGAGAATAATCTGAAAAAGCAAACAGTGGACTGTCTTGGGTGTGTTGACCCCATACACAGAATTTCTCGCTTACCACCGGGCCTTCTCTGCTTTGGAATTGCCACGCATGACTCCATCAGCAGGCACCTCACTCCCAGCCCTCACTGTGCCCAGGCCCTCCCCCTCCTTCTCCAAACACCTTAGCCCAGAAGACAAATAAGCATCTCTACCTATAAAGTCAAATATACTAAAATCTACTCACAACCATGATATTCAAGAATGTTAGCACTTGGGAGTGGGGAGGGGCGGGGCTTAGAGATTAGATAGTCCAGGGGTTGCAAATTCTAATTCCTAAAGGAGTCAGAGAAGTACCATAAATGAGTGAAGGAAGCCATATGTATGAGACAATAGGGAGTGGTGAGGGCTGTGGCAAACCTCCTAAAAACAGTCTCTCTAATTCTAATCCAACAATCCCATTTCACAGAGTGAGAAACTAAGACCTGAAGAAGTGAATAACCTGCCAGGATGAAAATTCAGTTTAGCTCATTTTTCTCAAAATAGGTTGCTCCTAGGCAAGAAGGACAGATTATAACTTTCCCCAAATCTGCAGTTCTCTTGTTTGGGGGTACATGAAATCTCTCTTGTAGAGTATCAAAAATGCCAATCTCCTGGGTATGTGCCCTCCCAATTTTACTCCACCCCGTGTGCTGTGGCCAAGGAATGTTATGTCTAGGGAGGATTCCTGGGCTGTGATCTGTGGTCAGTGAAAAAGCCCTTTTGATCCCAGCCACAAGAATGCAGCTGAGCTCAGATTCCCTCTGTCCATAAATCAGAGTCCTCCCAAGAACCGCCGTGGGTGTGGCTCCCCACGCAGGTGCTGGGCTGCTTCAGCAATCCTAAGGGGGCACTCCCTCACTTTGAAAGTCTTCTAGGAGCTGCCAGAGTCAAAATGGTAAATCCATAAGACTCTGAGTTCACATACAAATTCTTTCCGACTTCCCCGGGCATCTGTTTTTTTCATTCCAGCAGCCAGGTGTGAGCGCCTGTCTGCCTTGCTTCTGTTTGCTATTTCATGTCTAACCTTCAACCTTGAATTTGGCTCAGCTTGTGAACACGAGCCAAAGAGTTCTGTGTGTATGCTGCTTTTAATTTGTCCAAGGATGCAGAAGGCAGCAGTGATTCCAATAGTTTAAGAAGTCATCATACTGCTGTGGCCTGAGATCCTCAGTCCAGGGAGCCTGCTGGTGATTAGCTGGTGAATTTGGAATCTGTCCAAGGATACCCGTGTGCTTCTGGGAGGCAAGCTCTTCTCCTAGTCAGCAGTGAGCTTCCCATGCAGACCAGCCGTGAGCTCAGCACGACAGACCTGCTGGGAGCCCTTGAGCCTGGCTCCAGTTTTGAAGGCTCAGACACTCATGGCAATCATGCAGTTTTTTACTGATTTTACCCCAGATTTCTCAAAGTGCACATTCTTAGCTTCCACATACATGAAGTTATATTAATAGCAGCAAATACTAAATACTCAGCAGGTGCAGGGTACCCTGATAAGTACTTTACACAGATTATCTCATTTAATTCTCATAATAAACCTATAAAGTAGTAACCACTATTACAATCTCCATTTTACAATTGAAAAAACAGGTTTAGAAAGGTCAAGTTCATTTGCCCAAGTTCATCAAACTAATAAATGGTGAAGCAAAACTTAGAGTATATAAGATAACACTTCACCCACACTAGGATGGCTAGAATCAAAAAGTCAGGTAATGACAAGTGTTGGCAAGCATGTGGAGGAATTGGTGGGGATGTGAAATGGTACAGCCATCTGGCATTTCCTCAAAAAGTTAAACACAGTGTTACCATTTGACCCAACAATTCCACTCTGAGGGACATACCCAAGAGAATTGAAAACATATGCCCATGCAAAAACTTGTACATGAATGTTCATAACTACATTATTCATAAAAGCCAAAAGGTGGAAAAAACATAAATGTTTTTTCATCAAATGATGAATGGGTAATTGAAATGGGATATATCCATACAATGGAATATTATTCAGCCATAAAAAGGAATGAAGTACTGACACATGCCACACATGAATCTTGAAAACGTTATGCTAAGTGAAAAAAAAAATCATACACAAGCCACACACTGTATGATTCCATTAATAAAAATGTCCAGAATAGGCAAAACCATATGGGTGAAAAGTAGATTAGTGATAGCATAGGACTGGAAGGGATGGGGAATTGGGGAATGACGGCTAAAGGGTTTCTTTCTGGGGTGACAAAAACTTTCCAAAATTGATTGTGGCGATGACTTCACATCTCTGTGAATTTATTAAAAACCATCGCATTATACACTTTAAATGGAGGAAAAGTATGGTAGGTGAATTATACCCCAAGTTTTAAAAATAACAACTTAGAACACAATTATTCTGATTTTAGGGAACCACAAATTTGTAAACACCCATTTCCAGTGAGAAACCTCACCAGGGGGGTAATACTTTTGAAATATGTCTGAGCAATAGTCCATTAGAGAGGCAAAGACTCTATCGGGGACAGAGAGGGATTCGGGATACAAGCAAAGAGAGGCAAGAGGGACAGGACAGCAGCTCAACTATGATTCAAGAAACCCAAACCCATGTGCACCTCCTGGACAAGCAAGGGATCCAGGCTGAAAGAAATGGGGTCACACAGGAAGGCTCCGGCCAGTGATCTTGGAAAATCAGTGCCTCATACAGTATGCATACTAATCATCCTCTTGCACTGGTCAAGAGTCTGTCTGCTCCCTAATGACAGCTAGGAAGACTGCCTTCCAGGGGTTTCCTTAGGGCGGTGGAGGCCTCGGCGCATGTCACGGGTCGAAGCAGACGAGAGCACCATGAGGCTGGGTTGCAGCCCTGAGGCCTCAATTCACCCAGGCCTTTCAGTCGCTCCTTTCTCTGTCCTTCTCCTTCTCTCCCCCAGGAATGACTCAGAGGAGCAGCTAAGGTGACTCAGAGAGAAGTCCTTTCATGTTTCTAAGAAAACATGCGCACAGCCAAAATGAGGTGCATTTCCTTGCAGCCGTGTTATTTTAAAGGCAAATGTGTCTACAAAATGGAGCCACCATGCTAGCATCCAGCCAAATCACACTGAGGGCCATTTTTAGTGGGAAGAGGCTGTTTATAATAAATCCGGGCAGGATTTAAAATGTTGATTTATTCTTCTGAAAAGCTGAATCACACCATGTGGATTGACTGAATTAAATGAGGGGGTCTGCGGCTCGTTATTTTAAGTGGGACAAACACAGTTGCAGGGGATGTTGGCAGATGGAGTAGAGGTTCCGGAAAGGTCTGAGTGGCTGCTCCATCGAAGAGCCAGTTCTCCGGGATTCCAAGGCAGGGGCTGCCCAAACCCTCCTCCACCCACCCACCCCCACTCTAGCTCCCTGCTTTTTGGTCATTCTACCTTTAGTACCTCTCCTGGATGGGGTGTTATGAGGAGGTGAAGTTAAAATAGGCATCTTTGCCCTTTTAGGTGGCTACATAGAGATGATTTATATAATGACATAGCTAAAAAAAGGATTTGTAGAATTATTCCCTTCGTAGTCACCCTATGACCCTCCTCTCAAATAAAAGCCTCAGAAATCTAAGAATGTAGAACATTTCCAATAACTCTATTAACAAGAGGCATTAAGGTCTCCAAGAGCCTCAGACAGCTTCCTTATTTGCTTGCCTGAGAGGTGACTTC
Organism: Choloepus didactylus; assembly: GCF_015220235.1. Classification (NCBI taxonomy): domain Eukaryota; kingdom Metazoa; phylum Chordata; class Mammalia; order Pilosa; family Megalonychidae; genus Choloepus; species Choloepus didactylus. The sequence continues at coordinate 58,362,021 of NC_051310.1, read as the reverse complement.
CAACTCATGAGACAGAGAAGCAGCTCCACTGTGCTTTCTGCCCAGTCCTCCTCCTCAGCAAGATTGCTAAGTGATCACAGTGCTTTGCATTGAACCTTCTCCTCTTTCTCCCTTTACAGCCACCCTTCTCCTACTCTTGGGTGCAATCTGACAAACTAATTCACATGGTCTTGAGGGTATGAGTGACTTCATGTATATCTACAGTCAAGTATTACATTCTGAAAGGCAGAAGGATATGGATATTCTTACCTGAAAGAGCCTCTTTTAACAGTTAAAAGCCAGTACCTATCTGGGAGGGGGCCCTCCTGGGTCCCACATATCCCACCATGTACATCTACATGCCTGGAGCCAGGTAGGAGACCTGAGTGAGCAAGGCAGACAGGCTGGAGACCCTGGGGAAGGACAAGTCCCCTGCAGGGACAGCCAGGGCTTCAGACAGCTGTCACCCAGTGAGAACGCTGGACCCTGCTCTCAGAGCCTCCAGTGATTCAAGAGAAGCCAGAAATCCGGGTTTTCGTACAAAAGCTCAAAATTTTCATTCAGTTGAAAAGCATAAAAATAAAACACACCAGGGCCAACAACTCTCGTCTATAAGCTGATAAGGCCCGCAGGCTACCAACTTTTATCCTTTGCCCTTCTGCACAAATAGTCTGGGTCTCTAGCATCATGTCTAACAGTACTAGTCACTGATGGTAATAAAGAGCAAAGGGATTCCACACTCACTTCCTATTTCAGTGAAGGGAGTTGGGGGTTCCTGTCCCACGGGACAGCTAGGCCAAGCCCACTGCTGGTGGAACTGAGCCCAGGAGTTCTGCCTGCAGCTGTGGGATGGAAATCATCTGCCTCTTCCTGAGGAGTCTGTCCACCTCCAGAAGACTGCCACCATGCCTATGTGTCACCCAAAACAATTCTAAATCTGGCTCCAAGACCCTGTCTGTACTCACTGCTGTCTCCCACTTTCCACCTTCGGCTTCTGACTTTGGAAAACCTGACTTTGGAAAGTTGAATTCTCCAACTGCTACTCTTGTTCCAATATCTGAGAAAGTCGAGGGATTAGGGTCTTTAAATATTAAGGCTATTTCCTTAATTAATTAAAATGTCTAAACATCTAATCACAGTAACATTTTCATACAAATATCTCAGAATCATTCTCAAAGTGCCAGAGTCCAATTATCTGAGAATGACCTATTTTTCTACCCAATAAGGAAAACTCCAATACTTTATACTCACAGTTCTCAAAGTGCTAAGTAGAAGCAAACTGAATCTTCAATTACAAATACAGAAAAACAAATGTGCATAATGAGAAATTTTTAATATCTCTTCAAATTTCTGTAAAATTCTCCCATAAAAGCCCCAAATGACTATTGACCTCCCATAGGTCTTTATGAGAACTGACAAAGACTCAAGACAAGAATTCCTAAGTTCAATTGTCTTAACTAGCTCTGACCCTAGATCTTTTAGTTGTCCAGCCTTGGTATTTCCAAAAGTCATCATTTCTCTCTCTGGATAATACCAGCTGAATTAAAGTTAAACTGAAGAAGAGAGAGATGCAGAAACCTTCAAGTGTATCAGGCATCAGAACACATTCCACAATCTTTTTATGGAAAACAAGGGCTCCTAAAGCTGGTTTGTTTTACTCTTAACATTCACTGGCTAAAAGAATAAAATGAAAACAAGCGATTGTGTTAATCTTCAGATTAGCCCTCTAGTCTGTCAATGTAATACTGATTAGTAAACAATGTCCATAATTAAACTGTTGTCAGAGACACAAATGCCCCACTAGCCTGAGCTAATGAGGCGGTATTTAGTTCCTTTACAAAGGCCAACCAAATGCAATTCCAGGAATGTTAATGCTGACAAGTGTCTGGGATACTCACAACAGTGGGGAGACCACTGAGTGGAGGTAATTAAGTCTCCACAGCCTGCTAGAGGATTCTGTCCAAATGCTATTTGTTTGTTAAGGACATGTCCTTAGGTGCAAGGAATTGGAAATCTCTGAAATCAAACTGCGCACATTGGGCATCAAAGCATCCCAGGTCCTCTGCTGAGGCCGGTGACGTGAATGTGCATGACAAGGGGGCAGGAGGCCATACTCTCCTAATTGTCCTAGAGACCTTTGAGTCTTGGGGGAGACTCCGTGTCCTGGTATTTATGTAATTAATTGCACTGAATCCTCAGTACCGGGTTCCCTTGAAGTCTGGCTGCATACTAAATAGGGCTCAAGGAGTTTATTAGACAATACTTTTCCATTCTTTTTTCTCTTTAGAGATAGATGTTCCTCGATAAAATACCATCAGACTGATTTTGTTTAATCTAGAAACCAGAGAATTGCATCTATTCTTCTCTCCTAGAAACTATACCCAGTAGGAATATTGTATTTCCCTTTACTATTTTTCTTAGATTCCTTTGAAAATCCCATGGCATGGCCAAAGGCACACTGTGAAATGGAATATCACATAGAGGGGGCCTCCCAAAATGAGGAGTGTCCCGCAAGACTGTTGCACTCATTTCGTTGCCCACCCTTACCCGCAAGCGGCTCTCCACAACTGGCTGCCTCCATCCCTCCACTTAATCCAGGGGCTCCAAGAGACGTTCCAAAGCCTGCTTCCTGGGGCAGAGGGGCATCCCCCTAGGGGGGAGGGGCTATGCACTGGGATGAGGACGGGAGGAGACAAAAAGGGGAGAAAGAGGGCACTGCACACCTGATGCTCCAGCAACATGTCACTGCAGCCTTGACAGTGTCATCAAGAGGTCAGGCTCCCCGGGGAGACGAGATTATGACACTTCTCTATTCCCAGTGATCAAAGGAAAACCAATTCCTGTCACAAAACAGAGTAGGGCAGGAAAAAAACACAGGACTTGCTACAGCTTAGCTCTGTCCCTTCATTTACTCATTCAGGAATCAGTGATGCAGGTCTACAGTGTACTAGGCCTTGGAGATGCAGAGGTGAACAAATATGAACAACCCCTGTACTCACAGAGTTTATTCCCTAATGGGGCAGACAAACACTGCCCAAATTCTTTGTTACACACATAACTACTGAAAGTGCTATGTGGAACAACAATAACAGTGCCACGGTACTAAGCAAGTCACTCAAACAATCTGGGCTTCTATTTCCATTTCTGTTAAATGCCACCTGCTAACAGGAATTACTTCTAGGTGGCAGGATAGTGCAGTATTATATTTTATTGCTGTCTCTTTGCACATTTTTCCTTGGAAACCAGATAATTTAATATATAAGAGCACTGGGTTTTGAGGCAAACTAGCCAACTGATCTTGAGCAATTTACTTGAACTCCCTGAGCCTCAGTTTCCTCACTCTCAAACACAGATAATGTCAGCCCCTTCCTCATTGGCTGGCAGCAGGGATTAACTAGGATAAACACCCAGAATGGGTGCTTGTACCTCAAGGCATATTGTAAATACCTTGAGGATATGTTATCGCTACACAAATGAAAATATATCAAGTTCCTAATCTTTTTTAAAATGAAGGGACTGATCCAAGTAATCTCTCCTGCCCCTTCCACCTGTAAGTGCAAGGATCCCATCACTGCAACAGTAGCTGTTCTTCAGGTAGAACTTGTGTGTTCCAGGTCTCTTGTGGAAGACGAGATTGGATTCTATTTCTGAGAGCAGCAGAATCACTTCATAAATGTCATCCCAAGTACAAGACGGGGCAAGGGAGGTGTAGTTTGGGATTCAGAGACTGGACCCGAGGACAGAAGTGAAGTAACCATTTCTCTCTCTCTCTCTCTCTCTCTCTCACACACACACACACACACACACACACAAACTCTATCAAAACCTGAGATTTCATATTAACTACAAATATCATCATTGTTCACAAAACAATCTGGCTCTTTTGAAAATACAGCCATAGAATCTGACTTGCTGACCTCTCGAGACAATGAATTCCACAGACTTCATGGATGGCTTTCCAGCTCTAAAATATTGTTAAGTAAACAAATAACTTACCAGCCCCAAATTCCTACACCCCGTTTCTTCTAACTTTTGTGAGGGCAACCTCTGGCAAAATTCAATGAAAAGAAAGAGCGACCCAGTCATACTCCTTTTCACATAAATATCAGGAATGCGTCACCAAAATGCATCCCAGAGGTGGGCTGGAAAACACATCTGCAGCTCCACCGCCCTTCAATCGTCCTCTCACTCCTTCGGGAAGCAAGACTGTCCTGAGGGCTGCTCCCCTAGAAGGAGTGGTGAAGGCCACAAGGCCTCCAGTTTACAGCTCATCAGGTGCCAGAGATGTTATTTAAAATTTAAATAACAATTTTAAATCCTCCACTTTCATTGTACCCCACTGCAGACATTTTCTAGCCACCCAAAAGGATGGTCCTCTTACTTTCTAACTCTACAAAGAGAGAAAACTATTCCTTTATTGTTGAACATGACACTTTATCATTAAATGTATCATCTATAGCCCAACTCATTTTTTAAGACCCCATTTTAATATTGACAACATTTCAACCAAAGCCCACATCCTATACTGAAAGCTTTGCTGCAGCCGAAAACACAATGGCATCCTGAATCCACCATTTAACTAGCCCTGTGACCTTTGGTAAGTCTCCCACCCCTTCAAAACCCCAATTTCTTCCTTTTTGAAACAAGGATAAAATCCCAAATGGTTGTCATGGGAATTAAATTATGTCAAGAAGTATAAGGAGCTGGTCAAGCACATCGTAGAGGCATACAGCCTAGGTTCAAATCTAGCACTACCACTAATGGCTGTGAGGCTTTGGGGGAATTATACAGCCTCTCGTTGCCTCAGTTTCCTCAACCGTAAGATAGGGTAAGTAATGCCCCCTTCCTCTCAAGGTTTTGTGTTGATTAAATGAGTTCATATTAGTGAAGCACTTAGAAAGGCACCTGGCATGTATGTTGTGATGGTTTAAAGTTGTATGTATCTCAGAAAAGTATGTTCTTGAAATTAATCCATTCCTGTTGGTGTGGACTCATTATAAGTAGGAACTTTGGGTGAGTTGGATCTTAATTTAAGTTAAGATATGGCCCACCTCATTTGCAATGGGTCTTAATCCGCTTACTGGAGTCCTTCATAAGAAGGTGAAATTCAGACAAAGGAAAAGCCTCAGAAGCAGAGAGAAAGCCATAGAACCCAGAAACTGAGAGCAACAAAATCTGGAAGAGAAAGGAGGGACCAGCAGATGTCACCACGTGCCTTGCCATATGACAGAGAAGCCCAGGATCGCTGGTAGCCTGTCTTCGGGGAGAGAGCATCTCCTGATGTTGCCTTGATTTGGACATTTTCATGGCCTCATAATCGTAAGCTTGTAAGCTAATAAATCCCCACTGTAAAAGTCAACCTATTTCTGGTATACTGCATTTTGGCAACCTAGCAGATTAAAACATGTACTAAATAAGTCATATTATCATTATTATTTATTATTATTTTTATTATTGTATAAATGCAATTAAGAATTATTATTATTACTATTATAATATTTAGCATTGTGTCCTCAACAGATGTTTTAATAGAAAACAAAGGTTGGGGGAACAAACACTTATGGCCCTGTTTTGTGATTCATTGAATTAAGGATTTCTTAGTGAATTCTCACAAAAACACTGTAGAGTAGTTATGCATTGTTATCCATATTTTACAGCTGAGAAATATGAGGCTCAATTAGATTAAGACAATTGCCCAGATCATAATGTTGATAGTAACAAAGACAAGAATTATTTCTGCATTTAACAAGGAAATTTAATGAGCACCTATTAAGTGCTAGGAGGAACATTAAGTGCTAGAAATGCAAAGATAAGCATGATGCAGTCCTGACCGGCAAGCTGCTTATAGCATAGGAAGGCATTGCATTTGTTACACCTGTAATAGAGATGGGAAAAGAGAACAATTATGTGGAAACTGGTGAGAGCGGTGGTAGCATACCCATAGGCTATTTTGAAAGCATAGAACTGGAGAGGCTGGGAGAGAGCTTGTAGAAGAGCTGCTGAAGGCAATAATACAGGAGCTCAATCCTAAAAGGTGGGAGGTCTTCATCCAGTGAAGAGGGACAGCAAGGCTCTTTCAAGCAAAATGGACCACAGGGGCTAAGGCACCAAAGTAAAAGCACAGTTTGAGGTAGAGCTAGAAGGTCAGGGTTCCTGTGCAAAATAGGGGCTGGAGAGAAACAATGAGGTCAAAATCCGGAGAGCCACCTATGGATGAAGAGGTAGTCAGACTCCACTGGTGGAAGGGTTTTACATAAGGGACCCACTTGGTCAGATTTGCATTTTTAATTGCAATGGCTTGTGTGGAGGCTATATTTGCAGTGCCTGTTTGACTGAAGACAGGAAAGCAATTGGAAGGCTGTTATAATCTTCCAGAAGAGGTGAGGAGAGGACCTGGACCAGCTGGAGAGGAGAGACTGAGGTGTAAAGTCAGCAGGCATTGTCTTTCAGTAGATGGTCAGGGCAAGAAAGAGGAAGGAGTCAGGCCTAAGCCCCAAGTTTCTAACCTGAATGACTGGATAAATGGAAGTCAACCAACTGAAAGAAAAGATACTTGAGGTAGAATAAGTTTGGGGGTGGGGGTGGGGACTTTATAATGATGAGATTAGAAAAGGATTTTGACATCCACAATTAAGCAACGAAGACAGACATTTAAAAAATACAGTGGATTGTGAAACCATGCACAGATACTGTGTTACCTCTGCAAAGAGGGGGAGGATGAGCAGTCTCTACTCAGGTGTCTCCTCCACTCAGGTCTCCATAAGAAAGAGGGGAAGGACAGCCTCCACGAGGGGCTGAGGGAGCCGCAGGTGTTTTCCCATGGAGTGATGAGTTCAGGTGGCACACTGAAGACCGAAGGGAACTGTAAGAGGCTGAGTGTGGAGGAAAGGAATTCAGAATGCAGAGGAAAGGCTTGACTTTGGTGTCTGGGCCAAGGCACTTGACTTTTGCCCCTTGAAGAAGGATGTGAGAACTGAGAGGTAGGAGATAATCGAGCCCCAAAGCTCCAAGCAAGCTCTGGCACCCTGTAGCTTTACTGTGGAAGCCAGCTGGGTCCAGGTAGTGTCGGAGGCCTCAGTGAGAAGCAGTTGCCCTGCCCGGTCCAAAGGGACTGAAACCAGTGTCAGCACAGACACCTCAAGAAGCTGAAGATCAAGACATGAGGAGTTAGTGTATGCATACAATAGAATATCATTCAGCCGTAAAAAGGAGTGAAGTCCTGATACATGCAACAACATGGATGAACCTTGAAGACATCATGTTGAATGAAATAAGCCAGACACAAAAAGACAAATATTATATATGATCTCACTGATTTGAAAGAATTAGAATAAGCAAACTATTAGAGTCAGAATCTAGAATATAGGTTACCAGGGGATGGGGTGGGAATAGAGAATGGAAGTTAAGGCTTAAAATGTACAAGGTTCTTATTTGGAAGGATGGAAATGTTTTGGTAATGGATGGTGGTGACTGTAACACAATATTGTGAATGTAATTAATGGCACTGAAAATATATCTGAATGTAATCAAAAGGGGAAATGTTAGATTGTATATATGGTAATAGAATTTAAAAAAATTTTTAAATCCATGGAATCATACTATACAAATGGTGAACTGTAAGTTAAACCATGGACTGTGGTTAACAGCACAATTATAAAATGTGCTATCATCAACCGTAACAACCGTTCCACACCAATATAAGGTGTTAATAATAGGGCAGTATACGGGAATCCTGTATTTTATGCATGATTGTTCTGTAAACACACAACTGCTCTAATAAAGAAAAACAAAAAGACCCGAGGAGTTAGCACTGGAGTAGGCAGAGCTGGCAAAAGTGAGGGAGCTGTTGTCTGCCCTCGAAGGCTCTTACTCTTTCCACTTCCCACATCACAAAGCAAAATGTGGACGCCCAAACTGCAGAAGAACAAAAGGGAACTTCAAACCAATTTGAATAATGGATCTCAATATTATAATTCAATTCAACCACAAGTCCTGTGGCATCTACCAAAAAAAACATCTGGAATCTATCTGCCTCTCTCTGTTCTCGCCGCAGTGCCCTACCCCTGATACACCCTCTTTTCCCTGTACCGCCAAGACAGGCCGCATCCTTTCTCCCGCTTCGACCCTTGCACCAGCAGCCAACCCGCGGAGCTCAGACTGATCATTCTGAGGCATAAATCAGATCATGCCCCACCCACGCAGGGCCGGGACTAGAGTGAGGAGAGTGAGGAACTTAGCATCATGCACATGCAGGATCGGATTCTGGTTTTATTTAAATTTTTGATACTGTATTCATCATGGGTTCTCGCATTCATTTTTTATTTTTTAAAAAATATTTCACTAAAATACGATTTATCTTGATTATTGAGCTTTGAATTTTGAGCCCAAGATAAAATGCCTTACTCTCATGTCTCAAAGTCCTCCAACCATTTCCTGCAACACTTAGAAAAAAATCCAGGCTCTTGCCCATAGCCTACAAGGCCCTAGCCACTGGACTCTTGTCTCCCTCTTTCTGTACTTTCTCCAGCCACATTAGCCTTTTGATTTCTGGGTACCCCAAGCTCTCTCCAGAGTTAGGACTTAATGGTTTCTGTTCCCTTTGTCTTGGATGCTCTTTTCCCCAGATTGCCAAATGGCTGGATCCTTCTTTGAGTGATATTCAAATGTTAACCAAATGTCACCACTGCAGAGGGGTCTTCCCTGACTGATTGATCTAAAGAAAAGCTCCTCACCCAGTCAATCTATTTTATGCCATCCTGAAATGCGTTCTTCACACCACTTGTCAGATTTGTTTATTCACTCACCTGACTCATTTCTGTATCTCCTTCTCTACCCATGTTAAGCTCGATGAGAGCAAAACTTTGATTTTGTTTGCACACTTTCCCAAGAGCAAGAAAAAGATCTGGTGCACAGTAGGAGCCCAAATATTTGCCCTAAGAGTGAATGTATTACAACTACTAAGTACTTAGTTGATAAAATAATACAACTAGCTGAACAATATTTAACGACTGGACACATTTAAAATCATAAAATGCAATATTTTCTTACCAAATGTGCAACTTAAAAAATAGGACAATTTACATTTTTTTTCTGAAAGTAGCTTTCAGTGTAAAGGGATAATCCCCAGGGTACATATGTGAAAGGACTACCTTCTTCTATGTGACTTTCAGATTTTTTCCATCTGTAAATTTTGGGCAAATCAAGTCACTTAATAATTCAATTTCCCCAATTAAGAAATATGTTTGACTAGCATTTAAAGCCATTCATATTCATAGACCAACTAGTCTCCAAGGCCCTCTTCCAGTTCTAGCATCCTAAGGCACCTGGTTCTCAAGGTGCCCATTCCTGCATATGTAGATATCAGGAAGGCTCTTGGAGTGACCAGAAGAACCAGCTAGCAGCTGATGCTTCCAAAGAAATTGCCAAAGAAGTGAAGCAAGGAGTTAAAAGGCTTTATCACTCACAGAAAAATCCATCACCAGCCTCCACCTGAACAACACAAATAACGGGTATTTATTAGGTGGATGAAAATAAGATTCGAATGAAATTTAGGGTGAGCTTACTATATATGTGCTGGACTCAATGCTGGGAGATTTTAATTATGTTAACTCTCTATCACCTCTGTGAAGTGGGTAATACCTTTATCCACAATCCTTTATCCACAATTACAAAAGCCAAAAGTCTCTGAAAACTGAAACTTTTGGTGGCAAAAACTATTTGGTGGCAAAAACTGACCTGAATGAAATGACATAAGTCGAACCACCATCTTCATTTAATCCACTTACCATGAATATTCATCTGTCAGATTTCAAGAAAGAGAGATTCCTCTAGCTGGATTGTTCAGGGAGAGCTTTATACTAATTCTTTTCTATTTCCCAAACATCACTTCAGTCACAGCTCAAGAAGATTTGACCACCAGGCATGCTGCTACCTGCAGCAATCCAGGGCTGAAAAAGGAGCCTGGGGTATATCAAATGGCTGGTACTCAAAATGGAGCTGGACATTTGAGGTCTGAGTAGGGCAGAGGTTACAGGTTTAGCTGGAGAGAAAAATCAGATGCCAGAAGCTGGCCTTTATTAAAAACAACTGGGCTGTTCAAATACGGTACCTATAGGCCATAGCAAGCTTAGGTTTAGGCAATCTTCAGAATAAACAAGTCTAATATGCAGGCTGAAACATCAGAGGATTCCAGGGGGGTCAACTGAAGATCTGTTTACTCATGACAGGGCTACCCATCCCCAGGAAGAGTTCATTAGAAATGAGAAAAAGTCAAAGGTAGCTAAGTGAGATATTAAGTTCTAAAGTCAGGATAATAGAGAAGGTGAGCTCCTGCATATCAGAATGCAATGGCCACCATAACTCAGGGGTTCAGAATAGTCCTAAAGCATTCCATGGGCTTAGTTGATCTAATTGAAGACAGAGGGAACTGAAGACTTCCATTTTTGCAAAATGGTAGAAAGAGCTCTTGAAATTTTCCAGCTACAAAAAAGCTTTAAAATTTTATAATATGGTAATGTCTATAATATTATTATTATATGGATGTTATAGATAATAATACGTAAAAATATAGTATTCAACATAATTATACATAATTATATAGACATATTAATCAGTTTTAGAAAGTAAGTAAAATAGCCCAAGACCAGATAAGAAGCTGAACCTGAGACTAAAGAGGCTGGAAAGTTCTAATGCAGCTATTGTGTAAGATGGAAGCCAGATTGGAGAGCCATCCTCATAGAGCTGGGATTCACAAGTGGTTAATCCTTCAGGAAATGATGGACTAAAAGTGTGTGTAGCAATGGCAAGCAAAACAGAAGCCTTGGCTCTGAATGGAAGTTAAAAAACAAAAACAAAACAAGAAACTTCCAATTGACCAAGACGGTGGCATAAGATGTTCCTAAGTGCTGTTCCCCCACAGAATCTTTGAATAACTAGCAAGAGGGAAAAAAAAAAAAAAAAAAAAAAAAGCAGAGCATCTTCCTTAAAACTTCAAAAAATAGTTAAAGGGCTGCAATAATTGGCAAGTGCTGGATCAAAAAAATGCAGCTTTAAAACAATAGGAAAAGCTCATGGAGACTTGCCCCTTCCTCACTCTACACTAGCAGGGTATAGAGCCAGCCTATGCTCCCATTGTGGGTCCCTAGTGCTAACGTAAGGGAGAATAGTAATCCCAATGCACATACTGGGGTTCCTGTATGTCAGTACCAGTCTATCAGGGGGCAGCCTGAAAGGCTGAACCAGGAAACTTGTGTCTGTCTCAACCTCTAAGAACTTGCCCTGCAGGCACAGGCAGTACGCTCACAGATAAAGCAATGTGAGAAACAATTAGGTCAAAGCAACCTAATTAATATTTCAAATTAATATTTAAAGCCAAAATATTGTTGGCTTTAAAACATTAAATAGAGCTCCTGGGTGGGGGGAGTCTATTTCATACGAGAGAGGGGGACATTTAGATTCCTGTAAACTGGGGAATTCATAAGGCCACCAGCAAGCACAAGCCCAGTACAAGGAACAAGCTCAGAAAACATGGAGAGGACTCCACTCTTCACTTTCACCTTGGACTGATCCTTTTGATAGGAAGGCTAAATTCTGAAGGAGAGCACCAACCAAGGCAAAGCCAATTTGCAAAGAGAATGAAAGATGTTTTTTGCATTGGTTTGTTTGGTTTTGTTAGCTCCTGGTGCTCAAGGAAATCTCTGTCATATCATTAGCTAGATGCAACTTAAGGAACAGAAAGCTCAGAGACTAAGTCCCAGAGTTAACACATTGAAATATGAAAATGTGTAGCTTGCAACAAAACATTATAAGACATAGAAACAGGAAATGATGGCCCATCCAAAGGAAAAACATAAAAATGCAGAAAACATTGATGAAAAAGACCAAACTTTGGACATTCTGGGCAAAGACTTTTAAAAAAATGATCCCATATAGTTTCAAGGAGATAAAGAAAGACATGGAGAAAGAACAAAAGAATATCAGGGAAATAATCACTGACACTATAAGAATCTCAATAAAGACACAGAATTTTTTAAAAGAAAAATAGAAATACCAGGGTTGAAGATCTCAATAAATCAAATAAAAAATTCCCTACAGGATTTCAACAGCAGATTGGAGCAAGCAGAAGAAACAATGAGCGAACTTGAAGACAACACAATGAAAAGATTCAGGTTGAAAGAGAGAAAAAGTCAGGAGGAATATTCAAAGAAACAATAGCAGAAAACTTCACAAACAGAAGGAAAGACATGAATATACACATTCAGGAAACCCAAAGAAACCCAAACAGGAGAAACTTGAAGCAAACCATATCCAGACACATAGTAGTCAAAATATCAAATGCAAAGGACAAGGAGAGAGTTCTGAAAGCTGCAAGAGAAAAAAATGTGGTATGTACAAGGGAGCCCCAACAAGATTAAGTGAAGATTTCTCATCCGAAACCATGGAGCCAAGAAGGCAATGGTATGAAATATTTAAAGTGCTGAAATAAAATAGTTGCCAACCAAGAATTTTGTATCCACTGAGACTAGTTTTCAAAAACGAGGAAGAGATTAAGACAGTCCCAGAAAAACAAAAGCTGAGGGACTTCATCACCATTAGATTCACCCCAAAAGCAATCTGACTTTTTCAGATTGAAAGGAAAGGACACTAAACATGCACTGAAGTGGCATAAAGAAATAAAGAACTTCGGTAAAGGTAACCATATGGTTAACTACAAATTACAGTACTATTGTATTGTATTTTGCCCCACTTTTTACTCTTACAGGCTCTAAAATGAAAATGAAAAATCTATGGTTTTGGACATTGAAAGAAACATCCAATTAAAAGTCTCCAACCCAGTCAACACCCATACGTTTCCTGCCCACACAGGACTGCATTGAAGGTAATGGCGTTTTGGGGGACACAACACATTCAAACTGGCACAATGGATGTTTCGGTAGAGATGTGATCACTCAGCCGTGGGCAAGATTTTTCACTGGATAATTTCCATGGAAGTATGGCCCCGCCCATTCAGCGTGGGTCTTGATTTGTTTACTGGAGCACTATATAAGCTCAGACAGAAGGAGTGAGCTTGCTACAGCTAAGAGGGACACTTTGAAGAATGCACAGGAGCTGAGAGAGGCGCTGCAGATGAGAGTTTGAAGACAGCCACTGAAAGCAGACTCTTGCTCTGAAGAAGCTAAGAGAGGACAAATGCCCCAAGAGCAACTGAGAGTGACATTTTGAAGAGGAGCTGCAGCCTAGAGAGGAACATCCTGGGAGAAAGCCATTTTGAAACCAGAACTTGGAACAGACATCAGCCACATGCCTTCCCAGCTAACAGAGGTCTTCCAGGCACCATTGGCCATCCTTCAGGGAAGGTATTCTGTTGATGTATTACCTTGGACATTTTATGGCCTTAAGACTGTAACTGTATAACCAAATAAACCCCCTATATAAAAGCCAATCTATTTCTGGTGTTTTGCAAACTGGCAGCATTGGCAAAATAGAACAGACATACATTGTCTAAAGATATAATTTGTAACAAATACAACAGAAAGGTGAGAGGACAGAGAGAACAGTGTATATAATCGAAGTTAAATTGATATCAAATCAAATGTGATTATTATGATTTAGGATATTAAATTTAAGTCCCATTATAACCACAAAGAAAATATATGAAAAATATATACAGAAGGAAATGAGAAGGGATTCAAAACAGTACACTATAAAAATATCAATAAATATGAAGGTAGACATTAACAGAATAATTGAGGGGCAAAAATGTTATAAGACTTACAAAAGACCAAAGAGCAAAATGGCAGAAGAAAATTCCATATTGTCAGTAGTTTCTTCAAATCTAAATGGATTGAACTCTGTAGTCAAAGACAGAGATTGGCAGAATGGATAAAAGGCATGATCCAACTATATGTTGCTAACAAGACACCTTCATGAAATTCAGTCACAATTGAATATGAAAGGGTGGGGAAAAATATACCATGCAAATAGTGACCAAAAGAGAGCTACAGTAGCTATACAAATATCAGATAAAATAGACTTTAAGTAAAAAATTGTTACAAGGGACAAAGAAAGTCATTACATACTGATAAAGGGGTCAACTCTACAAGAAGACATAAAATTATAAATATATATGCACCTAATGGCAGAGTCCCAAGATATATGAAGCAAATATTGACAGATTTGATGGGAGACATAGATAGTTCTACATTAATAGTAGAAGACTTTAATAGACCACTTTCAATAACAGATAGATTATCTAAACAGAGGATCAATAAGGAAATAGAGATGATTGAAAACAAAAACAAAACATACCAAAACTTACTAGGTTCAGAAAAGGCAATGCCGAGAGGGAAATTTAAAGTTCTAAATGATTATATTACAAAGGAAGAAAGATCTCCAATCAGAGACCTATCCTCACAACTGGAGGATCTGGAAAAAGAAGAGCAAGGAAACCAAAAGTGAGCCAAAGGAAGGAAATAACAAGGATTAGAGCAGAGATAAAAGAAATCGAGAATAAAAAAATAGAATCAATTAAAACAAAAAGGTGATTCTTCAAAAAAATCAATAAATTTAACAAACCCTTAGCTAGACTGACAAAGAAAAAAAGAGAGAGGACACATATAACTAAAATTGAAACAAAAGGGGGAATGTTACTACCAACCCCACAGAAATAAAGAAGATTATAAGAGAATACTATGAACAATTACACCCCAACAAATTAGGTAACCTAGATGAAATGGAAAAATTCCTAGAAACACACACAACTACCTACACTATCTCAAGAAGAAATAAAAGATCTCAACAGACCAATAACTAGTAAAGAGATTGAAATCGTATTCAAAACCTCCCAACAAAGAAAAACCCAGGCATACTTTTCAATTTGGATGTCTTTTATTTGTTTCTCTTGCCTAATTGCTCTGGCTAGAGCTTCCAGTCAAATGTTGAATAACATTGATGACAGTGGACATTCTTGTCCTGTTCCTGATCTTAGGGGAAAGCTTTCAGTCTTGCATACATATTTGATTACGGGTTAAAAGGGAGGAATTTCAGGTATATATGTTACTAAGATAAAAAATTTAAAAAAAAACTATAGGACTGTACAACACAAACAGTGAGTCTTAATGTAACCTATGGACTATAGTTAATAGTATAGCTATAATGATATTGTTTCATCAATATTAACAAAGGTACCACATTAATGCAAATTGTTAATAATAGGGAAAACTGTGTGAAGAGGGGTGTTCCAGTTTGCTAATGCTGCCATTATGTAAAACACTAGAAATGGGTGGCTTTTATAAAGAGGGTTTATTTGCTAACAAAATTACAGTCTTAAGGCCATAAAGTGTCCAAGGTAAGGCATCAACATCAGGGTTCCTTCACTGGAGAAAGGCCATTGGTATCTGGAAAACCTGTTAGCTCAGAAGGCACATGGCTGGCATCTGCTTGCTCCCAGGTTGCATTTCAAAATGGTATTCTCCAAAATGTCTCTGTATCAACCTCTTGGGGCAAACTCTGGGATAGTACCTCCAAAGCATCAGCAAAACTCTGCTTTCAATGGCCATCTTCAAAAAACCCACAACTTCTCTAATTAAAAAAAAAAAAAAAAAAAAAAAGCAATAAATCCTCCTCTGAGATTTCAAATACCCAAACTGGCTGCACAAAGCAGTTGTGATGAGAAATCACACTATCTGTGTGGCCGAGAAAACCTCGAGAAGAATTTCATTTAAAGTTGACCCAGGTCTGTGGTGTCCCCAGGTACTTGGCAAAGGCAATTGGAAATCCATCCCAGAGAAATAAATCCAGGTCCCATAGAATTCCCTCAGAGATAATTCCAATAAATGTGAACTCATATGAATTCACAATCAGAAATCACAAAATCCGCCAAGCAACAAGCATCCATGAGCAAGCGTCATGAGAAACAACAAACAATAGAAACGGGTCCAAAAAGACTTCAGATAACGGCATTATTAGATTCTAAATGAAAGATAAGTTCATTGAATCTGTTTAAACAAATAAAGAAGGAATCAACGCTATAAATAAGGAGGAAGAAACTATGTAAAATGAAAAAGAACAGACAAATTTGAAAAAGAAGCAACTGAAACTTTTATTCATGAAAACAAAATCATTGATATTTAAATCTCGATGAAACTACAAGGATACAATCAGCCAAATCCTGAATGTGGGAAATTCTACAAGACAAGTGATCTGTTTTTTCAACAACTAAATGGCATGGAGGGAAACATAGGGAAGGGAAACAGTTATATATTAAAAGAGATGTAAAAGACCTCAATGGAATGCAATGTGAAGATGCTGATTCTCAAAGCCTACTGACTTTGCTAAAATGTGCTTTTGTTTAGATTTGTATTGAGGGACACCATAAGAAACAGCCGAGCAGTTTTTACTGACGGACTATTGTCTAGGATGCTGTCCACTACTTTACTCCATCCTCTTAATGAAGACTTATGGGAGAACTTGCTTGTAAGTCTCCAAAGAAAAATCATGCTTCTACAAAATCTATTCAATTTTATCTTGCAGATACTACACAGTTCTTGTAACTATGCCTGTTTTATTTCTTACTTTGGTCTTTAGGAAACTCAAAAGACAAATACACAACCACACAGAACCGTATGTGATACGTTCCTGTGTGCTGCTGCATCCCAAATTAGCTCTATTTTCCTTTCCCTCAATTCTCTGAACCATATACTTTATATTTTGCATATTTTTTGTAATTCACCTCAAGGCTCCGATAAAGTTGTAAACTACCTCAAATTCTTTATTTCTTCTTTAGCAGGAACCCAAGCTCTATAGATTTGTTAGGGTGATTAGAGATGGTGCATGTAAAGTGCTTGTCATATAGACACCCAACTAAAGTATTCTGCACTTAGCTTTTCACCCCAATTAAGCTGTAGCTTCTTAAAGGCACAAATTACAAATTGTATCTTTTTCATCTTTGTATCATACACACTGCCTTGCATACTTAAATGATCTGTTTAGAAAAGAGAAAACTAGACATCACTAAGACACCACACAACAGTGTAATTCTTTAGGGTTTATGTATGGAAATGAATCCTAAGCCAGATCCTTTGAAGCCTGTTTGAATCTTTGCAGTAGATTTTCATGACCTAGTGAGACACAAAGTTACAAAGGTAGACATAAATACTGATGGCTACTTAATAGGTTAATACATGCATTCTACTCCTAATCAGATTGGAAATATAGTCCAAATTAATGTGGCATATGCAAGTCATTGCAAAATCATGGGACTCCCTTATTTCTTTATAAGAAATATTGTATTGTCTCTGGATTTTTGTTCAAACTCCAACATGTTGTCCATCCTAGATAATTGATAATTTAGCACATGATAATTTAGTATCCAACTCCATTTGGAATTCACTATATCCCATTTTGTGTTTATATTAGCATGGTCTAATAAGACTAGAGGAAGAAGGAAGGAAGGAAGGAAGGAAGGAAGGATAGGGAACTGTCATCATGAGTGCATGCATCTCAGTTCCATGGGAACTGAAGCTACAGCAGAAATGAGAGATGGACCAAGAAAAAATGATGCAGAACACCAAAAATGACTGTTATACTTGCATTTATTACATTAAAGAGAAGAATTTATTATTCCCATTTTATAGATGAGGAAACCAAGTCTGTCAGAGATTAATTAACCTGCCTGAGGCCCACAATTAGAAAATAACTGAGCCAGAATTTGGGCCTAAAGATTTCTAATACCAAGCTTCTTCCATACCAGACCACAAGGGTGGGAGGTATCACAGAATTATCCCATATGAAGTATAAACAATATATTTGTGAGTTTAAAGGGATGGGAACAGCAAAGAGAAGAAAGAAAGAAAAGGAAACAGCTAACAACCAGGGGAAGAAAGATAGGAAAGGAAGGTATTTACTGAGCAATATCAGTGAACCAAGCACTTTGACATGCATCATCTTATTTAAGTCCCACAATTGCTTTGCTTGGTAGACATTGTCTTCCACAGACAAGATGTAGCTCAGAAAAGAAGTGACATCCCCAAGGACACACAGCTAATGAACACATAGCTGGGAATCAAATCCACATCTTGTGACTGCTCTGCCTTCAAAGCTGTGTGATCTTGGGCAAGTTACTATCTCTCAGCCTCAGTTCCCTCATCTGGATTGTTGTAAGGATTAAATAAGATGAACTATGAAAAGTCTTAGTGCAGGACAGGACCGGGGAATGGCCAGTGAGAGCTGCCCTGTCCACCAAGACTAGTATGACCAGCCATCCTGGCTTCCCCAGGGGGTTTCTCTGGATGCAGGACTTTCAGAACTAAAATTGAAATGTTCCCGTGGCAAACTGTCTGAGTCAATCACCCTATCAGGCACCAAGAGGAGAGTCCAGTGGCTCTGCCCAAAAGAGATCCATCTACCAAGTCATAACAAGGCAGCAAAGTTGGAGAACTCAATGCTAAGAAAGTTGCCGAAGGAGGCTGCCAGACTGGAAAGACCAAGTCCGTAAGGAAGGCAAGAAGAGAACGAGATGGTACTGGATTCTAGGGGTTCAGGAGCCAGTCTTGTGAACACAGCCCATCTATGTTTCTCTTATTCTAGGCCTGGAATGCCCTTCTGGACTTGGAAAGTATTCCTACAGTACCTAAACTGCCCTGGCTAATATCTAACTCGACCAGTTTATTCAAGACAAAGGGGTTTCCCAGGGCTTCTGTCACATATCCAATATAGCAAATGTTTGAAATTGATGGTTTTGCTCTCCATCCTCTCTCTCTAGCCTAAGCACTAACACCCTCTTTATTGTCTTTGCCTGATGTTAAGCAAACAGCATCTTGAATTTTGTCCATATTATCAAAATCTGGAAAAACCCTGCAATCATTCATTTAATCCACAAGTGTAAATCAAAGCTAAAGTGTTACTCTTGCCAGGTGTATTTTCACCTTACTTCATTCTACATCTCCAATTGTGGAGTGACTTGCTCTCCTAATAATAGAATTTCAAGCATCAGACAGTGTACGGGAGAGCTGCAGTGAGTGTGGGGAGGAGCACAATGGCTCTCCACATCCTCCCGCTCCCTAACTTCCCACCACCACCACCACATCACATGAAGTTGGGGCTGGATAACTAAATCTGATTGGAAATAGCAATCATCTGTTTTAAAAATGGGTAAGGTTGGTCCTCTTTTGAAATTTCATTCACCAAACAATTTTTTTTCTAGAATTACAAGATGAGAGTTTTTTTTCAAGTCGCTCCCTGAGACCGAAGATATCTCTCTATTGACAGCTCCCTGAAAATATGGAGGCTGCCAGAAGCCCTTGCAGTCTGCCCTCTGGGTGTGGGGTGTTCAAAGGCCCATTTCTCCTGCCTTAAGTACAATGTGTAAGTACAGAGGAAAGAGCAGTTTGAAAACCATCTCTTGGCTTAAGAGTATAGCCCACAAAAAGCAGTTCTTCCCACGTGTGGCTGGAGGATAATTCTAGGGAAGAAGATAGAACAAGAAGGCAAGAGAATTTTGGGCAATTTTCTTCATATTATTTTTTTAACCTTTTTATCTAAGTATACCACTCAATGAATTTTTTCAAAAACTACACACACCTATGTAGCTAGCATCCAGGTCAAGAAAGAAATCATTATCAGTACTTCACTACCCATCCAGAGATAAACCATACCTTGATTTCTTAAACTATAGCTTAGTTTTGCCTGTTTTTAACAGGCATATAGATGAAATTATACAATATGTATTCTTTTCTCTCTGGTTCTTACACTCAATGGTCTCTTTGGGAGAATCATCCACATTGTTGCAAGTAGCACTCGTTTGTTCATTCTCATTGCTGTATAGTTTGCCATTGAATGAATATACCAAAATTTATTTTCCATTCTGTTGCTGATGGGCATTTGGGTAGTTTTGAGCTTAAGGCTATTACAAATAGTGCTGCTATGAATTTTCTAATACGTCTTTGATGAGCATATGTATGCATTTCTGTTGTGTTACATGCTATATCTCGGGGTAAGATTGCACAGTGATGGGCATGCAGGCATGCCTATGTTCAATTCAGTAGATATTATCAGTTTCCAAAGCCTTAGCCATTTTGGGGGAGACCACAGCTTATCATGGAATCACAGATTTAGAAGAAACTCAGGAAATCAGGTTGCCTGCACAAATCTTCTTGTAAAAAAAGGTACGCACTTTCCTTTCCATACCCCTTCACTAACCATAAGAGCAGTTGTGAGATGACTGCAGGGATAGGAACCCTGGTTTAAACTTACAAGCTCCCCCCCACCCCCCCCCCCAAACTCTTGGTCCAGCGCTGGCCATATGGTAGGCAGCAGCTCAGCGTTCTGGAAAATGTATAGACCTGTGGGTAGGGCTCAGTCAGCTGTTGGGAAGACAATTAGCTTTCTGACCCTCAGTTTCCTTCTCTGTCAATTGAGGATTGCCTTATGAAGGCACAAAGGAGATATTCAATAAATAGTAAGTATTAATGGGTGTTATTTTTATTATTTATTTGACATATTGAGGATGGATGGACCTTTCATTCATTAACTCAACAATTATTTGTGTGTCTACCATGTGCTAGGCAGAGTTATAGGGGCTGGAGATAGAGTCCCTGAGCTTCTGAAGGTTACATACGAAGGGGGCAGGAAAGAGATAAACCTATAAATTACCACATAACCTATTGGATAGTGATGAGTGTGAAGAAGAAAAGGCAGAGAAAGCATATCTAAAAATTCTGACTTTGTTCCCTCCATCCCATCCTGTGTGCCACCTTCTCCTGCCTTGGGACCTTGTTGTCTCAGCCCTTTGCTGTTATTCTTTGCAAAGGAAGACACGGATTTTTCTATCTTAAAATGAGAAAATCCACTCCAGACAGCATTTTCAGTGCAGTGGACAAATTAATCATGTTTATCCCATAAACAGGAGACTTGTACAACCGAGGAAATTGTTCCAAATGAAAGAATAGCCCACAGAATAGGAGGTAAATCGAATTCCACAAGTGATAATAAGAGGGAGCAAAAAGAGGGCAGTTATGTATCAGGCTGCATGAATCATTTACTATAAATCCAGATGTTTGCAAAATGAAAAACAGTCCAAGTCCATGACCTCATGAACTGATATAAGGACTAGCTAAAATATGACAGGAGAATAAATATCATGGAATGTTTTTAAAAGTCATGAAAAGGCCATTGACCTATCTATCAACTAAAAACATGTAGCAGATACAAAAATATTAAACATTTCACTTTCAGCTGCCATCAAAAAAACAAATTTTTAACAACCCAAGTTTCAGTTATTATAAATCAGTAGCACAGCATGAGTGGCTTGTTATATCATTGTGGGGAGAAAAACACTTTGTGAAGCTCGTTTCCAAGGAAATGAAACGCTTTTCAGACATGTCATTAACACTCATAAAATCCCCTGGAGCCAAGTAGTGGGCAGATGTTATTCTTCAGCGTGGTCACAGACCATCAACAGAAGGAAATTTCATTTAATTGTTTGAGTATTTATTTGCTTATTTATATTTCACGTAACTGATTTAAGAAAGGAGACTGAGGTGATCCGTATTGTTAAGACACATATCAAACCACACAGAGAAAATCTGCAATTTTTAAAAAGTGAAGCATGCACAGACAATTAGCTTATCACAAACAGAAGCAAAACACTGATAAAGTGGAAACTGTCTGAGTAAATTCATGAAGGAAAGAATCAGGAACCCCCAACCTGAAATTGTCCCAACCAGGAATTCCTAGCCATGCTGGCCTGGAACTTTGCCAATGCCCCAATATTCCACCCAATATTCATATCAATTTCACATGCCCTAACCACCCTCTTCCCTTCCCTCCACCCCAGTCCCACGTATATTCCCCAAATCCACGATTCTCTGTACCCTTCCTGAATTGGTCCACTTCATTTCTGTATGTTTAGATCACTCTTCTTACCCTCTTCTCATCACTATGGTTTTCTGGGAAACAGCACCCTCACCTACCATGCATTTCCACTTAGTGTTTCTGTCCTCATTCTTCATATTTATTGTTCTCACCTGCCCTAATTCACAGGCAAAAGGCAGCGGCAACACTCAGGTTATCATGGCTTTTTTACCTGTGGGAGTTAGAACTGTGAAGACCCTGTGAAGCCCCGAAAGACAACTCAGAATTCTGCAGTGTGTTCATTCATCCAATCACTCATTAACTAAATATGCATTGAGCGGTATGGTATGAGAAATTGCCTTGCTACGATAGCAGACTCCAAGTACTCTACCAGGCAAGCCCTCCCAGAGGACATGGACCAGAAAGATTCTCAGATAACAATAAAATTCAAATCGCGTGGTTCATTAAATCAATTTAAAGCACACAGCGAGAAGCACAGGCAAAGGTACGATATAAATTATCATACTTCAGACCAAGCACAAGCAGGTAGAAGGACCACATGACCTGAATTCTGAATTATGTCTTCTCCATCAATGGTTTGATTCTGAGGACCAGAGATGGTGAGCAAGAGGGCCCAGTTGACGAAGAAGCCTGGGGCCAATGACACACAGACCCAAGAGCAAGTGCCCCTGTAGCTTGGCAATTTGTCTGCTGAACAGCCATGGAGTATACCTCCATTTCTTAGGTAGAGGACATGGGGGCCGAAATGGGTGTTCCAATGGATTCCAATTTAAGAGCTCATAAATATTCAGTGTCTCAGGTGCCTCAGGTATATTTAGCATATCATGAATATTTGGTGACTAGTTGGTTCTTCCATCCCTTTTGTGCCAGTTTGAATGTATTATGTCCCCCAAAATGCCATTATCTTTGATGTAATCTTGTGTGGGCAGAGATATCAGTGTTAATTAGATTACAATTCTTTGAGTTTTTCCATGGAGATGCGACCCACCCAACAGTGGGTGATGACTCTGGATAGTTTCCATGGAGGTGTGGCCCCACCCATTCAGCATGGGCCTTGATTAGTTTACTGGAGCACTATATAAGCTCAAACAGAAGGAGCAAGCTTGCTACAGCCAAGAGGGACACTCTGAAGAATGCCCAGGATATGAGAGAGGAGCTGCAAATGAGAGACAGTTTGAAGACATCCGTTGAAAGCAGACTCTTGCTCTGGAGAAGCTAAGAGAGAAAAAACACCCCAAGAGCAACTGAGGGTGATATTTTGAAGAGGAGCTGCGGCCTAGAGAGGAACATCCTGAGAGAAAACCATTTTGAAACCAGAACTTGGAGCAGACACCAGCCAATGCCTTCCCAGCTAACAGAAGTTTTCCGGACACCATTGGCCATCCTCCAGTGAAGGTACCCAATTGTTGATGCCTTGCCTTGGACATTTTATGGCCTTAAGACTGTAACTGTGTAGCCAAATAAACCCCCTTTATAAAAGCCAGTCCATTTCTGGTGTTTTGCATTCCGACAGCATTAGCAAACTAGAACATGGCAATCTGTCTGCTGAACAGCCATGGACTATACCTGCATTTCTTAGGTAGAGGACACAGGGGACCCGAAATGGATGTACCAATGGAATCCAATTTAAGATCTCATAAATATTCAGTGTCTCAGGTGCCTCAGGTATATTTAGCATATCATGAATATTTAGTGACTAGTTGGTTCTTCCATACCTTTCTATGTCCATGCACATTTATGCTCTATTTTCTTTGTTCATCTATGCTTAACACGTCTTATGTGTTTCATCCATTGCATTTGTTTTTTTTTTCTATAGCAGAATAGAATATTCTCAAGCAATATAGCAAAATGCATATTACAAGGAGTTACTATGTTCCAAGCACTGGGGACATGAAAATAGAGTAAAGTGCAGAGAGCAAGCACCTGGGGAGGTAGGCAGCAAAGGTACCTGGAGGATTTGATATCTGAAGTAAGTCTTCAAAGTTGAGTAGGACTTGACCTGGGGAAGGAGTGGGTTTGGGCATTCCAGGTAGAGGATGGATGACATGAGGCAAAGCACTGAAAATGAAACAGCATGATGCCTGCCAAAAATTAAAGCATCCTGTGCAAAGTGGGTGCCTGGAAGATGGGCTGGAGAGGATGCAGGGAGAAACCCAACAGGAAGGACGTTCTGTATTAGAGCTGGGGTTTGCACTTTACCAGGAAGAGATGGAGAACCACCGAGCGGGGGTGGCATGGGTGATTGGGAGGCTCTGTGCCTACTCAGGGATCCCAGACAGGTCTGCGTGATTGAGGCTTTCAGAATCACAGCTCACATTGGGGAAGTCATGAAAATCCAGTACGGCAGCAGGATCAGGCAGGCATGAGGCATCCACATCTGGGGGGAAGTGGAGGAACACAGTTCAGCAGTGGGTCCATTTCACCTCATTGCTTTTTGCTGCTGAGTGAGCCATGTGTGCTTTGGTTGTCAGAAATGTGTCTCAAAGCAAATGAAGTGGGTTTCACCTCTTTCACTTTCAGCAGCTCACAGATGATCTCACCCAGTGATGGACGATGTTCAACACTATGTCATTCCGCATTACCGTTCCTGTTTGGTTTCTCGGGGAACAGGGGGCAGACTCAAAGCTCAGTTTTAATTTCACAAAGGGATCCCTTTGCTCCACTAATTACAGATTAAACAAACCTCCCTCTCAGGGCCCCTTTCCAACCAGGGCTGATTATATTTATGATAAAAGGGTAAACATGTCTATATTTTCTCAAACATCCAATAATAGAATCATAAGAAACTAGTCTAACTCCTAACATAGCCCATAGTTGGTGTATGTGTGTGTGTTTGTGTGCATGTGCATACATTGGGGACAGAGTATAGGAAAGAAAGAAAATTAATATCTGTGAATTATAAACTATATGCTCCCCAGTTCTTAAAAGCAAACATGCATAAGTTGCAATGGGTGATCCATTGTTTTATTCATTCACTTATTCATTCACTCAACATTCTTTGAGCCCTTATTGTGTCAGCCACATAGACATTTCACACGATGATTCACCACCAGACCTCTTTTTATTTAATTCAATCAGAGATAGATCTATGTTGAAGCTAATAAAGCTTAAGCCTCAGGGCCCCTCCTTGAACAGGCTCCTTCGGAGACATTGGGAAGGGCCTTAGCAAAGTATTTACATAGTGGTACATTTTATGAAATTTGCAAACATATAATATTTTATCTTCAATTGGCTAAGAACACTAGCTCTTTCATTCCAGCTTTCTTTCAGCTACACTCGAGTTTGGAGTGGGACCTGGCAAGTGGAAGTTAAATTAGGGTATATTTGATTTGTGTTGAGTGGGATATATGTATATGGTTCACAGTCACTTCCCCTGGACAGTTAAGCTATTACTAGCCATCTCAGTGTAGGAACTACTTCTAGGAATACCCTTCTACCTACTGACTGACTGTCAAGACAAAGATACAGAACCAAAGACCATATCATTATCTGAATGTGCCCTTCAGAAGCTGGTACTCAAAGTGTGTGGATAGAAGGGGAGAAGCAAGGTTTGATATGTCAGGAGCCAGAAGCCAGTTTATGGAAAATATTTCTGGTTGTCAGATATGTAAAACTGCAAGCAGGAGAAATGTAAAGGAAGAAACTAATGTTAGAGAAATATATACATACAGGCATATCACGCAGCTCGTCAATAAAAAAATTACGTTATTTTTCTGTATTACTGTGAAGGTTGTGGTATTTGGCAGCTCTTATAGATGTGTAATCTCTTGTGATTTCTTTTCTCATTTTAAATAAATATTCACTTTCACACCTAATTTTATATTCAATTCCACACTTAATTTTTAAATAGAGCCCTAAAAATTGTGTGAAATCAAGACTACACAAAACCTAGTCTAGCCAGGGCATGAGCTCTCTTACAAGCCTGTGTGGTTGTTCTCACCATCGGGATGCACCTGGGAAAGAGACCCAACAGACTTAAATGGTTTAAGCAAAGTTCAGATTGACTGGCACCCACGCCTAGTACATTTGGTTGGGGAGGAGACATGGAAAAACTCACTACCCAGGTATGTCACACCTACCCTGGGAGTGATAGAAAACTATGGGTAATGTGGACCTGCTAGGTAAAAGGAAGGAAGGAGGCACTAAAATGGAGAGAAGGAGAGAAGGGGAGAGAAGGAAAAGATGACTTTGGCTCACCTGGAAGAATTGTATACTGCTGCTGAAGTAGGTGACACCATGGAGACTTAATATGTAGGATTCTTTTTAGTCCTAAGATAGGATTCTTGACACTTAAGTATGCCCAGTAGTTGGAGCTATGTGCATATGGGGTAGCATTCAGGATTATCAAATTCTACCTTGATCAGCATTTGTATCTGTTGCTTTGAGTTATTTGTGAAAATATTTGATGTCCCTATTTCCTTGACTCTGAAACCAGAAGAAAAGTCTCTGACTGCAACTCCAGAGTAAAGTGCTGCCTGAATTCCACAACTTATTTTATAACCAAGTCTCTGAAAAAGTGTCTACAATGTTACTGACCCAGGATTCACCTCCACCTGTCCCAGAGGCACCAATCTTCCTACTCAGGATAGATTAGCACATGATCCTCCCCATTCAGTGCTCATACTGAAGCCTTCTTCATCAGAAAATAAACTGGGAGCACCAAACAGTAACACCCCATTCCAGTCTGTTTTGGAAAGTTCAGTACATCTATTCTCTCAATACTTTGGGATTCCAGAGCATTTCCAACCAACGGCTGCAGGACTCCCATACTCATAAAGGGAAAATGTTATTCATGCGGCTATGAAATATATGCTTCAGAGCAGATACACCAGAGACTTCTGTAGTAATGAGTGGAAAGTACAAACTAAGAGACTGTAGACATGAAAAGCTTAAAATCACCACAGCATCTACAGATTATTATACTAGTCAGATGATGATGTCATGAGTTTCTTCCATGTCTATATTCCATTCTGATGGACAAAGCTACTGCTGGTATTTCTGCACACATAGGTCATTTAGTATGGGATTCTTTGGGCAGAAGGCCTAATTCAACTCATTTAAACTATAAGGGATTAATTAGTTCACAGAATAAGAAGTCAGAGATAGAGCATGCGATGGTTGATTTTATGTGTCAACTTTTCTAGTATAGAGTACCCAGTGATTTAATCAAACACTGATCTGGGTGTTGCTGTGAAGGTATTCTGGAGATGTGGCTGACATCTACAATCAGGTGGCTTTTAAGTAAAGGAGATTATCCCCAGTAATGTATATGGGCCTCATCCAATCAGTCAAAGGCCTTAAGAACGAAAAGCTGAGGTTTCCTAGAGAAGAAGAAATTATGCCTCAAGGCTGCAGCATCAAATCCTGCCAGCCCCCACAATCATATGAGCCAATTCATTAAAATAAATCTCTTGATAGATGGATGGAAGGATGAATGGGGAGAAAGAGAAAGAGATCCTATTAGTTCTGCTCCTCTGGAGAATGCTGGCTGATATAGGCTGATTTCAGAGCTGGTTAATTCAGCAGTGAACCATTTTTTCCACTCGACCATCATCACCATATGATGTGACCTTCCAGAACAGCTCCCCTTTATGAACCTATGGTGGCTCCTGCAACTTCAGTTGAAGTCATTGTCCAAAGGCTTTAAGAAAAGGTTCTGTTTCCTCTCATACATGGCTTTTTTAAAGTCAGGTTTATGGAGATATGACTTACAGTAAAATTTGCCATTTTTAAGTGTACAGTTTGATGCATTTGACAAATGTACAATCATGGTATAGAACATTTCCATAGTGCCAAAAAGTTCCCTCATGTCCATTTGTAGTCAGTCCCCTCCCTCAACCCCAGCAACCGGCAACCACTAATATGATTTCCGTTCCTATAATTCTGCCTTTGCAATAATGCCAGGTAAATGGAATCATAAAGTAGCATAGCCTTTTGTGCCTGACTTCTTTCACTAAGCACAAATATATTTGAGATTCATCCATGTTGTTGCATTTATCAGTAGTTTGTTCTGGTTTATTTCTGAGTGGTATTCATCATATAGATACCATAATTTGTTTATCCATTCACTAGTTAATGGACATTTGGGCTCTTTTCAGTCTGGGCTATTATGAATAAAGCTGCTATAAACATTCACAAACAGGTCTTTGTGAGGACATATGTTTTCATTTCCCTTGAGTAAATTCTGAAGAGTAGGATGACTGAACTGACTGGTAGTACACATTGCTTTTTAAGAGCCAGAAAACTTTCCCCCAAGTTTTTCCATGTCAGTTGGCCAGAATTGGGTCACATCCCCCTGAAGACTGAAAACTTACTTATGATAAATCAAAAACTACTTTCCTCCTAAGCATCCTCAGTTCACTTAGAAGTACAGAAAGCACTGTATATACCCTGAGGGCTTACTCCTAGCCAGGTGCCTTATTAAGCACCTAACATGGATTAACTCATTGATTCCTAAAACCTCCATGACACTGTGGGTACTTCACATGGCCTCTGCTCTTCTCTCTCCTGTAAGTACACTTATACTTGTCATTGGATTTGGGCCCACCTGGGTAATCCAGAACTATCTCAACTCAAGACCCTTAACTTAATTGTATCTGCAAAGACCCTTTTTCAAATAAGGTCACATTCACAGGTTCTGAGGATTAGGACATGGATATATCTTTTGGGGGCCACCATTCAACCCACTATATACCATATGTATATAAAATTCTGTGAAATCCGCTCTAAGGAGTCCCGGGAGTCACTGGAACAAGGGATGGGGGTGGGGATGAGAAGAGGGGCCAGATCCTCCCTTTTCATTCCAGTCCAAACCTGACAAGCCAGTATATTTTTCAGGTCATGTATTAATGATGTCAGGATGCATCCACCTCTGCACTGTGGGGATGGTATTTTGAATTCCTGTTTAACAACAAAAGCAGGAATTATTATTTCCTTGTGACTTGCTTTACTGAATCCCCTATATGTCTCATCTATTCTCCCTGGCTCTGTGTGGTTTTGTGTGTGTGGAACAAGCAGGCCTTAAATGTCAGAAGGAAGGGATCAGATTCCCCATCCTCTTGCCAACCATTTACTAGTCTTTTCCCTCCATTAAATGTTCAATGATGTTTATGAAGCACCCACATGGGCCTGGAGCTTTTCTCCATGCTTGGGGTTGCCAGGTGGCCAACATAAATGGCATTACCCTCTATTTGAACTTTCTACTCTGGTGTTCTTGGAGGCTCTACAGGAACACGAACAGACCCATATATAAAGTTAAGAACCAAGAAGGGGGAAGACATGACACATGAGACGTAGTGCCTGGTTCTTAATCAGTCAATTTCATCACATCTCAATTCTCCCTTAAGTCCTGTCCAACAGCTGCCCACACCTTCTCCAGCCAGCCACCTCCCTGGCTGAACTCTGCCTGCTCCTCACTGTCCAAATGAGAATTTGACAACCCATCAAGCGCTGGAAGGTACATCAAAATACATTGACTTTTCCTATCAAAATCTTACAGATAGGTTGACCAGATTCTCTAACTCAATATTGGGATTCATGATTTTACTATGGGAAAATGTCTTTTAAACCAGATCTGGCCTGAAAATCCAGACTGTATGGTCACTACAAATACAAATGAAATTTAAGTATAAAGAAAGGCATTTAACTAACAAATGAGGAAAGGAGATAGGTTTCTTTAAAAATGAATTGTACTCTTGCTCTTGTTTCCATATCGGATTGAGCTCTCTCAACAGCTCCTTCTGTGTAACAATTGATAAGCCAAGTCAGGTTGGATAATTATCTTCCCATGATCACCACAAACTGAAATATGTAATAGGTTAGAGTAGATTGTTACTCCTTCTATTCTAAAAGCACCGTTAGTAAACTGAGCGTATCCTCCAGGGAAAGCACATGGAGAATGTCCTTCACAAAGATTCATCTGCACAGAAGGCAGGAAGGAGGAGGAGGAAGGGGAAGTGTGTGCACCACCAGACCCTTGCCCTCCTCTCTCTGGAGGCTGCTGCTCCGGTCCAGGGGAATGCTTGAAGCCTGTGATGATGCACCCGATGCCGTGAACGAGATTTGCAGGTGTGAGTGGGAGGCCACTGGGGCAAGCCGGGATGAATGGGAATGTGGAGAGAGGAGGATTTCTGTGACACAAGCAGAAGTAAAGGTTGTGCTTGAATGAGTGCAAATAGGACAAATGAGTCTTCCTGAGGGAAGGTGGATGGGTCATTCTACAGGGAGATTTAGAGCCCTGAGCTGCACAACCTTTATGTTGCTATCAGGGGAAGACAGAACAGGAGAGTCAGAATTATCTGACAACTTGGAAAGACTGCCAAGCCCCTTGGAGTAAACTCTCCAAAAGCCCAGGGAAGGCAGCAGTCTAGATTAGTCAATCCTTCAGAAAAGCCAATGAAAGGCTAAGTCATCGACACAAGTGCCTGCCATATAGTAGGCACTCGGTAAACAATTATTGAAAATATGGATGGATAGATGATCCAGTTTAAACTTCAGAGTCAATAATTCAGTCCAGGAACTGTATCCATTCATTCATTAATTCATTCAATAAATGTATTTGGAGCATTCACTAGATGTCATGCACTATGCAGCAATGAACAAGACAGATAAGGTCTGCTTTCTGGAGCTTCTACTAGAAAGACATAGACAAATAAATAAGCAAACAAATAACTAATAAGACAATTTATAACCAGTGGAAGTACTATAGAGAAATGAAAATGATATATTAGAATAGAACAGAGCAGAGGTAGAGAATCTTTCTCTGTAAAGGGCCAGAGAGTAAATATTTTAGGTTTTGTGAGTCAAACAATCTTGTTATAACTACTCGACTTGCTGTTGTGCCATGAAAGCAGCCATGGACAATAGGTAAGTGAATGAACACGGCTTTGTTCCGATAAAACTTTATGGACACTAAAATTTGGATTCCATATTACATAAAATACACAATTTTATATTTTTATAATTTTCATGTATTCTTCTTTTGATGTTTTTTTTTTTTCAGTCATTTAAAAATGTAAGAACCAATCTTAGCTCTCGGGCCAAACAAGAACAGGTGGAGGGCCGGATTTGGTCTCCGGGCTGTACTTTGACAACTGTTGGAATAGTGACAGGGCGAGGAGGCATCTCTGTTGGGGAGGTGACATTTAAGCTGAAACTAGAGTGAGGCTAAAGAACCTCCATGCAAAGAGGGGAGGGACGAGCATTCCAGGCACAGGGCAGAATCAGAACAAGGACCTTAAAGGAGGAATGAACATAAAGATGATCAAAGTGGCTAATGCACAATGGAGCAGGACAGAAAATTTCAGGAGATGAGTGCTACCTGAAGAATATGGTCTCAAAATCATCTTCTAACAATAAAAATAAATATATATCTACAGCAGTGTCTACAGTGGACAGTTGTTGAATTGTTGTGAGGGAAAACAGATCTAGAAACTCCTGTCTCTTTGAATGGCCATGATTGAGAAATGTGAGGATGAGAACAATCCTGAGGTCTGTTCTCATCAGCCAGGCCTGACTATTGCTCAGCTGCTTGTTCATTAAGACTCACATTGTCGTCTTCAGTTCATACTCATGTCTTTGATCAAAACTGATTCTGACTTCACTGGCCCTGTTTCTCTTCTACAGATTTCTTCATTGTTCAAGATGAGTCATTATAAGATTGTAAGCAATAGCAGTTTCCTGAAAAAAATTATGGAAGAAGCAGCTTGCAAAGTGAATTGTGTTATTTTCCTTTTTTAAAAAAAAAATGCATAATGACCATTTCTGGGTTTACAACTTTTTGCGTGTTATGGATGGTTTGACTCCTGGATTCTAATCATACTGATCAGCTGTGTCTTTCACATCAGTACTGAGTTATGACATAATCTCATTAAATCCAAATTACCAGAAGGCTTCTGGCATTCCCTATCCAAAGGGTAAATGGACAACTCTATCCCTCAACCACACACCATGACAACTCTGGTTGCCAACAAAAACTAGATTGAAGGAGGTTCTCAGAAGCCCCTGCTGCACTGCTGTCTTCCCCTAATAATTAGGGATAAGGCAAGATGGGGTGATGGAGGGAAACAGCCAGGTCCAGGTAAAAGGAACTGTCTTTTCAAAGAGTATTATGATTCTTTGGCGTCTACAACCCACATGGACCCAGCAGTCTTTGGACTTAAGTCAATTCCTGCTCTTACGGAAGTTACCCAAGCCCATATTTTACCCTTCATATGTGGATTTGTACTTTGTCAATTAATATTGCTTGCACAGAATTTAGGCACAGAATAACATCTCAACCCTTCATATCCCCAATTGGGGGCAAAGCAACTCAGCAGTTTTCAAGTCCTGGCAGCAACAAAAGAGCATCTGCAATCAATTACCACCTTTTTTTCTGTTTCTCACCATCCTTTGCTTCAAAACGGCTAACTGATTTTTTTCCCTCACATCCTTATAAAAACACACACACACCCCAACATGTGCTCCCAGGCTGAAATCACAAGTGCCAAGGCTCAGCCTGGGAGAATGTTTATGACTGAGTTATACGTCCCCCAAAATAAGGCGCTTGTAAATGGAAACACTGACAGATCATTAACCGCAATAGCAAAATCCAAGGAACAGAATTTTTACGTTCCCTCCATTTGTTTGTGTCAGCAGGA
This sequence comes from Choloepus didactylus, assembly GCF_015220235.1. Classification (NCBI taxonomy): domain Eukaryota; kingdom Metazoa; phylum Chordata; class Mammalia; order Pilosa; family Megalonychidae; genus Choloepus; species Choloepus didactylus. The sequence goes on along the minus strand of NC_051310.1, from coordinate 58,329,535 downwards.
TTTCCAGGCCCATAATCTGGTTGTGGCTCATGGACTGTGCCCCACGGTTTGAGGCAAATTTGAGGGTGAGAAGACAGCTGAGAGATAATGGCTCATGACATGCAGACACTTCAGATGCAGGATACTCTGTGATGTTTGATTTGAATAATGAGGCCAGAGATTCAAATGTGGAGAAGACACCAAGGTTTACCTGTGGGCAAGAAGCCTGAATCCCTGCCAATCACTCATCTTTAATAACCTATATCTCCTTGCCCAAGGTCTGACTCTTTGTGGTAGAAAGAAGCAACTTAGAGCAACAAGGCAGCAGCTAATAGGCTGAAATTGTTCCCTGCCAGGTCTCAGTTCTGCTCTTCTGCAAGGAAATCAATCCCCTTAACTTTATCTCCAGCACTTACAACACTGACTGACACCTAGCAGATGCTCAGTATGATTTTGGTGTTATATGTTCAGATGGCTAGATCAGCAAGTCAACAGACAAAGGAATGAACAAGCAGACCTCTATGGGCCTAAGTTTTTTCATCTACAAAAAGAGGTGGTTCAAAAAGATCAGTGGTTCTCCACTCTAGTTATACATTAAAATAACTTGGAACTGTTTTTACAAAAATATTGATATCTAGATCCTACTCCAGACCAAGTAAATCAGAATCTCTAGAAGTGGGGCTTGGGCATCCTTAGTTTTCAAAGTTCCCCAGGTGGTTCTAATGCAGAGACAGGTTTGCAAAGAAATGAACTAGGTGATTCTAAAATGCCTTACTGTTTTTAAAATTCTGTGGATTTTAACTAATTTTGATCATAAAATTCAAGGCCTAGGATTTCTCTCCCCAGCTCAAAGAGGTAAAATGAGGGTTGAGATGATGTTGGGAAATTATAATGAGGAATTAAAGACCATTTATTGGACTCCTTGATGCTAAGCACCACACATTCCATTTATTATCTCCAGTCTCTCACAGGTGGCGTTATGACATTATCCCCATTTTTCAGATGAGGAACCTGAGATTCAGAAAAGTTAAGTGAGTTAGCCAAGGCTATGAAGCTGATAAACAGGGAAACCCAGACCTCCTGAGCTATCCTGGTCAGTTAGCACCCAACCCTCTGTCAGAACTAAACGGTGATCCGGCAACAGGCAAAGCATTTTATGTTCAGGCAGAGTGGAGAACTTCAAGGGACATCACACAAAACCATGAGGTTTGGGGAGGAGGAATTCCCTCCCACCCTCACGCCCACCTCCACCAGGAAAAAAAGATGATCCTGTCTCTACCCCAGGATGCAGATGAGCCCTGATAAAGGCCCAGGGCCTCCTCCTTGAATTCCTTTGTTCCAGGACCCATCCCATTAGAAAAAGGTCACACATCTTTGGCCCCTTTTAATTTCAGGGGTGGAGAGGTAAAAGCCCAGTCAGGGAAACCTGTGCAATTATAAGCAATTACTTAAACGGCTTTCAGACAAGCCTTGGCCCTCCACCAGCAGGCAGAGGGGCGGGCATCTGGGTTTTGTAGGCAAGAAGGAGAGAGGGTAAGAGGCTGGGGAGGGGAGAAATGAGGAGAGAGGAGACAGCAAAGCCTTTTGTCACTGAGCTGCAAAAAAAATTAAAAACCCGATCGGTATTTCCTGCCACTGGACTAGCTGAGACTAACCAGTCCCACGCAGGGGAACTGTTCACTTAAAAGTCATCATTTCCTTTACTTATCTGCCTCTAAAGAAACAAATCTATTAGCAGCAAGAAATCACTCCAGAGGCTTTAACTAAGTGCTGCTCTACTGAAAATGCCAAAGCCCTGCCTTCAGCTCACGCTGGCCTTCCTCTCGTGTCTGCTCCCGGCAGCAGCTCTGCACTGGCCTCTGTCAGGGGTGTCTCTGGCCTCTACAGATAACAACGGCCATTACATTCCAAATCCTTCCCCAATCTCGGCCCCTCCCTTCCGCCAAAATCCCAAACTCAATTTCTCCCTGGCAGATCAAAGCCTGCTGGAACTACAGGAAAGTGCACTCAATCGATAAACCCCTGACACGGGAACAAACAGAACATTCCAATATTTTCCATCAGGATTTATTTGGTCCATGGAATAGCAGTGCATTGCTACGCCATTCCTCATGGAACCATGGGGATTTGGGATGGCATTCAAAATAATTTGCTCTTTGAATTAAAAAACAAAAATGCCCAAATAGCCCTGTCTGTTTTTCTCATCTTTGTCCTAAACACACGAACTATAAGCAGAGAGCTAGATGACAGTTGGGCTTTTTGGGTCTCCCAGAAGAACTTTCCTCCCATTCCAACTAAGTTTGCAAGAGCAACTGGAAAGCTACCTAAGCAAGTAGGTCTAATTTTAACAATTAACTTTGCAATTTAGGAAGTATATTGAAAATTAATATATTTATCTCACTGTTTATCCTAAAGGACTTAAAAATACTTCACAGACAAAATCTGGAACTATAGATCAAAAAATAAAACAACGTTAAATACCAAATCGTTTTTAAACCCAGGAGAATTTTCTTTAAAAAATTCAATTCCATGGATACCTCTATCATCGTCCTATGACTATCTCTTTGATTCCTAGATCCCTAATCCATGAAAATGGGGGAGAGAAAACTGGAGAGCTCAACTGCTGAAATAGTCCATGGAACTCATTCTTATTTGGAATATAGCCCTCATTAGCTAAGATTTTACTCATACATGCCTTCATGTATATCAAATATATTATTACAATTTTAGAAATGAAGTCTTACATCTTCCTCCTTTACAAGCTATCTCAGTGTATATTAGGCCAAGTAAGCTATGTATTAATAAGTATGGAAATGCTTGACAATGATCACTAAAGCATATTGAACCACCCTGATTTAGGATTCAGATAAGAGAAAGGGAAATAGGCGAGCAACGTGGACTAGAAAACATGACAGTTATAGCTTGAGCTTGGTATGTGCACCGTAGATGTGAATCTGTGTGAACTTTACATTAATAGCCTAGAGGAAAAATAAAGCCTGTTTGTCGAGCTGCTTGTGTATTTCCTTCTAAAGCGTGAGTTAATTCTGACAGCTAGCCTGGAGAGCTCTCTATTTACCAGGCACAGAGCTAAGCAGTTGACAAGGTTATCATTATTTCCTTTAATCCTCACAAACATCCTAAGAGGTAGGGACCATTTAACAGATGAGGGAAGTAGATCCAAAAAGGTTATGTGGCTTCACCAAGGTGACACAAAAGTAACTGGAAATGCTGGGATTTGAACCGAGGATTCTGAATTCAGAGCCTGCACAAGAACTGCCAACCTGAAACAACCATGTCTACAGCATCCTCACTAGCTCACCACTTCCAATTTCAGTTTCAATTTCCATCGCCTCTCTCTTCTGTGTCATCTTGTTCCTGCCTTCTCCATCCAAATCTTCATACAGCTTGTTTTATCCACAGGTATGTTTATGTTGTCTATCTCCAATTTTCTTATTATTTTTCCAAGACTGTCCTCCGTTTCTCTCTTTTCTGCTAAAAATTGGGTCATGGAGGAGAAAATGGGACACAAAGTGCATCAGTGGAGACCTAGAAATAATTCCATGTGCCCACCCTTGTGTCTTGCAACCTTCAGGAAACATATCTCGGACATTTCATTTCCTTGGTTTTCAAGTACAACATTCTAAAGAAGCCTGGCATTCTTTATTTATATGTCTGTTCCCCAACTGGAGTACAGCCATATTATTCATTTTCCTGTTCCCCCAGTTAGCACAATGATTTGTACTGATTCTTTAGAAAGGGGGAGAGGGGAAAGGAAAAAAAAAAAAAAGCCAATTGTTAAAGATATCTTTCAACTGTCTTCAGACAAGGAGTCTGTATGCAATGGCTATTTTGCCAGCCCACTCAAGTGTCTCACCATGAAAGTTCAGGCCAAACAGATGCAACCAGGCTACACCTTTCAGCAGACTCACCTGGAACTGCCTGCCCACCTGAAGATGGAACTGGACATCCTTGGCCAAAGATTGATCAGCACCGCTGGTCCACCTTGTGGGAAAAAGTCTCTGAGCCAAACCAAACAATCTCCAGCCAAAAAAAACCCAAAACAAAAAAACCTAAGCCAGCCAAAAGGCAAACTATTTTCTATCAAGAAAATCAAATTAGTTCCCTCTCTCAATAATGCGTAACTTGAAGAAGGTCCCGCAATTTGCTGAGATTTATGTCAAACAATAATCAAATCAAGTTATTGAATTGTCAGGCATCTTAGCAAAGGGAGAACTAACTTGTCTAATGAGTGAGTCTTAATGAAAAAGGAGCCCAAATTCTCCAGAATATGCCTGACCTTGGGGCAGAGGATTCTGCTAAGCCAGGGGGAAACTCAGCTCAAGGTGTTTTTATGGGGACTGCAGTGAGACAATGACATGTTCCCCACATTCCTGTGGCCACAACAGATCTGCCCTGTCCACCGGCGTTGTCACCTGGGCTCCTAACCTGGCTGAATGAATTCTTGGCTATGTAGCAAAACAAGGCTAACCAACCACTGGTGTTTGACCCAGTGACCTTTGCCTCATTAGCACCATGCCTTCACCAACAGGGTTAAGAAGCTACACAATGGGTCAGGTCACCTAGCATGAAACCATTAAGCATGTGAACTCCGGGATGGATAGGAAAAGCATTGGGAAATGAAGGCTAAAATACTACCTATGCATCTATTTCTAGAAGATAGTGTGCTCCATATAAAATGTTCATATTTTTTTAAATCAAAATGAAATGCTATGAAATGAAACTGTTTGATTCTGAGCCTTTAATGGAAACGTAAAATTTTACAGATTATATATACATATAACCTTCTTGAGGACAAACCAAAATAAGGTGGCTCCATTTCACCCAGGCCCACTGGATTCTGGCGAAATTGTCCTTTTGTTTGTTTGTTTTCTGAAGTAAAAATTACCACCAAAATTCTTAAGTTTCTTTTCCCAGCAAGCCTCCTTTTTATCCAGCCTCCTGGCTTTTCTCTCCACTGGGTGTCTGAGGGTCAGAGAGTCAACCAACAATGGACACACACACTCTAGGGGACTTACTTAGAGGCTGATCACAGAAATATTTCCCACGGTGACTCCCTCGTCCCCTTTCTAGTCCTTTTCTCCTTGTCATTCTCCTCTCCTGGCAACCTCAGCACATTCCCGACAGGGTGACCCTCTTTCTCTTTCTGAAACACTCCAGGCGCCTTCCTGCCCAGGGAGGGTTGCATGTGGGGTTCCCTCTACAGGCCTGTGGGGCTCTTCCTTGTCTCTCTCTCACCTTCGAGATGTTAGGTCCATCACCACCTCCTCCCAGGCTCTTCCCCAACCTCCCACCTAAAGCCTCCACCTCCACTCAGTTACTCTTCGTTACGTCACCTGGGACTTCTGTACAGAGTGTATCACAACCAAGAAGCATCCTCCGTTGATCTCCTTGTTCACTGTTAGTGCTCTCCGCCCACCACGGAGGGAGAACTGCGTCTGACTTCCGCACTCTGAAACACGCAGCCCCTGGGCCAGGCCTGGTACAGAGTAGGTGCTCACTGAACATCTGTGGATGGATGAATTGTCCAGAGCTCCTCGGAGGAAAGGCAGAGCTTTTCCAGAGGAACTATCAAATATCTGACTTGTTTATGCAGGGAATTTGTAGGGCACTAGTGGCCTCAAACGTCCAGACACTCTGCTTAGCATCCAGGGATTTTGGGTGGGAGAGAGTGAGGGAATCTTCCCAGGCTTCTACCTGACCCTTTTCAGTTTCCAAACACAAAATTACCTAAATATTAAAGTGTCCAGATATGTTTAGAATCTAGATAACATTAATAGTTACCATTTAGTGGGTGCTGTCACTGGCCAGAACTGTGTATAACACAATCTCTCATTAATCCTCACAGCAATCCTATGAATTAGGAGTATTACTCCCATTTTACAGATGAGGAGGTTGAGTTTTAAGTGACTTGCCAAAAACCATAAAGCGAATACATAATGGAGTAGGAATCTGAACCTTGTTGCTATTGTCTAATTTGAACTGCTGCTCTGTTTTGAGAAACTAAAACATTGATATGGTGAGATAGTCAGCTCATGTCACACATACATATGGTTTATCTGACAGGTTGACAAATATTTGTGTAATGTTACTTGCAGTAATAGTTTTTCTACCCCTCCATAACCATTTTAGACAAGTGATTATTGCAAGATGGGGATACAACCACTTTTGGCTTGTTGTGATTTTTTTCTGGGTTTTCAAATACTGCCCCCATTCACTCCAAGGAAAGAAAACAGAATTATTTGAGATTTAACATCTGTAAAAACTACTGCCCTTTGTTCCAAGTAAGAAACATTTTGGCAGGTGTCATGTCTATGAGAGATATAAGTTCCTCCTTCTTTGGTAGTAAATTCTACCTAAAGGAATGTGCAGGGCTGAAACAAACAATGTTCATAAGTGCAAAATTTATTCAGAAGTTTGAAATTCCTAATTTTTCTGTAATAGCAAGTATATTGTCATTACCACCACTCAGAGAAAACCATAAAACTATTAGGATAATATTTCAGAGAAGGAATTTACTTTCTTCCATCTCCCAGACAGTTATTCTTCTTTTATCTGTATACCTGACTTTTCTTGCTTAATCCATCCACCATGTAGATGGCTCTCTCTGTCTCTTTTTTCCTTTCTTCTTTCCTAGAAATTATCACAGGAGTTTTTATCTATTAAGCTCTTAGTCCCTTCCACCTGCCTTTAACCCACCCCCCTCCAATCTCTGCATGAGGTTTATCAGCTCTTCCTTTCATTTTTGTCTTCTGTGAGACAAGCCTCCAAGTTCTTTCTTTCTGCTAGACTTTGTAAGAAATGCAAGAGTTTAAGATTTACAGCTCTGCTTAACAGGCTCTCTTTCCATCTATTCTGGTACTTGGCTACTGAGCTAAAAATCCCACAGCTGAAATAGCAACAGATGGAGGATTTTGAAGACACATCCAAAACTCCCAATTCAAGCAAAAAAGCAACAGCTTTTGAACTTGTTGCATTACGGTGGAGAAGTAGTTTCCACCTCTTGACTGATCTTTCTAAAAGGGCACTTTCAGCAACCTCCACGATGCATTAAACAAATGGCTAAATTTACTAAGAGTTGTTTTGCAATGAGAAGAACCTGCACATATGTGGACTTACTCTTCAGGACAATTTAGAATAGCAAATGTCAATGTCTCAGGATGGCTCCCCACTCCTGGGTTATGGAGAATAATGGATTTAAAACCAAAGGGCAGAGAAGATTCACTGTTGTAGAATCGTGGTTAGTGGTATGGCCTCGTGGTTGAGAGCACAGGGTTTGGAATTCCGATTTCATCACATAACAGTTTGTGATCTTGGGCAAGTTGACTCCTCTAAGCCTCAGTTACCTCGCCTGTAAAATCTGCTATTCATAGGACCTAACTCATCATTTGGCTCTGAATATTTAATGAGATAGTATTTAAAAAACACTTAATTAACACAGCTGATGGCACCATTTTGATAAGTGCTTCTGTCATTATTATTGTTTACCTTTGCTATGATATCATGGAACCAGGCAGCTTCTGGAGATAGCAAAGTAGAGTTTAGTCCAACGGGTAAGCTGTTGGGTTTCTCTCCTAGATAGCCCAAACTTTATACCAAATGTAGTAAGTGGAAAAAAAGGAAAAATAATAAACAAAGGACTTTTTAAATGTGTTTCCAATATAAATGTTCTAGAAGCAAAAAAGAGCAAAAGAGAAAAGAAAAAGAAAAAGAAAAAACAGATAAAGCTTGCGTCTCTCCCAAATTACAACACAAACTATCATGAATTTGGGGGAAAAAAAAAAAAACCATCCATTAGCTCTTCAAAGTTCTTTTCACAAGGGAGAAGAATATCCCCTGGAGACGAAAGATAATTATGGGCCTCAAAATACCAAAAGAAAGTTCAGAACTCTGGCCCTAGCATTTAGGAAGCAATCTCAGGGTCAGGGCGTTAACCTGTCTGCAAAGTTCCTGCCGGTGGGTCCCCTGAAGGAGGGGCCCTCAGGCGTACAGGTTTAGACTGCAGGCACACTCAGGGGAAATGCACTGGAGAGTAGAGCAAACCCCACCAACCACACCATGCTGATTCATCTAATGGTTGATACTCTGATCCTTCTTTTCTCAGGCTCAAAGCAATCTCCCAGAGAGGTTGGTTAAAAGGCACACCGTTCACAGCAGGCTATACAAAATCAGTTGTGTTGTAGAATGGGGCCAGCTCTAATTCCATGACCAGAGTCAGGTTGCCCATCACTTTGCTTATCTTAAACTTAGTTTATTGGGGTCAGAAAACTCAACAGCTTCTACCTCTTGAAACACAAGTTGCCAACAATGGTTGGATGATTCTTAAAAATAGATATTGTGTTGATCATTTTTAGATGGGACTGAGACAGTCAGACCCACCTATGAATTGTTCACAGGCTTAAGTAGATATTAGTTAAGTCTTCTCTTAGTGTGTGCAAAAAAAAAAAAAAAAAAAAAAAAGTCAGCTGCCATGTGCCTCTACCTAAAAGACAAATATTCTCTTGCCTATGGAAATTTAATTATTCTGTAAAATATCGATGACTTGGTTTTATTCTTGTGGACAATCTTTTACACTGATAATTATTTTCAAAGGCTTCAAATATCTGAAATCATTGTCAGAGGCAAAAGTCTTATTTATCTGCTTTTCTTCCCCCCTTTTGGAAATAATCACTTAAAAATAATAATACGGTCCAAATCTGTTAACATTACAAACACCACCAAACAAGGTCCTCATTTCTTTCACTCCCTTCATCTAACAACCAACATGGTGAGAGTAATAACAACTAAAACCAATGATGCTGACCCTGTGCCTGGCGAACGTTTCTCCTTTTATAACTACTTGAGCATGGCAGGCTCTTCCTATGAACTACATTACATCATCATTATCAAAGACGAAGGAAATTAATTTTGTTTTTCAAGGTCTTGGCAATAAGTCCATTCTTTACTTCATCAGACATCTGCTGTTTTTCTACGTGTGTCATTTGTGAAGCCGAGTTTCCCTTATGACTTTATTCTCATAACAATTTATCACACAACAGTGTTTACCAAAGAAGTCGTGCCGACGGGTTTTTCTCTCTCCAAGCAAAAAGTGTAACATTAACTTAAAGCCAATATCATCATCTATATTTCATTCTCAAATAGTTTTAGGGTCTTAAAAAGAAAGCTAACAAGACTGTCAAGGAAAAATAACCACTTAGGGTCTCTGGCTGAAATGTATTGCCAATGCTGCCGTACTTTGTTTTAACAGATGGGCCTTTATCAGCAAATTATGTGGGCAGTTCACCAACTTCCCTTAGGAATGGAGGAGGGCTCAATTTACTTGAGCACTTATCTGTTCACTTAAAGCCACATTTGACCACAAAATTCTAGGGATTTTTTTTTTTTTCATGTATTGATACAAAGGATAAACTACAGAGAATCTTCTGTTCTCCAATAATCAGTCATTCCTGGTTGATTGATAGGTCCTTAGCCTTATTTCACATTTGTGAGGAAAAAAAATTTAAGTGGTTCACATGGATACATTAGCTTCACTAATGCGCTCTAAATTTATTTCCTCACCTAATGTAATAAGGGACTCTGAAAAAGTTCTTCACAATATTTAATTTGATGAAAATAATCTGCTGGGATTTGACTCCTTTTTCTTTTTCTTCTCCAGTCTCTTGCTCTTTCTCTCCCCTCCTCCAGCTGCTGACGAATCGTAGTGGCCTTCATTCTGCTGGGCATAATTCACAGGGGCATAATTCACGTGAGGCTAATGTTCAGTTAAGAGTCCACAGCTCCAGTGTGAGAATCTGAAAATCTCCTTCAAGGAATATTCACGATAACCCATTACTTGCTTCATGCTTCAAATATTGACCTGTGTTTTTCTGTTTTTTATTTTTTATTATTAAAGAGATTCATGCCAGAAAAAAGAGAGATGAATGATGACTCTTAAAATTTTGTTACCCTGATAATTACTTTCACCTTTCCATGTTGCAATTTGACAAAATCATTTCCACAAGAATCAAATCCCTAGGCCTCAGTTTCTCTGAGCTTATAAAAGGAGAAAGTTGAACTAGACCCAAAGTTGAGTGTTCATAAGAAACACCTGGGGAGCTGGTTAGATTTGCAGATTACTAAACTCCACTCCCAGCAATTCTGATTCAGTCCTTCTGGAGGGGGACTCAAGAATATTCTATTTTAGACTCACTGCTGGTAAGTTTAATTAATGTAGGCAGTCCAGGGACCACACTCTGATAATACCTGGTCTAATGAACTCTAATGTGCTTTCTCTTCTGAAAGCTCTGAATATATACCAACTGGAGAGTAGCTGATTATCTGGGCATTAACTTATATATATATTGATAGAATCTGTCTCCACTAGGTGCTTGCCTTTTTAGCATCACCCTGCATCTACTTTGTGAGCAGAGGAAGCTGAGATCCAGTGGAAGCTTCAGGCCGAGCTGTGTGTGGATGTCAGAGCTGCCCTTCAAGCACAGACAGTTGCCCAGTGTTTCTCATAGCCTCTGAGCCAGTGGGCTCTTCAAAACACTATATTTCTTTTGTGTTCAAAGTTCCCCAAACAGCAGACAGACACTTCTGTTTTCAAGGGTAAGGGCAGCAAATTTTCATTTTAAAGCCAAGTAGGGACTTTTGGATCACCCGTGCTTTTTTTGTTTTTTGTTTTTTTTAATTCAGTTTTATCAAGATATATTCACATACCATACACTCATCCACAGTGTACAGTTGTTCACAGTACCATCATATAGTTGTGCATTCATCACCACAATCCATATCTAAACATGTCCATTGCTCCAAAAAAAGATAAAAATAAGAATAAAAATAAAAGTATAAAAGAACACCCAAAACATTCCATCCCCCCATCCCACCCTATTTTTCTACTCATCTATCCATACATTGGATAAACGGAGTGTGAGCTACCAGAAAGTCACACCATGGAAGCTACATAGTTATATAATCATCTTCAAGAATCGAGGTTACTGGGTTGCAGTTTGACAGTTTTATGTATTTCCTTCTAGGCTCTTTGTCTCTCTGACTTTGCTATCTCCTCCCTTGTCTGGGTCAGAGAGCTGTGAACTGAAAACTAAAAAGGGATAACTATATTGCACATAAGAATACCCTCCAGAGTGACCTCTCAACTCCATTAGAAGTTTCTCAGCCACTGAACTTTATTTTGTTTCATTTTGCTTCCTCCTTGTGGTCGAGAAGATTTTCTCAGTCCATGATGCCAAGTCTAGGCTCATCGCCGGGAGTCATGTCCCACATCACCAGGAAGATTTACACTCCTAGGGGGTCATGTCCCACATAGGGGGGAGGGCAGTGAGTTTACCTGCTGAACACCCACCTTTTTTTATTTATCTTATGTTCTGGTTTGCCAGTGCTGCCGTTTGCAAAACACGGGAGATGGATTTGACTTCTATAAAGGGGGTTTCTTTGGTTACACAGTTATAGTCTTAAGGCCATAAAGTGTCCAAGGTAAGGCATCAACAATTGGGTACCTTCACTGAAGGATGGCCATGGGCATCCAGAAAACCTCTGCTAGCTCGGAAGGCAGATGGCTGCGTCCGCTTGCTCCCATATTGCGTTTCAAAATGACGTTCTCCAAAATGTTGCTCTTGGGGCATTTTGTCCTCTCTTAGCTGCATTTGCTCTCCAAAATGTCACTCTTAGCTGTTCTGAGTTCCCTTTGTCAGCTTGTTTATATGGCTTCAGTGATTTAATTCAGACCCACCCCAAATGGGCGGATTACCACCTCCATGGAAATTATCCAATCAAAATCTTGCCCACAGTTGACTGAGTCACATCTCCATGGAAATACTCAATCAGTAGGTTCCAACCTAATCAACACTAATATGTCTGCCCCCACAAGATTACAGCAAAGATAATAGCATTTTGGGGGACATAATATACCCAAACTGGCACATGATATGACAGGTCTTCTCCATTAGCACAAAGATAGAATGTTGTAGGAATGAAGTTATAAAACGGACTACAACCCACATGACAAACAAACCAATTGTGAGCGTGGAACTTTTCAAAACCACTCATCCTAACCTCAGGCCTTAAAAATAAAAAACAGAGAAAGTGCACGGCCAGTAGGACCCTAGGCCCAGGGCTCACATGTTCTGACTGAAAATCCCGGATGTTATATTGAGCAGAGTTCAGCTTATGAGCACATTGAAGTCAGAGACTTAGGCGTGATCACAAGTCCCTTAGTAACTACTCATATATCATATATCGTTGGCCAAGTAGCTTCACTTCTCTGAATCTCAGTTTCCTCCTGTGTAAAATGGAACAGTTCTTCAACAATTATTTACTGAGTGCCTAGAAGGGGCCATTACCATAGTAAGCTCGGGAGATAAAGGAGTAGACAAAGCGGGCAAAAAAAAAAAAAAAAAAGAAAAGAAAAAAGAAAAAAAAATCCCTCCCTGCTGTCTGGAAGAACATGGACAAAGAGACAAAGAAATGGAAACTACAATGTCAGGTAGTAGTAAGTGGATACATGCCATAAAGAAAAATAAAACCAGGTAAGGACATAAAGACTGATGGGGTACTATTTCAGATAAGGAAGTCAGGAAAGGCCTCCCTGGATTTAAGAGGACATTTGAGCAGAGGTCAGAATGAAGTGAGGACGGAGCCTTGTAATTTCTGGGGGAAAGCCACCAAGCAGAAGCAAAGTGCAGGTGCAAAGGCCCTGCGGCAGGAACATTTGTAGAATGGTCAAATAACAGTAAATATGGCTCAAGGAAAGGAGTGAAGGGAAGAGTGATAGGAAATGAGGTCAGAGTAGCAGCCAAATCGTAAAGGGCCTAAAAGCAAGCACTCTGTGTTTCATACTATATTGATGAGAAGCCATTGGAGGATTTGAGCAGCATAGACGGATCTATGTGTGAATGGATCCCTCCAGCTGCTATTTTAAGATAAAACTATAAGGGGGTGTGTCAATCAGGATAGCCTAGATCATGCTGCTGTAATAGACAACCACAAAATCTTAGTAGCTTATAAAAGCAAAGGTTATTTCTCACTCACATTCTATGTCCATCAAGTTGGCTGGAGCTCTGCTCTACCTTTCTTCTGTGACACAGGTACAGAGCAGCCTCTCTCTGGAGCTTTGCAGATCACCGTGTCAGAGGGAAAAGAGAGCAGGCACTAGCTCTGAAATTTCAGCCTGGAAGTGACATTCTCATCACTTCCACTCACATTCTTTGGCTAAAGCAAATCACATGGCCACACTTAACTTCAGAGGAGGTGGGAGAGTACAATCCTACCATGTGCCCAGAAGCCAGAATATTGGGGAAACAGCACAAAAACCACATAAACCTGAGGGAAGCAGACAGACCAGTTGGGAGGGTATTCTCTTAATCCAGGTAAGAGATGAGGATAGCTTAGACTGGGCAGTCGCAGGGGAGGTGCAGGGAAGCAAATCCAGAAGATATTTTGAAAGCAGAGACAACAAGATTTGCTGATGGATTTGATATGGAATAATAATAACCACCTCGTGGTGGATTTATTTGGGGGCAGAGTAAACGAGATGATGTATAGGAAGTTCTTGTGCAGTGCCAGAGCCACTGTAAGCCTCAGTAAATGGTGACTGTCCTTATGGTAGTTCTATGATTAAAGAGGTGCTTATGATAACAGGACAGAATAGTTTAGTTTTGGACCATCCTAGTTTCCCAGACATATAGTTGCCTTACTTTTACACTACCATTCACACACACACACAGATATTTTCCAAAAATAATTCCTTTGGCATGGACAATAATAGTAGTTATTATCAACTTGACTTTAAGCAGTCTTTCTCCCTCAAGAAACTTTCTAATAATAAATTGATTCTCCTAACAACTTCAGAGAAGATTTCATTCCTGTGGACACACTTTTAGGACCCAGAAAGCAACCTGCATAAAAGTCAGGAAGCCCCCAGAATTTCTGCTCAGATGTTATAGATTAACAGTCATTCAATTTGGGAATGCGAAATGAACTGATAAGAAAAGCTTTACGTACCAATGACATTCAGGAATGAAAACTGACAGATCACCTGCTTTAGAAGATTTGATTCTTCAGATTTTAAGAGAAGGGGGGAAAAAGACCTTTAGTGACATTTGCTCTCTTATGGCTTACATTAAACAATTTAATATATAACATGAGAGAGAGAACATGATATAAACAATATATCCAGGAGGAAAAATAAATGACCTCAGTCCTAAGAGGCTCTATTATGCACTGGTACTATTCATGTACATTATAAGGAATGATGTATCAGTTTTACTTCTAATCAGTATCTAAATATATCACCGTCGGTTCCTGGAGTGCATTACACTATCTCACGCTGCATGCTCACATTTTACATTAATGTGGAAAGTATCCATCCCTTATCAGGCAGAGCTTAATTCTATGCTGAAAAATGAGGTGTCTGCTTGGTACACTTCTATTTTAAGGTTTAAAGTCATCAAGAAACCAAGTCTTGCTATTTTAGAACTTTGGAACTAAACTATGCTGTTTTTTTATGGCATGGATGTTGAAGATAATAGTTTGATGGGTATCTCACTCACAGGAATCACCTATGTTTGGAAACAGCTGGTTTCCAACCCTGGTCGGGGTACACCTCTGGGGCATCCATCTCAGTGGTGTTGTGAAATTTTCAAAAACATTCTTAGAGCAAATTTTGAAGTAAACCTATTTTAAAGAAACACGATTCTTAAATAATCATATAATACAGTAGCTATCCCTGAGTTAACTGACCCCATAAAGCAAAATATCCCAGAAATGCCACAATTCCGGCCTCTAAACCTTGTCTTCCGAACTGCTTCCTGTTTATTCATGTGTCTGATTTTGGATTCAAAAAATATGTTCTCTAGTTCAGTAGGATAAAAAGGGCTGGTTGTTGCAGTGTTATCTAACTGTAATTTAAGTATTGCAACACACCAAAAAATGGGTTCTAAGGGGTAAAAATATAAGCAGAATCAGCCAGGCCATATGCCCAAGACAATGTGGATGTTTCATAAAGTAGATTTGATGGATTAACTGAGTATCCCCTAGGTGCCTATGACAGTGTTGGGTGCCATGTGAAATAACAAAGTGTGTGCAACTGTCTCTTCTTTCAAACTGTTCAAAACAATTGAGGATTAGTTGACCTCCACTGGGTGCAAGTGAGGGAAGCTAGCTCAACCAAAACACAGAAACAGTGGAGGGAGATGAGAACTAAACCCTGGGGCAAGTGTAGTTCTGGCCTTAGGGACAGATGGAATGAAACGTGCAAATACTTTGTTTCTATGTCTCGCACCTGGGCTTGTCTTTGGGCATCTGCATCGTTCTCCCAGAATGGGTTGCATGAGTCACAGAAAACACAGCCCTAGCACCTCCATATCTGCATCTTGACCAGAAAAGTCACCACAAGGAAAAAGACTCTTCCTCAGTGGTTTTGGGCAGTGGCGCTGATTTCCATCATGTAAATACTCCCACCAATTTCAAGCTACCACCCTGAGGTCACTGAATAGGGACTCAGGGAAAAGGTGCACACAATCAGCTCTCCTGAGCCAGGCAAGTGGGTGCACCATACATACAACCCTCCATATTTGCCTACACAAAACAAAATTATGCCTGATCCCTACACTGGAGGAATATTGTAGAGGAGAGAGAGAAGGAAACAAATAATTACAACACAGGTTAGTGATTGCTATAATGAAGACATACAGAAGATACACAGATGACCCAAAGGTGGGAGTGAACCCCTCTGCCTGGGCTAGACTCAGACCCTCAGAGGAGGCTTTCAAAGAGATGCCCTCCATCCCAAGTCTTTGTGGGATCATTGAGAAAATGATCACCAGACTCATAAGTGTGGGAGGGTGGAGAAGATGGGGGCGTCTGCAGAAGAAACACCAGATACAAAGACCCACAGGAATAAAACAGAAGGGTATGTTCAAGGAACTGTGAGAATGATTGGAGTGCAGATACAAGATGCTCCAAGACAGGAGACAAGGCTGGAGGATAAATCGGGGTGGATCATGAGGACTTTGGATGGAGTTCTAAAGAACTGGGATTTTTTTTTAACCTAACAGTCAGTGGTTTTCAACCTATTTTTAGTAAGGGGACCCTTTCACTATGAAATGTTAGTATAAAGTTACTGTATTAAAAATATAGTGACTATTAGTTACATTTGATGAGAATGTGAGTTTATGAACTGATGGTTAAATTTTGGTACATAAGACATTCGAGAGAGCTCATGTTGCTTTTTTTAAATGACATTTTGAAATAATTTAAAATTTAAGGTTGCAAGCACAGTACAAAACACACCCTAAAAACTTGAGCCAGATTCACCTATTGTTAATACTGTCACTGTTTGTTTTATCATTTGTTCTCTCCCTTAAAAAAAAAATGTGTGTGTATTTGTTTTTCTGAACCATGTGAGAGTAAATTGCATACATCATAGCCATTTACCCCTAAACACCTCAGTGTATTTCTCTTAAGAATAGAAATGTTCTCTTCTGTAACTACAGTATGGTTGTCAGCCTCAGTAAATTTAACATTGATGCAATACTTCAATCTCCCACCCCATTCTGCTTTGTTAATTAACTTGAAACTCTCTTTTATAGCATTTTTTCTCCAGTATAGAATCCAGTCTAGAATCACAAATTAATGTTAGTTGTGATATGTCTTTTATCTCCCTAATCTGGAACAGTTTCTCAGCCTTTGCCTTTTATGACAGACATTTTTGAAAAAGTCTCCTCCTCCCACCTTTTTTTAAATTGAATGGTCGTCATCTTGGGTTTTTTGATGCTTCCTGTTGATTAGATTCAGGTTATGCATTCCAGCAGGAATAAAACCTAAGTGACACTGTGTCCTTCTCAGGGTGTCACATCTGGAGGTACACGATGTCCCTCTGTCCCTCATTTGGGACATTTATTTTGATCTCTCAGTCAAGGTGTTTTTAATTTCTCCACAGTATGGATAATCATTTTTGCTTTGTTATTAATAAGTAATCTGAGGGGAGACATTTTAAGATTGGGCACGTATCCTGCTTCTCATCAAAAGTTCTCCCCGGAATTTAGCATTTATTGATGATTCTTGTCTGAAGCAATTTTACTGTGATTGCAAAATGATTATTTTCCAATGTTAGCACTCCTCCTCATTAGCCAGCAGGTACTTAGCATTCCACTATGAGCTAGGGCCTTCCCTTCTCCATTTATTTCTTTATTCATTAAGAACTTTTTCTCAATGTTTTATAATTCATTACTGCCTTTAATTTTAGTGCTCAAATTATCCCTGATTTGACAAGCGGGAATCCCTTCAAGCTAGCTCCTGTGTCCTAGTGACAAGCCCCATCATTTTTTTTAGCAGTTACTTACTTTCTAGCATAACAAGATATTCCAGGCTCCTCTTGTACCTACCTGCCTCCTCCTCCCTGAGATCAGTCATTTCTCCAAGGAGCCCTGGTTTCTTTTAGTGGGGAACGGTGTTAGAGCCAACATCTGAGCACAAAGTGTACTCATTGCAGCCGTGGGTATCTTTGGCTCTTGAACATTTTAGTGGACAAAGCTAGGAAATACACATACACATGTATACATGCATAATCACACACACACATACCCACATGCAATTCCATGTCTACACCAATACCTCAAATTCCACAGGGTTCTTTCTTGACTTTCCCATTCCATATTTGTATCTCTCCCACAATGACAACCCTGGCTCCCAACAACATAAACTAATTTACTCATTACTCAACTCTAACATACATCTAAAATAGTTTCAATGTGGCTTCTCACAAAACAGACCTACTATAAAGAGTTCAGGACTTGTTTGCCTTTTACCCCATCTCTCCACCTTGCCAAAGACTAAGGGTGTATAGTCAAATACTGTGTTCATAAATTACTTTAATCAGTTCTCTTTCTTTCCCTTCTTTGTGGTAATGTTATTCATTTGAAATAAAGTTGGGCTCATTTGTTTCTGTTTTATTCCAGGTTTAGGATTCTCTTTTATATTCCCATCATGGTTGATTTGATATGATTTTTTGAGTATTTGCATATATGCATGCTTCCAAAAGGCAAAACTGTATAGAAAGGCACACTCAGAGAAATTTATACTTCCTGTTTTTTGTCCCTGTTTTTTAAGTAAGTAGCATACTTTTTCTATAATGAAATCATCAAACTTAGGGAAGGAGCTGAAGACTATAATGCAACAGTCTGGTGATGATAGGAAATGGAGAGGGGAGATTTTATGTAATTAGGAGGTGGCTCTAGACCAAGTTTGGTCATCAACTGGGGTCGGGGGGTGGGGTGGGGAGGTGGGATGCAAATTAAGGGGTGGAAAAGCTGGATGATGAGTCCTAAGTCTCAGGTTTGAGTGCACCTCTTCAGGACATAGCTCACAGGGGAAGAAATTGCTTTTGGGTAGAAAAGCCCATGAGTTCTGTTTTTAACACGTACTGTGTTCTGGCCCAGCTTATCTTCTGGGAAGCCAGAAAAAGCCGGGCTAAATGGGAGGAAAAAGAGAAAATAACAGCAGCAGGAAACGTGGGAAAGGCCAATGAAAGCTGCACGGCAAATAAACACTTGGAATTTGTCCTTAAGTCTATCCTGAAATTGCCTGTCTTTATTGACTGGACAACCACCTTAGCAATAAAGACACCATCCCCAAAGCTGTCACCCTTCCTCTTCTTTGCAGGAGCACATGGTTTAGTGGCTTTGCGATCAGATAGACCTTACCTCAAATTCTAGCTCCATTACTTCCATTTGGGTGACCTATACAAATCAGCTAATCTTTCTAAGCCTCCACTCCTCTTCTATAAAATGGACCACACTGATGCAGCACCTACCTTGCAGTGTTGTTATGTGGGTTTTGGGATAATATAAGGTAAGCACCTGGCACAATCCCTGACACAGGGAAGGCACTGAGTAAATAACTGATAATTCGTTTTTTTTTATTTTTTTCAGTTAACCTCAGGTTATCAAGAGTATGTCTCCCTCATACTCTAATACAAGCTATGCAATACTCTACCACAGTGCTTCTCAACTCAGCGTATTAAAACCACCTGGGGAACTTTTAAAAATACCAAGGCTCAGGCCTTACCTGCCCCCCATCCCACCCCCAGAGTCTGATTTAAATGCTTTGGGGTCAGGCTTGGCATTGGTGTGTTTTTGTTTTGTTTTTTTCTTTTTAAAGCTCCAAAGTGATTTTAAGCAGAGTTAACCACCACTGGTCTCTTAACACACTAAATCGAAAGAAGAGCTCTCCTAGGTTGTATTCCCTCTTGACCCTTCTGACAGCACTTCGGAGGAGAAATAGATTGCTCAAGATGTTCTCTTTTTATCCACACTTCCAAAGCATATAGCACTATGTTATTCTCCAGGAACTTCTTTTCTGAGAAACATAAATATCACCTTCCCCACAGGAAGAAAGGAATGTTCCTCCCCACCCAAAAGAAACCTGCTCCTTTCTCATCCACCCAGGCAGGCTAGAAAGCAAAATACAACTGGAGTTTGGTCAGCATAAACTCAGACCAGAGGAGACGTGCCAATGAGGAGCAAGTCTTTGTCTTTCCAGGGCCACAGTCCAAGCCGTCCCTCCCAGCGTAGGCCGGGGGTTCCCAGAGGATAACGCTGTTGCTGTTCATTGAGCAAACTATATTTAGCGAGTGTTGGCAATGGTTCAGAAAGCCCCAGGACTCAGGTTCACCTTACTGATAGGTGGGCATGCTGAAAGTCATCTCAATTTACTAAGGGATAGGTTTAAAACTCTGAACTACAAGATGAAGCAGAAATAAATAACCTCAGCAAGGGCAGAATGCTCACGAATGGCTGAAGCTGAAGCCCGTTGGGGTGGGTGAATACCTTAAAGGTCTAAGTCAAGGCATGTTGCCTAGTTGCTTTATATTTTGCAAACCTTTATCTGATCTTAGATGTTTAATTTCCATTGTTTACCAGTTTGGTAGTATTTTCATAAGGGGTTCCAGGATATTACCTTCCCTGGGGACTAGGATCTCATCAAACAATCCTCCAGGCGCACTGAAGCCTGTAGATTTTCAGTTGAAAACTGGCCGATGCAGCGCCGTAAGACGTTGGGCAGTAGTTGGATTGTAGTTACTAATGGTGTATCTGGCTTTGCACTAAATATATATTTAGAACACTGATGGGACCCTGAGCCTGGGCAGCTCAGCCCTGGAATGTCTGGCCATTCTTGCTGTGCCTGGGAAGTCCAGTCCAACTGTGTATCTGTATAAAAAGAAGGACCCAATGACCATCTGCTAGCACAGCTGGAGCCATGACTGTTGTACCTGTGCAAACTCTGATAGCCACGGACCCAGGGTTCTTGGTGATCCAAAGGCTGTCAGAGCAACTCCATTACCTCCACCCTCCCCTCCATGCCTTGTCTCATTTTTGGAACTCTGCTCCGTGTGATAAGAAACCATAACCTTCTTTTGCTAGCGAGCATCAATCCTTTTATTCTCACTGGGCCTCAGAAGAACTCAGTGGCAGTAGATGGAGAATGAGAAAGCAAGCAAGAAAGAAATATAAAGAAAAACAGGAAACTAAAGGTTTGGCCTTCAACATGAACAAGAAATTGAAATCCTGTTTGGAAACTTACCCACTTGTCCATAATTTGCTTCAAGATACTTCAGCATGTGTAGAGTGACATTGTGAGTCTGTGTGTGTGTGTGTGTGTGTGTGTGTGTGTGTGTGTGTGTTTAAGCTATAACTCTGGGCCTGCACTATCCAGGCTCAAGAAGGCTTTCCAATCCAGCGTGCACACACCTGCAATGGCCCGCTGGAGTTCTAATCAGGAAAGCCACACTCCAGAGGCAGCTACCACAAATGCTTCTAATCCATATCTCAAACACAAGGCTTGTAAATTGGCATTCTCAACTTCAAAAATGAGTTATTGAGAAAATGCCTTACCATTTTCAGTTTGGCACGAATTGTTTGTTGCCCTAATAAACTTTAACAACATTGAAATTAATAATGGGTTATTGATGTTTCGTATTGGCAACAGCCCTGTTTGCAGTTGCAGATCCCGGAGGATTCCGTTTTCCCAGTACCTGCTAGAAGGGTAAAGAAATCCTGCCTCTGGAATCTTGACCTCTACCTCGAGTAACCTTCCATGTAAGATGGCGGGCAGAGCACCCTCCCTAGGCCATTGCCCAATCCTGAGTGCCTTGGTCAGCGACACTTTCTCCAGAATGTTCCTCTTGTCCCCTCCAATATAAATTAAACAAGCCTATATCCTGAATACTCAAAATATCAAGTGTATCTGGTAAACACATTTGATCGGAGAATTAATGTTAATGAGGCTTACAATATTATCCTTCACAGGAAATGTTTTCAGATTTTAACTGCAGCCTCTGGTGATAACACTCCCTAGGAAGCTGTTTGGAATATGCTATAGAACACAGAACTTTGATGCTGGAAGCACCTTAAAGATCATGTAGTCCAATCCTATGTCCTTGCTTCATAGGGCAGAAACCTGAGGCCCAGAGGGCTACATGACTAATAACCTACCCCAACTCATATAGCCAGATTTGCAGGGATTTTTACAATTAATCAGTCTCTCTGTGTCTCTGCCTCTCTCTTGACTGAATGAATAAACAAAAGGGCAGCCTTTGTATCACCCCAAAAGTGGGTCTTGGGGTGGTAGGGTTAGAAGCAGAGGGGACAAAGAGTTGTCAGTAGCAGACCCAAGACTTCATACTAATTATACATTTGTTGGTTGGTGTCGCAATGCTTAAGGTCTTTTAACATATTTTGGTAGTTCCAAAGCCTGCGTTACCCAGCTCTCCTCCCCTCTGTCTCCCCCCACTGCATCTATCACTCTCACCCCTCAGAAGTGCACAGAGGAAACAGCCACAACTCCCAGCCCAGGGCAATCATCCCAATTTGTCGTGCCCTTGGGATGGCTGTCGTCGGAGGATAACATCTGGGGATGAGAATGAAACCTGAGTGCTGAGAAGAGGGTAGCCAGGACTGGCTGCATGAGACACTCTGAATCAGGCCATGCTTGCAATGTACGCTGCACCTCTTTCCTTCATCTCTTTGAAAATTTCATAGTTCTTTGAAATTTTGGCAAGACACAGATACCCAAGTTACATAAGCTGACTAGGCAACTTCGTCATCTGAAGGAAGCAATTCCCAAGAGACTCAGGCAGAGGGCTCCTCTTCACATTGGAAGGTTATCTCATTACCAATCTCCAACACTGCTGCAAAGGACTGAGCTCCGAGACTGCTCTCTGACCCATCTCACCATGGCCAAGGGAAGGGCAGCTATCACTGCCGACAAAGGGGTCACATCTTTGGGAGCCTGGTTTCAAAAGGTACACATTTCTTGACATTGTTGTGTTTGTTGGATTTGAGTTGTGCAGTGTGATGTTTTTGCACATTAGGAAAGGAAGCAAACTCCGAGCTTTACTCCAAGTGACAGCATATGCATGTGTGAGCATTCACCACCCACAATCTTCTAATTGGAAAATGACTTCAATGGGCTTTTTATGTGGCTTAAACAATCTCTCAAACACTTGAGAATTTTGGCTTCCTGACCAACAAGTTTGGCTAGAGGGTGAGTAGGACTGAATGGGATCCTACCTGGGCAGAATGAGGGAAATTTGAGTTGCTGCCACTTCACATCTGCCCCTCCTTGCAACTCAGTCTGCTTTCATGCTCCCATCATATGCCCTGGAAGTAGTTTGGCAGATCTAAGAGTCTGCATGGACCAGTTAACAGGACCTTTTAATTTCTCTTTCATGTACCCCAACAAGATGAGGCGTTTCCTGCCTTTGCCACCAGCCAGGCCGCCAGGTCAAACTTCTCCACTCCCCTCTGGATCATCAAAGACCAAGAGAAAATGATCGTGCAGCATTTACACAGAGATTACATCAAAGATCCAGCTGAACCAGGCCTAATGAAGGGCTCCCAGGGAGGGGGGGCTGCAGAACAGAGGAAGTAGCTCCCCAACAGGAGGTCCTGCATCACCCTTAGTCTGTGCTCCTCCCCACCACCAACGAGGAGGACCATCTGCCTGCACACGTGGATTTAAGTTGGATGGCCTACAGGAAGTATGAGCCTCCCCTCCTATGCGTTTGACACAATGGTTTAGATAATCAAAATCTCTGATAATAGGAATTTCCCAATGGGGCCTTTTTAAATTCTCTGTCATCCTTACTTAATAGCTTACCTGTCCCACAGAACAGCTATGACTCGTTCTTTATTTATCCAACAAATATTTATTAAGTGCCTACTTTGTGTCAGATATAAGAAAACACTGAATACTATTTATTATTTTGCTGGTGGGAAACTCACAATGAGGAAGCAATCGAGATGATAATGGTGCAGAAACATTATCACATTCTTCTTGTTGGTAAATTTTTCATTGAGGCTTGGCATATAGATGCAAAAGGGCCAAATCATCATAAGTACATGGCTAGATGAATTTTCACAAACTAAGCACTCCCACGTAAGCAACACCCAGATCAAGAAACAGAATGTTGCTAGCACCCCGGAAAACTACTTTGTGTATTTTCCATTCACTACCTCCCCACCAAGAGTAGACACAACCCTGACTTCTAACATCATAGGTAGGTCTTACCTGCTTTTGAACATTATGTAAATGGAATCAGCATGATTACATAATGCATCTAGCTTCTTTCACTAGCATTTTGTTTGTGAGATTCAACCATATGGTTTAATGTAGTTATAATTTGTTCATTTTTGTTGCTATATAAGATTCCATAGTGTGATTATACCTCCATGCATTTATGCATTCTACTATTGATGAACATTTGAGTAGTGTCCAGTTTGAGGCTATTACAAATAACGCTATGGACATTCTTACACGTATCTTCCAGTGGACATGTGTACACACATCTCTTGTTCTTTTAAATATGTTCTTTTAAATAATAAGGATCTGGAAAGGCTTTGAGAGGTACATTATAAATCTGATTCTTGCTGCTGGTGGTACATATAGCTCCACCTCAAACCAACCAATTTCTTCTGATCTCTTCCTTCCTAATCTGGTGCCATGATTTGGTTCTGGTACCTGGACCAGCTTGCTTGATGATTTCCATCCTAACAGGAAAACCCACTCAAGACTCAGGCCATGGCCAAGGGAGCTGAGCTGGTCAGCAGCAGGCAGCCCCCTGGGGCGAAGCTGGCACGTCCACACGGGAAAACAGGAAGGCATCTAACGGGAGAATACTGAGATGATTGCCACCTCACACCAGGCTCTGTCTCCAGGACTACCCACTGCTTGTGATTTCAGAGTCTGTTTTGCCAGCTTTGGATTTCTGGCTCACTCTGGAAGGACAACCAGGGCCTTGTTGTGAGCCCCAGTGACCAACAGCTGCCATCCTATCTGCACACACCATCGCTGCTTGAATATACCTGATGCCCATCAAGACCAAACACCAACTTGGCATGTTCCAAAGAGTAAGGTCACTCTTGGTCCCTCTGCCAGTACCCAGGTTGGCTGCCCACACACCCCACCCCCAGTTCAGAGGTGTCACCTCCTGCATGGAACTGGGTGGAACTTCCACTAATGGCATTCTCCCCATGCCTAGATTCTTTCACTTATGTGATCTCATGGAATATTCTCAAACTGCCCCTCCTCCTCAGTGTGTTAGGTATGATTCTATTTTATAGATGAGGAAACCAAGGTTTCTAGATGTTACACAACTTCTCCAATGTCATAAAGCTAGCACGTGGTAGAGCAAGGATTTGAACCTATGTCAAACCCAGCTGGAATCTCAAGCATTTTACTATTAGCCAAAATTAAAAGATAATCAGGAAATCAGCAAGGGCAGTTAGTGGAAAAAACATGGAAATAAGAATTGGGAGAACTGAGTATAGTTCCACTCCAGTCTACCACTACCTTTCTGGGTGATCCAGGAAGAATTCTGTAAGCTTTCAGACAGAGTAACAGTGCCTTAATCTGAAAATGAAAGAGTTGTGCATTATCCAGAGACCATACTTCCAGGTGGACAGAAACCGTGTCTTTTTTCCTGATGACAGTGTCTGGCCCTTAGTAGGTGCTCAGTAAATGCAGAGTGAATGAAAGAATAAATGCATGGGAATTCACAGCAGAATCTGTCCTGAGCTTTTTCAAGATGCACGTGTCAAGGCCCCACACTAGAATCCCTGGTAGGTGCAGGCAGATCATATATATTCTTTTTTTAAATGTAACTGTAGGCAATTTTAATTTCAGACCCATAGTATGAAGTCACTTACACTCTAAAATTCTATTATTCTATTAAATCAGCTGTATAAATAATCCATTACTAAGTTCAACATAAATTTATTTATTCAGTTTTACACAGTTCACCCTTAATTAAGACAAACAGGAGATTTGTGCTATAGATTCCAAACTGAAAAAGTTGTCTAATTCCTTTCCCTCTCTTCAGCTAAAGCGTCTCCTTTTTTTCTCCCCTTCACTGCTATATTCTTTTCCCAGTTGCTTTTCAGAGTCTATCATTTTCCTTGAATTATACCAGTTGGATTGAGACCATCAAAACTATAAAGATAAGTAGTATCTAAATAAATTAGAAATCAAATAATTTATTGTTTTGATAGAATTCCTGTGCACTGGTTCCCAAATGTTTTCCCTTTTCCTCTTGTGTTAATCCAAATTTCAGTTGGAAGGAGTGACTGAGGAAATTTGTCTCTACTCAGCACTCAGTAGGAGATTCAACTAAAATAGGAGAAAAAGAACAAAAAACTAAATCAAATCAACCTTGCAAAAAAGTCAAAGAACCAGTAGCCTACAAATAAATTTTGCTGGCCTGTTTTTGTCTTAGGAGGGTTAAGCTAGTTAATATTCTCTTTTTTTTTTTTTTTAAGTATTTTCCCAGTAGAAGCATCACCTTACCCAAGTGTTGTTTGAAGCCATTCTTACTCTAAAGATTGACTTCTTTAAACATGCACCAAAATGTTTTACAGAGCTGCAGCTTAAGAAACTTCCTTTTGCTCCTCACCTGAGAAACACTGGCCACCTCTGTTATGACAGGGGCCTGTGATTCTGCAGCTTTGTCTCTCTGTTTTCAACCCACAGATGTTCAAGGGCCCTAATCAAGAAGTCTACTCAATTTTCTGCCCTCCACACCTCCCCATTCCTCCACCTACTCCCTGCCACAGGGTCCTCTGTGGCTTTTCCACTTGGGTGTTATTAAAAAAAAGTGAAGAGGGCAAGAGAGAGAAAGCATTTGCTGGCTCCTTTACCAACCAGGTCCTCACTCCAAGACCACATGGCTCTAGTTTCTTTGTTTCCTCTTATGTTTAATTTTCTTTGGCCCAGGCTTTCCTCGATGGTTTTCTTTTCGCATTTTATCACCATAAATTAATTAAAATGTTTCTGGCGCTGAGTTCACATCTGATCGTCTTGGCAGGATCCCCTTCCACAGATGGCAAGTAGATAAAGAGCAATCCAAGCATCCAAGAACAAGGAGAACGGCCCACATAGGGAGCCGGGCAAGAGACGGTGAGAGGAGAAGCCAAGGAGGAGAAAAAACCACTAGGCTGGATTGAAGAGTTTGGCTGTGTGGGGATGGGGGAGAGATTCTCTTGGGACTCTGTGTTCCTTCTCTCCTTCCCCAAGCACCCCAGAAAAGAGCTTGTTACCAATCGGTAGAAGATCCAGAAGTGATTCTTCCCCTACTGGC
Source organism: Choloepus didactylus (assembly GCF_015220235.1). Lineage (NCBI taxonomy): Eukaryota > Metazoa > Chordata > Mammalia > Pilosa > Megalonychidae > Choloepus > Choloepus didactylus. Next base: position 58,302,906 of record NC_051310.1, on the reverse strand, counting down.
TTTTCACCCACAAATGTGGGTGGTTCACGTGGGCTCGGCCAGTGTTGGGAGATGGGGGAGTGGGCACCTCAGAGGTGAAATGTGGCTAGAAGGGATTGGAAGAAGCAGTGGTCAATATTGACTGAGAAGCTAGTATGGGCCAGACACTAAGCTAAGCCCTAGGTAAGTCAGACAGAACAAGACAGACATGGTCCTTCTTCTCATGGGGCTTATAAGCCAGGAGGGGAGACAGACATTATATACCAACTATATGTGGAAAGGAAAAAGAGACCATAGACTCAGAATGTAAAAGATGTTTTTATTACCAATAAGAAGTGCACTGCAGGAAGGAGGGGAGTCCTCACCTCCCAGACGCTGGAACCACCGCACCCCAGTGCCCAACTACCTCGTAGTTACTCCAGGGCAGCTGAAGCACCTCTCAGAGGAAGGCCTTGTGGTCACGACACTGGTGGAGAAGAGGAGACCTTGGGATATCAGCAAGCCAAGGGGGGCAGCTCCATGGTCCCAAGTAAGTGAACTTCCAGAAGGCTGTTCAAAACAAGAGCTAAACACCTGTTGAGATTTTAACCTTTCTTTCTCAGGAACTACTGACACATAATGCTGTCTTGTTACGGAGGGACTGCTCTCTTCTTCAAAACAAATTAGCAAAACAATTTACTTGTGAACAGCACCAAAAAGGAAATATGCAAGATGGGGCACTGAAGAATACTAAGGTTGTGACCACTTTAGATAGCGTGATCCAGACAGATCACTGAGTGGTGACATTTAAGCTGAAAGATGGGAAGGATCCCAAGACCTCAAATTAAAAACATAACATCCGAACTTATGCAATTCAACCAGCCAAAACTGGGCACAGAACACAAACAAAAGCCCCGCTCTGGGCAGCCAGGGAGAATAAATGAAAACAGAGTTCCTGCCTTCCCTGAACTTACGGTCTCCTAGAAAAGCTGATGTCTAGAAGCTTGAGATCCTGTCACTCTTTCTGGAGTCTGAAAATTTGCTCATTGAGTATCAGTTAGTTCCATTGTTTCCTGGGGCAGAGTGAGAAAGACTTTCCAGTTGCTTCTATCATCTGCTCATAGGAGGAAAGAGAGAGGGCCTGCACCATTGCTTCTCTCTTTGGCCTCAATATGTGCCAAGCTTAGCAGTGGATACAAATAATTGCTTTACTGAGGATTTATTTTGAGAGGAAGAAAATCTCTGAAAAGTGCCGCATGGTCCATCTCAGACACCCCCTCTGTCATTCTTGCCCTCGGCCTTCATTGGGCCGTTCTTTCCTGACCACCTCACAGGCTCTTTAGTGTTTGCACACATGCATTATTTTTATCCTGACACTTCACTGAGTACCATTTCCCATTGTCTGCCATTTACTTTGCATTCTAGTCCTCCGCCTCACCCCAATTCCAATAACCTCTGACATGACTGTGAGCTTCTTAGGAATAAGAACTGAGTTGGGGACTTTTTTTTCTAGGCAGTTCGTAGATGCTTGATAAACACAACCTACAAAGTTGAATTTGTTACAGCAAATAAATGTTTCATTTCCACTTGTTAAAGCACCAAAGACTTTCTTCACCATCCCTGAATTTTTTCCCACATATTTATTTTAGAAATCCTCAAAGAAGGAAGAAGGAGGAAAGCATTTAAGCCCCTTATTGTTCTTAACTAGTATTTTCTTTATTATTCTAATATGATAAGTAAAATCTATCTTAGAACAGTGACAAATGCACAAACACACACAGGTACTGATTCTTTGAAAAAATCTGTCTGCATGAATTTTTTTCAACATTTTGATGGGATACACTCTGTGAAGAGAACAAAAAATATTTTAAAAATGTAATATTGCCAAGCATTCCTTGTTTTTCTGTTCTTTGTTTAAGTTCTTAGAGTCCTGTACCCAACACTCCCAGCAGCACTAAATTCAGTGAAACACAAAACAGATTTAAAAGTGAAACAATACATTAGAGAGCTCTGCTGCCCTGAAAACCTCAAAGATGCATGGTCATGGAGTACTATTATTTTTATATTAGTTTTCATGTGTCTCGGATTTTGAAACAATTGTTGGTTTTGTCTTATCCTTCTACTTCAGCTTGGTCTTATGTGGCACAGCTAGTCACAAAGCAGAGCCAGAGGGAGTTCTCAGTCAGAGAATCAGGGCCTGAGAAAAGGGTCAGTCTGGGAGTCACTTGTCCAGTGAGGCAGATTGAAACCCAGAGAAACTGGACTTCTGCCTCTGGTGTTTGGGTTTAAGGGGATGACCCTTGAGAAACAACTGGGAGCTTTGTGCTGGTAAAAGGACATTTTTGCAAACATGACCAGCACATCTGATGTATGTGTATCGTATACCAATTGGGATGTTGACTTGTATATCCTTCCTGGCCATCAGCCTTGCGTAGTCTTTTGTTGGGTTTAGCACCTTCTCTCCTTTATGTCACATTTTTTGTATTTGGGGGTCCAAAAAGTGAGACCAGAAAGTAAGTATGAAAAGGTCTTTTTAAGTAAAAGCAACTTTAGTGTAAGGTTATTAGACATGCTGTTTCATTTAAGCATCACATCATAACCATCCAACAAGGTAAGAAATTAGTACTCTCTTCTAAAAAGTAGAAAATGGAAGCACAGAAAAGTCAGTTATCTTGCCTTTAGTTCAGTAGAAGGTATAAAAGGTAAAGCTTTGAACCTAGGTTGTCCAGCTCCAAAGCTAGCAAGACACATGGCCTGCTGTTTGGAGTATATGCACAGAGACAAAGTTCCAGATTTAAGAAATGGCAGGAAATCTGGCAAAAAGAGAAGAGACTCATTCACAACATGTGGACATGTTATATAACCTGTGAGAAATTCTGGTCTGAACCCAGGCCTTGCAATCCCATTTTCTGTCACTGTCCCTCCTATGTGGCTTTAGACCCTTCCTTTGTCTCATTAGACCCAACCTCAAATGCACAGTTGATCTTCAAGACATTTCAGATGACTCAAAATTAAATTTCATACCAATAATGAGAACATCAACTAACCAAGCTTAGACAAAAAAAAATTTACCTGTTAGTCTTTTTCATTTTTTAAATTTTGGTATAAATCTGGAAGCCTCAATCCACTGCGGTAAATTCTGCCGTAAACCTTTACTGATTCCTTGCGTGGAGTTATGACAGAAAACCATCTTGCCATGGTTTCTGTGGAATAGTAGGCATTTCTATTTCACACAGACAAAATGTTCTTTAACTGCATTTCCCACCTAATGACACCACATGTGTGCCAGGAACCAGCCAGCTACTTCTTTCCCCTCAAAACAATTTTTTTTTTTTTTTTGCCATTGTTAGGCAGATGGGGAGGGGGGAGAATGGAAAACCAAACTATCAATTCACATCTGGAAGCCAGGGCCCTGAACCAGTTCAGCTCAGACAACTTGTCAACTGGTCATAGTCTATGAGATCAGAAACAATACCTTTCAACTAAAACATTTTTCTCAGGGTAAATCCTCACCACAGTCCAGGATACTAGAGTCAGGTTTGTAGCTGTGCTTATAAAGAGAAGTATGAAAGCTCCCCACCTCTCTAATTCTCAGGGCTATGTTCTAGAAACATTGCGCAGCATTTGGTCTGTGTAGCCTGATAAATATTAGTGACCCAGAGCTGTGACTGAGAGACTGCGCCCTCCTAATCGGGGAAGAGATGAGAGCAGGGAGGTGCCTGCTCTTTGCAATGTTCTGACAAAGCTCTGGCTTCCCATCCCATGCCCAATAATCACAAGCTTACTCCCCTTGCTTCCCAAAAGAGGGGATGGGTCTTAGAGCAGAGAATGTCCCATTTCAGTGAAGTTGTGCAAGAGACTGGACCTCATTCTGTGCAACCACAGTGACTGGGAACTGGGCACAAAGCCACTCGAGGGGTAAAGGAAAATGCCCCCCCCCCATTCCCCTATAAAACTGCTTATAAAGAAAACAAAAGTAATTATGAGGGAAGAAATGCTTAAAAACCTAGAGGGCTCTATTAAAATGAGCCTCATATGGATTCTAGTTTAAGTTTCCAAGACTCGGGCAAGAAATATTCATGTTTAAAATCTTCCTTATCCAAGTCACTAGGTATCGCCTGCCTGGTTGCCCAGAAACTCAACAAGCTCATCTAGATGACTAGTGGCTTCTCTTTATTTTTAATGTATTGCAAAAACTGCATTAAAATAACAACAAAGGAAATTTTAAGAGGAAAAAATCCCCCCTCCCACCCATGAACTTGCTTTTAATTTCATAATTTCCCTTCTAATCCTTGTTCACATGCCAATATAACTCTTACTTAGTAAATAAATGTCTTTCTAATCTCATTGTTAAAAAATATTTCCCAAGTAACTCTGAATATATTATAATCCCACAGTGATCTGTCTAGCATGTTCTGAGCCATATCTCCTAGTTAGATCCATAATAAGCCAGTCACCTTTTAAGCCTAAAGACTCCTTATTTGTGTGAAGACAAGTGACTTCCAAGCAGATGTAAGTAGCACCCAACATGAGAGACCTAGGCCATAAACCAATATAAATTGTGTACCAAGTAGCTGTATGTCTTCTACTCTCCACCCTTCTCCACCCTCCTCTGTGCCCAGGAAGGCTGACTGACCTGTACAGACTGCATCTGGTCTCCCTTGCCCACTAGTTTCCAGCTGAGTTCAGCCAAAGAAAGGCAATAAGAGATCAAAGAGCAAGAGGAGAGTGAGGTCAAGGTATGTATTCCCCCATCCCCTTTCCTGCTATCTCCAATGACTGTACATGTCCTTCTTCTGCAGGCCACAGCTCCTTCCTGTGGCCCTCTACCACTGCTACAGCAAACTCAGGGCTCAGGTAACTGCATCCAACGCTTGCTTCTGCAGTCTAAAGTTAGTAAGACTTCCCACTGCTGCTGGTTTCCTTTAACCATACCCATCCCTTTGTAATTAAGCCGTCTCTTGATTCACCTTCTTCAGAGTGCCGTCAGTTTTTTCTGGGACCCCGGCTCATACACCAGGCAATGTGGAAAATGATTGGCTGAACACCAAGCTGAATTCCCATCTTGTCCTGTGTCTAAAACCAATAGGGGGAAATCAAGCATCCTGTAGTCCTAAAGGAGAATGACTTTAAAGAAAAATCAGTGAAACAGTGTGGAAGTCAACACAAACCTATGTGGGACTACCACCTGCCTAAGCACTGTGCTTTCAAGCTGAATCTCATGCCCACCCTGAGATGCCAGGGGCCACATCTAGATAGAGGCACTGACTGCTTCAGCTACCTCCTGTGCCCACCTCACATCCTCTCAGCCCACCTTTCACTCAGGCCATTGAGGAAAGCAGCACCTCACCTCCGCTGCACCCAGGATCTCGCACATCTTCCGGGGCTTCTCTGACATGGCTACAGGGGCACCTGGGCACTCACATGCACAGGTTTGGGTGTGCACACACCTGGAAGTGCAAGGAAGTTAATGCCTTATGGGACAACCTTGACCTATGGAGCAGAGGAGCCAGTGGACAAATGTTCCCCTCTTCTGTCCCTTGGGTGGACAATTCTGAGGTGCATTCTCTGCAGTTCCTCACGTGGTTACCAGGGGGATTGAACCCCAGGTGCCCACAGTGGTAACCAGCTCAGTAATGCACCTTGCATTGGTTTCCCACCTTCCCCGTTTCATTATTCCCAAGACTCTGGCCACCCATCCGCCTACCCACACCCACAACCCCACCCCTGCAAACCCCTATTCCCTTGTGACACTTCACAAAATAAACTACCTGCACACAAGCTCTTCTCTTCAGCTCTGCTTTCTGGGTTGAACCCAAGCTAAGGCAGGCAGTGAGAACTCCTTGTTGATCCATAACTGAAAAAGTCCAGAAAGGTGAGAAAAATCATTGAGGAAAACACCTCCTTCTTATGTGTGTCTGAAATTCACCACCACCCCCACCACCCCTGGGTGCTCTATAACCTGACCAGCAGACATCAGGACCTTCAAAGTTCCCCCAACCTCATAAAAATGTGTCAAGATGGAACCACACTCTCTGCTAGCTATATGGTATGTGAGTTTTAGATGAAACACACTGCTGTCTTTCAGTTGAGAGAATAAACCAAGAGTTGACATACTAGAAATTATTTCAGCCCTCCTCTCCTAGCATGGAGACAAAATACTCTCATCCCCCCATGTCTTCAGAGAATGCACAAAACTTGATTTGTACAATTTATCTTCTGACGGCAGTATTTGCCTGATGCAGAAAAAATCATTTCCTCACACCTCAAAAGTTTTTCAAGTATCTATCCAACCTATTTCCAGGAATTCTCTCTGGTACAAATAATCTTTTAAAAAAATGCCTCTCTCTTTCAAAAAGTCAATAAATGACTCCTTCAGTAGTCTTTTCGGTATGAAAGAAGATACATTAATTTCTTATATTATTAGTCCAGGGTGGTGGGGAGGGGCAAACACATGATGGGAACAGGTGATCTGGGGAGAGTAAGGCAAGTTGAGGGAAAGAGCAAAGGAAAATGCAGTCTAGCAGTAAGTGCTGAGAAAAAAGTCTTCACATTCAGGAAGTTCTATTCCTAGAAATGTCAAATGGAATGACTTAAAGCACACCACTTAGCATTCCTTCAGGTCAGTAAAATTCTTTTCTCTTCATTCATCTGTAAAATGAGAACAAATTCCACTTGTTTGGGACAAAGATCAACACCAGAAGACTTCATGTGAATATCCCTGGGACCCCAAAAAGGAAGCTAAAAAGCCTTATAAGATGATCTAGCAATATAATCTCACTGACCTCTTATCTAGCATCAAATTAAAATATGCCATTTGTTAGGTCAGATTCCAAATAAATCCTTTATAGAATGGGTAGGTAGGGTTCAAATTCCTAATAATGTAGGTAGATCTAGGAAAATATGATTATAATGAACAAGATTTCCACTTCTTATTGTCTGCTTGAACTTCCTAAGTCAGCCCCTGGGCATGTACGTAATTCTCCCCCTCACCCCCGCCTTTGTTATTTTATCCAGCAGTAAAGCCCCGCGCCCTGGGCCACACATGGGGCTGAGATGAACATCACAGGCCCAAACTTTGTGGAAAACAGTCTTTCAGCAGCAGCATCTGGCTTCTTGGCATGTTCCCCCAGCTGTTGCGCTGACAGCTCTGAAGTTGCTTTTTACTCTGTCACATGGTTTGCCTGCTAATGGGCTGTCTCTTCTTTCTTGTCCTCCTCTGGGTCATTTTTCCTTTCCAACTCACACTGACTTCCACGAAAATTGCACCCCATGACTGCTCTTCAGGAAGTCACCCGTCCTTAGTTGCCATGGCATTCAGAGGGCGGGACATCCCACATTGGGGAAACATCTAATTACACTGACTGGTACAATTATTCAATGAGAAATAGGCTTACGAAGGGGCAGTTGGGTAACTTGACAGGCACAGTTGGTAGACTAATACAAAGCACAATTTGTCTTTGTGTTTACACAAGACCAATCACCATAGTGCTCAGACATTAAACAAGTGCATAGTTTTGACACATAAGCCCACAACTAACATCTCATAATTGGCAGTGCTGTTGGATTCCAAGTATTTTCTCCTCTCAGTGCCAATCTGAATACCCAAATGTGAAACTGAACACCTGTAGGTAGTTTCTCGGACTCCCAGCTCTCATACTGTCAATCTTTGGTGTCTCCGCATATGGAATGACTGATCAGACAAGGGCTGGATGTCCATCCAGGAGCTGTTTCACGAACCAATATGAATGGCTGAAAACAAAAACCAGCCTGGAGTTGGCTTCCCATCCTACTCTTCTGGAGATATCCAGGGTCCAAATGAACCCATGGTGATTTATAAAATGACAAGGAACCAGCCAAATGTGTACCTGACATCCATGGACCCACAGTCGGGGCTTCCACTTACTCCTGAGCAGGCTGAGAACTGCTCTGCTCCACAGAGAGCCAACCCCAAAGGCTATAATGCAAATCGCACCCCCTGGTGTTGTGCATAGTAGTGGCCCCACCCTTGGTAAAGAGACACCTAGGAAATCCAAGTCAGTGAGAATACTATACAAGGACAAATAACCACCAATTTAAATAGCCCAAATGTAAATGACAAAAGCCTGTAGGAATATTTTTTTAATTCAGTTTTACTGAGATATATTCACATACCATACAATCATCCATGGTGTACAATAAACTGTTCACAGTACCATCTTATAGTTGTGCATTCATCACACCATTCTACTTGTGAACATTTTCCATATACCAGAAAGAATCAGAATCAGAAGAAAACATAAAAATAAAAAAAAGAACACCCAAATCACCCCCCCATCCCACCCTATTTTTCATTTGGGTTTTGTTCCCATTTTTCTACTCATCCATCCATACACTGGATAAAGGGTTTTCACAATCACACTGTCACCCATTGTAAGCTATATTGGTATACAATTGTCTTCAAGAGTCAAGGCTACTGGATTGGAGTTTGGTAGAGTCAGTTATTTACTTCTAGCTATTCCAATATATTAAAACCTAAAAAGTGTTATCTATATAGTGCATAAGAATATCCACCAGAGTGACCTCTCGACTCCATTTGAAATCTCTCAGCCACTGAAACTTTATTTCGTTTAATTTCGCATCCCTCTTTTGGTCAAGATGTTCTCAATCCCATGATGCTGGGTCCAGATTCATCCCTGGGAGTCATATCCTGTGTTGCCAGGGAGATTTACACCCCTGGGAGTCAGGTTCCCATGTAGGGGGGGAGGGTGAGATCACCCACCAAGGTGGCTTAGTTAGAGAGAGAGGGCCACATCTGAGCAACACAGAGGCACTCAGGGGGAGACTCTTAGGCACAATTATAAGAAGGTTTAGCCTCTCCTTGCAGCAACAAGCTTCATAGGAGCCAGCCCCAAGACAGAGGGCTCAGCACATCAAGCCGTCAGTCCCCAATGTTTGTGAAAACATCAGCAACAATCCAGGTGAGGAAGTCCAACACCTCTGCATTCTCCCCCAGCTCTTCAGGGGGGTTCCAAATATATATTTTTATTCTCCACCCAAATTACTTTAGGACGTGTTGCTATTTCATTCTAATCTATACAAACCCACCATAGCTCACTTGCTATTCAAAGTTCCATGTAATTGTGGTGTTTGAACAAACTGACTATAGCCGTTATATTGTTTAGAAAATAGAGATCCTACACCAAATAAACATCTCTTCCCTTGGTCTCATATGGAAGTTGAAGTTTGAACACAGTTTCAACCTTTACCCTTTGGCCTGATTTGCTCCAGTCTTAACCAGATCTGCTTTATTCATATCTCTAATTGAAGTCTGGGCTCTATTTCAGCTTTTTTTTTTTTTTAACAGTTGCTGTATGCACTAATACTGACATTCATATCTGCCAAGCTCTAGCTCTGAGTTTCAGATGTCACATGGATACCCAATGTTCCAGAGACCAATCAGGTTATACATTAAGGGATCAGCATCTCAGAGTTTGGAGATTGCCATTACGATTTCAGGAATAGATTTGACTACTGCAAGAGCTTACAATCTAGGGACCATGGCAATAATCATTTCCCTATTAGGCTGTGCTAAGATTCAATTCTGAGTTTACACATTGTAGTTAGTCCATATTGGTGAGGCATTATAGCGTTTGCCTTTGTTTCTGGCATACTTCTCTCAACATGCTGTCCTGTAGGAATACTTTTAGAATATATAAAACACAAATCCCTGAAATATGTGTAAATGAGTTTTTGCAGTGATTGAGGAGAGTTGATTTAATCCTAAAAAGTTTGAATGGTTTCTGGTAGAGTAAAAGCAAGTGAAAAGAAAATGGTTTGATGAAGACTAAAGAGAAGACAATATGACCCACTAGCAGCAAAACAAAGCTAAAATAATATACTGATGAAGAAGCTAGAGTCATTTCTTCAGAAGAAATTCGCATCTAAAGTACAGATTGTGCTGCTAGAACCCAGCTTCCTCTTGGTTCTCTCATGCTTCTATCTGCCATGTTCTTTGATGAATATTTATTGAATTCCCCCAGGTAGGTCCTAAGAACCTAAGACAAGGTTCCTGTCCTCAGGAAGTCTGAAGTCTAATGGAAACATTAAGACAAGTATATATGAAAGTATAAGGCAGCATGAAATTGCCTTATATTGCACAAAATGCCACAGCATCCTAAGGAAACAGATATCACTTCCAACGGAGTGAGGAGGGAAGTCTTTAGGAAAAAAGTGGCATTTGAAACTGAACTTGAACAGGCTGTCAGCAGGTGGAGATGATGGGGAGCACATAAATAAAGGCACGGAGGTAAGAAAAGGTTTCTGGGAATGAGGTGGAGGATAAAAGTGTAATGATGCAATTTAACCCTGGAAAGAAGAGCTGAGGAATATCACTGAGGGCTTTGAATGACAAACTAAGAGGGCTGAATGTTCTTTTGAGTCCACTGGAAGAAATTCACTGTTATTATTCGTATTATATTACATTTTGAGCAGAGAGTGACATAATTGGAGCTGGGCTTTTTAAAAGAAGCTTTATCTGGCAGCAGAGTTTTGTTAATTGGAGACGGCGGAGCCCAGTAGCCTCAGGACAAATTAGCAGGTGAGAGGTAGCGGGGGCCAAACCACAGCCAGGGCAACAGAAATGGAAAGTTTGGGTTGGATGCCAACAAGGCCAGACAGCATTCTGGATGTGGCAAGCTAGAAGTGGAAAGAGTGAAAACAAGCTGAGGTCTTAAACATGTGAGAAGAGAAATAGGGATACTAACCAGGATGGACAGAAGAGGCACACATTTTACTTTCACACCTTAAATTAGAGGTGCTGGTAGAAAATCCAGGTGGAGATGCTCAGCAGGAAGTTGGGGCAGTGCTGGTCCTGATGTCGGAGGTTGGGTTGGAGATGATGAGCTCTGGAGTCCTGCAGCCCAGGGTTAAGCCCAATTTCTACCTCTAGTGCTTCCTAGGTGCATGATTTGGGGCAAGTTAGTAACCTCCCTAAGTCTCAGTAATCTCCTCTGTAAAATGGGGATAACTGACAGTATTCTTATCCCCGTCACTGTTGTGAAGACTAAGTGAAAGAACGGATATTCATTGCTTAGCACAGTGCCTGGAACACAGTAAGCCTTCAGTAAATATTGTCTGTATTATTTCTGATGGAGACATTCCTTTCATTTCAGGCATCAACTCAATTCTTAATACTGTACCACTGCCCTCCTCCTGCCCTGTTGCTGCTTCAGGTCCCTGTGTGGGCTTGCAGTGTGGCCCTCCCAGCTTGCTCTGCTTTCTGGGATCTAGGCCACCCTGGTTCTCCTTTGCTCCATCCAGCTCATGAGGTGCTGCTGACCCTACCTCTTCCTTCTGACGTGCTCAAGCCTTGATAAAGGCCCTTTTCCCCAAACCCCTCTTTGGTCACAGATTCTAACCCTGAATTCATGATCCACTGCTGCCAATGTCCTGGTGGGATGATTCGTTTTCTATCTGGGGTCAAAATGAGGGGAAATGGGCCCACATCTCAGCCAGAGGGGTTTGACTTAAAGTCTTAGACAATATATTTCTTTACTATAAAGTTGTAAAACATCAGGATAATGTTACGGTTTTACTACCCCCTCCTTTGTGCTCCCATAGCACTTTGTCCAGCTCTTTATGATGGAATTTATCATGTTGTGTTATAGTTGGTTGTTCATGTGACGGCCTCCCCTGCTGGGCCATGGGCTCCTCCAGGGCAGGAACCAAACCTTATTCATCTTTGGTTCCCCAAGCTTACCATAGGTGTTCAATAAATATTGAAAGAAAGTTAACAACAGCATACAACTATATAGCTCCTTACGTTTTGCAAAGGTCACAGAGGGAGATGGTGGATCTGGCTATAGAATGCTAAGCTATAATTTTTCTCTTGTTCAATGCACCTTAAGTAAGCATCGCCATCAAAATGGGAAGGAATAACAGTACCACATGCCAGTTTAAAGCAGCAGTTCCCAGACTTCTGGATTTCACAAACGAGTTTTTAAAATAATGTTTAAATAAAAAATTTAAAACAAAACAAAACCAAAGGAATAAGAAAAACAAATATCCTACAATAACTATTTTGCGGCTTTTTTATTTTTTGATAAATAAAGTTTAAAAAGAAAGAAAAAATAAACCTCTAATATATTAGCAAAACAATAAATAAAATAAAATAATGGTTTAATTGGGGGTGTCAACACGGAATACCCAACTAATTATTTTGTCAAGTAGGTACATTGAAGTAAAACAATCAGTATGAACTCCTACTCTTTTCATTTCACAAAAGGAAGATTTTTAACCTTTCCCCCAAAAAAGACACAGCATAAACATAAGCCCACAATAAAGGAAAACTCTTTAAATGGATATGTTTAGCTTTATGAAAAACTCAGTACACCAGCCTTTTTTGTTTTGTTTTGTTTTGTTTTTCTCATTTCACCAGGGACATTGAAACTGGCCCTGGTGTACTGACTTGTATTTGGGCACCGACAGTCCAGAGCAGGGGTGCTCAGACTACAGTGTTCTTGGGGTTCTGAAATTTCCCTATTAGAATTTTTAACTTATTTATTCCACATGGGAATAATCTCAAATGTGTAGCAGGCATACCTTCTGAATCATTGTGCTGGCACTTTATAACTGAGTCATGCCCTGAGCTGACTGTGCCTGCTTTTAGCTTTCCACATTATGAGCACCATGAGCGAGGGACTCATAGTACTGAATATCTGAGAATGCTGCAGAAGAAGTGGTTCATAAGGAGGCAGGTGGTAATATAGGCATACACTGTGCAAAAAGAAACTTTGTAACCTTTATAGTGCAAGCTATTGTGTTGGGTGATCCTTTCCTTAATACATAACTCTGTGCACCAGTTTGTTACCATAAATATTTAAAAAATAACCAATAATGTATATTTCTAGTCCCAATTCCAAAAATCGTCAGATCAGACAACCATTTGATGCAGTTTCCATGAATTGCAATGCTAATCTTACCTTCTAGTGTAGGCGACAATCTCACACAATTAATTGATGCCTCATTAAAATTGGCATTTGAAAATTGATTTGCAGCAGTTTTTATTAATTTGAAGTCTGATTTTCCTAAACTAGCAAACAAAGCCTTGAAATTATTAAACTTTTCAGTACAACTCACTTGCATGTACGAAAGTGAACTAGTGCTCTGAACTAGCACTATTGAAGTTTAAAATGCAAATTATATATAGGACTGGATCTCAAGCTTTGTGTTTCTACTATTAATTAGTGATTTGGGCTTCAGCAAAATGATACCATCTGTTCTATTCCATTAAAGTTGTTATTTTGAATAGTGTTGGTTTTGTAAGCATAAATAATGTATATCTAACTTTATGTGTGTATACTGTATAATAATAAAAAGAATGCAACAACACCAGGGATGCACAATTCTGTTTCCCTTTTAAAAGAGGTCAGTTTGTTTCTCAAGTTTGAGAGACACTAGTCTCAAGCTCTATTCCTGGAATGCTTCCTCTCACATAAGACAGTGGGGCAGGTCAAACTAATCAAACCAATTAAGTTTTCCTAAAAACAGAGCTCACCAAATACCCGGGCAGCGGAACAACAATGCTAAGAGCCAACCGGCAGCCCAGAGTGGTACACCAAGAGCAATGACCCCAGGGGGCACCAAATCAAAAGCTCCTCTCACGTTCTCCAAGTAGCACTTTCCTTTCAAGCTGCGACCTCTACTGCCTCCACTGAGAATGACATCCCTTCCCCACTCCCCGGGGATGAATGAGCTCTTTCTCCCCAGCTTCCATGCCAGATTGCAGGCAAGTGACGACTCTAAGCACACCCGGAGGATAGTCATACATTTGCCTTAAGATCTCTCCTACAATTGACCTTTTTCATGCTGAGGTAAACGCACCACCTGTCACCTCTGAAAACTCAGCCTTGGAGTCAAGCACATCTGGAATCCCTATAAATGTAGTCCCGCGATAAATGTTGAACAAGAAAGAAAGCTAAGGTATCCTGCCACTGGTTTCCACTTACTGGCAATTCACACTCAGCAGCAACGTTCAGCTTCCGCATGTGGACACCTGAACACGTCCCTGTCAGGAGCATGATGCTGAGATTTGTCAAAAACAAGTCTCAGGACAACTTGAAATACATTTTAGCTTCATTTGAATCTCCGGTGTGTGATTTTTCCTATCTGCGCCCTCGTGGACAGACTCAGAAGCAATGGAGGGTTTCAAACTGTTCAGCTACCCAGTGGAATGAGACTCACCCACACGACAACCTCAGGCACATTTTGAGATGCTCATATTTTCACCTCTTATCATCTTAGCCATAAGTTTGAGTGTTCCCAGGGTGGGAATTGGGGCTGTAAACTAAAATCCTAGAAACTCATAAATGCACAAGAAAAGTTCAAGGTTGCCATCTTTCCCAGAAAGGTTAACCGTCCAAAAAAACAAAAAGGGAGAAGAGAAGCATGAAAGCGGCTTGCCTTGAAGTTAAGGCTACATTTGATGGGAGGTAAGTAATGCCATATAAAATCCCATTTCCCAAAAATGGAAACGAACCTCACGCTTCTTGAGTCCAAAATATGGATCATCTGGAAAACTAATTATACAAATAACACGCGGCCCAGTGGCACTGACTGTGGAAGTGAGACAGCCTATTGAGAACAAGGAGACTACATGAACCAAAAAGACTCCTTCATGTTAAATTAAACGTACTTTGCACATCAGCACAATTTGGTAGGGCCCCACATTTACTCATTCTGCCTTGTTTATTTAACTAGCACCTCTTAGTCATTGCTCCTGAGCTATGTGCCAGGATTTAGCAGCACAATGTGATTGTATCATAAACATTCTGGCCCTCCTCACTTTACCTCTGAAACCAGTTTTGGTGACTGACACTGCTTTCTTCATGGCCTTATCAGCCTCCTCTCCCCTTCCGATTGTGGATCTGATCTCCTGCCCAGCATTCCTGTGTTTAGACTGGCTGGCTGGGGGCATTTCCCTTCACTGCTTAACAAACAGATTTCTGCAGACTTTGGATTTTTTTGTTTGTTTGTTTGTTTCCAACACAAGACTGAGTGCACCACTTTCTGGGAAGTTTCTAGTTATTTCAGGGTATTCCTAGTGTTTATAGAGAGTTAGGCTTCCCATTTTTCAAGGTGAGTGCCTCAAGGTTGATGTGAGATCAGCTGACTCATAAAAACAATTCTGCCTTCCTGGAGAAAGCAGCTTTCAAAAAAATCCTATTGTTTTCGAAGAGTGAACAGGAAAGAAAATAGGAGTCCTCCAAGTCTTCCTCATACCATTTCTCATGCTCTCACCCCAACTTCAGTTCATCAAATTCAATGCTAATTAGTTTTTGATTAAAAAGCTATTATGTAGTCTTTTCACTGACAACCAATAGAGAGCTTCACTCTTACTTCAGCACCCCTAAGTAAACACAAAATAGTAGCCAGCCTTCCTAATTGTAATGTTTTCTATTTTATTATTTCCCTTTTGGCTTGACTCTTACGCATGGAATTTAAATACATGAACACATATTCCTAAACACCTCCCAAAGCCAGCTTTACTTTATCATCTTCCTCCAAGGAGTGGAACACTGTATCCCATAAACAGGACTGGTAAGGGCATCCGAGCCAACCTTTTCCTTGGCTGCCTTTCAAAAAGTTGTTTAAAACAAGATATGCTCTTGAACTGGAAAAAGGCATTATACACGATAACCTTGGAAAGCAGCTACTTGCTTTGCCCAACTAATATTATTGCACAACACTGTGAACATGTGTGGAATGTTGTCTTCAATTACAGGCCAGAGGCATGCCACCAAAATGGCCAAATTGAGATGAAATTTAAGTCAAATGAGTCGTGACCGTATTGAAATGCTATACTGAATATGACTACAATGAAACATTTAACAAGTGTAGGACAATTATGCAAAGGGAAATGCAAAACTCTTTAGAAATAGCATGTGATTGCAGTTATTGTCCTTTAACCTCACCAACTGATTGCCCTCAGAATCACTTTTCTGGTCTTAGTAAATGAATTGTCCTGATTCATCTACATCGACCCTCCACTCCCCAGAATAATGACCATATTTGTTGCAGGATAGCCTGTGTGGTTGACACATTTAGTTTTCTCTAGAAAGAGCTCACACGGCTACCTCGGACACATTTTGAAACTGTCTCATATTTTCAACTCTTATCATTTTAGCCACAAGGAATTAGACTCCATAAAAACCAAACCAATAACCACTGATACCATAACACCAAATTTACCTGGCTAAATCAACCAAATCGGATCCTACCCCCACTATCTCAATAAGGAGATTAATCATACATTTCTTTCACAATCAGTTAAAGCAGACACATAAGCCAGCACAGGTTCAGGTCTATGGGCAAAAGTACAGATTAGGCCTCAATGGAATGGGTCCACAAATGTATAATAAAATTATATAAAATGTAAAATAAAATGTCTAATAAAAATTGACAGTACGACCCAAAGAACACATACTTCTTTTGTTTTGATTGCAGTTGTTTGCTCTCTCTGTGAGGGGAAAGCTTGTAAAGAATTTTTCATGCTGAGGTTTTCTTAAACTAATTGCCAGGCTGCCTAACAGTTTTTTTTTCAGAATTCATCTCTTAAGACTGTGGTGTCAGTGTTACAGGGGAATCTAGCAGGGGATAGATTCTGTTAATTATCACACTCCCAAGTAATCCCACCATCACCGGATGTTACGATAACGATCAGCACATCTTGTTCTCGAAGGCATGAGCCCCACAAAAATCAGCAAGGAATTTTCCCTATTTCAAACATGTTCAAATAGCATCATCAGAATGGGGTCCCCCCTGTTGTCAGCCATGGGAGGTACAAGCTCATGGAGGGAAGTTCCTGGAGTCTGAGGCAGCAGTGAAAACTTGGCTCAGAAGACTCTCCTTGATAAAAGGGACTTTTCCCATTAAGGTAGTTTCATGCCCTGTGCTCCATGCACTGGCAGCATCTCCCCTAATTCAGCCTTCCCCTGTGAGTCTCCCACTAACCGAAACAAAGCTCTTGGTTGTCTTATGCCTAGGTCTCCCCATCTGTGAGATGGAGCAATGGCTATCCCTGCCAACTTTCAGAAATAAAGAAAAGCTGAAGGCTGACCTTGCATGACATGGTAATAATTTCAATAATAAGGACCATCTTTTACTTTATGCTTTTAGTCCATGAAACTCAAAATACATTATGTACTTGTGATTCCCATCTTTGGGAAACCCAATATTATTGGTCTATATAATTGGAAGTTATACAAAAAAGAAGAGACATTTGCTCCCTGACATACAAGGAATTCGTGGAAACACTTTAAATCCCTTTACCATTCTCCTCTGCCCTACCTTCAAAATGCAGAGTACTCGTTGAATTCAATGGTGATCACTGACCCCAGTGTTATTCCTCTTCCTAATGAATCTTCTTTGAACGTATCTAATCCAAGTAAGATTTTATTATAAAGAAGGAAATACCCTAAGCATGATTTGCACAAAATTAGAATCAAAACTCCCAGACTGAAAAGATGTCAAATAGATGAAAATTAAATTCAGAATTTTTTACGTTTTTAAGAAGACTTGCAAAATTGGTCTTTTTCCCTCCTTTGGAAATTCAGTACCCAACGCTTCTCTATAAATAGTTGTCAATAAACACAACTGCTGCAAATGTATTCAGTAAATGTTAAGGTCAAAGGCCTTCACTGTTTATTGCCTTGTAAACTCAAAGACAAGTGAATTTATTGCTTGAATGAGTTTCAGGGTATTGGCCTTCATAAAAGTTCTGAATCCCAGGTACAAAATGCTCCATCAACTCACACCAAAGCACAGAACTTAGAGACTGTCCACCATTGAATTCATAATTCAAACATGTCTTGGAAAGTGTATTGTTTGCCATGTTGCATAGATCCCCATGGATTAGTGCTGAACTGCACCTGTCATTATTACAAGAACTCGTTTCAACCAAACTATAAATTGCTGCTGCTTCTAAAACAATATCACATATTAGCCTACCAATGTAAGCTCTCCAAAATATAATAGAAAATGATGTCACGAATGAGAGTTTATCAGTGCTCTCTAATTACCACATAAAGAGAATGCCTATAATCTCCCTGATATAAAACTTCAAATTTAAAAGAAAAGGACAACTTTTTAGATCATATCACATGGGAAGGAAATGGGCTACTTCAGATAGTTAAATTTTTTTTATTATTCAAAACCTAATTTTTCTAATCTTCCTTCATGTCATTTGACAGCTTTACATATCAGAATCCCTTTTAGAGTCAGTGAGGGGGAGCTCATTGGGCAACCATTAAATATTGTTACTTTTAGATATTGCTGTAAAATATTTAAGAGAGAAGATGCTCAAATTCATAACTCAAAGATAGTTTTACAATTAGTTGCACATTTCATGGTCTGTGTTAATATTTTCCTTATTATATGACTATTTTAAAGTTAGATTTGTTTTTATAAAGAAAGCCCAAATGTGGGCCCCAGGACTATTGAACCTTAACAACATTAGCATGGACCAAGGCAATTGTAACAAACAAAGCTATGGTATTAATAAAAGGAATGCAATATCCATTCTGAAGTTGGATATACAATATCAAACTCAAACAACTGATGGTAAAAATAAAATTATACCAGACTTCTGATAGTCTTTCTGTGAGATGGCTACAGTCTCTAATGAGTGTTGCTAAAATCTTACCTCATATAAACCTGAATTAAAATAACATTAAATATATTCTAACTGTCCAAATGTAGAATATTTTTAAATGTTACATATGCACTAATCCCACCATTAAATGCAGGTCTGAACTTAATGTTGAATTATGCCTTTTTTTTTTTTTTTTTTATACATTAGCCATGGAAGAGTTAGTTAAATTCTTAATGCATTCTCTCTCAGGTGGGATACTGGATTAATAAATTCCCTTCATCCTCACAAATTTAAGCCACTCTCCAATTTTCTCTAAAGCATGGTCTTAATCATAAGTTTCTTCTCTGTATACCATTATAATGACATAATTGAGAGATATTAAGGTACATTTCTGCTATTTTTAAATCAAATTAGCTCCACAAAAATTGAACATATTAGATGACTTCTATGCCGTTCTATGCAAAAAAGTAATGCAAAGTTTAAGAAACATTTCTTGTGTATCTGCTCTGTGTTACTCAGATAATCAAGACAGGAGCCCAGCTCTCAAGGAATTAAGAGACCACCAGTGTGGGGAGTCTGGTGTGTAAACAGATAATTGCAATCCAGCATGACAACAATAGGATACTTAAGATAACTGGAAGAGTTTAGAGATGGGAAAGCAAAGGAAGAAGTGAGAACTATGTCCATGATCTGTATTTTTTTTTTAATTTCTAATATCCCCCCATGAAATAGATGTATAACACACAAAAACCTGTGCATGAATCTTCATAGCAGCTTTAGTCATAATAGCCCAAAACCAGAAACAACACAAATGCCCTTCAATGGGTAAATATTAAACAAAGTATGGTACATCCATATTTTGGAATACTATTCAACAATAAAAAGGAATGAACCATTAATATGCACAATTTGGATGAATATCCAGGGAATTATGCTGAGAGGAAAAGATCGATCCTGAAAGGTTACATACTCGATGTTTCCATTTATGTAACATTTTTGAAATGATGACATTTTTTAAATGGAGGACAGATTACTGATTGTCAGGAGTTAGGGAAGGGGGCAGATCAAAAGGGGGGTAGGTATGATTATGAAAGGGCAACAGGAGGGATCCTTGAGATGAAGGAATGGTTCTGTATCTTGACCAAGATGCTGGACACACCAACCTTCATATTTGATTAAATGCAAACTAAACACACTCACACGCACACACACAAATGAGTCCAAGTAAACTGGGGAACTCTGAATAAGATTACTGGCTTGTATCAATGTCAATATCCTGGTTGTGATATTATACTGTGGTTTTGCAAAATGTCACTATTGAGATAAACTGGATATATATGCACAGGAACTCCCTAAATGATTTGTTAACACTGCATGTGAATCTACAATGACTTCAATAAAAACTTCAACTGAAAAATTTTTAAATTTGTAAATTAAAAGTGATATGTGTGCGTGGTGTTATTAAATGGTCTAGGCACAATGTGAGAGATTTTACTAGCATGTACAACATGAGCAGAGAAGGAAGAAGCATCAGCTGTAATCTATCTCATCTCCTCGAAAACACAACTTGCCCTGAGCTGGCTTAGTCAAGGAGAGAAGGACCCTGCCTTATTATACATACAGAATGTACCTGAAAACCTCTGGGCAGTCTGACTTTGATTACTCTAAGCAGCCTCTGAGGAACATTCACGAATCTTGCTGGAGGGCAATAAGGAAGGTGAATTTAATTTTCAATCCATTTTAATAACCAGTATAATTAATAAAAGATCCTCATTACTTAATTTAATACCTGGTACACTCCAGCTTTTAATTTTCAAAATGTCACAAAACTAAGATGTTACAGGACAAAAGCATAAATTGAACTAAAGTGGCCTGCATCCAGAAATATGTTAATTATCTGATACTGAAAACACAGAAGGGATTAGAGAGATTCCAACGCGGTTAACTGAAACCTTTCCTCCGTGCCAGCTCCCACAAGGGAGCTGAGCTCCTGATCACATTCTGACACTAGCAAAGGCCTTCTCTCCTTCGTACCCTTAGGCTCTTCAGGATCTAAGGCACTTTTGATAAAGATTGTCCATATGATCAAGGCATCGATTATACTGGTGTCTTTCAGCACAGGTAGGAATGTATTTCAGATAAGACAATTCCGCGTTTGAAAAGTGATCCATAGTCTTTCAAGTAAAAAATGTTTCTAAGAGAAACACTCTTTAGAATAAAGCCCCCTAAGAGGCAGAAGGCTTTTAAATGTATAGAACCCCCTTTTTAGCAAAGATCCATGGAAAATGATGCAGGGCTGACAATTTATTGACATGACCAGGAAAAGGTGTGTGTGCCTATGAACTGAGGGAGGGAAAAATGGGACAAAAAGATGCCATGAATAAAAGGCTACAGTGCAAGCCTTGCAACCGTGGCCTGAGAGACGAAGGGGCCCTTTGTTTATAAGTAGTATGTATGAGGAAGGCAGAAAGTAAGGAATAGAACCACAGAATTCACCAGGTAAGGAACTTTGGGAGCATCACTTAACCTGAGCTTCTTTCCTAATCATCAAAATGAAATCGTGATTTCTCCTGTACCAAATTCACCAGACTGTTAAAAAAAAAAACAATAAGAAAAAATATAAAAAAGGCTTTACATTTTTAAAGCACTGTACAAAGATTAGAGATTATTATTATTAGTCTAAAGAAGAGCTATCTTCCATTTAAATATCAACAGAGAATACTCCCTGACTTAAATCCTGAAGTGTGCTTCTAACACAAAACACTACTTGAATATTTGTTGATAAGGGGGGAAAAAAGCAGGAAGAATATTTCATTGTTCAACAAATGTTCTTTGAGGACCCATGATGTGCTTAGAATTCTACCAAGTACAGGGGTGATCAGAAAAAAAAATATCTAGGATAATTGTTCTGAAATAATTTGATTTAATGAAATTTAACGGTCAAAGTAAGATTTCCGAAAGCATGCCTTTATAATTCATGGATCAGTTTGTCAGCTTTTATCTGACTATATGGAAGCCCAACCAACTGCATTTTATTTTTTTAAACTAGGATGTCATTGCAAAGGCTAAAGGTCCCATCTTACTGTTGAGAAATAGGAGCTGATTTCACATAATTATGTGACAGGCTGATTTCACATAATTAATGCCAACACACCTGCTTAAAGGAAATACCCAACAGGATGGCACATCATGGACAGCCCAAGATCTTTTCCAGAACCAGAAAGGCACATGTAAAGCACTTGTTTGGGTTCATGCAGATTCCTTGCAAACTCGCCAAATCTTCAGATCCACTCAAGGCCTTGGCTGAACACAGTGACTAGGCAACACTGCCTTCCAGTGGCAACAGTAAATTTTAAGAATCAAAAACTATGGTGCCTACATAGTTTTTCAGCTAGGTTGCGCTCGTTTGCCCTTAGGCTCAAGAAAACACCAAAAGGGTTATTTTCAAAGCTGTGGTGTAGGCACTAATTAAAATTCCACATATTAATAATACTCTTTCTTAGTACTTATTGAAAAATTCAGAGCACCTACCCTCCTTTTATAAATGGGAATTCCATTCAGAGCAATTATGTAATTCCCTAACATCATAGGATAACTCTGTGAACTAATTTGAGTGCAGTGATCCCGTATCTCATCATCAAAAGCATACTCTGTAGACAACGGCTCCTGACAGCAAAATCAGACTTACAGCTTGCAAAGCAGTTGTTCAAATGTGCTTATGAACAATCAAAATTCCAAGTTTTCCCTGATTAATATCAGTCTACTCACTCCTTTTTAATGTCTCTCTTAAATTCTCCAAAACACAGTGTTAAACATATTCTGGGTAGCTGAAAAATAATTATTGTGTTGCATTTTTAAAAATCTATGCTGACTAGGAAATGTCATTCTCACTTTAAGTCTCCTGACCTAAAAATATCTTCAGTTATTCCCCAACCTCATTCCATTCCTGCTGGCTAGCCTGAAACCCCTCAATGAGTTGATGGGGTTTGTCCTCATTATTTTTATCTGTGGCTTAATTATCACCTTCCCTGTCTGTCTCCACATTTCAGAATCCACATCTCTTGTGTTAGCATTCTTTCTTCTTGAACTGCTGCTGCCACATAAATATCTCTAGAAGTTATGTTTTTAAGGGGTCTGAGCAAGTTATACAAAAGAAACCAAAGGGTCTGCCTAAATGGGGTTAGAGAGAATAGGGAGGCCAATATCTCATATATCTGAGGGTTTCAAAGCATTCTTGAAAGTTTTCTCACCAATAATCCCAACATCCTTGAGAGAAAGTTGAGCAGCCTAACATCGTATCAACTGGAGGAGGAAACCAAGATATATAGAAGTTTTATAAACATCTTACAATTGAGGATTGGTCAAAACACAATAAATCATTCTGTGGCATATTATGCAGCCATTAAAATAAAGATTTGAATAAATATATATTGAGGTGGAAAGATGGCTATGATATACCATAAACGAGACAAAAGCAGGTCACTAGATTTAAGGTACAATATGTTATACATTTATACATGCAATGTATGTGCATGTATGTTCTGGTTTGCTAATGCTGCTGGAATGCAAAACACCAGAGATGGATTGGCTTTTATGAAAGGGGGTTTATTTAGTTACACAGTTACAGTCTTAAAGCCATAAAGTGTCCAAGGTAACACATCAGCAATCAGGTACCTTCACTGGAGGATGGCAATGGTGTCCAGAAAACCTCTGTTAGCTGGGAAGGCACATGGCTGGCGTCTGCTCCAGAGTTCTGGTTTCAGAATGGTTTTCTCCCAGGACGTTCCTCTCTAGGCTGCAGTTCCTCAAAAATGTCACTCTTAGTTGCATTTGGGATATTTGTCCTCTCTCAGCTTCTCCAGAGCAAGAGTCTGCTTTCAACGGCCATCTTCAAACAGTCTCTCATCTGCAGCTCCTGTGCTTTCTTCAAAGTGTCCCTCTTGGCTGTAGCTCCTCTTCAAAACGCCACTCACAGCTGCACTCACTTCCCTCTCTTTGAGTCAGCTCATTTATATAGCTCCACTGATCAAGGCCCACCCTGAATGGGTGGGGCCATGCCTCCATGGAAATATCTCATCAGAGTTATCACCTACAGTTGGGTGGGGTGCATCTCCATGCAAAGCTAATCAACACCAAAATGTCTGCCCCACAAGACTGCATCAATGAATATGGCTTTTTCTGGGGGACATAATACATTCAAACCAGCACAATGTACACGCAAAAAGTCAACACCAATCTAAAGCTACCCACACACATACAAAACTCTAAATCAGTTCTTGATTTTTTCTTAAAGGAGAGAGTGCTTTTAGACAAATTCTCTAATCCCAGTGATATGCTGGTAAATGTTTAACAACTGACTCTTGAGACCAAAAAAAAAAAAAGCCCAGATTTGTAGTACTTGCCAATTTCCACATATCCCCAACCTGGTGGATTTCACGCTATCAACTAGATGTTACTGAATGTGGTGTTGGAAGGAGATGCTCACAATAGATTCCTCAGCTGTCGCAAGCCATGTGAGCTAGCTTCAGCAGCCCACCATCCCACCTCCTATTCCAAACAGATTATAATCCCTCAATTCCACTTACATAGAATGTATAATAAAATATATTTTCAGTGGTTTTTCTTTCTTTTGGTTGAACTATATTTCCTACTTTTTCAACAAAGAACATATGCTTCCAGGGTTGTTTTCCACTTATTTACATTTAGAAATAAACTGTGTTCTTTTTATAACCTTGAAGCAGAGAAGATCTTTGTAACTATGATGTAAAACCTGGAAGCCATACATAAATTTGATAAATTCAATTACTTAAAAACAAAACTCCTTTCTATGACAATAAAGCTTCCATAAGCAAAATTGAAACAGAAATGACAAATGGGGTAAAAATACATGCAACCCATTTCTCAGAAAAACCAGCTACTCTCACTAATATGTAATTGCTTTCCAATAGGAAAATGACTGACAACCTGATGGAAAAATAAGCAAAGATTTGAACTGGCAGCTCACCGAAAAGAAAATAGGGATGGCTCTTGGATATATGAAAAATTCCCCCACACCCTCATAATAAGAGAAATACAAGTTAAATTTTAAATGGAGATACCATTTTTTCAACTTACCAGATTGGTAAAGGTTCAAAAATTTGTTTCTGTGAGTAAGGCTGTGGTAGGAGTTTCAATTGACAGAAACTTGATGGAGAGTATGGCAGGTTGAATAATAATTCCCCAAAGATGTCCTGGAACTGGTGAATACGTTACCTTACATGGCAAAAGGGACTTTGCAGGTGTGAGTAAGGATTTTGAGATGGGGAGATTATCCTGAATTATCCAGGTGGGCCCAATGTAATCACAAGTTTCTTTATAAAAGTAAAGGCATAAAAGGTCAGAATCAGAGAAAGAAATATGACAATAGAGGTCAGAAAGAGAGAGGTCTGAAGATTTTACATTGCTGAACTTGACAATGGAGGAAGGCCCCGTAAGCCAAGGAATGTAGGCGGCCCCTAGAAGCTGGAAAAGGCAAGGAAATGGATTTTCCCCAAAGCCTCTGAAAGGAACACAGCCCTACTGAGACCTTGATTTTAGGATTTCTGCCCTCCAGAACTATAAGATAATAAATTTGTGGTGTTTTAAGCCACTGCACTTGTATAATTTGTTACAGCAGCAATAGGAAACTAACAGAACAATTCAGCATATTATAAATGCATATACTTTTTGACCCATCAAATCCACATCTAGGAATTTAACCTCAGATATATACACACAGATGCAAAATGATGTGTGTATTACATTGTTGTCTGTAACAGCAAATGATGATTGGAACACCATCAAAAGGAAGCTAGTTAAATAAATTATGATATATCCACACAATGGAATAGTACACAGCCATTAAAAATAATCAGAAAGTTCTTTATGTAGTGATATGACAAGATATCCAAGATTAGTAAATTTAAAACAGGAAGACATTTTTAGTGTAAGAAGTACAATAGATATATGTTAACGATTGTGCAGAAATGGAGAGAGGGAGAATACATACTTATTTTCATAGAAAATGCATAAACATCTCTGTAAGAAAAAATAAGGAACTTGGTATTTGTTGCCTATGGGGAAGGGAACTGGATGGCTGGACAAGAGAAGGAAAGGAAGACATCTTACTGTACATTGCCTTTTGTTTTGTTTTTGTTCAAGTTTGTGTGTGTATTATCAATAGAGTACCTATTCACAAATTTTAATAAAAATTAAAAGATGATAAATTAAATAAGAAATAGATTATATAACTTGACCTGGGCCACCCACCAAGTCGGTAAAAATACCATTAACATTAGTGGATTTCTGCAGAACCTTTTTTTTTTTTTAAATTTAATTTTTATTGTGGTAACATATATACAACATGAAATTTGGCCTTTTAACCACTTTCATATGTACAACTCAGTGACATTAATAACATTCACAATATTGTCACAGTATTGTCTACCAGCACCACCATCCATTACCAAAACTTTTTCTTCACCCTAAACAGAGACCCTGTACCAATTAAGCATCAACTCCCCATCCCCTTCACCCCTGGTTACCTGTAATCTACTCTCTGTCTCTATGTGTTTGCTTCTTCTAGGTATTTCATGTAAGTGAAGTCATATAATACCTGTCCATTTGCGTCTGGCTCATTTCACTCAACTTAAAGGAAGTTCACTGAACTTCGAGGTTCATCCAGGTTGTAGTGTGTATCAGAACTTCATTCCTTTTTATGGCTGAATCTTGCATCATTTTTGAGGTAGGCAATGCCATGAATCGCAATCACTCCAGGACCATAGGGGAAAGGGTGAGCTTGTGGAGTTACATGTGACCTAAGGAGCAGGATGAATTGAGAAAGCCGTTTGATAGCTAGGTAGGATGTGGCTGAAGATCTGTGGTGAGCTAGATCAGAGCTAACCTTACATTGTCACCAAATGACAATTCACAGTCGTTTTAAGTCAGAGGCGAGAATCACTGAAGTTCCTGCAGAGACACTGTCGGGTCACAGAAACCCTGTAAGTAAGGCTGCCAGATTTAACAAATAAAACTACAGGACACTCAGTTAAATTTGAATTTCAGATAAACCATGAATAATTAAAAATTTAAAAGCATTAGCCATTCATCTGAAATTCAGATTTAACCGGGTGCCCTGTACTTTAAGGACATTCCCGCTGCCCAAAAAGAGAGGCTAAGGGGTGGGGCTAGAGGACCCAGGCAGAAGTGGGTGTTGCCCGTGCCACCATCACAGCTGCCACTGCTCTGCCTTTCATCCACACTAAAATCAAACCCATCCTTCTGGCAGGAAAGAATGGAGAGCTGAGGTTTGTGGTTAGGTATCCCTTTGTCAAGGTGGGGTCACCGGCTCACGACAAAGGTAAATAAATGGCTCCAAGTAAGTCAGCCCATCTCGATGCTCACTCTGGCCCTGGACTTTCTCCTGACTGTAGGGCATGGAGTGAGTGCAGTACAAGAAATTTGGAATGGGGGTGGGGCATGTTGGGCAACCCAGAGAAATGTTCTCCCAGCCCAGGTAATAAACGTACCCCTTTCCCCAAAAATACCATTAAAGATGCTTTAAAAAAAAAAAAAAAAAAAAAAAACCTTTAAGCTGACCTTCTGCCAAAGTCCACATCAATTATACAGCTTCAGTCAGGCGGATGCTCGAGGAAAGCAGGATAATGTTACACCCAGCTGGGCACTTTGTAGTTAGCACAAATGTAATATAAAG
Organism: Choloepus didactylus; assembly: GCF_015220235.1. Lineage (NCBI taxonomy): Eukaryota > Metazoa > Chordata > Mammalia > Pilosa > Megalonychidae > Choloepus > Choloepus didactylus. Next base: position 58,275,586 of record NC_051310.1, on the reverse strand, counting down.
CGCAGCAGAGTTCGTCAAGTGTCTGTCTGGATTTTCAGTTTTCATTAGTGCTATAATTAAAACCACATTTTCAGCTCTATTACCTGTAACAAGAAAGGAATGAGAAATGAGGTTGTCAAGGTCAGGCTTTTCCAGCTATTTATACTGAGGATCTGCAGGCCACAAGTTGTTGAATCTGGTGTAAACCAGAGCGAATGTCACATTACGAGTCATCCTGTGTGGCTTTAAAAGACACATGTATGAGGTCACTTCCTTTGAACCGCCGATGGGCCATAGATGTCTACAGCACCCGAGGCCTGGGAAGACTGCCAGCCAGGTAAATCCACCCTCAACCTTAGAGGCCCCGAGGAGTTTCTCTCCCATTAAGACCAAACTAGTTACACACCCTGAAAGAGCCCCAAAGGCAGTCCTGAGACTCTTGTCTGGAGGACAGGAATTCTAAAACTCTAAAGACCATCTTCTTCCTACATCAGTTTTAAATGTGTAAGAGCAGACTGATGGGGAAAGTAAATGTTAACCCATTCCCCTCTCCCTGTGGCTCTTGCCCACCCACACACACTCACACTTCAGAAAACCTTAGCTATAGCTATAAGCAGCTATCCCCGTTGGTCTTGCCTTCAAAAACAGATCCAGAACCAGGTTCTCACTGCCACCTGGTCCTGAACTCTCACCTGGCCACTTCCCACCATCTCTTGTCTGAATTCTGCCTTGCTCTGCCCCCACAACACACACACACACACACACACACACACAGACCCCACATCCATTCTCATCAGAGCAACCCAATCACGTCATCCCCGTTTAAACCCTCTGGTGGCTTCCAGCTCCCTCAGAGTAAACCTGGGAGCCCTCAGAGTGGACCCCCAAACTCCCCACCATCATACCTCCTGATATTTCTTTAATCGTGCCACCCACTCTTCTCCCCCTTCTCACTCTTCCAGGCATACTGGACCCGTGGTCCCCAGACACACCAGGCACACTCCTTCCTCGGGTCCTTTGCACAGGCTGTTGCTCCACCACCATCACCACCACCCCCATTACCAGCTCTTTATTCAAAAGGCACCTTGTTTTCAGCAAGACCTTCCCTTGACCATCCTAATACAGAGCACCAACACCCACCCCCACCATGGACCATAGCACTCCCTTCTTGCCTTAGTTTTTCTCCATGGCCTTTATCACCACTTGGCCCACAATATATAATATAGAATATACTTAGTTATTTTCTTTGTTGTTCATCTCCCCCACCTCCTAGAATGAAAATTTCTTAAAAACAGAAATTTTTGTCTGTGTTTGTTCACTGCCGTATCCCCACTACTTAGAACATAATAGACCCTCAACAAATGTTTGATGAATGGGCAAATAAATGAATGATGAATGCAATCTGGAGATGGCTCAAGGCAACACCAAGTGGGCCCTCTTTGGGTGAGTGGTCAATACATTCCTAAGGACCATCCAGCTAGAAGCAGAAATCATCTGCTTGTGGACCTCTCAATCCAAAGATGGATCTCAGACAAGTGCTTGTTCTAAGGACAAACCTCAACTTGGCAAAGACACATTCTTGCCTCCCAGGACCATGCTTTGAGAATCGGTCGGTAGTACTTCGGTGGGTAGGAGCTGGTCTCCCTGCACCATGTGTGAGGCAGAATACTTTCTCAACAATACTATCTCCTTGCATTCCAGCCAGGCCTTGGGCAAGTTCAGCCAAAGCACTGAACAGTCCACCTAAGCTGTTTGGAAAGCATTCTCCCAGAGATCGGCCCAACTGCAGGAAGCTGCCCTCTTCCAAAGATCACGTACTCTGAAAGCACGAGCTGCTGTCGCTGACAGGGAGTCTTCCTTCCATCCACGTGCAAATGCTTATATGCCCCCCACCCCGGCATGCCGAGGGACATCTCCTGGTCATTTCCCAAGCCCAAAGGGCAGAAAAGAATCCCGTATGACAAAGACTGCTGCTGAGCTAAACACTACCGAACATATTTCTTTGCTTACAATGTCATCGTTGTGAACAATCACACTGGGAGCAACAATGGTAATTCACATATTGCATGCAAACATCACATTGGGCTACCCAGTGGCTGATGTCTGAGAGACTGAATAGGGAGTAGAGTGGTTAAGAGAGTGGGCCCTGGAAAATTCCAGTCCCTTTACTCTGCCAAGTAAAATGTGTCGGTTCTCTTAGCCTCAGTTCTCTCACCTTTCAAATAGGATGATAATAATAGGACTTGTCTCACAGGGCTGCAGTAAGAACCAGTGAAAACAATGCAAGGGAAGGATGCTCACCCCCTGCCTGGCATGTGTCTCACGCTCCAAGAGAGGTGCTGTTATTATCACTACAGCATGATCCCAGCCCTTAAAGAGTCTTCTAGAAGCCCATGCAGCACTCTATAGAATGTGCTTAGATCAGTTATGACTTTGTGGGTAACAAGTGAAGAACAGAAAATAGATGGGGAAGACATGGAGCCCCAAAGCGTTCTTATGACAATATAATGAATGGGAAGACGTTTTGTAGAAATATCAAGGCTTTGAATCAGAGGAGCTCTTAAAGGTCCTGCTACCCACAGAGGAGTGTCTTCTACAGTAGCCCTAGAAAGAGTCCACCACCATGTTGATCAGTTCCTACAGAAAAAGGATGAGCTCACATCATTGCTAGGCAGACTGACGTGGAGGAGATTCTACAAGTTATTCATGGGGTACAAGAATGAACAAATACTTATGTGCCAGGAAGGTTGAAAAGGGCTGGATGTGAAATGTCCAGAATGGGCAAATCCATAGGGACAGAAAGTAGACTAGTAGATTTAATGGGGTGCGGAGGGCAGTAGGTGGAGAGGGAGTCTTTTTTAAGAAAGGTAGACAAGGAAGACCTAAAGGAGCTTCCACTGAAACAGAGGACTGAAAGATTGGAAGGAGCTATTTGGGCAGAGACACAAAAACCTGTGGAAGGACTCACTGAGCAGAGGAGGAGCAGATGTTCAGAGTGACTGATGGCCAGGCCTGGAGGGTGGGAAAGAATTGCAAGAAGGAAAGAGAGACAAGGCTGAAGGGTGGGAAGAGGCTATATCCTACAGTGCAGGACAAGGGGAGATTTTACTCTAAATGGAAACTACTAAATTACGCACAAAAGGGTACCCCATCCAACTGCCGCTTTTGAAAGATTACTTACAGCTCCTAGCACACAAAACCTCAGTTACTGAGTACCAAGACCAACTCAAGGCATAAAACATTAAAGAGATTAATTTTCATTGGCTGGGGGGTTTGCACACTTTTAACAAAAGTGTAACCAGAGAATACAAATTAGAAGACTGGTTTATTCATAAGGAAAACATGTTATAAAAGGTAATATGAAAACAGTATGGATTTGGAGTCTCTTCCAAAACACACCTTCTCTCCTTTCCCATAAAATATATAGTAATAAAATGATACCCTTCTCCCCCCTTCCACCTCTGACTTCTGACTTCTTTTTGTAGTTACAGCGGCAATGCTATTATTGAAACAAGAGCGCCCTCTACAGCTATGAGTGTAAGATTTCTGCTTATTATTGCACTAATTAAGTCTGGAAAAATGTGTGTTTTTTCAAAATGTGACCAAAAAATTATCATCCCTCAGGCCCATGCCTTTCATGACAAACTAACTCCTCCAAAACTTTCATGAAAACTAGGGGAAAATATAAAAAGGAAATAAAATTGGTATCTTTTTGGACAATTGTAATGAACACAAATGAAATGTAATATAGAAATTCATCTGTCTGCCCTTTAAGGTAAATGTCTCACTCTATAGACTAAAAAGAGGGTGTGGGTGTGCATGTGTGTGTGTATATATGCTCACTGCAAACCAGTATGTTACCTCATTATGTGGCTGGAATAGAAAAAGTGTTTGAATGATCATTTCAAAGTGTTCATCAAAATGGTTGGTATCAAGTCAATGAAGAGTGCTTCAAAAACTTAAAAGCTGGTTAACTTGCCATAAAATAATACAGAAAAAAGGCAAAGGACTGGCCTCCCTTGTACCAGTGACAGTGGTAGGAAACTGGGGGGGGAGAACGGGAAAACCACCAATTGGGCAATGGTATGGACATTTTAAAAATGCACTGGAAGCATAAGAGGGTGGCCTTGAGTGGGAAAAGTGGAGAGACGGATGGAAACATGAAAATCTGGTGTGAGATGATGAAAAATCCCCCAAGGGAGGGATAAAAAAGAATAGCCAGGGAGAGATGCCTGTGCAACAGCTGGAAAGCAGGAATGAGGAAGGGGTTGTTTGTCCATGAGATTAATGTTGTTAAACCAGAGCTGAACTGCCTGAAAAATGTAATTTGTGAAATGCTTCCATTGTTCCCTCCCATGGTCCACCCCTCACCCCCAATACTCTTAGGCAAAGTTTATTCTGGAAGGAGAGAGAAAAGAAAGACATACCGGGGATCTCAATATGGCTTACAAGTTCAGAACCTGTCTCACTTCTCTAAAATTTCCAGACCACCTTAAGTAGAAAGAATGGGGAAAATGTCCATGAAAGCCATATGAAGTGGGCCAGGGGGAGGGGGTAGAAAAACAGATTCCATCCTGCGATTCTGCCTCCACTGACTAATACAGCCATTAAAAAACGAAATCTGTTCGCTAGACAAAATATGGTCAAACATTCCTGCGCACTCCATCGTTTAAACAGATTTAAATATTGGCCTGTCTTCTTGGTGTTTGTTTTGGTTCCCTCAGCCCACATTGGAGTCCATGGGCTCTTTCACTCACTCATCATCCCACCTCCTGCTGCTTTGGCGGAGAATGAAGTAATAATTCAGCAAGCTGTTCGGGGCTTCCCATCAGCCTGAATGCACAGCACGGTGTTTTCAAGGCTCTGGCATCCATTCCAGTGTCACTGAACCCCATGGCAGAGCAAGCCAAGGGAGGGAACTTGATCACACTGGCTGTCTTGCCGAAGTTAAAGCAGTTTGGGAAGCAAAGTGAGAAAAGTGCTAAAAAAGCACATTCATATCTCTTCATGAGCACTTGCTTACATTTTCTTATGAAGCCAGACTGTTGTGGCCTGCATTTCAATTCCAGAGTGGTGAGGGGTTCAGATGCATCTTAAAAGAAAAGGTGACTATCATAGAGAGGCTGGTTAATAGATTGCTTAAAAATAAATTACTGATTCTCTTTTCCTGAGCACAACCTGCTGAGGCCTTTGGGATGCTTCTTTTGTGTCCTTGCTTTTGCTTCAGTCTGAGCTGAAAGAGCCTGATGGAGTCCCACTGTTTGGTTTATTGCCCAGCTCATCCGTCTTCCTCGGAGGACACTGGAGCCTGGTATTAATGCACAGTGTACAATGTGTCTGTACCCAGAACTCTCCAGAATGAAAATGTTTCCAAGGGCTTCATGTAATGATTTAGTTTCAAATGAATTTTAACATGTTAGAAAAACACAAGTATTTGGGGAGAAAAGGCGATCCTTTTTTCCTCCATTAAAACAAAAAGAAGTTACAGCATCCGAGCTCTGGAAGGGACAAGAAAAATACAGTGAAATACCAGCCTGACAAGTAGTGTCTGAAACAAACAAATGTGCACTGGGGGGCCTCAAGCCTAGTGATTTCCTGGAGAAGACTTGATATCAGAGCTTTTCTGTCCCCCAGTATAATGTGGATTTTGTTAAATAGATTTTATGTGTTTATTGTTTATTTGGTTTTGGTGGTGGAAAATCAGACACTCAGCTCTTTTCACAGGATTAAGGTTTTGAACTTTTCCATAGTAAGTGCAAAATAAGAGGGCTGGAACTGTCTGAAAATAGTGAAGAACAGAAGAAAAGGATGATCAGAGAAGGGCTGCAGCAAGTAATCAGGAAAAAGGCCAATTCTCTAAAAAACAAACAATCCAACGAATAACTGGCTGGAAGTCAATAGAAAAGCCCTATAATAGACACTGGTAGGCACAATCTGTAAGTAAGGAATTGTGAAGCATGAAAAAATAATATGGTTAACAATATTAAAATGTTATGGTAAAAAAAAATTTTTTTTAAATGTTGTGGTTAGCAGAGTAAGAATGAATGGGGAAGCCACAAAGCCAACTGTACCACATATTATATTCGGCTGCTAATTCCTAGCAATAGCAAACTTAAATTGATATAATATTATCAAATTGTCAATAAATCTTTTTAAATGTTAAAAGTCAGAAAATATTTAAAAGATTTCAAATCAAAATTTTCCATATCAAATACTAAAATTTAAGCTACTAAATACACACACACAGAGAGAGAGAGAGAGAGAGAGAGAGAGAGAGAGGTAGAAAGAGATAGGAAGACTAAACCCTCTAGGTAAATTGATAAAGTAAAGCCCGTAAAAGCACAAAGTTGAGGGCAAGATCCAAGTTGACCCCTCAATGTCAACACCATATAAAACCATGCCTGATATAATCAGCCAGCCTTATTGCTATCATCTTAATTATGATACTTAGTATTCAGGCAATATTTATTGATAATTCAGCTCTAGCAGTGTAGAAGGGGCACTTCCCAAATATGTGTTCGTTGCTCGACACAGCCAATAGAAGTCACATGGAACTAGGCTGAAGAGGAAAAGGTTTATTTACGCCAGCAGGAGACAGGGGAAGCTTTCCCAAATCTGTGTTTCTTCAATTGGTTTTCATCCAGGTTCAGACACAAAGAGAGATAATCATTTAATTAACATGCAACCAGAGTGATAGACAAAAGCTTATCTATATCTGGGAGGTTTGGGGCAATTTCCCAGTGATTTTTTAATTGGCTAAACCCATTAGAGACAGAGAGTTAACTATTTTAGTTAACATGTATCAGGTTTGGAGAACTTCAGTAATTTAGTTATTTCCTGTTTTCTTCAGGAACTAGGTGACCCCTGGGAAAGGTGCTTCCAGGTGTCTGGGGAGATAGATGAAAAGGCTTTATTCATATTTGGGTGCTGACTTTACATTTACATAGCTTCAGATTTTACATTTACATATTGCTCCTTTGTGAAAGAGCTTCCATTATAGCCTCTTTCCAGTTTTGAAGGTTACATTTTAAGGCTACTTTACAATTTCCTGCTCGCTTACAGTCTTAAGATTATATTTAAAATGTCACTGTTACAGCAGCTACATTGGGGACTGTCAGAAGTTTGATTTTGTCTTAAATTAAAAGTTCTGAAAGACAGGAACTTATTTCCTGGTTCACTTTGTGCAATAGCACAAAACTGCAACAGGTAAATTTTTTCTAAGCAGTGTCTTTATTTTCCTATCATTTTTTTTTTAATTTGTTTACTTGTCTTGTTTACTTATGTATATATTTATGTATTATTTTGTGGCTAATGAGAGTTAACATGTATTGGGTGCCTGCTGTGGGCCAGACACCATTTTAAATCCATGCACATATTAACTCATTTAATCCCCACACATACCCTACAAGGGAAGAATTATGATTTGCCTGCCCCACAACTCCGCCCCCCTGCCAAATGAGGAGACTGGGGCACAGAAAGGCAAGTAAGTCTACTGCTCATAATCTCTACCTCAAGCTCTGATTCCACCTGCTGGCAGAAATTACACTTCTAGCTAATTCCAGGTACATTTAGCCATTTCATATTTAAATTCAGTGTCAGATTTTCTCCTCAAGCTTCATTTCCCTGGGTGGTTTCTGAGATCCTGGGGCTTGCGTAGCATCCTGACAACCAGAGAAGGCATTTGGTCCTTCATTACCATCATCTGCTCTACAGTCTTATGCTGAGATGTTCTGCCCATTGGGTCCTCAGGTCTGACGACCTTCCAAGCCAGCATTTGCTGAGGGGGCTGAACTCCCTTTCATCTCGTCTCCAGCAACACAGTACATACTTTCATTCATAGCTCAGTCTCTCTATCATGACCAAGAGAACACTTCAGGCCCACCAGCTCTCATTCTTCCTCTTGGATAACTTCCAGCCTTTCTTGAGTAAAGTGAAAATGTGCCTTCTCTCCCAAGGCACACTGGGCCAGGAAATCGGTGGGCTGTAAGGCACCTCTGTGTCCACACATTCTGCTGCCTGAGCTACACTTCTCTCAGGGCATCCCACCAGGACAAGGGTGCAGGCTTAGGTTCTGGCCTGCTTTCCCAGGTCCCACCCTGGACATAATCACAAGTTTCCTCTTTCCTCATATCCCCAAGTGTATCTAATGTCCTAGTATGCTGCTCTTCCCCCGACACACGCTCTCCAGGAAGAGGATGAGAGGCTGCAGATGGAGGACTCCCTCCAAGAACACAGCAGCATCTAATACTCTTTCTCACTTCTGCCTCTAGCCAGTCTCTCCTCTCTAGCCCATTGCTTCTCTCCTCTTCCTGTTGCTCATGGGGAAATGACTTTTCTTGACTTCTTAAGTATTCTTCATAAATCTTTCTGTCTTATATCTATATCAAGGCTTTTGAATTTAAAGCCAAGAACCTGACACTTGTGTTCTCTGATTCCACACCACCAACTTCTCCCTAAAGTACTTGTGACTTTTGTCAAATGCCCAGGCTCAGGGCAGGGCCTCAAGGGAAAAATGAGGAAATTCAAGAAAGCATAGGGGAGAACGGTACACATCAGTTTTGATTTCAAAATATCACGCTACCATAGAACAATGAGGAAAAGAGTTTAATAAGTGATGGGGACATTTAAAGCCACCCAAACACTCTAAAAGCAAAGATCTAAACATTTCATTGGACTCAAAAGGTTACAGATTGTAGGAGTTCATTGATATGACTTTCTTGCAAAAGCATGACTATAATGGAACAAAAAAAAAAAAAAAAAAAAAACTGATCAGTTGTTCCCTTGGGGTAGAAGGAAGTTTGACTACAAAAGTGCACCAGGAAACTTTGGGGATGATATAAATGTTCTGTATCTTGATTGTGCTGTGGTTATATGACTGTCTATATTTGCAGAACTTTATACTAAACGAGTGAATTTTACTTAATGTAAATTACTTTAATTTTTAAATGGGTGGGGGCAGGGGAAGACTGTCCAACAGACAGAAGCTAAATAAATATTACTGATTAAAACCTGCCATAGGTTATTTCACCAGAGAATGACCACTACATAGAACTAGAGAAAATATTTTCTACAATTTCATTCTAATCAAATGAAGATGCCCTGGCTACTAGAGGATATTTTTACTGTCAATTTTTCATCATCATGTTATTCACTGTGCAAAGATTTGATTGTGTAAACTTATTAGAGAACTTAACTAAAAATTTGTTAAAGATAAATCCTTGAAAGTATCAGTAGTGTACAACTCTCCAAATAAAGGAAATGGCACATCTCTAAAAATTTCAATGAAGCATGAGGTCAAGTAGGTAATTTGTAAAATAATGTTGCACAGAACTGCAATGTCAATTGTAGCAAGACAGTTTAAACTACTCTCAAGTTAATAGTTTTAGGCATAATATTTTATTCACTTCAAGGTGTTCCAGCTATCTTGCTGAGTAAAAGCTATCCCCAAAACTTATTATCTTAAAATAAGAATAATTTTATTATTCTCTCCCTCAGTTCTATAGGTTGACTGGGCTCAGCTGGATGAGTGCTCACTTGGGGGTCTCATGCATTTGCAGTGAGATGTTGGCTGGGGTTTCCGTTTGAAGGCTCGTTTAGGCTGGATATCCATTATGTCTCACTCCCATGCTGGCCATTGATGCTAACTGCTGGCTGGGAGCTCAGCGGGGGTCTATGTGTTGCCTCCACCTGGCCTCTTCATGTGAACTGGGCTTCGCAAGGAACAGCAGCTGGGTTTCCAGAGGGAGTGTCCTGAGAGCAAGCATTCTTAAGCACCTGGGCAGAAGCTACAAGACCTCTTATGTCCTAGTCTTGGAAGTCATGCAGTGTCACTTCCACATCATTCCATTAGCCAAAATGGAAGTCACAGGACCTAGCCAGATTCAAGGGAAGGGGATTACACAAGAACGCCAATGCTGGGAGGCATGGTTCCCTGGGGACCATCTTTGGAAACTTGCTTTCCAAACAGACACCAGTATTTATGAGGATCCTGAAAAGAGACCAGATTTTCAACTATAAAATGTCATTTTGGCATTTTTTTTTTTTTTGACAAAAATAAAAGTGTTTTTCAATTTTAGGAAGTTTATCTCTTAACAACTAACAGCTGCCTAATTTAGCCACTCAGCAAATATTTATCGAGTGCCTACTATTTGCCAAGCACTGGGCTGATCCCTGGGGATCCACAAATAAGACATAGAATCTGTCCTCTTGGAGCTTAGAGTCTAGAGATTATATCATGAAAACAAATAATGCCACAAGAAGTTTCTTAGAGTCGCTCATGAAGCGTGAATGAGAGAGTAGTTGGTTCTCCCTAAAGCGGGGTGAAGGAAGGTCAGGAAACCCTCCAGGGAGAAGGGAGTTATGAGGGGGGTCTTGACAAATGATGAATCCAAATTCCTTAGCATTTGTTTGGGAGACTAGTGGGGAGAATGAGAAGAGCGGGGGTAGGAGAGAGGGCATTCCAAACAGATAAAGCCCACAAAAACAAAGATGAGTAGGCTTATCACATGGTTAGGGCACTGGAAGCAATCCATGTGGCTAAGCTGCAGCATTCAGAGGAGCTTATAGACACAGCATCAATCTTACGTAATCTTGCACAGATGTGTTTTGTTTGGCCCACAGATTATATTGTGGAAAGCCGCCTCCCGAATCGGGCCTAGCGTATGCGCTGCAGCCTGCTCTAGAGTTACCCCCGCCCATCGAGTGAGCCAAGATGGCGCCTGCATCCTGTTTCCGCATAGTGACGCATGTATCCGCCACCCGCTCCTACCAATCGAAATCCTGTATACGCGATACTAGCCTAGAAGCTTATTGGTTGTTAATTGTGTATAAAAGGTCTTACCCGGACGGGGTAGGGTGAGACAGCCCACAAGGAGCCGTGCCTGACGGCCACATCGAGGCTGCTCTCCCACGAGGCGCCGTGCCCCGTGTGGGAACCAGTAACACAGAATGTTCATCTAGCTGTAGTAAAGGGCTTGCTTTCACAACTGCCGTGTGGTTCGAGTCGTGATTCATGACCAGGTTAGTTCGCGCAGTCTGCATCTCTCTCTCTCCTTCCCTGTTTCCCCTCGCCGGCCGGGAACCGGGGACCGAGCGGGGCAGCGCCGGACAAGTGGTGGCCCGTACGGGGAAGCTCCTCCTCCTGCCTCGCTCTCGACGGTCCCTCTGTGAGGAGAGCAGCACTGCGCGTCGAGCTTACGGCGGACTTCCCGCGCCTGATCAACGCGAGAAGGTGAGTGCGTCTTATTACATGATAGTTAGGGCCCGTGGGTTTTCAGGTGACCCCGGGGGACTCGGAAGAGCTCTCCGAGTGACTGAAGTATAGTGCCGACTGCAATCATGGGGCAGTCCGGAAGTTCACCTCTCTTAGCTCCCTTAAAGAACCTTTTGAAACAACGGGGTATCTCGGTCAGGAAAAGCTCCCTTCAGCGTTTTCTTGATGATGTTGATACTTTTGCCCCTTGGTTTGCCTGCACCGGCAGCCTTAGCCTACCCTCTTGGATGAAGCTCGGTCGCGACATAGACCGAGCGCGCCAGACGGGCGTGTGTATGGACCCGATTCTAGTACCCATATGGGAGACCGTCCGTGCGGTCCTTGAACTAGAATCGGCTACCGGCCTAAGCCCGTCCTCTGTCTTGCAAGAAGCACGGTGCGCGCTCCAAGAAACCCAGTCAGTTTCGTCAGCGGACGGCTCCTGTAAGGGCAAACCGCCGGAGTCCAGTGACTCTGACTCAGAGTCAGATAGCGATACTGACGAGAAGGCGGAAGCATCCCCGCTAATTGAGTGGGAGGAGCCTCCCGCCACACCCGTGCGGCCTTCCGCCCCGCCAATGTCTACCGCTGCACCCCCAGGGACACCCCAGCTCCCAACTGACGCCTTGGGCGGTCCCACCAAAGGACCTTGCCGAGAGCTCCCTCTAGTGGCCATGCCCAGTAAATGTAATTATCCTTTGCTGCCAGACCCGGAAACCCCGATGGGTCGGTCAGGGGAGGGGCAACCTTTGCCGTACCCCCCGCCCGAGTATACAGGCCCTCAGGACCCTTTGCCATTAGGTAGTGGTGGGAGACATTTCTGGAGATGGAACCCTTTCACAACATTTAGACCTTTTGGCATGCTGGGTGGCTACCAGCCACTTGAGCCGCAGCCAGTCTCAGAAATGTACCCGGTTATTATCAATCCCCAAGGTGGCAATCGGCACGAATCATATGATTACAAACTATTGAGGGAATTGAGGCAGGCTGTCCATCAGTATGGCCCCAATGCCCCTTATACCTTGAACATGATCGAGAACCTCTCTGCTCTAAATCATACACCCGCAGATATTTTTCAGCTAGCCCGTGCTTGCTTGCCGTCAGGCCGATTCATAGATTGGAAAGCATGGTTTGAGGAGTTAGCTGAAGAGCAGGCCGCAAGGAATGCGGCGGGGAGACGTGGCGGGTGGAATGCTGACATGCTGTTGGGGAGAGGCGCCCATGCCCAGAACCAAACGGGTTTCCCACAAGAGGTCTATGCCCAGATCTTCCGCTGTTTTGTGGGTGCCTGGAAAAAGCTAACAGGTGAGGGAGAGGCTCAGGCCTCACTCAGCAATATACACCAAGGCCCCACAGAACCATTTGCGGATTTTGTAGCCAGGATGCAAACCGCAGCTGAGAGAATCTTCTCAGATCCAGGAGTAGCAGAGACTGTGGTTAAGCAAATGATTTTTGAGCAGTGCAACAAGGAGTGCAAAGTTATCCTGGCACAAAACAGAGCAAAAAATTTGACAGAGTGGGTCAGGCTCTGTAGAGATGCTGGCAGCCCTTTAACTAATGCAGGTCTAGCTGCCATGCTAGCCAGCTCCCTACAGGTGGCTACAAAAAGCCCGAGAACCTTAGGGGCAAAGTCTAACGGGTGCTATGGCTGTGGCCAATCAGGGCACTTTAAGAGAGATTGTCCCAATAGACGTCAACCCCCTGCCACTCAACGGTTTGGCGAACCAGGTGCAGCAACCAGGCCGTGTGGCCGTTGCCACAAAGGCCCCCACCGCGCAGAAGACTGTAAATCGGTTTTCGATGCGCAGGGTAGACGCCTCTCTGGCCGCCCCGAGCAGATTCCAAAAAACGGGAAGAGGGGGTCCGCCCTTTCGACGGACCCCCTTGCATGCCATTCGACAACACAGGATCCGATCAAATTCGTGCGTCCCCCGGCTCAGCAGGACTGGACCTCTGTGCCACCTCCAGACTCGTACTAACCCCCTCCATGGGTGTCCAGTTAGTAGGGACCTCCTTCAAGGGGCCCTTACCGGCTGGTACTGTAGGGCTCATATTGGGAAGAGCATCCACGGCCCTGAAAGGATTAACAGTTATACCAGGACTTGTAGATTCAGATTTCACAGGCCGTGCCCAAGTTATGGTTCAATCTCAGCGGGGCACCTTAGTCATTGCAGAAGGTGATAAGCTGGCGCAGCTCCTGCTCTTACCCAGCTTACATGCAGTCTTTCCAAGCAGAATCAGACAGAGAGGGGAAAAAGGGTTCGGATCCAGTGGAGCGATTTTTGAGGGACTCCATATGTCCCTGGAGTCTCGACCTATGCTAACCATTAAGGTGCAAGGCAGATCTTTCTTGGGCCTGCTCGATACAGGGGCCGATCGGTCTATCATAAGACAACAAGAATGGCCCCCCACCTGGCCAACGAGCAGGGCGGAAGAGCCCATTAGAGGAATAGGCCAAATTTCAGCGCCCATGCTCAGTGCAGCTGCCCTTCATTGGGCCGATGAAGAAGGACACCAAGGCAGTTTCCAGCCTTATGTATTAGCCCTGCCTGTGTCTTTGTGGGGAAGAGACATTCTGACCCAAATGGACGTTACTTTAATTAGCGGCTACTCCCCAACCTCTAAGCGACTGCTAAAAGAAATGGGGTATACCCCCGGCAAGGGTTTAGGAGCTTCACTGCACGGACGTGCGGAGCCTATACAAGCTGCCCCCAAGTCTGACAGACGAGGCTTGGGTTTTTCATAGGGGCCACTGAGGAGAGATTCCCACCCACACCTATAAAACTAAAATGGAAAACCGAGGCTCCGGTGTGGGTGCCTCAGTGGCCCTTGCCACAGGAAAAACTTGCAGCGTTGCACGCCCTAGTATCAGAACAACTAGAAAAGGGCCATATCGCCCCTTCCACGTCACCGTGGAACACCCCTATATTCGTAATAAAAAAGAAATCTGGTAAATGGAGACTGCTACATGATCTAAGAGCTATTAACGATTGCATGGAGCCTTTAGGGCCCGTTCAGATGGGACTGCCCCTCCTCTCGGCATTACCGGAGCACTGGTCGATTTTCATCATAGATCTGAAAGATTGCTTCTTTTCTATTCCGCTCCACCCTGAAGACACCCCTAAGTTTGCCTTTACTGTGCCCTCTAGTAATCAAGAGGAGCCCTGTCAACGCTTTGAATGGACAGTCCTGCCCCAAGGCATGGCTAATAGTCCTACCATGTGCCAGCTGTATGTCGCTGCGAAGCTAGCTAGCACTCGGCAGCAGTTCCCTCAAGTGAAAATCATCCATTATATGGATGACATTCTCTTAGCCCATAGAGACACAGATCTTCTTAAAACAGTTTTGTCACATTTAGTCCTTAGTCTTAGAGAAGCTAACCTAGAGATTGCCCCTGAAAAAATCCAAATGACTGACATTACCACTTTCCTGGGGGCGAAAGTCGCACCCACTCATGTTTCCCCCCAAAAGGTGTCTCTCAGGCTAGACAATATACACACTCTCAATGATCTACAAAAACTCATGGGGGATATCAATTGGATCCGTCCATACCTAAAAATACCCAATGTCAAACTAACACCTTTGTTCGACCTGTTGAAGGGGGATTCTAATATAAACTCACCTCGAAGCTTCACTCCAGAGGCAAGGCGAGCACTATGCCAGGTGGAACAGGCGCTCAGTGGCGCTGCATTGAAGAGAATAGACCCTGATGAGCCTTTTGAAGCCTGCGTGCTGCCGACAGAATTACAGCCCACTGCGGTACTGTGGCAGCGGGGGCCGCTGCTCTGGGTCCACCCTGGAGTTTCCCCCAAAAAAGTCCTAGAGCACTATCCTACAGCGGTTGCAGACTTGGCCCTAGAATGCATTAAAAGGGCTGTGCAGCATTTCGGTCAGCAGCCCAAAAATCTCAGGGTGCCTTATTCTTCCCAGCAGCTTGAGATACTCACCGGATGCATAGATCAATGGGCCATTCTCCGGTGTACATTTCTTGGTCCCATTAACAATCAGTTCCCTAAGGCTCCTCTCTTGCAGTTTGTCACCCGGCACCCAGTGATTTTTCCCAAAGTAACCTCTCCTAGGCCACTAGCAGGCGCCCCCACCGTATACACGGACGGCTCCAGCTCTGGAACAGGGGCGTATTGTGTGGAGGGGGACACTCCTAAAACAGTGCTCTTCCAACCACAAAAGCCTCAATGGGTAGAACTGCAGGTTATCATTGCAGTCCTGGAAAGCCTTTCCGAGCCCTTAAATGTCGTCTCGGATTCTGCTTATGTTGTGAACTCTGTACAAATTTTAGAAACGGTGGGCATTGTTAAACATTCCTCTACAGTAAGGACGTTCTTTGCCAAACTACAGGAGGTTATATGGACCAGGCAACACCCTTTTTACATAACCCATATTAGAGCCCACACAGGTTTGCCTGGCCCTATGGCCCAGGGGAACCATAGCGCAGATGTAGCCACTCGACAGCTGCACATCTTTCCGACGCTGGTACCGTATCAACAAGCCCGAGAATTCCATGCCAAGTTTCACATCAATGCAGGTACCCTAGCTAAGCGGTTCAGCATACCACGTGCAGCTGCTCGAGATATTGTCCGAGCCTGCAACAATTGTGCAGAGCAGAGAGCAGTCCCCTCGGTTGGGGTCAACCCTAGGGGTCTCACCCCAGGGGATACTTGGCAGATGGATGTCACTCATCATTCAGAGTATGGTAAGATCAAGTACTTACATGTGTCGGTGGACACATGCTCCCAAGTTTTATTTGCCTCTGCTGAACCAGGAGAAAGAGTCTCCCACGTCATTGCACACTGCCTTGCTGCATGGGCAGCTTGGGGTAAGCCAAAGACGTTAAAGACGGATAACGGGCCTGCCTACACTAGTAAATCCTTCCAAAAATTTTGTGACAACATGGATGTCCAATTAAAACATGGCATCCCCTATAACCCTCAGGGGCAAGGAATCATTGAAAGAGCGCACAGATCTCTCAAAGACTTGCTTAAAAAACAGAAAGAGGGTATAGGCCACGGCCTGTCCCCAAAAGCTCGACTGTCTGTAGCCTTGCTCACATATAATTTTTTAAACGAAAATTCACAAGGAATGACACCTGCCCTGCAACACACCACCCCGAGTCCTCCGCATAGAGGTCTAGTCCGTTGGAAGGATGTCCTGTCGGGGCAGTGGAAAGGCCCTGACCCGGTGCTCAGCTGGGCCAGAGGCTCTGTTTGTGTTTTTCCCCAGGAACCAGGACGTCAACCAGTGTGGGTTCCGGAAAGACTGGTGAGAACCGTGACATCACCTGAAGAAGCCAAGGAACAGCTGTCAGAAACGCCAACGAATATACAACCTGAACCATTAGACCAAGCCTCCGACCCTGCTGATGATGGCGACGACCGACAAGACGATAATAGTAGGACTGACCACCCCGCGGTTGCCCAAAAAGAGGATCGGTAACTCTGTTCTTTGCTCTCCTATAGCAATCCTTCTAATCTGCCTTTTTCTTTTTAGTGGAACTATATTTCCTCCACAAGCTTCAACGAGTCCTTCCCCCTCACCAATGACACACTGATCCTCTCTTTTGCTAACCTCTCTGTCAAGGTTGTCAACACCACAGTTGCGGCGAATGCTACTTGTGAAACTGGTAATGGCGAGTTAAGTAAGGGAGTCTTGCTTGAATTTCTTAACGTTACAGGGAAGAGCCGCCAGTCTTGTGAAGGGATCTTGAGTAAAAAGGAGACTCAAAGGTGCCTTTTCCTTCCAGGGCTTGCTCCTACAGTCTGCAACCGTTCCAAAGACCCGGATGCCTCGCCGCCCCGCTATCCTAGTGTATCGCCCAAGTTATGTCTGGCTCCCCGTCAAGGCAACCGACTGGGTTGGCCCTGTTTCTCAAGTTGTTTCACTTAACAATATCCCCTTCTCTAAGTCTAGGCGTCCAAGAGGCATAAAAGAATGGCTATCGAATGCTGCCAGTGTAGCTTCCTCTTTGTTTGTCCCAACGATCGGGCAGGCTGTGCTACAAGCATGGACAGATCGGCAGCTCGCCATAACGATGGAAACGGTAAATGGCTTGGTCAACCTTACCCGAGACGTGCTACGCCGCCACAATCAGATGCTGAACTTAAATTTCCAGGCCATTCAGAAACTCCAAGCGGAGATAGATGAACTTGGACTGGAAATAGATGGACTCTGGAGAGTGCTTCAGCAAACATGTGACACCCGGTGGCTTACGGTTAAACTCTGTGTCACTCCTGTCAGGGCCAACGTGACCGGAAGCATTTCCAGAGTCTCTGATTGGCTGAAAAGGTCATATTTTCCTGAATTTGTTAATCTCTCCCAACAGGTGGAATCTAGTTTAGACACAATTGGGGGGATCAAGTTAAAACCCGTTAAAGTCGATCTCTCCGGGTTAGGCGAGGTTCTACAGAAACTATTGCACAGTGTTTCTTCCTGGTTCTCTTGGCCCAATTTAACTAATTGGATCCTCATTGCAGTGGGATTATTGGTGGGATTAGTCGTTGTTAAATGTTTGCTAGAACGCCTGTTTCAAGCGCAGCAGCAATTGCGTGTTACCACTATGATGGCTATGACTCCCACCTCTGTTACCCCCGATAGTGACCGATTTATTAACCATACCCCTTCCTGGTCGCCTCAGGTGGGGCGCTTTGGAGCAAAATTTGTAGTGAATCGCATGGCTGTTTCTCGGGTGTAAAAGGCGACACCAGTAGTCATAATTTTGTCTCAGGTGGGTCTCTAGGGCAGAGTCCTAGTTGTGGCCAGACTGGACCCTAGCCATTGCACAGAGACACCTAGTGACACCCCCGACTCTGGTTACTGCTGTTCCTGCCCCCGTCGTTGTTCCCCAGTTGCCAGGCAAAGCACTGCAGGGAGAGTCACGTTGCTTCCAGCTTACGGACTCTCCGGTCTCCATATGACGTGAGCATTCTGGTTGGTGCTAGAGGCTCCGCCGCTGGATGGCTGAGGCCTAGTCCAGACTCCCCAAAGCACCAAAGAGGTTGTGAACCATTTGGGTTCACGGGAGCACGCTCATCACTGGAGACACTGGGTCAAAAATAAATAAGAAAGGGGGAGATGTGGAAAGCCGCCTCCCGAATCGGGCCTAGCGTATGCGCTGCAGCCTGCTCTAGAGTTACCCCCGCCCATCGAGTGAGCCAAGATGGCGCCTGCATCCTGTTTCCGCATAGTGACGCATGTATCCGCCACCCGCTCCTACCAATCGAAATCCTGTATACGCGATACTAGCCTAGAAGCTTATTGGTTGTTAATTGTGTATAAAAGGTCTTACCCGGACGGGGTAGGGTGAGACAGCCCACAAGGAGCCATGCCTGACGGCCACATCGAGGCTGCTCTCCCACGAGGCGCCGTGCCCCGTGTGGGAACCAGTAACACAGAATGTTCATCTAGCTGTAGTAAAGGGCTTGCTTTCACAACTGCCGTGTGGTTCGAGTCGTGATTCATGACCAGGTTAGTTCGCGCAGTCTGCATCTCTCTCTCTCCTTCCCTGTTTCCCCTCGCCGGCCGGGAACCGGGGACCGAGCGGGGCAGCGCCGGACATTATATGTTGGTTTTTCTTTTCCTCTTTAATAATGAACCACCATGCAATGTTTTTTTTATTTTTTTAACTAGTTGCCAACATTTAAAACCTCAGAAAATTTCATATAAAAATCCAGGTTCTTATGAAAAAAAAAGGGGGAAATTTAGCTGTCTCTGGCCCAAATGTCCACATGGCCCCAATTGACTGCTCCCTTTAGATGGGGTTATAAATTCAGTCCCCACTGTAGACTTTTGAATCTGAGACCCCTAAGAAAAGTTAAAATGCATAGTTTAGGCAAGAGGGTCAATTAACAAACAATCTTTTATATATGATGAAGACTTGAGCTTTATCCTCTGGGCAGTGAAAGCTAGCAAAGGGTTTTCAATAGGAAAGTGACATGATCATATTTGTGTCTTAAAGGATCCTTCTGGATCACCAAAAGATTCACACAGAGAATAAATTGGAGAAGTGTATCACCAGACAAAATCAGGCAGGTGGAAAACTCTTTCAATAATCCAAGGGAGAAGCTGTGAGTTGGGGAAATGGGAGTGGGAGTGGAGAGAAGGGGCCCAAACGATTTATTAAGGAGCTCAAGGGCAATTCTTAGTCATCAATCAAATGTGAATGGTGAAGGGGAGGGAGAAACTAGGATGATTGTCAGGTTTGGAGCTACAGTGATATGGGAAATTTAGGAGGAAAAGCAAATTTGAGGAAGAGATAATAATCCCAGTCTTGAACATGTTGTGCTTTACTGCCTGAGGAACACCAAGGTGGAAGCAATTGTATACAAGGGTCTGGAACTCAGAAGAGAAGCAAGAGCCAGAGGAGAGATTGGGGATTCGTGGCTGATTGGAGATGGGAGAGTATGAAGAGATAGAAAAGAACCAGGAACCACCAACTTTAGGGCACAGTCAGAGGAAGAAAAATCTGATGAGAAAAGGAGCTAGGACAGACTGTTTCTTGTGAACTGAGGGAAGAAGGAATTTCAGGAAGGGATCAGTCATCAGAATCAAATACCACAGAAAGGTCAAGTGAGGTGTCCACTGGATTTGATATCTTCACCAGGGTATGTCAGAGGATGCCAGGGGTAGAGGTGTGGTTGCTGGGGAAGACACCAGCCAAACAAAAGGAATCACAGTTTTTAGGATTCAGGAAAAAAATATATCAGAAATTATTTTATAAAGGATTCTGCCACAGGAGGAAAAGAGGATTTAGAATTGTTCCCTTTAACCAGGAGTTTACATGGCAGTATTCATAGCTTTTTCAACAATGTACCTTAAGAAAGAAGATTAGCAACCTTTCTGCAGATTCATTTACATCAACTGGCTTAATTTAGAAACTATTGTTTATTTTCACCTAGTGGGTCCGTCAACCTTGAAACAAATTTCAGTGCAAAAGGAATATAAAGAGTCTGAAAGTGAATTTCCTCTTGCATTATAAACAAGTTTTACAAAAAAATAAGATTGTTCTTGTGTATTTCTCCTTTGTTGAGGAGAGATTTCCCCAATAGAAACTTCCATGGTAACAGAATGCAATGTGGTTTGAGATTTATATACTTAACTGAAGAACTCTTGCTAGCAAGGAAAAAAATCTGGTTCTGTTCTTAAAGGAGAGACCAACATTTCTGGTTTCCTTGAGAAAGAAGTTTGCTTTTTTCTTCTTGTTGTTTAATTTTACATAAAGGGCAAACAAGAAGTGACAAAGTAGAGTCTTTGACTGCAGACATTTCTGTTGAAAACTTAGGCTGTGAGGAGTGATAATGGGCTAATTTTTTGGTTTGGGGGGATGTTTTGTTGTTGCTGTTTTGCTTTTGTGTTTCTTTGTTTTAACATTGGAAAGTGGTGAGCAATTCTATGAGTTCTGAAGGAGCCAATCATGAGGAAAAGACAGAAGAGGGAGGAAAGAAGGAATAACCGATGCTGAAGAATTCTACAGAAGGGAAGGAGTTCACCTGGTACAGAAGACGGGACACCTCCCTCAGACTAGAAGAAAGGAGGAGAGCGTTGTCATGGCCCCATAATTTTACAGGTGCAGATGAATTATCCTCTGTGAAGAAGGCTAGGTCATGGGCAAAGAAAACGGGAGAGGAGTATTTCTTGAGATGAGCAGTGAAGGTTGGGGGGTGGGTGGAGTGTATCTTAGTTTGCCAGAGCTGCTATGATAAATACTACACAATGGGTTTGTTTAAACAATGGGAATTTATTGGCCCACGATTTTGACCCTAAAAGAAATCTAAAATTCAGGTATCAGCAAGGCCTGCTTTCTCCCCCAAATCTGTAGTGTTCTGGAGCTGGCTGTTAGCAATCCTTGGAGTTCCTTGGCTTGTATCATTGTCTCCTGCAACATGGCAAAGTCTTTTCCTTTTGTCTGCTCTTCTGGTTTCTGCTGACTTCCAGCTTCTCCTGTGTGGCCTTCTCTGACCACTGGATTCCGGTTTCTTCTCTTTATAAGGTATTCTGAACTATGGCTTAAAACCCTTCCTGATTCAGCTGGCCACATATTAACTAAAAATAATATCTTCAAAAGGTCCTATTTACAATGGGTTCACATCCACAGGAACACAGATTAGATTTGCAACATATTCTTTGAGGGGATACATAATTCAGTACAGTGCAGTGCAGGAAGGAGGAGCATCAGGGAGAAGTGAAACGATTAGCAAGCATACCCAAGGACCCAGCCAAGGTGGCCTATTTGCTTTCAATCTGTCCTATTTAGTAGAAAAATGCTTTCAACTACATTCTATCAAAATTGAACAAAAAGAAAGTGAGAAAAATAAAACAGACTAATGACTAGACAGGATGATAATTACTGTGCAATTCAGAAGAAGTCAGGCTTGTAATTATTCATTCACTTATTTATTCATTCAACAAATATTTATTGAGTGGCTATTACGAGCTAAATACTGGTCTAGATGCTGTTAATAGCAGTTAACAAAACATACAAAAATTCCTGCCTTATAGGCGCATATTCTAGTCCTTTCCACATATACTAAGATAACTCTTGTTGCAGTGCCTAAAAAGCATCCTTTTTTTTTACCAGCATTCACAGCTACACAGAATGTATGATCTCTCTTCCTACTAAAGGTCTGAAGCTCAAAGCAAGCAGTGTGAATCAGCTATAATTTAAGACAGGTTGGTTAATGCTTGCTCAAATAAAACTGGAAGGACATTTCATGGGGGGAAAAATGCTATTATTCAGTTTAGGATTGGGCTCAGCCTCCAGACTTAACAGTCTCTGAAAGAATTAGTGTTTTCTAATAGTCCATCTGACAAGTTATGTTCAAAATGTGATTTTTCTGATTAAGGCACTAGGTACAAAAATCCTTCTGGACTAAGTGGCAGACAGATGCAATAAAACCGATGCAAGGTCCTCCCAGGTGCCTGCTGTGAAAGCTAAAGAGGCAAAGGGATGCGGCCATATCCTTTCCAAGTTTCAGGATAAATAGATTTAAGGGACAGAACTGTAACCAGTGTTTGGCCACCTTGGGAAGGAACGTGGTGTTTGAACAACATCCTTCCCAGACAGAGAGCAGCTCAGACCTGGATCATCCCTCCAGGCATTTGGCACGCTGGTTTATACAAGCAGCCAAGGGCATAATTGCCAGGAACCAGTCAAATCCATGGAGACACCAGTCACTTCTGAATGCTGAAAAATGTTTGTAATATACCGTAATAAATGTAAGCCTGACTCATTTAATCAGCTCTGAGTCCCAGACTGGGGATTTCTTCATGGGAGGAAGATGTTTACTGAAATCCTACTTTGCTCGGCTGCCATCTCCCGCTCCAGGAAAAACAGAACTATTAGCTGGAAGGACTTACCAATTTCTGTTTTGTTTTAAGGGTATTAGTATGGATGCTTACAACATACATGTTTTCAACTTGCTCTGAATTCACTTCAGAACAAAGTGACGAAAACAATGCTCTTTCTCCTTATTTTTAGATTATATTTTAAATGAACTGAGTATTAGTGAAAGACAGGTTTAAGAGTATCAGATTCTTCCCCATTCCTGTCAGATTTCTCTACTGCTTTCCCTGAAACCAATGAGATGAGATTGGGGAAAGGCACTTATAACAATATCCTGTGAGAACCTGTCTGGTGCCAGTCCTCTCTGGGCTTGGAGGAAGTGGGGTAGGTGAAAAGGCCAGCCTCAGGAACTGGCAGAACTTTCTCCTAAATCAAAGATGGGAAATCAAGTCAGCTGTTCCAGGCTGGCTATTACAGCTTCTTTTACATACAGCCTCGGTTCCTCAAGTTCAGAAAGCTGATTTTAACAAAGATTGACCAGCCCCAGATAGCTGATTAAGATTTAACAAATTCACTTGGAAATTCTCTGAGCTCAGAAGTCAATAATCTTATGGAATAGTACAGGAATTATTATCCACATTACAGATGAAGGGCTTGTAATTCGGTTAGACTATCCAAGGCCACGTAGCCAATTGCAGAACTAGACTTGAATCCAGGTCTTTTGATTTCAAAGCACTTGCCCTTTCTGCTAGAGCATCCCACCTTCCTGGTAAAAATCCGGCAGGCAAATGCAACAAGAGGTTAAAAAATGGTTTCCAAAGAGCAAAGTGCACTGACCGGATAGGACAGGGCAGGCCGTGTAGAGAAAGCTGGCAGTGGATAGCAGAACCCATGTCACTTAGGGTCAAGAGCCAGAATCCAGGGAAAAGAGAGAGTTGTGGCCCCGTTCAGAATTAGGGCACAAAGTAAATGTTAACTGTCTCAGGAACAGGCAAACTGGGGACACAGGCACGCTGGGTGGGCCCTCCACCTCAAGTCACCTCTGCCTGAGTTTCTGGGGCGCTCTACTCTCCAGCTCTTCCAACCTCCCTGTGAAGGGAAGAAACGGCCTAGGACCAGAGCTCAGCTGAACCTGTAGGTGGAGCCAAGGGGCTGCCAGCTGTGGGGCTGAGAGGAAACGCACGCAGGGGCAGCAAATAAGGCAGGTGACTGCCAAGGCCACCATCCCTCTGAGTTCAAAACTCTCTCCCACAAATTATATTTCTTGAATGTTGTAAAATGTTTTGTTGTTTCTGATTTACCTCTGGAAAACTTTCCTAAAGATGGCTTGAGAGAAGGTAACCATGCCATTTACCATCCAAACAAGAAAGAACACTTCTGAGAATGAAAGGGAGAGCTGCTAATAATTATGCTGGTACAATGGGCATAAACCGATCAGGCCATCCTGGACACGTGGTCATCCTGGCTTCAGAACAACACTGATCACCCCCAGGGCTCAGACATGCCTGGGCAGGCCTTGCAAAGGGTGAGGTAATCTTGCTAGGATTGTTTACAGGAGGGGCCGGGGACTCCTGGGAAGTACCTCACCCTCAGGGAAGAAAAAGTCAAAGTACACACATTGGGTTCAGTGACACCCAGCCAGATGGGGGTGGGGATATGATTCTCTGTACCGCCCAATGTTGGCTTCACCCAGTGTCCTCTGGCCCAGCTGCCATGGCCTTAGGAAGCCAGTAAAACTAAAAAGAACTGTTTCATTAAGATCTCCATGGACTATCGAAGATGCAATAATATTAGCAATAATCCCGTGTCAGCAATTTCAGCAGCAACAGAGAAGGTGCAGTTGGCACCACAGTTTGGTGGGATGTCAGTGGGTAATTGCAGCCCCTTGGGTGGGGGTCTGCATGGCTGGTGCTTCGGGCTTAGGCAGCCGCCCAAGACAGCTCCCCAGCGAGCAAGAACAGGAAGACAATGGATACCTTGCTCTTGTATCTCAGAGCATATGGGAGGCCACTCTTGAGAACCCGCTAAACTGTAATGAGGAATTGGAGAAGGGCTGCAGTTCTCCCATAGTGGTTAAGAGGCAGGCTAGAACAGGGAGAGGGGAGAGAAGACTATGTGAAGGAGCCTTGAGCAAGGATGGTTACTCAAGGTCAGGAGGGCCTGTCCTGGACAGACAACCTGCCTGGGACTACTCACCTAGGCAAAACACCCAGAGGCAGCCAACCCACCCAAATGCACTGTCTACCACCAGGCGCCACCCTGGAGAGAATGGAGGGTAGGAGAAAGAGCCCCAAACAAGGAAGGGTGGTGGGGGGGTGGGGGGGGGTAAGTAAAGCTAAGCAATAAAAGCAGATGGCCCCAATGATGGGGGCCTGTCACCTCTTTCACTGTTTTTGTGAGAGTGCCCACATGTCCTCTCACATGTGTTCTCAATAAATCAATACATTTTCTGCCTGTTTACTCTATGGGCTGTGCCTTTGAATTCTTGTGGCATGGCCAAGAACCTAGGAAGTTGAATCCGGCAACAGTTAGAAGAGGAAACAGAGAAATATTATTTCTCAAAGGACGGTTATTGTGGACTTCATTTTCCACCACACTGGTGACACCTGGAAAACTTAAGTAACATACCTTCCATCACAGTGTGAGGCTGTCAATCTTATGCATAAATTTGAGAACCCTCTTAACCTGGAGCCACTCAGTTCATATCAGCATTCTTATGGTTTAAAGTAAGCATGTGCCCCCAAAATATATACTTTCAGTGATACTTGAACTTAAAAAATAATTTAGAAACATATTTACACATGAGGATTAACACATAATATAGGAACATGTCCCCCAAATTCCTAAAAATTATGCACTTTTACCATGTCTTCAAAAATGGCATCTACCGATTCTCTCTGATATCTAACAGATTAGTTGGTCTTTCAACAATTTGAAATTACATGCTGCTTTGAAATAAAATGATTCACTCTCCGAATGTCTAAAATGAAAAAGACAGACAACACCAAGTTCAGGCAAAGATGTTGAGCTAGAACTCACACACTGCCAATGAGAGTTTGAATTAGAACAAACTCTTGGAAAACTGTTTGGCAGTATCTACTAAAGATGAACATAAGCACTTCTGCTCCTAATATATAGCCAATAGCAATCTATACAAATATTTACTAAAAGAAATGGACGAGAATGTTCAGAGCAGCTCTATGCATAATAGCCAAAAACTGGAACTACCCAATGTCTACCAATAGCAAATTGGATAAATTATGGCATAGTCATACAATGGAATACTACAGTGAGAATGAACAAGTACAACTATGCATAATAACACAGATGGATCTCACAGACATAAAGTTGAGCAAAAGAAGACAAACAGAAAAGAATCCACTTACATACCATTCACAAACAAGCAAAATTAAGCTGTACTGTCAGAAGTCAAAATAGAGGTACCCGGGGTGGGAATGGGGGGGCCACAGTACCAACCGAGAAGGACAGATACAAATAAGGTTTAAGGGTGCTAGTTACATGGGTATGAACATTTTAATCAAGCTTATTAATCATTATTTCTGATGTGTTCTACCAGTCAGGCAAGTCACTAAGGCCTGCCCAGATTTAAAAGAACTAAGACTCCACCTCTTAATTGGGAGTGGCAGAATCACATTGCAGAAGAGCATGGGGGATGAATGATACTGTTGTAAAATATAATCTATTCTGATTGAAAATATAATAGCATTTTAAATTTTAAATAGTATTTTAAATAAATTTTACAATCTACTCTAGTTATCCAGTGCAAATTAGAATTTAGGAACAGGTAAAGCAAAAACCTTAGGAAAATGAAGAAAATGAGAGCAACTGCAAAGCACACAAGGAAAGGAAGGATGCTCCAGTTTGGGTCAAATGCCATCCCTGGACCAATTACTGTGACCAGAGGAATAGGGTATATTGATGGGTATGGTCTCTGCCGTGTGCCCAACAGGACCACATGAAACGGGAGAGGGGCGATTCACCAAAGGAAGAAGCAATGGGAAAGTACATGCCTATTCTGGATGTCATTCACTGTACCTGATGATTATCCCAAGAGCAATTCTTAAACTTGACATGTCAAGAATGAGGAAGTATGTTCTCTACAGTGTTCCAGTGCTCTCTTCTTAATGCACACGTCAAATCCATTAGCATCAATATTAACATATTTTTAAAATATGGATCTAGTCATAAAACACATATCCAAGTGCAACTGCTGACGCCAATCATGTTTAATTCCTCTTTGAGCACTTCCCAAAATACTCATCTGTCTATGAACATGTGTTAACACTTTTCCCTCTGATAGTCTGAAAAATCTTCCACAGTGGTTTGACTATGTAAAGCCATGAGTCAACACAAAAAAATGAACCGAAGGCTACAGGTGTGAACTTAAGCTCCCGCTCCTCTCAGGGGAGAATCTTGGGGATTAGAAGGAAAGCAGGTGGTCCTGATGCCATTTAACCAGATGGCTCAGCCAGAGGCCTTGTCAGTTCACCTGGGACCCTCCATAATGAAGGGGCCAAGCTGGGCAGAGCGGAATGACTTAGCATAATAAGGCCAAATTATTACTTTGCAAGAAGTATACTTAAAATCATGTTATTAGAAAAAATGTATAGTTCTCTCATAAACTAGACCAGGGGTAGCAAACCCTTTCAGTAATGGGCCATATAGTAAATACATTAGGCTTTGTGGGCCATACAATCTCTGCTGCAACTACTGCACTCTACCATTATAGCATGAAAGCAGCCATAGACAATACTTTAAAAATGAGTGTGGCTGTATTTCAACAAAATGTATAAAAACAGGCATCTGGATTTGGTCTGTAGGCCATAGTTTGCCAACCCCTGCAAATAGACCAAAAGACTAGATCACAAAGATGAATTATGCTTGTTGTTGGGAAAAGAGAAAACCTAGACACAGCCTTGCAGGTGGAGGGAAGAAGTGGATGTTGAAACATCCCCAGTTTACCCTAGCCCTCCACTCCCTTCTTATCATGGGACCAGAGCTCATTCTCTCCACTCTCAAGAGTTGGCAGGAGCTAAAATAGATTGAGACTATGTTCACATCCAGCTGAGGCCAGAGGTGGCAGAATTTGCACAACACTCAAAGGGATTGGGACATCCCATGGGTGGGGCTGGTATATTCTGTGGATATGGGTAGGACACTTGATGCTAAAGTTTAAAAAGGAGACCAGTTGAGGCAACCCTGGGAGAAGAGGGGAGAAGGCCAGAGTTAGGGAATGAGGGAGTATGAATCATCCTGAAGCCCACCTATCACACCATCATATGGTGATATCCCCTCCTTTCTCTTCCGGGTTCCCACTGACTTTCGGCTTCCACTTCCTCCCTGTGACTGTCTAATTATGTCTGAATTTCTTCTGCTTACAAAGGATTCCAATAATCCTGTTTAAGATCCAACCTTAAAAATAACATCTTCAAGAGATCCTATTTACAATGGGTTCATACCCATGAACATGAGGATTAAGATTAAGAACAAGTCTAAATTGAGGAACGTAATTCAGTCTACCACAGGACGCTTTCTTGATTTCTTCAGTAAAAGAAGCTCTTGAGCTTCCTATGAAGCCCTACTTCATTTCTCCCACTCTCTGCCTCACCCAACCAGCTCCTCCCACACTGGCCTCCTTGATGGTCTTTGAACACACCCAGCACATTCCCAACTTGGGTTCTTTGTACTTCCTTACCCATCAGACTGTAAATTCTTCCCCTAAATATGCAAATGATTCATTTCCTCTCTTCATTCAGATATTTCTTAAATGACATTTCCTCAAAGATGCTTCCCTGACTTTTCTACCTAGAATAGCTTTCTAATCAGGCTCCATCTTGCTTTAAATTTTTTCTTCACAGCACTTATTACTACCTGACTTACTAAATACTTATTTATTTGTCAGTCTTTTTCAATAGCATGGTATGCCAGTGTGAATGTAGTATGTCCCCCAAAGCACCATTATCTTTGATGCAATGTTGTTTGGGCAGACATATTAGTGTTGAGTAGATTGTAATTCTTTGATTGAGTGTTTCCATGGAGATGTAACTCACCCAACTGAAGGCAATAATTCTGATTGGATAATTTCCATGGAGGTGTGGCCCTGCCCATTCAGCTTGGGCCTTGATTAGTTTACTAGAGCACTATGTAAGCTCAGACAGAAGGAGCAAGCTTGCTACAGCCAAGAGGGACACTTCGAAGAATGCACAGGAGCTGAGAGAGGAGCTGCAGCTTACAGAGCAACATTTTGGAGATGGCCTTTGAAAGCAGACTTTTGCTCCGGAGAAGCTAAGAGGACAAACTTCCCAAGAGCAACTAAGGGTGACATTTTTGAGGAGCTGCAGTCCAGAGAGGAACATCCTGGGAGAAAACCATTTTGAAACCAGAACCCTGGAGCAGATGCCAGCCACGTACCTTCCCAGCTAACAGAGGTTTTCAGGACACCATTGGCCATCCTCCAGTGAAGATACCCGATTGTTGATGACTTACCTTGGACACTTCATGGCCTTAAGACTGTAACTTTGTAACCAAATAAACCCCCTTTATAAAAGGCTATTCATTTCTGGTGTTTTGCAAAAAGGCAGCATTAGCAAACTAGAACACACGGTGAGCTCCCTAAAGGCAGGATTTTATCTGTTTAGTTCTTCCAGCATTCTTGAAGAGTTCCTGGGACAGAGATGGTACTCAATAAATATTTACTGAATGAATGACTGAGGAAGATGTCTAAGGAGGTACTCAGAAAGTGGGGAACTCTCTGCTCTATAGCAATCCCATGGGCACTGGCCTCCCACGATGGTGTATTAAGAGGACCAAACAGTCCATAACCTATAAGACAAATCCCTGCCTCTTTCCCTCTCCACCCTTCCCCCAAGAATAATTAGAAATGTGACTACGGAACATAAAAGGAGGGTGCTGATTGCTAAGCTGTGGCATTACATTAATTTTTTTTCTTTCTTATGTTAGTTGTTTTTTGGAGGATGGTGGATTTTAGAGAGAAGAAATTTGCCTTATTTTTAGTTAAAAAATAAAGTTCATATGATTTTATTTCAAAAATCTCAAACTTCAATGGTTATGGGGTCTTGAAGAGACCATACGAACTACATGACATATGGTGGTATTCATCAACAGGAAGGGAGTGGTAAGCGTTGTAGACAAATACTGGCCCAAAAGAGACCTAATTGCCTTTAAAGGAATAAATAAAAGAAGAGAAGAGGAAAAGCACTGTCAGCTCTAGTTTATGATTTCCATGTGGGAATACAGACCCTTTGTTGCCACATCTGATTTTTTAAGAGATGCCAGAAACACCCTTTTTTTTTTTAAATTCAAATTATCCAATGATTAAAACACTGTACAGACTAAATGCAGTATCTCTGCAGACCAGATTCAGCCTGTTGGCCTTCAATTTGCCACCCCTACTTTGGTCTTTGATTTATTTCAATTCCATATTTGGAACAATTAAGCAGAGGAGGAAAGGTAAAAAGAAAGGGAGAGTGATAGAAAGAGAAAGAGTAAAAGAACAAGAAACTAGAAAAGGGAAAAGAGAGAAAGAGGAAGGGAGACAGAGTGAGACTGGTAAAAAAGCAAATGAGCAAATGTGTGTGTTCTTAAGTTATTAGATTTTGGAGTAATTTGTTACTCAGTAATAGATAACTAATACAGCATCTGTCTCAAGATATTAGTTAAAGAATAAGAAGTTAAAACCAAGCAAAGTAGAAGAAATGAAATAATAAAGATAGTAACGGAAATTAATGAAGTAATAAACACACAATAGAAAAGGTCAACAAATTCAAAAAGTTGGTTCTTTGAGAAGAATAATAAAATCAATTTATAAGTAATAATAAAATGTAGAATACTCTATTATGAATTCCACATAGCCAACTGACTCTCATAAAATGCTTTTGTTGATTTTTGCCAAACTCTTGTATAGTTGCTAGTGAGGAACGAGTCTAATTGCAACATGAATGTTGAATGATATATTCATTTACATTAATGAAGAAGACAAAGTGAAACAAAAAGATGTATGTCACAACTGAGACACACATAAACATATATATGTATATATACATAAATATGTATATTTACCAATGATGTGACATAGTCTTTGTTGAACTGGACAAAACAATGGTTTCCAAATACCAAAAGAATATTTCTTCCACTTTTTGTACTATTTGCAATTAACAGCTATAGATATTACATACTATTAAACTGAATCTGCATTTTGCTCTCTGCCCCCCACCACCACCCCGGGGCAATTTTTTATTGTTGTGACTGAGGGAGTACTACTGGGATCTAGTAGGTAGAGACCAGGGATGCTACTAAACATCCTACTATGCACAGGTCAGCCCCCAATAACAAAGAATTGTCTGGTCCAAGGTTCAGAAAGCCTGGTCTAGACTACCAACAAAAAAAATTAAATCAAGAACCTAGTTGTCATGTTTCTGATTTCCATGCTGTAAATACTCCCACCAGGCCATCACGAAAGCAGACATGAGAAGAGATATGCAAAACACACCATCATAGAGTATTACCATATTTCTACTATTCACATACAACAAATATAAATAACCTCAAGAACATAGATAATAGTAAAATGCAATACGATAATTAGGAAGTGATGGCACTATTACCTTCTTACTATAAAATTTAGTTATGTTTATATAATTTAATTTTTAATAATGGCTGTGTTTAACAACAAACAGGCTAAAAAATTTCCTGCAATCATAACGATTGGTTTTGTGAGCCAGTACAAGCTAGCTCCAGTGCACCATAATCTAAAAGATGATGATGAGGGAAAATTCTCCCAGTGAGCAAAGCTTTCAGTAGTACATCTATTATCCTTGGTGGAGAGAGAAGCAGCCTGAGGAGAGGATATACATGGACTCATGGGAAATGATGAATGAATAGTTGAACTCAATGGTTGGGGTCTAGGAGTAACATTGGAAGATCAGTATCAAGAAGGTCTGAAGGAAAAGCATATAGATGGTCCTATGGGAGTGGATACAAGGTTTGAGGATCTCTGCATCACACATTAATAACCACTAAGAGTATCTGTGACAGAGGAGGCACTAGACAATCAGGTGACAGAATGATTATCCAGTAAATGTCAATCAGACCTCACCTAGTCTCATGAATGGTCTCATTAACGGACTAGCCATGGTAACAGAGATAGAGGCTATGTATGAGCCTAAACTTTGGATTTTCTCTATGCCAAGCTGATCTAACTATGGCCACTGCTGAGCGTCCACCCTATCAATAGCAGAAACCTATAATAGGCCTTAATATGCTTCTGTTCCATAAAGAGATCAACCATCCCCTTGGTGGCAAGTTGATTACGTTGGACCATTCTACCCTGGAAAGGCAGCAATTCATCCAGAATGGAACTGACACATGTTCTAAGTATGGTTTTGCCTTTCCTGCCACACTGCCTCAGCCTGCACCCTCCAAGTACTCATGGGTATCTGACTTACCAACATGGGATCCTGGCTAACACTGACTCAGATAAACAGTCCCACTATCATCAAGGGGTGCAACAATGTACCCATTGGTCATACAACATACTACATGATCCAGAAGTTTCACACACACACCCATTGTGCCCCCTTCACAAGTGCTTAGCAGTGTTTATCACTCAGTAGATGCTCAGTTTATATTAGCTATTATTAGTATTCCATCATCATCATCATTAACATTCTCTGAACATGATTCTGAGGGGTTGTTTTCCATTTTCTCCTGAAATCTCAAAGCTTACCTTCACAACATTACTTCCAAAACAAAGGTAAAAGAGGAATGTTTTTAACATCACTCTCCATGATTGTCCAGCACGCTTCTTTCTCTTCTATCTTGCTGCTTTGCTGTACTTCAAGGTCCAGCTAAAATCCCAGTATAAAGTAATGGTTAAGCATGCATTTTATGGCCAGAATTCCTAATTTCAATTCCTGATTCTTCCACTTAGAATCCACAGGACTTTGGACAAATGGAATCTTAATGCCTCTCTCTGTTTCTCTCAGTTTCCTCATCTCCAAAATGAGGTTAATAATATTTACTTCAGAGTATTATTGTATTAAATTAGTGTGTCACTTAGCTACTGCCACAAAAATGCTATGCTACAAACCACATATTCTAGTTTCCTAGGCTGCTTAAAGCAAATACCATGAAATAGGTCAGGTTAAACTTTGGAACTTATTCACTCACAATTTTGAGGCTGGGAAAATGTTCATATCAAGGTGTCATCAAGGCAATGCTTTCTTCCCAAAGATCAGCTGCCAGCGACCTTTGACTCCTCTTCACACATCAATACACATGGTGCCATCTGCTGGTCTCTCCCTTTTCTTCTGGTTCTGATGATTTCAGCTTCTGGTTTCCATGACTTTCTCTCTCATGTCTTAATTCATTCCATTTGTAAGGGACTCCAGTAATAGGATTAAAACCCATCATGATTGAGGTAGGTCTCACCTTAACTGGTGGACTCCAGATATAGAACAACATCATTCCGTAGAGAAATATAATGTGAGTCACATATGTAATTTTAAATTTTCGGGCAGCCACATTTTTTCATTCAATTTTATTGAGCTATATTCACATACCATACAATCATCCATGGTGTACAATCAGTTGTTCACAGTACCATTATATAGTTGTGCATTCATCACCACAATCAATTTTTGAACATTTTCATTACCACACACACAAAAGAATAAGAATTAAAGTAAAAAAGAACACCCAAAACATCCCATACTCCCCATCCCTTCCTATTATTCATTTACTTTTTGTCCTCATCTTTCTATTCATCTGTCCATACTGTGTATAAAGGGAGTGGGAGCCACAAAATTTTCACAATCACACAGTCACACAGAATAAGCTATATAGTTATACAATTGTCTTCAAGAATAAAGGCTACTGGGTTGCAGTTCAACAGTTTCAAGTATTTCCCTCCAGCTATTCCAATACACTAAAACTAAAAAGGGATAGCTATCTAATGCATAAAAATAAACTCCAGAATGACCTCTTGACTCTCAGCCACTGAAACTTTATTTTGTTTCATTTGTCTTCCCTCTTTTGGTCCAAGAAGGCTTTCTCAATCCCACAGTGCAGGGCCAAGCTTATCCCTGCAAGTCATATCCCATGTTGCCAGGCAGATTTATACACCTGAGAGTCATGTCCCACATAATGGGGAGGTCAGTGAGTCTACCTGCAGAGTTGGCTTATAGAGCAAGGCCATATCTGAGCAACAAAAGAGGTTCTCTGGGGGTGACTCTTTTAAGGTGCTATTTTAAGTAGGCTTAGCCTCTCCTTTGCAGCAACAAACTTCATAAGGGCAAGCCCCAAGATCAAAGCCTCGGCCTTCCAAATTGGCAGTCCCCAATGCTTGTGAGAATATCATCAATTCCCCAGGTGGGGAAATTTATATTTCCACACTTTCCCCCAGTACCTTAAGGAGGCTTTGCAAATACATTTTTATTCTCTGCCCAAATTACTCTGGGATGTATTGGGGCTTCACACTAACCTGTACAGACCAACCAGATTTTACTCCCTATTCAACGGTCCATGTAATTACATTGTTTGAATAAATTGACCACACAAGTTAAATAATATAGTGTGTTACAAACAATGTTGATTTTGCACCTAATAAATGTCTCTTCCTTTGGTCTCACAGAGAAGTTGAAGTTTTAAAAACACTGTCAATATCATCCTTTAACCTTCAGTCTGATTTACCTTTAGTCCTAACCAAGTCCATTTTGCTCATAGCTCTAATTGAAGTCCGATCTCTTTTTTCAGACTCCTTCTCATTTGCTGTACAGGGTAATGCTGACATTCATAGTTGTCAGACTCTGGCTCTGAGTCTTAGGTGTCACACAGATGCCCACTGTTCCAGGGACTGACCAGGTTATACACAAAGAGCTCAGCATCTCTGAATGTAGAAATAACCATTACAACCCTTGGAATAGATGTAACTGCTGTAAGAGCTTACAATCTAGGTACCTTTACAATAAGCCTTCCCCTGATACCTATGCTTTCAGGCTCAGGTCTCAGAGTTTAAACATTATAGTTAGTCCATATTAGTGAGACATTATAATGTTTTTCTTTTCAGTTCTGGTTTATTTCATCCAATATACTGCCCTAAATGTCCTTTCACCTCACAATTTCATTCCTTCTTGTAGCAGCTTAATACTCCATTGTATACATACAGCACAGTTCACCACTCCTTCACCAGTGTACCCTTAGGCCACCTCTATCCACCGCAAATCATGAATACTGACACCATAAACCCCACTGTGCAAATGTCCATTTGTGTCCCTCTTTTCAATTCTTCCAAGTAAATACCCAATAATCAGTTTGTTGGACCATATGGCAACCCCATGCTTAGCTTCTTGTGGAACCACAACACTGCCCTCCAGATGGGCTGCACCATTCTATTTCCCCAACAACAGTGGTTAGGTACATCCATTTCTCCACATTTTTTCCAGCACTTGTATCCTTCTGTTTATTTTTTAGATGGTTTTATTCATGCACCATACATTCCATCCTAAGTAAACAATCAATTGTTCCCTACATAAGCACGTAGTCATGCATTCACTACCACTATCTATATAAGGACATTTCCATTTCTTCCACAAAGAAAGAGGAAGAGGCAAAAAAAAAAAAAAAAAAAAAGTAGAAAGACAAAAGAAAAAGAAAAAGAAAGAAAAAATGACAACTACAAAGCAACCAAAAAAAAAGGTAAAATTAAAATAAAATACAATAAGAGGGTGGGGCAAGATGGCAGAGTGGTGAGGTGTGGAATTTAGTCTCTCCTCTAGGGCATCTGGTAATTAGCCAGGAACTGTATGAAACAGTGTTTTGGGGGTCTCAAATGACCAGTCACACATCACACACAAGTCTGAAATGGGTGGAAAAGCTGAGATCACAGTGAAATTTGTAAGTTCCCCGATCATGGGTCTGGCACCACTCCCCACCCAGATCCCATGGGCAGTCTTGCAGCTGGTTCCATGAAAGGGGAAAAAAACACACACACAATCTGCTGAGAGCAAGAAGGTGGGCTGAACCCAGCCTCAACTGCAGAATTAATTAGCAAATTAATTAATTAACTTTTGGAGCTTAGGGTGCTAGAGAAAGGCTGTGTTCTGGGAAGGGGGGGCACATAAAAGTGGGCACCCATTCCCTAGCTCCAAATAGGCTAGGTTTTTTTGTTGTTTTTTTTTTTTTCTACATTTTATCCCTTCTCCTTTCTGGCTTTCTGACTCCTTATCTTTTTACACTTCAATAGCCCCCTGGCAAGGGAGGAATTAAAGCTGCTGGAGAGTAATTATCCAGATAATAGCCCAAAGCCCATTTTTAAATACTCTATTCTGACACTGACAAAACTTCCAGGCTGGAGAAAGGATATAAAAAGGGACTTTTTTTCTTTTTTTCTTTTCTTTTCTTCCCTTTTTTTTTTTTTAAAGGTAACATGTGTGGCTCAAAATTTAAAGTAACATATGTGGTTATTTTCTATCAGACAGCCCAAGTTCAAGGTCTAGATTAGTCCTAGGGGGAGACAGAGTACCCAGAAAATGTTTGAATTCCAGACTCACTACTGAAGAAAATCTCCACCCCAGTATTTAATTGGCAAGTCAGCATGACCAAGGAATTAAGCTGGAGTTGCCCCAAAGAGAAGAAAGGAGAAAGGAATAGTGTCCCTGGGAGACAACTGGAGTTCCTAGGATTAGAAGAGTGGAGAGAGGTCCAGCTCAAGTGGCAGCCCTCCTCAAAAGAACTCAGACCCCAGGGGCTGGAAACCAGAAACTAGCTTCAGTCAGCCATGTCCCCAACAGGGTCAGAGTCAGCAGGAGAACTAAACACACTGCACCTCCTTACACTGGTGAGGGAGCTGTGGGCTGGCAAGCACCACCTGCTGGAGAGGATAGGAAAAGCACAGAGGCTCTAAAGACCTCACAGGAGTGTCTCATTCTCAAAGAAACTCCATATCCTCCTCCTGAGACCTGGGCCTCTGTAGACTGAGAAAACCTGACTGGTATTGACCATATGTGAGGAAATGCTCTCAAAAAAAGGCTACATAGAGACAGACAATAAACAGAAAAACAAGAGGTGGAAAATTCTGATCAACTAAATAGAACCGAAGTTAGAGGTCTAGAATAAGTTGAACTGAACACCAAATGATAGGGAACAAAGCCAAACAACAAGAAAACCCTCAGTAAAAAGAGTGAAAATGAGCTCCAGAATAAACTAATCAAGACAATCAGAGGCCTAGACAGCTTAAGATAATGAGACATACAAGGAAATAGGAAAATATAGATCAGCCAAAGGAACAAACTAACACTTCAGTTGAGACATAGGAATTGAAACAAATAATTAAACATTAAACAGATCTCCAAAATCAATGAAAAAATCAAATCAGTGAGCTGAGGGAAGATATGACAAAAGAGATGAAGGATATAAAGAAGATACTGGATGACCATAAAGAAGAATTTGTCAACTTGAAAAAGAAAATGGCAGAATTATGGGAATGAAAGGCATGGAGGAGATGAAAAACACAATG
This sequence comes from Choloepus didactylus, assembly GCF_015220235.1. Classification (NCBI taxonomy): domain Eukaryota; kingdom Metazoa; phylum Chordata; class Mammalia; order Pilosa; family Megalonychidae; genus Choloepus; species Choloepus didactylus. The sequence continues at coordinate 58,238,509 of NC_051310.1, read as the reverse complement.
GAGGGATACAACAGATTTGAACAGGCAGAAGAAAGGATCAGTGAACTGGAAGACCAGACATCTGAATTCATAAAAACAAAAGAACAGATGGTGAAAAGAATGGAAAAATACAGCAGGGTCTTAGGAAGCTGAGTGACAACATGAAGCACACAAATATACATGTTATGGGTATCCCAGAAGGAGAAGAGAGGGGAAAAGGGACAGAAAGAATAATAGAAGAAATATTCACTGAAAATTTCCCAACACTTATGAAAGACAGAAAATTACAGATTCAAGAAATACAGCATATCCCAAATAGAATAGATCCCAATAGACCTACTCCAAGACACTTACTGATCAGATTGTTCAATGTCAAAGAGAATTCTGAAAGCAGCAAGAGAAAGGCAATCCATCACATACAAGGGAAGCTTGATAAGACTATGTACAGCTTTCTCCACAAAAATCATGGAGGCAAGAAGACAGTGGTATGATATATTTAAGTTACTGAAAGAGGAAAACAGCCAACCAAGAATTTTATATCCAGCAGAACTGTCCTTCAAAAATGAGGGAGAGACTAAAATATTTTCAGACAAACAGACACTGAGAGAGTTTGTGAATAAGAGACCAGCACTACAAGAAATAATAAAGCGAGTGCTACAGGCTGATAGGAAAAGACAGGACAGAGAGGTTTGGAGAAGAGTGTATAAATTAAGATTATCAGGAAGGGTAAAAGGAGAGAGAGGGAAAAATAAGATATGACATATAAAATCCAAAAGACAAAATGGTAGAAGAAAGTACTAAATGTTAATGGATGAAACTCCCCAATAAAAAGCCAAAGACTGGCAGAATGGATTAAAAAACAGGACCCATAAATATGCTGTCTACAAGGATCTTTAGACACAAGGACAAAAATAGGCTGAAAGTGAAAGGTTGGAAAAAGGTATTTCACATAAACAGCAACCAGAAAAAAGCAGGCATAGCTATATTAATATCAGAAAAATTAGACTTTAAAAGTAAAACAGTTAAAAGAGACAAAGAAGGACACTGTATATTAATAAAAGGGTCAACTCATCAAGAAAACATAACAACCATGAATGTTTATGCACCAAGCCAGAATGCCCCAAAATTCATGAGGCAAACACTGAGAACACTGAACAGAGAAGTAGATAACTCCACAATAATAGTTGGAGATTTCAGTACATGACTCACATCAATGGATAGAACATCTAGACAGAGGATCAGTAGAGAAACAGAGATGTTGAATTGTATGATAAATGAACTAGACTTGACAGACATTTATAGAACACTAAACCCCACAACAGCAGGATATACTTTTTTCTCAAGTGCTCATGGAATATTCTCTAGAATAGACCACATGTTGGGTCACAAAGCAAGTCTCAACAAATTTAAAAATATTGATATTATATAAAACACTTTCTCAGATCATGATAAATGAAGTTGGAAATAAATAACATGCAGAAGGTCATAAAATTTAAAAATATTTGCAGGCTAAACAATACTCTCCTAGAAAACCAGGGGGTAAAGGAAGAAATTACAAGAGAAATTAGTAAATACCTCAAGGCAAATGACAATGAATACACAACATACAGGATGCAGCAAAGGCAGTGCTGAGAGGGAAATTTATTGCCCTACACACCTACATTAAAAGAGAAAGAGAAAGCAAAAATTCAGGAATTAACTGTTCACTTGGAGGAACTAGAGAAAGAACAGCAAACTATCTCCAAAGCAAACAGAAGGAAAGAAAACAAAGATTAGAGCAGAAATAAATGAAATTGAGAACAGGAAAACAATAGAGAGAATCAACAAAACCAGAAGCTGGTTCTTTGAGAAAAACAATAAAATTGATGGACACCTAGCTAGGCTAACAAAAAAAAAAAAGAGAGAGAGAGAGAGAGTGGAGACAAATAAATAAAATCAGAAATGGGAAAGGAGACATAACTACTGACCCTGCAGAAATAAAGGAGATAATCAGAAGACACTGTGAGCAACTATATGCTAATAAACTAGACAACTTACACAAAATGGACAACTTCCTAGAAAAGCATAAGCAACCGACATTCACTCAAGAAGAAATAGATGACCTCAACAAATCAATCCCAAGTAAAGAGATTAAGTCACCAAAAAGCTCCCAGAAAAGAAAAGCCCAGGACCAGATGACTCCATATGTGAATTGTACCTAGCATTCAAGAAAGAATTAGAATGAACCCTGCTCAAACTCTTCAAAAAAATTGACGTGGAGAGAAAGCTACCTAACTCATTCTATGAAGCCAACATCACCCTAATACCAAAATCAGACAAAGAAGGACAAAGAAATAAAAGTATAGGCCAATCTCTTTAATGAATATAGATGCAAAAATCCTCAAAAATAGACTCACAAATCGAATCCAGCAGCACATTAAAAGATTTATACACCATGTCCAGATGTGATTTATTCCAGGTATGCAAGGCTGGTTCAACACAACAAATCAATTAATGTAATACACCACATTAATAAGTCAAAGCAGAAGAATCTCATGATCATCATTGATACAGAAAAAGCATTTGACAAAATTCAACATCCTTTCTTCATGAAAACACTTCAAAGGATAGGAATAGAAGGGAACTTTCTCAATATGATAAAGGCAATATATGAAAAACCCACAGCTAACATTGTACTCAATGGGGAGAGACTGAAAGCTTTCCTTCTAAAATCTGGAACAAGACAGGGATGCCCACTGTCACCATTATTATTCAACATTGTGCTGGAAGTTCTAGCTAGAGCAATTAGTCAGGAAAAAGAAAAAAAAGGCATCCAAATTGGAGAGGAGGAAGTAAAACTTTCACTCTTTGCAAATGACATGATTCTATTTGTAGAAAATCCAGAAAAATCTACAGCAAAGCTACTAGAACTAGTCAATAAATACAGCAAAGTGGCATGCTACAGTATCAACATGCAAAAATCTGTAGTGTTCCTATACAAGTAATGTGCAAGAAGAGTTGAAAATCAAGAAAAAAATTTCACTTACAATAGCCACAAAAATAATCAAGTGTTTAGGAATAAACTTTACCAAGGCCACAAAAGAACTATACAGAGAAAACTACAAGAACCTGCTAAAAGACATTGAATAGTACCTACAAAAATGGAAGAACATACCATGTTCATGGGTTGGAAGACTAAATATAGTTAAGATGGCAATTTTACCTAAGCTGATTTATAGATTCAATACAATATCAATTAAAATCCAAACAACTTACTTTGCAGAAATAGAAAAATGAATAACCAAATTTATTTGGAAGGGCAAGGTACCCCAAATAATCAAAAATATCTTGAAAAGAGTAATGAAGTGGGAAGTCTCACACTACCTGACTTTGAAACATATTACAAAGCTACGGTGGTCAAAACAGCATGGAACTGGCATAAGGATAGATATACTGACCAATGGAATTGAACTGAGTGTTCAGAAATAGACCCTCATATCTACAGACAATTGATCTTTGATAAGGCAGTCAAGCCAAAGCAACTGGGACAGAGCAGCCTCTTCAATAAATGGTGTTTGGAGAACTGGATATCTATTTCCAAAAGAATGAAAGAGGACTTCTATCTCACACCTTATACAAAAATTAACTTGAAATGGATCAAAGACCTAAATATTAGTGCTAAGACCATTAGACTCTTAGAAGAAAATGTAGGGCAATATCTTAAAGATTTTGTGATAGGAGGTGGTTTCCTAGACCTCACACCCAAAACATGAGCAACCAAAAGACAAATAGACAAATGGGATCTCCTCAAAATTAAACACTTCTGTATGTCAAAGGACTTTGTCAGAAAAGTAAAAGGAAGCCTATGCAATGGGAGATGATATTTGGAAACCACGTATCAGATAAGGGTTTAATGTCCTGAATATGTAAAGGGATCCTACAACCCAACAACAGAAAGACAACTCAATTTTTTAAATGGGCAAAAGAAATGAACAGACATTTTTTCTGAAGAGGAAACACAAATGGCTCAAAAACATTTGAAAAAATGCTCAACTTCACTGGCTATTAGGAAAATGCAAATCAAAACCACAATGAGATATCCCACACCTACCAGAATGTCTATTATCAAAAAAAAAAAAAAAAAAAACAGAAAATTACAAGTGCTGGAGAGGATATGGAGAAAGAGGCACACTTATTCACTGTTGGTGGGAGTGGAGAATAGTGCAACCTCTCTGGAAGACAGTGTGGCAGTTCCTCAGGAAGCTAAGTACAGATTTGCCATATGACCCAGCTATTCCTTTGCTAGATACATACTCAGAGGAACTGAAAGTTAAGACATGAATGGACATTTGTAAACCGAGAATTATTGTGGCATAATTCACAATTGCCAAGAGAGGGAAACAGCCCAAATGTCCACAACAGATGAGCGGAAAAACAAACTGTGGTATAAACACATGATGGAATATTACACAGCTATAAGACAGAACAAAGACATGGAACACATAATAACGTGGATGAACCTTGAGGACATTATGTTTAGTGAAGTTAGCCAGAAACAAAAGGACAAATACTGTATGGTCTCACTAATATAAACTAATATTAATGAGCAAACTTTGAGAGTTAAAAGCTGATAACATAGGCTACCAGGAAATAGAAAGAGGGTAGAGATTGGGCATTTCATGCTGAAGAACTACAGAATGTTCAGCAGGTTTGACTGTATAGATCCAGAAATAGATAGCATAATACTGTGTGATGGTAGCACAATATTGTAAGTACACTGAACAAACATGTCTATGAGTAAAGCTGATAGGAGTGGGATAGGGGCATGTATGACACCAGAGGTAAAGATAGATGATGAAGACTGGGACTGTATAACTTGGCAAAAACTGGAGTGGCCAATGACTGTTACTAAATGTACAAATATAAAAATGTTTTTACAAGTGGGAGAACAAATGAATGTCAACCATGCAGAGTGTTTAAAAAGGGATGGTATTTGGGAAAAAACATAAAGCAAATGGGAGTTGTGGTCAACAATAGCATTGTAATATGCTTCCATTAAATGTAACAAAGGCAATATACCAAAGCTGAATGTATATGACAGGGATTTATAAGGGAGGGATACGGGATTCTTCGCAGTGGTGTTGTTGTCTGACCTTACCATTATATTGTATGATATTTTATTTTTCTTTTAATTATCTTTTTTATTATTTGCTAAAAAAAAAAAAAAAAACTTTTTTCTTAATAAACAATATGTCCAAGTATTGACTATGGTGATAAATGCACAACCATATGATGATACCATGAACAACTGATTGTATACTTTTGGTAATTGTATGGTATGTGAATATATCTCTATAAAATTATAGGAAAAAATATAAATAGGGATAAAAGTGCTGCAGAAAACATGGAGAGAGGAATGTACCTAGTTACTGTTGTTGAGGAGGCAGAATGGTGTAGCCTCTCTGGAGGTCAGTGTGGTGGTTCCACAAGAAGCTAAGTATGTGGGTGCCATAAGGTCCTGCAACTTCATTATGGGGTATGTACTTGGAAGATCTGAGAGCAGACACATGAATGGACATTTGCACACTGGTGTTTATGGAGGCAGTATTCATGATTTGCACTGGATGGAGGGAGCCAAAGGGTACATCAACTGAGAAACAGAATGGTGAATTATGGTGTATTAATCAATGGATTATTGAGCAACCACAAGAAAGAGTAAAGCTGTCAGACACGCAACAAGGTGAATGGATCCTTTAGACCCCATTTTGAGGAAAGTACACCAGAAACAAATGCAAATACTATAATGTCTCACCAATATGGACTAACTACAATGTGCAAACTCAGAACTGAATCTTAGAACACAGCCTACCAGGGGAATGATTATTGTAATGGCCCCCAGATTGTAAATTCTTACAGCAGTCAAATCTATTCCTGAATTGTAATGGCTATCTCCAAACTCTGAGATGCTGATCCCTTTGTGTATAACCTGAACAGTCTCTGGGACATTGGTTATCTGTGTGACACCTGAAACTCAGAGATAGAACTCAGCAGATATGAATGTCAGTATTGTCTCATATAGCAACTGTCAAAAAAAAAAAAAAAAGCTGAAAAAGAGCCCAGACTTCAGAGATATGAATGAAGCAGATTTGGTTAAGACTAGGGCAAATCAGTTCAAAGGGTAAAGGTCAAAACTGACTGTGTTTTAAAACTTCAACTTCCATGTGAGACCAAGGGAAGAGATGTTTATTATGCAGGATCTATATTTTCTAAACAATGTAACTTCTACAGTCAGTTTGTTCAAACACCATAATTACATGGAACTTTGAATAGGAAGTGAGATCTGGTAGGTTTGTATAGGTTAGTGTGAAGTAGTGATACATCCTGAAGTAATTTGGGCAGAGAATAAAAATACATATGCAGGGCCCCCCTGAGGAGGAGCTGAGGGAAAATGCAGACGTGTTGGACTTCCTCACCTGGATTGTTGCTGATGTTCTCACAAACATTGAGGACTGACATCTTGGTATGCTGAGCCCTCTATCTTGGGGATTGACAAATGAGAGACTAAACCTGCCTATAATTGTGCCTAGGAGTCTCCCCCTGAGTACCTCTTTGTTGCTCAGATGTGGCCCTCTCTCTCTAGTTAAGCCACCTTGGCAGGTGAACTCACTGTCCTCCACCGTACATGGGACCTGACTCTGAGTGGTGTAAATCTCCCTGACAAGGCAGGATATGACTCCTGGGGATGAATCTGGACCCAGTGTCATGGGATTGAGAACATCTTCTTGACCAAAAGGGGAATGCAAAATAAATGAAATAAAGTTTCACTGGCAGAGAGTTCAAATGGAGCTGAGAGGTCACTCTGGTGGGCATTCTCATGCATTATATAGATAACACTTTTTAGGTTTTAATGTATTGGGATAGCTCACAGTAAATACCTGAAACTCAAACTCCAACGCAGTAGCCTTGACTCTTGAAGATGTTTGTATAACAATGTAGCTTACGAGGGTTGACAGTGTAATTATGAAAACCTTGTAGATCACACTCCCTTTATCCAGTGTATGGATGAATGAGTAGAAAAATGGGGACAAAAACTAAATTAAAAATAGGGTGGAATTGGGGGTGATTTGGGTGTGGTTTTTTTTTTTTTTTTACTTCCAATTTTTATTCTTATTCTTATTCCTTCTGGTGAAAGGAAAATGTCCAAAAATAGATTGGATGATGAATGCATAACTATATGACAGTACTACGAACAGTTGATTGTACAGATGATTGCATGGTATATGAATATATCTCAATAAAACTGAATTTAATTAAAAAGCAAAATACAATACAGTAAAAATTCATACACCACCACCTATGCCAAGGATCCCATACCCCTCCCTATATTCCCCTCTTATAGGCATTTACTTTGGTGTATTGCCTTAAATACACCAAATATTACAATATGCTTGCAATATAGACTAGAGTTAACTATAGACTCTAGTTTGCATTGATTAGACTCTAGTCAGTAGAGTCCAGTTTGCATAGTTTATATTATAATATGCTTGTAATATAAACTAGAGTTAACTATAGACTAGTTTGCATTGATTGTATTTTTCCCCAATACCACTTCCTTTTTAACACCACACAAAGGTGACATTCATTTGTTCTCTCTCATATGTAAACATATTTGTACACTTAATCACAATCATTGACCACTCTAGGTTTCACTAAGTTATACAGTCCCAGTCTTTATCTTCTATATTTCTTTCTGGTGTCCTACATGCCCCTAACCTTCCTCTTTCAACCATACTCACAGTCATCTTTGTTCAGTGTACTTACATTATTGTGCTATCACCCAAAATTGTGCTCCAAACCTCTCTCTCCTGTCTTGTCCTATCTGTCTGTAGTGCTCCCTTTAGTATTTCCCACAGAGCAGGTATCTTGTTCACAAACTCTCTCCATGTCTGTTTGTCAGAGAATACTTTAAACTCTCCCTCATATTTGAAGGACAGTTTTGCTGGATATAAAATTCTTGGTAGTTTTTCTCTTTCAGTATCTTAAATATATCATACCAATGCCATCTCACCTCCATGGTTTCTACTGAGAAATCTGCACATAGTCTTAACGAGCTTCCCTTTTATGTGATGGATCGCTTTTCTCTTGCTGCTTCCAGAATTTCCTCTTTGTCTTTGACATTTGATGATCTGCTTATTAAGTGTCTTGGCATAGGTCTATTCAGATCTATTCTGTTTGGGGTACACTGTGCTTCTGGGATCTGTAATTTTATGTCTTTCATAAGAGATGGGAATTTTTCATTATTTCCTCCATTATTGCTTCTGCCCCTTTTCCCTTCTCTTCTCCTTCTGGGAAACCCATGACACATACATTCATGTGCTTCATGTTGTCATTCAACTCCCTGAGACGTTGCTCATATTTTTCCTTTCTTTTCTCTATCTGTTCTCTTGTGTTTAGGATTTCAGATGCTCTGTTCTCCAGTTCATGGATCTTTTCTTCTGCCTCTTCAAATCTACTGTTGTATGTCTCCATTGTGTTTTTCATCTATCGTATTGTGCCTTTCATTCCCATAAGTTCTGCCAATTGTTTTTTCAAACTTCCAAATTCTTCCTTGTGTTCACCCCATGTCTTTTTTGTATCCTTCATCTCTTTTGCCATATCTTCCCTCAACTTGTTGATTTGATTTTTGAATTGATTTAGCATATTTGTTTGAAGATCTTTAAGTAATTGTTTCAATTCCTGTATCTCAGTTGAATGTAAGGTCGTTCCTTTAGCTGTGCCATATCTTCATTTTTTCTACTGTGATTTGTAATTTTCTGTTGTCTAGGCATCTGGTTTCCTTGATTACTCCAATCAGATTTTCCCAGACCAGACGGGCTCACTTTTAAGGAGGAGGCTATATTCAGTTTCATGTTTCCCTAAGGGTGAGACCCAGCAGATTGTGAGACTTTACTGTGAGGCCTCTGAACTCTGTGCTTTTCCTATCCTGTTCAGCAGGTGGTGCTTGTCAGCCCACAGCTCCCCACTGGTGTAGAGAGGTATCGCCCCTTTAATTCTCAGGGGACCCTGTCCCAAGGGTGTCAGAAGCCAAGCTTACTTGGTTTCTGGTTTTTCTTTTTGTTCCCCCTCCCCCAACACACCACACACACACACACACACACACACACACACACACACACACACACACACACACACAGGCCCTGAATTCTCTGAAGGAGGGCAGCCACTTGAGCTGGGCCCCATTCACCTTTTCTTAGGGAAGATACACCCTTTAGAGAGTTATCTTCTACACTTGAATTCCTCCTTTGTCTCTTTGCCTATGTTAACTCCACTGTTGTCTGGGTCAACACTGACAATTGAAAATGCCTGAGGCTTTCTCTAACGAGCTGCTTAGAGTGAAAGGAAAAAAACAGTAAAAGAACAAAAGCCCCTTTTCAGAGCCAGTTCCCAGCTCCTCAGTTTCGCTGGTCAGCTGGTGTTGGTACCCAGTTCTCTGTGCCCCCTTTTCTTGGGATACAGTAATTTTCCAGTATTCTGAGCCCAGCCATCTCCAAAAGCCTCTGTTGTTACTTATTTATGTATATTTTTTCCATCAGCCCTGCCTCCTCTTTGCTGAAAGGAACCTCAATTTCCTTTCCTGCTTTGTTGAGGATTATCTGTCCTTGTAGCTTTTATTCAGTAGTCCAAATTTGTTAATTAAAACCACATTTGGAGCTTGGTTGAGTTACTTTCCCTGTAACCTGTTTCTTTTTTCCACATGACATTGTGGGAGAGAGGCACCATCTCCAGGTTTGGGTAGTTTACTTAAGATTCTGTGCTGTGATCTCAGCTATTCCACCCATTTCAGGCTGGTGTACAATAAGTGTCCATTCTCAGATGTCTCCCAACAGTTGTTCCAGATTATTTACTAGTTGTTCCTGGTTATTTACTAGTCGCTCTAGTAAATAATTAACTAAATTCCACACTTCTCTATGCTGCCATCTTGCCCCACCTCCTTTTGACAGCCCACATTTTTAAAAAGTAAAAACAAACAAATGAAATTAATTTTAATACAATATTTTAATGGTATCCAAATTATTTCAGCATGTAATCAGCATAAAATTAACAAGATATTATATGGTTTTCTTTTTTTTCTTTTTTTTGTTTTGGTACTAAGACTTCAAAATCTGGTGTGTATTTTACAGTTACAGAACATTTCTATTTGGACTAACTACATTTCAGATCCTCAATAGCCACATGAAGTTAGTGGCCACCATTATCAGACAATACAGATCTAAGAACTTCCTGACAACAAAAGATCCTACTGGGTTTCTAAGTCAAATTGTGCTGTCTTCTTTTCTAACAAATTTTTGTAAATAGCTCTCTACCCACTGGCTTTCACAGTATCAGTCTGGGAGCTGAAACTTGTGGGTATTTTTCTCAGATCTGCAGGTAATTTTGCTCCAGGAGACTACCTTCCCCAAGACCAGCTAATGGGGACAGGAGGCGGAGGAGAGAATAATCAAACACATTGTAAAAAGATTAGAGCCAGTTATGTAGAAACCCTGGCAACATAGAGCCATTTGGCATTTTTCTGTTTATCTTGCCTTCATACACTATTACTTCATTCATATTTAGTGAACAGCAAGGTTGGTCTATACCCTAACTTGTCTAGATCCTGGAATGGTAAGAATATAAAATCCCAAGCATATAGGTTATGTTTACACTTCAGATTTTTAGCCATTTCCCTAATATTTGTATAACCAGATATGACCATAATTGTAAAACCTGTGTGAAATATTTTCATAAGGCGCACTAGGAAAGTGCCCTTCCCACGCCCTAAAAGGTAAAAAAGAAATTAAAACCTTAAGAAAACAGAAACTCTCTACCTCGGTACCAGTCAAGTTCTGCCACTAGAAAGCATAGCTTCCCAGCATCCCCAAAGCGCTTCGGCTGGTCACCACTCCCCGCCCCCTCCACACTCTCAACTGGCAGGAGGATGGCGCTCTCGTAGCCAATCAACGTTCAACTGGGCTCTGCTCCCGCGCGTGTTTCAAAGGCCTGCTAGAAACCAATGAGCGGTTAGAGGCCGAGCCAGGCACAAGGAGGCGGAGTAAAAGACAGAAGAAGGATCTGATTGGTTCTTAGAAGACGCCGCACCCCACCTCCCGGTCGGACTTACCAATGAGCTGAGGGGTGGGGCGGGTTCGGCGCGTGGAGGCGGCTGAGACGCCCGAGCTGCCAGAGGGAGACGGCGGCGGGTCACGACGTGGGGTGACAAGCGATGAAGCCGGTGAGTCTGGGGACAGGAGGGGAAACTCGGGCATTGGAAGAGCGAAGCCACAGGGATGGGAGAGGGTCCCTAAGGCCAGTTCTTGGGCTGGAGAGTAGCCCGAGCCTGGTGGCGGCGCGCCTCGCGCAGTAACCGTCCTGAGGATCGGGGAGGTGGCACTTCCCGGGACGCGCCGAGAGCGATGGCTGCGAAGGAACCAGACTCCGCGGAGCTGAGAAGGCGACCGAAGAGGGAAAGACGGACATTCACTGCGCACCTACTGTGGACTGTGAACTGTCGCCTGCAGGGTCTCATAAACCTCACACGACAGCCCTGTAGGAGACAGATGGGCCCTGTTTTACGGAGAAAACTGAGGCATGCAGTTTAAGTGTCCCGGATTTGTCTGATACCCCAGCCCCGAAGAGTGTCCGGGAGCTGCCCTGAGCCCACTGAGGACCAGGCGTCCCCGCGAATGCGGAAAACGTCTTGAAATACGGTCGCCACACCCCGGCCTGTGGGTGACATCACCATGCCCCGGCCACCTGTCCTGCGCCCTTCTCCCTGGGGTTCAGAATCACTGGACCTGGGGAAGCAAGAACGCCTAACTTCTGTTAAGATTTGTAAACTTGGCTGGGAGAGCCTGAGTGAATATAACACACAAATGGAAACTCCTGAATCATTAAAACTGCTTTAAAGGAGAGGGGTGGGATTGGGGACAGAAGCAGGCCAGGAGCTGAAACCCCACCACATCCCTGACCACTATCACCTATCACAGGGATGACAACCTATAAAAAGGTCTTCCTTTAGATTGAATTGATTTTAACACTAGGGATAGAGTCAAAACAACTCAAATTCATAGCCTAAATTGTCTCTGTAATGTGATCTAGTAGCATACAAGACCATTATAGAATATAGCTTGTATCTAGATAGGACATGGGGTGGTTACACTTGTTTAATCCCCTTGTTTCCATATGGAGGGATGTCATCTTCTCCTTCACTCCTGGCCTTTCTCTCTAGCCGTCATCCTCTTGTCCTCAGGAGGGGAAGCATGACTTATCAGACCCCTGACTACGTGTAGCTCAACCCTTTCTTCCCTTCTCTCTAGGGATCTATCCACCTGCCAGCTTGGCTGCAGAGGGTGCTTTCTGGTCTGGTCTCTCTACCACACAGAAGCCCTGGGGTTGTCCATTTGTGCCCATGACTGGGTGGATAAGTCTGTCTAGTCTGGGGTGAAGAATTGGCAAGCCTAGTTAGCCACATTTTAAAGCCACATCCTCCATTTGGCACTCAGCAACAAAACTAACATTTTGATCTCCATTGGTTTCCCAGTGTCTTATCTCTCAACTGGTTCCAACTAGGAAATGGAAGAAAGGTGTGCTATTTATTGATACTTTAAAAATCCGGGAGGGAGTATAAAAAATCTTCCAGTGATGCTGATTTAGGATTGAGTTCCAGCTCCTTAGAAAGGTATAAAGATACCGCAGTCTCTAGTCCAGTGATTCATAAAGTTGGTTGCAGGTTATTCACCTGTAACTCCTCCCATAAGTTACTATGCCATGTGGGTTTTGTTTTGTTTTGTTTTGAGAAATGGGGTGAGTAAAACTACTTCTCTAGTTTCATCTCCTCTGCCCCACTTTGGTTCTGGTATCACAGTTCCTGAATACACAAGCCCTTTCATATTTCTCCTTTTACTTTAGTTGCCTTAATATCTTCTTCCATTTCTGCCTAAAAACCTGGTCATCCTTCAAAATCCAGCTGAAACATCTTCCCTGTGAAGCTTTCTCCAGCTCCCAAGGCAGTCACTTGTCAGTTCTCTGCTCTACAGCATGTAGTTTATGCTTCCATTTTAGCACTTATACCTTTCTTCTGTGATCTATGTACTCAACTGTCTCTCCAGCTATATGGAAGTTGACTATCTTATGGATCCAGAGGTTGGAAAATGGAAAATGTCCAACAAATATTTGTGAATAAATGAATAAATCTTCTCACTTTATAGCTGAGGAAAACTGAGATCCAGAATAAACAGAATTGGCTTATCCAAGATTATATAGTAAATAGCAGAACTAGGAGCAGAAGCCAGGTTTCTTGGTTCCCAATCCAACTCTCCACCATGAAATTATTAATAGGATGGTAAATAGCAATCATTTATTAGTGTTATTGCTGATCTCTCTGATAGTCCAGATTGATGACTGAATAAATTGCAAATGTATTCAGTATGTGTGTAAGCAAGGACCAGGTATACTAAGACTACGTAAATATTCTTCTTTATAGTTATTTAACATAACTGATTTCTTCTGAAGCCTAGTTCATTGCAAACAAGTGAGTTTGACTCATCAGATGAAGAGCCTGTTGAAGATGATCATACTCCAATTCAGATATCATGGTAAGTTAGTGATCCTGATCATTAATGAGCTAAAATACTTGATGTGTACATCAAAATCATTGTAGAATATAGTCCACATATTGAAATATTTAGTGATTCTCTTCTGCTCATTATATAATCCTGATCTTAAAGGAATCTTCTAACTCCGTGATTCATTTACTATCCGTGATATTGAATAAGGTAGGGTTTTGTTTTGTTTTGTTTTGTTTTGTCTTTATACATTGGGAAAACCATAGCAGAGGTAAGTAAGTAAGAAGTAGTCGATGTAGGATCAGAATTCTCTCCCATTTAGGAACAAAATCTACTTATTCTTTTACCACAAAAGAATAGTATAGCAAATATAAGGATGAAATATTTAATCATTTATCATTAAGTCACATCCTAGATAATACTTAGAACTACTTGTCATAAGTAATATATCTGTCAGCAAACTGTTTAAGATAAAAATCACATTACCATAGATAAAATAACCAAAGAAGTTTCTACATAAATTCTTCCAAATCTTGGCAAAATACCATGGTTATGCCTACAACCAGCAATCAACTATAAATGTGGTATAGCAATTATCCTTCATTTCCCTTCTAAACTCCTCTTTCAAATACTAAAACCGTCTCAAAAAAAAAACTCATCTACCAAGACAAAACAGCCAAAAAGAACTAGCAAGAGGAAAAGTCAAGTGGTATCCATATGAAGACTCCCATTTTCCTCTAAGTTTATTTTCTGTCTTGCAGACAATGTAAATACCCTCCATCCCTGGGTACTGCAAATTGGGAATATGATTGCTTGAAATATTTCTTGTTTTAATATCCATCACAACAAAAACCTGTGGTTTTCATCATATGAAATTATATGTTTAGGAAGTCCTACAAATAATTCCTAAAATAGTAACATAGACTGAATGCTGGGGATTAAATTACCAGATTGTCATTTCCTCCTTATTCATCTAAGGTTACTAGTACAAAATATCTCTGTTAACATACTATGAGGTGATTTAAATACACTTTATACTAGCTGTCAGTGAGCTAGACATTGTCTTTAAAGTTACTTTAATTACATTAACTTTCCATTTTTAAGAGAAATTGTAACTAAGGAATTAAGTCCATGTTTTAAAACTTTCAGTTGTTCTAGGCCTTGTTACGACCAACATATTGATAATCAACTGTGAATTTTTGTTTTGTAACTACTATAAAACTTTAATTTAAAATACCCTATATCAGTGGCAAACACACATTAATTACATTTCCATTTATAACTTTTCTGGAACTGAACCAAATCTGATCAATTCTTCTTCATTTCAGGCTACCCCTGTCAAGAGTGAATTGTTCTCAGTTTCTTGGTTTATGTGCTCTCCCAGGTAAGTATCTCTACAGTTGGCTTCTTATTGGTATATTTAAAACTATGTTTTGGTCAGCTAACACATCTTTCTCTGTATTGGGCAATAAGAGGAATTCACAGATTCTCAACACTGGGGAACTCACTTTTGGAAATCCTCAGGGTGGCCTAGAGATAAAGGAGCATAGCTTCACTGTTAAAACCCTTCCAGATCTGCATTCACTGTTCTATATTTCCGGTATACCTATCTTAATAAAACTTAAACGATGGGATACAATATGAGACTAAAGGCTAGAGCCAGGTACTTGTTACAGAAGAAAATCATAGAATAAAGAATCCTTGCTTGGATCAAGAGTTCTTCCAGCTGGGATCTATGAACTGCTGTAATTACATTCCCAAGAAAGTGAGATTCACATGCATAATGGAATTGAAACATATGATTATGTGGAATGACTTTCCAAAGTAGCTATTTATTGTTTAAATATTCTTGTTATATATGACCAAAAATTGACTTTAATTTGCTTTATTATTACTTATAGGTTGTAAATTTAAAGATGTTAGAAGAAATATCCAAAAAGATACAGGTAGGTGTTGTATGAGACAACCATACTAATAGGTTTTTTATTTAATAACACTGAAAATCTCCTTGTCAAAAGGAACAAACTGCACAGTCTCTTCTATTTATTTATATCAAATAAATATAAATATTTTGTGAAGTTTCATACTGTAGATTTATTCTAATATTTGAAGAGGTATTTGTGAAGAGCCCAGAGAACCCATTATTTACCTAAACATGGTATTGCTTTTCACTGATTGTTGTTGTTATATTATATGTATAAACTGCATAGAAGTGTTTAATGGGGGAGACCTAGACTCTTGCCACAGCAGTTCCTTTAGTTCCTCTTCAAAGTCCTTTCCAGGACAGACTGCATGGAAACCACTGAAGATGTACAAGAGGCAAATAGAAAACGACCTACTCTCTTAAAATGGTTAAGTATGTTAAACACAGGTTAAATCTCATTGTAAGTAAAAAATATAATAGCATTATCTAGAGCAACACTGTCCAATAGAAATATAATGGGAGATACAAATGGAAGCCATACATTTACTAGTTGCCACAGTAAAAAAAAAAAGGAACAGGTAAAATTAATTTTAATAATATTTAACCTAATATACCCCAATATTATCATTTCAATATGTTAGTGTTTCAGTGTAAAACAACTAATTGATGAGATACTTTACATTTTTTTTAAGACTTTGAAATCAGGTGTATTTATACCTGCACTGTTTTGTATCTTGGTCCATTGGCAGAAGAACTAAAGAGTTTGGACTAGCCATATTTCAAGTGCTCAATAGCCATGTCTGTCTAATGGCTACCCTATTTGACAGTGCAGATCTAGAGGTCCTTGATAAAAGAAGGCACTTTGTACCTAAACAGTTAAATGTCCTTGAACTTGGTGATGGCAGGGGATGGGGGCATTTGGGATAAGGGAGGAGTTCATATCAGCAAGAGTTAGTCTTTTTGAACCAAATGCTCGATAGTGAATTCTGTCACAGGAAGTTCCAGAGGATAGAACGGTCTATAGTAATACTTGAAATTAGCTAAGTCAAATAATTTTAATATACTTAATGCTTTATTAGTTAGAAACCTAACCCATAAAATTAAATATGTGATTGTGTGGTATAATACAAATATAAGGAAGAATACAAGAGCTCTGGCACCATCACAGTGAAGATTTTAGGCATACAATGCTTAGAGTGAAACAAACAGTAAAGTGATGAAAGTAGCAAACATGGTTGATTTCATGAGAAAAAGGAAAAAAAAGTGGAATCATTCCTTCTCAAGAGTTTATTTTGAAATATTAGGTGTTTTTAAATTTGTTTGAAAGTAGTTTTTAGTGAAAATTTTTTTCAATTGTAATCGACTCACCTTGAAGTTCAGTATAAAGCTTTCTGCCTATTTGTCAGAGTTAATTTTAATCATCTGTTAGTGCATACACATGTACACACTCAGGTATAGAAATAAAACTTTTAAGAACTTTTGGTTCGTATTTTGTGCTTAGTGACTTGATTTTTACCCTAGTTTGAAGACAGTTCCATAGCATTTTAAATTATCAATAGGTACTTCAAATTTGTAGAGAATTCTTTCTTATTTACATAGTTTGGCTTAAGAAACTTAACTTCATATTCTTTCTCTTGACCGAATTTAAATCTGCAATGTTTTATGTGTGTTCGTGTGTATCTTGGTCTATTGGCAGAAGAACTAAAGAGCTATGGTATACAAGACATATTTGTTTTCTGCACCAGAGGAGAACTGTCAAAATATAGGGTTCCCAATCTTTTGGGCTTCTACCAGCAGTATGGAATTACCACTCATCACCATCCAATCCGAGATGGCGGGACTCCTGACATAGCCAGCTGCTGTGAAATAATGGAGGAGCTTGCAATCTGCCTTAAAAATAACCGGAAAACCTTAATACAGTATGTTCTTTTTCTTGGTAAACTACATGAGAAATGTCCCAATGATTTCTCAAATTTTCACATCTTTGTTCCTATCTCATAGTCTATTCCAAGGATTAAAATGAGATAATGCATAAAGAGTACTTGCACAATGCCTGGTACAAAGTAAGCACTCAAACATTTGCTATTATTACTTTTGAAGAATAAGGACAATAAATAAGCAGATTTCGAAGTTTTAGAATAGGATTATAAGCTTTTTTTCCCCTTTCATTTTTTCTTGGACTTTTATTTACAATTTTGGGGAACTCAACCCTGCAAGAGATAGGTGGAACATGGTTCTGTTATATTCACACCCCACTTATCTCAGCCTTTCAGTTGCTTAGTTTCCTTCTAATAGCAAGAAAGTCAGTTTTAAAAAAATTAGCAGCAGTGAAGATATCTCTAAGCAGTGAGGAAATCTTAAAAATATGACTATGAACCTTCTACTAGAATGAGAGACTCTCATTCTCAGCAGCTATAAAAACACAAGCTGCAATATGAAAGTTTAAAACAAAATAGGTTAAGGAAAGGGGCAAAAATGAGGAGAGAGGAACAAAATACATGGTGAAAGGAAGAAGAGAATGGGAACTGACAGTAGCAATGCAAAGATTAGAAGAGGTGCTGTAGATAATAAATAGCAGCTGCCCTGCCAGGAGAAGTGAGACGCAGCACAGAAGAGAGCCAGCCACAGGGAGAAAACTAGTCCTTCTTTTCTCACTGTGCTTATTGTACTTTTTGTATCCTAATAAGCTGTTTTATCCTTTCCAAAACAAGGTTGGGTTATAAATAACTCAAAAGCCCTTAGGTCACCCAGACTATTGGTTTGAACTAGAGGTATGCAGACTATACCAAATAACCATAGAAACCAGAAGCACTAGTGTAAGGGCCAGCCCAGCCAACTTCTCTCCTTACACCTGTGGCCCAGATGCATCATGTCACTAGTGCCAGTTCTGATGGCAGACTACCAAGTACAAGGGTCTTGAGGGACACACGTTTACTAATTGTAAAAGCAAAATTTCAGAATAAATACATTAGCACTAGATGAGGATTACACTTTTCCCTGGAGTTTAGAAACTGTAACGTAGGTTGCTTCTAGTTCTTCACTCTCTACAGACTACAGTTCTCTGTACCAGAGTTTAGGTGTGGTTAAATTTCTGATAAGCATAGGTAAAATAGCATTAGATAGATGTAGTTAGTCAAAAATATTATCTCCCCATTTTCCAAACTAATTTTGAGATTTTTTTCAAATAAATTGTTGAAAGCAGCCTCCACGAAAGTTTATAGAAATCAAACTAGCTCAGTTCAGTGAAGCTTAACGAATTCTACTCACGGAGGTTCTGGCAAACCAAATGCTCTGATATTTGAACAGAATAGAAATAGGATGGATAGATGGATAGGAGACCTTGCATATGTTGAATATTTTCAGGCTCCCATAAATAAAGTGTCTGATGACTAGAAATTTTTACTGTCCTAGAGCTTTCAAAAGTATTCTACAGCAGTTGCTTACAGAGCTTACAACCTAATGTTTTTTGGACAAAGACAATTTTCTATCTGTTCTGCCATCCTTGATAGATTGACAGATACAGCTGTAAATTTATACCTTAGAATCCACTATCCTTTTGTCTACCAGTGCTGTCTTACTGGTTCTGTCTGGACATTTTCATTCCTTTATAAAATCAGGAAACGCTGTTTGCCTACTGTGAGCCAACCACTGAGAATACAAAACAAGGCACAATCTCTCCCCTCAAGGAGCCCCCAGGCTAACAATGCTACCATGTAAGTGCAGTAACCTGCAGAAGATGTGTGCAAGGTAACACATAGGACAGCGATCATTTCCATGGGGACACAAAGAAATTTCAGGAAATGAAATTTGAGCTGGAGTATAAGTAGAAATTCATAGGAAATACAAAGGAAAACAAAAGAAAAAAGATAAAAGATAGCAAGAGTAGTAAAACAGTATTTACCTTGCAGAAAGCCGTTCAAGTGCTCTACCTCTCCCCACCTTTATTAGATCTAGATCTCTCTGAAACAGGCCTACATCTAGGATGCTTTGTAGAAAGCAAGGTCATGACTAACTCTAGGGGTCAGTACCTATTTGTTCCTATACGTCACATCCTGAACCAAGACATGTCTCTATAGCTGTATCTAAAATAACGACAGTACTTGATGTTTGTGATAAGTCATCACTAAATGAGGTTAAGTATACCCTCTAAGAAAGTTAGGAAGTATGTAATACACTTTTTAGAATCTTGAAAAATGATTTAAAGGAATGGTTTTGTTGCTTTAGAGGTTAATCTCCATTTTTCTGAAAAATCAATTATGCAGAACTCATTCCTTCACAATGATAGATAATAGCAGCAAACATTCATTTACTTCTTACTCTGTACCAAGCATTGTTCTAAGCCCGTTATAAATATTCATCAATCCTCACTATAATGTAGATACTATTGCTATCACCATTTTATGGATGAAACAGCTGAGGCCTGGAGAGGTTAAGTAACTTACTGAGTTTCACACGTTTAGTAAATGACAGTTGGGATTCAAATGCAGGCAGCTGGGCTCCAGGGTCCTTGCTCTTAATCTCTATACTACCTCTATTCTATCTTTTAGGTAAATGAAGAGTTATCATGTGTTTAGCACTTGCCCCACAACCACTTAAGGTTTTGTTTAGACAGGGAAAAATAATCAAAGTGGCAATTGGGAAAAATAGTCTGATTTCTATCGATTTAGTAACTAATCTCCACTTCACTGATGTGAGTCCTGGGGTATGAATAGGTCAATAAAAAGGCCATGCCTCCCTTGGCTATAAGAAGTGTTCAGAATACCTCCCAACAAGAAATTAAGCACACTTTCTTCTTGATTAGGTAAAACATAAGTACTCTCTATGTGCAGGGCACTGTGCTAGACATTGGAGTTATAAACAGAAGGTAAAAAGAACAAGTCATTAGTTGTACCTGTTGGGATGAAATGAAAGTGTACATACTTGAAAACCTTATTTCCCTTTCAGCTGTTATGGAGGACTTGGAAGATCTTGTCTTGGTAAGAAATATATTTTTATTCAAATTTTTTAACCTCAAATTAGGCAAACTCTGGTCTTGGGGAGGCTCTGGTTTTTGGGTCAAATGCACACCTTGATTTAAAATAAAACGAAACACAATATAAATGTGCAAAGGCCTAAAGGATCTTTTAAGGTCCTAAACTTCGTACTCCCTAGAAAACTTGGGTGAGAGTGGGGGGTATTTTCAGCATTGTTTTGGAGGCTTCTGAAAAACATAATTTACCACAAGTCTTGGCACCTGCATTCTTGTTTGTCTAATAGTCCCCCTTGCAGCTGTTAAAAGTTAACTGAAAATAACTTCTAAATGATATTCATTGGTAACATAAGCATGAAAATCAAAGTTAATTACTGTATTAGATTTTTAAAAATTTTTTAATGTGTTAGAAAAAGTTAATGACACTGTAATAACAGTGGCTTATTTTAGTGTTGGACGTCATCAAAATTAAAAACATTTGTGCTTCAAAAAACACTATCAGGAAAATGAAAAGACAACCCACAGGAGAATATATTTGCAAATTTTATATGTGAAAAGGGACTCAAATCTTAGAATATACAGAACTTTTACAATTCAATAACAAAAGACAAATAACCCAATTTAAAAATGGGAAAAGGATCTGAATAGCCATTTCTCCAAACAAGATATGCAAATTGCCAATTACACATGAAAAGATGCTCAACATCATTAGTCATCAGGAAAATGCAAATCAAAACCATAATGAGATAACATTTCACACCCTCTAGGAGGCTGGAATCCTCCTAGAAGAACATTGCCAAAGAAAAACACTGGCAAGGAGGCAGAGAAATTGGAACTATCATACACTGTTGATGACAATGTAAACTGGTACAGCCACTTTGGAAAACAGTCTAGCAGTTCCTCATATGGCTAAACATAGTTATCATATGACCCAGCGATTCCATTTCTGGGTATATATACCCAAGAGAAATGAAAACCTATGCCCAAACAAAAATGTGTACATGGATTTTATAGCAGCATTATTCACAACAGCCAAAAAGTGGAATCAACCCAAATGTCCATCAACCGATAAACAGATAAAACATGATACATCCTGCTATGACATGAATAAACCCTGCAAACAAGAAAAGGAAAAGTGAAAGAAGCCAGTCGCAAAATTCTATGTTATTCTGTTCACATGGAAGTCCAGAATAGACAAAACTATACAGAAAGAAAGTAAACTAGTGATTGCTTAGGGATGGGGTGGGGATGGGGGGTGGTATATAGAGAAGTGATAGCAAACGAGTATGGAATTTGTTTTTGAGGTGATGAAAATGTGATGGATGCACATATCTGTGAATATCCTAAAAACTGATGTAAAACTTTTTTTTTTAATGAAGTTAGTGTTAAGCTATAAATCAACTGCAGTCATTTAAGATCATGATTTTAATTGTCAAAAGCAACACATTAAATGGCCTCAGCCTTTTAACTCATTTTGAATACACCAAACTGAATCTTTGGCACCAACAGAAGTCTAAGCATAAAATGTTCTAACCTATCACTGATATAATCTAATAATATTTTTCCATGTGTTCTATTAGTAGCTGCTTGTCTGCTGCTATACCTATCTGACACAGTATCACCACAGCAAGCCATAGACAGCCTAAGGAACGTAAGAGGATCTGGGGCAATACAGACCATAAAGGTAAGGAGATGACTTGTTTGGTTGTGATTAGGTGCAGACTATTACAAATACAGTGTAATATATGTAACAAAAAAGAGCAGTAAAATGAAACCCAAAGCATTCTATTATTCAATTATATTTTGATTTTTAATTTAAGCTTAACTATGTTAATGTAAGCTTAAAAACTTTATCTCCAAAAGCCCACAATATTTCAAACAAAATTATGAAAATATTTGAAACTTCCAGTTCATTTCTTCCTGGATCTACTACTAGACAATTTTTGCCCCATTCAGTTCTGGGAATGGATCCTCTTACTTCTAAAAATGAGACAGTTACTATAAACTTGGTAATTTCCTGGGTAAATTTTTTTACCGAAAAAGGCCTAATGAATATATCCTATTGTATCACCAAAACATAGATGTATGGCTATAATACAAAAAAATAACTCAATGCTCATTATCCTTTGCTTTAGATAACCAAAGGGACATCTTCCATGTTTACTTTCCCCGAAACACTTGCTGCAGTAGAAATGCCCTAAGATATTATTATACATCAATCATGTTACTGAAAATATTCTGCTTTCACTTTGTAGATCAGTGAAACTAATTTTCCTTCCTTTTCCAAGTATCTTTTCTCAGCCTTAGGGCTACATCATCAGGGAGTACTAAAGAGTCCCAGCCTCTAGGCTTGAAAGTCCATCTCCCTAGGGTTAGAGCACTAAAGCAAGTGCCCTGTACAGTGAATATAATGACTGATAAATTCACCAAGCAACCTCATTCTCAGGGCTTAAATAAGGTCATTCACAAAACAATCTATGTAGGATCCATTTCCTAAAATGCTAGCACTCTCTGTTCAGCTTCTGAAAACAGAACAGTTAAATCTTACATCTGTTCAACTCAAATGATGCTTCAAAATCCAAGAAATTCAAGCCTCTTTTCTCTTTGAAACAGAACACATGGTATATATATTTGTAATTTGTAATCCATTCATATATACATATAAATGTAATTTGGTATATATATTTTTAAACTATTCATATATACATATATATGTAATTTGTTTTACATCTTTAATCTTGGAATTAAGCCCACATTAGTATAGTTGTCAATGTATCACCTCACTGTTCCCATGGCAAGCAGGCTTTAGCCTTTCCTGCGCATCATAAGTCTCTGCAAAAGGCAATTGCAGCTTCTCAATAATGATTATTATTGGCATAATAAACATATCTATTTAAAAGCTATTTAAACTCCAAATAAATTATTTAAACTTTGTTTTGCTTGTCTCTGAAGATGAGTGATAGGGTTTTTGTTCTTTTTTTAATATTGTCTATGAAAATTGTTCCAAATGGACTGTCATCATAAAAAGCAGAAAACTATGGGGCTTTTTTAATTGAGAAATAAATTTTCTTGACTATACCACTGTTAACTGCTAAAAAAGTGCCATCCCCCCCCCCCACACACACACACTTATACCAAAGGGGGGGGGGGTAGGGAACATTAACAAAAATAAAAATGCCTTCATGTACTGTTATTTTATTTGGCCCTACCAGTAGAAAGATTTTACAAACTTGTAACACATTAAATTTATGCTATTAGATATTTTTGTTTTAAAATAATGAAACTTCACACTATATATGCAACTTTATTAAAAGATAAAACATCCCCAAAATGCAAGAGCTTCCTTACCCAAAAGGATGTAGAAGTCAATCTTAGCAAATATTTTTTGATTCCTGATTCCTACTAGTATAACTTTGGCAACTAGTTTTCTACAATATATTTCAATGTTTCTGCACTTTTTTCAGCAATATAATTATCTCCATGAGTTCCGTGACAAACTAACTGCACATCTATCATCAAGAGATTCACTATCAAGATCTGTATCTAGATAAAGAAGCATTTCAAATACCATATAAATGACCATGTCTGAAATTTAAGAGCTTTCTAACATAATATGTATTGTAATGAAACTACAGTATTATCAACTTGAATGTAAATGTGTATGTGCAGATATTCCTAAAGCTTTTATTGGCAAATTTCATTGTGTGTTTCATGTCTTATAGGGGAGGGGACAGAAAAACTGCTAAAAATTTTCTTTTAAATGTACTGGCTGCTGTGATATATTTTACTTGGGATTATGCCGAAAGAAGCATATGGAAAAATATTTGACTGCATATTTTTATTTACCACACTTTTACCTCATTTTACTATTTGTAACTATTGGGTGGTATATGACAAAGTAATAAGCATGAAAATTGGTATGGGTACCCAATTAGTCATCTGGACTGTACACAAGGATCACTCAGCGAGTCAAAGCCACTTCCGTCTAGCAGCCTCATATAGTGTCAATGACGCACACAGAGGTCCCATGGTTCTCTTGGCTATCACTAATCACAAATGCGAACCAATGGTCATTTGACAACTACCACCATTTTATAGCTTCATAGGCACTGCCATACAAGAAAAAATAAACTTCACCAAAATCAAAACTTAGTTTTTAAATAATCATAGAAAAACTAAAATTCTTATTTTGTTTCACACTCCTGTTGCTTCCAAAGAACTACTTTAATTTCATTAGGGAGTTCTCTAACGTCAAAACCAGAGAGCAGGTACTATACTGTAACATAAAATCAATTATTTTAGCACTTATGTACATACACTGCTCCTAGAACTTATGACTTTATGAGAATACTATGGAAAATGGGAGAATCACATGTCCCACCAGCATCTAAATGTTTAACCTTAAGTTTTCTTATCTCAGATAAATGCCAAGTAATGGCAAGAAAGTTATTTTATTAAAATTACAGGCTGCAATAATACATTTACCTTATGATTTTGGTGTTACAACTAAATACAGTTTAAAATCACATTTTATTAAACTTTAGGCAGTCCATTGAACTTGACATTAGCAAATCTTACATTAGCTTTTACCTCATATAAGTATATATCCTATCCACTAATATTCAGGAAAATGGAGAGAAAATAATGGCATGGATTAATCAAATCCTTTAATATTAAGTATAAGATAAACATCAGTTATTCTGTAACAGAGGAACATGGGATGCTCACTACTCAAATATAATTGCCCAGTCAAGCTTAATAACATGTAATTCCAACATTCTAGAAAAAATATTTTCACTGCTGAAACTGTGTGACATCCCCCAGAACAAAGGGAGCAGAGACGATCCAGAGTCCTCATCATACACAAGCCAGAGTTAGCTGCGTTTGAAATTGAATTAACATAGACTCAACCATTATCCATAAACTACACAAGGAAACATTTGAGACAGTTTTTATTAAATATACAAAAGCAAAATAAATCAAGCAAGCTCTTAGGAGTATGGTAAGACTATTTAAGGGCATTTTCTTTGGATGGTGATACAGCACCACTAAAAGTTAACTTAGATTTTAACAAACCATGAGCACAGATAGCTAACTACATCCTGTGTTTCTCTGGGTAGTTTTAAGATCTACCTTGTCCTCAATCTATTTAAGAAGTTTTTCTTCTCCAGAATATATGAATATGGTAGCCAAGGAAATTTAAATATTTAGAAAAAGCATTGTACAATAAAAACTAACTTCAATATGAAAGGTGCAATTCGTTCTTTTTTCCTGTCATGGTGTTTTCTACCTCTTCACTTCCACTATATGCGTTAATAGATTTAATTTGGGATGAAACTTACAATCACTTTATATGGTTAATACTATTTTCAAAAACCAAAACAAGCAGCAGTTATTTACTCATTTTAGACATTTAGCTTTAGAACTCTTAATTTTAGCCAAATAAAACTATTCTAAGAAAGCTGGTCAACATATCCAGAAATGGAATCACATTTTTTTCTCTTGGCATCAACCTGGAGTATTAGTTCAGAACCATGCTCTCAGCTATATCACTAGTACCAGACACATATTACCTGCTGCTGAGTTGCAGACCAAGAATTGGTTCTGAGCAAAAGAGCTGCAAATTACTTGTGAATAACTTTATTAGTCATTTCCTAAAAGGATGAACATGAGTATCTTTCATGAACCATGCTAGGCATGAGGTATCTTTTTTTTTTTCTTTTCCCCTCTAGAAAGATTTTTAAAATATTTTTGCCATCAGTGTTTCTGATTTACAATTATACTATACAACTGATGACTGAAAGATGGACACTGTGGATGTTAAATGATATAAGTAAGTAAACTTGATATATACTTTTTTTAATAAAGATTATTTGAATAAACTTGATATATCACACTGCTATGATGTAGGCACAACTAAGATGAAAGTTCACCCCTGCAGGGAACAGGAGATACACAGAAGCCATTATCTGTACCCTGGCAATAATATTCAGTGAACACTATTCATAAACATAATTGGGGGGAAAGAGAAATGTTGTAGAAAGGAAACCATTTTGCCAATTTCAAAGCATTTGACATATTTTCAAAATAAGTTGATTTGGGGATCAGAGAAGCGCTCTATGAAAGCTATTAGCATGAACAGTCCGAGAAATGAAACACACTAAACAGGCTTTGAAAGAGACACATGCTGCAGATAAACTGCTACATACTTTGTTACCTTGTGAAAGACCAATATCTGAGTATCTGAACTTGACTGGTAGGTCTAGCAGTTCATGGTATAACCTATGGTATTATAGTAACACCATGCCAAGAGTGGGTTGTCTGATTATTTCCTATCACTCCCCCTTCCCATGAAAAAAATTCAAACTTCAAATTAAGAATTTGTCTATGGCCTGGCACCAAACTCTCCTATACCCCAGGATAGGGGATCCAAGTTATGAGATACTGTGAAAATCATCAAACATTACTGATAAAACTGAGATATGGGTATTCAAACAGTTTCTACCCCTATACATGTTTAGCACTAACGGGACATAATAGCATGATATAGTATTATTATTCAATAGAATAACTGCTAAATATATATGTTATATGAGATTTTGAATTCAGAATCTGTTGATAAAGAGATATAACCATCACGTGTTACACCAGATGCAGTAAAACAGGCACAGAAGGGGAGGATGGTTTCTGAGCTCTTAAGGATAGGTCAAAACATTTAATATCAAAAGTAACTGAAACAAGGAAAGAAGTACCTAAATAAACAGCTGTGGTAGCACAGGGAAGGGAAGGATTACAAACCCCCGCTAACTATGCCTCAGCTGGACCTGCAGGAATAATCAAAGGTTAGGAATATCCAGAACAGATTAATGGGGGAAAGAAAGTAAATTCAGAGCAAGGAAAAAAGCCAGTGGGACAATGTCAAATAAAAGCAATTTATTTCTGTTTTCTCTTGGTAAGTGATCTAATATCATAAAACGATAGAAAAAGCAAAAGTGGGTAGATATTATGAGAGTACCCAGATATTCAATCTTTAGTCAATTACATGACTAGGAATTAACAACCTACGACTGCAACTGAGATAGGTGAACTCACTAGGAATCATCAATCATCTTTGAGGAATCAACTGAGCACTACATTATCTAATTTTTGAAGCCTGAGAAGGTGGCTTCCGCAAATTACAATGAGCAAACTTTCCATTAATCCTAGAGAACATTCTGAAATAGATTATTAAAAGGATGTTTGTTAAAGCTTATAAAGGGAAGCAGTGTTTGCTAAGATACAGCAAGGGTTTGTGACAACACCGAACAGGAGCCCTAAAGTAGCTGCCCCAGGAAAACTCATTTGGATTATAGACGACTTGGCCAAGTCTCTCGTGATCAGAAGTACCTGTGAACAAGAAGGAAAGGAGTGGGTGCTAGTCAGTTTCTTAACTGATTGCTCAAACTCAGAGCATGAATCCTCAGTGCCTAGGACAATGCTAGCATGAAACAAGTGCTCAGTAATTTACTGCATGAACCAAAGGGTCGGATCCCTCCAGGCATTCTCCAGAATAAAAAACACAAGGTTTTGAAAGCATTCCTCATTATGAAATGGTTTTACTCTCCTCACTCTGCTATTTCTACAACCTCTTCTACATAGCTCACCCACATACCCAATCCCTAAAAAGCTGACAAGTTATTTTTTCAAAAGTGGGGAAGGGTTATTTCAAAGCACTGTTTCACTAGTAGAGAATAAAACAGCATCTAATTCAAGGAGTTCTGAGAGTAAAACTCCCACAAACACATTCATAAACTCCCTGGATCATTATGGGAAATTTGTACGTATTGGTTTTCTTTCTTTGATCCTTTGTTCAGAAACACTTCTGAACCACTTAAACTACTTTCAATTGCCTTAACTTCCTCATGCCACATAAAGCACAAGAATACTTATGAAAACATGCAAGCCATAATTTACCAGACTTAGAAGCAGCAGCAAAAACCCAAAGAAGTTTACAAGTGATTTTACCTTAAAACCTGCTGTTTCAAACAGGAAAAAAGAATTTAAAACATGTTATGCGTCACAATTTTTTAAATTGGTAAGAAAAATGATGCTGTGGCATCAGCATTTATAAATCTTGCCAATAAAATATATATCTCAAATGGCAAGAGAGAGTAATGCATTTGTTCATTTAAAAATCTTCCTTTTTAGATTCTGGCATGGTATTTTTTAAGAAAAAAACTACAATGTAATACTTTACTATTAAAAAAATGACAGCAATGTCTTTATTAAAAATTAAATTTAAGAAATAGCTATTTGTAATCGTTAACACAATGCACTGAAAATAAGTCTTAATTTCAGAGTTTTATTGTACTGCACTAAAGGAACAGCAGGATGGTTATACAATGTTCTCTCTCATTCAGTTTTGAAAATCTAAGGTACTTGCAAATTCTTAAGAATACTTTTACCACCAGATTAGAACAGTAAGTATAATAACCAATTTCTTAGTAATCTTACAAATAAAAACACATTTAAAATAGTTTTAAATGCATTCTTCACAAGTAATTCAATATATATTTTTATATCATATTCACTTATGCTTAAGAATTAAAGCAAGTATATTACTCTGATGGAAATATGGGAAATCTCTCATTCATGCAATATACAGGGATAATTTTCAAGTCAAAGGGGAAAAAATCCCACTCTTATGTTTGTAAATGTATCCATATATAATCATCTACATGATAGATGAGGAAACCATGGCGTTTCCCACAGGTCAGATATACATTTTCAGTTCATCAAAAGCACCTGATACCTACAGCTAATTTATAAGTACGTGGCATCTCAATAAAACCAAAATGAGCCCTACAAGGTCCTATAAACAAAAGCTTCCAATGGACTAAGGACAATCAGTAATTAACACAATCATTCAGAGGATTATGGCTGTTCCTTAAGGAGTGCAAGTTCAAACCTGTCAACACCAGAGGTAATCATTTTATATTAATTTATACGTAATTCCATTTAAATTCTTTATCCTAGTATAACATATGAAAACAGTCTTTCCACAAGCAAAAAATGTGGAAACATTTAAAAAATAAGGAGTCATTTTTTAAAGTAACTGATCAGATTCCATAGGCTACTCCTGGAAACAAGATCTTGCTGGATAGAATCCCTTCATGTGGTGGCTTTTGCATGCACTTAACTGGATCAATTCTTCTGTGTGTTGTTCTAAGAGCTCACCAAAACATAGATCATGCTGTAAAGAAGAAAAAGGCTGTTAATTCAAACAATCTTAATTATAAAAGCCAAGAGCAACAAAACGTTGGGTCTGCTTTACACAGCAAACAACTTTGTTATTTCATACCATTACAGAAAATGGAAAAAACAAATGACTTGTTCACAGTATGATCTTAATTTGCATTTATGGACTTCTGCCTAAGGTACAAGTAGGCTCAGTGCATGTGCTATAGTGGTCCCTTATTTCCTCCCCAATTTTATCAAATAGACTTTCCTTTCCAATTTTAGCAAGTAAAATGGCACAGCTGAAGGCTTAATGGGGAATCAGAGCTTAGAGAAGCAATCCAAAACATCACACTGTTCTTGGAGCTGTGTCTAATATTAGGAGCCAGCATTTCTGGAGGGCTCGCTTGGTGCCAGGCCTTCTGCTACCTCTTTCATATACTCTATCTCACTTCATCCTCAGAGCAATCCTAGGAGGCAGGTACTATATTATCCTCATTTTTTACAGATGGGAATGGTCAAGTAAGGAACTTTCCCATTAAAGAAAGCTCTAGGCAACAGCAGCAGGGTTAAAGAAGAAAAGAGGACAAACAAGCAAAATAAAAAGCAATAACCATTCAACTTAGGCTAAAGAACTACCAGGAGCAATTCTACATAAACAGTGGTGTGGGAAAGGCATAGGGTTATGGTTCAAAAGCTTGTATCTCTAAATGGAAATACAAAGCAAGGAGCTGCGCAAACTTGACAATTTTATAACATAAATGAATGTCCTAGTGCCACTCTCTTCTGTTAAACATTTACCTACAACTGTCCATCTACAACTTTATCATTTATTCATGCATTCATTTTTTCTTTCTTCCTTTCAACAAATATATTTTAAGTACCTACTATGTACCAACACTATTCTGGCAATTGTTAAAGAAATTTTAAAAACTGAAAATTGACAGAAAATTATGACATGGAATTTCACTTTTCATAATCTATTCAGTATCTTTGTTTCACATGAGTAACAATAGTAGATGCACTAACATACTCATTTTTCCAGTCATAACCTCTGAAAGCATAAAAATAACTTTTTTCCTAAATTTCAGTCTAATATTTCATTCCTCCTTTTCTATAATGGAAACTCGTATGATGTAAAGAGAAATATGAATATAAGCCTATCATATAATACTCCGCAAGTTTTCAAATAACAAAAAGAAGAGGAAATGGAAGCTTTACTACCACACAATTTCATTTTCTACAGTTAATATTTCTTCTGTTTTCAGAATCAGGCAGAAAGCCTTCTTTAGTTGAATACACATCAATAAAAGATGAGAAGTGCATTTACATAATTAAAGAATACCATTCTTAACAGTGTGCTTTTCTAGTTTTAATTAGCAGTCATTTTACTCCCTTACAGTAAACTTAGAGCAGTGGTTCTCAACCATGGGCCATTTTACTTCCCAGGGAGCATTTGGTAATGTCCAGAGACATTTTTGGTTGTCACGGACTGGTGGAAGGAGGTGCTACTGGTATCTAGGGAAGAGAGGCCAGGGATGTTACTAAACATCCTACAATACACAGCTCCCATAACTAAGAATTATCCAACCCAAAAGTCAACAGTATCAAGGTTAAGAAATCCTGACCTACAAGAAAGTTGGTGTGAGTCCATCACAGTATAAAAGGAGAAAAATCAATAATGACATTGCTTGTTTCATTCATTCTACTGGAATCAAGCAAGACAGAAAATAAATGTCAGAGCACACCATTTATGAAGAATGATAAGGTAAATAATTAAACACAATCTCAGAAGAGACACTGAAGTCAAGCAGAAACTTTCTGGCAAACTCACTGCCATCACTTTGCCATGGAGAATAAGAATTGTCCTTCACTGACTAAATATGTCTGTCTGAAAACTTAGGAAGCAGCATCCCAGGCCAAAGTTTCTGCTTCTGTACCAGCATATGTCATCTTGAATGAGTGTACATTTGCTGATGTGCACTGTGCCATTATCAGCTACCACCACTCAGGACACTGAGTTATTTAGTAGACTTTAAGGTATTAAGACCAGAATGCTTATACACTTTTTAGGCAGCAACATAAAATCATATTTTCATTTTGTTTTTTAAACTTACCCGTACAGGTAGTAAAAAAATGCTAGGAGATAAAAAGCTAATTTGCACCATCCTTCTTTCTGACAATATGCTAGAATATCTGCATTCATGATGGTTGTAGGGTCATAGAGTCCTGGTCCACTCATCACTGGTCGACTCATATACCTGGAATAAACACACTTTATTAGCCACTCAGAAAGGGGAACAACCATTCAGGATGGGAAGGAGGAGTCTTCTTCTCAAATGGTATTTGGTACAACAAGAGCCGGTCCATATAGGAAAGCAAACTCTTAGCTATAAGTGGAATTCTTTCCTTTTATCATTTTAATTTTAAAACTGGAGCCTGTTAAATGACCAGAACTGGACAGCTAAACAAGTCACATATGGTCTCCTCTACACTTTCAGGAATACAACAAAAATATGAATAAGAAACAATAAAAAGAAATAGGAATTTTTTTCTTTTAATGTTCTCTTTTGATATAATTTTAGAGTAACAGGAAAGTTGCAAGAAACCTTCACACCCAGATGCTCCCAATGTTAACATCTACCACACTTGCTTTATCCTTCTC
Organism: Choloepus didactylus; assembly: GCF_015220235.1. Taxonomy (NCBI): domain Eukaryota; kingdom Metazoa; phylum Chordata; class Mammalia; order Pilosa; family Megalonychidae; genus Choloepus; species Choloepus didactylus. Next base: position 58,206,176 of record NC_051310.1, on the reverse strand, counting down.
TTTCTCTCTAAAAATGTATACATTTTTTTCTGAACCATTTCAGTCAGCTATAGACACGATGCCACTTTACCCCTAAATACGTCTTCAGAATAGATTTTCTAAAATCAAGAGCAGTGAGATTTTCACATGCCTGTTAAAGCAACAAAAACTAAATGTACTATCAGGTATAACTGTTAGAAGAGTGATAAGATATGAAAATCTTTTATACATAAACAAATTTATTCCAAGTCATAAAATAAACATGGAGAAAGAAGTTAGACAAGCACTGTACATTTTAATTTATATCAAGTTCAAAGACAGGCAAAACTAATCTAAGTTGACAAAGGTCAGTGGTTTCCCTCAGGAGACGTGGACAGACACTGACTGGGAGGGGGTATAAAGGAGTCTTCTGAGGGGCTGCAACTGTTGTAGATACTAAGCTGAGTGGTGGTTTCACAAGCACGTATATGTAAATATTCACTGAGCTGTATACATCAAACTTGTGCGTGTTGTTTGTAAGTTATACCTCATTTTTTAAAAATCCTTTTAAAAAGAAAGTACACTCCATAAAAAGTTTTAATACAGCTATTTGTTCACACACTTGAATTTTAGAATAAATGCCAACTAATTTTCAGATTTTCATTTAGGCAACTAGCAGGTAAGATAAGCAATCAACCACAGTATAATTAAAATTTAATTAAGAAAATTATTAGAAGTATATCTAAATATTACCTCCAAATATGATATGCCAAGAGGGGCATATTGAGACCCAGTGTGAGCCATTCTGCTGCACAAAGAAACATGACACAGAAGAAAGCATGGATGAGGTACTCTGGAAGTACAAGCTGGAAGAAAAATACAAGTGAGTTATCAAAATGCCTTGGCGTTAAGTCTACTGTAAACTGCTAATCTAGAAAGGAGGTGGCAACCAAGTTTCCATAATAAAAAATTAGTTTTCTTACAGTCAGAGATGAAAGATGATGGTGAATTTTATTTCTATATTTAACTTTTTACCAAAAGTAGAATTACAAGCAAACTGACCAAAGAATACAGCTTGTACTAAAAGAATAAGATATGACTTAAAGTTTGAAACCCAAAATTTCAGAACAGCAGGTTTATACAAAGTTACCACCCAGACTGTTCACACAGTTATTTACTAATCAACTGGAATTCTTTTCTTTCCACCATTCAACACGTGATAAAAATACAAAATGAGGCATTTGATCACATGCAACAAGATATAAAATAATCCACAAAAAACATAATACCCCTTTAGAGGTTTACACATTAGTGTAGCTTAAAAAAGCTTTTAACAAAAACCAGAAATGCTACATAGACAGTATTTAGCAAACCACATCACATTACCACAAAAGTAATTTCTTCAATGGAAAGCCAATCAGCCAATAATCTCAGCACAGTCAGGGGGAAAAGAATACTAATATGCACAAATGCAAATGATGTGCTTTCTGCAACGTAGGAGGGAAAAGACTGAGTTCTTTACTGTGAAATTAAAGAGTTTCGAGGTTTCTGAGTTCCCACTCTTACATGGCCTTTCCATTTCTTTAAGCCTGCTTTCCAATGAAACGCTACAGACAGCATTATTTTCAGACAAGTAAAAACTCAGAACTCAAATCTTTTGATAGTAGATGGAAGTATTAAGTAAGGAAAAATTAACTCAAGCAAAAAGCTTTTTTATAAAATGACCAAGAGTTAAATAATTCTATTCCAAAATAAGCAAAATAATGCTTTATTTTTCTCATCCTAAAGATGTCAGCCTAATCGTTTTTGAAAATAAAAATACCAAAAGCTTTCACTGCAGGTTTCAGCCAAACAACCTCCTATAGGTCACAACTGAAAGTCAGTTTCTCAACATCTACTTAACACCAAATTAAAATTATAAGAATTCTCAACGCCATCAGATCTTTCCTAAGGGGAAACCATGACTATAGAAATAATATAATTATACCACACAATCAAGCCCATTTTCTAAAACTTCCAAATTATTTTTTCCAATTTAAAGCTGTAGAGCAAACTTTTAAAAATAAATATTATTTTAAATTGAAATTCCAGTGAAACCAACTAGCCTACACCACTAACCAAATATTTTTTCTACAAACTTAAGCAATATAATAAGTAACAAAAGATAAACTCTGTTTACATACATAAACCTTTAAATTACATGAACCTCTAAACCATCATCTGTTGAAAATCAAACATTTGCAGTCTCTAAACAAGAAAATATCCACAGGAAATATTTGAAATTCAATGGCAAAAACCAGGGCAAGCCAAGAAAAATATGCATTATATTAGGAATTATACTAGAATCACTATTTATTATACTAGTTTAAATACATGATCTTTCTTTAAAATATAAGAAGCCTATTTCAGCCCTCTAAAGTCAACTGAAATCTAACAATACAAATTAGCATTCAAGGTTTCATCCTAAATTTACAGACAGAGGTATGGGGAGAGAATGACCCCCACTGTTCTTGAACAATATACTTTAATAATAGTGATATTAAATATAATCTGCAACTCTACCAGTTCTAGTATGAAACAAACACCACACACCCTGCCTCCCCTAAAAAAAGTCCAGAAATGTTTATTATGCACCTCTCATGAAAAAGGTCCTCTCTAAACTTTCTTTTAATGATGGGATTTCCCCTAAGTGGCACAAAAATTATTCCAATTAGGAACCAAGATTCACACAAAAGCTAGTATCCAGAAAAAATAACTCATGCAAATATGTCTGAAATGACAGTACTTAAACATGCAAATCATAATATTATTTTGTTAAAGTTCACATTTATAAAAATGATATTTGTTTTCCCCCATACTTTAGCAGAATTGTCAAAACAAATTTAAAATAGGGAAAACTGTCAGATGCACTTTTATTAAGCCAATTATCGGCACCCTACCTTAAAATGCAACTTGTGCTAGTATGACAACTTCTTGCCAAACCTACTGCACACATCTTTCTAAGTAAGAATTTCTTTCCACTAAGAAAAGCCAGAAATCACACATTACATTTAAAGTGAAATTAGTCCCTCTTTAATTTACAGTTAATGAAAAAGATACAAGAGCTTGAGCTTCAAAAATTAGGCTGTATGGGTTCAAATTCCGGCTCCTAGCTGTGTGTCCTTGAGTGAAATTTTTAAAGCTCTCTAAACATCATTTTCCTCTCCTACACATGAAAATAAAAACATATCAACTTCATAGGATTTCCATGAAAACTGAATGAAAACACCTTGGTAAAATGCTTAGCACAGAACCTGGCACCCAAGAAAGCCCTAAACTGATTGATTTCAGCTATTCTTATCCCAATCATCATATGGTTATTTGAAGCAATGAAAAGCCAAAGAGGATAGAATACTATTAATAAACAGTTGCCAAAGGAGAAATTCCAGTTTATTAATTTCTTGGTAACAATCAGTTTCAAGTACTAAGCTTAAGATGTTTTTACAATGAGCATGCTACTTTCCAATGAGAAAGCAGATCCATCTCATAATTTGTTTCATAAAGAACAGCTATTACATTAATACTTTTAATTGTAATTTTATCAAAAGACTTACTGTACTAATTTTCTAAAGACAAACTAGAAATCTATACCATCATTCATATTTATCTAGGAAACAATGATAAAGTACCAAACTGTATAGAGGTTCTTCCTTAAAATCCCTCTAGCATGCAAGTACATTATAGTTTTATGCAACTAAGTATGCACAAAACAAGTTCTCATCTTCACCATGATTTTTTTAAAGTGCATTACTGTATTCTATATCTTAAACATTTACCCGCTGCTTTTTTACACATGTCCTTTCATTTTTTGACCAATCAGGCAAAATCAAACCTGAGGGCTAAATGAATAAACTAAATAAAGCCAAAAAATATGTACAACTAAGCACAATGAAGATACATTCTAACTAAATCCTTCATAGCAGAGAACTTAGCATAAGACAGGTCTGTTTTAGAAATTTAAAGTGGATTTATACTAAAAATAACTTTGTAAACATTTGAATACAAATTGTTATCTACAAAATCTAGGCAGCAAGTCCAAAGGACACCATTTAGTGTAAGACTCCAGAGCCTAAAAACAGAACTAGCTAAGAAACATAAGCCGAATGACTAGATTAATTCCAGGACATACATAATGCTAATGAGAGATAAAACTACATATGGTAGGTAAGTCCATACTAAAAATTCCACCTGCATACTACCTCAAAAGAAGTCCCAATCCTAGAATAATCTCACCATCTATAAAAGCCATTTTAACAACTTTTAAACATTGCACAAAATAATATAATATAGAAGTGCCTATGGCTATAACATTAAGAAAAATGAATAAGCATATAACAGCTTTCCCTACTTGGCTGGGCCAGCAAGCAAACATTTGGATAAAATAAGAAAATTCATGAAATCATAAACCTCAACAGGCATATGAACGAGCACACTGAACAAAACGTTACAAATACAAATACCCTAACCCTCCCCATGAAAATGAACGTAGCATTAAAACATTAAACCAAAAAGCAGTACACACCTTTAATGCAATTTTGACTCTTTTAATCTTTTTGACCTTTTCAACTGTCTTTGGCCGACAATGTAAAAAGCAGATTGGAAGAATGTTAGTATGACAGCTGATAAGATCACCAGCAGATTAATAACAGTCAGAATAGTTAAGCATGTCAGGAAAAAACTATTTTTTTAATTCTGCCTACTTCAAAAAGTACAAATATATGATGCTACTGAGAATATTGGCCATTTTCAAATTATATGAAAGTTAAAAGCAAAAATTGTTTAAAAATCTAAAGATAAATCTTATAACTTACAGGGTTCAGGGTATTACACTGGTCTATAGGATTCTTGTAATCAGTCTTCAGTTCATCAAATGCTATAATCTAAAATAAAATTTAATAGAGTTAGGATCTCTCACTTTAATAAAACACATCAACAAACCTGCCCGTATTGGATAATTACTGAATGAAGTTAATAAAACAAAAGCAAAGTACACCAACATCACATGTACCAATTTATAATAAACTCAATTTATGCTAAAAAAAAAAAATGGAATCAGATTTAAAGGAGCTGAAAACACTTTTATGTTATTGCTAAAATGAGCTGACATAATTTTGATAAATATTTTCGATGTCTTCAATGCCATGGTTCAAGTTATTTTCTGTACTTGAAATGTTCTCTCCCCCACTTACAACTATTTGGTAAACTCTTCTTCACCCTAAAAAACCCTCTTCCCATGTCAACTCCTTTCAGCTTTTCCTGACCCCCTTGGGGGAATAAATAATTGCAACCTTGTCTACATCTCTTCACAGCACAAGGCTTTAAAATGCTGCCAATATAGAGCAGAGTATTTATGCACATGAATGCTAAGGGATTCTTAAATTTCACGGGTAGAACCACCACATACAGTCGTGTACTTTCCACACAGGATACATACACCCAGCCGAGAGGCTAAATGGGGTCTCAAATCCAGCCCATGCTCCCGCTGCCAAGCCACGCACCCAGACATGGCACTGCCTCAGCCCCTGGTCATCAGGTCCTTCCTTCAGGGGCTGTGTCCATTCAGGAGGGAGAGTTTTATCAATTCTTTCGCTCTGAGAGGTGTCTTTTCCTAATTCACACATAGGCAAGAGCCACCCTGTTTGAAGCCACTATAAAAGTGATCAACTTGACGACTCCTTTTGGAATCCTATGCCTATCACATGTTGATCTTTTCATTCGATCATCAAACTAACAACTGAAGCAGGGTAAGCCTGCGTGAGGCCAGCTTCTCATGGTGACATAGTTATAGATGTGGCCAGAGGAAAAAGATTATCCTTTTAAAATAAATGGCAAGAATGTTTTTGCCCACACTCTGAAGATATATGGCTTTAATCTTTAAAAATGTGGCTTTATGCATATTAATTGTGCCTAAGAGTCTCCCCCTGAGTACCTCTTTGTTGCTCAGATGTGACCCTCTCTCTCTAGTTAAGCCAACTTGGCAGTTGAACTCACTGCCCTCCCACCTACGTGGGACCTGATTCCCAGGGGTGCAAATCTCCCTGGCAACGCAGGATATGACTCCCAGTGATGAATGTGGACCCAGCATCGTGGGATTGAGAATATCTTCTTGACAAAAAGGAGGATGCAAAATGAAACGAAATAAAGTTTCAGTGGCTGAGAGATTTCAAATGGAGTCGAGGGGTCACTCTGGTGGACATTCTTATGCACTATGTAGATAACACCTTTAAAAGTGTGGCTTTAACTAAATACAGAACTTCAAAGTCAAAATGAACTAAAAATCAAAATATGGCCCACATATCACTTTGGGGTGTTAACTAAGGTGTCCTAGTAAGAAGCCAATGGCACCAAGTGTATGTGAAAACTATTTAAGTTTCTGCCCCTGGTCAGAGAACCTAACCTATACTTCCCCTGGTGGGTTAGTAGTATCTTTATATGTGAGGCACTATCACTCAATATTATCAATAATCAATTAATGGAGTTATGCATTTCTAGCATTTAATATACTGGCTTATTTCCCTATTAAAGTCCTTAATTTCATAAAAAGGAAAGAGCAAAGAAAAATAGTCCTAGGGAAAAAAAGCTCAGAACTCACCAAATGGAATTTTCCTTTGCTAAACACTGTTAACACATATAAATGTTAAAAATATAAATGTGAAATTTGAATATACTTATTTCTTTTTATTTATGGACATTAGTTAGATACCTGACATTAGCTGTAATATATTTCTAATGCATTTTAGTAACGAAGTGAAAAACAAGAACAATAATTACAAATAGAATTTCTACCTCTAAGAAGATCCAAGTTAATAGCAGAATACAAAGCCTACCTTAAATCTAACCTTTCTTTGATTGAACATTTTCCGCAGGTGGCTTCAAGGAATTGTTTAATAACTATGTTGCTGAATGGGTTTCTGTTTTGTGAGTGCTCTAAGCTGGAGTTTTCAAAACTCTTCTGAGAAGATTCTAAAACTAGTGGTTTTCAAACCTTTTGCAGCTAGACAAGGCTTTCACAAAATTTTCCACATAAGTGTAAAAACAATAAAAGAGAAAAGCAAGACTGCTGTGGCCCCCAAAAGGGGAGCCTCCTTTCATCCTAAATCTCTAAAGATGACAAACTACACAATTTGAAGGATACCTTCAAATTTGATGCATGCCTTTGGGAAAGACTTCCACTTTTTTGGCTTTCAATCTACAACCCAGAACCCTTGAATCTTGAAGATGACTGTATAAAAATGTAGCTTATAAGGGGTGACAATGTGACTGGGAAAGCCATATGGACCACACTCCTCTTTGTCCAGTGTATGGATGGATGAGTAGAAAAACGGGGGCAAAAAAAAAAAAAAAAGCACCCAGGGTTCTTTTTTACGTTAATTGTTCTTTTTCACTTTAATTTTTATTCTTACTATTTTTGTGTATATGGTAATGAAAGTGTTCAAAAATTAATTTTGGTGATGAACACACAACTATATAATGGAACTGTGAACAACTGAATGTACGCTTTGTATGACTGCATGGTATGTGAATATATCTCAATAAAATTGAATTAAAAAAAAAAAATCTGTACTCCCAACTCTATTCTCCATGGAGCATCAAGCACATACATGAATTAAGACTACACTAACAGATGTTGACCATCAGCATAAAACATCCTCCAAATGATTAATGTAAAGGGGACTTTGAGAATTTATACTTAAATTTCCAAATGAGTCTTCTGAAAGACACTTAAACTACCTAAGAAATAAATTTAAGGTTCTTTGGATAATAAAAAAATTAAAACAATGTATTTATTTAGAACTGTTTCCCAAAGAATGCAATAATCTTCTGAATGACTAAGAAATCTCTAAGTCTTCACTGATCCGTGGTGTACAAAAAAATTATTTTTAATTCTATAATAGGCCTCAAAATCATCTACTTTGAACAGACATAACATTTATATTAGAGCAGAAATTAAATTATCCATTTTTAAAAGTACAGCTTCAGGTTTTCCTTAAGCCAAACATGTGTTCAAAAATATGAAGAAAAAAAAGGCCATTATACAACTCTCCTACAAATTCCCATAATCCCAGAAAACTGAAAAGCACCCATCAAGCAGAGTGACTAGAGCCACATCTACAGATTTTTAAAGTTGGAAGGAAGCCACATATTTCAGTTTCATCAGAAGCTTCGTAAGGCAGGGCTAGTTTGCATTACAAATTATCCTCATTTATTGTCCTTCCACCAAAAAAAAAGAGCTTAAGAAGCTGGGCAGTCTTCCTACTGGTTCTACCGACAAGCATTTAGTTATCTGTGACAGTTAGTCTACATAAGCGTTCCCCTATACACAATCAAGTTCAAAATAATTATAATCACATTCTTTAGCAAAAGGAAATGGATTTGTGATACCGCTCTACTTATGAGACTTGTTTTGCACAAGAGGCCGCTGCCACTTAATTTATTCTGCCCTCGGTGTGTTCCATAAACAAATCCTTGTTATAGGCATGATAAATCTGATTTAAAATTTACATCAGCGTAAATATGCCCAACAATTCAAATTAAGACCAATATACCAGAATGTACTGGAATATGGATAGTACGAAAGCAAATGAGGTAAATTTTTAATGAATGTTGATTTCCAGAGGGCTCTCTCAATGCTTCTAATTTTGTGCTAAAGAAACACGAATCCTTAAAAAAAAAAATCTCTCGTAGGTCTTTGTCACAGTGACTTAGTACTTGTTCTTTACGAGAACCAGTAAGGATTTGCTTCTATCCTGAAGTATGATGTGAATAATATAAATAAAACTGCCCTAGAGAAGCTTAAGGTTTCTGAGCATTTTCAAAAGCAAATTAAAACCCTCTGCTAAATCATGTTACCCAGAATACAGAGACGGCTTGGAGGACTCTCTCTAGAGAAACTCTCACGGTCAAAGTATGATTTGGGAAGGCTAGGAGATGCAGTAAACAAAGCAATCAATCCAACCTGCATCAAAGTTCATCGGGAAACAGGAATCCGAAAAATAGTGATTCTACTCTAAAAACACACAAGTGCTGAAAAGTAGAGTCGAAAATTCATCAAAAGTAGGTTATAACTATTTCAGTTTAGCCATACTCCTGAGGAAACCCGAAAAAGAAAAGCAATCTGTATTAAATAATAAAAAATTCGGAAAACTTCATTCACGCTAAGTACGTCTCAGGTCTCTGCGCCCTGACATCCTCGCCGGGGATGCCTGGCCGTGGGCCGGCCGAAGGTCCCAGCGAAGCGCTGCCTGGCCCGGCCCTGGACCGCGGCCGCCCCACCCAGCAGGGAAGGAGTAGCGGTGCGCGTGGCCTGCGCCAGAACACAGCGGGCGCATCCATCTGGCGACCGCACGTCCGGGGTCCTCCCGGACCTGCAGCCCCGCGGGCCCTACACTGAGGGCGCAAAGACCCCTCGCCGCGCTGCCGGCGCCGCCCCGGCCCGGCCCCATCCCCAGGCGCACCGACCTCAGGGGGCCGTCACACGAGCCCTGGGCGAGAAGAGGTTGTTCCGCCGCCTCGCCCTGCTTCCCCCGGCCCCGGCTACTCACGTGCCAGATGGCGAAAAAGATAAGCGCAGCGGTGAGCAGCAATGCCAGCATATAGCAGAAGGCCGCGAAAGTGAACGCCATGGCCGGGGAGGAGCAGCGAGCAGCGCAGATGGGAGCGGAGAAAGGCGGCGCACGGCCCTCTGGGTAAAACCATTCACTTCCCCCCGGCCACAACCACGATCTTCGCCGCCGCCGCGGCACCAGCCTTCCCAGCACGCCTGCGCACCAGACCGGGTCGGCCGGCGCCCTCTGATGGCCGGAGTCTGCGTTGCACTTATATCGTCCCCGCAGTTCATTTATTGTTCCTGTCTTCCCTAGTTTATTCTTGGAACAAATATTTATTGACTGTGTGCCTGGTTTGTTCCAGGTGCAGTTCTTCTCCCGTGCCGTTCTTCTCCCTTGAAATATAAAGATGAATAAGAAAGTATATGTTCTCAATGAGCTAGTACAGTGCCAGCAACAAACTGGCACATTATATAGGTATCAATCAGTACAGTATTATTACACCGTAAGTGGATGCTTACGGGAGATTATGAAAGGTCAGAGAATGTACTTCAGCCCCAGTCACTTCCTTTGGCCAGACACCTTTTCTGCAGTACACAAACTAGCCAACTGTGCACGATGACCCTGATTAAGAGAAGCGTGAGACTGGAGGCAGAAAGACCGCCGCAATGGTCCTGGCAAAAGTTGCTGTGGATCCCAACTAAAGCAGTGGAAGCTGGAATAGAAAGGAAAGAATATATTTGATATTACTGTATTTAGGTGATAAGCTTGGTAGGATTGAACTGATTGGATGCAGTGGCGAGAGAAAGGAAGGAGTCAAAGATGACATTCAGTACTGTCGGACACAGAAGCATAGCAAATGCAGTATTCGGCAATCTTTGTCCAAGAAAACTCAGTATCTAATGAGAGTCAGATGCAGGTTCCTGGGTTCGGGGGAAACAGAATTTTCAAGGAATTGTTCAAGCCAAACCAGGAGATCCAGCCCCCTTCTTCTAAATGAATTCCATCTACACTTGGGAAGTGATGTTTCACTACCAGAAACCTCCAAATCCTACCTTTTGGTAACAAGCTTTCCTCCAGCTTCATCTGAAATGTATCTTTTCCCTGCTTGGAAGCTATGCTCACTCAGCACCTTGTTTCACAGAACAAAATTGTCTCCTAGGGACCCAACCTGGAAGAGACAACCCACATGTCACCTGAGAAGGTAGAGGGAATTGGTAAGAGGAATGTTGTCTGTCCCAACCTCCAATACCGCTGTTACATTAAAACCAAGTCACTCCACTTCATTCAAAGGTAGCATTTTAGATGCATTATCAAATGTTTATTGGGCATCCATTTTATGTTAGGTAGAATGCTGGTGGATTCCTTCAGAAGCTGTGGCCACAGAAAGCCCCCTTCACATTTTGTCAGAATACATGGGTAAGCTTTAGATCTGCTCTAGTATGGCAGCCACAAGTCAGATGTAGCTACTTTAATTTAAATTAATTAAAATTAAATAAAAATTCAGTTCCTCAGTCACTGTATAGAACAGCATAGACAGAATATTTCCATCATCACAGAGTTCTGTTGGACAGCATTGCTTTAGACAATATTATGCACTGTAATTTGTTAGAGAATATACCCATTTTAATGAGGGCAAAAGGATAATTAGATAAATCAATCATACACAAGGAAGTTGGTGGGGAAAATAATAGGTTTGCTGATAGTTTTGGAGGTCTATTACAGGTAGTGAGTAATCTATACATTCCATTTTCAAACTATTCCAGGTCAATTTTTGGAAGTTGCAATAACCATTTCAGACCATGGGACTACTTTTGCAACACATATGAATTAAAATCCTTTTTCAGCTTGTGTATTTGGATGGCGCCAGATGATACGTCAAAGAAGTACTAATCTGCTTTACACACACACACACACAAACACACACACACACACACACATTCTCCATCAAATGTCCTTTGTTCAAATTGCTTCCATTATTAAATTGCCTCCTCTCCTCCTACTGGCCATGCTCCCAAACAAGACAGCTAGACACAAGTCATCCACTGGAGAACTGGAGAACTGGAAACAATGGCCATATGGCCATAATACTTAACTTGAGTTCAAAAAGTCTAGTCTAAAAATTAGACAAAAAAAAAAAAAAAAATTACACATCTGAGAGAATTATCCAGCCCCTCAGACTAACTAAAAAGCTAGGGCTGAGGAAGGGAGGTACTGAGCAGTTAGAAGAGTGTGAGCTTAAGGAAGTTGCAACCCTCCACAGGAACCATGAAATTGCTTGGCAATTGAGTTCGGTTTTCCTTTTCACGAGTGTGCATTGAGGACTGTCAAACAACAGCAGGCAATACTTCACCCATCAATTGTCTAGGTGGGAATGAAGCTTATCACTCTGCTCAGCACCTCATCCAGTCCATGCTTAGAAGATAAGTCTTGTTCTTTGGCCCAGGAGGCTCATAAGCACCTCCAGAATGGGGGTGGGGCCGGGGGGGGTGGAGTAGGATACTTAAAGACATGATGGTACTATAAAGGGAAAGCCCCTGCCCTACTGTGAATCTGGTCTCAACCAACTCAAAGTCTCTTACAAAGGTGGAACAATATATGTCACGCTAGGTACATATGCCATATGGAACTCATGACACTTTGGGAAGATCTGGGCCCTTGCCTTGGATAATGATGCACCTCCAACAAGAAAGAACCTTGAGCACAAATAAATTGTGGGCTAGCAGTTCCCAATATCCCAGAAGATGTTTGCATATTTGAGGTGAAAGCAATCATACTGGAAATTCGTGGTGGTTAAAGATGGTATATGGATCTGCTCATATGACTGAGACATAAGCCTTGGAAGGAATGGGGTACCCTCAAATGCACCCCACTCTTTTCTTGTTGGCAAAGCTGAGAGCTTGTTCAAAGGTTCAGAGCTCCCATGCCATGTGCTCAGAGGAGCCCTTCCCCAACTTGAGGTTTCAGAAAGAGGTGGCTCTAGCCTCTCCAGAGTGATTTATGACTCTCGGTTGCTCTGTGTATGTGGCAGAGCTGATGATTGTTCCTGTTATTTTCTGTTCATTATATATATTTCTAAAGCATTGAGTATGACTGCTTGCCAAGTAGTCTGACAGGATGTGGTTTCTCAGTATCGGCTGACTGTGTCATCCACCTTGACCTTTGTGCCGGGAGTGCCTGTTACACAATTTGTGATAGGAGTTAATGGACAGAAATGACTCTGTCCACAATCTTACATGTGTAAAGAATGTCACATCTCTTTATTGTTCTGGTCCTTTTTTAAATGTGTGACTAAAATACCACATCTTTTTCTTCTTCTTTATATGTGTGTGTGTGTGTGTGTGTGTGTGTGTGTGTGTTATTCTTTGTTTTTGCTTGTTTTTTTTTTTTTCCATTTCTTGAGGTAGAATTTAAAGATGGTAAAATGCACAGATCTTAAGTGTACAATTCAAGGAGTTTTGATAATGTTTGCATCCATATACCCACCACCCCAATCAAGAAAGAGAACAATGCCATCAACCCCAAAAAAATTTCCCCACAATGTGGTAGTTTGAAGCTGTTATGTACCCCAGAAAAGGCCATGTTCTTTTAACCCATTTCTGTGTGTACAGACCTATTGTGGGTGGGATGTTTTGATTAGGTTGTTTCAATTGAGATGTGGTCCCACTCATTCAGGGTGGATTTTAAACCTCCTGCTGGAATCCTTTATAAGAGAATAAGACACACAGAAGAAAACAGGTGAAATAGAGAGAAGCTCACAGAAAAAGCCCCAGAGAGGAAACCACTGAAGCCAGAAGCTGGAAGCAATGAAACCCAGGAGAGAAGGACCAGCAGATGTTGCCATGTGCCTTGCTGTCTCGCAGAGGAACCCAAGCTTGTGGAGCTGGTCTTCAGAGAAGGCATTATCATGTTGTTGCCTTAATCAGGACATTTTTCATGGCCTATGAATTGTAAATTGTAAGTTAATAAATCCCAATTGTTAAAGGCCAGTCCATTTCTAATATATTGCATTTTGTCAACATTAGCAAACTAAAACACCACTCCTCATAGGCAATCACTGGCCAAGAAGAAAACAGTCTCAGTATGCTTGAGAGAAAAAAAGATTACATGTGAGAGAAAGGATAAAAAGGGAAGGGGAGAAATTCAGAGGCTTGTGGAGAAATATATATTTAGAAGAAAGGTAACTCTCCACCCTCAGGAAGAAAACTGAGTGGAAAAAGTGCTCTGTGACAATTGCTCACTGGGAAGTAAATTACAGTCTGAAACCCTGCCACTCTTGTAGCCCCTTCTGAGGAAAACTGACCATGCAAACTGTGCCAGTTTGTATATTTATGTTCCCCAGAAAAAGCCATATTCTTTAATGCATTCTTGTGAGGGCAGACCTATTAGCGTGGTTTGGGTTGGAACCTATTGGCTCAGTGTCCATGAAGTTGTGACCCACCCAACTATAGGTGATAACTCTGATTGGATAATTTCCATGGAGGCATTGCCCCGCCCATTCAGCGTGGGCCTTGGTGAGTTCACTGGAGCTCTATAAAAGCTCGGACAAGAAGGAGCTCATAGCTAGCTGGAGCTGAGACAGACATTTTGAAGACGGCCGTTGGAAGCTGATGCAGACATTTTGGAGAATGCCATTTTGAAAAGCAACCTAGGAGCAAGCAGACACCAGCCACATGCCTTCCCAGCTAACAGAGGTTTTCCGGATGCCTATGGTCTTTCTCCAGTGAATATACCCTTTGTTGATGGACACTTTATGGCCTTAAGAGTGTAACTGTGCAACCAAATAAACCCCCTTTTATAAAAGCCAATCCATTTCTGGTGTTTTGCATTCTGGCAACATTAGCAAACTAGAACACAACCCTAAGATCCTGTCACAGCAGATTGGATCCAGGTTAGTGACTGGACACATCAGTTGAGCGACCAGCTGGCCAGGAGTTGAGGAAGTGGCGGTGACCTGGGCAATGCTCTGCCTAAGCAGGACAATAACCCAAAGTGGACCACACAGATTCTCTGTCTCTTGAGGAGTTTGAATGTGAGACATAAACAGAGACTCAGCAGACAACATGAAGCACTCATACATATACATCATCGATGCCCCAGAAGGAAAAGAGAAGGAAAAAGGAGCAGAAAGAATATTTGAGGAAATAATGACTGAAAACTTCCCCTAATTATTATGAAAGACACAAATATACATGTCCAAGAAGCTCAACATACTCCAAACAGAATAAATCCTAATAGACTTTCTCCAAGATATGTGTTAATCAGGATGTCAAGTGCCCATTAGAAAGAGAGAATTCTGAAAGCAGCAAGAGAAAAGCAATACATAACATACAAGGGATGCCCAATAAGGCTAAATTCTGATTTATCATGAGAAACTGTGGAGGTGAGAAGGCAGTGGTATGATATATTTAAGGTTCTGAAAGAGAAAAACTACCAGCCAAAAATTTTTATCCAGAAAAACTCTCCTTCAGAATGAGGGAGAGTTAAACATACCTACAGATAAACAGAAACTTAAAGAGTTCATCAATGAGACCCACCCAAGTTCTGCAGGTTGAAAAGAAAAGACAGGAGAGAGTGGCTTGGCGTGCTGTGAAGAAATGAAGATCTTTAGTAAGGGCAATGTGCTGGTTCGGATATATTATGTCCCCCCAAATGCCATATTCTTTGATGCAATCTTGTGTGGACAAATGTATTTACCTTGATTAGGTTGCAATCTTTGGATTAAATTGTTCCATGGAGTTCTGACCCACCCAACTGTTGGTGATAACTCTGATTGGATTATTTCAGTGGAGATGTGGCCCTGCCCATTCAGAGTGGGTCTGGATTTAATCACTGGAGTCCTTTAAAAATGCTGGCACAGACCCAGATGCTAGTTGGAGTAGCTCAGAGATGCTTGGAGTTGTGGACCCCTGACAATAGCTACAGCCAAGAGAGTCATTTTGAAGATGGCCATTGAAAGCTGACACCGACATTTTGGAGAACACTATTTTGAAACACAACCTGGGAGCAAGCAGATATGCACCACATGCCTTCCCCCCTAACAGAGGTTTTCCAGATGCCAATGGCTTTTCTCCAGTGAAGTTATACTATTGTTGATGCCTTACCTTGGACACTTTATGGCCTTAAGACTATAACTTTGTAAACAAATAAACACCTTTTATAAAAGCCAATCCATTTCTGGTGTTTTGCAAAACAGCAGCATTAACAAACTGGAACAGGAAGCTAAAATGTAATTGCAAAACCCAATAGTACTGTATCTTCAAAATACCACCCTACTCTTTAATTCCTATAAGAATCAGAATACAACTGAACAAGAAAAAGGCATATTTCCTGATAACTGATGTGCAAAATATAAAGTAATAAAGTGGGACAAAAACAACATAAAGAGGGGAAACAGATGGATATAGGAGCAGAGTATGTGCATGCTATGGAAGCTAAGTTGGAATCTTTTCAGATTAGTAGGTTAGAGATGTATGCTGTATAATTTAAACCCCAGGGTAACCACAAGAAAAGTATTTTAAAACTACACAGAAACAGAAAAGAAAGAGATCAATCAGATACATCACAAAAGATCAACTATACAGAAAATGAGATTGTAATAAAGGAAAAGAGAGTTCAAAAAAAAGATATGATACGTAAAAACCAAAGGACAAAATGGCTGAACTAAGTATTGCCTTTACAATAATAACACTGAATGTTAATGGATTAAACACTCTAATCAAAAGACACAAGTTGGCAGAATGGATTGAAAAAAAAAAAAAATCATGACCCAACTATATGTTAGACCCGAAGACACAAATAGGTTGAAAATGAAAGGATGGAAAAAGATTTTCCATGCAAATAGTAAACAAAAAAGAGCTGAGGAAGCCGTACTAATATTGAACAAAGCAAATTTAAGTCAAAAGCTGTTATAAGAGACAAGAATGGGCACAATGTATTAATAAAAGGGTCAATCTACCAAGAAGAAATAACAATCATAAATATTTATGCACCTAACCACAGTACCCCCAAATACATGAGGCAAACACTGGCAAAACTGAAGGGAGAAATAGACACCTGTTCAATAACAGTAGGAGACTTTAATACACAACTCTCACCAATAGATAGAACATCTATATAGAGGATAAGTAAGGAAACAGAGACTTGAATAATATAGTAAATGAATTAAATCTAACAGACAAATACAGAACATTGTACCCCAAAGCCACAGGAAATATGTTCTTTTCAAGTGCACATGGATCACTCTCCAGGATACGCCACAAGATGGATCACAAAACAAGTCTCAAATTTGGAGAGATTGAAATCATATAGAGCATCTTCTCTGACTATAATGCAATGAAGCTGGAAATCAATAACATACAGAGAATTGGAAAATCCATAGATCAGATATATGGAAGTTAAATAACACTCTATTAAACAATCAGTGGGTCACAGAAGAGTTTACAAGGGATATCATTATATATTTTGAGATGAACAAAAACTAGAACACAGCAAATCAAAATTTATGTGAAGTCTGCTAGTTAGACCATGCAGTAGCCCTTAGGCCCCTCAACACAGGTGGCCTGGCCCTCTGTCGCTGCAATCACAGTGGGGCCTGGGAGCCTTGACCCTAGGACAGGGTCCTTGTATGTCACCCAGACCTGGCTTAAGGAGAGTTCCCATTGCTGATGACAAGACTGATGCACCAGTGCGACTCTGGGTCCAAAACACCACCCCAAGAGAATACTGGAACCCTCCTTCCTGTCCCAGGCATCTCCTTTGTTGCAGACGTTTGCTTGGTAATGTGTTGATGCTGTCAGGCCCAAGGATGGCTCCTTGCTCCAGGATGACCTCCAGGGATAGAAGGCAGGAAAGCCAACTGGGTTTTGCTGACTGTACCTGGCTCGGTTACCACAGGAGATGAGGTTACCATCACACAAAGCTTTGGCCTTATTGAGGCTATAAATTTGGGTGCATAGATTTCCTCCCTCACTGCTATTTTTTTTTTAAATAACTATAGTCTGGTGGTTTTTTTGTTTGTTTGTTTGTTTTGTTTTTTGTTTTTTAAGTCTGGAAAAATCATTAAGGCAAAAAAAAAAAATCAACGTACTATGGAGATATCAAAAAGTACAAGTTGGAAGAATTCCAAAATATATTGCTGACTGAAAAAAGAAAGGGGTGACATACATAAACATGCTTGGGAATGCCCAGCTTATCTCTGGAAAGATAAACATGAAATCAGAGACAGTGGCTGCCTCTGGGGAAGTTTTATACACATGCCAGTTAGTTTTCAAAACTGGCATATTATACAGACTATTTTGTAATCTGCTTTAAAAAAGTGTAACATGTCAGGAAAATTTCCATGTGTTATTAAATATTCTCCCTGACCTTGAAAAAAAAATTATGTAAAGCAGTGAAGGCAGGGCTGAGATGGAAATTTATAGCCCTAAATGCTTACAATAAAAATGAAGAGCTAAAATCAAATGTGGACAGGGGCAGGGCAAGATGGCAGAATGGTGATGTGCAGAATTTAGTCTCTCCTCTAGAGCAGCTGGTAATTACCCAAGAACTATATGAAACAGTGTTTTAGGGTCTCCAGTAACCAGTCACACATCAGACACAAGTTTGGAATCAGAGGAAAAGCTGAGATTGCAGCAAACATTGTAAGTTCCCATGACCAGGGGTCTGGCACTCCTCCCCACCCAGACCCCATGGACTGTCTTGCAACTGGCTCCCTGAAAGGAAAAAAAAAGGATAAAAAACAACAATCTGTTGAGGGCAAGAAGGGAGGCTCAACCCAGCCTCAACAGCAGAATTAATTAACAAATTAATTAACTAATTTTTGGAGCTGAGGGTGCTAAAGAAGGGTTAGGCTCCAAGAAAGGGGGGGTCACATAAAAGCAGTCACCCATTCCCAGTCTCCAAAAAAGCCTTTTTTTCCCCCCTACATTTTGTCCCTTCCCCTTCTCACTGACTCCTTATCTTTTTACACTTCAGTACCACGTGGCAGGGGCAGAATTGAAGCTGTTGGAGAGTAATTATCAGACAATAGCCCAAAGTACATCTTTAATTGCTCTATTCTGAAACTGACAAAACTTCTAGGCTGGGGAAAGGCTTTGAAAAGGGACTCCTTTTTCTTTTTCTTTTTTCTTGTTGTTCTTTCTTTTTTTTTTTTAATCTAAAAGTAACATATGTGGTTATTTTCTAACAGAAAGCCATAGTTGAAGGAATAGGCTAGTCTTGGGGGGACACAGAGTACCCAGAACTTCTTTGAATCCCAGATTCACTCCTGGGGTTTCTAGGATTGGGAGAGTGGAGGTAGGTCCAGCTAAACTGGTAGCCCTCCTTCTGGGAACTCAGACCCCAGGGGCTGCAATTCAGATTCTAGCTTCAGTCAGCCACGTTCCCAACAGGATCAGAGTCACCAGGAGAACTAAGGGCTCAATACCTCCTTACACTGGTGGGGGAGCTGAGGGCTAGCAAGCACCACTTGCCAGACAGGAGAGGAAAAGCACTAATTCTAGAGGCCTCTTAGGAAGGTCTCATTCTCAGGGAAACCCCATACCCTCCTCATGAGACCTAGGCTATGCTAGACTGGGAAAATCTGACTGGGGTCGACCATATCTGAGGAGACCCTCTCACAAAAAGACTACATAGAGGCAGGTCAAGAAACAGAAAAACAAGAGGTGAAAATTTCTGATCAACTAAATAGAACCTAAGTTAGAGGTCTAGAATAAGTTGAACTGAACAACAGAGGTCAGAGAACAAAGCCAACCAACAAGAAACCCGTAGGTAAAGGAGTGAAAGTGAGCTCTAGAATAAACTAATCAAGAATATCACATGCCTAGAAAACTCAAGAAAACAAGCCATACAAGGAAACATGAAAATATGGATCAGCCAAAGGAACAAACTAATAGTTCAACCAAGATACAGGAGTTGAGGCAACTAATGCTAAATCAATTCACTGAACTGAAGGAAGATATGGCAAAAGAGATGAAGGATATAAAGAAGACACTGGATGACCATAAAGAAGAATTCATAAACTTGAAAAAACAAATGGCAGAACTTATGGGAATGAAGACCACAATGGAGAAGATGAAAAACACAACAGAGGGACACAAAGTAGATTTGAACGAGCAAAAGAAAGGATCAGTGAACTGGAAGACAAGACATTTGAATTCGTATACACAGAACAGATGGTGTGCCGGTTTGAATGTATTATGTTCCCCAGAAAAAGCCATATTCTTTGATGCAATCTTGTGGGGCAGATATAATAGTGGGGATTAAGTTGTAACGTTTGGATTAGGTTGTTTGCATGGAGATGCGCCCCACCCAACTGTAGATGATAACTGATGGGATATTTCCATGGAGGCGTGGCCCCACCCATTCAGGGTGGGCCTTGATCAGTGGAGCCATATAAACGTGCTGACTCAGGGAGATGGAATTCAGTGCAGCTATGAGTGACGTTTTGAAGAGGAGCAAGCTTGCTAGAGAGGAACATCCTGGGAGAAAGCCATTTTGAAACCAGAACTTTGGAGCAGATGCCAGCCACGTGCCTTCCCAGCTAACAGAGGTTTTCCAGATGCCATTGGCCATCCTCTAGTGAAGGTACCCGATTACTGATGTGCTACCTTGGACACTTTACGGCCTTAAGACTGTAACTGTGTAGCCAAATATACCCCCTTTTTATAAAAGCCAATCCATCTCTGGTGTTTTGCATTCCGCAGCATTAGCAAACTAAAACAGATGGCAAAAAAAAAAAAGGAAAAATACGAGCAGGGTCTTAAGGCGCTGAGTGACAACATGAAATGCACGAATATACGTGTTATGGATATCCAGAAGGAGAAGAGAGGGAAAAAGGGGTGGAAAGAATAATAGAAGAAATATTCACTGAAAATTTCCCAACTCTTATGAAAGACAGAAAATTAGAGATTCAAGAAGTATGGTGTAACCCAAACAGAATAGATCCAATAGACCTACTCCAAGACACTTGCTGATCAGATTGCCTAATGTCAAAGACAAAGAGAGAATTCTGAAAACAACAAGAGAAAAGCAATCCATCACATACAAGGGAAGCTTCATAAGACTATGTGCAGATTACTCTGCAGAAACAATGGAGACAAGAAGACAGTGGCATGATATATTTAAGATGCTGAAAGAGAAAAACTGCCAACCAAGAATTCTATATCCAACAAAACTGTCCTTCAAAAGTAAGGGATAGATTAAAATATTTTCAGACAAAAAGACACTGAGTGACTTTATGAATAAAAGACCAGTGCTACAAGAAATACTAAAGAGAGTGCTACGAGCTGATAGGAAAAGACAGGAGAGAGAGAGCTGGAGAATAGTGCAGAAATGAAGATTATCAGGAAAAGTAAAAGGAGAAAGAGGAAAAAATAAGACATGACATATAAAATCCAAAAGACAAAATGAAAGAAGAAAGTACTGCCCTTACAGTAATAACACTAAATGTTAATAGATTAAACTCCCCAATAAAAAGACACAGACTGGCAGAATAGATTAAGAAATAGGACCCATCTATATGCTGTCTACAAGAAACTCACTTAAGACACAAGGACAAAAATAGACTGAAAGTGAAAGCTTGGAAAAAGATACTTCATGCAAACAACAACCAGAAAAAAGCAGGGATAGCTATATTAATATCAGACAAATTAGACTTCAAAAGTAACACAATAACAGGAGACAAAGAAAGACACTATATATTAATAAAAGGGTCAATTCATCAAGAAAACATAACAATCATAAATATTTATGCACCAAGCCAGAATGCCCCCAAATTCATGAGAAACACTGAGATCATTAAAAGGAGAAGTAGACACCTCTACAATAATAGTTGGAGACTTCAATATACTGCTCTCATCAATGCATACAACATCTAGGCAGAGGATCAGTAAAGAAAGGGAGATGTTGAACTAGACTTGAAAGTTGTTTATAGAACACTACATCCAACAACAGCAGGATACACTTTTTCTCAAGTGCTCATGGAACATTCTCTAGAATAGACCACATGTTGGGTACAAAGCAAGTCTCAACAAATTTAAAAATATTGATACTATACAAAACACTTTCTCACACCATGGTGCAATGAAGTAGGAAATAAATAACAGGCAGAAGGTAATAAAATTCACAAATATATGCAGACTGAACAACACCCTCTTAGAAACCCAGTGGGTAAAGGAAGAAATTACAAGAGAAATTAGTAAGTACCTCGAGGCAAATGACAATGAAAATACAACATATCAAAACTTATGGGATTACAAGGGGTGACAGTGTGATTGTGAAGACCTTGTGGATCACACCCCCTTTATCTAGTGTATGGATGAGTAGAAAAATGGGGATAAAAACTAAAGGACAAATGGGGTGGGATGGGGGGATGATTTGGGTGTTCTTTTTTCACTTTTACTTTTTATTCTTGTTTTGGTTCTTTCTGATGTAAGGAAAATGTTCAGAGATAGATTGTGGTGATGAACACATAACTATGTTATCATACTGTGGACAGTGGATTGTATACCATGGATGATTGTATGGTGTGTGAATGTATTTCAATAAAACTGAATTTAATAAAAAAAAAAAAAAGAGAGAAGCACTAGAGAAAAAAAAAAAAAAAAAAACTTATGGGATGCAGCAAAGGCAGTGCTGCAAGGAAAATTTATTGCCCTAAATGCCTATATTAAAAGAGAAGAGAGAGCAAAAATTGAAGGATTAACTGTTCACCTGGAGGAATTACAGAAAGAACAGCAAACTAACCTCAAAGCAAACAGAAGGGAAGAAATAACAAAGATTAGAGCAGAAATACATGAAATTGAGAATAGGAAAACAACAGAGAGAATCCACAAAACCAGAGGTTGTTCTTTGAGAAAATCAACGAAATTGATGGACTGCTAGCTAGGCTAACAAAAAAAAAAGAGAGAAAGTGGATGCAAATAAATACAACCACAGATGGGAAGGAGACATAGCTACTGATCCTGCAGAAATTAAGGAGATAATGAGAAGATACTATGAGCAACTACATGCTAATAAACTAGACAACTTACGCAAAATGGACAACTTCCTAGAAAAGCTTAAACAACCAACATTGACTCAAGAAGAAATAGATGACCTCAACAAATCAATCCCAAGTAAAGAAATTGAGTCAGTCATCAAAAGGCTCCCAAAAAGGAAAAGCCCAGGAACAGATGGCTTCACATGTAAATTCTACCATGCATTCAAGAAAGAATTTGCACCAATCCTCCTCAAACTCTTCAAAAAATAGAAGAAGGAAAACTACCCAACTCATTCTATGAAGCCAACATCACCCTGATACCAAAATCAGACAAAGATACTACAAAAAAAGAAAATTATAAACCAATTTATTTAATCAATATAGATGCAAAAATCCTCAAAAAATACATGCAAGTCAAATCCAGCAGCACATTAAAAGAATTATACACCATGACCAGGTGGGATTTATTCCAGGTATGCAAGGCTGGTTCAACACAAGAAAATCAATTAATGTGATACACCACATCAATAAATCAAAGCAGAAGAACCACATGACCTTTTCAATAGATGCAGAAAAGGAATTTGACAAAATACAACATCCTTTCCTGATGAAAACAGTTCAAAGGATAGGAGCAAAAGAGAACTTTCTAAATATGATAAAGGCAGTATATGAAAAACCCACAGCTAACATCATACTCAATGGGGAGAGACTGAAAGCTTTCCCTTTAAGATCAGGAACAAGACAGGGATGCCCACTATCACCATTGTTATTTCAACATTGTGCTGGAAATGCTAGCTAGAGCAATGAGGCAAGAAAAAGAAATAAAAGGCATCCAAATTGGAGAGGAAGAAGTAAACCTTTCACTGTTTGCAGATGACATGATTCTATATGTAGAAAATCTAGAAAAATCTACAGCAAAGCTACTAGAACTAGACAATGAATACAGCAAAGTGGCAGCCTACAAGATCAATACACAAAAATCTGTAGTGTTCCTATACACAAGGAAGGTGCAACAAGAGGAGCAAATGAAAGAAAAAATTCCATTTACAATAGCAACCAAAAGAATGAAGTATTTAGAAATTAACTTAACCAAAGACACAAAGACCTTACAGAGAAAACTATAAGAAACTGCTAAGGGGAACCTAAGATGGCAGATAGGTGAGACAGGGCAAAAAAACACCTCCATGAAAAATACTAGATAAAAACCAGAAAGTGACGCAGAATACTACTTCCAGTGATGCACCAGCCAGACAAGGTCTGCTAAATCCACACAGGTCATGCGCTTGGTGAAACCAGTAGTCTGCATTCTTAAAACAGTGAATAAGCCGGCTGAAAGTCCTGCAGCCATGCTGTGGTGTGGGGAAACTGCAGGTTGGTGTTTGAAGACATAATACTTCTTTAAAAAAAAAAAAACAAAACAGGAATGGCTGCAGATACGGCAGTGAGAACTGTGCAGTGAAGCACTGCAGGAGTGGGCTGCAGCCAGTGCCTCAATGTCTGGCATGGAGGATAGCCCTCCCCACACCTGCTGCTGATTGTCCTGGGGCCAGAGGGACAGAGGGGGGAGCCAAAAAGAGAAAGAAACCGCATCCCTTGCAGCCAGCTTCCTGGCGTGCTGGCAACACTCCTGCCCAGGGCCATACCCACAGCCCAGAGCCATGCCAGGAAACCCAGCCTGATGGGGAGTGTATCCCACAGCATCCCACACACACCACAATATCAGCCGTGGAGAGTGGCCTTGAGTGCAACCACAGCTAGTTGTCCCAGAGCTGGGAAGGCAGAGCTGTGTGAAAGGGGGGGGTGGAGAAGCCCAATTCAGAAATTTTTGCATCAGGCTGGGAGCGCCCCTGCATGGCCTGGCAGCCTCGGACTTCCCTTGAGGGAAGGCGTGCATTTGCGACAAAGCACAGCATTCCCTCAGCAGAGGTCCTGGAAGATCACAGCTATCAAGCAAAGCAAATGCCAAGAGGCCAAAAACAACAGGAAATCTTAAAGCATTTGCTAAAACCAGAGGATATGGAGAACCTAATCCCAAACAACCAAATCAAACGATCGGAGGAGACACAGTACTTGGTGCAATTAATCAAAGGACTACAGTCAAAGAATGAGAGCATGGCACAGGATATAAAGGACATGAAGAAGAACATGGCACAGGATATAAAGGACATAAAGAAGACCCTAGAAGAGCATAAAGAAGAAAGTACAAGTGTAAATAAAAAAATAGAAGATCTTATGGAAATAAAAGAAACTGTTGGCCAAATTAAAAAGACTCTGGATACTCATAATACAAGATTAGAGGAAGTTGAACAACAACTCAGCGTCATAGAAGACCACAGAACAGAAAATGAAAAAGCAAAAGAAAGAATGGAGAAAAAAATAAAAAAAAAATCAAAATGGATCTCAGGGATAAGATAGTTAAAATAAAACGTCCAAATTTAAGACTAATTGGTGTCCCAGAAGGGGAAGAGAAGGGTAAATATCTAGAAAGAGTATTCAAAGAAATTGTTGGAGAAAACTTCCCAAACCATCTACACAATATAAATACACAAAGCATAAATGCCCAGCAAACTCCAAATAGAATAAATCCAAATAAACCCACTCCAAGACATATTCTGATCAGACTGTCAAATACTGAAGAGAAGGAGCAAGTTCTGAAAGCAGCAAGAGAAAAGCAATTCACTCACATATAAAGGAAACAACATAAGACTAAGTAGTGACTACTCAGTGGCCACCAAGGAGGCGAGAAGGCAGTGGCATGACATATTTAAAACTCTGAGGGAGAAAAATTTCCAACTAAGAATACTTTATCCAGCAAAACTCTCCTTCAAATTTGAGGGACAGCTTAAATTTTTCACAGACAAACAAACGCTGAGAGAGTTTGCCAACAAAAGACCTGCCCTACCTCAGATACTAAAGGGAGCCCTACCACAGAGAAACACAGAAAGGAGAGAGAGAGATAGAGAATGATAACAGACATATATAGAACCTTACATCCCACATCACCAGGACACACATTTTTCTCTAGTGATCACAGATCTTTCTCCAGAATAGACCATATGCTGGGACATAAAACAAGCCTCAATAAATTAAAAAAAAAATTGAATATATTCAAAGCACATTCTCTGACCACAATGGAATACAAATAGAAGTCAATAATTTTTGATTTGTAACTCCACTATTTACTTCCTACAGGATATAAAATACATAAACTCTAATGTCAAATTAGTGGTTTTGGACTCAATGTAAAATATATAATATTTGACAAGAACTATATAAAGGAGGGGGAATGGAGGAGTATAGGAACATAGTTTACGGGTCCTATTGAAGTTGGTAGCAAAGAAAACCTAGATTGTTACGGGTTTAAGAGGTTAAATTTAAGCCACACAGTAAACACAAAGAAATTATGAGAGTATATGACCATAGAGATGAAAAGTAGAGTATGGGTTACAAAAAGTGGGGGAAGGGGTAATGGGGAGTTAAGAAATGAGTGTAGGGTTGCTGTTTGAGGTGAAGGGAAATTTCTAGTAATGCATGGTGGGAAGGTGATAGCATTACAACACTCTAAATGCAATTAATCCCACTAATGGAATGCTAGGGAGGGAGTGGAATGGAAGATTTAGGCTGTACATATGTTTCCACAATTGAAAAAAAAAAAAAAAAAAAGACAGTCTAAATAGATGACAATTGAATGCCAAGGATGATCCTGGATGGGATCTGAGGATGGAGGACAGGAGGCTCAAAGCGACACAGTTGGGACATAAGGAAAAAAAAAAAAAAAGGAAATATAGAATGTAAGCTTTGTATCAATGTTCAATTTCTTGAACTTCTTAGCTGCACTTAATTGAATTCTATAAAAGATTGTTCTTGTTCATAGGAATTGTATATGTGAATTATAGTGTTTGTTCAAGGATGTGTGCAGCTTGCTCTCAAATGTTCAGAAGACAGAGAAATAGATGGAGGATGATAGGGAGGGAGGGAGTGAAAGAAAGAAATGGTGGTGTGACAGCATATTAAAGTTGATGGATCAGGGTATCAGGGGAGGGGGGTCAAGGTATGCTGTGTATGGGGTTTGTATTGATTTTGCAACTGTTCCTGTAACTTTGAATTTATTTCAAAATAAAATTTAAAAAAAAGAAACTGCCAAAAGAAATCAAATGGGATATTAAAAACAAAACAAAAAAAAAAGGAACAACATACCATGTTCGTGGATTGGAAGACTAAATATAGTTAAGATGGCAATTTTACCTAAACTGATTTATAGATTCAATGCAATACCAATTAAAATCCCAACAACTTACTTTACAGAAATAGAAAAATCAATAACCAAATTTATTTGGAAGGCCAAGTTTCCCTGAATAGCCAAAAATATCTTGAGAAAGAGGAATGAAGTGGGAGGTTTCACACAACCTAGCTTTGAAACATATTACAAAGCTACAGTGGTCAAAACAGAATGGTACTGGCATAAGGACAGATATACTGACCAATGGAATCGAATTGAGTGTTCAGAAGTAGAACCTCACATCTACGGACAATTGATCTTTGATAAGGCAGTCAAACCAAAGCAACTGGGACAGAGCAGCCTCTTCAATAAATGGTGTTTGGACAACTGGATATCCATTTCCAAAAGAATGAAAGAGGACTCCTATCTCAGACCTTATGCAAAAATTAACTCTAATTGTATCAAAGACCTAAACATTAGCACCAAGACCATAAGACTCTTAGAAGAAAATGTAGGGCAATATCTTAAAGATCTTGTGATAGGGGATGGTTTCCTACACCTCACACCCAAGGCATGAGCAACCAAAGAACAAATAGACAAATGAGATATCCTAAAAATTAAACACTTCTGTACATCAAAGGACTTTGTCAGAAAAGTAAAAAGGCAACCTACGCGATGGGAGATGATATTTGGAAATCACATATTAGATAAGGATTTAATATCCAGAATATATAAAGGGATCCTACAACTCAACAACAGAAAGACAAACAATCCAATTAAAAAATGGGCAAAACTCTCTCTCTAGCTAAACCAACTTGAAAGGTGAAATCACTGCCCTGCCCCCCTACGTGGGATCAGACACCCAGGGGAGTGAATCTCCCTGGCAACGTGGAATATGACTCCTGGGGAGGAATGTAGACCTGGCATCATGGGATGGAGAACATCTTCTAGACCAAAAGGGGGATGTGAAAGGAAATGAAATAAGCTTCAGTAGCAGAGAGTTTCCAAAAGGAGCCGAGAGGTCACTCTGTTGGGCACTCTTACGCACACTTTAGACAACCTTTTTTAGGCTCTAAAGAATTGGGGTAGCTGGTGGTAGATACCTGAAACTATCAAACTACAACCCAGAACCCATGAATCTCGAAGACAATTGTATAAAAATGTAGCTTATGAGGGGTGACAATGGGATTGGGAAAACCATAAGGACCACACTCCCCTTTGTCTAGTTTATGGATGGATGAGTAGAAAAATAGGGGAAGGAAACAAACAAACGAACAGACAAAGGTACCCAGTGTTCTTTTTTACTTCAATTGCTCTTTTTCACTTTAATTATTATTCTTGTTATTTTTGTGTGTGTGCTAATGAAGGTGTCAGAGATTGATTTAGGTGATGAATGTACAACTACGTAATGGTACTGTGAACAATCGAATGTACGATTTGTTTTGTATGACTGCATGGTATGTGAATATATCTCAATAAAATGAAGATAAAAAAAATGGGCAAAAGACATGGACAGACACTTTTCTGAAGAGGAAATACAAATGGCTCAAAAACATATGAAAAAATGCTCAACTTCACTGGCTATTAGGGAAATGCAAATCAAAACCACAATGAGATGTCTTCTCACACCTACCAGAATGGCCAATATCCAAAAAACAGAAAATTACATGTGCTGAGGAGTATGTGGAGAAAGAGGCACACTTATACATTGTTGGTGAGAATGTAGAATGGCGCAACCACTCTGGAGACAGTGTGAAGTTTCCTCAGGAAGCTAAGTATAGATTTGCTATATGACCCAGCTATTCCATTGCTAGGTATATACGCAGAGGAATTGAAAGTTAAGCACAAATGGACATTTGTAAACCAATGTTTATTGCAGCATTATTCACAATTGCCAAGAGATGGAAAGAGCCCAAATGTCCATCAATGGACGAGTGGATAAACAAACTGTGGTATATACACATGATGGAATATTATGTAGCTGTAAGACAGAATAAATACATAGAACCCAAAAAAATGTGGATGAACCTAAGGACATTATGTCAAGTGAAGTTAACCAGAAACAAAAGGACAGATACTGTATGGTCTCACCAATATGAACAAACATTAACGAAAAAAATTGAGAGGTAAAAGCTGACAACACAGGCTACCAGGAGATAGAAAGAGGGTAGAGATCAGGCATTTGATGCTGAGGGACTACAGAATGTTCAGCAGGATTGATTGTATAGATCCAGAAATAGATAGCATAATACTGTGTGATGGTAGCACAGTATTGTAAGTAAACTGAACAAAGATGTCTGTGAGTAAAGCTGAAAGAGGTGGGAAAGGGGAATATATGACACCAGAGGTAAAGATAGATGATAAAGACTGGGACAGTATAACTTGGCAAATGACTGTTACTAAATGTACAAATATAAAAATGTTTTTACAAGTGGGAGAACAAATGAATGTCAACCATGCAGAGTGTTTAAAAAGGGATGGCATTTGTGAAAAAGCATGATCAAAGCAAACTGAAGTCTATGGTCAACAGTAACATCGTAATATGCTTCCATTAAATGTAACAAAGGTAATATAACAAAACTAAATGTGAGAGGAATATAAGGGAGGGATATGGGATTCTTGGTAGTGGTGTTGTTTTCTGTCCTCACTATTATATTGTATTGTATGACTTGTTATTTTTCCTTTTATCATCTTTTTTATTATTCCCTAAAAAAAAAAAAAACTTTTTTTTGTAGTAATCAATATGTTCAAGTGCCACTTGTGGTGATAAATGTACAACTTTATGATGATACTGTGAACAACTGACTGTACACTGTGGATAAATTTATGAAAATGAATATAGCTATAAAATTGTAGGAAAAAATATAAATGGGAGTAAAATTGTTGGAGAAAACATGGAGAGAGGGATGTACCTATCTACTGTTGATGAGCAGGCAGAATAGTTCAGCCTTTCTGGAGGTCAGTGTGATGGTTTCACAAAAAGCTAAATATGTGGGGGACATAGGGTCCTGCAGCCTCATTATGGTCATGCATCTGGAATATTTGAGAGCAGAGATATGAATGGATATTTGCACACTGGTGTTTATGGAAGCATTATTCATGACTTGCAATCGGTGGAGGTGACCTAAGGGTACATAGACTGAGGAACAGAATGGTGAACTGTGGTGAATGCATACAACGGAATATTGAGCAACTACCAGAAGGAGTAAAGCTGTGAGACATGCAAAAAGGTGAATGGATCCTCTAGATAGCATTTTGAGTGAAGTATGCCAGAAACAAAGGCAAACAGTATAATGCCTCACCAAGACAGACTAACTACAACGTGTAAACTTAGAATTGAATCTTAGAACACAGCCTAACAGGGGTACAACTATTGTAATGGTCCCTAGACTGTAAGCTCTTACAGCAGCCACATCTATTCCTGAATTGTAATGGCTATCTCCAAACTTTGACATGTTGATCCCTTAGTGTATAACCTGATTGATCTCTGGAACATTGGGTACTTGTGTGACACATGAAACTCAGAGCTAGAACTCGGCAGATATGAATGTCAATATTAGTGCATACATCAACTGTTAAAAAAAAAAAAAAGGTGAAAAAGAGCCCAGACTTCAATTAGTGATATGAATGAAACAGATCTGGTTAAGACTAGGGCAAACTGGGCCAAAGGGCAAGGGTCAAAACTGGCTGTGTGTTAAAGCCTCTACTTCCATGTGAGACTAAAGGAAGAGATGTCCATTTGGTACAGGATCTATATATTCTAAACAGTATACCTCTACAGTCAGTTTGTTCAAACACCACAATTACATGGAACTTTGAATAGGAAATGAGATATGGTAGGTTTGTATAGGTTAGTGTGAAATAGTGAAACATCGCAAAGTAATTTGGGCAGAGAATAAATATTAGCAGGCCCTACCCTGAGGAGATGGGGGAAAATGTGGAAGTGTTGGACTTCCTCACCTGTACTGATGCTGATGTTGTCACAAACATTAAGGACTGGTAGACTGATGTATCGAGCCCTCTATCATGGAACTTGCCCTTATGAAGCTGGTTACTGTAAAGGAGAGTCTAAACTTGCCTATAAGTGTGCCTAAGGGTCTCTCCCTGAATACCTCCTTGTTGCTTAGATGTGGCCCTCTCTCTCTTTTTCTCTGTAAGTCACCTTGGCAGGTGAACTCACTGCCCTTCCTGCTGCATGGGACCTGACTCTCAGGGATGTAAATCTCCCTGGCAATGAAGGATATGACTCCCAGGGATGAATCTGGACCTGGCATCTTGGGATTGAGAGTATCTTCTTGACCAAAAGAGGGATGCAAAATGAAACAAAATAAAGTTTCAGTGGCTGAGAGATTTCAAATGGAGTCAAGAGATCACTCTGGTGGGCAGTGTTATGCACTATATAGATAACACCTTTTAGGTTTTAATGTATTGGAATAGCTAGAAGCAAATACCTGAAACTATCAAACTTCAGTAGTCTGGTCTCTTGAAGATGTTTATATGACAATGTAGCTTACAAGGGGTGACAGTGTGATTGTGAAAACCTTGTCGATCACACTCCTTTTATCCAGTGTATGGATGGATGAGTAGATAAATGGGGACAAAAACTAAATGAAAAATAGGGTGGGATGGGGTGGATAATTTGGGTGTTCTTTTGTATTTTTATTTTTTATTCTTATTCTGATTCTTTCTGGTATAAGGAAAATGTTCAAAAATAGATTGGGGTGATGAGTGCACAACTATATGATTGTACTGTGAACAGTTTATTGTACACCATGAATGATTGTATGGTATGTGAATATATCTCAATAAAACTGAATTTAAAATAAAAAAAATAGATTGGGGTGATGAGTGCATAACTATATGATACTACTGTGAACAGTTGATTGTACACCATGGATGATTGTATGGCATGTGAATATATTTCAATAAAAATGAATTTAATTAAAAAAATCAAATGTGCACAGTTCTAACTGAACACCTGGAGGAACTAGAAAAGAACAGAAAACTAACCCCTAAGCTAGCAGAAGTATATAAATAAAGATTAGAGCATAAATAAATGAAACTGAGAATTAAAAAACAATAGAGAGAATTTAAAGAACCAAAGTTGTATCTTTGAAAAAAATCAATAAAATTGACAAAACCTTAGCTACACTGACAAAGGAAAAAAAAGAGATGACCCAATTGAATAAAATTTGAAATGAGAGAGGGGACATTACTACTGACCCTACAGGAATAAAAAGGATCATAAGTGGATACTATGAACAACTGTATGCTAACAAATGACACAACTTAAATGAAATGGACGAATTGCTAGAAACACACAAACAACTTACACTGAATTTACAAGAAACAGAAGACCTCAACAGACCAATTACAAGCAGAGACTGAATAGTCATCAAAAACCTCCCAACAGATACAGGGAAGATGGCGGCATAGAGAGGAGTGAAAGCTAAGTACTCCCCCAGGAACAAATACAAAAAAACCAGAAACAACTAGTAAATAATCCAGAATAACTGCGTGGGGACAAACGAGACCATCCACTCATCATACACCAACCTGAATTGGGAGGAATGCCCGAGAATACAGCATAAAATCTGTAAGTAAAACCTGCGGATCCAAGTCGCAAGACCCCCTCCCCCATAGCCCGAGCTGCAAAGCCTCATGGTGCCAGAGAGAAGCTCTCTCCCAGCAAGCGAATATAGCTCAGCTGAGCTCCAACTGGGGTTTTAAGTAGCAAGTGTGAACTGCTCACTACAGGTACGAATCCCCAAAAAACAGACAGAGGCTTTGGGTGACGACTGACCTTGGAGACCCAGAGGGTCGCCTTGGACTGGGTCTGAAGGGGACTATTTGTTTCTTTTTTGGCTCAGTGGAGAAAGCCCCAGTCATTTTCAGTTTCCAGGGCTTTGACTTGGGGAAGGGTGGAGACAGCACAAGCAGAGAGAGAGAGACCATTGAAATGCTAATGCCCTCCACCTGGGAGCTCTGTCTTCTCTAGGAGGAAAGGGGTGGGGCCCTTTCCATTCAGAACCAGACCCCAGAGCCTGGGGGAACATGGCCACACCTCCTCACACCAGTCAAGAATTATAGGCTAACAGGCATCACCTGCTGGGCAGAAAAGCACAGTGACCTGAGGCATCACAGGGTGGAGGAATTTTCTAAGACACACCCACAGGGGAACCAGATACTGAATATTTCTTCCCTCTGGGACCTGAGCCTGTTCTGGTCTGGGAAAACCTGATTTGGATAACCAAGGAAACCATGCCTAGACAACAGAAAATTACAACCTACACTAAGAAAAATAAAGTTATGGCCCAGTCAAAGGAACAAACGTACACTTCAACTGAGATAAAGGAATTTAAACTAATGCTAAATCAATTCAAAAAGTTTAGAGAAGATATTGCAAAAGAGATAGAGGCTGTAAAGGAAGCACTGGGCATGTATACGGCAGAAATCAAAAGTTCTAAAAAACAACTAGTAGAATCTATGGAATGAAAGGCACAACACAAGAGACAAAAGACACAATGGAAACATACAACAGCAGATCTCAAGAGGCAGAAGAAAAGACTCAGGAACTAGAGAACAAAACACCTGAAAGCCTACATGCAAAGGAGCAGATGGAGAAAAGAATGAAAAAATATGAGCAACGTCTCCAGGAACTCAAAGATGAAACAAAGTACAATAATGTACGTATCATTGGTGTCCCAGAAGGAGAAGAGAAGGGAAAAGGGGCAGAAGCAATAATAGAGGAAATAATTAATGAAAATTTCCCATCTCTTATGAAAGACATAAAATTACAGATCCAAGAAGCACAGCGTACTCCAAACAGAAGAGATCTGAATAGGCCTATGCCAAGACACTTAATAATCAGATTATCAAATGTCAAAGACAAAGAGAGAATCCTGAAAGCAGCAAGAGAAAAGCGATCCATTACATACAAAGGAAGCTTAGTAAGACTATGTGCGGATCTCTCAGCAGAAACCATGGAGGCAAGAAGGAAGTGGTGTGATATATTTAAGATACTGAAAGAGAAAAACTGCCAACCAAGAATCCTATATCCAGCAAAGCTGTCCTTCAAATATGAGGGAGAGCTCAAAATATTTTCTGACAAACAGACAATGAGAGACTTTGTGAACAAGACACCCGCCCTACAGGAAATACTAAAGGGAGCACTGCAGAGTGATAGAAGACAAGAGTGCGTGGTTTGGAACACAATTTTGGGAGATGGTAGCACAACAATGTAAGTACACTGAACAAAGGTAACTATGAATACGGTTGAGAGAGGAAGGTGGGGAGCATGTGAGACACCACAAGAAAGGAGGAAAGATAACGACTGGGACTGTGTAACTTGGTGAAATCTAGAGTATTCAACAATTGTGATAAAAAGTACAAATATGTTCTTTTACGAGGGAGAACAAGCAAATGTCAACCTTGCAAGGTGTTAAAAATGGGGAGGCATTGGGGGAGGGATGCAACCAGCATAAACTAGAGACTGTAACTAACAGAATCATTGTATTATGCTTCCTTTAGTTTAACAAAAATGATATCCCAAGGTAAATGCAGATGGGGGGGGATAGGGGAGGCATGTTAGACACTTGACATTAGTGGTATTGTCTGATTCTTTATTCTACTTTGATTTAAGGTTATTTTTCCTTTTGCTGCTTCCTAACTGTCATTTTTTTTTCTTCTTTCTTTTGCCTCTCTACCTTCTTTGACTCTCCCTCCTGCCTTGTGGAAGAAATGTAGATGCCCTTATATAGATAGTGGTGAAGGTAGTGAACACATAAATGTATGACCATGCAGAGAACCATCGATTATTTACTTGGGATGGAATGTATGGTGAGTGAACAAAACCATATTTAAAAAAAAAATAGATTGATGACAAAACCTTGAGGGCAATATGCTGAGTGAAATAAGCCAGACACATAAGGACAATTATTGCAGGGTCTCACTGATAGGAACTAATTATAATATGTAAACTCATAGACATGAAATATAAGGTACCAAGATATAGGACAAGGCTTAAGAATGGGGAGTGGTTGCTTAGTGTGAGCAGAATGTTCAATTAGGATGAACTTAAATGTTTGGAAATGAACAGGGGTGTCAGTAGCAAGATGTGAGAATAACTAACAGCACTGAATGGTGTGTGAATGAGGTGGAAAGGGGATCAGAGTCATATATGTCTCCAGAAGGAAAGTTGGAGGTCAAAAGATGGGAATGTATAAAACTGAATCCTATGGTGGGCAATGTCCATGATCAACTGTACAAATACTAGAAATCGCTTCCACGAACCAGAACAAATGTATGCAATACAATCAGAAGTTAATAATAGAGGGGCATATAGGCAAGAAATATATACCTATTGCAAACTATATACTATAGTTAGTAGTATTTCAACATTTTTTCATAAACAGTAACAAATGTACTACACCAACACTACAAGTCAACAATTGAGGTGGGTTGGTTAGGGATAGGAGAGGATTAGAGTTTCCTTTGTTTTTTTTTTTCTTTTTTCATCTTTCACTTTATTTCTTATCTGGAGTAATGAAAAGTTTCTAAAAATTGAACAAAACTTAAGTGTGGTGATGTATTCGAGTACCTAGGGGCAAGTGATTGTACACTTTGGATCTTTGGATAATTGTATGGTATCTGAACAATCTCAATAAAAACGAAAACAAAAAAAACAAAAAAAAAAAACCTCCCAACAAAGAGCACCTAGGACCAGATGGCTTCACAGGTGAATTCTACCTATCATTCCAAGAAAAATTAATACCAATCCTGCTCAAACTCTTCTGAAAATTGAAGAGGGGGGAACACTATCTAACTCATCCTATGAGGCCAGAAACACCCTAATACCAAACTCAGCTAAAGATAACACAAGAAAATAAAATTACAGACCAAAATTTCTGTGATGGTTAAGTTCATGTGTCAGCTTGGCCAGACAATGGTGTCCAGGTGTCTCATCAAGCAATTCTGGCATAACCATTACTGCAAGGACATTTGTGGCTGGTTAATAAACCAGAAGGCTGGTTTGTTAAATCATCAGTGAATTGGCTGCAACTGTGACTGATTAAATCAATGAAGGGCATGTCTTCCACAATGAGAACAAGCAATCAGCTGGATTTAATCCAATCAGTTGAAGACTTTTAAGTGAGACAGATAGAGGACCTTCACTTCTTCTTCAGCTAACCAGTAAAGCGTTTCCTGAAGAGTTAGTCAAAGTTGCCAATTCATTCCTGAGGAGTTCATTGAACATCTTCATTGAAGTTGCCAGTTCGCTGCCTAAGGATTTCATTGAACATCTTCATTGGAGTTGCCAATCTGCTGCCTGCCCTATGGAATTTGGACCCGTGCATACCCACAGTTGCATGAGACACTTTTATAAAATCTTACATTTATAGATATCTTGTTGATTGTGTTTCCCTAGAGAACCCTAATACCATTTCTTATGAACAAAGATCAAAAATCCTCAATAAAATACTAGCATATAAAATTCAACAACTCATTAAAAGAATTATATATCATGATCAAGTGTGATTTGTCCCAATTAAGCAAGGCTTGTTCAACATAAGAAAATAAATTAATATAATATATCACATCAACAAAATGAAGGGAAAAAAAACACATGATCATCTCAATTGACACAGAAAGCATTCGACAAAATTCAACATCATTTCTTGATTAAAATGCTTAGAAAACTAGGAATACAAGGAAACTTCCTTAACATGATAAAAGGCATATTTTAAAAACCCACAAGTAACATTATATTCAATGGTGAAAGAC
Organism: Choloepus didactylus; assembly: GCF_015220235.1. Taxonomy (NCBI): domain Eukaryota; kingdom Metazoa; phylum Chordata; class Mammalia; order Pilosa; family Megalonychidae; genus Choloepus; species Choloepus didactylus. Next base: position 58,169,650 of record NC_051310.1, on the reverse strand, counting down.
TGAAAACTTTCCTCTAATATCTGGCATAAAACAAGGATGCCCACTTTTGCCACTGTTATTCAACATTACACTGGAAGTTTTAGCCAGAGCAGTTAGACAAGAAAAAGAAATAAAAGGCATCCAAATTGGAAAGGAAAAAGTAAAACTTTCACTGTGCACACATGACATGATCCTATATATATAGAAAGTCCCAGAAAATCTAAAACAAAGGTACTAGAGCTAATACCAGCAAAGTGGCAGGGTAAAAGAACAAAACACAAAAATCAAAATCAGTTGTGTTTCAATACGTTAGTAATGAACAAGCTGAGGAGGAAATTAAGGAAAAAATCTACATACAATAGCAATTAAAATAATCAAATATCTAGGAATAAATTTAACCATGGATGTAAAGGACTTATACACAGAAAACTATAAAATGTTGCTAAAAAATCAAAGAAAGCCTAAATAAATTGAAGGACATTCTGTGTTTATGGCTTGTAAGACTAAATATCATTAAGATGTCATTCCTACCCAAAATGCTTTACTGATTCAACACAACCCCAATCAAAATGTCAGCAGCCTACTTTGCAGAAATAGAAAAGCCAGTTATCCAATTTACTTGGAAAGGTAAGGGGCCCTGAATAGCCAAAATCATCTTGAAAGAGAAGAACAAAATTGGAGGACTCACACTTCTTGACCTTAAAGTGTATTACAAAGAAAGGAACAGTGGTCAAAAGAGCATGGTACTAACAGAAGGATAGATCTAGCAGCCAATAGAAATGAAAGGAGAGTTCAGAAATAGATCCTCATGCCTATGGCCAATTGATTTTTTTTTTTTTTTTTTTTTTTTTTTGAGACGGTAAAAAGGGTTTATTTATGACAGCAGGAGCCAGGGGAAGCTTTCCCAAATCTGCCTACCCAAAGTGTTTTTTCAACTCACTTTTATGCAGGCTCAGAAACAAAGAGAGATAATCAGTTAATTAATATGTAACAAGACTAATAGATGAAAGGCTTATCTATATCTGGGAGGTTTGGGGCAATTTCCCTCCAATCTGATTCTTTAAATGGCTAAACCCATTAGAACTGGACAAAGAGAGTTAATCACTTTAGTTAACATGTAACAAAGGTTTGGAGAATTTCAATAGTTTAGTTATTTCCTATTTCCTTCAGGAACTAGGTGACACCTGTGAAAGGTGCAAACTTTACATTTACATATGGTTGCAGACTTTACATCTTGCTCTTTTGTGTGACTGAAGGTTTTCACTCCCTGCCTACTTCCCATTTTAACATTACATTCAAAAGCTGCTTTAGATTACATTTTAAGGTTAATTTACAATTTCTTCCTTGCTTATAGTTTTAAGGTTGTATTTTAAAAGCCACTGTTACAATTTCCCCATTAAACCATGTTCATTTCCAATCTTGGGAATTGGGCCATCATCAGTTCTGGCTGCTTCCGGCTGACACTGGGGCAATGTAATCAAGGGGTCAGCAGGTGGAATTTCTGATTCATATCTTGTGGGCATTGTCAATTTCGTTTGGGGAGAATGGATTGTTCTTAGCTGGAGTTCTGGGAGCTGAAAAGGGTTTCGTACATATGAGTTATTATTCGAGTACATAAAGACAAGAGGTATTAAATGGGATAAGAATAGATATAATGATCAGGAAGACTACAAGCATGGTGTGAAGAGGAGTCCATAACCATGACCCTATTCCTGAAGGTAGCCAACTGAATAGACTGGAAAAATCAGAATTATCAACCAGTATACTTATAGTTAGAATTTGGTCATTTTGGTATTCTAAAAGAGAAGAGATGTTACCAGATTCATCAGGAATATAGGTACAGTATTCTGTTTTGACTGTGGCACATGTTTCCCCTTGTGAGGCAGTGAGGATTTTTAGAGCCGTTTTATTCTGTAGTACTGCCTTGTGCATTAAAGCCATTTCTGTATTTACTGGAGTTATACCGTGATAGCTATTATTTAATGCATATAAAATTGGCAATTACATTTTTTAACTCTCATAGATAGAACAAATGCTGCAGCTACATGATTATTAGATTTATTGGATTCTGTTAGGGGAGACAATATATTTTAGGTCTCAGATTCCTGTTAGTTTTGTACCAATTATTAGCTAGTAAAGCGATGGCTTGTTTCAAGTTTCTAGAAGGTAACTCCAATTTTGCCTTTCAAGGCAGGGATGTGTAGCAAGGAATAATTTTAGTTCCTACTAAAGTGGAGCCTCCTGACTCAGTCTCTGGGTAAGCTAAACTATTCTATTCTATTTTAGAATTGAACACGTTCAATTTTTAACATTTCAGTAAAGTTTTTCTCTTTTTAAAATTTAATTGATAGGAATAACATAGCACCATTTCAAACAAGCCAATGTTCTGGTTGGGTTAAATTTACTAGCCAGTGACAAGATTATCTTTGGCGAAGTTCTTGTTGCTTAACACACTGTATTTTTCTTGCATCTTAATTATTAATGACTTGAGAACTATTTTGTCTATCCCTTATAAAGGTGATATCCTCCATGGTGAGCTAGAAACACTAGAGATAGGCAGCTGGATACAAATTCAGCAGTTAAGACTGGTTTATAGAAGTGGAATATGAATAGAACCTTTGCAAGGAGAGATTATTTTGGCAAGTTGCTACTAAGGGTTATTTTAAGGTTATAGAAAAAATAGATAACAAAGAACTTTATAACTAATTTAACTAGAAAGATTTTCAAACAAATATTTTAGGCTATCCAGAGGTTCACAAGTACAGCAATGTTTTGGATTACTAGGAGGATTTACTGACACCACAGTTTTTCATCTAACAGGAGGTGTGTCTCCACACTGCAACAGTTACAGCTTGACTCTGGTGTGCTGAATTCCAGGGCTTTATTCCCTGCAAGAAAAGAATGAGTAACAAATAATACTAAATAAGGCCTAGCTTATTTAGGATTTAGTTGAACCTGGGGATGCTGGTTTTTCAGGTGTAGATCCAGAGGTGATCTCTAGGCTGGTAATGGTGTAAGGGGGTTAAGGTGTGTATTACTTAGGGTTCTCTAGGGAAACAGAATCAACAAGAGATATCTATAAATATAAGATTTTATTAAAGTGTCTCACACAACTGTGGGTATACATAAATCCAAATTCTGTAGGGCAGGCAGCAAGTTGGCAACTCCAATGAAGAAGTTCAATGAACTCCTCAGGCAGCAAACTGGCAACTGATAGCATTCTCTCATTGAGAAAGACACACCCTCCATTGATATAATCAGTCACAGCTGCAGCCAATTGACTGATGATTTAATAAGCCAGCCTTCTGGTTTATTAACCAGCCACAAATGTCCTTGCAGTAATGGTTAGGCCAGTGCTTGCTTGACTAGCCACCTGGGTATATCACCTGGCCAAGTTGACACATGAACCTAACCATTGCAAGGTGATTAGATGCATAATTATTAATGTCAGCTAAAGTAGCACTTAAGAATTTTACATATTGAATTGTAGATAATTCTGAACTGGGATGCATGTTACCTACCTACTTAACTTTTAGAAATGGCCTTCTAAATGTTATTTTAAAGGGCTTGAACTTAACCCACTTCAGGGTGCTATTCTTATCCTCAGGAGGGCAATAGGTAGAATTTTTTTTATTTTAAATGAGTTCTCAAGCAGATTTTGGCAAGGCTATATTTTAAAGTCCAATTTATGCATTCCATTTTCCCTGTAGACTGTGGCTTGTGGCAGAATGTAGGCACGAGATGATGCCGAAGAGTCTTGAAACTACTTTAACTTTTTTTTGCTATGAAAGCTGGTCTATTGCTTTGAACAGAAAGCAGAAGTTCAAATTTAGGAATTTTTTGAAGTAACCATTTTATAACTTGTGCTTTTTAGTCTAACAAAAAAGCTTCTAACTATTTACTAAAAGTGTCCACAAACACTAGCAAATACTTGAAGATTCCAGGGACTTTTGGCTGGACTGTAAATCTATTTGCTAGTTTTCTTCACCATCTCGACCTTTTATTATCCATGGATAGATGTCCTTTGTAGTGAATGGCTAATTTCTTGGAATGCGTTACTGTACCTAACAATTTAAAAATTAGATCTATATGTTTTGTCTTTTGTGCCTTCAGCTATTTGATCATGCTCTTTTCAAATTGTTTTGTGAGCATGCCAGTCAGCAAAAGCATAGGATAGTTTATGCTTAGCTGTAGGGCTCTTATGAGGTCAATTACTTCCACCCTTTGTGCTGATGTTCCTGGTGAGAGAGGCAGTATTTGTTACTGAATATCTTGCTTTTGGTGGGTTGACAGTCAAGATTGTCCAGCAGCACTGCCAGATAATGACTTAGCTTCTCCATTTTGAGCCATTGTCCCCCTTTGCTCCAATACAGTAAGGACTCATGGGGCTTTTTGCTTCTCATAAGAGATCACAAGTGGTTGCTGTTGGAAAATTCCTGTTCACATACTGGCCTTCACAAAGAGCACTCTAGGCAAGCCATTTTTACGCAAAACTTCCTGGTGGCCAGAATAACACGCTGTTGCCACTGCACGCTGCCCAAAAACCCCCTTCCCCAGCTATATACATTCTAGTCCTTAAGAGGGCACAAAAACACACTACTCACTTCTCCATTGGCTCAACACCATTCCTTCCAATTCCCAACCTGATAGTCCCCTGGGTCCAATCACCACTTGCCCATCAGCTAACCCCCTGCCCATCTTTACCAAGTCCCCACCCCCAAATGCAAAGCATAAATACAGCTCTCCCGTTGTCTTGGGTGAGCTGAAACTTTACTTCAGACCCCTGCCATGCTGATGGTGACTTTCCTTCTGACCCCTGTCATGCTGTTGCATGAATAAACCTTTCCTGCCTAAAAGTCACTGATCTCCATGTCCTCTATGACTGTGCGTCCTGAAATTTCTAACAGCTGCCACCATCCTCAGCAAATGGAGGCCATCTTCAGGCTAGTGTTAAACTGTTTTGAAAATAAGCCACTGGTTGTATATTTTTCCAAAAGGCCTATACAAGTAACTTGAAGGCCATACCCTGTTTTTCGTGGACAGACAGATCGATTTTTTGAAGGCAGCAGGGAGTCCAAGGCTAGAGCTGGTATCAATTTGCCTTTAAAATTTGAAAGGCAATTGTACATTCTGATGTTCATTTTAAATGTTCTTTTTTATTTCCTTTTATGGCCAGATACAGAGGTTTGGCTCTCAATCCAAAATTTTGTATTGGCAGTTGAGAATACACACTATACCAAAGAATCCCAAGTTCCTTTTTGTTCTTTGGCATGGCCACTTGCCAAAGGGTCTAGCCTGTAAAGTTTCCTGTAGAGCTTTACTCCCTGAAGATTTCTGGACAGGACTTGTCATGTTCTTCTCATTCTACTGCAAGGAGTTTTTGTGAGTCTTTATTTATTATTATTTTTCATTTTTATTGAGACTGTTCAGATACCATACAATTATCCAAAGATCCAAAGTGTACAATCACTTGCCCCTGGGTAACCTCATACAGCTGTGCATCCATCACACTTAATTTTTGTTCAATTTTTAGAAACTTTTCATTACTCCGGACAAGAAATAAAGTGAAAGATGAAAAAAGAAAAAAGGAAAAGGAAACTCTAATCCTCCCCTATCCCTAACCAACCCCCCTCAATTGTTGACTCGTAGTGTTGGTATAGTACATTTGTTACTGTTTATGAAAAAATGTTGAAATACTACTAACTGTAGTATATAGTTTGTAATAGGTATATAGTTCTTCCCTATATGCCCCACTATTATTAACTTCTAATTGTATTGTCATACATTTGTTCTAGTTCATGGAAGCGATTTCTAGTATTTGTACAGTTGATCATGGACATTGCCCACCATAGGATTCAGTTTTATACACTCCCATCTTTTGACCTGCAACTTTCCTTCTGGTAACATACATGACCCTGAGCTTCCCCTTTCCACCTCATTCACATACCATTCGGTACTGTTAGTTATTCTCACATCTTGCTACCAACACCCCTGTTCATTTCCAAACATTTAAGTTCATCCTAGTTGAACATTCTGCTCATACTAAGCAACTGCTTCCCATTCTTAAGCCTTGTTCTATATTTTGGTACCTTATATTTCATGTCTATGAGTTTATATATTATAATTAGTTCTTATCAGTGAGACCCTGCAATATTTGTCCTTATGTGTCTGGCTTATTTCACTCACTATATTGCCCTCGAGGTTTTGTCGTCAACCCATTTTTTTTTTTTTAATACGGTTTTGTTCACACACCGTACATTCCATCCTAAGTAAACAATCAATGGTTCTCTGTATGGTCACATATTTATGTGTTCATCAGCTTCACCACTATCTATATAGGGGCATCTACATTTCTTCCACAAGGCAGGAGGGAGAGTCAAAGAAGGTAGAGAGGCAAAAGAAAGAGGAAAAAAAATGACAGCTAGGAAGTAGCAAAAGGAAAAGTAACTTAAATCAAAGTAGAGTAAAGAGTCAGACAACACCACCAATGTCAATTGTCTAACAAGCCTCCCCTATCCCCCCCTCTTATCTGCATTTACCTTGGTATATCACTTTTGTTACATTAAAGGAAGCATAATACAATGATTCTGTTAGTTACAGTCTCTGGTTTACGTTGATTGCATCCCTCCCCCAATGCCTCCCCATTTTTAACACCTTGCAAGATTGTCGTTTGCTTGTTCTCCCTCGTAAAAGAACATATTTGTACATTTTATCACAATTGCTGAACACTCTAGATTTCACCAAGTTACACAGTCGCATTCTTTATCTTTCCTCCTTTCTTCTGGTGTCTCACATGCTCCCAAACTTCCTCTATCAATCGTATTCATAGTTATCTTTGTTCAGTGTACTTACTTTGCTGTGCTACCATCGCCCAAAACTGTGTTCCAAACCACGCACTCCTGTCTTCTCCTATCACTCTGTAGTGCTCCCTTTAGTATTTCCTGTAGGGCAGGTGTCTTGTTCACAAAGTCTCTCATTGTCCGTTAGTTGGAAAATATTTTGAGCTCTCCCTCATATTTGAAGGACAGCTTTGCTGGATATAGGATTCTTGGTTGGCGTTTTTTCTCTTTCGGTATCTTAAATATATCACACCACGTCCTTCTTGCCTCCATGGTTTCTGCTGAGAGATCCGCACATAGTCTTACTAAGCTTCCTTTGTATGTAATGGATCGCTTTTCTCTTGCTGCTTTCAGGATTCTCTCTTTGTCTTTGACATTTGATAATCTGATTATTAAGTGTCTTGGCGTAGGCCTATTCATATCTCTTCTGTTTGGAGTACGCTGTGCTTCTTGGATCTGTAATTTTATGTCTTTCATAAGAGATGGGAAATTTTCATTAATTATTTCCTCTATTATTGCTTCTGCCCCCTTCTCCTTCTCTTCTCCTTCTGGGACACCAATGATATGTACATTATTGTACTTTGTTTCATCCTTGAGTTCCCGGAGACGTTGCTCATATTTTTTCATTCTTTTCTCCATCTGCTCCTTTGCATGTAGGCTTTCAGGTGTTTTGCTCTCCAGTTCCTGAGTGTTTCCTTCCGTCTCTTGAGATCTGCTGTTGTATGTTTCCATTGTGTCTTTCATCTCTTGGGTTGTGCCTTTCATTTCCATATATTCTACTGGTTGTTTTTTTGAACTTTTGATTTCTGCCGTATACATGCCCAGTGCTTCCTTTACAGCCTCTATCTCTTTTGCAATATCTTCTCTAAACTTTTTTATTTGATTTAGCATTAGTTTAAATTCCTTTATCTCAGTTGAAGTGTACATTTGTTCCTTTGACTGGGCCATAACTTTGTTTTTCTCAGTGTAGGTTGTAATTTTCTGTCGTCTAGGCATGGTTTCCTTGGTTATCCAAATCAGGTTTTCCCAGGCCAGAACAGGCTCAGGTCCCAGAGGGAAGAAATATTCAGTATCTGGTTCCCCTGTGGGTGTGTCTTAGAAAATTCCTCCACCCTGTGATGCCTCAGGTCACTGTGCTTTTCTGCCCAGCAGGTGATGCCTGTTAGCCTATAATTCTTGACTGGTGTGAGGAGGTGTGGCCATGTTCCCCCAGGCTCTGGGGTCTGGTTCTGAATGGAAAGGGCCCCACCCCTTTCCTCCTAGAGAAGACAGAGCTCCCAGGTGGAGGGCATTAGCATTTCAATGGTCTCTCTCTCTCTCTGCTTGTGCTGTCTCCACCCTTCCCCAAGTCACAGCCCTGGAAACTGAATATGACTGGGGCTTTCTCCACTGAGAGATTTTATGCTGCGTTCTCCGGCATTCCTCCCAATTCAGGTTGGTGTATGATGAGTGGATGGTCTCGTTTGTCCCCCTGCAGTTATTCTGGATTATTTACTAGTTGTTTCTGGTTTTTTGTAGTCGTTCCAGGGGGACTACTTAGCTTCCAGTCCTCTCTATGCTGCCATCTTGCCCAGCTCTCTGTGAGTCTTTATTTATAAGGATGCAATAAATGACATCCTTTAAAGTTAAACTAAGCATATGCATCAGAAATGTTGATAAGGAGAGTATATGGATTAGGTACTGTGGGACGTATATTTTCCACCAATGAATTTATAGATTTTAAATTCTGGACAAATTTGAAATCTTGAGTTTCTGGTGTCATTAGTCCTTATTTTAAAATCTTAATTGGTGGTAAAAATGCTCTCTCTTCTCTTTGCCTAAGCGGGTATTGTTTAAATTTGTTGGAATTATGTTCAGCTGCAATCTTACCATGACTTCTTACACATCTCTGGCTCACCTCAAGGATATTTCATGGCTCTTCCTCAGTTTGTAGGCCTGTTCCTAGAGCCAGAACTTGTAAATTCATTTCACTAGGTGAGAGAGAAAGACTTGCAAAGAAATTTGTAAGTCATTCGACCCTTTTCAATTTGGCATTGCTGATGCTGTGAGAAGATTCAGTCATTAGTAACTTCAGACATGTCCATAACAAGGACTGATTCAAGTGCAATTAAGTCTTATGTTTACCAGAAAATTTATTAAGTTCTTATCCACTTGGGATGAGACCCAATGTTCTTTGTGGGTGAGTGGGATGGTCTTTTGATGGGTGGAAATTGCCCCCCAGGTCCCATTACTACAGGTTATTGTCCTAGTCTCCTGTCAGCTGTGGACACTGTATTGCTGGAGTTCCTTGTTTCTCTTTGCATCAAGCTGGAACATTCCCATATTCAATGTCCATCTCCCTGCAATATGTCCATTGCTTGGGGCACAGCAGTTTCTTGGGGTCCCAGAAATCTTCCCTTTCACAGACTTCTTTTGCTGTAACAGTGACTTTTAAAAAATAATCTTGAGAGGAGCTAAGATGGTGGCATAGAGAGGAGTGGAAGACTCTTAGTCCCCCTAGAACAATCCACAAATGACCAAAAAAAAAAAAAACTAGTGAATAACCTGGAATAGTCACGGGGAGACAAATGTGACTGTCCATCATCATCCACCAACCTAAATTGGGAGGAATGCCCAAGATCGCAGCATAAAATCTGTAAGTGAAACTGCGGACCCGCACTGAGAGCCAAGAGCTGAGAGCCCCTCCTGCACGGAAGCCTTGCAGTGCTAGAGAGCAGCACTCTCTCAGCCCAGATCCAACTGGGGTTTTAATGTTAACCACTCAATACAGACAGCGAATCCTCAACAAACATACAGAGGCTTTTGGTGACAACTGACCTTGGGAGAGTTGGGGGACATATCTGTCTCAGGATGGGGAGCCCAGAGGATTGGGTGCTATCTCTGGCTGATGGGTGAACCTGGGAGCTTTTCTGTCCCTTTCTCTCTCTGTGGAGAAAACCTCAGCCGTTTTCAGCCTGCAGCGCTTTGCAGTAAAGCAAGCCTCAGCCATTTTAAAATCAAAACACTTTGATTAGCAGAGTCAGTGAAACAAAGAACTTATTGGCATTCAGATGACCTCTCTGGATGGGGCATAGCTTCCCAAGAGGAAAGGCAGGGGCCCAGCTCTACTGCCCGCCTTTCCGGAACCAGACCCCAAAGCCTGGGGGAGGAGAGCCACAGGCCACACAGGTGGTGACAGGCTGACAGGTGCACCTGCCAGGCAGGAAAGCACAGGTGTATCAATCCTATAAGAAAAACAATCAGGGAAACCAGATACTGAATATTTCCTCATCCTGGGACCTGAGCCTGTTCTCATCTGGGGAAAACCTGATTGGAGTGGCCTAGGGGGTCAGATGCCTAGACAACAGAAAACTACAACCTACACTAAGAAAAACGAAAGCTATGGCCCAGTCAAAGGAACAAATGTACACTGAAACTGAGATACAGGAATTTAAACAACTAATGCTAAATCAATTAAAAAAGTTTAGAGAATATTTCACGAAAGAGATAGAGGCTGTAAAGGAAACACTGGGCATACATGAGGCAGAAACTGAAAGTTCAAAAAAACAACCAGTAGAATCTATGGAAATGAAAGACACAACACAAGAGATGAAAGACAATGGAAACATACAACAGCAGATCTCAAGAGGCAGAATAAAACACTCAAGAACTGGAGAACAAAACACCTGAAAGCCTACACGCAAAGGAGCAGATGGAGAAAGGAATGAAAAAATATGAACAACATCTCTGGGAACTTAAGGATGAAACAAAGTACAAGAATGTACATATCGTTGGCATCCCAGAGGAAGAAGACAAGGGAAAAGGGGCAGAGGCAATAATAGAGTAAATAATCAATGAAAATTTCCCATCTCTTATGAAAGACATAAAATTACAGATCCAAGAAGCTCAGCATACTCCAAATAGAATAGATCTGAATAGGCCTATGGCAAGACACTTAATAATCAGATTATCAAATGTCAAAGACAAAGAGAGAGTCCTAAAAGCAGCAAGAGAAAAGCTATCCATTACATACAAAGGAAGCTTAGTAAGACTATGTGCGGATCTCTCAGCAGAAACCATGGAGGCAAGAAGGACGTGGTGTGATATATTTAAGATACTGAAAGAGAAAAACCGCCAACCAAGAATCCTATATCCAGCAAAGCTGTCCTTCAAATATGAGGGAGAGCTCAAAATATTTTCCAACAAACAGACGAGAGACTTTGTGAACAAGACACTCGCCCTACAGGAAATTCTAAAGGGAGCACTACAGAGTGATAGGAGAAGACAGGAGTGCGTGGTTTGGAACACAGTTTTGGGCGATGGTAGCACAGCAAAGTAAGTACACTGAACAAAGATAACTATGAATACGATTGATAGAGGAAGTTTGGGAGCATGTGAGACACCAGAAGAAAGGAGGAAAGATAAAGAATGCGACTGTGTAACTTGGTGAAATCTAGAGTGTTCAGCAATTGTGATAAAATGTACAAATATGTTCTTTTACGAGGGAGAACAAGCAAACGACAATCTTGCAAGGTGTTAAAAATGGGGAGGCATTGGGGGAGGGATGCAATCAACGTAAACCAGAGACTGTAACTAACAGAATCATTGTATTATGCTTCCTTTAATGTAACAAAAGTGATATACCAAGGTAAATGCAGATAAGAGGGGGGGATAGGGGAGGCTTGTTAGACAATTGACATTGGTGGTGTTGTCTGACTCTTTACTCTACTTTGATTTAAGTTACTTTTCCTTTTGCTACTTCCTAGCTGTCATTTTTTTTCCTCTTTCTTTTGCCTCTCTACCTTCTTTGACTCTCCCTCCTGCCTTGTGGAAGAAATGTAGATGCCCCTATATAGATAGTGGTGAAGCTGATGAACACATAAATATGTGACCATACAGAGAACCATTGATTGTTTACTTAGGATGGAATGTACGGTGTGTGAACAAAACCGTATTAAAAAAAAAAAATGGGTTGACGACAAAACCTCGAGGGCAATATAGTGAGTGAAATAAGCCAGACACATAAGGACAAATATTGCAGGGTCTCACTGATAAGAACTAATTATAATATATAAACTCATAGACATGAAATATAAGGTACCAAAATATAGAACAAGGCTTAAGAATGGGAAGCAGTTGCTTAGTATGAGCAGAATGTTCAACTAGGATGAACTTAAATGTTTGGAAATGAACAGGGGTATCAGTAAAAAGACGTGTGAATAACTAACAGTGCCGAATGGTCCGTGAATGATGTGGAAAGGGGAAACTCAGAGTCATATATGTCACCAGAAGGAAAGCTGGAGGTCAAAAGATGGGAATGTATGAAACTGAATCCTATGGTGGGCATTGTCCATGATTAACTGTACAAATATTAGAAAACTCTTCCATGAACCAGAACAAATGTATGACAATACAGCTAGAAGTTAATAATAGAGGGGCATATTGGGAAGAAATATATACCTATTGCAAACTATATACTACAGTTAGTAGTATTTCAACATTCTTTTATAAACAGTAACAAATGTACTATACCAACACTACGAGTCAACAATTGAGGGGGGTTGGTTAGGGATATGGGAGGATTCGAGCTTCCTTTTCTTTTTTTTTTTTCTTTATTCATCTTTCACTTTATTTCTTGTCTGGCGTAATGAAAAGCTTCTAAAAATTGAACAAAAATTAAGTGCTGTGATGGATGCACAGCTGTATGAGGGTACCGGGGCAGTTGATTGTACACTTTGGATCTTTGGATAATTGTATGGTATTTGTACAATCCCAATAAAAATAAAAAAAAAAAAAGAAAAGTAACAGAGATAAAAAAAATAATAATAATCTTAAACTGTAAGCAAGCAAGAAATTGCAAAATGTAACCTTCAAAGCTAGAGACAGGAAACAATGGAAGCTTCTATTGTCACAAAGGAGTAATTTGCAAATGTAAAATCTGCAAACAGATGTAAAGTTTGCACCTTGCCACCTGGCTCCCCAAGAAAATAGGAAAAGGGGAAATAACTAAATTGACTCCTATTGTCTCTAATGGGTTTAGCCAGTTGAAAAATCTCTGGGAGAAGCCTCAAACCTCCCAGATAGATGGGCCTTTTGTCTATCACTCTTGTTGCATGATTATCTCTCTTTGTCTCTGAACCAGGGAATAAAACCCAACTGGCAAGTAGATCCAGGAGGCAGATTTGGGAAAACGCCCTACTCTCCATTGGTGTAAAATAAAAAACCATCTTTTCCTCTTCAGCTGGGTTCAGTGTGACTTCTATTAGCTGTACCGAGCAACAGACCCATATTTGGGAAATGCCCCTTCTTCAGTTTGGTGACCACAAAGGGACAAAATATCAGAAGGATGTGCTTGCTCAGTGGATTGCTGGACCCCTGTGGTAAGACATTCACGAGTCTCAACTCTATGGCCAACGGAGACACTTTTCTCTGAGAGCTGGACAAGAGAGTCTCTTTGTCCCAGGCATCCAGGACCCCAGTGGCGGCTGGCTGCAGAGGAAAACAGGTTTGATGAGTCAGTGTGGTTGGTGAGTGAGTGTAGATGTCTTGTGAGCGTGCACAGGCCTTGTTTTCTTTTGTTTGTTGGCCTGTTTGTTTCTTCAGTGACACAAACTTCTGCCGGAGCTGTTAAGTGGGAAACTGCCTGGTTTGGGCATTCAGTGGCCATAAGTCCATGCCAAAGCTGTTTCTGGAGGGTGCAGTTCCAGGCATGGAGGAATAGTCATTGAGTCTTGATTTGGAAGGAAGCAGCCCCTGGCATTAAGAGAGGGCACTGGATTTGGTGCCTGGGTTTATCTGAGTGCTCAGTGGCACATAAATTTATGCCAAAGCTGCTTTTGGAGGGTGCAGCCCCAGGCATAGAGGAAGAGCCATTGAGACTTGGCCGCCTAGGACTTGGCTTTATTTTCTTGGTCTTGTCCTCTTTTTGTGAATTGGTTCCGTTTGCTTTCTTTGTCAGTGACACAAACGCCTGCCGAAGCTGCAAGTGGGAAACGGCATTTGGTTTCGGTGCTCAGTGGCCACACAGAAAGAGCCACTGAGGCTTGGTTTGAAAGGGAACAGTCCCTGGCATAAAGGGAGGTCCCAGATTTTGGGTACCTGGGTGAGACTTGGTCACCTAGGACTTGGCTTTAATTCTTGGTCTTGTTTTTGTTTGTGGTTTGGTTAAGCTTTGTTCTGTGTTTTGTTTTGTCCTGCTTTGTCTCAAGTTATCTAAATGGTATTTAAAAAACATTGGGAACAACGTAAGTGAGAAACCTAAGGAAAATAAACCTTCAAATCACATTCTTAAGCATTGAAAGCAATTCAGGTATAAGCCCATGACAAAGAAAAGTGGCATGCAAAGTAATTTGGCCTCAGTATAAATTAAAAGATGGCCACAAGTGGCCAAATCAGGAATTTATTTTGTAAGAGAATAAACAAATGGGATAAGATTCTGTATATGCAGTGTTTTTATGGCTGTATCTCAAAATAAAAAGCTATAGGAAAAAAAAATGTTTTGGTAATGGCATTTTACCTGTCAGCCAAGCCCATAGCCTCTCCTTAAAATCTCCAGAGCTTATTGCTCCAGAAGTAAAAGAGGTTCCTAGTTCCCAGGTAAAAGATCAACAGATGGAAGCTTCCAAAGTCCAGGCTAAAAAACTATCCAAGGCCCCTTTGCCCCACATTGTGGGACACTTGGAGCACCTGACCCTCCAAAATAAGAAATAGAATTCTGTTGCATTCCTTTATCCTTGTTCTGTTTTTTTTTTTTTTTTGAAAAGAACAAATCCCTACGAATGGCTTGTATTAAACTTTTACATTTTAATTAAGCTATTAAACATGAAAACTTTTCATGTATTACTTTAATTTATAAAAATGGGATTTTGTAGAAAAAAAAGTCCACTTGAAAAAAAGGTTTAGTAACTGTAAAGCAAGCTTAGCTACACATTTGTAGCCTGTAACTTTTATATCTCCTTGTGCTACTTTGGTTGGGCAAAATCTGTGGACCTTTAAAGTCTATTTTTCTCTTTTCTAAGAGTTAGTGGGAACTGGAAATAACAAACAGGGTTTCAAGTAACCAATATTTTGTAAATTTGTTAATCTTTTTCCATCGTTTCCTTTTGATGTAGCACTGAAACTGGAGAGAATTGCTGATGCTACACAGTACTAATGTCCCACCCTGCCATAAAGCTTTGGGATGTTTTCAGTAATATAAAGTAAACGGTTTACTATAGTCTGTTAGTACAATGGCAGTCTGATTTTCCAGTGTAAATCTGTGTCGGAAATAAAGCGGTTCCTGTAAGGGAATAAACGCTCACTCGGTTTTGGAGGAGAAAAGAATTTATTTACAATCTTGCAAGATAGGGCGTCCAGCCAAACACATGGAAGACTGGCGCGCCAGAGGAAGAGAATGGCGATCTTTAAATCTCCTACTCCTAATTCGCAAGTCCCTCCCCCGTTTCCCCATTGACTGGGTACTACAGAGGTTACAGCCTATCCGAGAACACTAACTAATTCATCTTTTGAGATTTTAATTTGTACAGCCAATCCTAGAGAGCCAACTAGCTCATTATTGAGATTTTGAACTGATCAGCCTATCCCCCTCAAATTTTTATTTTTTTTGCTGTGAGTTCCCGCCTCTGATATTACCTCATATCTCTTTACATTCCAGTAACTATGGTTACTTTTCCTTATAAGGAGCAGGCAGATTCTCTCTTCTCTTTGTCTGGGGCTTGTTTAAACTGGTTTTGCCTCCATTTCCCTTATTCCATGCTGTCTCTATGTGAAAACTAAATTTATCCCTTTCTTACATCTGGGAGCAACTTCCTAACAGGTAAAATAATTGAATGACCTTTTGTAGAGCTTAACTTACTGTGAAATATAGTTAAAGAAATGCTACAATTACGAACTAAACAAAGAATTAATCAAGGCTATTAGTGTTGTAAGAAACTCCTCCCCAGTTCTGCTCAGCCTGATAAAGTTATAGATGCTGTAGTCACTCTAGGATTGAAGGGTGGGGGTACCCTTTTCCTCTATATAAATGTCCCCAGCCCCTGCCGGCAGGGTCTATGGTTCCTGTAAAATCTGTGAACCCTGCATCTCCCCAACCCCCTCAGCCAGGGTCTATAGGGGTTATGTTTTCTGTAGGGTCTGTGGACTCTACATTTCCCCAACTGTTTTCAGCCAGAGCCTGCAGCGGTTGCGTCTATACCCCCCACCACCACTGCCGCCTCATCGAGGGAATGCAGACAAGCATGGAATGCCTTTAAGTTTCCCCTGAAATGGCCTTTCCTCCTCATCATGAATGATATGAATTTCAGGCAGGGTGTCTACCTCTGGAGGGCAAAGGTGGGGACAGTGTCCTCTCCAACAAGGGCCAGCTGAAAGATTTGTCAGTTCTCTTGACATTTGTCAAAAATGACAAAAAGTTGAAGGTGAATTTAAGTTGCCAATCTCAGCACTGGTGGAATTATGTTTAAAGTGTTCTACAATCGTGATGCAGCTCGAGGAAAGGACAGAGGAATGCTATTACCTATAAAGCTAACTGAAATGCTACTGTCTTAAGAGCAGTCCTGAGTAAAACTTTTCAACCGCAAAAGAAGTCTGTGAAAGGTAAGACCCCCGGGGACCCAAGGAAACTGCTGTGCCCCCAGCAATGTGCATATTGCAGGGGGAGGGACATTGAAAATAAGAATGTTACAGCTTAATGCAAAAGGAAGCAAGGAATTCCAACCGTCCGGTGTCCACAACTGACAGGAGACTAGACAATGACCTGTAGTGATGGGGCCCGAGGGGCACTTTCCACCCATCAGGAAACCTTCCCATCACCCACAAAGAACCTAAGGTCTCATTCCAAGTGGGTAAAAACTTAGTAAATTTTCTGGTAAATATGAGACTTCATCGCTCTTAAAATCAATCCTTGTAATGGTGGGAGTTTCTGAAGTTGCTAATGACTGATTCTTCTCACAGCATCAGCAATGCCAAATTGAAAAAGTCAATTGACTTACGAATGTCTTTGCAAGCCTCTCTCTCTCTTTCACCTGGCAAAATGAATTCACAAGTTCTGCCTCCAGGAGCAGGCCTGCAAACTGCCTTGAAAGATCCAGGCAAGTGACAACTTCCTAACAAAGAAGAATCATGAAATATCCTTGAAGTGAGCCAGAGATGTAGAAGAAGTCATGGTAAGATTGCAGCCAAACATAATTCCAACACTTTTAAACAATGTCCACTTAGGCAAAGAAAAGAGAGAACATTTTTTGCCAACAATTAATTTTAAAATAAGGACTTGACATAGGTAAAGATAATCTTGTCCAGAAATCTTCAGGAAGTAAAGTTCCACAAGGGACTTTTTGCAGGCTAGACCCTTTAGCAAGTAGCATGCCAAAGAACAACAACAACAACAAAAAACCCTCAGGATTCTTTGGTATAGTGGGCTATTGTCAACTGCCAATAGCAAATTTTGGATTGATAGCCAAACCTCTATATCTGGCCATAAAGAAAAATAAAAAGAACATTTAAAATGAACACCAGAAGGTACAACTACCTTTCAAATTTTAAGGGCAAATTAATATCATCTCCAGCCTTGGGGTCCCGGATGCCATCAAATAATTTAACCTGTCTGTCCCTGAAAGGCAGAGCATGATCTTCAAAGTACTTGCATAAGTCTTTTGGAAAAATGTGCAACCAGTGGTTTATTGGTCAAAACAGTTTGACACTGTAGCCCGAGGTTAGCCCGTGGCCTAGGACAGTGGCAACCACCTGTGAACTCTTATGAGAAACAAGAAGTTTCTGTTGAGCTTCCCGCTTGTCCTTGCTGTGTTGGAGCAAAGGGGTGACAGTGGCTCACAATGGAGAAGCTAAGTCACTATCTGGCAGTGCTGCTGGACAATCTTGAATGTCAACCCATATAAAGCAAGATATTCAGTAGCAAATACTGCCTCTCCTGCAGGGGACATCACAGCAAAGTGTGGAACTAACTGACCTTGTAAGAGCCCTCCAGCTAAGAACAAGGCAGAGTCACCACCTGCACAAACTAGAAATCCTAAATGGGCTAGACCTTTGGTGTTACTTGTTACTCATTCTTTTCTTAAGTTGCAGGAAATAAAGCCCTGAAATGCACCATACCAGAATCAAGCTGCAACTGTTTCAGGATGAAAACACACCTCCTGTTAGATGAAGACTGTGGTGACAGTAAATCCTCCAAAAGTAGTCATGGTTATGAACTCTTTTTCAAACCATGCTTATAATCTTCCTAATTTTTATGTCTACTCTTGTCCTAGTCCAATGCCTTCTATCTCTGTGTATGAAACCCTTTTCATCTTCCAAAACTCTGGCTAAAAATCATCTGGGTGACTTAAATGTAGAGGATATAAGGAATGTTTATATTAGAAGGAAAAAGAAAGTAGTTTTGTCCTAAAATAACTGGTTCCTGAAGAAAACAGGAAAACAGGAAATAACTAAATTGATTCCCTTTGTCTCTAATGAGTTTAGCCAATTGAAAAATCACTGGGAGAAGCCTCAAACCTCCCAGATAGATGGGCCTTTTGTCTATCACTCTTGTTGCAAAGTTATCTCTTTTTGTCTCTGAACCGGGGGATAAAAACCAACTGGAGAAGTAGGTCAAGGAGGCAGATTTGGGAAAACTTCCCCTACTTTCCACTGGCATAAAATAAAAAACCATCTTTTCCTCTTCAGCTGGGTTTGGTGTGACTTCCATTAGCTGTGCCAAGCAACGGACCCATATTTGGGAAATGCCCCTTCATTGCTGCTGAAAAGTTTTACTTAGGACTGCTCCTAAGACATTAGCATTTCAGAAAGCTTTACAGGTGATAGCTTTCTTTTTGTCCTTTCCTTGAGCTGCATCACAATTATAGAACACTTTAAATGCAGTTCCACCAGTGCTGAATTGGCAACTTAAGTTCACCCTTAGCTGTCTGTAATTTCAACTAATGTAAGGGACACTCTGACAAATTTTTTATTGGGTACTCTGGGCTTATATTAGTAAATTTATGGTAAGCTTCAAATAATTGTTCTAAAAACATTGATGGATTTTCATCCAGCTGTTGAACAACCTTCTAAATTTTACTTGTTATTTTGTTCAGGAACTCCATTTCTTAGACCCAAAATTATGCATGCTTAATAGTGATCTAATTTTATTCTGCCAACTTGTTTACTTGTGTCCCAATGGGGGTCTGCTTGTGAAATAGCCAGATTTCCAGAGGAATGTACAGGATTTTCTGGTTTATTATTGCTTAAAGGAGGTTATAGCACATTTGACAAAGTTCGTATATCAGCCCAATCAGGATTATGCATTACAAAAATTAAGTTAAACAATTTTCTCATTTTTCTTGGATACTCTTGATAATTGGGGAGCCAGCTCTTCCAATTGTGTAGATCTGAGGGAGAGAAAGGAGTTCACTCATCCATTGTATTTTTTCAGTTAGCCCTTTTGGAGGGACACTGTCCCTGCCTTTGCCCTCCAGAGGTAGAGATACCCTGCCTGAAATTCATATCATTCATGATGAGGTGGAAAGGCCATTTCAGGGAAAATTCAAAGGCATCCTGTGCTTGTCTGCATTCACCCAATAAGGTTGGGGGGAAAGGGGACTTCTGAAGTGGTGGACTCTGGCAGGAAAGGTTGTAGGGGGAATAGACAAAACCACATCAGGCTCTGGCTGAAAGGGTTGAGAAAATGTAGAGTTCACAGACCCTACAGAAACCATAGATCCTGGCCATGGGGGTTGGGGAAATGTGGGGGCTGTGGGCATTTGTACAGAGAAAAAGGATATCACCCTTTTGATCCTAGGTGACTACAGCATCTGAGTTTATCAGGCTGAGCAGAATCAGAGAGGGATTTCTTAAAACACTTATAGCCTTGATCGTTTCCTCGTTTCGTTTTTAATTGTACTATTTCTTTAACTGTATCTTGTATTAAGTACCTAATATCATTGTTCTTATCCTGGGGGTTAGGTGATCCAGTTGTCAGTTCCTTAGTCAGAAGCTTCACGTGTCCCACCACCTGGGGCACAGAGGCCTTGGTTACTGTTTCTTTAACCTGGGACTCAGGAGTCCTGGTTGAGATCTCAGGGTAGTCCTTCATTCGAGCTTTAGGAAGTTTGGCTACTACTTCTTGAGCCTGAACTTGGAAACTTCAGTTTGCTTATTTTTCACCTGGGAACCAGGATCCTTCTTCACTTCTCCTGGAGCAATAAACTCCAGAGTTTCCAAGGAGAGGATAGGGGCTTGGCTGATGGGTAAAATGCCATGCCCGAAATATTCTCTCTGAACCATAAATCACTGTACATATGGAATTTTATCTCATTTGTTCATTCTTTTACAAAATAAATTTAGTTGCAAAATAGCATATTCTATTAATTCCTGGCTTGGCCACTTGTGGTCATCCTCTAATTCATACTGAGGCCAAATTATTTTGCATGAATGAAGCCTTTCTTTGTCATGGGCTTATATTCAAATTTCTTTCAATGCTTAAGAATGTGATTTAAAAGCTCATCCTTCTTAATTTCCTTAAGATTTTTCACTTATGTTGTTTCCCATTTTTAAAATACTTTTTAAATAACTTGAGACAAAACAGGACAAAACAAAACAGAGAACAAAACTTAACCAAACCACAAACAAAAACAAGACCACGAATTGAAGCCAAGTCCTGGGCAACCAAGTCTCAATGGCTCTTCCTCTATGCCTGGAGCTGCACCCTCCCGAAACAGCTTTGCCATAAACTTATCTGCTACCCAGTGCCTAAACAACCAAAACCTAGGCACCCTAAATCAGTGACCTCCCTTAATGCCAGGGGCCATTCTCTTCCAAACCAAGTCTCAAAGGCTCTTCCTCTATGCCTGGGGCTGCACCCTCCAAAAACAGCTTTGGCATAAAGTTATGTGCCACTGAGCACTCAAATAAACCTAGGCACCAAATTCAGTGACCTCCCTTAATGCCATGGGCTGCTTCCTACCAAACCAAGACTCAATGACTATTCCTCCATGCTTGGGACTGCACCCTTGAAAAACAGCTTTGGCAAAAATTTATGGCCACTGAGCACCCAAAACAAGTGTGGTTTCCTGCTTACGGCTCTGGCAGGAGTTTGTGTCACTGAAGAAGAAACAAACAGGGCCCACAAACAAAAGAAGACAAGACCAAGAACCAGAGAAACAAGACAAAGACCTTTACAAGAACACCAGACATCCACGCTCACTCACCAAATCTGTTTTCCTCTGCAGCCAGACACCATTGGGGTCCTGGATGCCTGGGACAAGAAACTTGTCCAGATCTCAGATAAAAGTGTCTCTCAGCCGTAGAGCTGAGACTCGCAAATGTCTAACCTCTGGGGTACGGGAATCCACCAGGCAGTGCATCGTTCATATGTTGTGCCCCATGTTGGGTGCCAAAACTGGAAGGAATGCTTCCCGGATCTGGGTTCATCACTCAGTGCATCCAACAGAAGTCACACCAAACCAGGCTGAGAAGGGAAAAATAGTTTGTTTATACTAGCAGGAGACAGGGAAGCTTTCCCAAATCTGTCTCTGCCAGTTGATTTTTGACAAGGCTGCCAAATTCACTCAATTAGGAAAGAATTGTCTCTTCAACAAATGGTGCTGGAAGGACTGGATATGTATGTGCCAAAGAATGAAAGAGGACCCCTGTCTCATACCAGTTAAAAAAAAAACTCAAAACAGATAAAAGACCAAAATATGAGTCGAGACTCTAAAATTCCTAGAACAAAATGTAGGGAAGCATATTCAGGATCTTGTGTTAGGCAATGGTTTCTTAGACTTTACACCCAAAGCATAAGCAATGCAAGAAAAAAATGGATTACTGAAACCTCTGCAAAATTAAAAACTTTTGTGCATAGAAGGACTTGATCACAGAAGTGAAAAGACAACCTACTTAGTGGGAGAAAATATTAGGAAACCACACAACCAATAAGCATTTAATATCCAAAATACAGAAAGAAATCCTACAACTCAGCAATAAAAAGACAAACAATCCAATTTAAAAATGGTCAAAAGACTTGAATAGACATTTCTTAAAAGAAGATATACAGATAGCTAAAGAGCACATGAAATGATACTCTGCATTGCTAGCTATTTGGGAAATGCAAATCAAAATCTCAATGAGATATTTCACATTCACTGGAAACACTACTATTAAAAACAAATTACAAGTGTTGTAGAGAATGTGGAGAAATAGGAACACTTATTCATTGCTGATTGGAATGTAAAATGGTACAGCCACTGTGGAAGACAGCTTGGCATTTCCTCAGGAAGCTAAATATAGAATCACCTTAAGACCCAGCAATCCTGCACTAGGAACATATCCAGAAGAATTGAAAGCAGGGAATTAAACAGGTATTTGCACAGATGTTCATAGTGGCATTATCCACAATTGCCAAAAGATGGAAGCAACTCAAGTATCCAATTGGATAAACAATGTTAACAGCAGTTGGATAAAGTGCTATCATTGGTTAAATGAATGGATAAACAAAATGTGGTACATACATATGATGGAATATTATTCAGCTGTAAAAAGGAATGAAGTCCTGATGCATGTGACAACATGGATGAACCCTGAGGACATTATGCAAGTGAATTAAGCCATGCACAAAGGACAAATACTGTATGATCACACTGATAAGAACTGATTTATCGTAAGTAAACTGAGAGTTAGACTCTAGGATAGAGGTTACCAGGGGATAGATTGGGGTAGAGAATGAGGAATTAATTTGCTTAATTTGCACAGAATGTCTTTTTTTTTCATTTTTAAATTTTTATGCAATTTTATTAAGATACAGTCACATCCCACACAATCATCCAAAGTGTTCAATTGTTAACAGTGTCATCATATAGTTGTGTATTCATCATCACAATTTTTGAACAATTTTATTACCCAAAAAAATAAATAAAAATAAGATTAAAAATTAAAACACCCAAAACATCCCATACCCCTCCTCTCTCACTATTATTCATTTACTTTCTGTTCCAATTTTCCTACTCATCTGTCCACACAGTGAATAAAGGGAGTGTGAGCTACGAGGTTTTCACAATCACACAGTCACACTGTATAAGCTATATAGTTATATGATCCTCTTCAAGAATCAAGGATACTGGATTGCAGTTTGACAGTTTCAGGTATTTCTTTCTAGCTATTCTAATACACTAAAAACAAAAAAGAGATATCTATAGAATGTATAAGAATAACCTCTAAAATGACCTCTCGAATACATTTGAAATCTCTCAGCCACTAAAACTTAATTTTGTTTCATTTCTCTTTCCCCTTTTGGTCCAGAAGTCTCTCAATCCCACAATGCTAGGTCTAGGCACATCCTGGGAGGCATGTCCCAGGCTGCCAGGGAGATTTACACCCCTGGGAGCCATGTCCCATGTAGGGGGAGGGGAGGACAAAAATAATACAAAGAATCCCATACCACTCCTTTATATGCACCTCTTACAAACATTTAGCTTTGCTATATTGCCTTTGTTACTATTAATGGAAGCATATTACAATGATACTGTTAACTATAGACTCTAGCTTCCAGTGTTCTTTTCCCCCATACTATCTGTTAGAGTTGTCTAGGGAAACAGAACCAACAAGAGATATCTTTAAAGATAAGATTTTATAAAGGTGTCACACAACTGTGGGGATACACGAGTCCAAATTCTATAGATGAGGTAGCGAACTGGCAACTTGGGTGAAGGTGTTCAATGAACTCGGGAAATGTTTTGCTCACTAGCTGAAGAAGTGAAGGTCCTCTCCCCCTTAAAAGTCTTCAATTGATTAGATTAAATCCAGCTGATTGAATTCTCCCATTGCAAAAGACACACCCTTTGTTGATGTCATCAGTCACAGTTGCAGTCAATTGGCTGATTTAATAAGCCAGCCTTCTAGTTTATTAACCAGTCACAAATGTCCTTGCAGTAACAGTAGGCAAGTGCTTGCTTAACCAGAAACCTAGGCACCATCACCGGCCAAATTGACATATGAACCTAACCATCACAGTCCACCCCTTGTCAACTTGGCAGTTATACACATCACCTAAAATCATACTTGATCTCTAAGTAGACAACGATAACACACATTTCACCTAACGTTACTCAGCTGTCCTGAGTACAACCAGAAACACACTAAATTGCTCCAGAATAGGGTGTAAGTCCTTGGGTGACATTGATGCTTAAACTTGATTTCCTTTAACTTAAATACTGCAAAACAAAAAAATATACCCTATGTCATATGATAAGGTGATAAGATAGAAGAGAAAAAAATATTTACTCTATAGACAAAAACATACTAATAACAAAACAAGGAGGAAATATTCATGCCATCATAGTCCCCGTTTCTGTAACTGGTTATGTGGCCATAGTTCATGTTTATCACTACCTTCTTCCACTACCCATTCCATGTTCCCTTTACCCTCAGCAAGCACTTCAGCTGGCCATGGTTCTTTGCCTGGTGGGGTGACCCAAACCTTCATTCCTGAAGTTTCTTGACATTGGTAGTCCTCTCTGGATTGGGTTGTTGCAGTTTTCCATTGACTGTAATCACAGCATATGATAGTACTAAGAGACACCTTAGGGGATCTCTTGTATGCCAGGAAAATTCTTTACCTCCATTGTGTAGTTTCCCTTGATAGTGAGGATCAATCACCCCAGCCAGTAAAGTAATCCTCTTCCTTACCTGTTGATTCAGAGGCATGAGAAGCCCAAAGTGGCCAGGTGGCAGTCTTAACTTCCAGGTCAGTGGAATTATTGTTGTGTCTCCTGGTGGAAGCACTCCTCCTTTTGGAACTAAGACTTGTAGAACAGCAGAGCTTAAGGTTGCAGAGACAGGAAGCAACAATTTTCCTAGTGGGTCACTAGGAGTGATAGTGAGTGGTGCCACTCCTGTTTCTACCCCTTGATTCCTGGACCCATGAATCCTGGCTATGGGAGAAACAGCACCATAGAGTGGACGCTGATTCAGAGCATACACAGCCTCCTGGAGAACACTGCCCCAACCCTGCAAGGTATTGCCACCTAGTTGGCACCATAATTGAGTCTTCAACAGGCCATTCCACCATTCTATCAACCCAGCTGCATCTGGATGATGGGGAACATGGTAAGACCAGAGAATTTCATGAGCATATGCCCATTCCCTCATTTCATTTGCTGTGAAGTGGGCTCCTTGGTCAGAAGCAATGCTGTGTGGAATACCAAGATGGTGGATAAGATATTCTGTAAGTCTATGGATGGTAGCTTTGGCAGAAGCATTTTGTGCAAGGAAGGCAAACCCATATCCGGAGTATGTGTCTATTCCAGTGAGAACTAATCACTTCCCCTTCCATGATGAAGCAGACTGATCACCTCAGGGAATGGTGTCATATCAGGCACTAAGTGTGGGTCTCTGCTGCTGGCAGATTGGGCACTCAGCAGTAGCTGTGGCCAGGTCAGCCATGGTGAGTGGAAGTCCATGTTGCTGAGCCCATGCATAACCTCCATCCCTACCACCATGACCACTTTGTTCATGAGCCCATTGGGCAATGACAGAAGTGGCCGAGGAAAGAGGCTGACTGGTATCCACTGAACAGGTCATCTTATCCACTTGATTATTAAAATTTTCCTCTGCTGAAGTCACCCTCTGGTGAGCACACACATGGGACACAGATGTCTTCATGTTTTCTCCCCATTCAGAAAGGTCTGTCCACATACCTCTTCCTCAGATTTCTTTGTCACTGATTTTCCAATCATGTTCCTTCCAAGTCCCTGACTATCTAGCCAAACCATTAGCAGCAGCCCAGGGATCAGTATACAAATGCATCTCTGGCCAGTTCTCCTTCAAGCAAAATGCACAACCTGGACTGCCCACTGGGAGGATTTCCCCTCACCACTGTCCTTCAGGATGGTGACATCACAAAAAGGAGCTGCAGTGCTGCAGCTGTCCACTTTCAGGTGGTCCCTGCATATCGTGCAGAACCATCTGTAAACCATGTCCAAGTTTTCTCTTCCTCAGTCAACTGATTGTAAGGAACTCCTCAAGAGACCATAGCTGTGGGCTGGGAAAGAGAAGGTAAGGTGGATGGAGTGAGGGTCATGGGCATTTGGGCCACTTCCTCATGTAACTTGTTTCTTCCAGACTCACTGGAACTCTATCTTATATATACCATTTTCATTTTATGATGGAGTGCTGCTGTGCATGCTCAACTTTATGGCTTGGCAGGTTGGAAAACACCCAGCTCATGATAGGTAACTCAGGTCTCATGGTAATTTTGTGGCCCATGGTTAAGTGTTGTGTCTCTACTACAGCCCAATAGCAGGCCAAAAGCTATTTCTCAAATTGAGACTGTTATCTGCAGAGGATGGTAAGGCTTTACTCAAAATCCTAAGGGCCTGCATTGTGATTCTCCTATAGGAGCTTGCCAAAGGCTCCAAACCACATCTCTATTTGCCACTGACACTTCCAGCACCATTGAATCAACTAGATCATATGGTTCAAGTGGCAAAGCAGGTGGCACAGCAGCCTGGACCTGTTGCAGCACCTCATCTTGCTCCAGTCCCCACTGAAAACTAGTTTTTCTGGTCACTCACTAAATTGGCTGGAGTAGCACACCCAAATGAGGAATATGTTGTCTCCAAAATCCAGAGGCCCACTAAGCATTGTGCCTCTTCTTTGTTCATAGGAGGTGCCACAGGCAACGGCTTATCCTTCACATTAGAAGGAATATCTCAACATGCCCCACACCACTAGACACCTAGAAATTTTACTGAGGTGGAAGTCCCCTGTATTTTTGTTGGATTCGTCTGCCATCCTCTGACATGCAAACACCTTACCAACAAATCTGGAGTAGTTGCTACTTCTTACTACGTCCAATAAACATGATATCATCAATATAATGGACCAGTGTGATGTCTTGTGGGAGGGAGAAATGATCAAGTTTGCTGTGGAAAATATTATGACTTAGGGCTGGAAAACTGATATACCCTTGAGGTAGCACAGTGAAGGTATACTGCTGGCCTTGCCAACTGAATGCAAACTATTTCTTGTGGTCCGTACTAATAGCTATTGAGAAAAAAGCATTTGCCAGCTCAATAGCTGTATACCAGGTACCAGGAGATGTGTTTATTTGCTCAAGTAATGATACCACATCTGGAACGGCAGCTGCAATTGGAATCACCACCTGGTTAAGCTTATGATAATCCAATGTTATTCTCCAAGACCTATCTGTTTTCTGCACAGGCCAAATAGGAGAGTTGAATGGGGATGTGGTGGGAACTATCACCCCTGCATCCTTCAAGTCCTTAAGAGTGGTACTAATCTCTGCAATCCCTCCAGGAATCCAGTATTGCTTCTGGTTTACTATTTTGCTAAGCAGGGGCAGTTCTAGTGGCATCCACTTGGCCCTTCCTACCATAAGAGCCATCACTAAATGAGTCAGGGAATCAATATGAGGATTCTGCCAGTTGCTGAGTATGTCTATTTCAATTATTGCATTCCAGAACTGGGGTAATAACCACAGAATGGATTCAGGGACCCACTGGACCCACTGTGAGATGAACCTGAGCTGAAATGCCCATCAATCACCTGACCTTCATAAGCCCCAACTCTGACTGGTGGACCACAATGACATTTTGGGTCTCCTGGAATCAATGTTGCTTCTGAACCAGTGTCTAATAATCCCCAAGATATCCGATCATTTCCTTTTTCCCAATGCACAGTTACCCTGGTAAAAGGCTGTAGGTCCCCCTGGGGAAGGCTGGAAGATTAATAGCATAAATTTTTGGCAGTGTAACAGGGTTCCCCAAGTGTACCCAGCCTTCCCCTCATTCAAGAGGCTCTGGGTCTGTAAACTGTGTAAAATCTGGGAATTGATTAAGGAGCCGTAGGTCTCTGTTTTTGTAATTCAAGGTAGACTTTTGTTCACTTGACCTAGAATTCTTCTGCTTATACAGATCCATGATCTATTAGCCAATGCCATAAGTCTCTGAGAGTCAGATTATTTTGGTTGCTGCTTTAAGCCTGTTTTCCATTATGGTAGCCACACCCACCTTGTCTTTGTCGATTAACTGCTGCCACATGGCTTCTGCCAACTCAGGATCCTATTGTCCCCATTGTGTTTAAGGATTCCAGCTCAGTGACAGCAGTTCCCACAGTAATATCTGACCTACAGAGAAGGGCAACTAGAGCTCTTCAGGAATGATGGCGCTAGCCTCACAAATTTATTCCTCACAGTCCCAATAAAAGGTGTGTCTTCTGGACATTCCAGGGGTGTGTAAGCAGGTCTCCCATGATAAATCCACTGTAACATTCCAATCTCTCTAATCCTTTGAATCTCCTCCATTACATTATACCAGGGCAGTTCTCACATTTCAACCTCACGTAATGTCAGCCACCTTTTGATCCATGTTTCAGCCAACCACCAAACTGTTAATGCCCTTTCTAACCCCCTAAGCTACAACATTGAATGCAGAATCTCTGCTTTGTGGGCCCATATCAATCAATTCAGCCTGATGCAACTTTATATTCCTTCCACCATCATCCCAAACCCTTAATATCCATTCCCACATATATTCCCCTGATTTCTGTCTATATAAATTGGAAAACACATGCAGTTCTTTTGTAGTATAGCATACTTCCTCATGGGTCACACTTTGTACCTCACCCTTTGGGGCTGTTGTGACTTTAGTCTGGTTATAGGTCTTGAAGCAAAGACTGGCAGTGGGGGTGGGTAATAAAAAGAATTAGAAGTGTCCCTCAAGCCATTTACCCCAGGACATTCCACTGCAGTTTCATCTAGTGAAACAGGATTAATTTCTCCATACAGAGCAGTGAGGGCTGCTTCTTCAGGGGAGGTGATTATAGGTTTACCAGGCACTGAAAGCTTGATCTCTTTAGGTGGAGGTTGGATGGCAGGTCTTTGAGGCAGAATAGAGGTCAGGAAGCTGTTTCCTGAAAGCAGGCTGGAGGTTGGATAGCTGTCTCCTCAGAGCAGACTGGAGGGGCATCAGGGACTGTTTCCTCAAGGCAGACCATTACAGTTATGTCTAACAAAGACTCAGCAGAATCCAAGGTTCCAGTGTCCTCACAGCCATTATTATCAATCCATATGTCCCCATCCCAAGTATCAGCATCCCAGTCTTTTCCAATCAGTGACTTCACTTTAACAGTAGACACCCTGCAAGGTTGAGATTCTAGTTTACATTGTAAATTTGTTACTCGCACAATGAGACTCTGGGTCTGGTTTTCAGAAATCTCAAATCTGTGGCCATAGGAAATAAGATTTTCTTTCAGGGCACACATAGAAACCTTTACACTTAAATTTCAAATTTGAAGCCTTTAGCTCATCTATTTCTTTTATAATGTTATCCAGCATATCTAAGAGCAACCAGCCAATATCATTATACTTCACTTTGCAAAACTCTGTTAAGGTATCAAAAACACTGTCACAGGGAGCCTTGCTTCATACAAGAATAAGAATATGATTAGGAGAATCAGATGGTGATATTTTGTGTATCTCCATTGCCAACTCACGCCATGGACTGTCAGTGCCATCTTAATTACTGGAAATGGACTCATTAGTGCCTTTGAATCTAATAAAAATAGAAAACCGATTATAAAAGCCCATTTTAAGATTCTATTTCTCAAGAACCACTCCTGGTACCAGGCTGTATTAGTTCAGGTTCTCTAGGGAAACAGAATCAACAAGAGATATCTATAAGATTTTATAAAGGTGTCACACACAATTCTGGGGATGCAAGAGTCCAAATTTTGTAGAGCAGGCAGTGAACTGGCACCTCCGATGAAGGTGTTCAATGAAACTCCTCAGGGAACACTTCACTGGCTAGCTGAAGAAGTGAAGGTCCAATCTCTCTCCCTTAAAAGGTTTCAACTGATTGGATTAAATCCAGCTGACTGAATTAGCTCATTGAGGAAGACATGCCCTTTGTTGATGTAATTAGTCACAGGTGCAGTCAATTGGCTGCTGATTTAATAAACCAGCCTTCTGGTTTATTAACCAGCCACAAATGTCCTTGCAGTAATGGTTAGGCCAGTGCTTGCTTGACCAGATACCTGGGCACCATCATCTGGCCAAGTTGACACATGAACCTAACCATCATATCATCCAATTTTCAATACCTTGTAATGTTGACATTAATTTTTTCTTCCTCATGTGAAAACATTCTTATATTTGTACATTTAATTATCATCATTGACTGCTCTAGCTTTCGCTAAGTTATACAATCCTAGTCTTTAACTTCTATCTTTCCTTCTGACGTCCTAGCCTTCCTCTCTCACCCATACTCACACGCATCTTTGTTCAGAGTACTATGTTGACTGTAAAGGTTTAGAAAAGGGTGGTAGTGATGGTAGTACATTATTGTTAGTGTAATTAACAGCATTGAATTCTGTATGTGAATGTGGTCGAAAGAGGAAGATTTGGGTCATGTATGTTCTTTCATGAATTATAACAAACGTACAACACTAATACAAGGTATTAATAGTAGGATGGTATATGGGATCAAAATACTTCTAAGGTAAGTGATACACTATAGTTAATACTACTATTTCAATATTCTTTCATCAACAAAAGTATAACACTAATGCAAAGCATCAACAATAAAGGGGTATGTGGAAACACTGTAGTTTTTACACGCCTTTTCTGTAAACCTACAACTTCTCAAATTAAAAATAATATTAAAAAAATTATGTTAAGTGAAATAAACCAGATAGAAAGTACTACATATTGCAGGTTTTCATTTATATAAAGTGTAAATATAAATAAAGCTATAGAAACAGAAATAAATTGGTGGTTATGTAGGGCTGAGGCAGAATAGAGGGATTGAGCAGTGACTGCTGAGGGGTATAGGGTTTTTCTTTTTAGAGTAATGAAAATGTGC
Organism: Choloepus didactylus; assembly: GCF_015220235.1. NCBI lineage: Eukaryota > Metazoa > Chordata > Mammalia > Pilosa > Megalonychidae > Choloepus > Choloepus didactylus. The sequence goes on along the minus strand of NC_051310.1, from coordinate 58,138,992 downwards.
TAAAATTTATTGTGGTAATGAATGCACATCTCTGAATATACTAAAAAGCCATTGACTGCACACTTTGGATGGATTGTACGGTATGTGAATATATGTCAGTAAAAATGTTTTTTAAAAAAAAAGTGAGACAGAGACTCAGCAACTGTGGGTAAGGCCAGAAGTGGAGAGACACTCAAGGAGGAGCAATAAACAGAACCCAGCCATAGGCTGAAGCTGGAATAAGTAAAAGCCATAAATAACTGAAGTTATGAGATCAAAACCATATGTAAGCAAAAGTAGAGTAGCATCTTCCCTCACAGGTGCCTGCTTCTCTTCCTAAACAAGAAGGAGAAGCTATTCAAAATCAGTACTAGTCAGAGGTTCAATATGCTTTTTGTTTGGCTGTTGTCTGAATCTACTGTCATGTCATCTTAGCAAAGCTTATTAGATCCCGAAGCATCACAGAACCTGAATTTGGGAGCCTGGTCCCTCAACTGCGTCGGACAGTATGAAAAAGAGAAAACTTCTTCAGACATAAGTCCTGATACACTGAGCACCATTATACATGTGATAACTAGGCTAGAACATGAATGCCTGGATATCTGTTGTATCTTTAAATTTTACTCTTTTCTGGTTAATCTTTAAATTGCACACTTTTAAAAATATTTATGCACTTTTTTTTTTACTGTATTTTGTAGAGGATTTACCATTTTACAAGAAGAACCTGTTTTCCTCTGGTTCCATCAAACCCGCCGCATTAGTTTCACAGACGGAGTGGCAGCTAGAGAACACTAATGACATTCCACCTTCTATCTCCAAGTTACAAGGAGGCTCATCCTTAGAAACCAGCTGCATTCTCACCAGGGCAGGTCTGGGGCAGGATGCCAGTCCAGCCGCACTGCTATACCCTAGAATCTTTGCCTGTTTGCAATGGTGTGGGCAGGGTTGAAGGACACTAAAAAGGGATGATGCAGTATACTGTGGATGAGCAACAGCCAGAGCCATTACCATCCTCAAGTCTAAAGAGTTTTAAGGGAAACTAGATTTGAAATCATCTCAGGCAGAAAGGGCTGAGATGGCCCATGGGTGAAGGGAAGTCAAGATGATTTTGAGTAAGCCACAACAATGAGATCAAGAAAAGATTAACAAGTTAAGGGGAGGTAGTTAGACCATCGAACAGTGGAACTAGATGGGGAGATGCTTTATTATCCTAATAGTGGAGGAATAACTAACTTCTGCATTTGAGATGATAACAAGAAAACTCAGTCTATGCATAAAGTTGGATTCCAGTTCTCAAGGAGGCCCAGCTGTAATGCCATCGCTGGGTTCAGTCTCCTTATTATCATGAGTGATCTCGCAATTAATCCCATAGAGGTTGCCCAAGTGGGTCTTTATTCCTGGAAATCTACTGAACCTGATTAAAATGAAAACTCAGAAACTTCCACAAGGAATGTGTGGAAGAAACACTAGCTCATTGAAAAAATTGCTAGGCATTTCACCAATCTGTTGGGATATTTAGAAAAAAAATAAGCAATGAGTACATAGAAAGCTAAGAAAATGGGGAAATGGTAATTATTAATTCAATAATTAATTCAACTTCAAATAAAAGTTATAGGGTAACCATGAGGAAAACCTGGAAAACCATCCAAAGATCCAAAAGATGACCCCCTAGGAAAGAGCTACCATTTGGAAGCTTGTCCCACTCTAGGAATTCAGTCAGTCCATGTTAAACAGAGAAGCAGTGGCATACAAAAGAATAGCAACCTAGCTTTCAGTCACGTGCAGATGCTCACATAAAGAAACCAATCAAGGAAAAGGGTAGTCAATTCGCCATGGAAGGTCACATAAGGTCACATCTTTTCTATCTCTTTCCTCCTCTCCCCATTACCAGAGGGATAAGTCTAGGAGGAGTGGCAGTGCAAAAGAGCAGGACACGAGACATACACATCCCCTCTCCTCAGTTAGAAACATGGGTTTAGCCTGGGCTGAAGAAAAGAGGTTTGAATCAAATATAAAACTGTGCTTTTAAAATGAACAGAACTGAACTTTAGTAACTGAAGGATTATGGAAGCAGGCTGAGATATCATCAAGGAAGTTTGCTTCCCAGAGGGAAAAAAAGAGGTTTGACAAGGAACAGTAGCAGTTTTTGAAAAGCAACAAAAATTGTTAGATCATTGCATTTAAGACCAGTTGCACAAATTAGAAAAATACTGGATAAGTGCTATGCAAAGAATTAAAACAGATGTGATATGATGGTGAATGTGTTACAACCTTAGGATGGACGATCAGGGAAAGCCTCTGTGAGAGACAATATTTAAGCTCAGGGCAGAATAAAGGAACCAGCAACAGGAAACTTGGGAGAGAGATGGCAAGCTTCCCAGGAACAAGATACAGTTAGTGAGAAGGTCTGAGCTTGGTGTATTTGAGGAACAAAAATAAGCCCAGCATGACTCATGTGTAGTCAGCAAGGTGGAGAATAGTATGGAATGAGTCAGAGAGGTAGGCAGGGGCCGGATCACAAGAGCTGACCCTGATGGCAGAGGGATCAAGCTATACTCTCTCTGATGACAGCAAGCAAAGACGCATGTTTCTGGTGGGCCAGATATGGACCCTGAAGGAGGCTGTATAAGGGGCCCTACCCAAGATGTCAACCTGGAGAAGCAAGGTGACAATAACAGAGAGCAGACTGCTGGAAGCCATGAGTTAAGTGGGGCATGACGTACGTCAAGGGACCTGCAGTCAAGATTCTCAGTGGGGGAATTGCCAAGGAACCCACAAAAGCACCCCATGGGGGAAAAGTGTTGGTGTTTGCCTTTGGCCACACTTAGAGGGCAGCAACTCCAGGTACATCTGGACCAGGCTAATAAGATGTTTTTCTGCCCCCTTAGGTAGCCCCTCCCCCTCCAATTCCAGAGGGGCCAGAGACATCCTAGAGAATAGGAAAGCGAGGCAGGGCAGTAGTGACGGGCAGATCATGCCCCCTTTTCCCAACCAGAAGCATACCTGAAGGAGATGGAGCAGTAGAAGGGAGGGATAAAGCTTTAAAAATCTTGAGGGATTTAAGTTTTGACATTTGACTAGATTGGAAATTTTATTACCTGATAAAACAAGAGTATTCAATAACATGTGAATGACCAGAAAAGGCATGGTGCCAAAGAATTCCTCCGGAGACTGGGAAAGAAAGAAATAAAAATGTTATAATGGATATCTCTGGGTGGCAGATTTTTTCTTCTTTCTTTTTGCTTATTTCTATTTTCTAATTTTTCTTTAATGATATTAGTTGTTCAATAATTTTTTGTTTTTGTTAAAGAAGTAACTATATTTAGTTTAACAAAGGGCAGGCTCCATGGTTTAAATGGCATTTGAGATGATTTTTTAAGATGGTTGGTTTGGGAATGCAGCAGCAGCAACAGAGAGGGGGCCTTTGTGTTGACGACGGAAGATGAGACCCAGGGCATATTTGTGTAAAAGAATGTTGTTCAGCTTGGCTGGGGTTAGTGTAAATGTAGGGAATAGTTGCAGATAAAGCTAGATATAACGTTGTAGTTAGACATTTTTGTATGCAAGTCAAGAGACTTGCTCAAGTTAACTTAAGCAAGGTGGTTTGCTGCTAAGGACACACAGAGGAATCCAGAAAAAGCTGACCAACCAGGCCTTGGAAAGCCAGAAAACTGCACGGTGGCCCTGGATCAAAAGAGGCTCTAGGAACCTAAAAGGCAAGAGTGTGGGTCTTCAATTTGGGGCTTCATCTTTAACATGATTCAGCTACTCTTTGAATGCCTACTACATCTCTCTCTCTGCTCTGTTGGTTGCAGATGGCCTCTCCTTATTTAATTGGTGCTGCTCCCATTGCTGCCTCATTCTCTTGGTATTTTTTTAGTTCAATTCCTGACCCTGGGAAAATAATTGGCCCAGCTCATTGTTTGGTACCAGTCAGACAACATTACAGGCTAGCTGCCCTTGGGTTCAACCAACTAGGCGGGAAGCAGGAGAGTCCTGTATTGAGTGTAGGGGTGGGGGTGGGGGGATGAGAACAGAAAGGTACAGACACGTGGGACAAATCATAACTGCCTCAAAGCTGTTCTTTCAGCAGGAGCAGTGACCAGGGCATTGTCACCTAACAAGGGGCTCTGAGCATATTTGGGCTTGGCTATCCAGTACAGTAAAGAATGACTTTATGCAGAGCCTTAAATTTCAGAGTAAGAAAATCTCTACTTAATTGTGTAGGTAAGAGTGACTTTAGAAATCACCCCCATCTCTCCCTTTCAGCATTGCAGTGTGGTTTCTGGACACAGCCTAGGCATTCTGCTTTTTCTTGCATATAATTAAACTAGAGGACAGGAGAAATGTCTGTGTGAAAACTCCTGATGTTCAGCAATAAGATCTTTAATGTAATTGGCATTTAACACAGCAAAAAATAAACCGTTCAAGGATACAGTATCCACCAGGGGTGTAACCTCATGCAAATGAGCGTAAAAGCTGCTGGGAGGTTAGGTAGCTACAATTGCTTTTTGCTGCTGAAAAGTCTAAAGGACGAAAATAAAATGAAAATATTTTTACTAACGGTGAAAAAAATTAGGAGCTGGCTGTTTGAATAGTTAAGTGGCCAAATTTGAGAAATAAGGAATATATAAATGTTTCCATGCTCTGGACAATCTCCTTGTAAGATTCTTGAAGACAAGGAAAGCATAAATGATGCCTTTCACAACCACAAATTATAAACACTACTAAATATTCAATGAAAAGAAGAATCTGGTAAACTCTAAAAATTATATTAAGTATTAGTAATTTTTTAAATCATTCAATAGATAACTATCAAACACATACCACATGAACAGTCTGTGCCAAAGGCAGGATGGGTCGTGCTTCAACAAATTACATTCAATAAAAGAATCTTCAATATGATTTCTTAGGAAGTACACAGCCCTTTTAACTTCTAATTTTCCCTCTGAAAACAATGGTTTGTCATTTGAAATAACTTCCTCTGCCCGTACTATTGTTAACTGATCTATATTCTGGGATTTAAGCCATTGATTCTTTAACATTTTCTACAAATGAATCATTTTCACATCAGACCAAGTTTTAGAGCTTTTAATAATCTTGTTATAGTCTCCCTCACTCAATCCTACATTGCCAAGTGATCTCATTTATTTTGATAATCAGTTTTTCCAGATAAAGTAAACTGCTGAATCAGTGTGTGGCTCAAACAAATGTTCTAATAATTAAGCCAGACAGGTATGGTAATCCCAAAGGGGAGAGGACAGAAGTAAAAAAAATGAGAAGGTAGCAGTCCTTTTATGTTAACTTTTTATTTAAATCAGTACAAGCACCATGCTTAACAAAAGACTGTCCAAAATAAACATGCAATATGAGCTAGCAGAGACTGAAACCACAGCATAAGAATTTGTGCCAGTTGTTGATTTTGTTAAACGACGACAGAGAACCGTTAAAATTCACAAGATTGACCACTAACGTTTCAAGCCTCTTGAATGAGATTATATAGGACTATATAAAAGAACTGTCCTGGCATGTTAGTGTTCTCAAACAACATTCAAGTAATTACCATGTGTATGAACTATGTTCCAAAAGCAAGAAAACACAGTTTCTATCATGGCCCTAATGTAATTGTTTTAAATATTACAGGAACATGATCATTGATTTGAAATGTCAAACGGCATAATAGGAGACATATTTCTCAAGAACATTCAACTTGTGAGCATTGGTTTTAAGTGACCTAGAAGATTGTTTACATTCTTCCAGAAATACATAAGATTTGACCAGAAATGTTTGAGACACTCCTTCACTTAAGTTGTAAAGGCTCAAATTCTGTAAAGATTCCAGTATTATCAGTCTGTTGAACAAATAGGGAAAGCAAACATACTAAGAATATTTGAATAGACAGATTACAAGTTACTCTCTACTTCCACCAAATATCAGCATTTAAACTCTTATGAAAATATCTATTCATCACTAGTCCACTTTATGGATTAATGACATTGCTTGGTTTTTAAAAGTAGTCCAAACATTTTTTTAAGTATGTCTTCCTTTCTGTCTATATAGGTGGGGGATAAATGACCAAATTCAATTTGGCAATAAACTCCCTAACTAAATTTTTAGTTAAATGTCAGACCAGGATTCAGTTATGGCTACACTTGACTCCTGAAAATAGGAGATAAAAAGGGAGGGAAAAGTGCTGACAGACATTTTTTGCTACAAAGATTATTTAGTAATGACAATAAAAAATTTAGCAATACCCTCAAACTATTTAACAGTATGTTTAACTGCATGAGGCATTTAGTAAACTTTTTAGAAACACACCATTTAAATGTATATTTTAGAAGTCAATTAAACAAAAACAGCCAGTCGACCAACTTTTTTCCTAACATAATTGCTTCAATACCATAACAAAGTGAATACTATTCAAAACTCAGACATTTTGGAATTTCAGCATAGTAACCTGAGAATAGTTTTCTTCATACGTCATTTAAGTTGCCACAAAAACCATACTAAAACGTACCATGATTACTAGTTGGTTTTATTTTGACATCAGATGCTACGCAGAACTTATGCAAGGCCAACAATTTCAAAACTAATGCTGATTTAGAAGACCATGAAAGAGGTTCCCAGGACCAAAATCTGCTGCCAAAAAGGAAAGATTAAGATTGAAGATTGAACGGGAATAGTCTGTACTAGAATGCTATGGAATGTTAAAACTGGAATTACGAAATCTGGAATTACTACTTGAGAGAAGGCAGAAAAAAAGAGATTGTATGGGAAATATACTTGAAAGAACAATGCAAAATTTGGTCACATAAAAGGGAAATCTAATAAAAACTTGAGAATATTTGAGAGCATAGTATTTCTAAGTCTCTCTTTAGGACATTTAATGGTATTCAGGAGAGTAAAAAATTGTGCTGATTCCCTAATCTCAATCTTGCAAAATACATGTTATTGAAGAAAGTCAGACAAGCTCAATAAAACATGGTTTGTCACAGCAATTTTCCCATTAGGGAAGAGTGAACTAAGAATTCTATGTATGGCAGGTCAATATTATCTGATTATCTCGCATTATGGAAGACAGAGCTTTCAAATTAAAAAATATACACGCAAAAAAACCCAACCCAAGACAAAACAAGGAACCTCATTTAAAAATACATTTTACAACTTTTTCTTATTGCTGTGAACCAGGGGAAACAAAGTTTTAATTCCTCATTCAAAAACATTAAAAACATTCTCCATTCTCTTTTATTACATTTGTATTTCTACAGAATTCTAAATGAGCAAGCTATTCTCCAATATCAAAATATCTGCTTAAAGAATTCAAAAACTTCCTGGGTGAAATTCTCTCTCTCTCTGGAAATTATTGGAATCAAGACTCTTTTCTATTCATTTAAAAAAAACAAATATCTGCTCTACTAACTTTCTCATCTCTAACTTTCTATTGCTTCTTGATTTCTAGATTAATGACACCAAACAGTAAGTTACAAGTGTTGGGAAGAGAAGATGCTCTATTCAGTACTGTGAAAATTCCAACTGTATTCCTCTATATTAAAGTTGGCATAGAAATCTCAAAAAGGACACAAAGAACACATGAATGGAAAATATATCAACATAAAAAAAGTCTCTTCTAGTTCTGAAATGACTAAGATATTCTTAATGTAAGAATTCACTCACCAAATTAGTCTCTACATAGAGTCTCTAGGCCTTCAGTCAAATTAATGTTAAACAGTTTTCCTATACATTTGTTTTTAAAGTACACTATATATTAGAATCCTTGCTTTATGCCAGTTAACTAGTCTGGTCTAGTTAACTATTCAGGTGTCCAATTTAGAATATCTTGTGACATTTAGGATATAAGATAGGATTTCTACTGATATGCTAATATTAACTATGGTCAAAGTTTTAAGGTAAGTCATTTTTCTATGGTACAAACCTAATCATAAATATACCCAAAATTGTAACTCTCAACTGCCATGTATTCACCAACGCAAGCAGATAGCTGGAATTTTAAAAATATGAAGTTGGTTTTATTACAAATTTTGGATATACACACTAGAAAACTTTTTATTTGGACCCTTTAAAAAAGTATTAATTTCATCAAATCTGGAATACTGGCAGTGCAAAAATTTTAAACTAACTTCAAAGTTAACAAATCAAAGGCACAGTATTAACACATTTAAAATAACTAGTGTTCATAGGACATTAGGAGGTACTTTATTAAGTGTTATTAATTTAGGTTCAAAACTATCTAAAACTGATATAACCAGGAATGAAGCCCTTGATTAATTACAACCCACCAATTTCTAAGACTAAAGTGCTATTTCCATAAGAAGAAAAGCCAACAGTCATAATTTTATCATAAAATCTAACTCCCAGAACTGAAGAATGAATGAGTGATAGTTTCCAAACCTGATTATAAAGATATAGGGAACCAAAAAAGGTACAGATTGATGAAAAAACATACTTGTGATGCAGAATACACAACAGTAAATTATTATTCATGGCTCAAAATTGGAACACTCAAGTCTTTAACCCCAAATTAATTTCAAAGATTTGACAAGTGATAATCGCTATTTTCATATATAAATTGCTAATATCCAGTTTTGTCCAAAGGAGGCAACTGCTGTCTATCACAACTGAATATCCACTTTCCAGTGGTGTCTGTAAATAGTAACAAATTCTGAACCATTCATTATAGAAATTAGTCACAGGAGTGCAAAAAGTTCCTGGAGAGAAGTAGTCCATCTAACAATTACAAATATAAGGAAACACTTTACAAAGTTTCATTACTATGAAGATAATTTCCTCTTTGTTCAAACTTTGCACAAATGAAGAATTTTTCTTTACTGGAAAAGGAAACAAAACTGTAAATAACAGTGCATTTTTAGGCATAAATAAGTATTTATGTCTGGTTCCAGTATGGCCAGGTTAATACATAAATACTTTAGAAACACAGAAGTTCACATTAGTGGAAAAATCCAAGTTTCTCACGTAACCATTCTTCAGTCAGATCTTCAGTATTTCTTATTTCAAATACCTTAAGAAAAAAAAACTTGGGTTATACTCGAACACTCAAAAAAATTCAAACATATTCTATATTTGATTGTTAAATACCAAATTCTGCTTCCCTTCATACTAGTCATGATTTAACCTGTGTAAATTAGATAATACCTTTTGGAGGTACTTTACTTCTTTTAAATGCTAAAATATTCAGTTATTAAACTTTAGCATTCAAGATGGCATAAAACCAAAATTCTTTTATAATCACCCATCTCAAAATATTCTAAAAGAGCAATTCCGTTAACTCTTATCCACGAGAAGAGACAAAGAATACTTCAAGTATAGACAACTAAAATCAACCTAGTTAACTAGGAACTGGAGGGACATATACTGGTCTTCCATAGTTTGAGCTTCAAATGAAAAACCAGTTGTAGGTTGTTTCCATAGGAATGGAATAGAGAACCACAGTCACACATCTCCAGCAGGAATGTGAACTAGCACAAGCCCAGAAAGTATAATGGATTTCAACTTCAGTAATTTTTTTTTTTTTTAAAGAGAAAATATTGTCTTGATGAGCAAGTCAAATATAAATACCACCTTGGTTAGTTCAGCTGTTTGGACTAGCTTATTCTTACTCCCAGCATACATCATCTGTTGTTCAGGCTTACATCCTAGAAAAGAGATCAGTGTAGAAATGAGACTTATATTTTAAAAATGATGGGTTTCCATTATTTACTTTTTAAAAACGACAAATTTAGGATTTCCTTTGTTACTGAATTTACAAAAATCCCCAGGCTAAATATATCACTGGGTGTATTCTGAAAGTCTTCTATTGAATACTGCCACACCAATAGAAACACAGCTAATTATAAATAAGTGAGTCTATAGGGCAGCAAAATTAAATAAGGCTAGATCTCTGCACATCCTGACTTTCCCAGGAATGCATACACATACATACACACAGCCATCTTCATCTAGGCTACTCAACACTCTTTATCTTAAAAAAAAAAAAACCTAAAATTTGTCTAGTATAAAATTTGTTTAAATACATCAGGGTCATATACGTACTATTTAAAGAAATTCACTTACCAACAGGACTGGAGAAAATAAAACACAAAGGATATGAAACTCTTCCATCATCATGTTGGTATTTATAACTATACACAATGAAGGTTTTTCTCAAGTTAAAGAAACTAAAGTTGGTGCTTTATTTCAGCCTGGTACCTAACAACCAAATTCTGAAACAAAATATACAGCTGAGGAGTTATTGAGAGAGAAATTTCTAACCTATCCATTTAGGCCGTACCTTCATTATTTATTATCTTTCTACAAATTCATCCCACTAATACATCAACTTTCCATCTTTTCTTATCAAATGTGCATACATATTTTAATTTGGTTATAATCACAGTATAGAAGGAAATTTTACAAAATATATGTCTTCTAAAAGTTGAACAAATAAGCTTCGTAAGTAAAATTCTGACCTCTAAAGAAGGTAAATCTTTTTAAGGCACAAAGAAAAGGATATCGAGGTTGTCGTTCAGGTAGTTCATCTTTAAGTTCATCGGGTGAAATTCCCTAATACCATAAAGAAGAGCAACTTTTAAACATTTTGTTAACCATAAATCCTTAAGGTGATATAATTATTACCTATTCTACTTATAGTTATAAATTCATAACCACATGCCACAAAGCAAAATTTTATTTTGCTAAATTGTACATAAAGATTACTAAACTTTTAATCAAATAAAAGCCAATTTTCTTTACTTCTGTTTATTAAATAAACAAATGGCTGAGAGGCTCGGCAGTCTATACTACTGTTCCAATTATCAAAAAATACTGAGACATGCCAACTATCCAAAGGAAACAACAATGTCTGATTTAGGGGAAGAAAAAGTTACTTCTTCTCACTCTAAATTATTTACTTAATTTGACAAACTAAATACTTTAATTATATGATTTAGTTTTTTAAGTACTATTCAACCAGTTAAGAAGCAAGCTATAATGTTGACTCAGCTTTTACTGAGCATCTAGCCTTAATTTCTATCACTTATTACACTGGATTTTTTTAATGCTTTAAAGATGATGCTTAAGTTAGTAAGATAATACACTATACTGTAATTGGCACATGCTTTTCTGCATAGTGAGCATGTATTTAAAGAAGGTTCAGAACTCATTTTAGAAGTATATATAACTAATAGAGCATTAATTTGTAATAATTGTTTAATTTAATTGTTTTATTTAGCTGATAGAACAAACCTCAAGCTCCTCATCCAGTACCACCAGGCGTTTATCCTTGTCAATCTTCACTAAAAAAAAACACAATAAACGTAAACTATGATTCTAGTGTGACTTTGATCTACCCATCCCACATTGTCTCAGCCCCTTTTTTCTTTCTTTTGCATCTAAAATTAAAACATCAACAAACCCAACATAAACTCATTATGCCAGTTTGGTGTTATGGTCTATTATCTAGCTTTGCTATTCACAGCAGTCAGCTTTTTAAAAACCTTTTAACCCACAATTCACAGCACCATTTTGCTTATTTAGAACTTTTTAAAATTTACTGTGTATATGAAAAACTTTGTAGCTCAAACACAACTTCCTAGATACTAAGAAAAGGATCGAAAGGATGGCTGTGATTTGAGACTGGTCTATGTGCAACATTGCTTGAACTGCAAGGGAAAGTAAGAAAGAGGTCAAGAAAGAGTAACTGCCAGATTTCCAGCTTCTCCAGAATCGTATGTCATGATGCAGTATCATTATTCTGAAAAACTGAACTACCAAAATATCAGAGATATGCATATTCAAATACACGAAACAAAAACAATCCAAACCAAATAGAAATATTTTAGATAATCTATGTCTCTCTTCTTTTCCCCTTGTCTGTAAAATTGACACATTTTTGTGTTTGTACACTAATTTCATAGAGGGATAACAATATGGTCTCAGAAGGGTTACCTTTTATGGAAAAAGGCACTATCTGACACACATTTTCACTTTTAAGAACGGATGCCTACATTGTATTTATTTGTAATAGAATCAGAATTCATGACAAGTTGTCACTTCCTTTGATTAATTCAACATTTGCCAGATTCATCTGTTAAGCATAGTCAATAAATTTTTATATTTTTTTCACCCCCTTATCCTTCATCTTTCTAAATCACTACCCAAAGTACTCAAATATTATCTGAGAAATAAGGAAAATTACATAACATTAGATATGACACATAGTGGGAGAAGCAAAATGCCAAATAATTCTGCCCATTTCAGAAGTCAGGACACTTAAAGTACTTTCCAGGAAACTGGATTCAAGTCCAGAATTAGAGTAAGGTTCAAAGTCACTGTGAGCACAATGCAGGGCTTTAACATCCTAAATGCAGGCATAAAGGTTTCTGTTTGAGAATGATTGACCAGGCTATTTTTAGTCCCCTATGAAGTTTAATGATGGTGCTGGATAAGACACTACAAATGGGAATCTTCATTCCCCAAGTGACCAAGAAGACCATCTTCTCCAAACTGTGTAGGCAGCTGAAAGGACTCTGGACAGCATATGGGACACTTCACCTCTATTCTATGACATTAGCTGTTACTTTTAAAAATGATCTAAAAAGAAAAAAGTTAAACAGGAGGTGGCAACATACTTTCCAAGGTTTGGTTTATTCAACGTAGCTATAAGTACTGACAGACCAAAACTAAGAACAAGTAACTCTGAGGCAATCACTTTTAGCTTACTTATAATGGCAGCATTGTTCGTTTCTTTGCGAAAACGAAACTTTCTCAGCTTTTCCACTAAATCTTCAGCAACATCACAAACCACCAAAGACTCACTCTAGAAAAGAAAAAAAATTGCATGTAAATTGCCATGATTTCAACATTTTTACATGTGAAAGGTATACAGTTAATGCATTTATAAAAGCTATACTGACAGCTACGAATGTCAATTATGTGAAAAGTATTCAAGCAGAACAACTGAATACTTAGAAAGCTTTTAAATCTACCAACCTTGACTCTAAATTATTTAATCATACACATTTTTGTTCATCTTATATGTAGGGTGTACTCTGACTTTCTCTTTGGCTAACGAATTACTCAAAGAACCACATACATAACAATGCATAATTTCATCAGAATTGGAGAGGAAGAGAAGAATATGGGAAAATTAGAAGATTACTGTCTGCTATTAGAAAATAAGGCAAGCAGATGATCTCTGCACTACGCAGAAAAGAAACAGGGAAATATCTTCCTATTGTATTTAGAATTAATAAGATCTTGTTCATTTTGGCGCCCACAACTATGAAAAAAAATGCAAATAACTAACATATGAAAAATAAACCATATGAATAAAGACCAAAAAATTTTAAAATCTTAAATAACTATAAGAATATAAATAAAGGTGCTTAATAAGAAGATATGAAGGCACTTGTTAAAACAAATATAAAAGAGAAAAGATCCTTTTGGAAATTATGAAGAAATATTAGAGACTCTTCCCAAGAAATCTGTCAAGGAAATTCTCAAAAGCATTCTTCTTTTAGTGGTGCAAATGTATTATTGATTGCAAGCAAGAGGATAGAAATCATTTTTGTTTTAATATGCAAAACTTTAAAAAAAACATACAAAAATAGAGAGAATAGTATACTGAAACCCTATAAACCTTCAGCTTCAACCATCATCCACACACAGCTAATCTTATTTCATCTCAAGACCCTGAATACTGCCCCATGTAATGTTTTGAAGCAGAGACCAGAAATCATTTCACCTATAAATATTTTAATATTTATCATTAAAATGATAGTATGCAACATTAAAAAGATAAAAACAATAATGTTAAACTGCTTAAAAAAACACTGGCAATAATTTCAGTATCAACTATCTAAATAGTGTTCAAATTTCCCCTACTGTCTCAAATTTTTGTAGTTGGTCTGACTGAGACAGATTACAAACAAGGTCCATGCACTTTGGTCATTTTTAAAATAGTGGTTCCCCCTGCTTCTTCAAAGTAATTAGAATAGTTCTGAGACTGAGACCAATGCTAAACACGTCTCATCATAACCTAAAAGGATTAAGGCTTGTAATTTTTAAGTTCAAATTAAAATTTAATAACAGTCTGCTTTTTTTGATCTGTATTGAGCAAAGCGTATGTTAAAGCAGGAAATGACTATCAATTTAAAATTGTTCTTTAAATTCAGAACACTGATAATATGTCCAGTGCTACAAGCTATGCTTTTAAACAATCAAAAGTATATCCTACTAACAGGTACTAACCAATAAATAACACCCCTAAAGGAGTTATTTAGTCCATCCTTTTAATTCTTTTTAGAGAAAGAGATGCTAAGTCATGGGGAACTTTCTGAAGCTAGTATTCAACGCTAGTCTGTTTTTTTTATCTTTCAAAAAAGCTACAGAAGTCAGAAAACTAGAAATTCCACTTTCTCTTCAACCAAAGGTAGAACCCATTATCAAAACTAACAAATATTTTAGATTTTTTGTTTAGGCAAGGTCCAATCTGTCCTGAGTCTTATCTTCCAACTCTGATACTGAGAACTGCTTGTGGAATCTTGACATTCTAAAGACTAGAAACGAAGTGAAAAATACGCTGTGATTTAATTTGTTTCATGCCTTTCTGCATTTTCACTACTCCCAATACCACAGTATAGGGCCAAAAATGTCTTCCTACCAGAAAGACAACTCAGGGTTAGCCAGCTTTAATTGCTTACAATTTGTAGAGCGCTTAAGAATAAGTATGATGCCTTGAAGAAACTGTATGGTAAATGTCAACACAAAAAGTAAAATGGTAAATGTTAACACAAAAAGTAAAGTGGAAAGTCGAGCTCAAGTTTCCATTCATTGGTTTATTCATAAAATGAACATTTAATAAATGCCAAGCTAAGTGCTAAGTGCTAGGGATACAACATATACAAAATAAATAAAAGATATGATCCTCACAGAGCTTATATTATAGTGGGAGTGCAAGGAGTGGGGGACATACAATTTTAACCTCACTAGGAAGGTGAACAGACATACATCAAAAGGATCAGGCAGAAAAATGTAAAACTGTGTATGTGATAAGGGCTAGAAAGGACAGGCACATGATGCTATGAGAACTTATGGCTGGTGAACAACAGCATAGTCACAAGAGGCTTCTCCAGAAAAAAAAAAAGGCATCTGAAGGTCTAAAACTGCCTGGGGAAAGACCCTTTGATTAAACTGAGCACAGCACATCCCAGATAATGAAAAGTCAATGCAACTTAAGCACAGAGAATGAACAGGAACATGGCACTAAAGGAGGTTGGATCACCACACAAAGTCCAGTGTAGTAGTTTGGTTTCTATCCTATGGGCAAAGAAAGCCACTAAGTTGTTGTAAGCAGAGTGGTGACAGAAAACATGATCAGATTTGCATTTTGAAAAGATCACATTTACTGTGGTGTGGACAGGAGACAGGCACAGAGCCAGTATATGGGAATCACAGGAGGCAAACTTTGAGTCTGTCCACCACACAGAGTCTGGAATAAAAACTACCTGTTAAATACAGCAAGACTAGCAAGACTAGTCCAGATGAGAGATGAAGTATAGCTTAGATAAACTGATGGGGATAATGATGAAGTGAAGTAGGTAAACACTGCTGACAATTACTACCTATTAAACACTATGTGAGAAACACTGTGCTACATCCTTTACATGGATCTCCCTTTATACTCAAAACAATCTCATGAGATAATGTTATTATCCCCATTTTGCAGCAAACTAAGGTTTGGAGAGGCTAAGGATCTTCCCCAAAGTTGCCAGCTAGTGGAACCAAGATTTAAGCCAAGAAGCCTAACCTCTAGTCCACTCTCCCACTCTCTTTGCCACTACAAAAGAGCTGGTGACAGATCAGATATTACAGGGTGGGGGAAAAGGGTCAGTGTTCAAGAAAAGTGTGATGGCTCCTTCTGGCTTGTATAACATACTGGATAGTTCTACCTTTCACCGAGCTAGGGAACACTGAGAGAGGACAGGTTTGCAGGGAAAGAGCATGAGTTCTATTCTGGACAAACGTAAGTAGCTCTGAGGCATCCAAGTGGGGAAAAAGCTTCCCAGGGGATGTCAATTAAGAAGCTGAATATAAAAAGATCTGGAATAGATCTCAGAAGCAAATTTATGAGTCACCTATATATAGGTTAGTAATTGAAGTCATTTAGGTAAGAAAGGATGGAAAAAGGACTAAGACTGAACCTAGAGAGACCCCTACTTGTGACGTCCTGGGAAAGGGAAATAGTCTGCATGAGAACAGATGGACCAACAGAAGAAATGGGAGAAAAATCAGTCCTGTATCCCAGAAACAAATACGAAGGAAGAGAATGCTTCAAAAAGGAGGAAGTGGTCAACAGCCTGGAATGCAGCTTAAAGGTCAGGAAAGATGTGAACTGAAGAGTTCACTGGATTTGGTGACCAACAGAAAACCTGTTCAATGGAGGTGGGTTGAGAAGTGAGAGGGAAATCAGAGCCAGCGGAGTGCTTTTTGTTTCTAATGAAAGAAACCTGAGCATATTTAAAAACCTGATGGAAGGGATCCGGAAAATCCCTCTTAGACAAATGATTAAAGACTTCACTTTTGTTTTTGAGTGTGGGGACCCAACCCAGATGAGAACGGAAGCTATAGCCCTGAGACCCAGTGAAACTAAAGCTCTGACAATCACTTGAAGGCCAAGCACCAAAGCCTTGTCAAAAGGTTTCCAACTACTGTAACCCGAGGACGGCGAGAATAAGGAGAAATTCTGAGGCACGCCAGGAGAAGGAGGAGGCAGAAGCTAAGGAGAAGCCCTAAGAACAGAATCAGAAGCCTCTCTACAAACACTGCCAGGCGGGGGAGGAGGTACTCGGCGCCTCGTGGACCTTCACGCCTGGCCCTGGCCCTGGCCTTGGCAGGGAAATCGGCGTTTGGAGGAGCTCTTCGCTAGGCTAAGTCCCGCCTCTCCGACCCTTCAGCTCAGGAACTGGGAACCTGCCAGAGGGGCCGGGTGAGGACGACTCCCCTCCTCCGGCTCCCCCGGTTGGCCGCACCCTAATTCCAGAACCGCGGGGCGCGTCGGCCCTGGGCCCGGCTGGAAGATGCTGCCCTGGGGCGCGGCGGCTAGGGAAGGCCGAGTTTCTGGCTGTGGGCGACCGCCAGCAGCCGGGGCGGAAGCAGTAGCCTACCCACCCTGGGTGCAGTCCGCCACGACCCGCTCCGGAAAACAGGAAAGCCTGACCGGCTGGCCCAGCCCTCCGGCCCCCGCCCTCTCCGGCGGCAACTCACCATTTTCCTTCCGGCCGTCAGCAGCCTCTCGCCTTCCCTCGGGCCCCTTTAAGAATGGCACGGCGGCCGCCTCCCTTCCTGCCCCGGCGCCTGGCAGAATCGCCACCCACCCCTCATCAATACCGCCCCTGCGGGCCAGCACGTGATGGCGGACGGTGGGCGGCGCGGCTCAAAATTATCCGGAACGCGAGCGTCATGACGCCTTTCTTTCGGTCCTCAAGGGAGTGTGTTCTATCTGGCTGGAAGTGAAGAATCATCCCAAGATGCACCCTTAAAATTCACGACAGTTCATGAGTCCTGTTAACTTTTCTCAAGCTCTGAAAGCAATTTTATAGTGATATGATTAAGTTAATGTGTGTGGACTGCAGCCTGCCTTCCAAATTTCATCCCTCTCTAATCTTCAACGCACAGTGCCCTTCTTGTCAGGCCCCTCCCGAAGCCCAGGCCCGCCCCCCACCACCTTCCAACACTCTGTTAATGCTTTTCTTTTTTCTCCTGGGAGGTCCTTTCCTGTTTTCTCAAATTGACAGGTCCAAATTTTCTTTCCTTGGAGTCTCAGCATAAATGCCGCTTGCTTCATTAGTTGCCAACCTTTCGAATCTCTCCTTTGAATTCCTCATAGCCTAGCGGCACTTGCCATTTTCTTGTCTTGTATAGCTTTTTTGTGTATATCTCATCTCCTGCTGACCAGACCAAGTTGACAGCAAGACCTCTGTCGGATTCACTTTTGTATCTCCTGTAGGCAGTGCAGACTTAGTGGAACAAATCCACTTTTGGATGTAGTGAAGAAAGCAGTGTGGAAGAAGTTTGAGCTAAAGACTTCATTCAGGTAACTTCAGCAAAGGAATCTGAATAAGATAGGATCTTATCTTGTTTACCTCCAACTCCTAGCATTGTTATTGAGTCATAATAGGTGTTCAACTAATATTTGCTGAACCAGTGAAAGGTTCAAAGAAATAAAAAATTCCAGAACATGATTCCACCTGTCATCCTTCTTCATTAATATTAGACTTAATTATTAAAATTTTTAAAGTTTCTATTAAATGTTTAAATTTAATGAATTGTTAGCAAGTTAACAAATAACATTTAATGAAGGTTCAAAATATATGAATGAATTTCATACAAAACCTACATTTTCTTGTTAATTAGGAAAAAATAAAAGTATTAGCTATAAGAAATCCCACAACTCGGCTACATTTTCATAATGATCTGCCCCCATAATACTTTTTACTGTGGGAAGAAAACAGATATGTTTGACACCTGGTACCATATAAGAAATGGTGGGAGAGAAAATAATTGTTACTGGTCCATGAGCAATGGTATTTGACAACTTTAGCACAGATTCTCTTCCCTGCCCCTACCCTTTCCCATCTCCTCTCCCTATTTTTGGGAGGAATTGGAGGAAAGCTGAGAAAATTGACATTTAACTATGTCATCACACCTGATAAATAGTAGATCCATCTTTTTTCTCATTCTCTCTGTTCTTTTAATGTTTCCTAGGTAGCATCAGCTATGAAATGGGCTAGTCTCATATTAAACCCAAGGGAGATTGGCAAGAGTGGTATACTGAAAGAAAAGCAAACTGATGGAAATATGATTTCTTTTATTATGGGAGGTATAAAATGAATATACACTATTTACAGACATTTTATTTGAACTCAGTCTGTAGGCAATATTTAATAATCAGAAAAAATAGAACCATTTAAAATAAAGTTTAGGAATGTCATTACTCTGGAAAAAAAAGATAGATTTCAGAATGTTTCTCAACCCTTTTATGCCTTGAGAGATTTGAACTGACCCTAGTCCTGGGCACATACCCAAGGTCCTCTTGTGCAGAACACATTCAAAGTGACCTAACAAAGACTCTGAAAACTTACTACAATACAAACCACCACCAAGTACCACACTAACTCCTGAGTGGCTCTTATGAGGGACAGACCCAAACAGCATAGTACAGACTTTGAAAACTGAACTGCCATTCTGTGTCTTGATTGTGGTGATGAGTGTTCCAGAGCAGCTTTTGAGGGGCTGGGTCAGCACAGCCTGAAGAACAAAGAACACGCCAGGCACAGAGTCAGACACAGGTCTGTTAGGACTTACGAACAGGAGAAGATTCTTCCTGGTAGTGGCTGTTCGGGAAACGGAAGTAGCACTATGCCAAGGTTAGGGTGCAAAGGGGCAGCTTATAAGGGTTTAGGACAAAGACATTCCATGTATGAGAACAGAGTTTAGCAGGGTCTCATGACAGAGAGGTCTGGAAATTTGTTATCAACACTGATGAGGGGAGGGTTGTTTCAATGCTTTACAAGATAAGTGGTTTACATACCATCTGTACATATTTTCTTCCATGAGGAGGTCTGATGACCTTTAACTTCTGTCCTGGTCATGTAGACAGCTATGTGCAGTAACTTACTCTCAATATGGAAAGGGAGCCTGGGCCCTGGGTCTCCACAATGAGTATACAAACGCTATGCATTTGTCAAAACTCATGGAAATGTACACCAAAAAGAGTGAATGTTACTGTATGTAAATTAAAAATTAAAGTAAAAAAATAATATAACATGGGGAGTGGGGCAAAGGCAGAAGCAAAGACCATTTAGGAGGCTGTTGTAGTAATCCAGAAAGAGATGGTTTGTTCCAAGATGGAAACAATGATTTGGTGAAAAGTGTCCAGAGCCAATAGAATTTTCTGTATTGGAGTCTGGTAAGTTGAATTATGTACCATCAAAACGACATGTTCTGCATCTTAAGTCACGTTCTTGTGAGTGTGAACTCATGTATAAATAGGACCTTTCGAAGATGTTATTTTTACTTAAGGTGTGGTACAATTGAATCAGGATAAGCCTTAATCTGTGTTACTGGAGTCCTTTATAAGGAGAAGAAATTCAGAAACAGAGAAGGTCATACAGGAGCAAAAAGCTGGAAGTCAATAGAAACCAGAAGAGCAGATAACAAGGTGGGGGGGGGGGGCATGTGACAGGAGGCAGAGATGCATCCAAGAAGCCCCAAGGATTATGGCAAACCAGCACCAGAAAACTATAGACTTTGGGAGAAAGCATGGTCTTGCTGATGCCTTGATTTGAACTTTTAGCCTTTGTTCCGGTTTGGTAATGCTGCCATTTTGCAAAACACCAGAAATGGATTGGCTTTTTTTTTTTTTTTTAACTTTTTTAAATTTTGAAATAAATTCAAACTTACAGGAACAGTTGCAAAAACAATACAAACCCCATACACAGAACTCCAGCATACCCCGACCCCCCTCCCCCCGATACCCAGTCCACCAACTTTAACAACCTGTCACACCACCATTTCTTTCTTTCCCTCCCTCCCTCCCTCCTTCCCTCCCTCCCTTTCATCCATCATCTATTGCTCTGTTTTCTGAACATATGAGAGCAAGCTGCACACATCCTTGAACAAGCAATATAATTCACACATACATTTCTCATAAACAAGAACATTCTTTTATGCAATCCCATTGAGCACAGCTAAGTTCAAGAAACTCAGCATTGATACAAAGCTTACATTCTATATTTCCTTTTTTTTTTTTTTCTTATGGCCCAACTGGGTCCCTTTGAGCCTCCTTTCCTCCATCCTCAGATCCCATCCAGGATCATCCTTGGCATTTAATTGTCATTGTCTGTTTAGACTGTCTTTAAATTTTTTTTTTCACTTGTGGAAACATATACAGAGCCTAAATCTTCCCATTCCAACCCCTCCCTAGCATTCCGTTAGTGGGATTAATCACATTTAGAATGTTGCAATGCTATCACCTTCCCACCATCCATTACTGGAAATTTCCCTTCACCCCAAACAGAAACCCTACACTCCTTTCTTAACTCCCCATTGCCCCTTCCCCCACTTCTCATAACCCATACTCTAGTTTTCATCTCTATGGTCATATTCTCTGATACTTTCTTTGTGTTTACCGTGGGGCTTAAATTTAACCTCTTAAGTCTATAACAATCTTGTTTTTCTTTGATACCAACTTAACTTTAATAGGACACATAAACTATGTTCCTTTACTCCTCCATTTCTCCACCTTTATGTAGTTCTTGTCAAAATTACATATTTTACATTGAGTCCAAAACCACTGATTTATCATTACAGTTTATGTATTTTAGATCCTATAGGAAGTAAATAGTGGAGTTACAAATCAAAAATACAGTAGTATTGGTCTTTATATTTACCATGTGATCTTTACTGAAATCTTTATTTCTTCATGTGGTTTCAGTCAATTGTTTAGTGTCCCTTCCTTTCAGCCTGCTCAATTCCCTTTAGCATTTCTTATAGGACTGATCTACTGGTGATGAAGTCCTTCAGCTTTTGATTATCCAGGAATGTTTTCATCTCCCCCTCATTTTTAACCTCCAGGTGTTTGTGAATTTTCTAAGTTTTTGATGGTTATTGACTTCTATTTGTATTCCATTGTGGTCAGAGAATGTGCTTTGAATAAATTCAATTTTTTTTTTTTAATTTATTGAGGCTTGTTTTGTGTCCCAGCATATGGTCTATTCTGGAGAAAGATCTGTGATCACTATAGAATAATGTGGGTCCTGGTGATTTGGGATGTAATGTTCCATATATGTCTGTTAAATTTCTCTATATCTCTCTCTCTTTTCTTTGTTTCTCTGTTGGTAGGGCTCCTTTAGTATCTGAAGTAGGGCAGGTCTTTTATTAGCAAAATCTCTCAGCATTTGTTTGTCTGTGAAAAATTTAAGCTCTCCCTCAAATCTGAAGGATAGCTTTGCTGGACAAAGTATTCTTTGTTGGAAATTTTTCTCTCTCAGAATTTTAAATATGTCATGCCACTGCCTTCTCGCCTCTGTGGTGGCTGCTGCGTAGTCACTACTTAGTCTTATGTTGTTTCCTTTGTATGTGGTGAATTGCTTTTCTCTTGCTGCTCTCAGAACTTGTTCCTTCTCTTCAGTATTTGGCAGTCTGATCAGAATATGTCTTGGAGTGGGTTTATTTGGATTTATTCTATTTGGAGTTCACTGGGCATTTATGCTTTGTGTATTTATATTGTGTAAAAGGTTTGGAAAGTTTTCTCCAAGAATTTCTTTGAATACTCTTTCTACACCTTTACCCTTCTCTTACCCTTCTGGGACACCAATGAGTCTTAAATTTGGACGTTTTATTTTATCTATCATATCCCTGAGATCCATTTCAATTTTTTCGATGTTTTTCCCCATTCTTTCTTTTATTCTTTCATTTTCCATTCTGTGGTCCTCTAGGACACTGAGTCGTTGTTTACCTTCCTCTAATCTTGTATTATGAGTATCCAATGTCTTTTTAATTTGGCCAACAGTTTCTTTTATTTCCATAAGATCATCTATTTTTTATTTACTCTTGCAATTTCTTCTTTATGTTCTTCTGGGGTCTTCTTTATGTCCTTTATATCCTGTGCCATGCTCTTCTTCATGTTCTTTATATCCTGTGCCATGCTCTCATTGTTTGACTTTAGTTCTTTGATTAATTGCATGAAGTACTGTGTCTCTTCTGATCTTTTGATTTGGGTGTTTGGGTTTGGGTTCTCCATATCGTCTGGTTTTATCATATGCTTTAAGATTTTCTGTTGTTTTTGGCCTCTTGGCATTTGCTTTACTTGATATGGTTCTTTCAAGGTCTATAAAATACCAGTCTCTAATTTGTCAGATCTACAGCTTGGTGGTGTACACTTTCTCTGACTAACCAGCAGATGACGTCTGCAAGTCACCTATTCCCCTCAAGTGAGTTCTCCCCAGCTTTGTCTTTGTGGTGTGTGGGGGTCTGAGTCTTGTGGGGTTCAATTGGTGCAACAAATTTGGGTGTGTTGTTGGTGCTGTCCGCCCTGAATGTGGGGCGTGTGTCTGAGTGGTTAGGGAGGCAGGAGCTTTAGTAATCAACCCTCCCAGGTGTTCCCAGAGATTTAAGGCTGTTGCAAGAGTCCAAGCCTTCACCTCAGTCCTGCCACAGATTGTCTCTGCTGCTGAGCCACAAGTCCCTGGCACTGGCTTAGGGTCCCTGGGATTTCCGAGTGGGTTCCCCTTCTCAGCCATGCTCTTCCAGGACCCCTGCTGAGGGAAGGCTGCGCCACATCACAAGTGCGCGCCGGCCTTCCAGGGAAGCCCTGGGCTGCCGGGCCATGCAGGGGCATTCCCAGCCTGCTGTAAAGATGGTTGAATGGGGTGTGTTAATTTCCCCCTCTTCGCACAGCTCTGCCTTCCCAGCTCTGGAACAATTAGCTGTGGGTGCCCTAAAGGCCACTGTCCATGGCCGATATTGTGGCGTGTGCGCAGTGCTGCAGTAATCAGTCCCCGTCACACTGGGTTTCTTGTTGCGGCTCTGGGCTGTGGGTCCAGCCCCAGGTGGGAGCGTCCCCAGCCCACCAGGGAGATGGCTGCAAGGGGAGTGGTTTCTTTCTCCTTTTGGCTCCCCTCTGGCCCACTGGCCCCGAGACAATCAGCAGCGGGTGTGGGTAGGGCTATCCTCCATGCCAGACACCAAGGTTTTGGGAGAGCCTGCTCCTGCCCTGCTTCACTGCATGGTACTCACCGTTGTATCTGCAGTTGAGTTGGTCCCAGTTTTTTTGTTTTTTTTTTAAAAAGAACTAGTCCATCTCCAAACGCCAACCCATGGTTTCCCCACACCGCAGCACGGCCACCAGGCTTTCAGCCGGCTCACTCACTCGTTTCAGAATGCAGACTCCCAGTTTCACCAAATGCACGGTCCCTGTGGATTTAGCAGACCTTGTCTGGCTGGTGCATCACTGGAACTGGTGTTCTGGGTCAGCTTCTGGCTTTTATCTAGTAGTTTTCATGGAGGTTTTTTTTTACCCTGTCTTATGTAGCTGCCATCTTGGGTTCTCCTGGATTGGATTTTATAAAAGCGGCTTATTTGTTTACAAAACCACTGTCTGAAGGCCATGAAAATGTCCAAATGAATGCATCAACCCAAATATACCATCACCGAAGGAAAGCCAATGATGTCTGGAAAACCTCTGTTAGTTGGTGTTCCAGTTTGCTGATGCTGCCGTTATGCAAAATACCAGAAATGGATTGGCTTTTATAAAGGGGGTTTATTTGGTTACATAGTTATGGTCTTAAGGCCATAAAGTGTCCAAGGTAAGGCATCAAGAATCAGGTACCTTCACTGAAGGATGGCCAATAGCATTTAAAAACCTCTGTTAGCTGGGAAGGCATGTGGCTGGCATCTGCTCCAGAGTTCTGGTTTCAAAATGGCTTTCTCCAAAACATCAGTGTCAGCTTCCAACAGCTGTCTTCAAAATGTGTCTCTCAGCTGCAACCAGCTCCTTCTGTCTGATCTCTTATATAGGGCTCTAGTAAACTAATCAAGGTCCATGCTGAATGGGTGGGGCCATACCTCCATGGAAATTGTCTAATTAGAGTTATCACCTACAGTTGGGCGTGTCACATCTCCATGGAAATGACCTAATCCCAAGGTTCCAACCTAATCAACACTAATACATCTGCCCCCCACAAGATTGCATCAAAGAACATGGCATTTTGGGGGACTATACATCCAAACTGGCATAGCCTCTGAAACTGTGAGCTTATAAATTCCTTTTGTTAAGCCAGTCAGTGTATGGTATTTGTCATTGCAGGCTCGCAAACTAAGACACAGGGTTTCTCAACATTGACACTATTGACATTTGGGGGCAGAAAATTCTTTGTTGTTGGGGGCTGTGCTGTGCATCCTAAGATGTTTGGCAGTATCTGTGACTTCTGCCCACCAGTTGCTGGTAGTACCTCCCCTGTTACCACAGTCAAAAATTTCTCCAGACATTGCCAAATGTTCCCAGGAGGGTCACAGTCATTCCCAGCTGAAAACCATTGTTCTAAATGAATGTCCGAAATTCTGGGCCACAGGCTAAGTACCCCAGTAATAATGACTGTCTGCTTGGTTGGAGCAGGCTTAGGTAGCTGTAGTAGTTTGAAGCTTTTATGTACCCCAGAAAAGATCATGTTCTTTTAATCCATTCCTGTGAGTGTAGGCCTATTGTGGGTGGAACCCTTTTGATTAGGTTATTTCAATTGACATGTAACTCATCTCATTCATAATAGACAGAGAAAAACCCTGGAGAAGTTTAGAGAAAAGTCCCAGAGGAGCTAAGAGAGGATCCACAGAAAACAGAGAGGAAGCCACTAAAACCAGAGCTGAAAGCAACGAAACCCAGGAGAGAAGTCCCAGCAGACACCAGCCATGTGCTTTCCAATGTGACAGATGTCCCAGATGCCCATAGCCTGTATTCAGAGTCCAGGTATTGTCTTGTTGATGCCTTGAGTTAGACATTTTCACAGCCTAAGAACTGTAAATTGTAAGTATTCTAGTTTGCTAGAGATGCCGTTATACAAAATACCAGAAATGGATTGGCTTTTATAAAGGGGATTTATTAGGTTACAAATTTACATTTCTAAGGCCATAAAATTGTCCAAACTAAGGCATCAACAAGAGGATACTGTCATTGAAGAAAGGCCAATGGTGTCCAGAACACCTCTGTCAGCTAGGCAGGCACATGGCTGGCATCTGCTGGTCCTTTGCTCCCAGGTTCTGGTTTCAAAATGGCTTCCTCCAAAATGTCTCTGGGTTTCTGTCTCTCTTAGCTTCTCCAGGGCAAACTCTGGGCTTTATCTCTTGGCTTCGCAGCTCCAAACATCTTCCTGTCTGCATCTCCAAATGTCTTCAAGCATCTGGGATTGTGTTGGCTCTCAGCTTCTCCTGGGGCAAACTCTGGATTACATATCTTAGCTTCTCTCCAAAACATCTCTTTCAGCTTCTCTGAGCTCTCTGCTTGGTTCTCCTGGGGTGTTTCTCTCTAAGCATCTGGGAGTCCTCTCTTAGCTTCTCAGGGAAAAATTTGGGCTTCATCTCTTACCTTAGCATCTCCAAATGTCCTTCTGTCTGCATCTCCCAGAATCTACAAGCCTTTGAATATATTTGTGCTCTCAGCTCTCTTAAGGACCCCAGTGATCTAATTAAGACCCACCCTGAATGGGTGAGGTCACATCTCCTTGGAAAGAATCGAATCAATGTTCCCACCCACAATTGGGTGGGTCACATTTCCATGGAAACAATCTAATCAAAAGGTTCTACCCACAATATGTCTGCCTCCACAAGACTGGATTAAAACAACATGGCCTTTCCTGGGGTACATAACAGTTTCAAACTGGCATGGTATACCCAACCTATTTCTGGTATATTGCTTTCCAGCAGCTTTACCAAGCCAAAACAATAGCCTCCTGCCATCTAAGGTGTATAGACTACAGAAGTCCAACATCAAAGACCATGAGAATATTTTTCTAGAAGGACTTGGAAGTTCAATGGGCTCTAAAGGATTAAGCATTAAGCTGTTAGGTTCTGCAAAGGCACTACAAATATTTTCATAATCCTGTGATCTGTAGCATTGTAACTGAACTGCACATTTAATTCTTTTTTTTTATTTATTTATTTTTTAATTAAATTCAGTTTTATTGAAATACATTCACACACCATACAATCATCCATGATATACAATCCACTGTCCACAGTATGATAACATAGTTATGCGTTCATCACCACAATCTATCTCTGAACATTTTCCTTACATCAGAAAGAACCACAACAAGAATAAAAAATAAAAGTGAAAAAAAACCACCCAAATCATCCCCCCATCCCACCCCATTTGTCCTTTAGTTTTTGTCCCCATTCCTCCACTCATCCATACACTAGATAAAGGGGGTGTGATCCACAAGGTCTTCACAATCACACTGTCACCCCTTGTACTCTACATTATTATATAATTGTCTTCAGGAGTCCAGACTGCTGGGTTGGAGTTTGGTAGTTTCAGGTATTTACTTCTGGCTATTCCAATACATTAAAGCCTAAGAGGTGTTATCTATATAGTGCATAAGAATGTCCACCAGAGTGACCTCTCGACTCCATTTGGAATCTCTCAGCCACTGAAACTATTTCATCTCATTTTGCATCCCCCTTTTGGTCAAGAAGATACTCTCAGTCCCACAATGCCGGGTCCACATTCATTCCCGGGAGTCATAATCTGCGTTGCCAGGGAGATTTACACCCCTGGGAGTCGGGTCCCACGTGGGGAGGAGGGCAGCGAGTTCACCTGTCGAGATGGCTCAGTTAGAGAGAGAGAGGGCCACATCTGAGCAACAAAGAGGTACTCAGGGGGAGACTCTTAGGCACCATTACATACAACTTTAGACTCTCCTTTGTGGTAGTAAGCTTCATAAGGGCAAGTCCCATACTCAAGGGCTCAGCACATCAAACCACCAGTCCCAATGTTTGTAACAACATATGCTAGGGGATCAGCATCTCAAAGTTTAGAGATAGGCCTTACAATTCAGGGATAGAGTTAACTGCTGTAAGAGCTTACAATCTAAGGACTATTACAATTATTGTGTCCACGTTAGGCTACGTTCTAAGATTCAATTCTGAGTTTACACATTGTAGTTAGTCCATATTGGTGAGGCATCATCTTTCTCACCATGCTTTCTCCAACACTTTTACTCCTATATATATTTTTTCCTACAATTTTTTAGAGTTATATTCACATACCATACATTTATCCACAGTGTACAATCAGTTGTTCATGGTATCATCATAAAGTCATACATTTATCACCACAATCAGCATCCGAACATACTGATTACTACAAGAAAAATTGTTTTCTTTCTTTTCAGCAATAAGAAAAAATGTTAAAAAGAAAAACAACATGTCATACAATACAATACACTATCAAGGACAGCAAACAACACCACTACCAAGAATCCCACATTACTCCCCTATATCCCCCTCTCATATACATTTAGCATTGGCGTATTGCCTTTGTTAAATTTAATGGAGGTATATTACAATGTTACTGTTGACCATAGACTCCAGTTTGCTTTGATTATGTTTTTTCCTGAATACCATCCCTTATTCAAATTTCTACATGGTTGACATTCATTTGCTTTCCCACATGCAAAAACATTTTTATATTTGTATATTTAGTAACAGTCATTGGCCACTCCAGTTTTTGCCACGTTATACAGTCCCAGTCTTTATCATCTATCTTTACCTCTGGTGTCATACATTCTCCTATCCCACCTCTTTCAGCTTTACTCACAGACATCTTTGTTCAGTGTACTTACAATACCGTGCTACCATCACACAGTATTATGCTATCTATTTCTGGATCTATGCAGTCAATCCTAAACATTCTGTAGTCCTTCAGCATCAAATGGCTGATCTCTGCCCTCTTTCTATCTCCTGGTCGCCTGTTTGTCGGCTTTTAACTCCCAAAGTTTGTTCATTAATGTCTGTTCATATTAGTGAGACCATACAGAATCTGTCCTTTTGTTTCTGGCTAACTTCACTCAACATAATGTCCTCAAGGTTCATCCACATTATTACATGATCCATGTCTTTGTTCTGTCTTACAGCTGCATAATATTCCATCATGTGTATATACCACAGTTTGTTTATCCACTCGTCCTTTGATGGACATTTGGGCTGTTTCCATCTCTTGGCGATTGTGAATAATGCTGCAATAAACATTGGTTTACAAATGTCTGTTTGTGTCTTAAGTTTCAGTTCCTCTGAGTATATACCCAGCAATGGAATAGCTGGGTCATATGGCAAATCTATATTTAGCTTCCTGAGGAACCTCCATACTGTCTTCCAGAGTGGTTGCACCATTCTACATTCCCACCAACAATGAATAAGCGTGCCTCTTTCTCCACATCCTCTCCAGCACTTGTCATTTTCTGTTTTTTGGATAATGGCCATTCTGGTAGGTGTGAGATGGTATCTCATTGTGGTTTTGATTTGCATTTCCTTAATAGCCAGTGAAGTTGAGCATTTTTTCATATGCTTTTGAGCCATTTGTATTTCCTCTTCAGAAAAATGTCTGTTCATGTCTTTTGCCCATTTTTTAATTGGATTGTTTGTCTTTCTGTTATTGAGATGCAGGATTGCTTTATATATTCGGGATATTAAACCCTTATCTGATATGTGGTTTCCAAATGTCATCTCCCATTGTGTAGGTTGCCTTTTGACTTTTCTGACAAAGTCCTTTGATGTACAAAAGTGTTTAATTTTGAGGAGATCCCATTTGTCTATTTGTTCTTTGGTTGCTCATGCCTTGGGTGTGAGGTCTAAGAAACCACCTCCTTTCACAAGATCTCTAAGATACTGCCCTACATTTTCTTCTAAGAGTTTTATGGTCTTGGTGCTAATGTTTAGGTCTTTGATCCACTTTGAGTTAATTTTGGAATAAGGTGTGAGATGGACATCCTCTTTCATTCTTTTGGAAATGGATATCCAGTTCTCCAAACACCATTTATTGAACAGGCTGCTCTTTCCCAGTTGCTTCGGCTTCACTGCCTTATCAAAGATCAGTTGTCCATAGATGTGAGGGTCTACTTCTGAACACTCATTTCGATTCCATTGATCCGTATATCTGTCCTTATGCCAGTACCATGCTGTTTTGAGCACTGTAGCTTTGTAATATGCTTCAAAGTCAGGTAGTGTGAGACCTCCCACTTCACTCCTCTTTCTCAAGACATTTTTGGCTATTCGGGGCAACTTACCCTTCCAAATAAATTTAGTTATTGGTTTTTCTATTTCTGTATAGTAAGTTGTTGGGATTTGAATTGGTATTGCATTGAATCTGTAAATCAGTTTAGGTAAAATTGCCATCTTAACTATATTTAGTCTTCCAATCCATGAACATGGTATGTTCTTCCATTTTTTCAGGTCTTGTTCAATTTCTTTTAGCAGTTTCTTATAGTTTTCTATGTAAAGGTCTTTTGTGTCCTTGGTTAAGTTTATTCCTAAATACTTGATTCTTTTGGTTGCTATTGTAAATGGGATTTTTTTCTTGCTTTCCTCCTCTTGTTGCACATTACTTGTGTATAGGAACACTACAGATTTTTGCGTGTTGATCTTGTAGCCTGCTACTTTGCTGTATTCACTGACTAGTTCTAGTAGCTTTGCTGTAGATTTTTCTGGATTTCCTACATATAGAATCATGTCATCTGCAAATAGTGAAAGTTTTACTTCTTCCTCTCCAATTTGGATGCCTTTTATTTCTTTTTCTTGCCTAATTGCTCTAGCTAGAACTTCCAGCACAATGTTGAATAGCAATGGTGATAGTGGGCATCCCTGTCTTGTTCCTGATCTTAGAGGAAAAGCTTTCAGTCTCTCCCCATTGAGTGTGATGTTAGCTGTGGGTTTTTCATATATTGCCTTTATCATATTGAAAAATTTCCCTTCTATTCCTATCCTTTGAAGTGTTCTCGTCAGGAAAGGATGTTGAATTTTGTCAAATGCCTTTTCTGCATCAATCGAGATGATCATGTGGTTCTTCTGCTTTAATTTATTGATGTGGTGTATTACATTAATTGATTTTCTTGTGTTGAACCAGCCTTGCATACCTGGAATAAATCCCACCTGGTCGTGGTGTATAATTCTTTTAATGTGCTGCTGGATTCGATTTGCGAGTATTTTGTTGAGGATTTTTGCATCTATATTCATTAAAGAAATTGGTCTATAATTTTCTTTTTTTGTAGTATCTTTGCCTGGTTTTGGTATTAGGGTGATGTTGGCTTCATAGAAAGAGTTAGGTAGCTTTCCCTCTTCTTCAATTTTTTTGAAGAGATTGAGCAGGATTGGTGCTAATTCGTTCTTGAATGCTTGGTAGAATTCACATGTGAAACCATCTGGTCCTGGGCTTTTCCTTTTTGGGAGCTTTTTGATGACTGACTCAATCTCTTTACTTGTGATTGGTTTGTTGAGGTCATCTATTTCTTCTTGAGTTAATGTTGGTTGTTTATGCTTTTCTAGGAAGTTGTCCATTTCATCTAAGTTGTCTAGTTTATTAGCATATAGTTGCTCATAGTATCTTCTCATTATCTCCTTAATTTCTGCAGGGTCGGTAGTTATATTTCCTTTCCCATTTCTGATTGCATTTATTTGCATCTGCTCTCTCTTTTTTTTTGTTAGCCAAGCCAGTGGTCCATCGATTTTATTGATTTTCTCAAAGAACCAACTTCTGGTTTTGTTGATTCTCTCTATTGTTTTCCTGTTCTCAATTGCATTTATTTCTGCTCTAATCTTTGTTATTTCTTCCCTTCTGCTTGCTTTGGGGTTAGTTTGCTGTTCTTTCTCTAATTCCTCCAGGTGAGCAGTTAACTCTTCAATTTTTTCCCTCTCTTCTCTTTTAATATGGGCATTTAGGGCAATAAATTTCCCTCTCAGCACCGCCTTTGCTGCATCCCATAAGTTTTGATAAGTTGTGTTTTCATTGTCATTTGCCTCGAGGTATTTACTAATTTCTCTTGTAATTTCTTCCTTTACCCACTGGTTTTCTAAGAGGGTGTTGTTTAGCCTCCATATGTTTGTGAATTTTCTGACCTTCTGCCTTTTATTTATTTCCAACTTCATTCCATTGTGGTCTGAGAAAGTGTTTTGTATAATATCAATATTTTTAAATTTGTTGAGACTTGCTTTGTGACCCAACATGTGGTCTATCCTAGAGAATGTTCCATGAGCACTTGAGAAAAAAGTGTATCCTGCTGTTGTTGGATGTAGTGTTCTATAAATGTCTGTCAAGTCTATTTCATTTATCATACAATTCAACATCTCTGTTTCTTTAGTGATCCTCTGTCTAGATGTTCTATCCATTGATGAGAGTGGTGTATTGAAGTCTCCAACTATTATTGTAGAGGTATCTATTTCTCCTTTCAGTGATCGCAGTGTTTGCCTCATGAATTTTGGGGCATTCTGGTTTGGTGCATAAATATTTATGACTGTTATGTTTTCTTGATGAATTGACCCTTTTATTAATATATAATGTCCTTCTTTGTCTCTTTTAATTGTTTCCCTTTTGAAGTCTAACTTGTCTGATATTAATATAGCTACTCCCGCTTTTTTCTGGTTGTTGTTTGCATGAAATATCTTTTTCCAACCTTTCACTTTCAGTCTATGTTTGTCCTTGTGTCTAAAGTGAGTTTCTTGTAGACAGCATATAGATGGATCCTGTTTTTTAATCCATTCTGTCAGTCTGTGTCTTTTTATTGGGGAGTTTAATCCATTTACATTTAGTGTTATTACTGTAAGGGCAGTACTTTCTACTACCATTTTGTTTTTTGGAATTTATATGTCATATCTTATTTTTTCCCTCTCCTTTTATTTTTCCTGATAATCTTCATTTCTGCACTCTTCTCCAACTCTCTCTCTCTCCTGTCTTTTCCTATCAGCCTGTAGCACTCCCTTTAGTATTTCTTGTAGTGCCGGTCTCTTATTCACAAACTCTCTCAGTGTCTGTTTGTCTGAAAATGTTTTAATCTCTCCCTCATTTTTGAAGGAAAGTTTTGCTGGATATAGAATTCTTGGTTGGCAGTTTTTCTCTTTCAGTATCTTAAATATATCATGCCACTGTCTTCTTGCCTCCATGGTTTCTGCAGAGAAATCTGTACATAGTCTTATTGACTTTCCCTTGTATGTGATGGATTGCTTTTCTCTTGCTGCTTTCAGAATCCTCTCTTTGTCTTTGACATTGGACAATCTGACCAGTAAGTGTCTTGGAGTAGGTCTATTGGGATCTATTCTATTTGGGGTACGTTGTACTTCTTGAATCTCTAATTTTCTGTCTTTTATAAGAGTTGGGAAATTTTCAGTGAATATATCTTCTATTACTCTTTCTGCCCCTTTTCCCTTCTCTTCTCCTTCTGGGATACCCATAACACATATATTTGTGCGTTTCATGTTGTCACTCAGCTCCCTAAGACCCTGCTCATATTTTTCCATTTTTTTCACCATCTGTTCTTTTGTGTGTATGAATTCGAATGACCTGTCTTCCAGTTCACTGATCCTTTCTTCTGCCTGTTCAAATCTACTGTTGTGTCCCTCCATTGTGTTTTTCATCTCCTCCATTGTGGCCTTCATTCCCATGAGTTCTGCCATTTGTTTTTTTAAGTTTATGAATTCTTCTTTATGGTCAGCCAGTGTCTTCTTTATATCCTTCAGCTCTTTTGCTATATCTTCCTTCATTTCATCAAATTTATTTAGCATTAGTTGCCTCCACTCCTGTGTCTCAGCTGAGCTATTAGTTTGTTCCTTTGGCTGGTCCATGTTTTCGTGTTTCCTGGTATGGCTTGTTATCTTAAGTTGTCTAGGCATCTGATTGTCTTGATTAGTTTATTTTGGAGCTTGTTTTCTGTCTTTTACCTAGTGGTTTTCTTGTTGGTTGGCTTTGTTTTCTGGCCTCTGTTATTCAGTTCAACTTATTCTAGACCTCTAATTTAGGTTCTATTTAGTTGATCAGAATTTTTCCCCTCTTGTTTTTTTTTTTTTCTGTTTCTTGCTCTGCCTCTATGTAACCTTTTTGTGAGTGGGTCTCCTCAGATATGGTCGACCCTGGTCAGATTTTCCCAGTCTAGTGAAGCCCAGGTCTCATTGGGAGGGTATGGAGTTTTCCTGAGAATGAGAGCCTCCTATGAGGCCTTTAGAATTGGTGCTTTTCCTCTCCTGTCCAGCAGGTGGCGCTGGCCAGCCCACAGCTCCCCCACCAGTGTAAGGAGGTGTGGAGACTTTAGTTCTCCTGGTGACTCTGATCCTGTCGGGGGCGTGGCTGACTGAAGCTGGAATCTGAATTCCAGCCCCTGGGGTCTGAATTCCCAGAAGGAGGACTGCCAGTTGAGCTGGGCCTCCCTCCACTCTCCCAATCCTCAGACCTCCAGTTGTCTCTCAGGGGCACTATTCCCTTCTCCTCTCTCCTCTTTGGGGCCTCTCCAGGTAGATTCCTTGGTCATCCTGAGTTGCCAATTAAAGACGGGGCTGGAGGCCTTCAGTAGTGAATACGGAATTCAAAGACTCTGTGGGTACTCTGTCTCCCGCAAGCCCAGCCTAGTCCCTCAACCTGGGCTTTCCGATAGAAAATAACCCCATATATTACTTTTAGATTAAAAAAAAAAAAAAAATAGAAAAGAAATCAAGAAAAAGAAAAAAGGGAAAAAAAAAAAAAGTCTCTTTTAAACGTCTTTCCCCAGCCTGGAAGTTTTGTCAGTGTCAGAATAGAGCATTTAAAGATATGCTTTGGGCTATTGTCTGATAATTACTCTCCAACCGCTTCAGTTCCACCCTTGCCGGGGGCTATTGAAATGCAAAAAGATAAGGGATCAGTGAGAAGCCAGAAGGGACAAAATGTAAGGGAAAAAAAAATGGCTTTTTTGGAGTCTGGGAATGGGTGCCGGCTTTTACGTGCCCCCACTTCTCGGAGCCCAGCCCTTCTTTAGCACCCCAGCTCCCAAAGTTAGTTAATTAATTTGTTAATTAGTTCTGCAGTTGAGGCTGGGTTGAGCCTCCCTTCTTGCCCTCAGCAGATTGCTGTTTTTTTTTTTTTTCCCCCCCCTTTCAGGGAGCTGGCAGCAAGACAGTCTGTGAGGTCTGGGTGGGGAGGGGCGCCAGACCCCTGGTCCGGGGAACTTACAATGTTCGCTGCGATCTCAGCTTTTCCTCCAATTCCAAACTTGAGTCCAATGTGCGACTGGTCACCGGAGACCCCGAAAACACTGTTTAATATAGTTCTTGGGTAACTGCCAGCTGCTCTAGGGGAGAGACGAAATTCTGCTCCTCACCACTCCGCCATCTTGCCCCGCCCTCCACATTTAATTCTTTTGAGAAGTGATTGTTTACAAGTTTGAAACTCAAAGTTATGATGTTTGTTATATTCCTATTGGTGTCTCCAAAATTAAGATGTTTGCCCTTCTAGGAAAGAATGTGGAATAAATCAAGGCCATATGAAATGAATGAACGGGTTGGCAGTTCCAAGAAAAATATATATAATGGAGATAATTTTTAAAAACATGTTAATGTTTTTGCATTTCTGTTAGGAGACCTTCTTCGTAGGACAGAAGCATCTAACAACTTCAAAGGATAGATAGAACTCTAATGCCAGGAATGCAAAAGAAAGACAGCAGCTTTTGATTACTAAAATGGGATTTTTGAATCCCAAGAAGCACAGTAGTCTTGAAAGAGCCAGACACTACTGAGACAAAGTTTTTATACAAATTTAAAACTCACACTAACATTTTTAAATCCAGACCTTGTAACATTAAAAGTAGCATTTAATATATTCCATATGGTGCAGGAAATGGATGGAGACTATGACATAAGCAAAGTACCTGCCAAGTGGGAAGGAAGGAAAGTTTCCCCGTACTGAGGTGGTGGAGTATGGGAAGGAGAAGGGAACTACGTAAAGTGTATCAAGCAGTCATACCCAGCAGTTCTGGCTTCTTCCTCCTGGCCAAAATCTCAGAACAGGTGGTTCAAGGAGGGTTTCTACAACAAACATCCAAATAGGTATGTTATTAGAGAACTTGAAGAGATTGGAGCTGGCAGTACTTTTTCCCTCTAGGAAAGGAGGAGAGGCCTTGCATTTGGTTTACCACCACATTATCATGGTGCAGGATCAGGAGCATTCGTTGGCAGAGGTGGCCTGTTTTGGTAGCTTGAGATAAATGCTAACAGCTTATCGGTGGTCTGCATGTTGACATGTGGGAATACCTACATTTTCCCATATCTCCCAGTAAGTGAAATTGGAAATGGCGAGCAAGCTGATGAACCAGCAGAGCTAAGAGGCCATATAGGTGAGGGCATTATAACCAGAGGTAAATGGGTAAATGACAGGTGCTGTGTGTGTGTGTGTGTGTGTGTGTCTGTGTGAGTGTGTATGTAGAGATATTAAGAATTTCATGGAAAGAGACCAGCTGCCCCAAAGGAGCAATTAAACTTGAGACTAAAATGCCTTCAATTGATAAATTTATGTGCCCATTGTCCACTTTCTCTTTTTTCTCCTTCTACTAGTCAGTGGGGCAAGGATTCAAGAGCAAAACTAGGTCAGTTATAGATAATAAAGAAGACTCATTCTTCCTGTTCATCAGAGAGTTGTAGTTTTTTTTACGCTAATATAGTTACTTTATGCTGCTAAGTAACCTAGTGAAGATGAGCTTCTTTCATTCATTTATTCATTTAGTAAATGTATATTGAGCAATTACCAGGTATATTGCTAGTCTCAAACACCAGTTAGTATTGTTCCTGTGCTCCGGGACTGAGTATCTAGAAGGCTAAAAAGATGAGTGCTTGGACACTTATATCAGGGTCAGGAGAGCTCCCATTCAAGATACGTACATGGTGCTTAGGGAAAGGCATCTCCCCAGGGTTTGAAGAGGGTCCAGAAAGACTTCCTGGGGAAGGGGGCTTCAAAGCTAAATGCTTAAAGATAACCAGAAGTTGGCCAGAAGAAGGGGGAGGAAAGAAGGCCTTTTCAGGTGGAGAAAAGAGAATATGCACATGGAGAATTCTGGAATCTGCAAATACCCAACTTCATTGATTTTAGGGTTCATTTTCTCCCCCATGTTTTAACTTCTCTGAAATTAGGATGCACCTAACAATTCATGGCATTTTACAACTTCATTCTTGGTGATAGGTAAAATAAAGTTGCCTCTTAAGACAGATTACCCCAAAGCAATGGGGTAATGATACTTACTTTGGGGCCCCTCATTTGCATGCTTTATACCTAATTTTGTATTTGCAGTTTTGTGTTCACCCTCTTAAAGTGTGTCCAGACAGCATAAGCATCAGTCCCCACAACAGTGCCTCAATTTCTAGTGTTTATTAGAAGATTGGTAATTAAACAGGACTAAAA
The DNA here is from genome assembly GCF_015220235.1 of Choloepus didactylus. Lineage (NCBI taxonomy): Eukaryota > Metazoa > Chordata > Mammalia > Pilosa > Megalonychidae > Choloepus > Choloepus didactylus. Next base: position 58,102,043 of record NC_051310.1, on the reverse strand, counting down.
ATTAGGATTTGTAGGTAATGGTAACATGGAGGTGGGGGGAGAAGGAATGAGTAATGAGGGATTGGAGAATTTAAGATCAAATTTCAGTGAATGACAGCTACATCCATTCATCTGATGGTAGAAGCCAGAAACCTCAACTCCTGCCTCTGTCTTACTCCCCATGTACAATCCATAATTAGTCCTTGGAACTTCTCCTATGACAAAGACTCCTAGTTCCCCCCAAATTCTGTTTTCTCTCCCTTTCTATAAGGAATAGAACTCACTAGGGTTCTTTTTGTTTGTTTTTGTTTTTAAACAACGGGAATTTATTTGCTCATGATTTTGAAGCCAGGAAAATGTCCAAATCAAGGTGTCATCGACGTGAAACTTTCTTTCCAAAGACCAGCTGCTGGCAATCTTTGGCTCCTCTGTCACATGGTAAGGCACATGGCAGCATCTGCTGGTCTCTCCTTTCTCTTCTGGGTTTCTTTGATTTCAGCTTCCTGCTTATTTTTTTTTTTAATTCATTTTTATTGAGATATATTTACATACCATGCAGTCATACAAAGCGTACATTCAGTACCATTATATAGTTGTACGTTCATCACCAAAATTAATTTTTGAACATTTTCATTACCACACACACAAAAATAATAAGAATTAAAAAAACCCACTAGTTTTAGTTTGGGCACATGGCCATCTTGAACAAAGACTATTTTCCAGCCTCCCTTATAGCTAAATGTGGACAAGAAGCTGAGTTCTGGCTAATAGGATATGTGGTATGTCCTTAAGGTAAACTTAAATGGAAGTAGTGTCTTATTTTCCATTCCTTTACTCCCCCTTGTTAGCAGGAATATGGACATGATGGCTGGGGCTACAGCAGCCATCATGGGTCATAGGGTGAGGTGACCTTGGGAATGGGGGACACATATGGTAGAGCAATTAGAAGGAGCCTGAGTTCCTTACACTGTGGATTACTATACCAGTCCTGCATTGCCTACCTTTGGACTTTTACCTGAGAGAAAAAAACTTCTATTTTGATTAAGACACTCTTATTTTTGTTTTTTTGTCACTCACAGATGAAACTATTTCCAACTAACAATCTACTTTGCTGCAAGTCCTCATCACCATCCTAATCAGAGTTACCACTAGTTCTTGCCTTGACTTTTGAAAGAGTCTATTAACTGATACCCCCACATTCACTCCTATCTAACCTGGCCTTCTTCCAATCAATTTTCTGCATAATGGCCAAAGTGATTGATTCAAAAGGTAAATTGATCTTCACTCCCATTCTTCAACTCAATCAGTGACTTTTTATTACTCTTAGGGTATAGTTGAGTTAGTTAAAATAGCAAGAATCCAGCAAGGTCTGGGTCCTTCCTAACTCTATCCCTCTTCATACCAGTCCCCTCTTCTCCATCCAGGCTTTGGTTACACTGGCCTTTCAGTTCCTTGGGTATTCCTTGGTTTCTCCTGCTTCAATGCCTTTGCATATGCTGCAGCTTTTGTTTTAAGTGCCCTTCTTTCCTCCTGTCCCTTTGCCTGATAAATTTCTCACTATCAGATCTCAGCTCAACCAACTTTTATTCAGAGAAGCCTTCCCTGATCTACCTCACTGTTCTAGTTTGCTAATGCTGCTGGAATGCAAAACACCAGAGATGGATTGGCTTTTATAAAAGGGGCTTTACTTGGTTACACAGTTACAGTCTTAAAGCCATAAAGTGTCCAAGGTAACACATCAGCAATCGGGTACCTCCACTGGAGGATGGCCAATGGTGTCCGGAAAACCTCTGTTAGCTGGGAAGGCACATGGCTGGCATCTGCTCCAAAGTTCTGGTTTCAAAATGGCTTTCTCTCAGGACGATCCTCTCTAGGCTGCAGTTCCTCAAAAATGTCACTCTTAGTTGCACTTGGGTTATTTGTCCTCTCTCAACTTTTCTGGAGCAAGAGTCTGCTTTCAACGGCCATCTTCAAACTGTCTCCCATCTGTAGCTCCTGTGCTTTCTTCAGTGTCCCTCTTGGCTGTAGCTCCTCTTCAAAATGTCACTCACAGCTGCACTGAGTTCCTTCTGTTTGTCGGCTCATTTATATGGCTCCACTGATCAAGGCCCACCCTGAATGGGTGGGGCCACACCTCCATGGAAATTATCCAATCAGAGTTATCACCTACAGTTGGGTGGGGCGCATTTCCATGCAAACAACCTAATCCAAACGTTCCAACTTAATCCCCACTAATATGTCTACCCCACAAGATTGCATCAAATAATATGGCTTTTTCTGGGGGACATAATACATTCAAACCAGCACACTCACCAAGGGACTTCTTTATATGCTCTCACACTTCCACATATGTCCATTTAATGGCACTTACTGTAATGTTGCCTTTATATTTTGTTCAACATTCTATGGTTAATGTTGATCTTTTCCATTAGATGATAAGCTCCATGGGAACAGGGATATGCCATTGTCTTAGTTTTCTACGGCTGCTTTAACAAAGTACCAAAAAATGGATGACTTAAAACAACCGAAATTTATTGTCTCACAATTCTGGATGCTAGAAGTCCAAAACATGTAAGAGAAAATCCTTCTTACCTTCTGGTGGTTTGCTGGCAATCGCTGGGCTTCAGGCTCTCTCAGTTGTCACATGACATTCTTCTCTGTGTGTGTCTGGGTCTCCTCCCCCCTTCACATAAAGACACCCATCATGGTGGATTAAAGGCCCACCCTACTGCAGTATGACATCATCTTAAGTGAACAAATTCTATTTGTAATGACTCTATTTCCAAATAAGTTCACATTTATAGGTACAGGTTGTTAGGACATCAACATATCTTTTTGGGGGTACACAATTCATCCTATAACAATGTTTGCTTATTGTTGTTTCCCTAATGCCTATTCCAGTGTCTGGCACATATTTGATACTTGAATATTTTCTGAATGAATAAACGAGAGTTAAGTGGGAGTCAGGTCATGTAGAGGTGGGTATGCCCTTCATCCTCAAGGAAATATAGCATGACAATTAGAAGTTTTCAGCTGTGGTATAAGATAATGTATTATGGAAAATCGTTTTCTGCCAGCGTTTGCAGGATGCATTAGAAAGAATCTATGTCAGAAGTAGGGTGACAAGTTTCAGTGGTTGTAGCCAATATCCAAGTGGGAAAGGATAAGGGCTGGAGTCAGGTTTCTGTCAGTTCCCATTCTTTCTGAGAATTCTATAGGTTGGGTCTCAGTTTTTTCTACTGCTGGTTTGGAATTTGGTTTTCATGGCCTGGTTAGTGAATTGTCTTTGTTCATCTGCTTTCCATCTTCCAATATGTTGCTACTGTAATTTTATTTCCTGTTCTTATTTTTGGTGGCTAAAAAAAAATCCCTTTATTATAGTTTTAGTGGAATTTTGGGAGGGTGTAAAATTAGGTGCATGTATTTAATATACCACTTTAACTGGAAATCTCTACATTCTGTTATGGGATTCTTTATTGTTGTAATAAAATTGCCTTTCAGATTGGCCAAATTTTTAATTGACAGTATCAAATGAGGACAAAATTTTGGATGAAAGGGTGGGAGTGCAATTAGTACATCATCTTTGAAGGGCAGTATTTCTCCAAAGTCTTTAAAACGTGCGTAGTTTTTGAACCAAAAGTTCTACTTCTAGAAATTTATACCAAGGAAATAATTTAGCTTTAAGGACGTTAATTGCAGTGTTGTTTATAACAATGAAAAACTGGCCAACAATTGAGAGCTGATTAAATAAACCATAGTATTTTCACAAATCAGATATGTAAAACACTAAATATGTTATAGAACCAATCTTCTTAAATAGCACAACTCCAGTAAATACATGGTCATTTTCTAAGGGGTGCGTGAAGCCACAGGATAAATTTAGCTCATCTTACTCCAGCATCAATTTCATTGGTTACTTAGGAGCCTGGCAGACATTACTAGATGCTAATCCCAACACTCATTCTCCCTTTCTTTGTGGGTAATAAAACCCTGCTTTGTAACTGAGCGATGTTTCTGCTTAGAATAAAAGACATTTCCTGATCTCTGTGTGGTTTTGGGATTAAACCCAAACCAATGAAATGTCAGTGGAAGTGTTAGGAGGGACTTCCAAGAATGCTACCTTGATGTAACTGACTCAATGGAGCTAAAGGGGTGGAGTAGACATTTAACTCTTTTACTATAAAAGCTTCTGCTTGGTTAAAAATTAGAGATAGACAAATAGACATAAAATTAAAGTGAAAATGAATACAAAGAAAGTTCAAATATATGACTAATTCTAATTTGAAGGATGTAGGAGAAGGAGAAAAAGAGGGAGGAACGTTGATTTATTTCTGTGATTATCTTGGATACACAATGCTGACTTTCCGCTATCATTAAATCCAATCTGAAAAGGTCGACAACCTTTATATAAGCTGCTGGTGGTAGAGACTCCTTTTTTGTCTTTTGGATAGTGCCTATTTGTAAGTCTTCCAGATAACACAAGAACAGGTGTGGGGTTATTTTCCTTTGTAGAACCCAAGACGCCGATCCCTACTCCTCCCAAATTTGCCTGGTATCTAATTATGTAGGGTTTCAGGATTTAAAATCGGTGCACTTGGATTTCAGATTGTACCGCTCTCTAGCATCAGAAAACCTGCATCTTGCCTCAGTCTTGGACGGAGTAGGCCCCAATTTCTATTTAAAATTTCCCGGCAGAAAAACGATCACCGCTGGAACAAACGGGCTAAGAACTCGCTTGCTGGTTACCAAGCCCAAGAGTCTGCAGCAGTGCGAGCCAGGGCCCCGCCCCTCTGCCCTGCTAGGAGTCTCCAGCGAGAGGGGCGTGGCGTGCTCTGCAGGCGACGTCCTGATTGGCTTGCTGACTCCACTACCGGAGAGGCCTACCCGAAATCTAGCCTACGAGAACGCTGAGCAAGTGCAGAGCTGCAATATTTGTCCGCTCCGACGCACCGTAGCGACTGTATCCCCGGCCCGGTGGGCTGGGAGGCTGAAGTCCGGCTCAGCTTGGGAGGGGGTCCCTGATGGCTGCGGTTTTTCTGGTGACTCTCTATGAGTACTCCCCTCTTTTCTACATCGCTGTGGTCTTTACTTGCTTCATCGTGACCACCGGCCTGGTTCTGGGATGGTAAGTACCCCAGGGCTAGGGGCAAGAGGCGGGCAGCCGGGGAATGGGGTAGCGGCGGGCTGCACGGTCACCGGAGCGGGGGCACCGTCCCGGGCCTCGGGCTGGGGCTCTTGAGGCAATCGAGGAGCCGGCGCCGAGGGCTCCGACTGTCTCCGGGAGGAAAACAAAGTGGACCCAGCTCCTGCGTCACTGCCTTGCACCACCGTGCTGTGCCCGTTTCGGCGGGCATGTGGGGTGTTGCTGAATTGGGGTGTTTTATTCAGCTTTGTTTCCAGGTGGCAAAGGAACCACAAAGGGCCTAATCATAGTGATGGGTTGGAATGCTTGTCCAACAGGCTTTTTTCCGATTGGCGCTTACTGTGTGCCCGGGATACATCAGTCACCTGTGGTACAGTGCACCGTCCTCGGGAATGGACAGTAAACCACTTTGATTGTTGTGCTTCTGTTCTGAACTGAGTATTTATCTCAGATCTACACACATTCCACACATATTGAAAAATGATTTAGTCAATAGAACTATAGAATCATAATATTAGAGCTGGAAGAGAGCTTAAAGATTAGTTAATATTAGGGGGTAGAGCTAGTTTACTTTTTGGAGACAAGAACAGACAGTTAGATAATCTCCCAGCAATTCTTCTAGCCCAGAGATTCTAAAATTTCTCTATTGGGAGATGCCATTGTATCGTGTTTAGACAAACCTTATAAATACTGGTAGTGGAAATCATTTTACTCGTCCACATAGTTTTTCTAGACTGCAGCTGCCAAAGTTCCTTCAAAAAGATGGTGATTCCAAATGGCTCAAACAGTGGCTCTAAATGGATAACATCTGTGGCCTAAGGAGGTCAGAGAAGGCTCCCCTGAGGAGAGACTTGAGATGGATTTTGAAGAATGAATAGTTTGAAAAATAAATGGAGAAGAGAAGGCAATTCAGACAACACAGCATGAGCACAGGGGAAGAGGAGAACATACTAATGAATAGAGCAGGCTGTATAAAATGAGTTTAAAAACACCCTTTAATCACATATATGTGATTATTTAGAGAAAGTACATGGGCCCTTATCCATTTATGAAAATACATGCAATTTTTAGGAACTAATCAGAGTTGCAGCATTTCCACATTGTCTGTCATTCCACCAGCAATAGAGCATAAAACTCCTTCATTGGAGTGGGGGGAGATTAAGTCTAATCTTACACAGTTTGTTATTTTTGACCCATCTAATTTTATTGCTGTTATTCATTTTCAAGAAAGTTTGTAATTGGTGTTAAGAAGATGTTGCCCAAGTGAGAAAAGCAGTCTTAACACAGGATTTCTTAGTGACTATAATGTTAGCTCTGTTCTCTTAAATAAACAATTTTTCTGCACTAAGAAGAGTAGGTAACTAGTGGACAATTGCATTATATGCTTAAAATTTTATTTTAAACGGGGCAACTAATTAGATATCTATCTTCAGTATTGGGAAAGGGAAAATGAATGAAGGCTGTACTGATAGCGGTGGGTTGAAAGTGGTCAGGCACCTCTTTTTTATTACAGTTAAGAGACAGACTGGAATCAAGCTGGCCAAGGTTCAAATCCTGGCTCTGACTCTACTGGGTTTAAGACTTGGTTTGAAAATTTAATAATTGCCTAACCACTCCATTTATGTATGACTTTTACAAAGGTGGAAGCCCAGATAACTGTAGAACTCTCCTTTTGGTTGTCTGGGCTAAGCACTGCTGAGGCCACATGACCATGTAAGTGTAAGTGTTGATCACTTCTGTCCTGATATGGCCCTAACCAGTCATCTTGAGCCTAACCCAGCCGTTTTCCATCTGGGTTAGTTTCCCTCATGTAGATAAAACTTTTTGCTAGTGTTTATTTATAAACCTAAGTAAGCCAAGGCCACAGAGTCATCTACCAGAAATGCTGAAAACTTTGGATACCATTTGGATTTCAATAAAAACATCTTTCCAGTAGTACCCCAGGCAGAATGGTAAACCAGTTAATCCACCATGCTTTTCATCCTTGTCATTCTTTTTGTTTAACCTCTCAAAATACAATCTCTCTTGATCATTTTTCTTCTGTCATGTTTTTTGTTGTTGTTTTTTAATTTTAAAATCTCATTACTGCTTTAAATTTCCCTCTCCTTGCACTATGTGGGAGTGGAAAAAGAACTGGAGCATCTGATCTTTGGAATCCCAATAGCAACAGCAAAGAATCATGCAACCGGAAGCTGAAAGTATGGTAGTTCTGTTTAACTACCTGGTAGCTGCTGTGATCGTACTCCAACTAGTAGCCCATTTATTAAGCTCCTGCTATTTGCCAGATACTGTGTAGAAAGAAGCCCAAAATGCCATATCCATCCTTTAATCATCAGGCATGCTGACTCAGCAGCCTTGCTTCCTCTTGCTGCAGGTTTTTAAGCTGTCATGTCTCAGCTTCAGGCCAGCCTTAGGCACTCTGTTTTTTGATGCAAGGGTAGAACCTCTAAACCACATTTCTCCTTTGCTATTCCCTGATTGAAGGGGAGGTTAGGTCCCCTTGACGAAGGACCCAGTACTGTCACAAGTACATGCTGTGACTCACCCTCCAAATATATCCCAAAGACTATTGCCTCTCAGCTGCAGACACAATCTTCTATGCTCTGCTTTGTGATGCTGAGACTGGGACTTGGCAAAAGACATTTCCCTTTTGCTAGTTGGCTCTCTATTAGGCTCTGCCGATAGCAGGTGTGAGAAAGAGACTGGAAGGCTGGAGGAGGAAGAACTCTCTTAACTGTTTGCTTCCTTTTCCTGTTCTGTATCACTGCAGCAGTGGTCTTTCACCCTGGCAGTGACAGTGGGCCTCAGTAGCAGCAGTTTATTTTAGTTTATAGTTTTTCCTTCTACCGAGAACCAGCCTTATTGTACTCCTTCAGAGATGTCCCCCTAAATGGCCAGCACTCCCTCTAGCTCTGGGGGATCCCTTCTCCAAGCTTCTAAATTGAATTAATTCCAGACTCTTCCCTTTGTATCCCCCAGATCTAGGAATGATAACTGCTTCCTGCTAGGATACCTGTGTTCTCATCTTGCCATTTTGGTTCACCAGTACTCAGTTAACAATTCTTTATATTAAATTGTTTATGTTTAAATACTTGGTGTGGTTTCTGTCTTTTGCCAACTTTGGCAGATATACTGACCTTGACTATTTCTCATCTCACTTGTCAAATACTATAGGTTGTATATGTGATGAGGTTGGTGATGAGGTGCAGACTCCTTCTTAGAAAAAGAATTTGACTTTAGTTTGTATATGCATAAGGTGCAAAATATGTGATGCCTGCATTGGCAAGAATTTTCTTTTTACTACCTAGAGGAAAACACAAAACTGTTAGAAAATAGTCTTTCACAGCTTAGTAGGCCTTTGAGATCACCTATTGCACCCTTCTTTTCACGATTAAAGGCACAAAATTTTAGACCTTGTGTCACTTTCTCAGTCATGTTGTTAGCATAGCAATTCCCTCAGAAACAACCTTCCTCCCTACCAGAGATTTTCCTATGGATGGGGATGGTTTTTATATCCTGGTGCAGTCTCATCTAACTAGCCAACTGAGAACATCAGTTTCCTCTGTCCTTGAGAGATTGCACAGGAGAAAAGGCCCCTGAAATGCACAGCTGCCTGTATGTTTTCTGGTTGGCTTTAGAACTGAAGGCTGAAGGGGTGATAGAAATTGTTTACTTTAGAGCCTGAAACTATAGTTTCAAAGTAACCTTTATTCATGAAGGACTCTAGGAAACTCCAAACACAAGGAAAGGGGGTGGGTCTTACTGTTTCACCTACTGACAGAAGATTAGGAAGTGTGAGCAGAGTTAAAACATTTGTAGTATTTCAAAGAAAACAATACTTTGCAGTAATTCACTGAACTATAAGTTTGTTTTGTTTATTTTTCTATATGTATGTTGCCCTTCACAATAAAAGGTTAAATAAGAAAGAATTAAAAAGCCAAAGATTAAGCAAGATTCATAATATCAAATTTTTTTTCTTATATTCTTTCTCCTGTATACTTGAAATTTCTTTGTCTTTTTGTTCTGTAAAAGCTCAAATCACTTTTCTCACTTTGAACTGATCTTGGAAAGATTATTCTCCATTTCCTTGTGAAGGCATTCTCAATAAAGCTCACCTTCTCACTAAAACAGAGAGACTTGTTTTTCTCTTTAATGTGGGATCAGGTGGGCCTAACTATTCAAGACTGGGTTTTCTGATGGTAATACTTCTTGTCTGAAGGGAGAACAGGGCAGCTAACATTTGAATCCATTTCTTTACATATATTCTGGGAGGAATTCCTCCAGGATTAGAGTGGGGAAGTTGAGTCACATTGCCCTGAAATCAGGAGCTGCTCTGAATGGATCCAGGAGCTGCTCTGAATGGCAGCATGTTCAGAGCACAAAATGGTAATAGTCTGCCCTTTGGAGGGCTAAATAAACTGGTTATCGATAATATCAATTTTAAAAGTTGGATAGGAGCCAAATATTAGCAAATGTAGACCCAAGATAAAGCATGAGAAATGAGAAATCCAGAGAGGTGAATTTCATTTAATATTGGGTGTGCTTTGCCAACTCTTGATATGTTGCTTGGCCAAGCAGCCTATGGCTAGGCATGCTTAAAGAAAACCAACACTTCGTGTCTCAGATATTCTGGAGTGTATGCAAAGCCACAGGGTTGGTATGTTGAATCTTCCTAGAACATTGCTTTTATGTAAAGATTTAGAGGAAAAATAACTTTATATTAGAACTAAATATGCTATGGAGTAGATAAGACATATTTCAAAGGAATTTTGTGCTCACATTGGTCCACTTCCAGATATCTCCCCAAATCCCTGCTGTTTTTGGCTTCTGGCCCTTATGCCTTTAAAGGTTTTTTAGTTGAAAGTTTTAGGTGCAACATGATAAAGTACCTGAAACACAATGCTTGCACTTACTGTAGAAGTGAACACCACAAGGTCTGAGTTCTAGTTTGTAATGCTGGTAGCATGGGTATACAGCGCCAGGCAGTGAAAGTTTTTGTTTTTTTTTTTTTTAAAAAAAAGGGGCTAGGCAATATGAGGAGAATATACAGAATGGTGTTTTTCCTTTGTTCTTTTCACTCAAGGGGTGAAGGAAAATAGGGGAAGGTGTGGTCCTGTGGTTATAATAGGAAAGTAATATCTTGTGTCTTATTATTCAAAATTCCTGATAACTGCTAAAAGACACTGGGGGAATTATGAACAGTGGAGATAGAAGTTGTGGATTAGTTGCTTCTGAGGATCAAAGAGGGGAGGTTACTGTATTTATTTTTTCTCTCTAGCCCTTCTCTGCCAACCCCTAGTTCTCCTCTTATCATCAGCATCAGCATCACTAGCACATGTATAGTGCTTTGTGCCAAAACCACTTATAAACACTTTACGGGTGGTGAAACTTGAGTTACAAAGAGGCTGAGTGATTGCTTAAAGTCACATGGTTATTAAATTGTCTTTTACTGATCTTAGGAAGAAAGCTTTGAATCTTTCACCATTAAATATGAGGTTAGCTGAACATTTTTATCAGCTTGAGAAAGTTCCTTCACATTCCTACTTTGTTGACAGTTTTTATCAGTAATAGATGTTGGATTTTAGCTGATGCTTTTTCTGCCTCCATTGAGATGATTAATATGGTTTTTCCTTTTAAGTCTGTTAATATGGTGAATTACATTAGTTTTTGAATGTTAAGCCAACCTTACATTCCTAGGATAAACCTCACTAGGTCATAATGTTTTAAGCTTTTTATATATTGTTGGATTTAATTTGCTAAAATTTTGATAAGAATTTTTGTGCCTATGTTGCTAAGTTTTCTTGTAATGCCTTTGTTTTTGGTATGAGTAATGCTGGTCTCATAGAATGAGTTGAGAAGTACTCCTCTTTAATTTTCTGGAAGAGTTTATGTAGTACTCATATTGTTTCTTCCTTAAATGTTTGTTAGAATTCACCAGTGAAGCCATCTGAACCGAGAGTTTTATTTTTGGGAAGGTCTTTAACTCAGAATTCAATTTCCTTAGTAGTTATTGGACTGTTTGGGTTATCTCTTTTTTCTTCAGTGAGCTTTGATAGTTTGTATCTTTCAGGGAATTTGCCCATTTTATCTAAGTTGTTGAATTTATAGGCACAAAATTGTTCATAGTATTCCTTTTTTGTCTTATAGTCAATAGAATCTATGGTGATGTTACTTTTCTCATCCCTAATATTGCTAATTTGTATCTTCTCACTTTTGTTTTCCTGATTAATCTGGCTACAAGGTTGATTAATTGAATTTCTCATCCCTAATATTGCTAATTTGTATCTTCTTGCTTTTGTTTTCCTGATTAATCTGGCTACAAGGTTGATTAATTGAATTTTTCTCATAGAACCAGCTTTTGTGTTTCTTTTCTCTGTTGTTTTTATGTTTTCTTTTTCACTGATGTCTGCTCTTATCTTTATTTTCTTCTGTTACTTTGGTTTTCATTTACTCTTTTTCTAGTTGCTTAAGAGAAGTTGAGGTCATGGATGTTAAACCTTCTTTTCAAATATAGGCATTTAGGGCTATGAAATTTTCCTCTAAATACTGCTTTAGCAGCATCCCACAATTTGTGCATGCGTGTGTGTGTGTGTGTGTGTGTGTGTGTGTGTGTGTGTGTGTGTGTGTGAAAGTTTATTGGGGAAGGGGAGGCTTTGGGAAAATTTGCCACAAATTTTGATAATCTGTGTTTTCATTTGGTTCATAGTATTTCCTAAATTCTCTTTTGAATTCTTCTTTGATCCATGGGTTATTTAGAAGTTTATTATTTAGTTTCTAACTATTTGGACATTTTTTCAGATATCTTTCTGTTCTGATTTATAATTTGATTTAATTGTTATCAGAGAACATACTTTGTATGATTTGACTTCTTATAAATTTATTGACTTGTTTCATGGCCCAGAATATGGTCTCTCTTGGTAAATGTTAAATGTGCACATTGAACTAAAAAATATGTGTATTCTGCTGTTGTTGATAGATATATCTATAAATGTCAATTAGGTCAAATTGGTTGATAGTATTGTTCAAGCTTTTGATATCCTTACTGATTTTCTGTCAGCCAATTATTGAGTGGATAGAGAGTGTTGAAATTTCTGACTATAATAGAGATTTGCCTATTTTTCCTCACAGTTGTATGTATCCATTTTTGCTTCATTTTCTGTAGTTCTATTAATATGGTGCATAAACAGTTAGGATTGTTGAGTCTGCATGATGTATTAACTCTTACATGATTATGAAATGGTCCTCCTTACTCCTGGTAATATTCTTTACTCTGAGGTCCACTTTGTATGGTATTAATATAGCCACTGCAGCTTCCTTTATTTTTTTTTTTTTAATTCAGTTTTATTGAAATATATTCACAAACCATACAGTCATCCATGGTATACAATCAACTGTTCACAGTATGATCATATAGTTATGCGTTCATCACCACAATCTATTTCTGAACATTTCCTTGCATCAGAAGAATCAGAATAAGAATAAAAAATAAAAGTGAAAAGAGAATACCCAAACCATCCCCCCATCCCACCTTATTTGTCATTTAGTTTTTACTCCCATTTTTCTACTGATTTTTTTTCAATTTTTTAACTTTGTTTATCAAAAAATTAAAAACAAACAGGCAAACAACAACCAAAAAAACCCCACAACATTTCAAACAAAGCAATGGATTAAGGAAAACAAATAACCTAAAATAACTACTTTGCTTCCAATATGTTCCTACCATACCCCAAGAAAATTAATAAACCATGTCCAAACAGAGGAGTAAGAAAAACAAATAATCTAAAATAACTACATTGCTTCCAACATGTTCCTACCATACCCCAAGAAAATTAACAACCCCTAAGAAAACAAAGGAATAAGAGAAAAAAAAAACCTAAAATAACTCTATTGCTTCCAACATGATCTTACTATATCCAAGAAGTTTACAAACCATAATCATTCCTGAGCATTCCCATAACATTGAGATTACCCTCCATAGTTTATCTGTTCTTATTAGATTATCATTCCCCCTCCACTAATTGGTATCTCTAGGTCCCCTACATTCTACAGTATAAAACATTGTACATTTTTCACAGAATTCACATTAGTGGTAACATACAATATCTCTCTTTTTGTGCCTGGCTTATTTTGCTCAGCATTATGTCTTTTTTTTTTTTTTTTTTTTTTTTTAATCTTCATTTTATTGAGATATATTCATATACCACGCAGTCATACAAAACAAATCGTACTTTCGATTGTTCACAGTACCATTACATAGTTGTACATTCATCACCCAAATCAATCCCTGACACCTTCATTAGCACACACACAAGAATAACAAGAATAATAATTAGAGTGAAAAAGAGCAATTGAAGTAAAAAAGAACACTGGGTACCTTTGTCTGTTTGTTTCCTTCCCCTATTTTTCTACTCATCCATCCATAAACTAGACAAAGTGGAGTGTGGTCCTTATGGCTTTCCCAATCCCCTTGTCACCCCTCATAAGCTACATTTTTATACAACTGTCTTCGAGATTCATGGGTTCTGGGTTGTAGTTTGATAGTTTCAGGTATCCACCACCAGCTACCCCAATTCTTTAGAACCTAAAAAGGGTTGTCTAAAGTGTGCGTAAGAGTGCCCACCAGAGTGACCTCTCGGCTCCTTTTGGATTCTCTCTGCCACTGAAGCTTATTTCATTTCCTTTCACATCCCCCTTTTGGTCAAGAAGATGTTCTCTGTCCCACGATGCCAGGTCTACATTCCTCCCCGGGAGTCATATTCCATGTTGCCAGGGAGATTCACTCCCCTGGGTGTCTGATCCCACGTAGGGGGGAGGGCAGTGATTTCACCTTTCAAGTTGGCTTAGCTAGAGAGACAGGGCCACATCTGAGCAACAAAGAGGCATTTGGGAGGAGGCTCTTAGGCACAAACATAGGGAGGCCTAGCCTCTCCTTTGCAGCAACCGTCTTCCCAAGGGTAAAACCTGTGGTAGAGGGCTCAACCCATCAAACCACCAGTCCCCTATGTCTGTGGTCATGTTAGCAACCATGGAGGTGGGGTAGGCGAATACCCCTGCATTCTCCACAGGCTCCTCAAGGGGGCACTGCATCTTTTTTTCTTCCTTGTTTTTTTTTTTTTTTTTTTTAACTTTCCCTTCTTTTTTAAATCAACTGTATGAAAAAAAAGTTAAAAAGAAAACAAACATACAATAAAAGAACATTTTAAAGAGACCATAACAAGGGAGTAAGAAAAAGACAACTAACCTAAGATAACTGCTTAACTTCCAACATGTTCCTACTTTACCCCAAGAAAGTTACCTAATATAGCAACATTTCTGTGAACTTGCTCCTACTATATCCATCAGAAATTAACAGACCATAGTCATTCCTGGGCATCCCCAGAACATTAAATAGCTTATCTGTTCTTCTTGGATTATTGTTCCCCCTTCCTTAATTGCTCTCTATTGCTAGTTCCCCTACATTCTACATTATAAGCCATTTGTTTTATATTTTTCAAAGTTCACATTAGTGGTAGCATATAATATTTCTCTTTTTGTGCCTGGCTTATTTCGCTTAGCATTATGTCTTCAAGGTTCATCCATGTTGTCATATGTTTCACGAGATCGTTCCTTCTTACTGCCGCGTAGTATTCCATCGTGTGTATATACCACATTTTATTTATCCACTCATCTGTTGAAGGACATTTGGGTTGTTTCCATCTTTTGTCAATTGTGAATAATGCTGCTATGAACATTGGCGTGCAGATATCTGTTCGTGTCACTGCTTTCCGATCTTCCGGGTATATACCGAGAAGTACAATCGCTGGGTCGAATGGTAACTCTATATCTAGTTTTCTAAGTAACTGCCAGACTGACTTCCAGAGTGGCTGAACCATTATACAGTCCCAGCAACAGTGAATAAGAGTTCCAATTTCTCCACATCCCCTCCAGCATTTGTAGTTTCCTGTTTGTTTAATGGCAGCCATTCTAACCGGTGTTAGATGGTATCTCATTGTGGTCTTAATTTGCATCTCTCTAATAGCTAGTGAAGCTGAACATTTTTTCATGTGTTTCTTGGCCATTTGTATTTCCTCTTCAGAGAACTGTCTTTTCATATCTTTTGCCCATTTTATAATTGGGCCGACTGTACTATTGTCATTGAGTTGTAGGATTTCTTTATATATGCAAGATATCAGTCTTTTGTCAGATACATGGTTTCCAAAAATTTTTTCCCATTGAGTTGGCTGCCTCTTTACCTTTTTGAGAAATTCCTTTGAGGTGAAGAAACATCTAAGCTTGAGGAGTTCCCATTTATCTATTTTCTCTTTTGTTGCTTGTGCTTTGGGTGTAAAGTCTAGGAAGTGGCCGCCTAATACAAGGTCTTGAAGATGTTTTCCTACATTATCTTCTAGGAGTTTTATGGTACTTTCTTTTATATTGAGATCTTTGGTCCATTTTGAGTTAATTTTTGTGTAGGGGGTGAGGTAGGGGTCCTCTTTCATTCTTTTGGATATGGATATCCAACTCTCCCAGCCCCATTTGTTGAAAAGACCATTATGACTCAGTTCAGTGACTTTGGGGGCCTTATCAAAGATCAGTCGGCCATAGATCTGAGGGTCTATCTCCAAATTCTCAATTCGATTCCATTGATCTATATGTCTATCTTTGTGCCAGTACCATGCTGTTTTGGCAACTGTGGCTTTATAATAAGCTTCAAAGTCAGGGAGTGTAAGTCCTCCCACTTCGTTTTTCTTTTTTAGAGTGTCTTTAGCAATTCTAGGCATCTTCCCTTTCCAAATAAATTTGAGAACTAGCTTTTCCAAGTCTGCAAAGTAGGTTGTTGGAATTTTGATTGGGATTGCATTGAATCTGTAGATGAGTTTGGGTAGAATTGACATCTTAATGACATTTAGCCTTCCTATCTATGAACATGGAATATTTTTCCATCTTTTAAGGTCCCCTTCTATTTCTTTTAGTAGAGTTATGTAGTTTTCTTTGTATAGGTCTTTCACATCTTTGGTTAAGTTTATTCCTAGGTACTTGATTTTTTTAGTTGCTATTGAAAATGGTATCTTTTTCTTGAGTGTCTCTTCAGTTTGTTCATTTCTAGCATATAGAAACATTACTGACTTATGTGCATTAACCTTGTATCCCGCTACTTTGCTAAATTTGTTTATTAGCTCTAGTAGCTGTATCATCGATTTCTCAGGGTTTTCTAGATATAAGATCATATCATCTGCAAACAATGACAGTTTTACTTCTTCTTTTCCAATTTTGATGCCTTTTATTTCTTTGTCTTGCCGGATTGCCCTGGCTAGC